>NC_135093.1:10525000-11957500 GCF_051107435.1 Chaetodon auriga
GACACTGGGGAGCTTCACTTCAGCCTCTCTCCTGTCAAGGGACCATTGGTGAATGGCGGAACCAGTCAGGCAAACTTGATTCATGCCGATGCTGGGGTGTCTAAAATCCCACGAGCCGCAGCCACCAACAACTGGAACAGGACCAGCCCGGGGTCATCTCCGGCCTCCAGCAGGCATAACCCGGCCCCTGAGGGGAAGAACTCTGTGAGTACACCTCTGTGTGTGTTTGATGTATATACAGAGATATACTTGCCTGGTTTGGAATTCTCTCATAAAGAAAGTCTCTTTTCATTGTGCTCAATCTCGACCCCTGTCCAACCCCTACGCCCAGAAGCAAGGCCAGTCCAACCTTTACTACGAGCCCGACGACTGAAGACGGTTCAACTATTGAAGAACCACAAAGATTTATCCTGCAGTGACATTTACCCAGATCAGAAATATTTTATTCTGACCAGGTACAAGCGGTCACACAACATTTCTGTTTTTCCTCGACTTTTCCTTGACAAGTTTTGGGATATGAGATGCACTGTATTTCTTTTCAAAGGTTTCTTTTTACTGTGAATGAATGAAGATATTATTTACTTATGAACCTCAAATTGTTTAAGCTCATTGAACCAGAAATTGATACTCAGAGATGAGGATGTTCGGTATCATTCTCTCACACAGTCAATGTCTTGCTCGTCTATGAATTTTGACTAAATCATTTTGTCTGTAAAATGTTTTAGGTCTATAATGATTTACAGTTATATGTTTAACTCTGTTTTTGTGAATGAGACGAGTTTCTTTGATCAAATAAAATTCAGTGAGTTATTCCTGCAAATTAAAGCGTGTTAGTCCATCCATATTATATTTCACTAAAATGTGGGCAAAATGTTTACCACATTGAAACTGTTGACGTTCTGTTTTGAATACAGTGTATTTCATGTCAAATTGATACCAAGCTGTGATTTAACAAGAATCAAATAAAATAACACTGCTGAGAAATATTCTACCATCTCTTGTATTAGTTTTCCTTTGTCCCTCATACCATATGATATTGAATTGATTTTAAACATGCACTACTCATCACTTTTCATGGATTCTTTCATGGTGGAAAAAACAGAGAAGACAGGTCAGTTTGCTGGTTCTGTTTGAGGTGAGAGCAAACCAAGAGTATGTGTTAGTTTTAAAAGCATTTGCATGTTTTGTGTTTGAAATGTTTTTTTCAAGGTTTAACTAACCGTTACAAAACAGTCATGATCAAAACATTTCAATGCTGGAAATATTGGATTTAGACACATGGCATGCATTAATTAAAGTCCTTTCACACACACACACACACACACACACACACACACACACACACATCCATTTATATCAGCACAGATGTACAGTGTTACAAAAACAACAAAATACCAAAAAGAAATGGACTTTGAGGTGAAAGCAAACCAAGAGTATGTGAATCAAATAAAATGACAATATTCTACCACCTCTTGTATTAGTTCTCCTTTGTCACTCATATATTGAATTGGTTTTCAACATGCACTACTCATCATTTTTCCTGGATTTTCTCATGGAGCAAAAAACAGGTCGGTTTGCTGGTTCTGTTTTGTGTTTGTCAAGATTTAACTAACCATTACAAAACAGTAATTGTTTTAAAAAAAAAAAAAAAAAAAAAAAAAGGTCAAGCCTCAGGCAGCACATGTAACTCAGATTGCCTCCACCGCGAATACCCTCAAACGCACCTCGGTGAGAAAGAAGCAGGTGACGTCGCCTCCCTCGGACCGCCGTTACGTCCAACGGTGATTTGTCTGTGTGTACGGCTATAGTAATGTGAGTTATCTTCTGTCATGCTTGCTACACTCATTATATGTAGCAATGAGTGTGTATTTCTAAGTTAGAAGTTGTTTTTAAGTGACGCGGTTTAGAGCTAGCAGGTAGTTTGTGATACAGTGACAGTTGTATTCATGCCGTCTGTTAACTGCTGTTTCTGTGTATTCGGTTGCTATTTTCATGTTTCATGACTGTTGGCTGTTGTATTCTGTTTGATAATCTTTAATTGCTCGTCTCTTAGCCTTTAAATCTATGCCAATGTCTACATTTCTGTTTAGCTTGGTTTCGTCTAGTTGTTTACGCCAGTGGTTCTCAACTGGTCTGGCTGCGGGACCCACCTTCATCGTATAATGACAAATCGCGACCCAAGACACGACACGAATAGACGGCATAAAAAATCCCCTTCAAAATAAAAGCACAGGATTTTTTTTTTTTCTTAACTTTTGTTTGTTTGTTTGTTTGTTTGTTTGTTTGTTTGTTTGGCCAGGCAACCTGGGTGACCCACTGAAAACGAGAGCCACCAGTTGAGAATCACTGCTTTACGCTAGATTTTGATTTAAATTCTAATCAGCCTATATTGTGTGTTCTATTATATTGCAGAACTGCACACACGTCTACACAACATATGCAATACCTCATTAAGTATGACTCTGTATAATTTGTTTTGGACTGATAAATATCCTTAACGAAACACCTGGATTCTGCACGGTGTCTTTTCTTGTTACTACCGCAGGAGAACACTAAAGTTTTATTAATTCACTGAAACAGTTGTCCGAGTCATGGTTGACACATGCCCAATTTAAGTGTGATGCCTTCACCCTTCCACTCTGTGACAGGGTTACCAAGGGGAGGCCAGAATGTTTTTTAAAAAAATATTTGTCACTATGATAACCCAGACGATGGTGCTCTTGGATGTCTGATTGATTTCATTATTCTATATGCAGTGTTTCATTCACCAACAGAAACTTTCTAAATCAATCGGGAAGCTCTGACCTTTTCTCCTAGATCTGAATTCTCTACTTAAATCACTCAATATGGAACTTTTTCCCTGAAACCTCTGACTGGACAATTTGCCACATCTGCATATCAGTCGAGGCACAGAACAAGGGTTAACTACAGTGCAACTCAGAGCATGACAAATGTCACTAACAGGTTTTGTCATGAGCTAGTGCTGCCATCCACTGGCATGTATGGTTGCATGATACGTAAGCATGAAGCACACAAAGATCACCTTTATTTAAGAGACTCATAACCAGGGGTAGCTCCTCACAGCCTTGTATATATCCAGCGTATATCCATATCCAACAGAACACAATCCACTTGATCACTGAACAAACTTTGTGAAAGCTCATAGTTCAAAATATTCTGGCACAATTTTTAATTGCACATCCACAAAATATTTCTACAGCTACAAAAACTTTCTGTACATGTGCAAATTATACCTGTGTGCACAAAACTTTTTCAGATACGTGCATACAATTTTTTCACATGCACACATAAGGTGATATCCAACTGCAGGCTGAGAAGTTATTTGTGAACACCATTTCAAAAGTTCAAAACATGAATGACCCTTTTTTGCTTCCATATAAATTAGAGGGATCAGACTGACTTCTCTCTTCACTTCTGCTATTTGTCTCAGTGTAAATAACAGCAAATGCAGCACTCAGCCTGATCTTTCCCATACCTTAACCACACAGTGATTGCCATATACAGATACTGAAGGTAACGAGAATTTTTAAAACATTGACATTAGATGTAAAAAATACTCTCATTGATTATAATCTGGGCTTTTGCAGAATTGTCCTACATTGTTGTTCTTTGGTGACTTAATGACTTTCTGCCTCTGTGCAATAGCTCTTATAATGTAATTGCTATCAACAGCAACATATGGATTTATAAGTGGGCGACAAATTAAGGGGAACAATCTGATTAGATGAGTGGACAAATCTAACAAATACAAATACTACCCCGATTCCATTTTCCCTTTCCCTCTGCAATCCTGGCCCAGCTGAGGCAGGACAGCACCATCCACTGGTTTGGCACTGTAGTTTTTGTCATCAGCAGCTCTCTTCCTCTTGGCTTTCTAATAAAGCGGGGGAGCTAGCTGATGGACCCAGCCCACATTTTCACTTACTTCAGGTTGTGTGGAATCTGACTGCTGCATCCTCTGGCGTCCTTCTTGGTTGATGGCTTCTGGTGCAGGGGAAAGAAAAGATTTCACTCTATTAAAATCAGCAACTGGCCTAAAAGTTTAGGCCCCAGGGACTTGGGAAGAACAACCTGAACCTGACTTGCTGCTGCATAAGAACCAGCCTTGAGCCCTGTAATTGCGAACGGGTCCACGCTGACACATACTTCTGCAAATCATTAGGTGGTTGTAGGCATGCATTCTCCTCTCTCTTCAAGGCAGTAACTTTGTTCAACTCAATATCACTTCTCTGAGCCTGAGCGAATTCATCTTCCGCTGTTTCAGGACGAGTGTGTTGTACAGCACATACAGCACCAGCTTTGAGCTCCTCCCCCACCCCAACTGGCTGGGTGGGTGACATTACCAGCAAGAAAACATACCCTCTTCCAGGGCAATGTACAGTTTTATATTGGAAGTTGGCTAACTGCTCCAACCACATGACCACTTGTCCCTCTAGCCCTTGGAAATTATGATCTGTCTGCAAACGTCCTTGTCCAATAAGTAGAGTTTAAAACGTTTTGTGAGCATGAGCATATCCAATAGTTTCCTCTTTGCAGTTGCATACTTCCTCTCCTGCTTGGTCAAAGCCTTACTAACACATACTATAACATGTTCCCATTCCCCTCTTCATGGGACAACTGTGCCCTGACACCTGGAAACTATAAAATGATTGTTTTGTTGGGGTTGGTTAGACACACAAGAATTGGGGCTTACATTAGACAAAATCTGAGCTGCTCAAATGCATCTGGCAAACTTCCCAAAAAAAAAAAAAAAAAAAAAGCCATGGCCGCCCATCTCTTACAATACCATCACCTCTTACCAATGAACATGATTACCTGTGGAATGTTCGAAACAAGTGTTTTTTCTGCAACTTTTCCAGTCTTTTGTTGGTCCTGTCCCAACTTTTTTGAAACATGTTGTTGATATCAAATTCAGAATCAGCATATATTAACAAACATAAATTAAGCTAATGAGGTAAAACTTTGAATATACTGTCTTTGTGCTGCTTTCAATTGAGAATATGTGAAAAAGGATTGGCAAATTATCACATTCTGTTTGATTTATGTTTTACACAGCGTCTCAACTTTTTTGGAATCAGGGTTGTAGTTCCACACAGAGCGTGAGGGTTCACTGATTGTGTTGATGCGTATGGAAATCAAACACATGAAACACATGAAACACCCTGCTTAAGGCCATCATTGCCACCAATTCCACTGAACACCTATGGGAGGATGTGAACTGACATGAATGCAGGTTGCTATGTTCTCAAGTTACTAAGTGCCCAATATCCTATGTTCCCAGTGTCCTATGTTCTCAGGGTCCTATGTTCCCAACACCCTACATTGTCAGTGTTAAACCTTTACCTTAAATTCTTACAACAAGAAACACATTATCTCACATCTTATGATGTCTTCAGAGGTCATATTATCCTTCACTGGCCAATATTGTAAGTGGGTTGATTTGCAATCTGAAGCAATATTTTTGTAATTGTAATAACATTTGGCTTCTCGGACACAGTTTCTTCTGCAGTGGTGGTGGTGTGTTAAATTTTAATTAGGCCTGTCAAAAAATTATATTTGTACAAGCTGCCTTGCCATTTAATGGTGACTGGTGGAACTGCCATAAACTTATGAAATGACTTGAAAAGAGTCCAATCTTTGTCCTTTACCTTCCTAACAGCCACAATAAGTAACTTATGAAGTCTGAAGCTGAGATAGACATAAGAAATTGTGCTATGTACTCTAGAAATGAGCAGAACATTGTCATTAATGATGATCAACAGTGTTGCATACTGAAGCAAGGACACATACATTGTTTGTTTGTTGTTTTTTTTTTTGTTCTTGTTGTAAAAATCCTCCAGCTCTGCTTTTATGGCAACAGAGATAAGTTCGACCAGCAAACACATACGTGACATGACATGCCTGAGTAATGTGTCTGATGTTGCACAATGATAATAATTTCTGCAAGTAAACTCCTCTGTTTTAGAGATTTGACCTTATACAAGAGCTGCTATATTTCAACAGTGTCTTGACTTAAGGCTAGGTTTGCTTTTGATGCGCATTGAAAGGCACTACCAATGAATTTATTCTTGTCATTTCTCCTCAACTTTGGTTTTGGACCCACTGAGCTTTATGAACCATTCTGATACCATCAGTGTTCAGAAGAAGTTTGGGGTTATGACATTGAGAGTGAACATGATCAGACAGATATTTGGTTTTCATCTTGAGAACATAAGGTTTTTGAGTATGAATTTTGGCTAAATAATGAGGGAAGAACAATTTTAGTACTGAAAACTATGTGAAATATGATCTGCTCTAAAGGAAAAGATCTAGTATGTGCTCAGCAAACCAGACATTCTGACTGGCATTTATGAGCAAAAAGCCAATTAAAGAAAAACAACCGAAATGTACAACATTTATTAATCTGTGTGATAAACAAGTGTATTTATTATCTATTTATATTTCAACTGCAAGTTTTTAAATGATGTAATGAATCATGGAAGTGTTGGTGATGTTGGAAGACTGTGACCTGACCTCTGCTTTAATTCATGTTTCACAAATTAGCCTAGCATTACTGTTAATACATTTTTATGATGGCATGTAACGCACAGACAGGTTGGGGTTTTTTTGTTTGTTTGTTTGTTTGTTTTTTTGCATTTAATGTCACATTGAAACTTGTCTGGCTTCTAATACAAAGAGTACTTTTCTCATCGATCCAAACCCTCTCTTGAGTGTCGTCCCAGCCAACAAAAAATGTCACGTTTGACTTTCAGGTTGGCCTCTAGAAAAACCACCTCTTCTTTTCTTTGGATGTTCTTGAGATGAAATGGACAGATCTAAGGAGGATGAACAGATACAAGGCATGGAGACATGGAAAGTGGGACTCTGAGTCGTCTTTTCTGGGTGGGCATTGTACTTTAGCACACAGTGTCGCCCTCGGAGGAGTGGTTAATGATTAAAACTGCCAGTGGAGGACGCCTGAGCCCTCATCATCCAAGGGTTTTAGGGCACTAAAACCTCGTCGACTCATCACCCTCACTGGCTTTCTATCTTGTGCTGGTTTTGTCCTTAAGTTCTTTTCCAATGGCTCGAGAATTCAGACTCCTCTTTGTCCTTTGGCTGGTTACAGCCTGTCTTGGTAAGTCTCCTGATTTTTTATGTTAACTTTAAATCCTAAACATTTTAAAAAAAAATATATATAGATTTTTTTTTTTTTTTGTACTTTATGCTTCTACATATCTGATAAATGAAATACCCCAAATGATCACAAGTTCAGTTATGAGGTGAATTTCATAATCAAGATAAATATTCCTGCCTATTGATTTAAACTAGCTACCCAAAGCAGAAATATTTTCATCACAGCTGATGTTTAAATAGGCTTTTATTAAATAGCTGTTGATATGAAGATGTTTACTTGGAATTGCACGGTTTATTAATCCTTGATCCGATGATACCGTGTAAGTGGGACATGGAAAGCTACCAGTAAAGACTGCTATGATAAACTTCTCTTTGCTACCATCATTATCTCTCTTCCTCAATGTCACCGTAACTGGAGTCAGTTCCCAATGTCTTTTTCTGTTGCTGTTCAAGAACGAACCTGGCCATAATCGTCCTTTAATTACCATTGAACCAATTCTCGTATTTTTTTAAGTATTGAATGTGTTTTAACTCAGTTCTGTTTCAATTTTAAAAATTCAGGTATACAGCTAGATAGAAATGAAGGCATACACTGCATAAGCGCTTCGAGCTGGCCTAATAACTTCATTTATATTTACCTCATGACTGGTTTGGTGCACAAACAATCAAATGTAAATATTTGACTACTGTGTGGATGTAAGCAATCTGAGTCAACCTTCTGACCCTGTCGTACCCTACCTTCCTTTGGAGGTCTGTTCCAGTCAAGGAAGTCCCTTTGTTAGATTGTCCACTCTGGTTAATGCTTTGCACGTCTGAAGCCTAAATAAGCTTTCAGTTTTATGGGACAGATGCACAACCATCGTTTTCAGTTTTTGGGACATATATGGACTGATAAGGACCTTATTCGGCCCTTGTTTCAAATTCAATTTGCAGATGGAAATAGAAAATCTATTATTACAAACAGTGTATAATGAGTTTCGTGTTGTGTTTTTGTTTGATTTTTTTTTTTTTTTTTTAAATTAAGGCATTTTACACCCTCAGCATAAATGTGGGAAAATCTTTTCTCTTTAGTGATTTAGTGTTTTAGAGTTGACTGTACTTTCAGGCTGCGACAAAAACAAACATATGAGAACCACAAAGGCTCACAGTGAACAGCTGGACTTTATCAATTTATTAGTGTAAAATATGGCAGGGCCACAACTAGTTCACCAACGACCTTTTCAGCTGTTATTCTCCTTTCTCATTTTTATCTTCAGTTGAAAGAAAAGCACTGCCCATAAACCCATAATTCATGCTGCTGTGCCAACAAACTGTACATATTTCTATCGCAGCATATCATCATTGTGATATGCTGACTGGCATTGGCCCGTTGTTGTTAGTATGATGGAGATAAGGCTGCTTTTTTATTATCAAACAGGTTGAATTTGTAAAACAGTCACCCTCTCATTTTTCTTTTTTTATATTTGTTTTTTTTTACAACTGATAAATCAGTTTCTTTTTTAGATAACCTTGTCAGCTCTGGCAAAAAACCTGTTCAAGTAGATTGTTTTGGTTATCTGTAGCTTTTGGTAATTGTCAGAATATCATTTCCTGACTGCTACATTGTGCTGCTTTAACCACAACAGTCTCACGAAGTGCAGCCCAAAGATCACCTCCTGGAGGAAGACAAACAGGTGCAATTGGTCCATTTGTTGTGTCACCTGAAAAAATAGGGGATGACATTGCGAGCAGTTCGGCCAGTCTAGCACCACCCTCTCAAACAACAGGCGCTGACGTGACGGGCGGTCCGGCCAGTCCAACGCAGCCCTCTCAAACAACAGGCGCTGACGTTACGGGCGGTCCGGCCAGTCCAACGCAGCCCTCTCAAACAACAGGCGCTGACGTGACGGGCGGTCCGGCCAGTCCAACGCAGCCCTCTCAAACAACAGGCGCTGACGTGACGGGCGGTCCGGCCAGTCCAACGCAGCCCTCTCAAACAACAGGCGCAGACGTGACGGGCGGTCCGGCCAGTCCAACGCAGCCCTCTCAAACAACAGGCGCTGACGTGACGGGCGGTCCGGCCAGTCCAACGCAGCCCTCTCAAACAACAGGCGCTGACGTGACGGGCGGTCCGGCCAGTCCAACGCAGCCCTCTCAAACAACAGGCGCTGACGTGACGGGCGGTCCGGCCAGTCCAACGCAGCCCTCTCAAACAACAGGCGCAGACGTGACGGGCGGTCCGGCCAGTCCAACGCAGCCCTCTCAAACAACAGGCGCTGACGTGACGGGCGGTCCGGCCAGTCCAACGCAGCCCTCTCAAACAACAGGCGCTGACGTGACGGGCGGTCCGGCCAGTCCAACGCAGCCCTCTCAAACAACAGGCGCAGACGTGACGGGCGGTCCGGCCAGTCCAACGCAGCCCTCTCAAACAACAGGCGCTGACGTGACGGGCGGTCCGGCCAGTCCAACGCAGCCCTCTCAAACAACAGGCGCAGACGTGACGGGCGGTCCGGCCAGTCCAACGCAGCCCTCTCAAACAACAGGCGCTGACGTGACGGGCGGTCCGGCCAGTCCAACGCAGCCCTCTCAAACAACAGGCGCTGACGTGACGGGCGGTCCGGCCAGTCCAACGCAGCCCTCTCAAACAACAGGCGCTGACGTGACGGGCGGTCCGGCCAGTCCAACGCAGCCCTCTCAAACAACAGGCGCTGACGTGACGGGCGGTCCGGCCAGTCCAACGCAGCCCTCTCAAACAACAGGCGCAGACGTTACGGGCGGTCCGGCCAGTCCAACGCAGCCCTCTCAAACAACAGGCGCTGACGTGACGGGCGGTCCGGCCAGTCCAACGCAGCCCTCTCAAACAACAGGCGCTGACGTGACGGGCGGTCCGGCCAGTCCAACGCAGCCCTCTCAAACAACAGGCGCAGACGTGACGGGCGGTCCGGCCAGTCCAACGCAGCCCTCTCAAACAACAGGCGCTGACGTGACGGGCGGTCCGGCCAGTCCAACGCAGCCCTCTCAAACAACAGGCGCTGACGTGACGGGCGGTCCGGCCAGTCCAACGCAGCCCTCTCAAACAACAGGCGCTGACGTGACGGGCGGTCCGGCCAGTCCAACGCAGCCCTCTCAAACAACAGGCGCAGACGTGACGGGCGGTCCGGCCAGTCCAACGCAGCCCTCTCAAACAACAGGCGCAGACGTGACGGGCGGTCCGGCCAGTCCAACGCAGCCCTCTCAAACAACAGGCGCTGACGTGACGGGCGGTCCGGCCAGTCCAACGCAGCCCTCTCAAACAACAGGCGCAGACGTGACGGGCGGTCCGGCCAGTCCAACGCAGCCCTCTCAAACAACAGGCGCAGACGTGACGGGCGGTCCGGCCAGTCCAACGCAGCCCTCTCAAACAACAGGCGCTGACGTGACGGGCGGTCCGGCCAGTCCAACGCAGCCCTCTCAAACAACAGGCGCTGACGTGACGGGCGGTTCGGCCAGTCCAACGCAACCTTCTCAAACAACAGCTGGAGATGTTACAGGCGGTTCGTCCAATCCAACAACACCTTCTCAAACACCACCGGGTAACGTTACAGGCGGTTCATCCAATCCAACAACACCTTCTCAAACAACAGAAGCAGGTAACATTACAGTTGGTCCACCACTGCCTACTGCAACACTTTCAGATAATTCCCCCATCCATCCAATAACTGTACAGATGCTCACATATAACAAACAATGTTGTTGTGTGTGTGTGTTTTTTGACAGACCCTTGTGGGTTCAACCAGTGTGGTACTGGGAGCACCTGTGAGCCTCTTTTTAATGGAACCTTCGTATGTTTGTGCTTGCCTGGTGATTTCTACAATAATGTCAGCAAAAGTTGTGTGCGTGGTAAGTACCCCTATTTTATAACATACAACCACCATGCATGTTGTTACTCCATAAGAAAGTTACTTAACAAACAATTACTATTATACTGGTTATATCAGGTCAGTCAAATTATAATCACCTTTACATATTTGCAGCTAGAGAGTTGGACATTTTGGGCAACAGTCACATTCTATACAGAGAGTTAGATGAGAAGATACAACTGTCATATTTTTCTGGTACATATGACGCCAGAGCAGGAGACCCTTAGCTTAGTTTAGCATAAAGACTGGTAGAGGTGGAAAACAAAATGTCAGAGCAAATACTGGAGTTGGGGTTGGGGGATTTCTGACCAGCTGTTTCCAGTCTTTATGCTATACTAACTGACTGGCAGCTGTTGCCTTATATTTATTGGACATAATGGTTATGAAAGATGGATCAGTCTTCTCATCAACTCTAAGCTAGAAATCAAAACATATTTCCCAAATTGTTGAACTATTCCTTTAAATAAATGATTATGACTGGAGGTATATATAACTCTTTTAATATGATTTTTTCTTATTTTAGCCAAAGTTTTCCCAGGACAACTACGCCTGACTAATTTAAACTACAATGCAGAGATGAAAAACAAGAAGTCAAAAGAATTTCTGGAGGCCTCTGAACGTATTATTTCAGAGGTAAGCAATCAGTTCTCTCCTCTTTATATGAGGCTTTTTTTTTTGTAAATGTAGACTTGGAGTAAAAGCAGGTAATGCACACCCATTGCTTGTGTGTTTAATGTTGTAATGTAATGTTTGATATCCCTCATCTACTTGGCCAGGCATGATCCATAGATTTATCCATGATCTGCACACATTTAACTTTTTGGTGTGACAGCAAAGACGATATGTCGGCTCTATTGTGTAGAAATTAAAAAAATGTTAAATGACTCCTCCTTTATCGTCATTGTAAGATGTTTGATATTTTTGATGATAAAATGCACTGAAGAGTTGATTGTGGAGTTCACTGACAGCAGTGATCGTCCATCTAACTCACATCATCACGTTGGTTTTAAATCTTATATGTGTCATAATAAACGTACTATTTTGCTGCACAATATCAAAGCAAAATAATCTCTGGAAGACACTTGATCCAAAGTGGATTTGCTTTCCACATCAGATGATGTCCTAAACAAAATGGTATTTTATTTCTAAACACAGCTGGATGAAGTTTTCAGAAGTTCTTCTGATTACTCTGGATCTACAGTCCTGGAACTCCGGTAAGTCCAGACTGACAGTGGTGTTTATCTTCTGACTGTTTCTATCTATAACCATACTTCCTTCAGTACACTTGCAGGATATTGTCCATAAGAATTGCAGAATGTAAAGTGTTCTTTTTGTGTATAAAGGAATGGGACAAACGGCAATCGTCAGTCAAGGTCAGAGAATTCAGATCCGGTCAATGCAACTGTAGAGATCATCTTCAGCTCAAGTTCTGACGTCACAACAACAGACGTTGAGAAAATTATGACAGGAGCCTCTGACTGTGACAACTGTTTACTGGAAGGGACATCTTTCGCAAGTAGGTTTATTTATCAAGTCAATATGTCAGACTTTATGGTGTTTGATGGTGAGATTAATCTAAAAAACATTCAAACAAAATGTAGATTCATTGTCAGGTGGAACATCATTGAAGAGTTCTGCCTGAAAGTTATTCATTCATCTGTCAAATATGGAAGAATAAGCTGCAAAAAGTATCCTGTTCTCAGTGTTTCTGTCAGATTGTGCAGTTCAGTGTGTAACCAGCAGTAACATGGTGATGGTCATTGTTTTTCTGTGCTTTAATTCTTCTGCAAGTACCTGAATCAATTTCAGACAACTGCATTTTAACAAAGCTTGTTTAGAAATTCTAAATGCATCTGCTTTTTCTGTTTATACCTGAAGTGAATGAAGGTTTCATGCCATTGATTCATAATGAGAACTTCCAATGAAAACTTGAGCTTTGAAGACATAAATCTCAGAAAATTTGTTAAATTTTCATGCAGTCAGTGGCTCAATACCACTTTTTCATTTCCAATATCATACAATGAGTAACTGCCATTCCACTGAATACAATACTCTGCACACTTTATCTGTCTATTTTAGTGCCAATACTCTCATCAGATAAACTATTGTGAAAGGTGACCAAGCCTCTGAAACTTTGGTCCCTGTCAGTGCACATGCAGTGATCTTCATAGAGTGTACAGTGTCACTCAGCCAATGAGTAATAATGTCTGACTGATAATGATATTTCTCAACTGCTATCAGCATACTGTACGTTTCAGTCCACAGTTCATGAAGTTAGTTTTTAGTGTGGTGTGTTGCATATTTTGTAGCACTATGCGTATTTGAGTTAGGTGTAGTGAGAGTATCTTTGTTTGTGTCCTTCATTTAAAGGTGAAAACCTGTGTGACAGGAGTCCCTGTGATGAGGGAACTACAACTTGCTATCCAGAAGATGGATCTTATTCCTGTAACTGCACTGAAAACTATGTTGAGGTGACCCACACTGACAGAATATGCATTGGTAAGAGTATTGAGTGTGTGTGTGTGTGTGTGTGTGTGTGTGTGTGTGTGTGTGTGTGTGTGTGCGTTATATAATAATTTTCCCTTATCTAAACTAAAGACTACTTCAACCTCTTCTACTTTTGCAGCTTGTCCCAGTGGCCAAAAAGCTTACAATATCTCCACATGTGTCGAGTAAGTGTTTAAATGTCAAAGCATTTCTGAAAACGTATCAGTTAGTATCTATCAAATTATCCACCTAATTATATTTCAACAGTATTTCATGCAAATCATCGTGAGGAGGGAAAAACTGACGGTAAATATGACCTGTGTTTGTAGAGAGCTTCGGTGTAAATAAAGCTGCAAAATGAATCTTCTTGTCTTTCAGTTGCCCATTTGGTTATTCTGGTTTCAACTGCAATGAATGTGAGTATACAGCATGTGTTTGAGAGTGACAGCAAAAACAAAAAATATATGTGAGAACCTTTTAAAAAAATAAACATAAGAAATAGTGACATGAAACACAGATTAAAAGAGTGTCTCTGCTTTATGAGGGGTGCTTGTAAGGGGAAACTGCTGATTCATACAAATGTAAACATCTTCTCCAGTGCTGTAACATTACCTCCACAAATCATGTTCATGTCACACTGCATTGCATTAATATCAGTGTCTTGCTAGTTAGATATGGTTTAAGATACCAAGTTTTATTTTGGCTTGTCAATATGATGAAGTTGAACTAGAGGCTCCTGGACTGCACTGGTATTCAATAGAGGCTTTTAACTCACAAGGTTTTTCACGTGAGACATATAAACTGACTTTGATGTTTAAAGGCAGTGAGGTTCAGTATTGCGACGCCTTCATTATGACAGACTTCATAGTTTTTGTTTTTTAAAGTTATGTTCCTTGCATAGTCTTGTTATTGACATCCTTGTCATGTTTCGTTAGCATGGCAGCTGGCTCTGGTAATCGTCGGCACTGTGTTTGGGGGACTGCTGCTCATCTCAATCATTCTTCTGCCTGTAGTGGCACACATGTAAGTTTCTCATTCACTCATTCACCCACTTCCAACCATTCATCATTGCCTCTGCCGTGTCTATTCCATGTCTCTCTCATTCATGCTACATGTTCATCTTTATTAACAGGTTTAACATTGATCCTGCCAAATACATTTTGCAAATATACAGAATCAAACAAATATCTATTTACAAATGCTCTAAATAAAGTATAATACAGTGATACAGATACAGTCGACAGTAATACATGGTTTTGTTCCATCTTTTCAGATCCTCAAAGAAGAGGTCCAAGAAGAACAAAAATGGAGACACTGGGGAGCTTCGCTTCAGCCTCTCTCCTGCCAAGGCACCATTGGTGAACAGCAGCTCCAGCCAGGCAAGCTCGATTCATGGGTCAGCTAACGCCTTTGCCATTGCTGGGGTGCCAAAGATCCCACGAGCCACAGCCACCAGCAGCTGGAACAGGACCAACCTGGAGATGATTCCAAGCTACAGCAGGCAAAACCTGGTTCCTGTGGGGAGGAACTCGGTGAGTACACCTCTGTGTGTGTGTTTGATGTATCAGGTGGGAGGGTACAATGCTGACTAGCAAAGCGATGAAAATATTCAACAGAGTGAGAGGGGAGAAAATCAGAGATATACTTGCCTGGTTTGGAATTCTCTCATAAAGAAAATCTCTTTTCATTGTAGCGGCTGTATGAGGACCAAGACGACATGGCCCCTTATACTCAATCTCGACCCCAGAACAACCCCTACGTCCAGAAGCAACCTCAGTTCAACCCATACGCTTCAAGACAAGGCCAGTCCAACCCTAACTACGAGCATGACAACGGAAGACGGTTCAACTATTGAGGAACCACAAAGATTTATCCTGCAGTGACTTTAACCCAGATCAAAACTTGTTGAGGGTTTTTCCCCCAAAATATTATATTCTGACCAGGTACAAGCGGTCACACAACATTTCTGTCTTTCCTCGACTTTTCCTTGACAAGTTTTGGGATGTGAGATGCACCGTATTTCTTTTCAATGGTTTTTTTTTACCGTGAATGAATGACGATATTATTTACTTATGAACGTCAAATTGTTTAAGCTCATTGAACCAGAAATTGATACTCAGAGATGAGGATGTTCGGTATCATTCTCTCACACAGTCAATGTCTCGCTCGTCTATGAATTTTGACTAAATCATTTTGTCTGTAAAATGTTTTAGGTCTATAATGAGTTACAGTTATATGTTTAACTCTGTTTTTGTGAATGAGATGAGTTTCTTTGATCAAATAAAATTCAGTGAGTTATTCCTGCAAATTAAAGCGCGTTAGTCCATCCATATATTTCACTATAATTTGGGCAAAATGTTTACCACATTGAAATTGTTGATGTTGTGTTTTGAATACAGTGTATTTCATGTCAGATTGATACCAAGCTGTGATTTAACAAGAATCAAATAAATTAACAATGTTGAGAAATATTCTACCACCTCTTGTATTAGTTTTCCTTTGTCACTCAATTGATTTTAAACATGCACTACTCATCATTTTTCCTGGATTCTTTCATGGAGGCAAAAACAGAGAAGACAGGTCAGTTTGCTGGTTCTGTTTGAGGTGAAAGCAAACCAAGAGTATGTGTTAGTTTTAAAAGCATTGTGCTAAATGTCATGTACATGTAAAAAGAGAGAAAGAATGAGGCGCAGCAGGTGTATCAGTCAGAAAAACACACGATTTTAAGCTCCACTGACTGGAAACAACTGGAAAAGTACTCAGATCTTTTACTTGAGTGAAAATAGTGATGCTTCACATGCAATGCAATTTTGCAATTTTGATTATATTATATCCTGCTTGGTAGTTTAACCTAGAATCATATTAGAGATGCACCTATCTGCTTTTTATCCAGTTCCAATCTGATTCCGACCATGTGAAATCAGCTAAGACTTCTTATTAAAAGAGCAAAAATATATGAAAAGCATTCAATTTGAATATATTCCAAAGCAATTTATTGAACCGTAAGTATAGGTTAAGTGGGCTTTGCATACAAACAAGAAAAGAAGAAGAAAAACAAGTGCACAGCATTGAACTATTGACTATTTGGAAGCAGATTGTATATGTGTGTTCAAAAGTAATATGAGAATCTCAAACAAACTGACAAATCCTTCTTCAGGTTTTCAAAGCGAATATTTTAAATAAAAGTGCAAGAACTGTGGAGAGGAATAAATATCTACACCATGACAAAAAACCCAGTTAACTATAACTACAACATGGAATCTGGGTTGGTGGATTGGTGACATCAGTCCGATATCAACTGAGCGAATTCCATCATTATCAGCTCTGATCCTGATCCTGATATTGAATTGGATTGGTCCCAAATCTAAATAATTGTAGCATAATTTGTAGTTTATTTGTGTCTTTTGTTAATAATATATCTGAAACTGTAAAGTAACTGGTATCCAAAGCTGTCAACTCAATGTATTGGAGTGAAAAGTGCAACATCTGCTTCCAAAATGTAATGGAGTCAAAGTATAGTATAGATATAAATAATATAGTATGGTAGCATAAAATGGAAATACTCAAGTAAAGTACGAGTAGCTCAAAACTGTACCTAAGTACAGTACTGGAATAAATGCATTCAGTTACTTTCCACCACCGGTAGATAATCATCACTTCTTGTTTTTGCCACAAAGCAATATTCCCTTGCGCTATAAACCATCTAAGCACTTTTAGAGTGACAAAGTCACACACTATAAAATGCAATAAAGAAGCAACGAGAGGCTGCCAAAAGTTTTATAACTACAAATACAGTGTGTCTGTAATGTGACAATGATTTGATATTAACACGCCACACACAGCTCCAGTAAAGTTAACGATTATTTTTTATTGTTCTGCTCAAATGAGGACGTGGAAATGGATTTCACAGAGTTATTTAAACCTGAAGTGTCTGCCTTAATTCAACTAATTTTGAGTATCAATGTCACATCTGTAAGATATAATATATAACATCTAAAAACAGGTAATATGTGGTATATAAAAGTATAAAAGCACTGCCTGTACGAAACAACCCAATACTAAAGCACTGATAATGTACACCAACCCTTTTCTGAAATGATAGAAGTCCTATCAATAATACTTACTGTAGGTATATTGTATTTGTTTGCAATTCATTAAAACAGATGACACATCCATCATACCATATATTTGCAGTTCCTGTGTGTATACTTACACTTAGAAGTCTAAAACATTTAATTTGCAAAGTCCTTCATAGAATATGATGAACTGAAAAGATGGTGAAAAAACGCCCATGATCACACGTGAATTAGGCCTGAAAATGTACTCTCAGCTGCAGTCATGTTTTCTTTGGGTTGTGGAAAGTACAGCATGTAAAAAAAAAAAAAAAAAAAATCTATTTTCAGGAAATATAAAGTCTTCTTCAGCCATAGACAGTGTTAACTTCCTGCTTCAGTGTTACACAAAAATGAGTTGTTACTTTTTCTTGCTGATGTAGACAACATACTAAAAGGTAAAAGTTAATCTTAGATGAAGTTTATGCAAATGCGCTTCCCATAAAAAGCTGGCTTACTCCATGGCACATTATTGCTCTGTCCAGTTGGTCTGGGCTTTACACCTCCAAAGGCAGTATCTTCCCCAGGCTCATTTGGGAGTGAGATTTAGCATGAGCGTGTATGCTTTGTCACACTAAGAGGAGAATTTAACTATGGGCCTTAACGGTCTTCATCTTCTGTCGCTTCTGCTGCTGTCCCAAGGAATTCAACTTGTTCAAGGTATGTGGATACTCTTGATTTCACAGCAGTGCCTTCTCTTGTCACCAATATGTTAAAGTCATAAGAGAGGAATAAGTAGGACTAAATACAGGGTAATCTTCAGTAGTGGGCTCTTTTGGGTATTTTGCATCATCACACTGATGTTTTCACCACAATATTAAATTTCCGGGGAGTTTCATCTTTCCCAAATACTGCAGTTTTTGAGCTGTGCAAAAATGCTCAAATTCCTGTTTAAATGAGATTCGACAGTTTGACGCACACTTTAAATAGATTATCACATGAATTAAAACGATGTGATTATTGACAATTTCTGAAATTATTCAAACTTAAAACAATCAGTGTTTAAAAGCTGCACCTGCATGCGATGTTAAAATGTCACGCAAGGAATAGAGGGTAAAATTTGAACTCTGAGTAATATCAGCATCTCAAAGGAAATTCTAAATTCAAGATTTTCAGTAGTTCTAAATTTACAATACCTTATAAGAAATGTGACTTTTTATGGTGCTGTTGTGCTTCGTTCAAAATGAAATTTCACAAAATGCTGAAAAGTTACGAATGCACAAGCGATTCAAACTACACATCTCTGTGCTGATTCAGACATCAATTACATTTTTCAAAGGATGGGCTGTATACTTAAAGGTCATAAGATGGACTGCTCGCAGATGGTGAAGAATTAACTATCTTTTAATGGCCGAATCACATGTTTTAAGGTTCAAACGTAGCACACAGTGTGGCTCCAGATGTCATAAACACGGTAACTCATTTGTTGAGGAAACTGTAAAATAATACAAAACTGTCCATATCAGCAACCTCTGACATTTAAAGGTACAGCTATAACTGCAGTGTTGTAAAAAAGAAAAAAAAAGAAAAAAAAAAAGCATTGACTGTCCAACTTACTAATAATGGAAGTCAGTGGTATTGTTTGATAGTCTACAAGCAATCTGAGGTACTCTGGTTATAAATATATGTGAAAATCATTTCTTAAATTATGGATAATCCATAAAATATTTTGACATCTTATAATCAGAGTGCCTCAGATTCCTTTTTGACTGGCAACCAATACTAAGGACATCCATCATTAGTAAATCGAACAGTCATTGCTTTGGCAATGTGGAGTTTGCACGTTCTCCCCGTGTTCCTCCACCGTGTTCCTCCTCCATAAAAATACCCCCACTAAAAACATGCAAGAAGATCACCACCTGACAAAAAGAACTGGGTCCCTGGGCGCCGGTCGGATGGCAGCCCACCGCTCCTGGTTTGCCACGGAGGAAGGACGACCACAATGGGTTAAAGGCGGAGGACAAATTTCACCAGTGCATGGCGTGTGTGTGTGGCATGTGGATGTTACTGTGTGACAAATAAGGGGATTGTCCCTCTGATTCTTCTTCTAGACTTGTCCTATCCTTGAAGACAACCTAACTTTTATAAGTGAATGTATTTTAAACAAAATGTCTAAAAGGCCTCTGTAACTGAAACCACACAGGTGAAGCCCACATCATAATAAGACGAATGATGGTGAATCTATCCTTCTGTCTCTGTGTGTTTTTGCAGGAAATTGTAACAGTGGAGAGTTTCGGTGCACTAATGGGCAATGCATCGACATGGATTGGGTATGTGATGGAACAGGAGACTGCACAGATAACTCAGATGAGCAGGACTGTTGTGAGTATTACGACCAATCACTGAAGACACAAACAGAATTGAGCAAAACCAGTGTAAAAACCCAGCATGTCCAGTGATTTTATGAGTTCACCACAAAATATGTATACATCTGATGTACCAAGACATAAAACGAAGCCCTAACTTTGGGCCTTAACCAGCATAATGTATGTGTGTCCTCTTCAACTGTTTTGTTCGTTTTGGCAGCGTCTCCATCGTGCACCTCAGAGGAATTTAAATGTGTGACAAGTGGTGAATGCATCCCTTTGGAATTTGTCTGCGATGGGGATAAAGACTGCGAAGATAACTCAGATGAACAAAGAACCTGTGGTATGCAGAATGATTGTTTCTGTGCTGTTGTTAAGAATGAGGGACTGAAACTGTGGGTATTTTCCCTTGGAAGATGTCACCTATAAACAAGAAGTACTGTGATTTATAATCATGTAATGTGTCCTGGAAATTGGCTAAAAATAGATCATGTACTCTATTTCACTCAGACGCTTAAGGATCATCATGGAGGGTAAAAGGTGCCTGCTCCTGTGCAGTAGTGAAGAGTAAAGCCACTAGGTGGCCTCATCATAGCCAGTATGAAATTTAAACCATGCATTAAGAAAATGCACTGCAAATTTTAGGAGATAATTCCTTCTAGCAGTTTAGCAGAGAGCAGATTTAGCCTAATGATGTCAAGGTTTTACTATGATTTCTTGCTAAATGTTTTTTTGTCCATGGCTCTCCATGTCAGAAGTATTCTGTACAGAATGACAGAACAGAGACAGAAGTGATCTCTTGTAGTATCATTGAACACATAACAAAATGTCCTGATGTCCTTATCTGAAGTTCATAATCTGCTCATTCAGCATGTTGTCTTTTTTACCTTGAAAATTACAAGTCTAATCCCTTGCAGCATAGCATTTTAAAACAAAACCCCCACACATGTTCTTGGTTTAGATGGACAGACCTGCGGCTCAGACCAGTTCACCTGCGAGGAGGGCCAGTGCATCCCTATCGAATACAGATGTGACCATATGAAGGACTGCGTGGACAACTCTGATGAGAACAACTGCGGTAAGACTGCACTTTGATATCATCCAAGATTCGCAATACTGATGTATGCTGTCAGTTTGCTTTATATTGTTGTTTACCTGTATAATCTGACAGTTGGGGGGCTTTGATGGATAATTTTCATTATTGGGCTGAAGATTGATAGTCTGAACTAATACTATAAGCTTGTGTTTTTTGCAGACTATCCACATTGCACCGAGAAGACATGTGCGAATGGGGCCTGTTACAAACATTCTCAGTACTGCAATGGGCTACCAGACTGCAGAGATGGCTCTGATGAATTCAACTGCAGTGAGTAGACTGGACTAGACTCTAGTTGGGATGGTTTTGCAGATAGTTACTTAAGAATATGAAAGAAAAAAAGTGATCCATTACATTTTCCCCTTGTGCTGGCTTGGCTTTCTGCGCAAATAGTTGTTTAAAATGATATAGTAGGAATAGAGCAGTGATATCTGTATCTGTACTTTGTAGGCACATAGCAGGTGCACTGCAAATTAAAGTCAACTGTCTGCATTCAAAGGAGTTCATAACTGTCACTGGTGGAGAGATGAATACTGGGATGAATAATAATAATAATAATAATAATAATAATAATAATAATAATAATTTGTTTTTCATATCATTTTTAGAACAATTTTTAAGATTGTTCTTGTGTCGTGCAGCCTTAGAGGGACAATGTCAGTTTGGTCCGCCATCTTTGTTTGGTTACGTTACATCTTAACAAGGAAAAGGATTTTTCAAACGTAATTTTTGGGAAGCAGACTGACAATTTTTCAGTCCAAAGAGTGGTTCAAGAATCCGGATATGTCTTCAAAACACCCGCAAGTGTTTTAGGGTTTTTACTAAGTGTGGTTTCAGGCTTATTTAGGAGAACGTACGTTGCTAACGTTAGCTTAGACTTAGCTTAGTGTATGTTAGCTAGCTATCATAATGGGCAATTCCAAAGAGGGGCGCAAACTGGCGAAATCATATGCAACGTTGTTTTTGTTAAATGCCGTGCCATAATGCAGTTTCATTTTTTCATGAGGTAAGACTTATTTTAGTTATTCGGTTTTTTTTTTCTTGCACTGAGCCTAGCTTTGACTCATTTTACGATAACAGCACTATTGTAGCTAAAGGTAATAAAGCGCAGCCTTTGTACCCCTGGTTCTTTTTTAATTTAGCTTCCTCGTGATTTTGATGATTCAGAAATTATTTTACTGTTGCTGCAATTTAGGCTGCATTTAGTTTAGGTAGAGGTTGTTGACTTGTTATTAAACTCTGTCTTCCTTTTTTTTTTTTTTTTTTCCCCCAGCTACACAGCACTGTGCCCTGCATCAGTATCAGTGTGCAAATGGCTTCTGTGTACTGATGTCCTTGGTGTGTGACCACTGGGACGACTGTGGAGACAACAGCGATGAGCAGGGCTGTGGTAAGGGTGAAAGTTACTCTACAGAGTTTTAATTCAGCTCTAATGACTTTGAAACTGTTTGTCTCCTAATTTTTGAAAGTCACATTAAATTGTATTAAATGTTAATTTGATTCGTTCATTATTGATTAATTTGTTGAGGGAACAATTGCAATTCAGTGTTTTCTTATTTGATGCAATGTCCAGTGGTATAGAGCATCTACATATTGTGTTGAAGCTATGAAAACAAGCTTTCAAACATGTGAAATTAGTGTAAAATTTAATTAAGAGGCCCATGTTTTTAGTTGTAGTGGGCATATGTGTATGGGCAACAGTTATTTCTGCTTAGAAGACAAACTGTTCAGTATTCTGAATAAATTTACATATAGATCGTAGAGTGTCTCAAAAGTTTGGAAGAATCCCAAAGTCATTTCATACATTTCATTTATTGAAAAATTTGCCAATTGAATTTTTGCATTCCAGAACAGTGGAATCCAACTTGATTGACACACTGCTTGTATGCCCATAGGTTGTATAATAACCATCTCAAATATTCAATTCCAATCAAAAAATGGCATGTTGAATGTAAATGTAAAATTTAGTGGAAACCAGAATAAACGTGAGGCCTATCTATTCTTTAGTATACCAGAGCTGCAGCGGCAATGAGTTCACATGTTCCACTGGCCGTTGCATTCCTCAGCGCTGGGTGTGTGACCAGTTCAACGACTGTGGGGACTACAGTGACGAGAGAGGATGTGGTGAGAAAACTTTACCCTACAGGCGGACTAAAGGTTTCAAGTGGAAACTCAGTATTAACATTAATTGTGTTGGTATAGCTGAGTAGTTTCATTCAAAACTGGAAAGACTATCCCCAAAATGCATATATGTTGGGGTTAGTTTAAGTAGGTTAAGCTTGAGTTTTGGAATCCAGTCAAAGAAATACTGTACATAAGTGCTCCTATGGTTTTTAGATAGTGACTCTCGAGACTGTTACCCCGGTGAGTGGGGATGTCCTGGCTCGACAGTATGTATACCAATGAGCAGCGTGTGTGACGGCAAACCAGACTGTCCTGGAGGAACAGATGAGACCAACTCCACTGCGCAGCAAACCTGCAGTGAGTCACGCAGATCTTCGTCACTCCTTCACACATGCTTAGTTTAAGATTCACCCTTTTCAGGTATTTTCTCCCAGGGCGAACACTAATGGCCTCAACACTCAGTTGATCATGGCTATAAAGCTTGTCACGATAATGATTCTTTTGCTGCCCCGTAAATGATAATGATGATGAAATGATAATGCAAAGTAAAAACCTTAAATTGACCTGGCTTTGAGCATGACGTTGATTTATATGATTTTTATTCGCAGGCCTGGAACGGTGCTCCACCTTAAGCTGCGAGTACCAATGCCACCAGTCTCCTCAGGGAGGTACTTGCTACTGCCCTGATGGTTTCACTGTAGCCAATGACAGCCGTTCCTGTGTGGGTGAGTGCCATATATCATATGTGTTTTTGTGAAAACAAAAGCTGGATTTGTGCCACTGTCAGTGGTAGTTGTGTTCTCAGATATTGACAGAATACAGAGCTTTTGAAAAGCTTCTTCAAACCTATGCAGTAGTTAAGCAACAGGAGAGAGCTGAACGTTTTTTGAGGTGTGGCTCATTTCAAAGATGTCAAAGATTACTTCCAGATGTACATTATAAGATGTCATGCTGTAATGCCTTTTTATTTCGGCTTACAAAGTATGCCAGACCTTTAGTGTTAAACAGCAGCTTGTTTTGGTGAAATGGTCTCCGTCTTTTTGTTTTAGCTTTTGATATGAATCAGCCTTGAAAAGCTAAAATGATTGGCCTAATTTCATGGCACTCCAGTTCCAAATTACTGGTATGGTTTCTCATCCTAATGCCTTAAACATAAAAAGTGGCTGTTCGTTGTATTGTCCAGACTATGATGACTGTCAGATCTGGGGGATCTGTGACCAGCTCTGTGAAGATCGTCCTGGGACACACCACTGTAGCTGCGCTGGCGGATACTTCTTGGAGCAGGGTCATATCTGCAAAGCCAATGTGTCAGGTACAGGGAGTTACAATCACACAGTAGCTTTTTATGACACATATCTGCCGCTGCATAATCTGTGGGGTGTTGTAAAGATCAACATGACATAGTTAAGGAAGCAGTGTAATATGTTCTGAAATATGTTTTTATGATTACATGAGATATGTAAGATAACTGATTAACTTTTCGAAATGATGCTGAGGTCTGGTATTTGTGTTTAACAGGTGGACTGCCTCAGCTCATTTTCACCAATGGGGGTGATGTGATGACTGCTGATATACACGGGCGCGTTGTCAGAACTCTGGTGCCGTCGCAGGGCAAAGGTTATGCTGTAGGGGTGGCATACCACTGGCACAGGGACACAGTCTTCTG
Source organism: Chaetodon auriga (assembly GCF_051107435.1). Lineage (NCBI taxonomy): Eukaryota > Metazoa > Chordata > Actinopteri > Chaetodontiformes > Chaetodontidae > Chaetodon > Chaetodon auriga. Next base: position 10,549,807 of record NC_135093.1, read on the forward strand.
GAGTGATTCATATACCAAAAAGGTCAGTCTGGATTATTGTCTGGTGGCATTTTCATAAAACTCAAGGTACTTGTGTATCTGAACTGCATCTGTTCTGCAGTAATAATTTCTGTTGGCCACCAGGAGGCTGTACTGGAGCAGCTGTGGCTTACATGCTTTTCTCATGGCCACTAAGGCAGTAGTTGAGTTGGGAAGGAAAACCCATTCATCCCAAACCTTTACATTCTTTTACCAGGTATACTCTCTCAACTACAAAGGGGGTGACGTTAAGGAGGTTCTGACTACTGCAGTCAGCGATGTCCAGAACCTCGCCGTGGACTGGATCAGCTTTAAGCTTTATGTCTTAGAGGTCATGGTGGAGCGCATCGACATATGTGACTTAAATGGAGATAATCGGGTCACACTGGTGGCTGAAAACCTGCGCAGTCCTCATGGCCTCGTCCTGGATCCTACAGTGGGGTGAGATTAAATGCCGCAGTCTTTCCGTGCTTGGAAGTGTCATTACTGTTCTACCAGTGGTCTGTTTTTTCCTCTTTAAAAGTAAAGTTGAATCAACGTGGTAAAGACTGGTCTAAAGTCTGCTCTGTCACATATTTACTTGTTTTCATTAGCATTTAAACTTATCACTTAAAACCAGATTATGGTCAAATACAAAGTGTATCAGTGGTAACTCAGTCAGAGTTCAAAATAATCCTGTTTAAGAACATTAGAAGATAATTCTATTATGGTTTTTTTTATGTCCACTTGACCTGGCATTACATAGCTTGTATAGCGTCCTTTTAATTGTTTATTTTTTGTCTGTTTGCAGCTACATGTTTTTCACAGACATGGGTGTTTCCAATGAGCAGATGAAGCTAGAACGTGCCTTCATGGATGGCAGTAATCGTGTTGAGCTGGTGAAGAACAGACTCGGCGTTCCAACAGGAATTACCGTTGATATTGTCACTCAGAGGGTCTACTGGTCTGACAGCCACTTTGACACGGTGGAGACCGTCACCTACAGTGGTTTGGACAGGTAAAGATTGCTCTGAAAATGTTGTCAGTCATGACAGATTTCTTCTAACCTGGAGAGTAACGTTAAAGGGACAGTTCCCCACAAAATCAAAAGTATTTTTTTTTGTTCTCTGTGGCTCCTGGAGGAAAAGTTTCAGTCATGAGTCAGCACTCTGCCACTAGATGGCTCCACAACACAATTAGTAAGGGGACACAGGGCAGACAACATAGTGACTGCAGCCCAATCAGGATTGACGTAATGAGATATATGCGTCTGAGGAATATGCAGCTAGGGGGACTTTCCCATCTCACTCATGCTAATGTGAGAACCAGGGTTACACAAGCAACCTAAAGTTTGGTAGAAAGAAAATGGTTCCTACATGACATTTCAAATGTATCTTTTGTGCCACTTTGAGCAACTCACACCGAGTGCCATCTAGTTCCATTACATTTGAGAGACAGCAGACGTATCTACAGCCAATATCTTTCAGTCATTTTAAGATTAAAATTGAAACAATGACACATCCAGGTTTGTGCTCTCCTTGATGCTCATTCTGAGTTGTTGTTTCCCAGGAAAATAGTCCTCTCCGGTGCAACCCAGGCTCCACATCCTTTTGGAATTGCTGTGTTTGAAAACCACGTCTTCTTCACTGACTGGAGCAAGATGGGTGTGCTGAGAGCCAATCGCTTCAATGGCAGCAACCCAACACTTCTGTATCGTGCTAGAAATCGACCAGGACATGTTCTAGTCTCACACTCTCTCTTGCAACCTGTTGGTAAGCAGGCGCACTTCCAACCTGTAACAAGTCAGATCAAGTTGAGTGGTTAGATATGTCCCAGTGTTTTTGCTGCTGGCACAGAATTAAGTCTTACTTTACATATTTTGTACATGTTTTCATTTTTGGAATTCCTGTTATTGTTCAGTATTCAGTTCAGTTATTTTTAGATGTCCAGGAAGTGCAACCCTTTCTTTCCTTTTGTTTAACAGCAATATGAAAAACAACAGTGTTGTGATAAAATGACCACATCTGTTCCCTACAGTGACGAGCCCTTGCGGCAGACACAACGGTGGCTGTCAGCACATTTGTGTATTGAGTCACCGCACCGATAATGACGGTTTGGGCTTCCGCTGCAAGTGTCGCTATGGTTATGATCTTCAGCCTGACCGTCGGACCTGCTTCAGTGAGTTTCTCTTCATTGAGGGCAAAATGACCTGATGTTTAGAGCCGGTGTGTTCACAATAATTTCCATGTTTAGTCAGTATGTTTCCCTTCAAGTAACCACCCTCACTGACTCTTTGAACAGAGGTGAAGGACTTCTTGTTGATCGCCACCTCTCTCGCGGTGCGGGGAATCCCACTGAACCTGTCCCTGCAGGAGGACGTCACCCTGCCCCTCTCTGGGCCCGGAACGTCTTTCTCTGGCTCCGCTGTGGAGTTTGACGCCAAGGAAGAAGCCATTTTCTACAACGACAGGTCCAAAGGCCTTGTCTATAAGTCGACCCTCAATGGCGCAGGTGAATTTTTATTATATTTGTGTCATGAAGCAAAAAAATGTGTCTGTTGTGTAACATTTTGTAAGTTCATTTGTCACCCATATAGGATATAATCATAGTGCTACAGTTTGCCTTTAAAGGCTCTGTTCTTATTCTTGTGCGTCACACCTCACTGTATTGACTCTTTTATGCTTTCTCAGTCCAACAGATTTTGACAGGCTACAGAGTGGGAATGATTGATGCCATGGCTTATGACTGGACCTCCAAAGTCTTATTTTGGACCTCAAGCTCCTACAAGTCAGTGACGGCCTTCAGAGTCACAGACAAATCCACACGAGACATTGTGACAGGATTGAGGAACCCAAAAGGAATTGCAGTGCATCCCGGTGCTGGGTGAGTGTTCAGATTTATCTGAGGTGTAAATGCTAGAAAGTGGTTAGTTTGCTCTGAGACGATTCAAAGATGCAAGGACAGCAAGGGAATTAAAGGCATTCACATTATAGCACATTCACCTTTGCATGTAAATATCACAGTCCAGTAACCTTTCATTGATATTGTGTCTTTTACTGTGATTAACTGCTTACTTCTCTGAAAAATGTATTTATACAGGTCATTTTATTTTATCTAAATATTACACTTAATGCAAATTACAGCCAGAAGTGAGCACATTCAGTCCTCCAAGGTTTCGTTAAAATCCACAAAGCATCAGTCACTGATTTCATTATATCCTATCTTTGACTGACACTAAACAGATCTGTCTTCTTGTGTGTTTAATCAAATGTTGATCCACAGCTTCTTGTTTTGGTCTGACTGGTACCGCCCAGCGCTCATAATGAGAGGCTTCTGCGATGGTAGCAGTGCTGTTCCTCTGGTCAACACAACGCTGGGGTGGCCATACGGACTCGCTATTGATTATGTGTAAGCACAGTGAACGCCTACAGGACCATGACGTGATTCTCGTCTTGGAAGTTTTGTCAACTGTAGTATTTCTTTATATTCACTGGGTAATTCCTTGTGATTGGTCTTTGACAGGAAGGACAGGCTGTACTGGGTGGATTCCCAGTTGGAACAGATTGGTCACATTAGTGTTCACGGATATGACAGACAAACATTTACCAATATTGGCCAGATCACTCAACCCTTCTCTCTAACAGTTTATAAAGGTGGGTTTCTTGGTGAGAGAGAATTTTGTTCTCTGGTTTTATGACCTCCACTTATTATAGTATACCTATACTGCACATGCACATTAATATACTGAGTGATAAGTTATTTAATTAGCATAAAGTCCAAACTTCTTTTCTCACTTTAAAAATTTGTTTATATTGCATACATTGTTTTGTACATTGAACACATTTTACCTGTTCTAAAATTTTTCCACTACAGCTACTCGTGACTTAATGATATTTTCTTTTTCTTTTTTTTTTTTAGTACCTTTTTCTAGTCTTTTTAAAAATGCTGCAAAACAATCTGTTTCTGTCTTGTAGACTACCTGTATGTGTCTGATACAAGGACCAGAGCAATATTCGAGATGAGGAAGAGGGATGGAGGAGGAAACTTTATGATCAGACAAGGAATCACTGGCATCATGAATGTTAAGGCCTACACAGCTGACCTCCACAGCAGTAAGTTGACACACTGGGAGGCACTGGAGTCTGCAAATAGTTTAATACTCCTGGCCAACAGTAACTCATGCAGAGTGATAAGTACAGGCCAAAATTCTGACAGTTCTAGAAAAGAAGAGAATGATAACCATATCAAATTCTCAAACTATAATAATCAGTGACTGCAGAGTGAGCAGGGCCACAGCCATAGTTGAGCAGTGAGTCAGACAGATACAATAGTCCAGAAACCCACTGACTGTAGCGTCGTCATCTCCCCAACAGCAATCTCCAGCCAGTGCAATATGTTGCCCAATGGCCACTGCAGTCACTTTTGTTTCCCAACTCCGTCCCTTGGCCGAGTGTGTGGCTGTCCGTATGGCATGAAACTTCAGGACAATCAGATGGACTGCATCAAGGACGATTCTGTTCCCCCACTGGATAACAACTGTGGTGACTACGCTTTTGAGTGTGATGAAGGACGCTGTATACCCAACTCGCACCGCTGCGATGGAATCGTTGATTGCATGGATAAGACTGATGAGGCCAACTGCACTGATACAGGTGAATGTATTACAAAATATGTGTATTTGAGGAGTAGTGGATGGAATCATTGAACAAACAATTGTTTTAATGACTTTTAATGACTGACTCATACATCTCCACCAGGAGCAACCTGCTCTTCACAAGCGTTCACCTGCAACAACAAGCACTGCATCTTGTCCCATTGGCGCTGTGATGGCATGGATGACTGTGGTGATGGTTCTGATGAAATGGACTGTCCCACTAAACTCCCTACCACCTGTGCTGCCAACTTATTTACCTGTGATAACAACAGGTGTGTCTCTAAAGAATGGCTGTGTGATGGTACCAATGACTGTGGCGATGGCTCTGATGAACACAACTGCAGTAAGTATGTAGGGACTGTCCATTCTCGGCTCAGTCACCTCACTCAATGGGATTTTACTGCATAAAATACTGTGCAAGCAAATATGTTCTTGTAAATCTAATGTAACAAAATTCTGATCAATGAGTTGTATCTGTGATTGACAGATTCAACCATTACTACATGCCCTCCTGCCTACTTCCTGTGTCCCGACCACCGCTGTCTCCACAACTCCTATGTGTGTGATGGAGACCAGGACTGCCTGGATGGCTCTGATGAGAAGAACTGCGGTAGGAATCACTACAGTGTCGCTCTTTGCTGTGCTCTGTTTTATTTATGTGGACCATTTCTTATGTTGTAAAATACTTTGCGATGCTTAGTGACTAATCTCCATGCTTCTGTTAAGTACTTACCTTTTCCCTCTTATTTTTCTCCTCACACCTGAAGAGTTTTCCTGTAACTCCTATGAGTTTGCCTGTGCCACTGTAGACCAGTGTGTTGCTTCAAGATATCAGTGTGATGGAGTGTTTGACTGCAAGGACCATTCTGATGAACAAGACTGTCGTAAGCCTAACGACCAGTATATATAACAAAATGAATTATGTCAGTTGTGCTGATGTAACTATGACCAATTTAACCACTTGAAGTTCTGTCAGCTTTATTGTTGATATTGTTCAGTCAGATAAAAGATTTCTCTTTCTGCTGGTGAGTTTTTGAAATTTCTGAAAGTAAGCCACTGCAGTTTCAGTCATTTTTAAATGTCTGTGGCCCCTCCAGCCACTCGAGGTCCAGGCCTCTGCCACAGTGATGAGTTCCAGTGCCAGACCGACGGTTTCTGCATACCAGGCGAGTGGGAGTGTGACGCCCATCCAGACTGTGAGGATGGATCCGATGAACACGTCTCCTGCCCGCCTGTCACCTGCGCATCCAGCTCTTTCCAATGTGCCAACAAGCTGTGCATCCCGTCATACTGGTTGTGTGACGGTGATAATGACTGTCTGGACATGAGTGATGAAGAGAACTGCCCCACCCCTCCATTTAGCTGTCCCTCCGACCAGTGGCAGTGCCCCACCAGCCAGCTGTGCATTGACCTGGACAAGGTGTGCAACGGCCAGACGGACTGCCCCGATGGAGCAGATGAGTCACCGATCTGCAGTGAGTTTTAAAATATTCCATGCAATATGTATTCTACTTGAGCCTTAGCAAAGAATATACCCATAAAACTGAATAAAAAAGTATATTTTGTTTTGAATAATCAAACAGTAATACGACAACATTTCAAATAAACTTTGGATTGTTAAATTGTAAAAAATGTGAAATACAGAATTAGCACAAACATAACGTAATATAGTGCACAAGAATAAAAAGTCAGCAACAACAAGTTCAGCATGGTGCCTAATAAATGCACAGCACTAACTCACTGTCATGTAATTTCATGAAGACCAAGATGATTGTTCACTGAACAATGGGGGCTGTAGTGATGGCTGTATCCAAGGACCCTTTGGCTCTCAGTGCACCTGTCCATCAGGATATGAGCTCCTCAACGACACCAAGACCTGTGAGGACATCAACGAGTGTCTGATCCCAGGCTTCTGCAGCCAGGAGTGTTACAACGAGAGAGGAACCTTCAGGTGCTACTGCTCACATGGTTACCTTCTAGAGCCTGATGGACGCACCTGCAAAGCTGCAGGTAAACACCACACACATTACAAATGAAGTTGAAATTAAACAATGCTGAGTTGATTTAACACAAAGAGAAAATAGATTTTCCATTGATATTTTAACCCTAAAAAGTCCTAAAAGCAGCAATTACAGGAACTTAGAATGTGTAACATAGTAAGATACTAAAAAAGTTTTGCAGTGTATGCAAATGAAGCAGAATACTATTCATTTTTACAGTTTGTGTGTACGATTTCTATGTGAAATGCTTCTGTATATACAAAGATACACTTCAAATTAGATGTTGGTGCATGAGAAATAAGATGTTTTTCTGCCTCTAGACAAACTGTCAGCTATACTTGTGGTTGCCAAGCGTAGCCAGGTCATCGGCCACCGGCTCAACATGAGACCACCCCGGACACACCCAGTGGCCAGTGGTTCAGACGTTGTGACTGTAGACTTTGATCACATAACTTCCAGAATTTACTGGGCTGATGCCTCGCTGAAGAATATATTCAGTGCCTATGAGAACGGCACAGATCAAAAGGAGGTAAGAGAAATGATGGCACCGATGCATTAAAGAGAGAGATTTCAACCTCTGCGCACAAAATGTCTCAAACATACGTACAGAAACACAAAAAATACTAAATCAAGCTGTACAATATTGACTCAGTGCGTCCTTGTTGTTCTAGGTGTTCTCCACTAGTCAGATGGTACCAGAGAGTATAGCTGTGGACTGGGTGGGTCGGAACCTTTACTGGACCGACTCTGTCATGGAGAACATTGAGGTCTCCACTCTGGATGGTCGCTTTCGGAAAGTGCTTCTCACCGAGAATGTTACCAGCCCCCGTGGACTGGTCTTAGACCCCCGTAACCAGTAAGTGTCTCTGCTGGAGTAACTGACAAGGACATTTAGATTAGAACTGACATATTTTTGGGAGTCTTGGCTCCTGTGGGATTCCAACAGGATGGGAGTCAGGTTCACTGTTAATCATGTTAATGGCACCTTTCAGCCTGTGAAGAGCAAGTCACAAGGCATTTTATCAAAGCTCCTTATCACACTGCCTTTCCTCCCAGCACCAACCTGATGTTCTGGTCAGACTGGGGTCAGAACCCCAGGATCGAGCGGGCTGCCATGGATGGAGCTATGAGAAGTGTCATTGTCAGCACTAAGGTCTACTGGCCCAACGGCCTGACCCTGGACTACACCACACGCAGGGTCTACTTTGCTGATGCCTACCTCAAGTATATTGACTACTGTGACTACGATGGCAGTAACCGCTATCAGGTCATGGCAAGTCACATGGTGGGTTTACTTTGGTTCTCTGCAACAAGACTAGTGTTATTTTCTGAAGGTGGTAGGTAAGATGGCAGCCTGAACACTCCCACCCACATGCCCACGTCATTCCAGGTTCTCCAGCACCCACACGGTATGACCATCTTCGAGGACAGCATCTACTGGTCAGAGCGCGACACCAGCAAAGTGATGAGGACGAACAAGTTCCATGGTGGCAACGTCACTATTCTGCTGAGTGATGTGATCCAGCCCACAGGCATTGTTATGGACCATCCCATCAAACAGCCTGCAGGTAGCCTCTAGTTAAGCAGCAAATCTTTCTTGGAAGTGTATAAGCATGCTGTGAGTACAGAGGTAAAAGCGTGCATGCCATGTTAACTCAGAGAAATGTAGTGCATGTAAAAACTCCACCATAATGGCTGCACCAAATTGGATAGTATGTTGAAGCAGCATATCAAAGGTTATAATAAATCTGATTGAAGGTGACACAGTGGTTGTTGTCTTTAGCCTTGAACCCATGCAGAGAGCACCTGTGCACGCAGCTGTGCCTACTATCAACCTTGAGACCCAGGTACCACACCTGCCACTGTGAGTCTGGCTGGAAGTTGGACACTGACAAACGCACTTGTATCAAAGGTAAGTTTCTTTAGTAGCTTTATTTTTTTACAGTGATTTCTGTACAAATATTCCGATGAGTTAACCATGGTGAAATCTTGGTACAAATAAACCATGTGGACAAATACTCATCTTCTAATTCGGATTTATATACATTTGTCCTACAGCTGGGCGGCACGGTGGCGCAGCAGGTAGTGCGCGTGCCTCACAGCAAGAAGGTTGCTGGTTCGAACCCGGGGTCGGGCAGGGCCTTTCTGTGTGAAGTTTGCATGTTCTTCCCGTGCATGCGTGGGTTCTCTCCGGGCACTCCGGCTTCCTCCCACAGACCAAAAAAACATGCTCATTAGGTTAATTGGTCTGTAAATTGTCCATAGGTGTGAGTGTGAGTGTGTGAGTTGTCTGTCTGTGTGTATGTGTATGTAGCCCTGCGATCGGCTGGCGACCGGTTCAGGGTGTACCCCGCCTCTCGCCCATTGCTAGCTGGGATAGGCTCCAGCCCCCCGCAACCCCGAAATGGGATGCGCGGGTAAAAGAAGATGAATGAATGAATGTCCTACAGCTCAGTATGTGTATTTCTGTGTATTTCTGTTCTATTCTAGATGAGGCTCCCTTCTTGTTGGTGGAGAGAGATTCAGTGATTTTTGGCATTCCTCTGGACCCCACTGACCAATCCAACAATGCGATGACCCCTGTGTCAGGCATTAGACAGGGGCGTGACATCGACTTCGATGACCAGCAGCAGATTGTCTTTTGGGTGCAGAGCACTGTGAGTAGATGTCTTTAATCGAACATGGGAGAAATGTTTTATGCAACAATAGCTTTCGATTGAAATGTGTTTAATAGTATTCCTATAGAGGAAGAAAAAAGAATCCCTTAATTGATTGATTTGTTTATTATTTCCACAACATAGAGTATAATAGAAGTGTGTGACTGAGTACTGATATGCACTTGTGCTTATTACCTTCTGTTTATGGGGGTTATTTTTTATGCATTATTTGATCTACTTGTTTTGAAGCATGCTCTCTGATTTTGCCTCAATATCAGGGTTCTATATGGCAAGTGAAAACCAGCGGTACCGACAGGTCTGAGTTTGCTCCAGCTGCTGTCATCGGCTCACCATCCGGCCTGGCTTTTGATTGGATAGGCCGATTAATGTATTACACCAATCCCACTACTAAATCCATAGAGGTAAGCACGTCTTGAAACAAAATTATGATGTTTATTACTGACAGTACAATGGGAAAAAGAGTCCAGACAAAACTACTAGATTAAATGTGTTAAAGGTTAAACTGGAATTATAGAGAACATGCTATAGTGTTGTTTTATTCAACCATTAACAAAAACAAACATGCTCCCTCCCCATTTTCTTTTATAGGACATTCAGTCTTAATTCATTACAGATATATCTTAGATTTCTTCTTTGTCAGATGTAATTACTGCATTTTGTTTATTTAGTATGTATTTATTTTGTTTTCTTTAATGTGCAGGTCATGTTTTGTGAGTGTAAGAGTTTTTTTTCTTAACCTGCAAATTTTGTTGTTTTTGTGCTTCATCACTTCATTTCTGTTTTTGCATCGTCAAGTGAACAACTTTTTAACTTCTAGGTTATACGTGTGGATGGAAGCCAGCACTATAGGAAGACCCTCATCACCTCCACTGGTAAACCAGAGGCAGTGGGAGAGCCCGTTGGAATAGCCTTGGATCCAGTCGGAGGGTACAGCAACTGTTCACTGAGACAAGAAAGCTATGGAGTATTTTGTGTGTTACTTTTTGTCAGTGGCATGGGAAACATAATGGAAGTGATAAACCAGGTGTCAGTTTCTTGGGTTAATTATATGCTCGTCATTAACCTCTGTGTTTTTGATGGTGAGAGCAATACTTGTTAATTCATACATACATGCATAACTCACTGACACTGGAAAGACAGAGCCAATAAAACTGGGCTTTATTAACTTGACTTTATTAAAGGACAAAGTGGGCTAATTGTTTGAAAGACAGTCAAGAAATCAGAAATTAAGAGGATTTATGTTTCCTACAGCAGCAAGTCCATCTTAATCATGTTTCTTTCCATATAAATAAACTAAACTATAAGCAGTCATCAGTAACACAGGCAGTTGGGCCTATATCTTAGCTTTTGTATACAGTAGGTAAAATTAATCGCTGTATATATGTTATTTCTGTTTAACACATGGCTCAATTTTAAATCTTTGATAGTAACAACATGATGAGTGACCCATGTTTGCCTGACTCTCTTTAATTGTTTCTAAGATTTATACTCTTCCTTCACAGGAAATTGTTTTGGACAGACAAGGGGTCAAACAATGGAATTCCTCCAAAGGTTGGCAGCGCTGACATGGACGGAGGAAACCTCAAGAACCTCTACACAGGAAACCTGGTTAACATTGGATTCATCGCCGCTGACCCCCCTGCTAATAAACTGTACTGGGGTGTGGCGGGCTCAGGCGTGGTGTGTACAGTATACATGCTAAACTATTCGCAGTTACTGTGTTTAGTACAAGTTTCATTTTAGGGATTCTGAGGGGGAATATGGTCAGTTTACTCACCTTTTTAATTCTATTTCTTTTATGCAACAGTTTTTATGTAAATTTCACGGTGAAACATGTTCTGTCTTTAATGCTTTTAATACTCAGTACCACACTATACGACAAGACATTTCAGTTCATGTCAATCAGTTATTTGACGAGTTCAGACCAAGCTCATGCTTTTATACATCTGCACCGGTGACAGCTGTAGCCGGAGGGATTATGTTTTTCGGGTTGTCCATCCGTCTGTACGCAGCCCGTCCCATGAATGGGATTTTCATGAATGCAATATTTCAGGAATGCCTTGAGGGAATTTCTTCAAATTAGGCACATACATTTACTTTCTACTTGTTGTTGGGTCACTTCTTGCGCTAATCTTTTGCTTGTAGTTTTATCTTTATCGTAGCCCTTTCCTTGTTTGCTCAGATTGAGAGTGGCACCATGGACGGAGTTACCCGGATGACACTGGTGAGTGGCCTGTCCCATCCGTGGGGGGTGGCAGTCCACGAGAGCTACCTGTACTACACCGACCTGGACTACGAAGTCATTGAGAGGGTGGACAAAGACACCGGTTCCAATAAGGTGGTGATGAGGACTGGCATGTCTGGCCTCCATGGACTCAAAGTGTACGCCAGAGACAGTACGTGGATTCACTGTTTTCCATTTTAAGCCAGAGGCGTCTGTCCTTGTGCTTTATTTGGTGTTTTCATCCAGAATGTTATATAACGCAAATGATAATTACTGCCAGTGAGTGAGTGATTAGGAGTTTAGTGTCCTTCTCAAGGACAGCACACAGCAGGATTGAGCAGCACTTGTATTTCATCTTTTGAATGTAGCTTTTGTGTTGATTAGGCCTTTTACCTTTATAGTTGTCATAACTCTTTTTAATCAGAATAAGCAAATAATCTGTCATTATTGAAGACTGGGAGAAGATTTCCCTCTCCTCTGATTTCACCACAGAAGTATTTTGCATTACTAAATTATTCTATTTCTTTTGCAGAAAGTTGTCCAACATTTTTCATACAAGGAGACAAAACGCAGCCTCTTTCATCTGTTTAACTTTTGTTCAGTTCTCCAGTTGCATGACAGTAATATGGACTCATATGATCCAGTAATGCTCACCTCCACCCCTCTCTTGCTTTCCCCCATGTCAGAGTCGGCAGGGACCACCAACGCCTGCAGCTCCAACAACGGGGGCTGTCCCCACCTCTGTCTGCCCAAACCAAACAATAAAAAGACCTGTGCCTGCACCACAGGCTTTTACGCATCTGAAGATGGCTCCCAGTGTCAACAGTATGATTCTTACGCAATTGTCTCCACCCCCAATTACATCCGTGGCTTCCACATTAACAGCTCGGACCACTCTGAGGCTATGGTGCCTGTCGGTGGACGTAAGTTGGCTTAATACTGTTGTGCATTATGATGTTTGACCCAGTTCTGCATGTTGGCTACAAGCACCAAATTGTCAGTTTCTACAAGTAGTATTATTACCGTTTGCAGCAGCCTACTCCATGAAGGGCAGTTTGGACCTCCACATTGAGTCTGGCTTTGTGTACTGGACTGATAACAGCACCTCCATCGCATACAAGGGTATCTTCCGAGCCAGAACAGATGGAGGGAATTACGGCAGTGTCATCGACTCAGGCGTTGGAAGAAGAGGCATCCAGGGCCTTGCTGTAGACTGGATTGCGGGTATGAAGCCACTGAACTCTCCCAAATCCATTATCTTTACAGGGAGGCTTTAGGTGCAAAGATGTGTATTGATTTTGTACAGAACTAAACTCCTATGTTGCCCAGCCAAACGCTAAGGCTGTGTGCTTCTCATCTCTCTTGTCTCTCCACTCACTCTCTTAGGTAATTTATACTTCACCAATGCCTTTGAGGAACAGACCTTTCTGGAGGTGCTTTCTATCAACACCACCTACCGAATGATTCTCCTCAAGTCCCCCCATGACCAGCCCCGAGACTTGGCCGTCAGCCCCAAGCTGCGCTATCTCTTCTGGACTGATGGTGGCAGAACACCCAAGATTGAGCGGGCCCTGCTGGATGGCACCAACCGTACAGTGTTGGCATCAGAAAGCCTAGCGTCACCTCGCGGCCTTACCATTGATTACACCAATAATTTCCTCTACTGGACGGACGATGTTCTTGATATGATCTCCCGAATGGCCGCAGACGGCACACAGAGGCAGATTGTCCGGTATGGGAGCCCTTATCCGTCTCCAACAGGAATGGCTATTTTTGGAAACTACATGCTGTGGGTGGATAAAAAGCTTGAGAAGCTCTTCCAGGCCAGTAAGGACCCTGCCAATTCTGACCAGCCAGAGGTGAGAGCTAAATTCACTGAATTTCACACGCAGTTTTAGCTTTCCTAGTGATGCTGTTTTGTGATCTGCCCTTGAACTAGTAAAATAATTTGTCTAAGTTTGTTTACACAATTTATCGAGGACTCAAATATTACTATTAATAATAATACTACTAATAACTACTGCTACTACTAAATGTTAGTTGTAAACAGTGCACTGCATCATTATTGGTTAATGTGCAGATCATTTTCTCAATCAATTGATTCATTGTTTAATCTAAAGAAGGTGAAAAAAATGCATGTAAGAAATTACAGTTCAATTTCAGTTTCCTCGTCTTGTTTTGTATGACCAGCTGTCCAAAACCCAAATATGTTCAGCATACAATGATTAAAAAAAGAGAAAAGCAAAACATCCTCACATTGAGAAGTTGGAACAAACAAAAGTCTTCGATTATTACAACAGATTAATATGTTGTCAATCAGCTAATTATTTCAACTCTTATCTGTCTTAAGCGTAATGGCTCATTTCTCACTTCCTCAGGGGTTTTCCAGTCAAATTAGAAACTAATCTTCCTTTGGGCTGGACAAAGAGGAAATCTTCCCTTTAGCCACAGAAAAAACAGATGACTAAAGCTCAATAAATTTAGCGGTAGCAATACCAATTTTCAGCTGCAATAGTAGTTACCAATGGGAAGTAGTACATTTTCCATTGGTAAGAAGTAACAGGAGTGAAGGCTGAGTTGGTTGGAGGTAAAGTTGAAACAATTAGTTGACAGAAAATTAGCCTATGGCACTAAATAACAAAACAGTTTTTTTCTTTTTCTGGTTCCAGATAATTCGAGACAATCTTGATGGGCTGTCTGATGTCACTGTCTTTGACAGTCATCTCCAGCCAACATCTGCCAACCAGGTGGGCTTTAACCCATGTCACGATAACAATGGAGGGTGCCACCAGCTGTGCTTCGCCATAGCAGACCAGGAGAAACCAAAATGTAGTTGTGCGCATGGGTCACTCCTTAGTAATGGAGTATCATGTGGCTACGGGCTAGATGAGTTTATAATTTTCACCACAGACTACACGCTGAATAGCTTGAGGTTAGACCCCGCAGATCACAGCACCCCCTATCCAACAGTGAACTTGGGCTATGGCATGATGGCTCTGGATTTTGACTTCAAGGAGAGGAGGATTTTCTTCACACAGTATATGGGTGTTGGTCGGAGCACAATTGGTTACATCTCCACGTCATCCCCCACCAGCCCACCTGTCATCTTAGCTACAAGTGGGTGAATGTGTTCCCTTTGTGGGACTATCTTTTAATAAATTTTTCTGTTTCCTGTTTTAGCCTCACTTTCCTCACTCATCTCATTTTCCACTTCCTTCATGACCTAATCATTATTTTTGTCTCTCTTTATTCAATATCTTCTTCCTCTGTTACACTGCTCAGATTTGGATGACCCAGAGGGATTGTCCTATGACTGGGTCAACAAGCGTCTCTACTTCACTGACTCCTCTAGCCGCAATGTCCAGGCCATGGGGGTGGATGGGGGGAACCGCTCAATCATCGCCCTTGCAGACCGTCCCAGAGGCATCATTGTTGACCCCTGCTATGGGTAAAAGCTCTTACTTCTCTACCAAGTGTCTACAGATTGGACATCGATGTGATGTACTCACCATGATGCCATCATCAAAGTATATCCAAGAGGTCCTCTCCTCCCTTCTCACTGTGCTCCTTCTCTGCCCAGTTACCTGTACTGGACTGACTGGGGCACTCCAGCTAAGATTGAGAGGGCCACACTGGGTGGAAACTTCCGCACCGCCATCATCAATAGCAGCCTGACAACGCCCAATGGCCTGTCTCTGGATCATGATGAAAGGATGCTGTACTGGGCTGATGCCTCATTGTATGTGCACTGTTTAAATATGTACTGTTTTGCATCAGATCCTGTACTGTTCACATTTTTTGACAACTCCTCTGCTCCTTCCCAGGGATAAGATTGAGCGGGCCACTCTGACCGGTGAGAACCGACAAGTAATCCTGCAGGGGGTCCAGTACCCCTTCTCCCTGACTGTCTTCCAACAAGACATCTTCTGGACCGACTGGACTGACAGAGCAGTCTACAGGGCTTCGAAGGACGATGGCTCTGGCTTTACAGTGTTGGCTCAGGAGCTGCAGTACCGACCAAACGACATCCACGTTTATTCCCCATCAAACCAGGAGAGCTGCTCCAGCTCCTGTCAGCAGTTCAACGGAGGCTGCAGTCATGTCTGTGTTCCCGGTAAGCACAAACTCTCAACATCCAATTTACACCAGATAATAAAATGGGATCTGTATCTGGATGCGTTATCCAGAAAACAAAGAATCTAATCTTTCCTTTGCATTTACACCTGGTATTTTTCATATGTTCTCATTGTCCTCATTGAGATCGAACCTCTGTCCTCCAAAGCAACATCAACGTATTTCTCTGTATCTGGACGTGTCTTGTATACTTGACCTTGTCTATTGTGAATGCAGCTTTCTTTTTGGTGCCTGAATTTGTGCCTGTGGCCTCTCAATGTAATAATTCAAAATAAAGTCTTACATAAAACCTCTTGAATTTTTAACAGTGACAGACAAAATGCTTTGAGTCAGCTTGAAGTTAGACCATTTTCTCTGAGACTTCAGAACAAGCAGAGAGGTTCTGAAGATCCTAAACGACACAAAGATACACAGTTTTACTAATTAAAAAAACAGATTATCTCTGTTTCCTCCAGTTCCTCTCCATTCTTAAATTCCCTCTCCTCCCATAATCTCTCCTGCAGGTCCAACGGGTCCAGAGTGCCAGTGTCCCCATGAGGGGAATTGGTACCTGGCCAACAACGGTAAAGACTGCATCCAAGACACAGGGAAGCGCTGTCATGCACAGCAGTACACTTGTCTCAATGGTAACTGCATCTCAGCAAACTTTAAATGCGATGGCTTCGACGACTGCAACGATAACTCGGATGAGCTGGAGAGAGTGTGTGGTGAGACTTGAGGTTTCATTTGACTTTAAACCACGTAAGCAAGCAGATCTAAAAATGCTGTACATAAACACTGATGATTTTTTGATATTTTATATCCCCATTAGGTATAATAAGGGCCAACATGGGAAAGGGGCACTCATTTTGTTGTTAACTTTGAATGTTGATAATGTCTGTTTGTTAAACTGTGTGTTGTAGCTTCTGCTTGTTCTTAGAATAAACAGAATAAGCAGAAAGCCTAAAACATAATTCTAATGGCAAGAGAGTAAATCAGCACTCTGTTGTTCGTCCTGCTCAGCCTTCCACACCTGCTCGCCAATGCACTTTACCTGTGACAATGGACGCTGCGTGATGCTCCTCTTCACCTGTGACCACAACAATGACTGTGGCGACAACAGTGATGAGAAGGACTGCTCCTTCCCCACATGTAATCCTGATACTGAGTTCACCTGTGACAACGGACGCTGCATCAGTGCGGACTTTGTCTGTAACGGCGTCAATGACTGCAAGGACAGCGCCACCTCTGATGAAATCAACTGCCGTGAGTGACGATCAAGCTGGCTGATTTATTTACCGGTGGACTTCTTCATTAGACTAGGATTGACACTGATTCTGTGTTTTTGATGCTGTGGTTGATGTGGTTTTGATCTTTGCCCTCTTCAGCTGACAGGACGTGTCCCTCAGGCCAGGAGAAATGTGACAACACCAATATTTGCATCTTCCCTGAAGACCTGTGCAATGGCTACAACAACTGCGGGGACAACAGCGATGAGAATCCTCTCTTCTGTGGTAAGGTGGACACTTGAGTGAGAGTATAAGAGAGAGAGAAAGAATGTCATGCTGCCAAGTTTATGTTTTACCTGATGAGTAGATTCAGCAGAGTGCATGGATATATGTACAAATCTGCGGATTTGTGGATTTGTGCTACAGAGACTCGCACATGCTCTTCGGACCAGTTCCTCTGCGATGTAGGGAAATGTATCCCTGCCTCTTTTGTATGTGACTCCATCGAAGACTGCAAAGATGGGACAGATGAACCTCCCTCCTGCGGTGAGTGCTCCACATTTGGATCCAACCAGTCGCCCATCCAGAGCCTGTTTCTGTTCAAGGTTTCTGTCTGTTGCCATTTTACCTCATGGTGTAATTGAGCACAGTCTAGACTTGCCCTATATAGAGGGTCATGAGATAACTTTTGCTGTGATTTGGTACTATATAAATAGAATTTATAGAAAAATTGAAAAACTACATTTTATGTTTTTGCTTTTTAGACTGATGCAACTTCAGATTCAGAGAGTATTTTCAGTGTCTTGATATCTTGACATGGCTTGGATGCAGATAGAAGACTGTAGTTTTCTAGTATGATTTTTAATTTGTTAGGTTAGGGCTGGGTGACACATTTCCCTGTTACATTTATTTGGTTGTGCCTTTTATTTTAGATCCAGCAGTCAATTTGTCTGTGTAGATGCCACATTTTTTAAAGAATGGTTCTCAATAACATGTTAATAAGACCTTAATCATACAGTGAATCAGTGATTAGCATGTGCTAAAACTTGTTCCCTGTCTAGATAGAGGAGATCTCATAGCGCCTCTTGTATATGATTTCTTTTTCTTTGTTCCTGTGCAGAGGATCAAATCAGAACATGCAGTTCCAGCCAGTTCACATGTACCAATGGAAACTGCATTCCCCACTCAATGGTGTGTGATGGCAACAATGACTGCGGGGACAACAGTGACGAGGCTCCTGAACTGCAGTGTGGTGAGATAACGCTTTGATTTTTCTAGACTGTGTGAGGTTACACTGGAAATCCGTTTATTTTATGCGATTTGTTAGAGGCTAGCTCTATCCCACATCTCATCTGAAATTTGCCTATTCGTACACTTCTATCACGTATGCTCTCAAAATCTGTACAGCTGAATGTGGACCTTGCATGTTTGTGGTATCGTATAGTTTATCCATCTCATCCTATTTCTGTCTCTTGCAGGCGACCGTACCTGTAGTTCTGACCAGTTCACCTGCCCAACCTGGCATCCTGGCCACCCTCGCTGTGTATCTATAAGCTTGGTGTGTGATGGCGAGAAAGACTGTGCTGACGCGGCTGATGAGCTCCAAAACTGTCCCAATCGCACCTGCCATATGAATGAGTTTGCCTGTTCCAACGGGCTTTGCATCCTCTTCAACTTCCAGTAAGTCAGAGGTCTGCACGAGTGAATGAAAGCAGACACTTCTTTCGTAGTCTGAAACCTATGTTTCTTGTTACTGAATAGAGCCTAATGAATTACTCCTTCCCCCAGCTGTGACCGTGTGGATGACTGTGGGGACGGCAGCGACGAGTTGGGCTGTACTTATGGCACATGCAGCAGCTACCAGTTCACCTGCGGTAACGGAGCCTGCATCTTCGCCTCCGACATCTGCGACGGCATGAACGACTGTTTGGATGGCTCCGATGAGGCAGACAGCTTGTGCTTTACCCCCCAGCCCACCTGTGCACCCCAGCAGTACATGTGCAAGTCAGGCGAGTGCATTGACAACAGTAAGGTGTGCAACGGGCAGGCGGACTGCAAGGACAGCAGCGACGAAAGAGGCTGCGGTGAGAGACGTGGAAATATGACATCATGTGTAAATATTGTATGGGTTCGTCCTAATGCGTGAGGAACTGTTTTCACTGAATTACATTGAGATCTCTCAACTTAAAAAACTGTGTCACCTTACTTTCCTGTTTCTTTTGTCGTTCTGTTTAGGAGTTAATGAATGCAACGACCCTTCAGTCCACAAGTGCGCCCAGATCTGCACCGACACCCTCACCGGTTACTACTGCTCCTGCGACCCTGGGTACACTCTCATGCCAGATGGCCACGCCTGCGAGGACATCAACGAGTGTTTGAGCACACCTGCCGTCTGCAGCCAGATCTGCGAGAATGTTGTTGGCTCTTACCACTGCAAATGTGCCCCGGGGTACATCCGTGAAGCAGATGGGCGCACCTGTCGTCAGAACAGTGGCATTGCCCCATACCTGTTGTACAGTAACCGCTACTATATTCGCAATTTGACCACTGATGGATCACATTTGAGTATAGTCCTGCAGGGGCTGTCCAATGTTGTGGCATTAGATTTTGACCACTCTGAGCAGAGGCTGTACTGGCTGGATGCAGGAATAGGAAAGATTGAGAGGATGCGTTTGGACGGGACTGACAGGGAGACGCTGGCGGATGAGGGCGTATTAGGAGCTGAAGGCCTGGCGCTGGACTGGGTGGGCAGGTGTGTGAAGTTAGAGGAACTTACAATTAATCCTTTAGTGTTGTATTCAACAATAAAACATCCCATATGTACATAAATGTGTGTAAAAACAAGGACAAATTTGCACCTTAATCTAATTGTTTGTAAACATCATTGTCATGACTACTGAATCGGTCTCTCTGACCAAAACATGGCTGCAGGGATGTCAGTGAAAACCTTTTGTGTGTGCTGCAGGAAGTTGTACTGGTCAGACTCTGATTACGGCTCACTTCATGTGATGGAGCTGGATGGGCGCTACAAGAAGAAGCTGCTGACAGGAGCGTTCACGCATGGAAATGCCACCTATGTTATCAGCCAACCTCGTGCTGTAGCTGTGAACCCTAAATTTGGGTACTGACACTCATACACACACACACACACACACACACACACACACACACACACACACACACACATACGGAAGCCCTTGATCTGTGACACCAAAACCAGATGTTAACAGCTACAGTTAACATTGCAAAACGTTTCCCCTGTCAGTTTATTGTAGCTGTAATGGAAATATATGATAATAGATATTTACGAAGCCTGTGTAATCTTGTGCCGTCTGCAGCGGTCCAGGTAGGCAGAGGAATAGGAAAGGCAATAAAATGTGTGCACAAACGATAAAAATGCTTTAATCCTTTGTTTGGATTGTTCCCCTCCCTTCTGTGCTCTTCCTTCCTGTCCTCTTTTTAATCCAGATGGCTGTACTGGACCGACTGGGGTGACACAGCATATATTGGCAGAGCTGGCATGGACGGAAGCAATATCAGTGCAATTGTCACATCCAAGCTGGAGTGGCCCAGTGCTCTGACCATAGACTACACCACCAACAAGATCTTCTTCGCTGATGCCCACCTTAACTTTCTGGAGTGAGTTTAGAGACTCAGACATTTTCAGCTGCAGTCAAGTATGCCTCAGTGGCACTCTGAATTCCTGTCATTTGTACCAGTAATTTGCCTACAATGTGTATTAACCCTCCACCGGATCAATCTTCAGCTTTGCAGATATGGATGGCCAGAACCGCCACCGGGCCATTGCTGGTACACTTCCCCATGTCTTTGCTGTTTCCCTGTTTGAGGACTGGGTTTACTGGACAGACTGGAACACGCACACAGTGGAGAAAGCCCACAAGTACACTGGCGAACAGCGAACACTCATGGGCAACAACACACACCGGCCCTATGACATCCACGTCTACCACCCCTACAGGCAGCCTCACAGTATGTACATTTAAACTGTGGATGCTTATATTCTTATTGGCTCAATGGCCCTGCAGCTTGGTATTGACCAATATGTTATTTTCAATCAACCTATTTCCCAGGTGAAAACCCCTGCACTTCCCATCACCTGACCTGCAGTCATTTGTGTCTGATTGCGCCTGGTGGGCAGCAAGCTTTCTGCGAGTGTCCAGATCACTTCATCAGCCTCTCTGTGGGCTTCAGCATCCAGTGTGTCGCCGACTGCTCCAGCACCCAGTTCCGCTGTGGGGACAATGAGAGGTCAGTCCCATTTCACAGTCCTCACAGATAGATAGATAGATAGATAGATAGATAGATAGGTAGAATTGAATTGAATTATTTCCAGAGCTTTAGATATTGGGGAATTGTCCGTAAAAGCCTGTAAATCTGTGGATTAACTGATCAAACCTACAGCTGTAGGTTACAACCTTGGAGATTGTTGTTGTTGTTTCCCGTCGACAGGGATCTTGAAAACGGTGACACGCAGACAGTGAAAGGCCTGTCATTGGCTGCCTTATACCCACACTATCTCTAAGATCATTTTTTTCTGTCCTCTCATCCTCAGGTGTATTCCTATATGGTGGAAGTGTGACGGCCAATCAGACTGCGGTGATGGCTCAGATGAACCTGAGACCTGCCCGCCCCGTTTGTGCCCTGTTGGCCAGTTCCAGTGTCAGGATGGCAGCTGTAGCTACGCTGGCTTCATCTGCGACGGCACCCCAGACTGCCCTGACAGTTCGGACGAGGATGCGGCTCTCTGCAGTATGAGAATTAATATAGTTACTGTGATTACTGTCACTGGAAGTCCGATAGGAAGAAATTATAGTTGTTCTACCTGTGCAGAATTGAAAATTTAGCTGTGATTATTTTAGGTCTGCCTAGATTTTTTTTATTTTTTTTTTAATTTCATTTTTGTTTGGATTTTGCTTGTAAAGTAATGAAGAATACTACATTTACTGGCAAAATTTCAGGCCTTGGTCAGGCTTAATCTCAGGAGAAGATCTCACACTTCAGATGTAGTTCAGGTAGATGGTTCAGTTTGGACTTTGCTCAAATTTTCAAACATGAGTCAAGCTGCTGGTGTCCCTGTAGGTGACCACAGATGCCAGGAAAACCAGTTCCAGTGTAAAAACAAGAAGTGCATCGCTGTGTCCTGGCAATGCGACGGGGCGGATGACTGTGGAGACGGTAGCGATGAGGACACAGAGATTTGTTCCCACAGGACCTGCCATCCAGGACAGTTCCAGTGTGCTAACGGACGCTGTCTGCCATCAAGCTACTTTTGTGACGCCCAGGATGACTGTGGAGATGGATCTGATGAGCCGTTTCAAACCTGCAGTAAGTAACACGACTGAAACTGATGATCTTTTCCTCATTGGTGAGCTGAGAGATGTCTTGTTCAGTGGCTGTGGCAGGAATTAAACCTGCGACACCCCTAATTTCCCTTATACTTGTGCCTGTGATGGGCACGTAAAAGACAGGCACTGCTGTAATTGATGATAGCAGAGCTGACAGTATAATCAGGCAATTTATGTTTTCAGTGATATAATCATTGTAAACTCCACATCCATTTTGTTATTGTATTGATTGTTTTCCCCTCTCATCCTCTTCCTTGTGTTCTTACTGACCATGCTCGCTGTCTCATTTCTATCTTCCTCATCATTTCCCTCTGTCTCTCTCTCTCTTTCTGTCTCTCTTTCTCTGTCTGTCTTTCTCTGTCCAGTGGGTCCAGACTACAAGTGTGACGAGGACACCGAGTTCTCCTGCAGGACAAACTACCGCTGCATCCCTCAGTGGGCCCGCTGTGATGGCACCAACGACTGCATCGACAACAGTGACGAGCAAGACTGCGGTCAGTGCTTGTGTGTCAGCAGATGTGACATAATGTGAAGGCATGGCTGTAACAAAGACTAGCTAATTGAGAAAAAGCAAGGAGAGACACTGACTGCGTTTTGTAGCTGGAAAGGCGATTGGCAATCATGTTTTTTTGTTCTTTCATTGAAATGTTTAACTTGATTTTGATTTTATCGGTGGGAATTAATGGTTGACTCATCTTTTCATTTGTCCATTTCTGACTTTGTCTTCCAACAGAGGAGGTGACCTGTGATCCCCTGGGAGATTTCAGATGTGACAACCACCGCTGTGTCCCAATCCGCTGGCAGTGTGATGGCACTGACAACTGTGGTGATGGCTCAGATGAGAGGAACTGCCGTGAGTGTCCTACTGTCCTACTTTTTCAGCACAATCCGTCACAAACCAGCAAGAGTCATGTGTCCACCACGGTTACATATTTTGTCTTTACCCTATATTTTGGATTACTTATACACACTGTATACTGAAAAAACTGTGTAGAGTGTGTGTGACCATTAAGACCTCATTCTGATTTCATACTGAAGTTATGTGTGTCTCTTTATTACCCTGATCATGGTCTGTAGAGCCAAGGCCTTGCTCTGAAAGCGAGTTTCGATGTGACAACGCACAGTGCATCCCTGGAACCTTTGTGTGTGACCACGAGGACGACTGTGGGGACAGCTCAGACGAGCGGGACTGTGGTGAGCATGCGCTGCACGCAAACTCATTTCTGTGACATATTCTCTGCCATGAAACAGCACAAACACGTTACCATCCTGGCTCTCTTCCAGAGTTGCTGACGTGTCGTCCAGGTTTTTTCCAGTGTGACTCGGGTCACTGTATCCCCGTTGCTCTGCAGTGTGATGGCCGGCCTGATTGTCAAGACCTGTCAGATGAGACCAGCTGTCGTAAGTAAACCACAGGAAAACTAGTGGCAAACTGCCCGGCCCCGCTTGTATTCTGTCTTTGTGTGTGAGTGTGTGTGTATGAGGTATCTGCATGTCCTTAGTCCTAAATTATTCAAGTGTAAAGTCTTAAAAATATCTAAAATACCTGACAGTAGGACAAACTCCCATTTCTTTTCTCCCCTACATTTCTTCATTTCCTGTCATCTCGTGACTGTCCACTGTTAAATAAAGACATAACGCCCATCTCCAAAAAGACTACAGCCTTTTAAATCCTGTCTGTTTTATTTTATTTATTCATCTTATCCCCCCCCCCCCCCGACAGCAACTCGTTACCCAGGAGGCCGTTGGTGCCCTGATCACCAGTTCCAGTGTGAGAACCACCTGTGTGTGAACCAGAAATGGGTGTGTGATGGCATCGATGACTGTGGCGACCTCTCTGACGAGCAGCTCAGTTTGTGCTGTGAGAAACATTTTGTTTATTGTATATGGTAAAGTCTGGTGAAAAGTATTTTCTCTGTGATCAACATAATCATTCCTCCCTTAAAGCACATTATAATTCTAATCCTAATACTAATTCATGAACTTAATGTAAGGATCCTCACCTCATGAATGAAAACAGCTCTTCAACTGCTCCTTCCTGTTAAATCTACCTCATAATGAAGTCAACAGAGGTATAGAAGGCAGCCAAATATTGATAAGACAGCATGATTAATGTCATCAGAGTGCTTTTAGTCATTAATGCTCGCAGAGGTTGATCTAAACTTGGATTTTTGTGTTGAACAAGTGACCGTCACCTGTGAGATGCCGTCCAAGTTCCGCTGTGCAAATGGCTACTGCATCTATGCCGGCCTGCTGTGCAACCAGAATGACGATTGTGGAGACGGCAGTGACGAGACAGAGGAACATTGTATGGCTCACACACATACACCAATATCTATGTAGTTTGTCAGTGGTATTTTGAATGGAAACATTGCTCCTTACCCGCTGCTTACGCTTATGAAACTTGCAAGAAGTTTGAGTTAGGTACAGAAGTGTGAACACACAGAGACATACGATGAATTAGATTTTGTGTACAGTATGATGATGTTTTACATTTGAAAAAATGCGCTTCCTTTCTTTCTTTTTAAGCTAAGCCATAATCATATTTCTGATAAGTTCATGCTCAGCCAATGCACCACTAATCATCAGTTTCTGAGGCAGCAAAGGATTAGACACTAATGCCTCCTCAGCCTTCCTCTCTGAGGCCAGTGAAATGGAGTGTGTCTGCGCAAAACCTGAAACGTACAAGAGATAAGGAAACGGTCTGTTCTGTGGAATTGTTACACAATCAGCTTAAACATCAATTGGAGCAAATTATTTTGAGAGGAGATTAAATAGTTGGTGGACATTGGCGAGCTCATCTAAATCCATTTGTTGCTGGGGAGGAGACAAACAAGGGAGGCTGTGGAGAAGCCTTCAAGTGATTCAGTGGCTATAGTATAGTTTGTTGTCCTGTACATGTATGTGCCTACATTTGAGTACTTGACTGTGTGGTATGCTTTAGGGGGTTTTTTTTTATCTACACATGTGGGCAGTCCACACATTTTTGTCTTCTTTTTTGGTATTTAGACAGTCGGTGAGTGAAGAGTGACAGTTGAAAGCTCTTCAGTCTTAGACGAGTGGAGGTGGACATGTTTCCACAGATGGGTTGTATACCCACTCAACCTTCCCCGCGCACTTTTGTTGATGACTCATTCTGGCTGTGTCCTCCTCAGGCCGCGAGCCCACACTGGCCCCCTGCACACTGGAGGAGTTTAAATGCATCAACGGACACTGCGTGGCCCTGCCATATGTATGTGACCACAATGACAACTGTGGGGACCTCACTGACGAATTGGGCTGCAGTGAGTAGCATGACAAAGCACTCGTTCACTGTCAGTTATTAAATGTTGCTGGGGGAAAAACACTATGAATCATGCATCCTAATCAGATGTTTTGGTCGAGTATTAAAAAACGAGGTTATTGTACATAGTTAATACAGATCAAATGTCAAGACAGCATTCGCCAAAACAATAAAATTGGCTTGTACAATAACAAGAAAAGATCTCATAATTATGGCATATGTATTGGACAGTTACCATCATGTGAATATTTGGTCTTTACAGAAGCACATTGCATTCTCCAAATGAAATTGGAGCAATTTACTCAGAATTATGACTTCCATATCGGGAAATGATGACTCCGGTCATCCATTTTGTGCCACTTATCCAGGGCCAGTTTGAGACCCAGTTATGACGTAGTATCATAATTATAGAAAATTAATCAAGTTATGAGGTATCTCATCATTATGAGATACAGATCTTGAGAAAACTAAATCGAAAAAAGGTGCATTTTAAGATATTTTCCTCATGATGATGATGGGCAGATATGGATGGGGTCTTTTTTCTCTAACCTGGTAGCTTTTGCTTTTTTGTCATATAAACATAATTTCACAGCAGAATCTGCTTTATGGATACATGGTTCAGTCAAAAAGGTGCAGGGAATCATTGTGACCAAATACCCAGATTATGGTCAATAGCTGCATAAGCATCCTCGTAAAAACAAAACCATTGTTGGAGTTCATCAAAAGTTAAGCGGCTCTGTGTTGCCTGGCTCCAGATTTTGGACACGATCGGAACTGTGAGGAGAAGCTTTGCCAGCACGACTGCACCAACCTGAACGGTACCGGCTTCATCTGTTCCTGCAGACCCGGATACACAGTGGACCCCGACAGCACTTACACTTGCCGGGGTACGCACACACACACACACACACACACACACACACACACACACAACTCGCATACACAAACAACTGCATATGGCTGAACAGAAAATCCACTAAATGCATTCAAAATACCAAAAAGAATATTTAACAAATGTCAGCTCTTTCTTATAACTTCCTCCTGCTCCTCCAGACATCAATGAGTGTGCGGTGTACGGCACCTGTCCTCAGTTCTGTAAGAACACCAAGGGCAGCTATGATTGTGAGTGTGCTCCCGGCTACCGGAAAGTGGGCGACGGCAGCATGTGTGAGGCTGAAGGTGAGAACAATCATGTGATTGCTCAACAAAGAGAAAAAAGAGAGTTCAGAATCAGATGCAACTTATCTCTTATCTGTCTGGTGATTTATTAATGACGTGAGTGTAAATGTAGTTGCCAGCTGCGCCTCTTTTCATTCTCCTATTATAAATCAACCAACAAAAATGTCATTTTATGATATAAAATCTTTTTTTTCATTGTTTATCAGCCCCGCTAGTTATCACAGGTAAAGTGTAAATGTCTGTGTCTCTCAGGAGCGACTCCCCTGCTGCTTCTACCAGAGAACATTCGTATCCGTAAGTTCAATCTGCAGGTAGAGACCTACCACGACTTCCTGCATGAAGAGGAGCACATTATGGCTCTGGACTACGACTGGGACCACAACAACACCAAATTCAGTACGTCACACACAGATTAATGCTAGATACTGTGGGAAAGACAGCTGGGTCCACACAAAGAAATACAGTAATGACAACTTTGAAATCTCGAACTTGTTTGGTGATGTCCTTGTGTTTCATCAGGTATGGTGTACTTTACTGTCGCCGGTCAGGACTCTGAACCAGGTGCCATTAAGAGAGCATACATACCTTCAGTGGATGATGGCAGTAACAACATGGCTGTTGCTGTCAACCTCGACATCAAATACATCACCACACCAGACGACATCGCTGTGGACTGGGTGGGCAGGTATGTGTGAGCTGATGAAGAATATGATTTTCAGAGTAAACAGCTGCGCGGTAGAAAGGTTGCATGTGTCAAAGTATTTTTTTGTGAGTAGTTTTGTAATTCTTCTGCCTGCAGGAACCTTTACTGGGCAGAGTCCAGGGTGAAGAGGTTAGAGGTGGCCATGCTGGATGGACGCTACAGGAAGCACATCGTCAACACTGACCTGGGCCACCCGTCCGCTGTGGCCGTCAACCCACGACTGGGGTGAGACAGACAGACCTACCACACCTGACTTTGAGGAGCTGTCACAGACTGTAGTAAATTAAGGTCACTTGCTAAATTTGTACATATTGCACCTGGTGTAATATTTTGGAAACCGTTTGCCAGTAGGGTTGTGTTTCTTTGAACATATGGCAGACATTTTTGGATTTCTCTCCTCAAATGGAAATTCTGTAAGTGAAATTCACATTCAGACGACTGCAGAAGGGACAAAGAATCAAGCTGTGAGCCTGTTGTATTTATCCATCGTCTAAAACTTTAACCGGCCACATCTCGCAGCCAAGAGCTTCAACCTCTGCTCTGTTTCTGCAGGATGTTGTACTGGGCGGATCGTGGAGACGAAGCCAAGATTGAGTGCTCTTGGCTGGACGGCCAGGAGAGGAAAGTCCTAGTGGGTGATGGCCTGGGTTGGCCCACTGGCCTGTCAATTGACTTCACCAACGACGACAGAATCTACTGGTCTGACTCCAAGGAGAGCCGCATAGAGTCTATTTTGCCTTCAGGAGAGGACCGTAGAACTGCTGTCTACATAGGTGAGGATCAGGAAGGACAGTCATCGGTATCTACTTTCTTCATTAGAGCTCGGTTAAGTTGTTCACATTTTGTTACACCTCGCCTATAGATGTGAGAAACCCCTTCAGTGTGAGTGTGTTCGAGGGCGACGTTTACTGGAGCACTCAGGAGAAAGGCGAGGTGTTCCGACAGAACAAGTTTGGTCTCGGAGTCAAGACCAAGCTGCTGACTGCCGGGCCCTGGCTGACCCAGGTCTCTGTGTTCCAGCAGCAGAGATACAACTCCATAGACAGTAAGCTGCACACTCACCTAAAAATTTACAGTATATAGTATATACACCCTGCATATGTTTTCTATTTGCAGATTAATAATAGTCTCTTTTATTGTTGACTGATGCACAGAAAGTTTTATGAATGAATTAAAACTCACGTCCTCCTGTCTGCAGTGAAGAATCCCTGTAAGGGAACCTGCAGCCACCTGTGTTTGCTCCGACCGGGCGGTTACACCTGCGCCTGCCCCGAGGGCTCCACCTTCATCCCAGGCAGTCACACTGAATGTGATGCTGGTAAGAAAACAACCGATTTATTTTCCTCAGTAAGGTGCTTAAGACAGAGGAGGATGTTCCTACCTAAGACTGTATTGAATCCCGATTGACGTCCCAGTGATGGAAATCATTCTGCCATGGGCCAGTATGTCATGATTGCTTTTCATGTGAATTATTTCAGGGTTTGAGCCACCACCCACCATGCCCCCTCCATGTCAGTGTAAAAATGGAGGCACCTGCTACTTTGATGACAACAAGGCTCTCTGCATGTAAGACATTATTTCAGTCTTTGCCACCGGCAACTGAAAATGAACTAGAAAGCACAAAGGACTGCACAGCCCTCCAGGCTTGTTATGTACATCTGCACATCAGATACATGCATTGCTCAGTTTACAGGCACCTCTAATGTTTGTGTTTTGTTTCAAAGATGTCCTCCACAGTGGAGGGGAGAATACTGCCAGACAAACATGAACAACGTGGTTGCATCCTCAAGTATATTTAATTTTTTATAGCCAAAAATATAACATAACAATATTCAAAGTCACTTGTAAGTGCCAAACTTAATCCTATTATTAATAAGCCACCTTTTCCCCCTCCTCTGTCTCTGTCCCTCCGTCTCAGTTGGAATAGCGATTGGTGTGACAGTGGTGATTGTGGCTCTGCTAGTTGCTCTGGTCTTTGTTGCCAGGAAGAAACCTAACCTGGTGGAGAGGCTAAGGAACAACTTGCCCAGCATGCCCTCCATGCCCAGAATGCCCAGTATGCCAAGCTTTAGGTGAGATGAAGCCTCTTTTTAATAGATGGTAGAATTGATTATTATATGCTTATATGAGTATATGCTTTTTCTTGTCAGGCTATGGTGGTATGTCGTGTACAGCGTTGTGTTACAGCTGAATCATATCTGTGTCTTGATGATTTTCAGAAACGGTTCAACTCCAAATTCATCAGATGGAAATGAAACAAGACTGGATTCTGATCCGGTCAGTAGCAACACAAAACAGTCATTCATGACTAGACGTGGTTGTCACACGCGTCATTGACAGCCAGTGATTAACACTTCACATAAACCAAGAGCTGTTACAGATATTTACTCGTTTGGTCTTGTTGTCTGATGTCAGGTGCCCTGTATGTCTGTGTCCATGGTGGACACAGATGGGAATAATTTTGTGAACCCGGTATATGAAACTACACAACAGCCTGGTGCCGCACACAAGATGACAGCCACACCTGCTCCTGCTGGAACAGACAAGGTCAGTAAATCGCTGCTGATCTGTAGAGTTCATTGATTTTGCTCATAACCTCTTCCAGCTTGACTGCTGCATATGAATATGTGACATACAACACATTAACTTTTTAAGAGTACATGCCAAAGGGCAGTATCATCAAGAGAATGCTTTTCCTTCATGGATTTGTCCTTGTCCCCTGCTCCAGTGTCCAAAGTCATCTTGATATTTTTGACATAACTTGGTGTAACGTGTGTATCTGCTGTTTGGGGGTCTGTAATTCCTTAGTTTCAGAATGAGAAATATGAACATATAATGCAAAAACATGACACTGTGCTCCGATGCGGCACGTCACTTAAACCCGACACAAGTACATTAAAGATCCTGTGTGTCAGATTTAGGTGGAATATGGCAGAAATGCAAAATAATATTCATGATTATGTTTTTTGTAAAGACGTGAAAATAAGAACCGTTGTGTTTCCTTAACCTTAGAAGGAGCTTGTTATATCTACAGAGAATATTGAGTCTGCTATGTTGGACCGCCATGTTTCTACTGTAGCCCAGAATGAACAAATCAAGTACTGGTTTCAGAGAGTAGCGTTAGCATTGTTTGTGTTTTAGAGGCCGCTGTCAGGGAGGGTGAGACGAGGGGTTTTCACTTGGTTGCAATCTGCGACTTCACCACTAGATGCCACTAAATCCTTCACACTGGATCTTTAAGAACTCTTTAGAGGAAGTTCAAGTTGTGGTTGTTCTGGCAATTTTGGACTAAAAAGCACACCTGCGACCGTCAGCGAGGTTCATCAACAATTTAAAGTCACGCCACATGTTTTTCTTACCTGCTAACTGAATGGATTCATTCTGAGACATCGTACCTCACTGAGGAAAATTCAGATAATGGAAACTGTAGTTACTAATCAATCTTATTATTTTCTCTTTGTCAAGGATCATGTTCTAAAACCAGATGTCATCAGGTGTTGCTGTCTGAGCGCTTTGTTTGTTTTGTTGTGTGATGATCATCAACTGATTGAATGTTCCTTTAAGCTCTTCTCCGTGTTTCAACCTTGTGGCCATTTTAGGGGGCTTTTGAGAACCCGGCATACGGCTCAGACGCAGAAGATGTTGACTTCACTCCTGCGCAGCCAGCTGATTCGAGCACACAGGTAGCCATGGAGACATGTCAAAATGTTAGAGCTCGATATCTGGAAACGATTACATGCTCTGAATGTGCAGGTCTGATGTGATGTATTTAACAGAGTCAGACAAGAGTGGAGTGTTTTGTCGGAGTAGACTGAAGGCGGTCACGTCTTGAGTGCGCGTGTGTGTGTGTGCGTGCGTGTGTGCACATGCTAATCTGCTCAGTTATTGAAGCATTTCATTTCTCCTTTCTGTTCTAGCAGTTTGAACCCCTTGGAGGTGACAGATTTGCATCTTTCAAAAACCCTTCATATATGGTGAGTCCAGAATGTCAATAAGCTCAGACTGAAAGTGTCAGGGGAAGAAAAAAAAAGGGATATGCAGACAGCATTAAGTGTCTCAAAGCACTGTCCATTGTTCTGGGTTTAATTGCGCTGGGTAGAGTTCACATGATGGCCATGAAGTTTGTAAATTTCTGTATATTTTTACTTTAATTTGACAACTTTGTAGCTACATATTCTTCTACTTATTCTGGTTTTATTTTGTGTTAAAATACTGCATATAACATTTATATATATATGTGACATAAAGAAGCTTGGTAGCAATGTATCTCATTGCTTTAATGTTTGTGACGTGTTGCGATCTTCCAGAGGGAGAACCCATTTGGACCCGGTTCAGATTCTGACATTTGATGTGACCTCGACATCAGGGATTGCACTGGACCACATTTCAAGGCTGAAACTTTATTCATTCTTATTAGAGGATGTACTGTAACATCATTAAAGGAAAATTAAAATTTCAACAAAACTGCTTGTGTACAAAAAAAATCATCTTTCGCAGACCGGATTTAATTTAACTGATAGGAGACTCATTCAATAACTGAAGGAAGTCAAATATAAACGTGTAAATGCTGTTTTTATGTGGAGTTTCTTTTTTATCTTGAAATAAATTTTGATTTTCAGAAAGATGAATATTAAAGCTGTTATTATCATCATTGTGTGTCAGTAGAAGTGTGATGATTGGACTGCAGATTCTGTGCCATGTCATAAAATGTCAGGTTTTAAGATCTTGAGATTAAGCCCCTAGATTCTGAACGCTATGACAATCTCTCTCTCTTGTACCTTTCTTTGTGCGACTGCACATATCACAGAAGGATCTGTCTGATAGGACTCTGATCCCCAGCTACTGTATCTGACCCACTGAGCTGAGATGAAATGCTTTGTCATCATCCATTTAATCACACAGAAAGCCACAATTGGAGACCGTGATCGCAGAGCAACAGCAGTGATTCTGCTCCTCTCCTCTCCCACTGTCGCAAATGTCTGAACACATCAATGTCTCTTTGAGCTCGCAACAACCAGGCCAACCAGATGAGCAAAGGGACCAAAGAAAAGTGGAGAAGACAGACAGAGGGAGTGAGGAAAAGTAGAAACTGAATAGTGAGGATTGTAAAGGGAGCTGTGAGCTGGTGTGTTTTTATGCTGTGGTCCATGATGATTCACACTTCATGTTTTCATAGCTCTGGTCCCCCACAAGGCATCTCTGACCATCAGCCAAAACATGTACTGCACCGCTCACTGAGATTCAGACATGGAGGGAGGGGATGAATAGCAATGGATGAATTTGAGAGGGGCGGACCAGAGAGGCATGCGGCTTACAGCATGTGTGCATGCTGTGCTCCCTTCAGGAGCTGTCAGAAATGGTACAAACACTTATGATTGACCCAGTAATGAGATTTCCATGATACCTGAATGGCCAAGAAGTTAATTATTTCATTGTTCTTCAGTGAAATCGGGCTAAAAATTGGTGTTTTGGTGTGAACACAAGGGTTCTAGCAATAGAGTTTTGTTTTTACATCAGAATATGTAGTAAAAGGAACAACAACTTGATTTATTGCAAGGATATGTTTCTAAATATATGCGTGTAGTTTAGTATGTGAAGTGTGACGCCATTGTCAAAGCCCCAAAGAAGGGGATTGGTTTTGTCGTAGGTTAAGAACATCCAGGAAAAGAACAATCAGAAAAATGATCGTAACAGTAAAAAATAAAATTGATATACTCATGATAAGGCAAATATCCCAAAGTTTTGAGGCTCTTCAGTTGAAAACCATGAGGATATCTGTCATAATTCTTATTATTTTTTTCCCAGCAGAAATACACTTCCATAAATGTTGTACATTTACTGTAAATGTGTGAATATTATGGATCCCTGTCACTATCACATCTGCCGCCCTACCCTCAGCATACACAACATTTTTTGAGGATATCCACCAAGCGAGCAAAGTACAGGGTCACAAGATTACATAATAATGCAGGTCACACTTTATATCCTGTACTTTATTGTTTTTAGGAACAAAAAGCCAAATAAACCTGTCCAATGTACACAGGACAGCAGCATTAGCCATTTTGAAATCTGTGAATTTGGGATCATGGCGATTACGAGGTGCACATGAATGCAGCAGAGAGAGAGAGAGAGAGAGAGAGAGAGAGAGAGAGAGAGAGAGAGAGAGAGAGAGCGAAGGAGCGCGAGAGCAAGCTGACAGAGGGGGAAGGGGAGGCTCGTTGAGCGGTAGATTGGATGGAGCGGAGAAATAAAACCTTGTGTGTGGCCGTCAGCTGAAGACAGAGAGAAAGAAAGACAGAGAGCGGAAAAGAAGGCAGGCTGGTGGCGGAACAGAAGCGGTGTCGGGTTCAGAGAGGAACGCGGAGGCTGAGGGGAACCTCAACAAGGTAAGAATACCTGCTAACGTGCACCGACTCAACTCTGCGCGTCTCTTTCCGGCTGTTCGTTTGTCTGACAAAGAGACCAAGTGATGGCTTCAGGGACACAGTCAGGTTAGTCTTAAGGGACACAAATCTTCACGGAGCAAAGAAAAAAAAATCTGTTTTGTGCACATGTTTTTTGTTATTCAGGCTTTTTTTTTTTTTTTTCAGTTTAATGAATTAAGGTTTGAGTAGACGCCTGAGCGTGCTGCATGTTAATGAGGGGTGTGTATCACCTGTGATTGATTACAACTCCGGGAAGATAATATTGCATGAGGTCATACATCATCAGAGACTACATTAAGCTAATTAAATGACTGAAAATGACCATTCCCCTTCTGGTAAATTAAAAGGAAGAAGGTGATCACTATTGACAGCGCAGTTCTTGTGAGGGGGGTCGGCAGGACGGACGGGCCTTTAGCTGTGACCCGGTCAGGTTTTGCTGCAGGCCAGGACGGGGTTTTATGTTTTATGGCTTCATTGGCTTTCAGGAGAGTCAGAGAGATTCAATGAAGGTCAGGGTTTAGTAAACAAAGACTTGAGGGAAAATGAGCACCCGTGTAGAGGTTAAGAGGAAGCCTTGGACTAGGAACTTGTCTTCCTACATCATTATTTTTGTCATGTTTTGGGTGAAGATATTGTGTTTTTTTAAAGTAATTCAGCCAAATTATTTGACTGGGAAGAGGACATTATTTGCAGCCTCTAAACTTTGGCTCCCCACCAGCCAAGCTGGCACTTCATTAACCATCTTGTCAAGGTCCTCCTCTGCCCCGAAAACCTATTGTGGGCTGTTGAAATTCTGGAATTGGCTCCTGAGAGAAAGAGACACACAAAGGTTGGCTTTCCTTCACCTCAGACACAAAGCCAAATTCAATCTCCCCACGCTAGAAATGATTCTGTTCTCCTGCAGTGTCAGTGGGCACGCTGAAGGTGTTCTGAAGTGATGTTCATCCTCTAAGCCTCTGAAAAGCTGTCTGACCTCCTCTGCACTACTTTTTTTGTGTTAAAGTTTATTTCAAGCATTTTTTTTTTATCCTACCACACTGAAATGAATCTGAAGTAAATCTCAAGGTTAGCTGCACGTAGATAAAAGATTTAGTGTTTGGCTGACAGACTGATCTATTCAGGAGTTATCATCTTGTGTTGGGAGCATACCGATTTGCATAGAACACAGAGAGTCCTCTCCTCCATGTGGATCCTACACACTGACTTTAGGATTAAAGCAGAAGCAAATCGTCAATCTGCAGAAAAATAATTGGCGAGTTATTTATTATTTGTCATTTTTTGAGCCAGAAAAGTGAGAAAAATGCCAAATATTCTCTGGTTCAAGCTTCTCAGATGAGCCGCTTTTCTTTGTCATATATCATTTTAAACTTAATATCATTTGAGTTTTGGACTTCTGGTTGAGCAAATGACATTGCCTTGTATTATTTCACTATTTCCTGGCATTCCATAGACTGAATGATCCTGTTTGGGATGCAGACAGAGTACCTTTAATCCACTTTGTAAAGACAATAGAAATAATTAAATTCTTTGAAATGAGAAGCACACTTTAAATCTTTTGTGGAGTTGCTATAGATTATCTTAATACCTCTGCGAAATGTACAACAGGCCACTTCTTTTTTTTTTTTCCAAACGGATATTGGAATGAAATCTGTCATCTCCAAATATGTCAGATCAGCCATGTGGGTGGCATCAATGGGACACACACACATACACACACACACACACACGCAGAGTGGTGGGCAGATGGCATCAGCAGCGTATCGGCGACCTCGCCCCACTCCGCCTCCCTCTCGGGACCCGTCCAACAGCAAATGAGTCTGGCAAACAGGTGGCGTTCGTGCATGTTTGTGTGTGTGGAGAGGACAGACACATAGGTTAAGCTCTCTGAGCAAAATGACATATAATAAAGTAATGCACTGACTGTAGATGGTGCCTGTGTATGGTTTAGCAGCGGGATGAATAATATCGTCACGGTCAAGTTTTGTGAAGATAAATGACGAGGAGGCAGAGCCGGAGAGGCAGAGTTAAGCAGCGGAAAACTCTAATCAGTCCAAGCATAGAAGGGATTTTACTGTCAGTCGTAAACCTCAGTGCTCTGCGATACAGAGCATCTGAAGCATGTTAGTATGAAACGATCCAGCGCGCTCACGTGAGCGCCGGGAGCCGGGGGAAAGCCACGAGTACACACACGATATTATATTAAAACCCAATGACAAAACAATGAAGAACACTCAGCTGACAGCTTTACTATGTTGCCATGGAGACCTGCCAGGTTATACAGCCTTATAAGATGAGAAACATCACAGCACCAGTGAGCTTTCAGGAGGTGTAGTAGTAAACAAGATCAAGTGATTACCACAAGGTCAAACAGTTGGCTTTATAATACCTTAAACTGCTTTTATTATGATTATACACACACTCAGCCTGTTGAAGTCCCTTTGAGCAACTCCCAAAGCCCCCAATGTTACTGAGACATGGTGATTAAAAAGAAAACTTCAGAGGTGGACACAACAAAATATGAGTAATTCATTGTTGACGAGTAAAGTAAGCAAATCCACTAAATCTTTTATTCCTGCTCATACAGTTAAAGTCAAGTTTTCCTTATATTTTTTCTTCTGCCAGCAAATTCTCACAGACGACTGATGGCTCTTCCAATTCATTTGAGTGATAACCTATATTATTGACAATTACCCTCCTCTAAAGGGAGTATAGGGGTGTCACTCTATACAACTTCAGTCACAAGTTCCCTAAACCCAAGATGGCGTCTTCCAGTCTGCAGCCGTGCTAGCAGCTCTGTGAGGCACAACATGGTTTTGGAATAAATGCTAACGTTACATTGACAATGCACACATGTTGATGTTGTGATGCAGGTTTACCATGTTAACCATCTTAGGTTAGTGTTTGCATGCTAACATTTGCTAATTAGCAGTAAGCCAAAGCTGGGCCTGTTGGGAATGTCATTAGTTTTGCAGGTATTTAGTCATAAACCAAAGTATAGGGAAAAGATGAAAAGTCAGGGGATCAGCAGGGATGTGGACATCTGAACCAAATGTCAAAGACATTTCAGTCTGCACAAAAGTGGAGAATGACTAACTGACATGCTACCATACCTAGAACTGCAGTGCTATCGTGGCTAAAACCCCCAAAGGGATTGAGTTTTTAATGATATGAGACAGAGAAAAGCTGCAAATCCTCACACTGGAAGAGCAGAAACCTGCATGTTATTGGACAAATCACTTAAAAATGATCAGATATTAAAACTGTTGCTTTCTCCCGCTCTCAGCATTCATTTTTGTTTGCTGTAGAGTTCTTCCTCCTTGATGAAAACATCCATTCCCTATCAACCTGTATTGGCATTGGTAACTAAATGCTTTCCAGTGTTGCCTCTGCTACATCCTTGCTGCCATTCAGTGTCCCTTCTAATCTACCAGTCCTTTCTAATCTGCTTCACTGTATTCATTGAAATCCAGAGTGATGCACACAGCCGCGAGCCCTGCCGTCTTAAATCAAGGAGGATAGATAATACCGCCATATGGCCGGTGGGAACCTTAAGTATTTAGACGATAGACTCAGCAAGTGAGAGGCAGAAAAACTCAGAAAGATGTCGGGTTTAAGCACTTCTCAGCCTCTTGTAATTAGAAAGAGGGGGTCGGATGGAGGGAGGATGAGACGGAGGGAAAGAAGGTCAGGAACGCTGGCCAAGTGTGCAGGGAGGAGGGCTGAATGAGAGCAGGGAAACACAAAGGAGGAGCGAGAGGATTTACCCCAGAACTGTTCGCTTTGTTGTTACAACCAAGTTTTCTCATTGAAGTGAGGTTGTGTGATGGCCAACAGATAGCTGGAGGACACGTCTGTCCTACAGATGTAGCGAGCGGCATTTGCAGAAGCAGTGAGGTTGAGGAAAAATGGTGAATGTTTTCAGGCTGACAGGAAAAAACTTTGTAATGCCTCCATCTTTAGGCTTTTTTTTTTTTTTTTACAGTCCAAAGCTTAACGGTTTCAAATGTATCTTGCTATAGTACTTTGTTGGTTTTTGTCTTTTCATGGGATTTGTTAGCAATAAAATAACCCAGTGTTATCCCTTTGAAAGTAATTTTGGTGTGAAATTAAATGAATTTGACTGATCTAATGGCCGCAATATCAAACCCTGCTTTTGCCTTTGTTGTCAACCTGTTTGCCCTTCATATTTTGTGGATTGTCATTCTACAGATCCAGGCTCTGTATCCTGCTGACAGAGAAGCGAAGCATTAAACAAACCTGAATAAATATGACCACCATGCCTTATGCTAGTTGGCACTGCAGGCCTGCATGTCTGACCTGATAATGTGCAGAATGGATTTTTTAAAAGTGCTACTTTGCTGCTGCCCTGCTGAGTGAGTGAATGAAGGGACAGGCAGGCTGCTGGTGGTACAGCATTAGACTGAATCAATCTGTTGGTATTATTATCGATGCCTGATTGAGGGCCACTCATGTGGAGAGGTCAAGGGTCATGTCATGCTCCAGCAGTGATCCTGCATGGACAACATATAATTACAAGACAGTGATGATGCTAGTCTGTCGTTAGCATGTGTGGATTACTTAAGCGCAGCAGTAAAAGATATTATACAGCACATTAAAGGATTAGTTTGATGTTTTGAGAAGATTGATATCACTCATGACTGTACAGTAAATATGAAACAGAGGGTTAGTTTACCTTTGCATCAACAGTGGAGGAGGGGGAATCAGGTAGCGGGGCTCTGAACAATAGAGATAAGGTGTTAATTAGTGAGCTTCAGAGGTGCTGGTAGGGAAGGCTAGCAGTGCCCCCCATTTCCAGTGTTTATGCTAAGCTAAGCTAACAATCTGCATCTAGTTTCACATCTGACTTCATATTTACTGTACAGGTAAGAGAGTGGTATCGTTTTTCTCATTTGACGGCAAGAAAGGAAATAGTCGTATTTCCTAAAATCTTAAAGTACTCCTTTAAGCAGTAGGGGCGTCTCGCTCACTCAACCTGGTAGAGCACGCACCACGCATCAAGGCTGGGTCCTCACTGCAGCGGCCCGGGTTTGACCCTCTTTCTCCCCTGCTTTCCTGTCTCCCTTCACCTGTACTATCAAAAGAAAAAAGAGTATGATATCAAATGCTGAAGGAGGAAATGAAGATGTTTCGTGGTGTTTATCTTCCAGTAGGTTGTATGGAAAATCATCTGATTATCAAATGTTTCCAATAATGCCATCAGTATCCATGTGGTGCTGAAAGACCAGCAACATGGAACAGACAGTCAGTTAAAACATGTAATAGCTCTTTTCAGAGTAGCTTAAAAAGCTTTTTTTGTCATCAACACTCAACACTCAGCACTCTGAGACACAATTGAATGCATTACATTTTAAACACGGCTCCAACCTGAGCTTTATGAACACTTGTCACCCGCTAAATGAAGGACTGTTTGCGCTGTGGCCATTTATTCTAATTGCCACTTTGGCACGATGCCATCCAGCCTTCAATCAGTTTATTTCCAAACTAGAAATTTCCTTGGCAGCAGCTGTGTTTTCTCCAGCCCACCAGAGGAAAATGTCACCAGTAAGTGGCAGAACTTGACAAGGAATTAGCACAAGACAATTGTAAAGCACTGTTTTGCTATAATTGTCAGAACAAGACAGAAAGAAAAAGTGGTGATTGTTTTTTAAAAACTCTTAAGATACCAAAGTACAATTTCTCCTGCCTTGTATTCATAGGCAAATCCCTGTGGGTATAACTGATTTCTGAAAATATATTCAGCAGTAACATTAAATTATTCGGGCTGATGGATGTCTCCATTCATGTGTCTTAACAGTAAATAAATTTGACGAGGGCTTGACGGCTTGCTGTGTTGCTAGCATGCTGATCAGGTGCTTCTGGCTTGTGATTATGGACGTGAAGTGTGTGTTTGTGATAATCGTGGATGTCTTAACAATGAGCCAGAAAATGCTGCAGGATTGTTGTTGTAGTTTCCTTCTGAAAGGAAATGTTGCTTCCAGAGTGAAAAACACAGACTTTTGTTTTGTTTGTTTTGTCTGGTGTCTCTAGAGTGGCGTCCAGGCAAGTGTTGATTTGTTTCCAAATACTCTGTATTTATCTCTTTTGAATCTGTATTTTTTCCTTTTCTAATAATGAAGCACCGCTTCCTGTCCTGAAAACATGATGGAGAGAGATTATCTGTGTGTCATTCCTGGTTGTTCAGATTACAAACTTCCATTGAACACATCATTATATTTGACTAAATACAGATGCAACTGGTGGTCGCAATGAATTCTGGTCCACTGTAGGCGGAGAACGTATACTTTAGGATACAAACATTTAATATTTCCCTTTTGGAGAGTTGTCGGAAGCTTTTTTTCTCTCAAACTGGGAGGATTGGATTTAACAGTGGACGGCATACATCCTTAATCATAGTCTGGTCTGTTTATCTAGATAGAATTAATGCTTGCTGCTGGATGTGACAGAATAATTGCCTTCATGAATGCAACCAGAAGGTTTCAGTACCTTGCTGCCAGCTGCAAAGCCCTTCAGCCTGCAGACAGTAAAGGGATATGTGTAGGTTGAAGACTGAGCATACTCCAAAACACTATGTTCACCTGGCATCTTATTACTGCGACCCTCCCACAGATGTGTCTGTTAGTGCTCAAGCCTCCCTCCCACACAGCCAGCAGTTGTAAGGTTGGAGCAGGTACACAGCAGGTGATGAACATACTGCTGCTTCACACCATTTACTGCAGGGACTGTTAATTAAGAACGTGGATCACTGAAGATCAGGCTGCAGTCTAACCAATGCAGTACTGTGTCAGGACAGCTGAGGAGCAAAATGTACATCATCCTCCTCACTTCAACCTGTAACATATATGAACATAACATCAGCTACCTTT
Organism: Chaetodon auriga; assembly: GCF_051107435.1. Classification (NCBI taxonomy): domain Eukaryota; kingdom Metazoa; phylum Chordata; class Actinopteri; order Chaetodontiformes; family Chaetodontidae; genus Chaetodon; species Chaetodon auriga. Next base: position 10,590,542 of record NC_135093.1, read on the forward strand.
TTATTGGTAAATGTCTATTTGTCTGCCAAATTGTGTTTCCTCTTTGAAAAAAAGTGCTTTAAAATAAGGTGATGTTGAAAAATCTGCATGACTTAATGTAACTCAGTATTAAAATGTACAAGAGTCATTGTCAGCAGTTCATTGTTCATTTGTCAGAATATTTTGAATCCTGGTAAAGTCTGACTGCTTTTCTGTGTCTGAAAGCTTTTTAGTATTCAGGCTTACCACTTGGTACCGGTAGGGCTTCAAATATTATTATTATTTTCATTATTGATTTTTTTTTTTGTGTATAAAATGCCAGAAAATAGTCAAAAAAATATCCATCAGGTTCTCAGAGCCAAAGCTGACACCTTCACATTTCACTGTTTATCCAGCCGACAGTCTAATACCCAAAGGTTTTTAATTTACTAATAATAATGAGGAAGACTGTGAATCCTAAACATTTAGAAGCTAAAACCAGAGGATCACGTGCATTTTAGCTTGATAAATGAACGATATCTACTGTAAATGCTAATCTGTATGTGAATACTGAATATGCTGTGTGTACTAAGCCATTTTGATCTGGATTGTCAGGAAACTGCACTGTTGCTTATGCACATACATTTACTGTATGCACACTGCTTCCTGGATCGATATCGTTTGATCCTGTCTGAAACCATTAACCCATTACCAAAATTGCCATGTTTTCTGTCATTTGATTATGTGGCCTAATCTCAGCTGTAGTTACCACCAGCATAGATGTTATTGGCATAACACAAATGGAAGTTTCAACCACACATTTCCATTGGCAGCTAATGTGCAAGGTAGTAAGAAATCTGTCGTTTGGAGATGAGTTTGAAAACCTGAGAAAAAAAAATGAATGAATAAAATGTAATCATGATGCCAGATTGAGGCCACATGCTTCACTGCACCAAACTAGCAAAGTGAATAATGTGACACAACTCAAATAGCATTTAATGAATCTAATCTGCGAGACACTGCAAGTGTAAACACGTTGGTACTGTGGGGTTGCCATGGTGACAAACGAGGTGAAGGATCCTATTGGACGAAAGTGGTCAGTGCAGTTTGACGTCACTTTCCTCCAGTTTGCCAGTCACACAGTTGTCAGTAATGAGAGCAGATATTACTTACATGGAAACTTCAGCAGGGTAATGAGTGTGTTCATCACTGTCGAAGCACGGCTGGCCGCTTGCCCTTTTTAAAATGTGTTTACATTAAGCAGTAATTTTAAAGAGAAATGATGTGCTCTACCAAGTGAGCTCCAAGGCACTGAAATTAATTTGTCTGACTTCACTGCGCTCTCTATTATTGGTCCATGTTTGCAGCAACAACCCTTAAGTTTTTGTTGCACCTACTGGCTGATTTTTAATCCTGAGGTGCAGATAAAAACACACTGCTACTTTCATATTAATCCAGCTGAAACAAAAAATAATGCAAATCTAAGAATCACAATGTGGGGTTGTTGTTTTTTCTTCCCATTCCCAGCTGTGTGCCCGAATTTTCACCTTGGCCGCACGTGAGGAGCAGAAGGACTCCAGTGGAGGGAATTCACCGGCTTTGTGTTCCCTCCCTCCCTGTTCTCCCCCTCCTGCCTCCTCTGAATGATTGAAGCCATGCCCATCGTGTCTGCAAGCACAGGTACAGCCAAACATATGCTTGAACTTACTTGTTCATTCCCTCTGATGTTTTATATATATGCTTATAATTAATGCAAGTGCTTATATCGAGCAGACATTACTGGAGTTTATTGTACATGACAAAAAGATCATTATCATCTCAGACTTTACTTGGGAGCCATACTAGTCTTTTTGGATGTACCCAGACATCAACCTGCTGACAACAAATGATAGTTAGTTTCATTGAAATCTGGGGCAGAACTTAGGGCGGTTACAGCTTTGCAAAGGCAGATATTGGAGGACTAAACTAAGCCATACAGTTTCTACTGAAAAGAGGAAATGTTTTGGATTTCAGGAAGACTTTGGGCCTGGAGGACTTTGATTAGAATGTCAGTTCACTCAACATTCAGCTGTTTCCTTGTGTTTGGAAAAAAGACAACCTGATGTCTAATGAAACGGTATCAAAATAGATCAAAGTGCATTTGGTTCTTATTATAATTCCTAAAAAAAGACAGCTAACATGTTCAAATGGATATGGAACATTCCACAGGTAAACAGGTTCATTGGTAACAGGTGATAGTGTCATGATTGGGTGAGGATGGAGCGAGGTTCACCACTTTGTGAACACATTTTTTTGCAAATGGCTGCATTCTGATTGCATCTTTTTTGTTATCTAGGTTGTAGCTCATGATAGAAAATGGGTGTTTGAATGGCCGATGAACACATAACTCCTGTTTTTGATGATGTGTAGGGCTGCATGAGACTCTGGCCCTGCTCACCTCTCAGCTCCACCCTGATGCAAACCATAAAGAGGACCTGGTCTTCCTCAAAGATGTCTTCAGTGAGAAGAGCCTTGGTTACCTCATGAAGGTACAGCAGACATGTCTGAGTAGAAGTGACGACTTGAGATTGTGAACAATCTGCAATGCTGCAAATAATATGAAATGTTTATCTAGTATTTTACAGATTTCACATTCTGAAAAACACCAAATGTCGTGAAGCTAAGTCAGTCTTTGTGCATGTTTGTGCCATTTGTTGTACAGATCCATGACAAACTGAGGCAGTATGAGAAACACAGCCCAACTCCTGTTCTGCACAGCGCCTCCTGTCTGGCAGAGGATGTAGGTGCAGCCTTTCCTCAATATGTCGAAGCCAAACTAAAGCTGAACATAATATTGTAATCAAATACCAAGTAAACATTTCTGGTAATCTAGCAAAGGCAATTTTCTGAGGAGATGTATTGAAATATTTGATCTTGAAATCGTCAGCTGGCAGAGGAGCTTCAGAATGGAGCGCTGGAGGACGATGAGCGAGAGCTGCTTCTCCTGCTGAGCACTCCTCACCTCAAGGTACACTCACGCATATACGTTTAGTTTCCTTTGTCTTACAGCTGCAGGACAGTGTCTCTCCTCTCATTCCTTCTGAGGTCTGCTCTCTTTAATGTCAGTGCTTTCTCCATGAGCTGCTCTGATTTTCATCTAAGTCGATCATCTGTTACATAACGGCAGCGTCAGAGCTGTCTGTACCCCTTCCCCCTGTCCCCTAGACGCAGTGCAGACCGCTTAATTACTCTTATCAAGTGATTGCCTTCAGTTTATTGGCTCTCTGGGGAGCGGGAAGAGATGACGGCCGTGAAAGCGGAACTCTCTTTTTTTCTCCCTTTTTTCTTTGTTTCGTGTCTCCCTGCCCACACAGCACACTTTTGATGGCTTTTCTTTGGAGTATTATTTGTTTTTTCTTGCTCTCTTTATGTTGTTGTTGTTGTCAAGCTCTTAAATCTAACCTATCTGTGCACGTGTCTGTGTATTGTTTGGTAAAGGCAGTGCTGTCAGCCCACGACACCGTGGCCCAGAAGAACTTTGACCCGGTGCTGCCGCCACTGCCGGAGGATCTGGATGACGACCTGGAGGAAGAGTCGGTCAAGATTGTCCGTCTGGTAAAGAACAAGGAGCCCCTGGTGAGGCAAAATAAGAGCTCTCCCTTCCCTCAACAGCTGTGCCCTCCAGTGAGGCTTTAAGACTTCATTTACTTTAATGGAGCAGCTTTGAAGCTTTAGAGAGCTCCAGGGCGTCAATGTGTGTCTCTGTGTGATGCTATTAAAAAAAAAATCCATTCTCAAGGAAATCCTTGAAGCAAAGGACAAACAATAGATTTGTTTTTAACTGCCTGAGTGACACAGTGTGCAGCAAAAAGCATATATAATGTTGCTAAATATCTGCCTATCAAAACCCAGTTTGATCCAAAAGTGAGAGAATATGATGGATTATCATGGTTTTCTTTTCACTCGTGGGACCGCTCATCTCTCTTGATGATGTGTTAGTTGTTTTCCAGGATGTGCAGATCAAATATTGTCCAAACGACCAACTAACCCTAAAGAAATAGTTTGACATTTTGGAAAAATACGCATTTTCTCGCTAAAAGTCAGATGAGAAGATCAATAGTGCTCATGGCTGCAAATGTAAGGCTGAAGCTACAGTCGCAGCTGGTCAGCTTAGCTTGACATAAACAGAAGAATCTTTATCAACTAACTGTACCAGAACCTCTAAAGTGCCCAATTAACAAATGATATGTTTGTTTAATCTTTGCTGAGACAGATTTTGCCACCTTTGGTCTGAGCCAAGCTAGCTGTTTCCCCATGTTTCTAGTCTTTATGCTAAGCTAAGATGACCATGTCCTGGCTGTAGGTTCATATTTAGGGTACAGACATGAGAGTGGTATCGATATTCTTATTTCTACAGAACAAAAAATCTATTACATGTATTTCCAAAATGTTGAACTGTTCCTTTGACTTTAAAGGATTTACTGAAATGGATGGAGCTGAAACCCCTGAAATGTCAAAGAAATGTATGTAAGAAATTTAACCTTGTGATTATTAGCAAGAGCATGAAGAACCAGGGACTTTAAGGCATTTCCAGAGATGAGATACTTGATGATCAAGTATCAGTATCTCCACTGAAGCTTAATTATGTGTTTGCAAATTTTATTGTTGCCCTTTTTCCAGGGAGCAACTATCCGGAGAGACGAGGCGACAGGTGCCGTGATTGTAGCCAGAATCATGAGGGGAGGAGCAGCTGACCGCAGCGGTGAGACAAACCAGTGCTCACACAAATAATAAGACCAGTAATACAGTTTTTTTTAGATTACTTCAGTGGAAGAAATAAGATAAAATCACAGCTCGGCTGCAGCAAAGTGCCATAAGAAATCATCTTGACTACAGAAGCAAAGTGAAATCCTCTCTGTTCCACTTTGATGTCGATTAGGAACTTCCCTCCCAACAGGACTTTCTTATCTCTGCTCACACACAGACAGAGAAGTGAGGAGATTACGTTGTGTAACCCCCTCAACTGTTTACAGAGATCAAATCCTTGAGATTACTGCCACGAGATTGCATATTTTGAGATTACAAACAAGGGTTACTCCTGGCTGTTGCCATGGAGATGTTATCGACTTTGTGCCAACAGAATTTTTATTTTTTTTTTTTATTTCCATAACAGCGCCTCATACACTAAAAACACTGTGGTACTGCACACGCCGGGGTTCTCCTCTGCTGTATTTTCCTTGACTGGTAGGCTTGTTTTCAGTCGGTGTGTCTGTGTGTGTGTGTGTGTTTTTCCAGGTCTGGTGCACGTAGGGGACGAGCTCCGCGAGGTCAATGGAAACCTGATAACCCACAAAAGGCCAGATGAAATCAGTCAGATTCTGGTAAAGGGGATAAAAAAGCATCACACTAGTTGAGATACTGAATGATTATTCCCTGATGATTACTGTGGATGCAGAGGATGACGCTGCTGCTCTAATGTCTTTCATCAGTCCCAGTCACAAGGCTCCATCACACTGAAAATTATTCCAGCTGTTGCAGAAGAAGACAAGCTTAAGGAAAGCAGGGTGAGGGCCCCTCTGTCTGCAGCATCGTACCAGTCGCAAAATGTCTTTTATTGATTGATGTTTTTAATAATTTTCTTATCATTGACTTGCAGCAACTCCCACTGACAGTCTCATTAGAAGCAGCAGAATTGATTTCTTGATAAATGCATTCATGGATGCGACATTTAGGGAAATACTTACTTGCTTTCTTGCTGAGACTTAGATTAGACGATTGATACGACTCTCACATCCGTCCATTCAGGATAAGGCTACAGCCTGCAGTCGACTGTCTGAGCATAAAGACTGGAGACGGGAAGAAAAGGCAACACAGTCCACCTACCAGCACCTCTCAGGGCCAGGTCATCGATCAGAGCAGATTTTCAGACAGTCACTCCTGGGAGACATTCATCGGCTGTTCACATGAAAAATGAAAGAAAAAAGAGAGCCAGAGAGAGAAGTTCAAACCCTGCCTCCTTCCTCACGCCCAGTGTGAAGCGTGAATATCAGATTGTCTGTTGCAGAAAGTTGCAGAAATGATTGGACGGAGCTCCCTCCAATCCAGAGTTGGAAAGGTGTGATGGGAGGGGGCTTCTGAAGCTTTTGGACCATCAGAGAGGCATTTCTAAGGAAACATAGTGGGAGAGGAAATTCAACAAGTTATGTTGACTGGGAGCAGTGAAGAGCCAGGCTAGCTAAGCTAAGCTAACTTCTCTAGCTTTATATTTAACGGACAGTTGTATCAATCACCTCATCTCACTCTCTGCAAGAAAGCCAATATTAGCATATTTCCCCAAATATCAAACTTTGCTAACAGAATATTCCTGCTCTAAAGGTTTACCTCCGCGCTTTGTTTGACTACACGCCCTATGAGGACAAGGCCACGCCGTGCCAAGAGGCGGGACTTCCCTTTAAGAGGGGGGACATTCTTCAGGTCGTCAGCCAGGAGGACGCCACCTGGTGGCAGGCCAAGAGGATGCGTGACTGTAACTTGCGCGCTGCTCTCATTCCCTCTACGCAGTTCCAGGAGAGGTAGTCGGCATCAACCCTGCTGTCAAATCAATACGTTATGTTCAAAGTGTAAGATTTAAAAAATGTCTGCCTTTGTCAGATCAAAAATAAATCTTTCCTCCATTGCTTTTGTTTTTCCCAGGCGCCTGAGATACAGGATGAAAATGGGTTCGTTCCCCACCCCCGTGTCCCCCAAAGCTCCTACATGTAAGCCCAAGTCACGTCTGCAATCAAAACTTGTCTCCCATAACCTGCAGTGTAACTTTAAATGTACGAGAGGCTTAGGTCTACAGACACAGGTCGTATTGGCTCAATCTCATCTAGACAAGGAGACACAGAAAGAGAGATTATGGAAAGAGAACAGGGGATCTGGAGGTCAATCTCTAAATACAAAAATACGTAATCCACTGTTTCGTTTCCTAATCCAATTTAACAGTAGAATGAAACAAAGTGGTTTGAAAAACACCAGGTGGTGGTGGAGGTCGTTCTTTTCTTGGATCCACTCCTACCTGCATGAACGCTGAACTTCATGCTTTAAGGTCAAGCTATATAAACGACATAGGACATGTAGATGGAGTGAAGCAGATAAGCTTCAGATACAGACACATTTGCAACACAGTCGTAAAGTTTTACAATGTGCTTCAGCAGTTTAAATGTACGTCATCATGTACTCGAGGAGCAGGACAGTGGTAACGTCACAGTGCAGCAGGTGTAATGCTCTGTCACCCTCTATAGTGATGCTTTGTGTTATTCCTTGCATTGCTAACGTCAGATGATCGTGCTGAGAGAGGTACGTGGACAAACCCTCATGTTAGAAATTCATCCCTGCATGGCCTCCATGTGATCATGGTCAGAATTTCTAAATGAAATTCTATCATCCCACCTCAATCTAAAGAGAAAAAAAAAACACAAATGATGGTTTTCCTCCACACCGCCCTTTTGTTTGCCTTGGTACCCCCAAACTCTTAGTAGTTACTGCATTTAACCTGAACCTGTCCTCCCTCCTCTTACCCTGTCTTCTCTTCCTGCATGTCGTCCCACAGAAGACTGTGACAGTGAGGGTGCTCTCAATGGAAAGGACATAGGTGAGGAGGCTCGATCAATGAGCTCGTACTAATCACTGCAACATCTCATTTCTGCTCAGTCTGTGTGTTAATCCAGAGGTTTTCTCGTGGAGTGCTTTGTCCAGCTGTGGTTCAGATGGAGTGGTTAGGACAGGTGTCTGCTTAAAATCTGCCTCACCTCAGAAAACCGTTCACGGAAAAGATCTGTTTGTTCCGCCACACCTGACCTGATCTACTGATGTCTTCACGTCTCGGTTAACAATCTCACCACGCTGTTCATCAGGCTTCCTGGCTGCTCTTACTGACTTAACGTGGCCGTGCTTCTGTGTGCCTGAAAGCGATACCACAGCCGTTTTAACCTGGACCTTATTTTCACATCTTACTCCATCACACAGACAAGTCTTACACACATAGACACACTGTTATAAAGATGTGTTAAGTGGTTGCTTCATTACTTCATTAGTCTTTTCGGCATGCTTAGTGCAAAATGAATGAAGTCATGAGTTAACAGAATGACTCACTCCATTGTATGAGGTATAGCATGAATACAGCATTGGTATTTAAGAGTTTAGAAGTCCCCAGAGGAGTGATCCCCCAACTTTTTCTCCAGCACCATCATTAGCTCAAAATTTTATACTTTCTAGCATGCTAACTTGCTAAACAAAGCTGAAGAGTTACATTGTGTGGGCCTGCTAGCACTGGGCACAATGGTGCTTTGAGCTAATGCTAGCTGCAGCCTCACAGAGCCACAGTCTTTTCTTACACAGCTGCTTCATGACTGTCAGCTTTCTGCAAAATAAAGACATGAATCATGAATTAAACTGACGTTAAACTTGGTAAGCAGCATTAACAAGCAATGCAAAAGCACCTCTACAGTGAAACAATGGTGGATTTTTGTTTTTAATTGACCAGTTTGATGGACAATGATGTGAAAACTATTGCGGTTGAAAATAGCTGAACCTCTGATGTTGTCCCTCATTGTGAAACAGGATCGATAAGTGGCCGTGTGTTTGTTGTGGGTGTCTTCATGCCCTGGCTTTGTATAAAGAAGCTCAAAGCTTTGTGTGTGTGAACTTGTGGACTCTGGCGGGCTGTTTGTGCAGTCTGCTGCAGCCTCAGACCTTCTCACAGCGCCTTCGTGGCAGCTCATTTGCCTCATTGTGCTTCACAAACGGCCTGTCCTCACGCCACACGCTGACGGTGCTTCGCTTGTGTTTAGTGAAGAGGTAGACACGGCATGCATGGCTTGCAAGCGTCTGTTCTGTTGATGAGATTTAAGCTGGCTGAATAAATGGTCTAATATGAGCTGTAGTTTCTCCCAAGAGTAAGACAGCCCCTGCCTTCTGTGGCCATGCTTTCTCATGGGATTTTTACTCAGGTACTCTTACTGATTTCTAATGGTGTTGTTCTGTGTTGTGTGATGTGTGACATAGGATATTATTTTAATCATGGAGAAACTGAATTGATGCAATAGTCTGTTTGCTCTTCATTATGCTTATAACTTAGGTTTCTCAAGGTGAAGGTGTCAAAGTGACAGTGTGGTCTGAAATAGACTTTGAGAGGGTTTTAGGATGTGGATCGCTGCCCTTCTTACCTTTGCATGTCTTTCACCACAGCCGGCCTGCGCAGAAGTTTCCGCCTCAGGAAAGATCGTCCGTGCTCACCAGGAGAACCTCAAACTCCAGATGCCAATCACACAGAGTTCCTGATTTATGAAGAAGTGACACAGTATCTGCCCCGCCCTGGCGAACGGCCTCGTCTCATAGTCCTGATCGGTACGTTCACTGTGGGGTTCAGTGACACTGAAGAAGCTCGTAAACACATCTCTTATGAGCATTACTGAGAGTATTTCTCCTTTTGAGTCTCGTTCTGATGATCACCTTGTCTGACTGTTTATTTTGTGGTCACAGGTTCCCTGGGAGCTCGAATCACTGAGCTCAAACAGAAGGTGATTGCTGAAAATCCTCTGCGTTATGGTTTGGCTGTGCCTCGTAAGTTTTGCTTATTAAGTTTTTTTTTTTTGATGTTTTCTTTGGCCTTACATCTCATATGCCTTGTGCTAGGGATGAAGATTTTTTTCTGTAAAGACGCTGTAGCTTTCACCTGAGCACCTGTTCGTAGCTCTAGGATTTAAATTGATGACCGTTGGACTTCATCCAGTGGAAGTTTGTATGAAAAACTATGCCAAAGCTAATTAGCTACGATGTGGCAACATTTGCACCACCCTTGCTCTTTTCTTGCATTTCAGAGGGATTAGATGTTTTGTTGATCGCTAGTTTCTGATTAAATGTAGTGATATAAGGTACAAACACAAACTGAAGTAATGCCTGATTTAATACAGCCTGCATCATGACTTCCTGTCGTCACTATGTGATTAGGTAATGGATCATCGATTAATAAATGAATGTGAATTCACAGTAAAAAAAAAAAAAAATCATTTATATGCCATCAAATTAGCTGAACTCGGTTACATGAAAAAGCTAATTTTAGACCCGAGACTGACAAAAACAGCTTCGTATCTCAACGAGAACACGCACTGTGCTGCTCTCAGCGAGGCTGATCAAATGCATGGGTGTTAAATCATCATGACTCATGCATTAGCTATGCGTGTGTTTTGTAACCTTGTTATAAAATGTTGCCCACAAAACATAGAAGCGCTCAGTTTATTATCTTCTCTTCCCACCGTCTCGTCCTGCTGACTGGGCTCGAACACATGGCCCGAAGACACCACTCGAGCCAGAAAGTGTCACGAGAGAGAAGGAGTCGAGTACCACTTCATCAACAAAGCTGCTTTCGAGGCCGACATCCAGAATGGCAAGTGAGTATTGGACACTTCATCTTTCGAACCAAGCAATGAAGTGCGACAAAGTGTAACTGTATGGTGAAGAATGCAGGCTATCAAGAGGAAATTTAATTAAGGCCTCTGTTCAGTCAGTGCACATTAATTTCTAATTCATGATGGTGCTGTGTTTCTGCAGATTTATTGAATACGGGGAATATAAAGATAATCTGTATGGCACCAGCATGGAGTCCATTCACCGAATTTTGGATCAAAAGAAGGCCTGTCTGGTGGATGTGCAACCAGAGGTTAGTGTCTAAATTTCTTTGTTGTTGTTGTTTTTTTGTTTTTGTTGTTTGCTGATCTAAATTGTCACCTTTGTTTCATATTGTCACAGAGATTAATATCTCAATAAAGACCCTGACTTTCCCTGAGTTATTGTAGAACAGCAGCCATGTGTTCCAGGTTTTAGCATCACTAATCTGACCGTTCAATTAGATATAAGATTTGACTTGTCACATTTTTAAAGCATGACCAAGTTTGGAATCCATCAACAATGCAGATAATTTAGTTCAATGTGAACGGAAAGGTGCTTAAAGACTCAAGTAACTCAAGCCTTATTGGCTTTTATGTCACCTGGTTTTTCTTCCTCACTTGTGGTTCTTTTGTTGTTTAATGTTTGTGAATGTGTGCGATGTTTAAAGACTCATTAGATTTTGTGAACTCCACGTCTAGGAGGCACTTAGGGTGTTACATAAAGAGTATTGATAGTGCAAACACATGACTTAACATTTAACAACATTTTTCCCCCCACATTCAGGTGCTGAAGACTCTGCGTACCGCTGAATTCAAACCGTATGTCATCTTTGTAAAGCCACGCATCTATGACAGTCAAAGGAAACCACTCGGCTCCTCTTCCTCACTCAGCGTAGGCGTCACGGTGCGTTACATGAAAACACTGTCCACAGGAAACTTGAATACTTCCACAAACCTTTTTTTTTTCACCTGCATGTTGCTCTCAATCAACCTCTGTCCTTCCTTGTGCTGACTAGGAGGACGACCTACAGGAAATGAAACAGTCAGCTGAGCGGATGGACGAGTGCTACGGCCATTGGGTGGACTACATCTTGGTGAAGGAGGACCCAGCCAGTGCCTTAGCTGAGCTCCAGGTCGTACTGGAGAGGGTGCAGATGGAGCCTCAGTGGGTGCCTGTGTCCTGGCTGAGGAGCTAACCTGCTTCACTGACTGACTGGTTCAAGTTGGATCCGTGGACGACGTGTGCGTGTGTGGACAGATAAAACTGCAGGAAGCCTTCTGAGTGTTGGAGTGATCCAGTGTTTACTGCCATACTAACCATTCCACAAACACAGGCTTGTGATAGTTGGCCAAGTTAAATCGGTATCATAAAACGACTGAAAGCTTTCTTCATCAGTCTGAACGTCAAGCCTTTGTTTTAGATTCTTCGGTGTAAAATGACATCCTGTGTATCTAAACTGTGCAATGGCAGCGTAACAGCTCTGACAGGTATGTAGCACATGCATGTAGGACAAAGCTCCTAAAGCAAGCTGTACTCAAAGATCTGCACTCTGTATGATCAGTTATGTGAAACGTCTACTGTAATAGCAGCTACAATGTGAAGTGCCATATCTAGCATTTACAAAACGTATAATTGTAAAATGAAAGAATAGATCTGCGGACCATCGGCTCATGCGGGAGACTGTACTTATATTACTGCTACCTGACTTAACAGTCTGAAATAAGTAAAACATGTTGATTTAATGTGTTGGCACTGTTTGAGGATAAATCACTGAGAAATAAAACGCGTGAAGCATCCACTTTTATTTGGGGAAACCATTTACTTTAGAACGAGTTATGTAACAATTATAAACCAAACCATAAACAAAAGGAGGAAAATATACATTTGTGTTTGCACTGCAAGAATACACAAGGCCTTTTACTTCCACAGCTTCTTGATCGACATGTTCTTCTCACTGTCTTTCTGCATCACCTGTGAGGGGAACAATAAGTCTTAATACGAAGGCGCTGGGAGAAACATCCCATTAAAAAATATGAGGTGAGGGATTAGCTTCGTTCTCCTACAGGAAGATGTGAGGTGGACCTGAACTTCATGTTTAAATCATTTTGAGACAATAAAGAAGGCAGTTACACAAACCTTTGCCACAGCCATCTCAAAGTCCTCCTGGGTGACGTGAACTCTCCTTTCTCTCAAGGCATACATACCCGCCTCTGTGCAAACACCCTAAAAAAAAAACACACACAAAAAAATGTAAGTCCAGCTGTGTGCTCCCTTCATTTACCACCCAACTGATACCATTTAGCGGACCATTTCTCACCTTAACCTCAGCACCAGAAGCTCCAGGCATCAGCTCTGCAATCTTCCTCAGATTAATGCCACGTGTCAGGTTCATCTTCCTGGAGTGGATCTTCAGGATGTCCAGACGGGCCTGTTGGTGCAGATTTAAGATATCCTTAGACACACGAAAACAAAACTCAGAATGAACAAGTTGGTTTATATTGTATAAGTTTGTACCTCTTCATTTGGAGGGGGAAACTCAATCTTCCTGTCGATCCTGCCTGGCCTGAGCAGGGCAGAGTCCAAGATGTCAATACGGTTGGTAGCCATAATGACCTGAGAGAAAGTAAATTTTAGTCAAATTAAAAGGTTGTCACTTTGTGCATATCAATAAGGCATCATGTTCAGCTCTATCTCTTCAAATTAATACATTTAACAATGTAGTCCTGCTGTTTCAGATCCTGTGCTGTTCAGTTTCAGTCTCTGTGGGTGTATGTGTGTTAATGTCTCAGCAAAACTGTATTTTGTAGTAACGTACATGCACCACAAGATGGCAGTAGCTACATTTCAAGTGGAAGGGAACCTGGCATGACATTGACTTTTCTGCAACATGTTCCTGCACGTTTCACAATAAAAGCCTGGTTGAGAAATGAGGGCTTTGGGATACAGGACGTGTTGAGTTTGTGTTAACAGCATGACGCAGGAAATTCAACAAACCCACAAACACTAAAATATAGAAATAACAGGCCTGCCTCTAATACAAGCCTTGTTTAATCATTGAAAACATAATAAACACCTAAAAATGTACATCTAACTATATTATAATGTGTCAATTCATTATTTACTGTTCAAAGATGATACATGGGAGAGTTAAAGTATTCACACAATAAACCTACATTTAAGCATGAAATACATACCAGGGCACTCTTAACTGGCTCAGTAAATATGTAAAATGTCCCTGTGATTAAACAACAAAATACAAATGGAACTATTTCAAGGAGTGTGGGATACCTTGATGTTCTTTGTGGCCTCGAAACCATCCAGCTGATTGAGCAGCTCCAACATTGTCCTCTGCACCTCACTGTCACCACCTGAGCCACCCTCCAGGCGAGACGACCCAATGGAGTCGATCTCGTCCATGAAGATGATGGAGGGGGCGTGTTCTCTAGCCATGACGAACAGCTCGCGCACCATACGGGCACCTGGTGCAAGAGAGGCAGGAATCAGGGTTATGCAACCAGATAGTTTTAAAAAAATTAATCAAGAACAGAAATAAATTTGATTGTTGCAATAAGAAGAGACAGAAGAGTTCACCTTCTCCGATGAACTTCTGGACCAGCTCAGAGCCGGACACCCTGATGAAGGTACAGTCCGTGTGGTGGGCCACAGCTCTGGCCAGCAGGGTCTTCCCTGTACCCGGGGGACCATACAGCAGCACACCCTGCACACATTCACAGCAGAACAGAAATCAGAACCATCTGTGCACTGATGGGTGAAGACCACCTGTGACCAGAGCTGCAACATTTAGCTGATTGTCACAAAACTATTCAGCAACAATCTGATAATTAATAATATTATTAACTATCTTTAATCTCAGTCACTATTGAAGCGACAATGACAAAACTTTTCCAGTTATTCAAATTTGACACTTTATCTGAAAGGCAGTGGTTTGTGTTCCAGTTTGCAACCATATAAGGCTTGCTGTAATGTCTCAATCAGCTTCAGGAGCACACTTCTGCATCTGACCCTGAACCCAATTCTCTGACCTCAGGCAAGAAAAGAGACAGTTCTCTTGTCAATCACCCACCTTGGGCTGTGCAATGCCTAAAGCCTCAAACAGCTCTGGGTGCTTGACAGGCAGCTCAATCACTTCCTTGATCTCCTTTATCTGCTTATCCAGGCCACCAATCATTTCATAGGTGGAGTCCGGCACCTTCTCCACCATCATAAGGGAGACCAGAGGGTCCACCTTGTTGGGCAGGATCTTGTGCAGGGTGTAGCTGTCATTACGCAGAGCCACACGGCAATTTGGAGTCACCTAGAGCATAAATGACAAGTCTTAGCTACTGACTGCACAGAGGAGCAAATATGACTTGATTTATTATTCCGTCTTGTGCTACGGTGGTTACAATTGAAAGGCATAATGTTTGTTTTACAAGAGTGCTGTTTGGTTATTATAAATATAACAATGTGAAACTTATTCAAGTACCCTTCCTTGCAACCATTATTAAGATTACAACAACTACAATACTAACGTCATTGATGTCAATGTTCTTGTCCACATCCACGACAAATTTTCCTTCCGGATGCACCTGAAAATGACGAGGAGATGTGTTAATTAAAACTGAACTTGTATTCAAAAGTACAATGCACTACAAAGTACAAGTACATAGCATACCTTGACCAGCACTTTCTTTTTGTCCATGACCCGAACTACTTCTCCTACATAGGACCCCTGCTCCTGTAATAACTGCAGCTCCTCACGAAGGAGACGCACTGAAAGCCAAAAAAATGGAATTTTAATATGTCCACCCACAGGGAAAGTTTCAAGGCTTTATATGATCGAAAGCGATGCGGTAATGAAAAACAGCGTACCTTTGGCATTGAGCTCATTCCTCTGTGCCTGCAGACGTCGGAGATTCTGGCTCTTATCGTTCACCGTCAACTGTTGAGAAAACAGCAGTTCAGGATGGACAGCAAAGCAAAAGCTATGCAACCCAACACAAATTACTAGCTGAAAGTTTGCATATATATTATTTGCTTACCTGCAGCTCTTCTATCTTAGACAAGTAGTATTGCCGGAGACCTGAACCACCTTTACTCTCCCCCATCTCCATCTGTCAAAGAAAAAAAAAACAGTCACACTTTACCAGAGTTCCAATGTCGTATGGATAAATGATAATTTTAACAATTGATCAATTCCTGTCGAGTAATTTTCAGGTATTTATTAATTCCTTTCGAAACAATGCTAAATTACGTTTACAACACAAATATAATGAATTTCTGTGAACACTGACTGGCAACACATCGTGCCTGGATTTTACCTAAAACTAAAGCGTAGACACAATTGAGGTACTTAAGGTCGGCAAAATACCATTACCAAAAACCATCCTGTGCAACAACACAATAATGAAGTGGCTCAAACTCAACGTTACTTGCCTCCCCATATCTGTAACTACCCAACCAATTTATTTTACTAGCTTGACAAACATTAACAAAAGCTAGCGTTATCTTTAGCTAACTGCTAACTCACACTAGGATAACAGTTAGATGAGGTCACTCTTCGCAATTCTCACACGAATTATGATCTCAAGTAGTATTTATCACCCGATGTATATTCTTAATGCAAAAACAGAGGGGACAGTCGCCGACATACCGTTGCTAGTCATTCAGTGACAATTCACAGTGAGCCTTAGCTTAGCTAGGTTAGCTACAATGAGACAGCAAACCGGCAGCATACTATACAGTTATTGTTTTGAATGAAGTGACATTTCACTATTAACAACACAGTCGCACAATAATTCAATCTCACTGATTTAAAGAAGCTTTTCAACTCAACGCTCAATAGTAACTTTTCTTTGATAATACACCAATAAAACCAACAAAACAGCAGAAAAAATACACCTACATGATCAATACCGTCAACCTCCATGTTGAAATTTTCTGCTTCCGCTTGAGCAGTCGTATTTCCGGAAGACTTCTTCTTCGGGTATCTCCATAAATTACATCCGCACATCGCCACCTACCGTCCTTGTTCACGAATTACACATTATTTTTCTTTCCCAGCCGGAAAATGTGCTGGTTTTAGCTTTCATGTAACTATCACAAGACCTTGTAATGCCAATTGAGCACAGCAACAAACACATATCAACATTTTAAGTGAGTGTTAATCTTTGGCCACATCCTCGTTTTGTATCACTGTGCCCTTAGAAACTGATACTTTGAGAGCAGGCTGTATTTGTTTTGGCCGTTATCTGAGGAAACACATCTAATAAGTTAAGGACAAGTAAGACCAGCCATACCTGTTGAAAGTGCTGCTTTCAACGACACCAGGAGCTCTTCGACCAGCCCTAACATGCAGGCTCATAGCAAGACTCCACTTTTATCATAGAGCTGAGGCTGTACAGTAAAGAGTATGAATGTAAGCCTTTTATCATAAATTATACCACTATGGGCAATATTTTACATAAAATAGGATTCTTTTTAGTAATGGGGTCTATATTGTGAAAAAATACAGTAAAACAAACATTTTTAAGTATATTTATTGTAAAAAAAAAAAAAAAAATCCTCCAAATTGTATAAAAGATAAAGGCCTTTGATTGATACACAACATGCAGACATTTTACAAAGAGACTGTACAAAAAATATTTGTACACACAACATTTCTCAAATTTTAAGTGCCTTCTTCACAAAACAAATTTTGGCACAACAATATCTGTTAACATGGAATGTTTTCAAGAAATTCAGATCATCTCATGCAAAACTGTAACAAAATAGCATTTCAATGACAAGTTTAACTCATGAAACTAGAAACTGTACACAACTATTTGGTGCATTGTTTAGCTGACGTGCTACAACTGCATTCTGATTTTATTAACACCAGTTAACCTTCTTGGGAGGTATGGATCCTTCAATCCAAACAGCCTGCCACAATTCCCCTTCCTGGAATTAAAACAATGAAAAACCCCAATAATAAATGAAAATGGCATGTAAACATTCAAGAAATACACAAAAAGCTGCACACTTACAGCTGGACACATATTGTCCTTGTACAAAAAAAGGAGCTCAGTCTTTTCACAAAGTAGAGTTTTCCTGGAAATTCTGCTTTCTTACACGGTAAAGAAAGGTTTCATTTCAAATGACATATCCACCAATATAAAAAACAAACCAGCACCTAAACATGTCAAATTATTGTGATAAAAAGCTTTTCATCGGCTCCTCCTGAATCCAAGTCATAAGACGTCTCAAGCGTACATACATGTTTGTAGAATATAATCCATATTTACCAAATGCATTATTGAAAGAAAATATATATTTCTGTTGTAAAATGTTTGAGCACGGATCAACAGTGTGCCATGAAATTAATTCCACCATTCTCCCCGATTTTTGTTTTATTGAGATGTTACCAGACATCAGGTATTGTTGCTTTCTAACGATTATGGCTTTCAAAGGCGAAGGTAAACAGACACCCTTTCAAAATAGCACACAGCATGGTGAAAAACACCAAGACAGCACCGATGCTTAACGTGGTTTAAGCATATTGTACCATACAAAAAAACATATTGCAGAACAAGGCAAAGATTATTTGAACAGGCTCGAAATGACAGACAAATGCAAGGCAAACATATTATTAAGGACGCGTTAATCACCACTTTGGTCCCATACACTTTGTAGATTTTTAGAACTATTATCTCTGGGACAGAGAAGATATGTATCCCTCTCAGAAGCTGGTTCATCACACCATGTCACTGACGATGGCTTTGTGAACATTTAAGCTACAATTAGCTCAAGTTGGCTGTGACCTCTGGTGTATGTCTTTAAGTGAGTCGGATACCCAGCACCTGCTCCAACTCTTGTCTTCTCTGCTGCACCTGAAACACAAGAAGGAATGTCAATGCATGTTGAAACTAAAAACAATCTACGGAGTGCATTAGGCTGAGTCTTTCCTCACTTTGGAGTAAACGTATCTGCCCACTGCCTCTGGTACCCAGGGTGCCTGGTAGAACTCAGTCCTCCTCTCCTCCTCTGGGTTTCCAGTCACATCCGTCATCAACTGGTGGAAAAGAAATGTATCACTGAATATGAGGAACCACTATTTCATGAATACAGAAAGCTTGGGGAGAGGTCTGATGGAATATTGGTTCAATTGGCAAGTGCGGTTTGTCCAGGCATTGAAGTCTGGTCATTTAATGTGAGCAAACAATGCTGTAAAATGACCAAACTCTTGTCATTGAATGAATTATGGTCTTTGCAAGCTGTTGATTTGCCAAGGAGAACTGGCCACATATTACCATTTCATAGAAAATAGCTGTATTTTAGGGCAACTGAAATGAAAATATGTTGGACAATGATTGTTTTCAACTGAAAAAATGCGCCAAAAGCATTCTTGAATAAAACCAAACAACTGACTGTACAGAAGATGTGAACAAAAACAAATATTTCACAGGGTTGTCTTTAAGATACAACAGCCATAAAAAAGTGGAGAAGAAAGTTAACAATAAGAAACCACAGTTCAACCTTACAGACACTTAACACGTACTTTAGTTTGACATCCTATAAAGACTCCAGTGGTGAAACGGGTACAGTAAGTTAGTGCAGGAGAGCAAACGTTTACCTTCAGGTCTCGGCTTTGAGACTTGAGCCAGTCCTGGATGAAGTCCTGTGGATTGTTGCTGAAGCTCAGCATGAAGTCTCTCTCAGTCTTCAGCTGGTTGATGTACTCGATCGTCTCATGTATCTGCAGTGAATACAACCACATAAGACTTTTTGACCAAACAAAATGTATTTTTTTTTCCTTTTATTGCCATTACCCTAAAGAACAGTGAGGTGCAGCCATTTGTGGTTGACAGAGAGGCCTCACCTTCATCTCCAGTGCAGCAATCTCCTGTTGGTTGGTTGTGGAGGACAGGAAACTGTTCATTTGGCCCTTCAGTGGATCGTCCACCTCCACATCGATGTCATAGCAGGCTGTCTTCTTCTGGTCTGTGGGGTCCACACTGCTCAGAGGAGACAGACAGACAGACAGCAGAGTTCAAGTTGGGCTGTAATCAGGGAGGAAGAGATGATGTTGACGCAAACTTGTAAGAGCAGACTAGGAATGAATCATAAAGATAAGGACATAAAATCCGCTGCTTATATAAACGCACTGTGGCTGAAACTGAACGATTATAAGCAACCCTTGAAGAACACAAACACAGAAAGAGGATAACAATCCACACTCCCCTACCTGATCATGTGATTGATAATGATGGGGTCAGGGTGCTGCAGCAGGCCCGCCAGTTTCATGGGAATCTCAGAGAACCTCATGCGAGGACAGCCGAAGATCTGCACAGCATTTAGTTTGAAAACAGAACAAATTTCACACGCCAAAAGTAAAGTTTAGTTGTCACTCGGTCTTTCCACAAACGTTAAAAACCCAACACAACACATGAATATCCTCTACACACTTGAAGTCCTATACAGTCAATGTGTACCTTGTACAGATCCAAAGACATGAATGATTAATTCAACCGTGTGAATTATTAATTTAGAGAACAAATCAGGTAATTACATGCAGACATTTATTCTCAAAATTAATAATGCATGCCCTTAAATTACAAATCATGGTAAGCCCTGCGCGCTACATAAATTACAGTATTGCTCTCTATACTAGGTGTATGAATTAGTTATTAGATAGTTTGAGGGATTCTGAAAAAAAAACTCTGCACGTTTGACAGAATACAAAGACAAAATGATCTTTAAGCACTTTCTACTATCAAAGCAGCACTTTGAAACGTGTGCATTCAGTGGAGATCTCGTATCCTGCTGCTTGAAACCGTTCCATTACCTGTCTGAAGTAGCGGTTGCAGTTGATGTACTCCTTCTCATGACTATCCTGCAGCTTGTTGTTCTTGATGTAGAGCCAAAGAGCTTGCATGATGCTGGCCCGCGTCTGTGTGTGCACACCCAGCAGACGAGCCAACCGCGGGTCCAGTTTGTACTGAGGGGGCTGGGACAAAAAAAAGCACCGGGGCAAAGAAAGTCAAGGTTGAAAAGGGTGAGCAAGGCGTACAACAAAGACGGTAACTGAGCAAACGGGCGGTACCTGGTGGTCGAGCATGAGCAGAAGGGTGCATTTAACGTTCACATCGCCGGGCCTTTTGACCTGGAAACCATCGGTCTCCTGAGTGGTGGGCATTCTGTGCCACTGAAAGATTAAATGAAGTCAGAAGAGCAAATTATTTTTCCATTTGTTAGAGCCATCATCTAAAGTGAAAGATGTTAATGAAATAAAGCATTACACACGTACACATAAATGCTCCCAGATGATGCAGTTTAAGTGGCAGTTTTATTAAATGGTGCAATCATGAGGGGTCTATTACCATAAATACTTGCTTTAGCCATTTATTTTCATGTGTGAGACTCTCAAAACATGTTACACTGACATTTATAAAGGGCTGGTTGAATCCTATATGTGGGATGAAGCCACAGCAGGTTGGACTACACATGGCGAGCTTTCTTACAGATTGAAAAGCTCTTACTGTCAAACAAGTTCAGACATGATTGGTTCCAGCATTTCTACTGATTCCAGCTGAACTCCACTTTCGGACCCGGGCTCACAATGTACTGTGGCTGGGGAGCCGACAGCAGTCTCAGAGCATTTTAGTGTCCGTGTGCCTAAAATGTTCCGAGGTGGTTGCAAGAGATGCCTTTCTAATGATGTCATGCCTTTCTAATGATGTCGTACCTCCACTAAGTGGTTGTCAGGTCCATAGAGCTCCTTATCAAGCTCGATCACCAGGCTTTTGAAGAAAGATGAGAACTTCTTCTTTTGCTTGCCAGGCTGGGAACACGGAGTGCATGAAAGAGTGTGAAAAGACAGAGGAACCAGATCGCTATCTATCTACAGCTCCTTGTTGTGCTGTGTCAGTCTGTGCAGCTGCATTGTTTAGCTCTGACCACACCGGGGGTGGTGAAAGCACTTAACTGTAGACAACTAGAAAAAGCTGTTTCACCCCCCGCCCTCTCCCCAGCCCCGACAAAGTCTGTTTGCACAACATGACCCCTTTCTCCGCTCCCCTCGCATCCATTTTCTTTTTTCTGTTACTCCATGCAACACTCCTACGCATGCCTAAAACCAACGAGCCAGGGGAAAAATTAGCAGAAGAAAAAAAAATGAAAAATCCTCCTTCATGTGGCCCCAGATGACACAATGAGTTGAGCTGGAATTGGATGGAGGGAGGGGAGGCATGTCAGCTCATGGTATGTAACGGCCAGTGGTTTCAATTCCTTGTTTCAAAAGAGAACATGAGCTTATGTGTGTGTGTGTGTGTGCGTGCGTGCGTGCGTGCGTGCGTGCGTGTGTGTGTGTGTGTGTGTGTGTGTGTGTGTGTGTGTTAGGAGTTGTGGGGTGGAGTGAGGAGAGCTGTAAACACACATCTGGTTGCGTGGTCTGAGCCAAGGACACAGGCCAACCAGAGCTGAGTGACTGAAGCTTTCAGCAACACAATAACAGGCTGAAATACTCCAGAGTCCGACCACACTGGGACGATGGCAAAACACAGCGAGGAGATGCAGAGGTGATGTGGGTGTTATTCACTTACTTCCTCCAGAAGTTTGCCCTCCACTCTCAGTTCCCATGAGGACACCTTCTCCGCCTCCTCGCCCTCAGGCTTGCTGGGGCTGTACGTGTTAGAAATGTAGATCCTGAGCTTGCGTTTTTGCTGTGTCATAGAGAGGAACAAGCAGATATGTGAAGAGTTCCAGTAAAGACAAAAAAAAAAAAATGAAGCATGACAATGTAGAATCAGATTCCGCTTTGGATTATTTATGGCCAGCAAATCAACCCATTTACAGTCTTCTTCTTCTATATGTTAGTTTTCATTGTTAGTGGCAGAGTCCGCCATTCCAGCTAATGCAGGCTCACTGTATTGACTTCATATCAGCCTCTCCGTTGACCATTTCACTCTCCTACAGCCACATCAGAGCTGTATGAAGTTACTGCTAATGCAAAATGAACATTTCCTGCTTCTACGAAACACGGAGTGGCTTTTATTGTGAAGACATCACAGGAAACAGGAAAGACATTTGTCACTGATGTGAGTTCTGAAAGGCCGCACACCTCCAACCCCCCAGCAAAAGATTGCCTGAGGACAGTGGGAAACTCTGCGCGCTGTGCGCAGCATAAAATCAGATCAGGGCGGCGATTACGTCTTCTTACCAACTTCTTTATTAAAACAATGTGAGTTTGTTTGGCGGCACTGCACCACTTTCTCTTCTGTTGTGACAGCGCCTGATAAAGCCAGAACGTTATCTCAATACATCCTCTCATTATCTAAAAATCTGACAAGGCACTAATCATGAAAAGATACCATAATGGGCTTCTTGATGGCTTCCTGAATCTCCATACGCTTTCTGGCGATGGTCTGATCCAGTTTCCTCTCAAAGGCCAAGAGATCCATGTAGGCCTGGGACTCTGGGACCAGGTCTCGGATCTAGACAGCCAACAGCAGGACATGAATAATGGGGGAATACAGCCAACAGCAATCAAACTGGATCCATCTAAAGTATGATTCAGGGGGTCAAACATTGCGTACCCTCTGTGGGAGAACCTTGTCAGCCATCTTGCGTCTTTTTGCCCTAAATCACACAGAAAAGATAATAAATACAAGATGACTTCCTGAGTACTATATAGTCATTTGCCAAAGAAAAAAAAACACACACACGCACACACACACACGAATCGACCACATTAGCCATATGCTTCCTTTTAAAATACAGAGGATCCACTGGCTATCCTATCCTATCCAAATACTGCTTGGTTAAACAAGGACATACTGTACTGTGTGCTCATCACTTAGAAATTGCCCTTTTAGATTGTCATTAATCAATTTACAAAGAACTGACCGCAAACTAACACATGCATGATTAATAGAAAGACCTCATACTCTTGCTTCGATTATAAATCATCTGTGAAATCTTCACAGAGCGATAACAAAATCTTGGCCGGAGCCATCTCTTCATTAACTCCCAAGAATGAGCTCCTCAAGCTCCCACTTATCATTGCTACAGACTTCATGAAAGCTGTTTTGTTTCTTTAATGAAGTTACACAGATGCCCCTCATTATGTCTAAATTTAACTCCAAGCTCTTTAATGTACATTTAGGAGGCTGCCTCTCACCCTGCGGCTCACTAATCCTCCTGTACTGACAATGCTGTTATGGAATAAACCTTTAAAGACAAGAGCGTCATTGTGGAAGAAACTGTAAATGCTGCCTCGCATCAAGCCTCACCACATTCATGAGCGTGTTTGATGTTCAAAAATACCCACTAGGTCAGTCATGAGATACTCTTATCCTCGTGTCTGCGTGATCCGAGCTGTGCTTTTATCAGTACAGTAAACTTTACAAACAGGCTGCAGAGAGAAAAACACACCCTGAATTAAAAGAGGTGTTGTTCTATTGTTAATGAGCCGCAACCGGTAAAATTAGCTGCTGAATTTTTTATATGCCGACTATGGTGTTACATTTCCCAACGGATGTAATTATGATCATTTAGCATCTTTTAAGTACACCGATTAAAAAAAAGTAAACCACTCCTGCTGTAGTTTTTGTCCTGGCTGAGGGAAACGTGACCGGTAAGGCCCTTGAAGTAATCCTGTTTGGATAAATCGTGTTGTGAATAAGAAGGAAAAAAAAACACCATCTTTCATAATGAGACGTTCCTCTTACACACAGCAGACGTTTTCTGGATCCTCATGAACACTTTTCCACTATCATTATATCATAAAAAGCAACAACATGATGGTACAATAAAGATATCTAATGATCTGAACTGGCCACGTCTCTACACCAGTTGTTTGTTTTAGTCAAACGTGAGGATTCTCTTTTATATCATCGCTTTATATCATTGCTTTTGGACTGTTGTCAAATGTCACCTTGGCCTCTGGGAAACTGCAAATTTGTACTTTTCTTTTGATTAATTGAGAAAAGAATCAGCAGCCAATGAACAATGAACATGACTGCCAGTTGAGGCCTCATTTATATGACAGTTAAGTCAAAACCTCAGGCAGTGCTATTCCCTGATTTGGCCCCAGGCTTTCTTTGTCAATGAACCTTGGCATTATTCCTGTCCCTCTCCTCCTCCTCCTCTCTCACACCAACACTCTCACTTCTCCACGGTTTACCCTCGTCGCAGGCCTCCCAGTGCCTCCTGCTGCTGCTGCTGCTGCTGATGCTGATGAAGGAACCGCTTCCTCGAGGCGTCCATGCTTGGAGGCCCCATGCCTGGCCGCATGGGCATGTTCCCACCACCGTAAGAAGGACCAGGCAGCTGACCCCCCATTGAACCCAAGGGGCCCCCCATTCTGTTGGGTGGCATCCCCGAGCGCTAAAGAAAAGAGGAGAAGCCGAAGCCATGATTTCAGGTTCATAAGAATCTACTGAAAACACACTGCTGGGGTTCTTTCTCCGGACCTGTGCACCTTTTCATTTCTGGTACT
Source organism: Chaetodon auriga (assembly GCF_051107435.1). NCBI lineage: Eukaryota > Metazoa > Chordata > Actinopteri > Chaetodontiformes > Chaetodontidae > Chaetodon > Chaetodon auriga. Next base: position 10,615,386 of record NC_135093.1, read on the forward strand.
CACTACTTTTAAATAAAGTGTGGTTATAAAAATAAGAATGTTTGCTTTGGCAATATGTTCTTGTATTGGTTTATGCTCCCAATGTAACAGTGATTTTGATATGAGAATTGAAGCCAAAAAGATTATATAAAGACAATGAGATGGAGGACAGAGACTGTTTCTGCAGATGATTAATGTCTGACAGTGATAAAATATGGTCTCATCAATGTAAAATGGTATGTGTTCATTCCTGCTTCACAGAGGCAATGGTCAAATGAATCAACACCATACAGCACACCTGAAAGGTCTTGTATAGCATAAGGAGGAAACCAGTAACTCATGAAAGAGTGCCGGCTCTTCTCTGGCCTTACCACTGTCACTACAGCCCCATGGCTCGTGAATTAGTATTGAAATGTTTCCTCCTGTGCTCCTATCCTAGTACTCCACTTTACATTGTAATATTTATTTCATTAACATACTTTAGGACGTCATACCTTATTGGCTGAATTATATTTTCTCCTTCTGATATGAGTGGGGGAAATTTCTACCACACCAGAGCAGAGGGTGGAGGTTGGTAGAGGTTACTTTGTTTGTTTCTCTGTCTCTACATGATTACATGATTTACATAACTGGAATCCTCCTGAATACCAGCCTACTCAATTTTTTTTAGAATATTTCATGCATGGTGTGTATAAAGAGCAGTGTGCAGAGGCATACTTATTGTGTGTGACGTAAATTACAGTACTGGTCTGAGTCAGCATAAATAACAAGTCAGGCAGTGGAAAGGAACGTTTGGTGTAAATGCACAATATGTGCAGATTGGATAATGTGGTAAACATCAATTTAAACATGCGGTGAATCCGACCAAAAGCTTTTAATTCTCATGCTTTATTTTGTGGGTGTGTTTTTAACAGGTATTTTCTTGATGTTTCAATAGTTCTCTTGTTTTACAGTGCAGTTATAGTCTGAAAAAAAAAAAAACAAAACAAACAATTTAACTGTTTCACCAACAATATGTGCCACTTACTTTGGTCTCTCCTTTGAAAGCAGCACAAGTATTCAGACCCACATGGCCTCAAAGTGACAAACATGAGTAAACTGCAATAGTGCATAAAGGCCACATGAAGCTGCAGATGGAGGCAAAACTGGGGGAACATATGCAGGTTTAGCTCTGACAGATGGTGGTGATGATAAACTTACTTTTGTTTTCAAGCTAACTGACAGGGCAGCGAAGCGGCAGCCACGTGATTTTCTCCTTCACACCCGCACAAAAATTATTGTTCTGAGAGACCAATTTTAATTAAACATCCAAATACTGAAAGAGTATACACTGATCACTGTAAAAGCCATGTTAAAAACGTTACACTCCACTTACTGGTGGCGGTAATGACATACCTTTTTCAAATGCGGAAGTACAGTCCACACCTTCACATTTTAAGAATAATGCGCTTAAAGGTTTTTCTTACTTTGGTGTCTGCCAGGTGATAGTCTTCACCTGGATGCTTAGTTTAGTTTAAACCCCAAATTTAGGACTGCGTTTACTCTTTAAGGCAAGTGGTGAAGTTATAACTTAACTTCAAAGAAGTCACGGGAAAATCAACTTCAGTCAGATAACGTTACTCTTCCCTCACTTTTTGCTCGGTGCCAAGTTTCTCTATTTAATAAAGAAAATTTGAGCAGAAAACCAACCTGGGGGTACTGGGGAGCGCTGCTCATGCTGCGGGGGTATCCCGCCGGAGGTTGAGGCATGCCTGGCATCCTCATGCCCGCAGCATGCCCAACACTCATGGGGTGCACATTCGGATTCATCGGCGGACCCGTGAAGCCTCCTCTTGATGCCATCTTCTGGATCCACAAGTGGTTAAAAGTGACGGAAACGTCTTACAAATGTCGGTCCGACTACAAGTCTAACAAGCTACTAAATGAACGTCACCGGTCCAAGTCGGAAAGCAGCTAGCTAGCTAACCACAGCTACTTTAAATGAGGTCGCGTTCGGGTTTGACAGCCAGCGCACTGTCAACAAAAAGCTAGCTAACGTTAGCTCGTCTCCTATCGTTTCAAGTTCCGGGATTTGCTTCTGCCCACAACTGCTTGTTTTCTGGACGCCGAGTGGTGGCTGTTGTTCGTCATCTCCTTCCCTTGTTCTTAAGTCTTAGTATTGCTATCAGCTATTTGACTGTGAGGCTAATGGAAAACATGATGCCCCCCGACCCAAAACCAGAATGTCTAAAGCGATACCAAGTATTCTTATAACTGCCTTCACGCTCAACGCAAAATGTTGCCTTCAGCGGTATCGGAAATTTTTATGGTACGACTTTGGCCGCACAGTAACGGCTACCTTCGCCTAATCTTAAATGGCGAGAACACGTTAAAATTATGCTTTTCCTGAAATCACGTTTTTTTAAGTTGTGTATTTCATTAAAATTCGTATTTTTCCTGAATGAATACATTCTTCCTAATTTTTCTGTCTTACACTAATTATTAATGCAATATCTGTTGAATGTATAGAAATGAGCTGAAAGCAAACTACTAAGAACAGCTGTCAAATAAATATAGTAGAGTACAAAGCATAGAATTTAAATACCAAAGTGCAAGCGCCTTATAAGTGTACTTCAGTAAATGCCCTTTCCACCAATGGTTGCACTACATATAGCTGTTCAAGAAAGGTTTGTTTTTTGTTACAGATCTTTAGATAATACTGACCTTATCGTATGATTTAGCTCAGACACATTATTTTTCAGCATGCCTTATGCTTAACCATGAAGGACCCCTGACATAAAGGTTTAAATGTCAAGCCCACTCAACCAGTCCTATGACCTACACACGCAACTGTATCGGAGCTGAGGTGTCGGAGTTTAGGATGAGCACATGAAGGCAGCATAAGTGGCAGTTTTGAATTCTGAGAAGTTAATGTAGAACAACGATGAAAATCACCAACTCTGTGACCTTTGTTGCGTTTACCATCACTCAGTTTTCTGAGATCTACAGTAGTACATGACTGAAAAAAAAACCTTTCACAAAGCAACACTTAATGTCTCATACGATAGGTGTATTAAAATAACCAAAACTGAGACAGCTCCAGAGCTCTTCCTTCGATGAACAGCCTCCCCTGCTGGTCATCTGGCCTTTACTGGTAGTTACTGAGGGTTATCCAGTGCCAGTTCCAAGTTAACATGAGCCATATCGACAGGTAACAAATCATTTATTATGTTAGACAGATGAAACAAACTGAGCCATGATAGCAGCAATTCAACTATTGGAATATTTACACTATCACTTCACACCAAGGATATATGTAACCCTTTACAATGTAAACACATGATACAAAGACATTTTTGAATGCTAGAAAACAAGCTGATCTATCCACCAAAAATGAAACAAAACAAACCTGCTTTCTGCAGCAAATGCCTGCTTGTACAATTAGAGGTTCACCGACTGAACATTTTTAAAACAAGTTTCCACAGGTGAATGACAAACTGTGAGTCGCCTCTCTCTCACACACACACTGTTATTGTTATTCAACTGGAGAACGACGAGCCTGACAGTGAATGTGAAAATAAAAAAGACAAACCATTAGCAATGATTGTCTTTGACATTATTTTTTCTTTCAAAGGATGAGATTTTAAAAGGTGAGGAAATATAAGTACACCTAATGGCTATTCACGTCTGTATTTTTAAAGAAAGACCATCCTGTATGTGCACACTTTCACTCTTAACACTGCCTGCCTCTGTTTGGCCACTGATGAATTACACCAGTATCTACCTGTGTGCTGTGAAATCGTATATATCATGATATTCATTATTTTGGGCACCAGCAGAAAAAATTCTGAAACAAAATTAACTACACAAAAAAAAGAGTGTTGGTACGATCATTTTGTGGAAAAAAAAAAAAAAAAATCAGTCAAGTATACAGTGGGAGGTCTGGACTGCTTCTGCAAAGCAGCAAAACGCCATAAATGTCACCTATAACATCCACGTCCATTGATTTCACAACATAAAGAACCAAGGGTGAAGTGTTGTTGGTCTTCCCGCGTGTGTTGCGTTTGTGTGTATGTGCACACACGATGGTAAGAGAATGTGTGTTTGTGGCTGAGTGTGTTATTGAGGGAATGCCTCGTCTTTCATCAGCATGCGCGGGCTTTCCTGGTTGTCCATGCGACGCCTGGGACCCATCATGTCTACGGGGACAAACAGAAGGCTGGATGTTACCAGACGATTACAGTGATTTATTTACTTCACCTCATCATCCCTCTCAGGCCAAATGGAGGAGGCAGATATTCAGAACGATACTGACAGGAATGAACCAAACCCCCATCTAGACATGAATTTATGAATGGGGTCGGTGTCTGAACTCTGGTGCGGAAGGGGGTCTTCTCAGCCACGAGAAACTAATTGAGCAGCAACCCATTTAAATGAAAGTGTCTTATCAGCAGCAATACAGCAATTTAATTAAATAATCTCCTTTAATGGAATAAAACCTCTGAGCTCATCATGTTTTAACTCTGCATTAATCTAATACAAGCATGAAGCTGTCAGCACTACATGAGCTAACACATGTTCCAGATGTGTTGGGATTTTAACTATTTCCTGCTGCACTACGTCTGAACAGGTCCGGTTTCCTTAAAGCTGAGCAGTGATGAGTATTTGAATCACACAAATGTGGAGATGCTATGAAGAAGAAGTACAACGGACTTCTTTCCACTTACTGTTCTTATGCTTGAATGATTTGGATCTTCTGGGTGAGTTTGGATTCTGCGGTGGGAAAAGAAAAAAAAACAATCAATAAATGATGGGGATGGAAAAACAGTGTTCTGCAGGATTGTTGTATTTGTCATTATGGCTTTTACAATGAAAATAAAAAGTACCTTATCAGATTTCCTTTTCTTTGCTGTAAAAAAAAAAAGAAGACATACTTTCAGATTGCAGTAATTTCACATATGATCAACATTCAAGCATCGCTACAAAAAGCAGCTCCAGTGCATCACCTTTCTTTTCTGCCCCGTAAGACCAGTCATTATCATTGACGTCGTCGTTATCCTCTTGGTCACTCTCAGACTTGTTGTTGGTGTTGTTACCGGTGACTATTCTGCAACAGACGGAAGAAGAAGGCGTGACACACTCACAATGACTCAACATTACTCACTGCAAATAACAGCTGGATTATAAAACAAATACTTGCTGACCTCAAACTACTCACTAAGATTTGTTTTCTATCACTTGTTCTGTGAAACACATGAAAAGGGAGGATAACTTCTCACAACGTGAATACTGGATATGTGCATTGATTATCACGCTCATAATAAGAGGATGAATGAGCTGACGGGACAAAGGCAGAGCTGTGCATCAGTACAGTACAGTCAGATTCCAGCTCAGCGAAGCAAACATGCTTTACGCTCACACTGGCTTACAGATCTCTCCGGGTATTACCTGCGGTTGGCTATGCGGCTGCTGTTGCGGCCCATCCCCAGGCATTTCTCCAGGTGTGGGGCAAAGCGTGATGCAGCAATGCTTCGGCTGCAGTTGGGACATACACACTCCTTGTTCTTCCACTGGTTGTACACCTGGCCGAACACGTCCAATCCCGGCTGGTCCACGATTTCTGGAAATGCAAAGCAGCTGATTGATGGATCTGCTTTATCATATAGTTACGCTGAACAGTCATATAGCTCAAAATACACAAAGCTATGGCTGCTTTAGAGATTTTATTGCCTGGATGTACTGTTGAAATGCCTTTGGTCATCTTGAGTCATCAATTTGCACAAAAAAAATGGAATTTTCACAACCCTGAGGCAATAAAGTGTGGGCAGCTTTATTTCACTGGAGAGATAGAAAGACTTTGTGCTCACCAAAGTCCCTCATGCTCTCTTGGTCCGTGTCATCCAGGAAAAAATAGCCCTGCTTGACGGCCCGGTGGACCTCAAAGCAAAGACCCAGGCATGCATCCTCCACCAGGTCAGACAGGATGTCCTGCGCTAGGCCCTGGCAGGGAAGGCCCACAGAGAGACACAAGTCAGGCCACTGTCTGCAGATGTAATGTGCATTTCCAAAGCCACATGTGCTGTTATCACACTGTGGCCGTGCTCTACTGTACCTCCAGCTTGCTGTTGTCCAGGCTGGACATTGAAACCTCCTCCATTTTCATTTGCCAGAACTACCAGATGAGCCGACACTGCTGTGGTCATGCTGTAGCGCAGCAAGCATCGGCCAAAACAGGGCTGCAGCAGGAGGGAAAACACAGTTAGCACCACAGAGGCATTGAAATGCTGTTTAACCCATGAATGGAGTCAGAGGCGAACACTTGACGCCTTGCATGTGATGCAGCTACTTACAACTGCACGTTGATCACCGCCGGGGAGACGCTTCCCACGCTTATAACCTGCGAATAACACAAAACAGAAGAGCTTTGCGTCCGTGCCAAACATGACGTGAGCTCGGTTTTCAAAGCACCACCCAGCCGGTCCGAGCATTACTGTCTAATGAGGGTAGCTTAGCCAAAACCTTGCTGAAGAAAACAAAGAGCGTGGCTATGAATAGGCTGGAGGGAGCGAACATGCCAAGAGGTTACATGAGAGGCGGCACACGAAACCTCCAGGTCAACAGCGGCCAAAGCAGGAGCTAAACATGTCAAATGAAGCAGGCTAGGCTGAGTAAATACAAACAACGTTAACGCATTTGTCGCTGATTGAATGGTTGAAGAATTTGATTTGACTACAGCGAGGCTCGTCCCCGAACCCAACACTGCTGCTGCACTGCGGCTGTTCGCCTCTCACCGCCTCGTCCAAACCCCGAAGGAGACAAAAACCACCCGTGCGCCCCAGCATAAAGCCTATCCACAGGGAAAACCGCAATCACGACTGAGCATATCGCTAATTGTGTTTATTTACCTGTTTCGGCAGGCATCCATTTTTACATCACAGAGATCAGACAGTAGCAATCGATCGATGCACGACTTCTCGCCGATCGCTTCCTTTGCAGCAGCGCCGGGGCTTCAGTCAACTCCAGCAGTGTCTCATCCAGGCCAGCATGTGACTGCGTGTTACCCCGTGAAATGTAGGGTTAAAACGGCCTTTTGTTTGGCTCTGTTGTTGTCATTATAAAGCAGCGTATTTTTTTCCACCCGGGACTGGTTTGAGCTTTGTTATTTTAACTTTACACGAGAAAATCCAAGTTGAATCACATCTTTACATGTTTATTAGAAAGGTTTCTTCTATCTAAGATTTACAAACAATCCAGTGTGCAAGGATTTAAAACCATGAGATCAATGCTTGATCAGGTCAATTCATTTATTTTCCCTCTCACTTAAAACAAAAACAGATGATAATCCCGTAAAACATTTTTTACATTCAACAATATCAGTAAAATCCTCTTCTCGCGCTGTTTTCTCTGACTTTCTACATACATGATGTCACGTGGAAGAAAGAAAAAGTGGAGTCATGATACAAAACAGTGTCTTTGTTGTCCTTCATTCGCAAAGGGTGACTTCTAAACTTCCTCTGATGCATTATGTCGTGCCACTGTCCGTTATGAGCAGTGACCCTGAGGCAGATTATTAAATAGAGCCAGGTTTGCTGTGGGCTCATTTCAACAAACTAATTTCGGAATACACAACATGTAAACACAACATAAGATGAAATAACCAAGGGCTTCAAACAGGACTTCTGCAGAGGGATCGGACGCAGGGTCTCAAAATGAGGTAAGAAAGCAGAACCCACCTTTAGGTCCCTGAAAACCTGTTTCATAAATTTGAGCAATGAACACACAACGCGGCCAGAGCAGATTAAGTCCATTTTGACTGTTAAACTGTTATATAAAACACAATGTAATGATTACAGTCAGGAATCTCTAATATTAAAGAGAAATACAGGTGTTCAGGTGCTTTAAGGCCCTCAGCTCATCAGTGTATTATGCTGTCGTGGTGTATGTCCCCATGCTAAACCCATTTCCACATACAGGTAACCTGAGGCTTGTGTGGTCCCTGGGGGGCTGGGGTCAAAGGGCACTTTGTAATCCAGGCTTGGCTGTGGCACAATGCAGAAGAGTTCTGGTGGCAGCAACGTTCCAGCCAAACATTAAAGTCCGGCATTGCAGCATCTGTCCAGCGTCTCAAATCCAGAATCCAGCTCTGAAACTTGATACGTGTGTGAGGCACTTCTGCTGTCCATCTAATACATCTCAAACGTGATGTCATCTCCTTCTTCCTCCTCCTGTGGACCAACAGTTGACATTTATAACAGATGGATGCACAGTTGCGAAAATACAAAAGAAAAACCCATTTATTTTAGCAACCGAACCTCTTCCCAGCCCAAATTCTCCTCCTCTTCATCACTGCTGTTGTCCTCAATGTCTTCATCTTCTGAATCCTGCGTGTTATACAATACATGTGGACTGAAAAGAGAACTTTCCAACCCTCAGCGCAGCATATGGAGTATTTCTATCATTCTGTGAATTATCATTTTATTCCTTCCGGACATAAATTACAAAGTTAACCCAAAACTATGAACTGACTTTGTACCGTTGACTATCTATTAATTAGCATAAATCTGGTGAATCTGAAGAGTCACGAGTAAACCTTGAATAATTTGCATTGGTCACATCATGAATGTTTTTGTAAGAAGAGTGCATTGTGTGTTCACTTCAACTTACTGATGGTCTGTACAAGTTTTCATTTGTCATTTGTTTGGCATCCAGATGTTGACATCTCTGCAAAGAGACAACAACAGACAATCATCTTAGAATAAAGGTTAGCAAAAAAAAAAAAAAAAAAAGGGAACAAATGGGAATGTTTTGTAAGTGTTTACACTGGGGTGACGTGTCTGATAGGCTTCCTGCTCTGCTGGAGTCAATGTCTGAAAAATGCAAAAAGTGACACATTTTAAGGCCCCTTCTGTTAAACACTGTAGTTTTTTTTTAGAGCATTAGGAGCTGAGGATTCTTTATACCTTAAACCACTTCTGCAGCTCCATCGAGTATTTTAGAATGTTTTTATTTGCTTTCTCTCTGTAGCATCCCTTCTCCTTTTTGGAGAGGTCTTTCCATATTTGGTTGACCTTTATCAAGCGCTTCCTTGAGTTTGGACATTTCTCCTTCAGAAGTTTCATCTGATCTTTGTAGAAAATGTCTTTACCACATCTGCAAGTGAAGAGAAATCCAGTCACAAGTTTGTCTTCAGATAGACCACCGAGGATTTCATGTGACTTAATGCCGTGGCTCAGATATTGTTCAGTGGTAATGCTCACTGTGATGGCGTCTTCGGCTCGCCTTGAAACGTCCCTTCTTTTTGACTGGCCTGCATGTTAAGGGCAAAACTCATTGTTCAAAGAGGAGATCAATCCAATGGAGTATTTTGATGCAAAGAGCGCACAGTTACAGCACACATTCCCCACATGTGTTTCCTCTCACCTTCAGTCTTTTGATGCCATGCTTATCAAAGATCCGCCGCTGCTCCTCCTCACCCAAAGTCTGATGAACACAAACACCAGCGTCACATTAAGCCTGTCAGCATCGGCTCAGCGCTGCACGTGTAGTCTTTTAAACGACTCACCGTTAGATATTCATTCAGCTTGATCGAGTACTGACTCTTCAACTGGAAGAAATGAGCACAGCATGTAACCCAACACGTTGATCTTACTTGCAGTCTTGTGCTGCAGCAGTTGATGGAAAAAGTATTTTTTTGTAGTGCTGTCTATGTGAATCAGTTTGTGTGCGTGAGTGTGTGTTCATACTTCTCTGCATTGCTTGTTGTACTCGCCCCTCTGTCTGTCAGTCAAATCTCGCCAACGCTGGGCCCACACACTCACAAAGGAATTTCTCGAGACACCTGTCATGGACGGCAGTTGTTCTTTGCAGAACAGATTATAGCCATTGCTAAAGACACAGACACAGACACAGACACACACGCACACGCACACACTGTGAGCTATTAGTGAGTTTACTACTTGCATATTTGTTATCTTAAGTTGGTTTAGTTCATTTACCCAAAGCTAACACATAACAGGCGATTAACAACTACGACAAAGCTAAAGCCTATGAACTTTAGCTAAGTCTATAATAAGGCTTCCAGACCGGATGCAGTCCGCAAGACCGTTTGATCAGGGCCTGAATGCAACGCACACGCAGCGGTTGATATCATGTCAATGCATCATGGCAACTCCTTCAGGCATTTGGTGAGAGGTTTCAGGACATGAAAACTAAACAAACATCTTTGCTGTTTAATGTGCAACCAGCTGATGTGCTTAACGTGAAATCATCAAGCTGCAAAGAAACAACCTGCAACCTGTGTGTGTGTGTGTGTGTGTGTGTGTGTGTGTGTGTGTGTGTGTGTGGCTTACGTAGGAGGCTTGGGAGGCAAGCCATCTGCATCTTCACCCTGCTTTAGAGAGGTCACACATCAGTTTGAAGATAATTAAGATTTAGAAACTTGCCATCAGTGTTATGTTCCCTTCCAAAGAACTACTCTCATAAGAACTGTACTAAATCATATGAGTATTATATCAATAGGTATTTTTGAGGAAAAAAAGAATAAACCAAGCTAACTGTACAAACAGTACACTAGGAGTGGCTGATGTGACCATCACTTACATCTTGTGTGCCTGCAGAGTTGCTCTTCCTCTTTCGGTTCTTCCTGCTCTCATTTTTGGGGGATCCATGATATTTTTTCCTAAAAAGCAAAAGATAGCTTGACACTGAATCACCATGGGCAGCCTGGTCCAAATGTCCACGTGTTCATGTGGTATGGTATTAAATAAAATGTATTCATTTACTGTCTGAACTCCAGCATCCGTCTGTTGTATTCTGCAGATGCAAGTTGGTGCTTCTTCACATATTTAGCCTGGAAAAAGTCGGTAATTTGTCATTTAAAATTTGAGGCCACAGGCAAAACCAGACGTGAAGTAGGGCTGTTTTTGCAGCAGCAGCCACTCGCTAACTGTACCTTCTCTTCATCTGGAAGCTCCTTGTACTTCTTGATCAACAGCCCGAACAGCTTTCGGCTCCTCATTTGTGGGTACTTCTCATGAAACTTGGCCCTGTTCTCCTCATAAAAGATGGCATTTGGAGGGCTGGGTCTCTTCGGGAGTGCTGGGTGGACCTGCAGAGAAAAATTACTTTTTAACTGAGAGTGAAACATGCGGTATTACTGGATGCAATACATCCAAATTTCTATCTCTGTGGTGCAGGTGAGTGCTCCACGGACTGCATGCATAATCAACAAAGCAACACACCTCATAACGCTATGCAACCAATCTTGGACGCCATCAGCTATTGTCTAATGACAGTTTCAGGGCTTCCCGTGTATCCAGCGGATACCTGGATAACAGATAACTGGGCCAAGACTTCCTCTTCCACGTGTCGGTTATTACAGCCAATTGGCAACTTGAGACCCAACAACGGAGTTAGAGCTGAGCGACGAAATCTGTGACTAGATTGTTTCACATGCTGCCAGATTACACTCAATTAGCTCAGCAAGCTAGTAAAGAGCTAAACAACATTGACAACATGGAGATGTGCTTACCTTCTTGGTCCTGACAGGATTGGAAATGGCACCTTCAGCTTCAATGATGAGCTCTGTGAGGGAGCGAGTCTTGCGCATCTGAGCAAGAACAAGGACATTATGCTAAATAAGCAAAACATGCAAGACTGTTTACCCTATCCACAAATACAGAAATACAGTAACATGTTTATTTAGGAATTCTTAACTGACAGCTCAATGACAACTGGGCACCATCATATGTTGAAGTGTGTTGCATGATATGATTAAAAAGCCCCAGAAGAGCTACTGAGTGGGACGTATGGTGAAACTCACCTTCTGCAACATCTCTGTCCACTTTGCTTGACATGCTTCAGGAGAGAAAGGAGGAAAAGCCACCTTCTTCCAGTCCACAGCTTTCAGTCCTTTGGTATATGCGTTCATTCTGTCTCGTTCTGGGATGCTGGTTTTCATTGCAGCAAGAAGCTTCTGGAGGTTTGCCTTGGTCCAACCTGTGGTCACAGCAAAGGGACACAAAAGACAGTCAATCTTTAGAGCCAATCAAAGGATATCCAGCTACTTTTATGTGTGATTTAACTTAGATATTATCAGGGTTTAACATCAGATGGCAAATAATACGCAAAACCAATTATTTAATAGTACCCACCAGATTCTTCAGTGCCAGTTTCATCTCCACTCATTTTCCCAAACAAATGTGTCTCCTCGATCTGTTAGCTGGATGCAAACCGGGCAGAGGTTCAGCTCAATCCATGCGACTCCCAGAAACTGAACATTAGCTAGTTAGCTAACATATCGAGCTTAGCTGTAGTTTACTTACCAAGAGATTAACAAGGAGCTAGTGATATTTAACTTCACGATATATTGATAAACTCCCATTGTTTGCGTTACTTATGTCAGCTGAACAAAAACACCACAGTTATTTTTTGGTCCGACATGCACACTACCTCCATGCTTGCGAGGCGGATCTTCGCTACCAATCAGGTACTCTCAAAGACGAACGTCATCCAAAAGAGCCAGAAAATAGCCAATGAGCTTACTCTTCTTCTTCTGTGTGTCTATTGGTGGCTGCCAAGCTTCGCAGATCAGCATTGAGGTGGCAAAGCGCCACCTATTGAACCGGAGGGCGTTGAATCATGGCACTACATCATATGTATCTTCATAAATTACAGAAAATATGAATGATATAGATTCAGTACACTTTAAACCTTCATTCTTGCCTCGATTTGTTAATCTCTTTTTTTTTTTTTTTTTTTTTTAGCAGTCATTTAGAGTTTTAATGCACCTGTTCATTGTTTGGACATTACTGTACTGCAGTCCTACATTTGTTGAAAAGGCTGTGTAAAGATTTTTGTGGGGCGTCCCTGGCATATTGTTCATTAATACACACCTACCAAAGGGAGGAGTAATCATCACACTCGATGAAGCTGATGGGTCTTTTGGGAGGTAGTTTTTATTATTTATAGAGAAAAGGCAAGAAGACAGCAACAAAACACACAGTGTAAATCTTAACAACACACACAAAAATTCAACTTTTTCTCTCTCCTTGCATTGTTGTGTTGTTCTTTGCTCTCCAGTGTTACTTGGTTGATCATTCTTGATGAAACATCTACACTTGTCTGTCATCATTGCCTTGTAAGTCATGCATTATTTAATTCAGAGTATGGATTTTAGTTGCATCAAAAAAGTGAATACGACAATAACTTAAGTGGCACATGTTGCGTTACATTCAATGTGCGGTTGCTTGGAAAAACATACAACTTTGGCTTCCAGCACTACAATATTTTCCACTCACCATTCAGCCTCTCCATTTTTGACTGAAGAAGTTTTTATTTTTATTTTTTTTTGATTTCTTGTATTCTGAATACTTTAAAAAGCTTTTGCATTTTTTGTCCTTCTTTTTTGTAAAAACATGTCAGTGTTTTATGAATACTCCCAGCTTCAGTGGTGTATAAAGCACAAGCTATCAGAAACAAAACAACATGATGCAAAGAATTCACCTGAGTGATTGCTGAAAACTCTTCAGGAATGTTTTAAACAAGACAGTTTTCACCATAAAGATAAACCTATGTCTGCATTTCCTTTGAAAAAACACTCAGAACATGTTTGTGCTCCTAGGTAGATGAAACATTCATTTGAGCCATATATAAAATAAACATATTTTTCTTAAAATAAAATGTTGCTGGCAGCTGTCATAGAAGACGTCTACAATGGCATCTGAGATTCAAAGTACACATCTTGCCCCGGCTCCTCCTCGAATGTCACTTTGGCATCATCAGCATCCAACTAAAACAGACACAGAAAAGTTAGTGTTTAACACACACACACACACACACACACACACACACACACACACACACACACACACACACACGATGATGTTACTCGCAGCTGGTTTTCCAGGTTTGGGCCTGTCACTCAGAATTGAGTCTTTGCAGGTTGTTTCTTTGCAGCTTGATGATTTCACATTAAGCACATCAGCTGGTTGCACATTAAATGGCAAAGATGTTCCTTTTGTTTACTTCTCATCTCCTGAAATCTCTGGCCAAATGCCTGAAGGAGTTGCCATGATGCATTGACATGATATCAACTGCTGTGTGTGCATTGCATTCAGGCTCCAATCAAACGGTCTCGTGGACTGCATCCAGTCTGGAAGGTTTATTATAGACTTAGCTAAAGTTCACAGGCTCAGCTTTCCATATATTCCTAAAAGTGCTGCTTACATCTGCAGTTACTTTATGGAAATAATATGAGAGAACCACTTACACATTTCATTTCCAGTTCAGTGAAGAGACGGCCGGTCATGAACATGCGTAGAGGGATGGTGAGGATGAGTATGAAGGGAAGTGCAAGGGACACCGGACTGGACTTGATAATCCACAAGACTGCAAGGCACACTATCTGGATGGCCGTGAACAAGTGCATTCGTCCTGTGCTCACCTGCAGGCAACAGGTAGAAATATTAGTCACATAGACATGACCGAACACTTTCTGGCTTGTGATGTGATTTAGAGGCTTCAACATATGTGTCATGATATGAGTGAAACAGTGGTGGAGGAAGCATTCAGATCCTTTACTTAAGAAAAAGTACTAATACTACACTCTGAAAATACAAGCATGAGTCCTGGTTTGATGCATTCATCATCATGCATTCATGTGAAAGCAGCATTTTGCCTTTGTAATTGGCTGGGATGGAGCAAGACATCATTTACTGAATTGAATTGAATTGAATTTAACATCATAGCATCTCATGATCCCTTTTCTGAAGCATGTTAGTTATCGTGTAATCATGGGACTCTTACTCTGGTGGCGTACGGTTCATCAGGGTGGTATTTCTTAGGGATGAGCAGAAGTAGCATCCGATCCCACAGCTGGATGCCGTTGAGTGAGGTGACGCCCATGTAGAGAAAGATCCCAAACAAGGCCGACATTGGAATCATCTTCAGGATCGGCTCCATCAGAATTGACAGACCTTGTGACAAATAGGTGTTTGGATAAAGGGTGTGCTTTAATGACAAACCTGCAGATTTCTAGACATGTAGTCATAGAAAAGATAGATTAAGACTGAAGGATTAGACACCACCTACCAACAAGCAACGCCACCAGAATGCCACTGATCCTCTGCTCCATCACCTTCTCAATCACTGGTTTTGGTCCTTTGCTCATGACGGTGAGGGCGTTGGCGTGAGTGACAGATCGCACCGTGGCAGCGCTGAGCCATGGCACACCGAATATTGCACCGACCCCTCCCATGCCGACTAAAACCAGCAGGTCAAAGTGGAACCCGGAGCCTTTGACCATCTTCCTCTCAGGTTTGCTCACAATCAGACTGTTAACAGGTGCAACATATGAATCAAATTTGGTCAAAGCCAGGACATGCTTTCTGAGGTTGATAATTCAGATGATTTGTTGACTCACGTTGTGATCTGAGACTCCAGAAAGATCAGAATGAAGACGAGCAAGGCTGGGACGCAGCATGCAAACATCAGCCACACAGGGAAAGGCCTGTGCTCTCCGAAGGGGTTGATAAGCCAGCCCCTCTTGGCCGGGTTGGAAACCATGAGACCTTTGGGAACAACTAGTTTCTGTAAAAGGTAAAGACACAAGTTTTTAATAAAATCTGGCCACTTTAGTGAGTGTTTTAAGTCTTCAAACAATAGGGTATGGACTGCTCAAACTGGCCATTACCCACCATAGAGCACTTTCAATAAACAAAAATCCACATTCCTTGCTTTGCTCACATTTTTCAGAAACATACGTGAAATCAAATCAAGTGAATATCTCCTAAAGTTAAGTCTAAAATTCTTTCTTTGTGTTTCTATATTGAGCTGCAGGGGAGAAAGCCTATCCTTTGACCTTTAGCTGATTTCTGCATGTTTTCAGCACATAAACTGGACTTGGAAGCTTGGACTCACAGACCAACCTGAGTGTAGGTGTCCTGAATAGTGTAGTCCACGACAATCATGAGGAAAATGGAAATAGGCACGCCAAAGTCACCAATCAAACGCCTGATCTGGTAAGCATAGATCACAATTTAAACAAACTTGTCTAAAATTTAATTAATAACATAAATGACCTTCTATGACTGAAACAGTCTAGGACTCCACCATTGCCGCCAATTCACCTTTCCAGGAAGAAAAGTGCCGTTCTTGAACTGCCGCAGGAAGAAAGCAATAAAAAAGCAGCCCAACATGAGGCACATGGAGAGCAGGGCTGTGTTGGGGTAAGGTGATTTGATAGTGTTGATGATGACAGTCGTGTTGCCGGTAGCATTGTCATACAGGATCGTCTCTTCCACCCTCGGGTGCCAGGGATTTTCTAGAGTTGAATTCAGGTGATCGTAATTCAGAATCAGTGGATGGGCCTTGAATATCTAAAGAGAAAGATGAAGAAAGATTATAATCTCGCCGTGAGGAACATGACTTTAATCATAGTCATTAATACCCCATTTACACCTGGTATTATCTCACTTTAATACCAAGTGTAAATGGAGTCTATTTCATTTGGAGAGATGAAATGTGTGAAATGAATGAAGAAGGTTTTACCCTCCCTAGCTTGGCAAAGGTTTCATAGATGAAGATGAGGGAGATGAGGATGGAGAAGATTTCCTGGGTGAAGCGGGAGATGAAACGCACCAGGAAGCTGCCCTCAAAGGCCACGACGACCACCACAATGATGACCAGCCACACTCCAACCCACACTCTGCCCACAATGTACTCAATGTCCTGAGACTTGCAGAACTGAACGAAGCAAACAGGAGATGAGTTGAGCACAGTGGGATCACAAGAAACTACAGTTCCCCAAGATATGGATATAACTTACAGCAAAGAAAGCCTCCTCAAACACTAACAGAGGACCTGAGAACCCAATCACCAGGACGGGCTGAGCTGCGACGAAGCAGAAGATGATCCCCTGAATGCTGGTGGAGATGAGGAGCTCTGGGACGCCCATCATGTTGTCCACTTTATCAGCTGTAGCGGCAACAATGATAGTAAAATATTATTATATAATCTATCCCTTGCAACACCAATATCATGTCAAACAAATATGCACACATACCCAGCAGTCCTCCGAAGGTGATGGCTGGAGAAAGGGCGGCAAAGTAGATGAAGATGACAGCAGCAAGGACCTGTGCGTTAAGAGCATCTGTGATGTCGCTCTTGTAGTACTGGTAGCGCCTCTTTATGTCTCGAATCATGCCACCAAATGGTCGACCAGTGCGGGACAGGGGGTCTTCAGGTGCAGACCCAGTAGAGATGGAAACTTGGGGAAAACAATTTTTATCCAATGTGAATTGTATGAATTAATAATCGAAAACCATTGCAGCAAATAATTGGTTTGTTCATGCTCTACGACTGGTGCTGTAGTTTTGGTAGCGCTCACCCCTGCGAGGCTTGGAGTCCAGGCGTGGCGTGGGACTGGAGGCCTGGAACCTGTCCTGCAGCAGTTTCTTCTGAAAGCTGATGATCGAAGAGAGCATCGCTTCGTTCTGGATCTCAGTGGGCGGGATGACGATGCTGCAGTCCATGAAGTCGGAGACAGCGTCTGTCAGCTCACGGGCGGTCTTTGCCTGAAACGCTGCCTGATTGAACACCTGGGATGGAGATGGTGGAGGGGATTTTCAGACAGTACATGGCAGCATCAAGGAGCATTGGACAAGGCGTACATACCTATTTCATACTATCAATAAATTCTGCATGTAAATTATGAGATGACTGTATGTTTATCATGGCCTTTTAGTACTTGAGGCCTGAAACTAGACTCAGGTGTGACTTCATATACTGGTAACTATGATCATTTTGGTTACAAAATGGCCTGCATCTAAACCTGAACATAACACTGTAGCTGACATTGATAGGGAGTAGTTAATCTCTAAAATCACATATATGCATATGAAGGCAGAATCAGTCGGCAAAGGGACAAGATTTTGGTATCTGTGGTTCTGCTTTCTGTGTGTAGTCTGTGTAGTATTAACCAATCATGTTTCAACAAGTTTGGTTGCATGCAGGTAAAGAGTCTGTGTGGAGAGCAAAAGAGGCTGAACACATTGGCAATTTTGGAACCCATGAGCTGTCATATGACAATGATTTAGGTTTTTATTAGCTTTTTTTTTTTATTTTGTCTGCATTCATGTGCAGATATCTGTTTATAGAGATTAACTGAAATGCTGAGCTGTTCACAGATTTGTCATGTTCTTCAGTTGTAAGTCTGTTTAGAAGCCCTAATGTGTTTGCTGCTTTAACATGGGTTATTTTAACTAGCTGCTGGACTCCACTAAAGAGGATTCGAGACTCAGTTTGGACTCTGTGAGCACTTGAATGAACGACTTGGCTTAAGACTTGAACATGGAGATGTAAAACAATAATGCGCAGTTAATGTAATATTGTCACTCGGCTGCCCATCAACATCTTTAAAAGTCATCTTCAACTGATTATAAGTTCTGTTAATGTGTCCCTGCTCGCACACTTTAGGTCTTTATAAAGTGTAAATTAACTCACTTTATCAGCCATCAGTGCTGCCATAGCACGGCCAGTCTCGTGATAGTCCACGTCAGTCTTGCTGGGGCCCACCAGAACAAAGACGAAGCGTACCGGCACCGGGGCCTCCAAGGCAGAGTCGAGCGCCACCGATTCCTTCAGACGCACAAACGCGACTGTGGGTCTCTCCAGAAAGTCCAAGGCTCCTGGATCAAAGTGACAGAAATATTAGATTCATAGATAAACTCATGCATAGACAATGGGCGGAAACAAACCAAAACACACACACACACACACACACACACACACACACACTGTACTTCAGATCCTAATGAAAACAATGCAAACAATGGCTTACCTACTAGCACCATGGAGGCCTCTACACGGTCAGATTCATCCATCTAAAGGGACACAGAATGAGCAGATCAAGTGTGTCACAGCCCTTAAAACTGACTAAGATCCAATAAACACGCAAATAAACAATATGTGCAGAAATTTGAAACATCGATTAATCCAAAAAGGAGAAATGAGGAACAAAAGAAAAACAAACAAAGTGTCATTTTGACCTTTATTATCACTGCTATCACTGACACTCACTCTTTCCTTCACTGAGAACTTCTGCAGGTCCATCCCATCAGACAGGGCTTGTCTCTCTGGGTCGTCTGATTGGCTGGGGGGAAAAAACAGTATTGTGTCATTGGCTGTTTGTGGCTGCGATGACAGACAAGCAGACTATTCACAGCTATCATTCAACATAATAGATGATTAGATATCAGATGAGGAGCGGGTGAATTTTCGTTTTGAATAAGATGAGGCCAGTTTGAAATAACATGGACTATATTTCACACTTTAGCTCACCATTGATTTTTGTAAATATATGCTTATTGTGAATTTGATGCCAGCAACATGTCTCAGTAAGGGGAAACAGCTGGCCTGGCTCCCTCCAAAGGCAACAAAATCTGACCACCAGCAGCTCTAAAGCTTTCTAACTCCACATTATATCCTGTTTGTTTAATCGGAACAAAAACTGAAGTGTAAAAATAACAATTCACAGTTTTACGTGGAACCATTTCTTGGCTGGGCCAGCTTCCAGATTTTGTTATCCTTGGACAGAGGCAGGCTAGCTGGGTCCACTGCCTCCGGTTTCTATGCTAAAAAAATCTTGAAAGTTGGGCAACTCGAAGATTGCATTTAGATTTCTCATCTTATTGAACAAAAGATTGAAAACACAGTACTGTGTAGTACACTGTATATAGCCTTTTGGAGTGACCTGAAGTAACTGCAGTACACACTGGTCACGTGCAATAAAGACTTAAACAGGCAGGTAGAATGGTTTGGCGGTCAGAGACGGTGCTTCATAATGACAGGTTTGGTCTTCACAACAGCTACGTGTTCAGCTTTCTCTGAGCAAGAAACTGAAACGTTCCCGTCTCACTTGCAGCTAAAAGCCTAAATGTAGGTCATTTATGTTTGAGTCACCACTGGATGATGTCTTGGGGCATACCTGCGGTTTTGAAGCAGAGATTTGAGCACTCCTTCCCGGTCTCCAGCTCTGATCTCCTTCTTGTTCACCATCTCGTTGACCATCTTCTCGGCGATGGTGGCCAGGGTCCGCTCTTCACAGTCGAATATCATCACACCTGTTGGAAAGGAGTCGGAGGCGATCACGAAGAGGAGTGTGGGTGTGGATTGAGAGGAGTTTCAGACAAAATGAGAGCTAGAGAGCTAATAGAGGGATGCATCAATGTGTAAACACCACGTAGCTGTCGCAGCTGGTACAGGTTTGGCTAAGTTTGACTATACTATCATCAATGATAATGCCTCATAACATAGTGTTGCTCATACTTTATAATAATATTCTAAATTTACAAAGTAACTAAAGGTGTCAGGTACATGTGGAGTAAAACATACAATATGTCCCTCATAAAGCAGTGGAGTATAATATAGCATAAAATGGAATTACTCAATTAAAGCACATCAAAAATATACTTAAGTACATTACTTGAGTAAACATACTTGATTACTCTCCACTGCTGAAAATGATACATGCTCATGTTTTCATTGATTTTCCTCGCTGACCTGTGTTCATGGTGCGGCGCAGCTGGATGAGGCTCTTGAAGGTGAGGTAGGAGATGTGCGAGGACCCCCACACCCCAGACTGGGGGTCGAAGCTCTCCTCGTAGCCCCCCCATCGGCCCGTCTCCTGCCAGTAGGTCTGCTGCTTCTGGTCCTTCATTAGCTCCCTCAGCTCCACGTACCTCTGATGGCACACAGAAGACACAGTGGTAAACACCGGCTGATACGGACATGAACGTGGGACATGAACATGCTTGTGTCTGCCAGACGGAGAGTGAAAATCTGGACGAGGCAGGTGGACGAATCAAGCTCGCACCTCCCACAAGCGAGCATGTGGTGAACAGCTGTGGTTTCACTGGTTACTTCCTACCTGTCAGTGTGTGTCGCTCTGAGTGAAGGATGGGAGGACCAGAATTTGATACTAAATGACTGTAATTTTGATAGATAGTCCCTTGATCTGACTGACACAGTCTGTTGGAGCCTCTTATTAGCTTCAACTGAACTTTAGAGGTCATGATCAGCTTTTTTTAATGTACGTATGAGTATGTCAGTGTTGTTTTCAGCAGCAGTCTTGGTGAATATTATCACCACGTCTGCTAATATTCTGATGTATCGATAGTTACACTTAAAAACATGTGTCTAAACACAGTTAGAAAGTGCTTTTTTAGTAAAAACAACAAAGCAAAACATAGGAAAACATGTGAAATTTGCTAAAACATTGAGGCAGCGAGGCAGTAGAAGAAAATGAATAAAATAAAAAGACAATATTAAAAATGGAATTCATTGTAAAGAATAGATTCAATACTGGAAAGGGCTGTCATCTCTGTCATTTTCTTGGCAGCAGCATTGTGGACATGGATTAGAATAATGTGCAAAGGTGTTGTCCAGGTGAAACTTTGTGTCTATAAGGTAAACATGGTGGCTGTTCTGCTTCAACAACCAGCAGGCTCCAGGCTCTGGGCCACTGCTCGTTTCCGGTGTGGACATGACCAAGGGCTCGTCCTGGACATGTTTGGACTGTCAATATATGTCGTGTGCCTGGAGTGGAGATACAGAGCGTGTGAGTGTGTGTGTGTGTGTGAGTGTGTGTGTGTGTGTGTCCTTTACCTGACACTCTGCACTGGGGTTGGCGTTGGTGTTGATGTTCCAGCCAGCTGGAACAGACACAATGGACCCAATTAAAGACCACTCTGTTTTTCACCACCAACACATTGTTTCCATTAGCACAGTGAATAACATGAGCTAAGAATTTGTTCCCCATTTCATCGCTGAATTCACTTTCATACACATTTTATAGTTTGAATAAAGTGTGTGTGTGTTTGGGTGCATTTGTTAAAAAATAATGAGGTTCATCTTGACTTTGCTTGTTCAAAGTTTTGCTAGAAAGCGGTAAAGAATGAGCGGAATGAATAATAAAGACATAAATTGTACAGGAAATACAGATTCAGGTTGATAGCGGATGACTTCGGTCTTATGTAAGATATCACCAGAGTGTCCATTTTATCTCAGATTGGACCGGGGCACTGAAGTTGTCTGTGACAACAGAATTATTTATTTCCAAAACACAGCTGAGCAAAGGGGTGGAAGATTCAGATTAGACAGACTAGACACTGTCTACAGTCCATCCGTCCGTGTGTGTGCGTGCGTGCGTGTGTGTGTGTGTGTGTGTGTGTGCAAATCAGCTGGTGCAAATTTGCACGTTCTTGTATGTACAATTATATCATGTGAGTAGGTGTTCGTGCAGCGTGGTGCATGTCTGCAGATGTATCTTTACGAATTTCTATTAAGTGCTAAGTGTCTGCTTGGAATTATCAAGATTATCAATACCAATTTATCAGTTTGGTTTTGCATCCAAATACGTTTCTGCACCTAACACAGATGAACACTTTCAGCAAAATGCACATTTCCAGATCTTTCAAAATGCAAAAATGCAAAAAAATCTTTTTTTTTTCAATGTCGTTATGCATATAGGAAGATGCTACTTATTAACTATTAGCTTTCAATCCTTAAGAAAATATGACTGCCCAACAAAATCTCCTTTGCAAGTTCAAGCATTTTTGTTCTTTCACATTATGTGATTTGTGTGTGTCAGCCCTTCTTTTAGTTGCAGCTGCAGCATCAAACTGACACACACGCTCATCATCAATCAAACTGGACCTGCTCTCTTGAAGATGGCTGCAAGCTTTGATCAGTTCTTCTGACTGGTCAACCCCTGACTTGAGGTGCTGAGAGTCTCCTTTATGCATTTTGTAATGAATATTAAATTCCCCCTTAGTTTTACACATTATTAAAGCATGAAATCTGAAATCTCCATTGCATTCTGGGACTTACTTTGTTGTAAAAAGTTTGCAGAGCTTTGTAGCTCTGACATAACTTCAATAAAACTGAGGCACTTTGAAAATCACCCAACTGCAGCATTGACCATAAGACAAAAATGTGTGCAGTGCTCTGTTCCCATGCTACAAAGTTGCTACAAGTTTATTTTTGCACAGCTACCATTGATAGCTGTGGCAGAAAAGGTGACACTTACCTCCTGCAGGCACTCGCCAAGCCGACAGCAGTGACAAGCGACTGACCCCAGAATGGCAAAAAAGCGTGACTTTATAAACACCACCTCTTTAAAGCTGCCTCCGTGTGTATGTGTGTGTATGTTGATAATGGGTGGGACTAATATATGCATGCACACACACACAAGTGGACATGCACGCTCTAATTCTCTCTGAAACACACATCCAGCAGAGTGAGGTGTTCTGGTCTTGCCCATAATATTGATAGTAAATACAGTGGCTCGGTATGAGCAGAAAACCAGTCGCACTGTGTCATTATCCAACCAGCATCTTATCACATTTAATGTCTGTGTTTGGAGGACAACAAAGGCTTGGATTACACTGCCGGGCCTGCCAGCTCACCTTCAACACCGCCAGGCCAGAGAGTGACACTTTGGATGAAGTCGGCTTTCTTTTCATCTTCCTCCTCTCCCTTTAAGGTGGTGATGATCTCATATCTGTCCATCGCCTGAAACTGAGGCCTGAGACATGACAATTAGTCGACCATACATCAGAGTTTGGCATTGAAAAAAGCTGAGTTAAGGTGACTCACCCACTGAAAGGGACGTAAATGGAGCAGTCCTGTTCATTTTTGCTCTGTTTGATAAAAAAAACAACAACGCATGGTACCACATTTAATCACATTGAAACCTTAATTTGCATGTTTCATTCATTAAAGTTTTATTGAAGCAATGTAATACTGTACTCTCATTAAGTTGGATGACTTTCTTTTATCAGTAACAGAACAATATGCACATACAGTATGTGCAACCAAGACTGATCATTCCAGGGATACAGCCTGAGCACGTGAAATGAATAGACTGAGCAAATAAAAGACTAAAATAAAATAATATGGCAACACTTCCAAATACAGCCTGTGATTTACAAAGCAGTCGTGTTGTTTGAATGAGGTACTAATAAGGTGCTTGATACTACTTAAATGTAGGTACAGAGGAAGAAAACTGAACTATGGGGAACAAGGCTTTTGTAAAAAAAATGGCTATTTTAGAAGAAAAGAGAAATAAATTCGACTCTCTTTATTATTATTTTTATTTTAGTTTGAAGTACACTGCACAATAAGGTACTAAAATCTAAAAGGATCTCTGTCTGGGCAGTGTGTGTGTGTGTGTGTGTGTGTGTGTGTGTGTGTGTGTTTGTGCTTCCACTCACAGTCCTGAGCGACTGGTCAGAGGCCATTGTACAACCAAGTCCTTCACTGTTGATAAGTCAGCAGTGATGACAGTTACCTGTAACACAGAGCAGTTATCCCTCTCCAGAAACACTGAAAAGAGTCAGAGTCAGACATGACGGTGTTTAAATGTGTTGGACTGCTTTAACACTCTGTTATCCATGTGTACTTCACAGCTGCTGCAACATATGCACCTGCATATTTCACCAGTCTCAATTTGTTGACCTCGTTTGTAATATTTGACAACATAAAATTTAATTTACTCCAGTGCAGTTGAGTCATAACAGGAAATGAGATGTATTTACTCACCCATATACGCTGTGTTATTCAACAAATGCAGCATTCAGCAACTTAAGTATTTAGTATACATGTATGGAAACTGTATAAACTGTAAATAGAGGATACCAGCAGCAGCCTATCAGCTGTGATGCATCATTAGTTCCATGAGCAGGATTTTATCTATTGATTATATGGTATATATATGGTTATAATCAGTAACCTGACATATAATAATAATGAAACTCAGTATTTTTGGTGCTGTCTGCATTGAAGGTCTCATTTGACAAATGATTTCTGTGTGATATAAATAAATGAAGTTTTACCTGTGGAGAGTTTGTCCAGATGTTGCTCAGTTCACTTTGTGCTCACAGTTGAGACACCAGGACCCACAGCAGTAGAAAGATGCACACCCTAAGGAGCTCCTTGTCAAAACTGAATGTAACCCACTGATGAGCGGTCGGCATGCTCATGAGTCAGTATAAACTGACCTCAGAACAGTGTTTCAAAGGGACTCTAACACTCGGAGGCTCCAACACCAGTAACCCACCCTCCCCTCACTCGGACAGGAGCGAGATAAAAGCTGTCCAGGGGTGCAAGGATGCTATCAGCCATCCACATCTGGATCACACAAGGGGCTATTCGACTGAAAATGACCCCTCCTTCGACCCCCCCAACCGCACCCAGCAAGGGGCCACAGGTAGAAGTTCTCAATCACAAAAACAGAGTCGTGAAAGTTATTGTTAAAAATCATGTAGAAACAGTGATGGCGAAGCTTTAACACACGTTTTATGTGTTTTGTGGAGGATGGGCTTCCAGTGTTTGTGCAGGTGGTGTTAAGGATGAAAGCTTGCTCCTTCATATAAATGATAGATACACAAACACTCTCTCAGTGAGACTCAATCGCCTCCATGAGATCAATATTTGTTAGTTTTTTTTTAGTTTGATGAGCTTAATGCAAAAGGCATTAGTGGCGCTGGCTAAATCAAATATATAATAATTCAGAAGAAGAGATTTGGCACTTAGGTTTGAGCCAGAGACGCTACAGTTGTCGTTGTTGTTGTGTGCATGGTGCTGATATGACAACTCACAGGGTTATTTTGAGAATGTAGTGACAGCAGCAAAGAGGGAGAGGCTTTATCTACTGAATGCACTGAGCACAAAAATGAACCCAAAAGGAAAAAAAAGAAAAGAAAAAAGAAGGTAAAACCACGAGTGCAAAGTGATTCCTCTGACTCAAGTGCTCTACTTTGGGACATGCTGATGAACGCTCTGAGGAATCATTTTACATAACGTGTAATTTAAAAGAAAATGTTAACAGTATTTTTAGGATGCTTTTCAACATATAAACATGAACACAGACAGATTAGAACAATAGACACAACAATATCAACTCAGAAGCCACAAGAACTAAAGTAAACGTTCAGTTACATCCTCGATACACACGATACACGCTGTGCACGGCACATAATATCCATAAAAACATCATACATACAGCATAGATATAATGATAAATTACATTATATATAGCCTTTGTGAAATGGGGGTTGCTTCATGACTACAAATTTGAAGGCTTATCAGAAATGCTGCATGCTGGAGGAGGACAGACACTGATCAAAAGGATTTTCCTTTTACAACCTGGCAACTCAAAAGCTGCTTTACAAACCCTTGAAATGATGAATAAATGATTTATTAACCATTAATGACATGCCCTTCTAAAGTGTGTTATCCCAGAAATGACCTTTATATACACTTGATTATCAACAGTGAATAGATTTTGAGGGAAATATGATGGAGACCGAATTATGTTTTCTGTTAACATAATGAGGAAATGTTAGTAGACCATACTGATTTCATTTTTGGTTGCAATGCAATGTCACCGCATCATAATTAAGAATTAAAATTAGCTGTTCGCAAACGTAATTGCTAGAAGGTTACAGCACATGCTTTGTTACTATTATGTAGAAGAAGATGCATAAGTTTGATGCACATACAGTTGTGTTGAACTGTGTCTCTGAACAGATGTGATCTCTGACTGCTTGATGGTCTTCAGCTCAGCAGGGGGCAGCATTGTTTTAGCCACAGCATCGTCTTCATCAGTGAGCGCTAACTGATATCAGTGAGACACACAAGATGCTGATTCCTCACTTTCATGTACAGGCAAATATGTTACTGAGTTGAGTTGTTCATTCTTGAGTGATCCAGTTGAGATGTTTTTACCTCTCAGATGCATCGTGATGAGACACCTCGTGGAAAAAGTCCTTTAGTGTTTGTTTAATTTCCCCCTTTGATTTCCCTGCATACGTTTTTACCAACTTTCCAATTAAAACAGCATCTTCATCTTCATTTAAGTACAAATTTTAAGTATTTTCATGCAGTCTTTTCTTTTCTTTAAACTTCTACTCCACTACATTTCAGGGGGAAACGTTCTACTTTTCACATATGAAGTCATTCGATTTGAACTGATTTACAGAAAATGAATAGGCTGTTTTGGTGATCATAGCTTTTCGTGTAAAAATGCAATTTCATGGTGCAAAATGAGAGGATCTTCTGCTTTTGAATCTACAATTTATGGAGAACATAATCAGCAGATTAATCCAGAATTATTCATTAGTCGTGGTCCTGAACTGAATACTTCCTCCACCACTGCCTGGACATAAACTCTCTTCCTCAAAGAAGAGAAGCCGCATTTTTGAGGAGAGTCCATCCTGGAAACAAGTTAGAACATAGACCCACCGGCCACTTCAGGTGTCCAGTGTACTGCAATCAGCTCTGCCATAAATTCTGCCTTGACAAAAATAATAATGCTCAGTTTTGATTGACATCATCAGAGAGGGGTTAATTTAGCTTCATGTTTATCATTGTGGTTGCGGTTTACAGTGTTGTTGGACTGAACTGCATTATATTGACAGGTGTTTTTTATATCTTGTCCTCCCATTTCCATACATGAGAAGGCCAGAACACTTCTCATCATAATGCGTTCCAGTACAGCACCACCACCCACCACGATCTCAATAACAAACAGCTCCGTAAAAGCAGAATTCACGGCAGAGCTGTTGTACTGGATTGGATTGTACAGTTTGAGGAAAAGAGCCACTTGAGCCAAAAGAACGAACCAATTCGATCAGTATATTAAACTAGTCGAGATCAAGGGCTCAGTTGGTCAATTTCTTCTAAGTCAGTGTCATTTTGTGGTACGTGCTCTTTATGTGTTTAATAGCTTCGACCATGAAAAGTGCAACAGTACAACACAAAGCATCTGCACCTCTGTGATTCCGTGTCTGGATTCAGCACGTTAATATTGTGTCTGTGAGTGCATGTACTCGCTTCACATCAGCCAGATCTGTGTGTCTCTGAATGCATAATGGGCTGCATTGACCGTCAACAGCCTGAGGCTCATTTTTACCCCCGTGTGTTAAACCGAACTGTGTCTGCCCACATCTGATCAATACAAAGGCCTGTTCACCCCCCCGCCCCCCAACCAAAAAAGTCCCTTCAGTGTCTGCTGAACGTCGACAGAGAAGAAAAAAAAAACCCCCATTGAAATCAATACTTTTATTATTGATCCAGAGGGGGCAAGCAAACATGTTCTACACAAACACGTGGACATCATGTTAAATGGAAGGGCAGACATAACTGGATGTACAATATCGGCATAGGCACACACGCCTTAACCGTGTCGTCGACAGTGGAGCTTGCTAGGTTCAGGTCAGGTCACAGTTGAAAGGTCATGCTACAAGTTCTTCAACAGGGGAGACGCATTCATTCATTCATTCATTCATTCATTCATAGTTTTGGAGGGAAGCGAGAAAAGCTCACGGTAATAGCGACATTTAGAAATGACAGCTTTCAGTGAAGGGAACCTCAGAGCATCACATGTTTGTTTTTGGTGATTAGTATTTGTGCGTTGAAGCGTATTTGTGTCGTCAGTTTCTTTTCAGTACGTTTCTGGACCCGGTTAAATGTCCAAGAAAAGGTTAAACATCTCATCTGATTACACAAAGCAGCAATGAAGTAACCCTGTGACTCAGGATGAATGGGTAAAGAAAACAGATGAATGGTTTTCCTTCATATTCATCGAGACACAGATTCTCCATCCGATTCGAAATGTTGAATAAAAATGCTTTGTGGCAAAACGTTTTTTACGGTTTTGTCCGAGAGATGTGGCAGCTCGTGAACAGAGGACGGAGGGGTGGATGTACAGTAAAGAGAGAGAAAAAGGGGGATCAGATCAATAAAGCGCAGATGAGGGACTCCCACGGGAAGAAGCGGGGTTTGTTGCCATCTGGCCCGACTCTGGCACCGCGCAAAATGAACCCAATCTTTGATCCAACAGGCGCACGACGAACTGAAGGATATCTGCACCAGCTCACCAGGCCAAACCTTTATTGCACATGATGATGCCACTTCGTTGAACTTGTTGTTTACCAAACACACTACATAACAGGAATGCACCGCCGGCACTGCAGTGCTCTAAAGGTTCTCTCTAAACACAACATGATATCACTCTCATGCCAGTTATTGGTGTGAGTGCTCTCAGAGTAATTTAAAGGCTTACTTGGCCAGTCATGTGATGCCTCTCCATCTATTACAGTGCATTAGAAGGAAAGCTCACAAGCAGACTGTGGATCACGTTGCCCGTGCTGTTTGTGCTCCTCTGTTGCCGCTGCTGTGTGAGTGACAGGTGGTCTCCTCTTCAGGCCAGCGTTGGTAAAAAAAAACAAAAAAAAACCTGAAAAACAACTGTCACATGTTGAAGATGAATATATATAAGCACACGGGAGATATTATCATGAAATGTAAACATGGGACCTGAACAAGTATGAAGAGCTGACCAAGTCTGAGGTGTACGTAGATGTATGCTAGCACACACCCACACACATGCACACACAGACACAGACACACACACACACACACGTTTTTCCACAGGACCGGCCACCTGGAACAGAATCCTTTTCTCGGAACTTGAGATGGGACAGTGAACGTCTCCTGGACCACCCATCCTCTGTCCTCTCACTGGTGGCAGATGGTCAGTGTGTGTCTTTGTGTCCATGTGCTTGCATCTGTGTGCATGTGGCGAAAAAAGATACAGTTTTGTTTTCACATCCACATTTCAGTGAAATCTCTGCATGTTTTTTTATTCTTCCACCGAACACTAAAGCACCCCCCCCCTCGCCCCCCCCCCACCACCATCTAAACGCAGTGTTTTTAAAGAGTGATTTCAGATGGAATAATCTCTCTTTCTCTCTCTCTTACTCTATACATTCATACATTATTTATCCATGCATAACAACCCAGCTTCCTCTCTCTCCTGCCCCCATGTCCCCACTGCCCTCAGCCCTTATGTGGTCTATATGAATCACTGCCTCGTTCAGATGATACATGTAGAAATGCAACTCCTAAATCTTCAAAACACATACACATGTGTGTGAAGGTCAGGCATGTTTTAAGTCTTTCACAGTAGAGATGAGCCTGCACAGACAAATAAACATCTGCCATGTTTGAAAGACAAGTTAAACTGGATGTTAGGATGTTTTTTATTTTTGGAAGGTATCGTTGGATAATGTTAGTGAACGTGGAGAACTTAGTAAAGAAATACGGACATTTTTGAGGGAATTTAAAACCTGTGTCAGAAAACATGATATTGCAACTTTCACCTTTACTATAAGCCATTTTACACAAAACATGAATCTCCTTAGTGAGCTCAAGACCAATTATTAACCCTTTTTATAATAAAACAATGAGAGCATCAGCTGCTGTAGGTTAAGAACGCAAACACTGTCATATTACTATACGTTTCCTTGGATATTTTCACAAAGAAATTACACTCAACTATACCCCACTGTGCTCCAACTGCTGAAACATTACTGAGACAACAAGTAGAGCATGTTTTAATGAAAATAAATTATGCTCTTTAATGGGCTGTAATATCATGCCAGGAAGCATTCTGCCCTGACTAGTTTCGTGCGCTTGAACATATCAGGTGTTTGAGCTGTAACACAACAATTACAGTGAACTCTATTCAAAGAAAGAGACAGAGAGATACAAGAGCATTTCTCTTTGCTGCAGGGAAATTCAGTTTGTGAAGACCGTGCACCAACATGACAGATCTCAAACCTAACAAACAACTTTGTCAGTTGTTAAAATCAACTTGCTGCTCTTCTGCATGTAACACACTGCTGTTCAGTGTGTCCCATGTATTGTCATGACCTGAAGTGGAACTTGATGTGCTCCCAGGTTTATTTCTGGCCAACATTTGGCCTCAGGTGTCAGCCTAATCCAACAGCAGGTTGCCTCTTCTTATGCATAAAGGCAGCAGTGTTTTCCTGTGAGTTGACTTCACTCCTACAGACAAATTCCATTTAACATAGGGTGGACAGTAACATCAAACTCTTAATCCAAGTTCGTTTGTGATTCAGTTCTTGCATGCACGCTGCTGAAAATATTAAGTGAACGTAAACTTGTGTGGATCTCAGATTACTAGGTTAAAGGTGCATTCACACTGTCGGTGTTGATGTCTGCATGTCTTCAGGCACTGATAGGCAGTCGAACCAGGTCACTCCAACACTTCTGGGAGACAAAGGCTGAATCCCATTTCTCTTTTCTACCCCTACCCCTTAGCCCTACCCCTTGTCCCTTGCCCCTTGAAACCTAGTGCCAAGGGGTAGGGCCGAAAGTCAACCCCTCCGAATTGGGACACCCCTTCGACAATCGCATACGTCATCAGTAGTCGCCGCTGCCTCTTACGTAGGCAGATGCGACAAGTGTTTGCCGGAGATCTCGAGGAATCATGCCGTCTGCTGCTGTGGTAATCTCTGTTGCGTGGGCTATTGCAATCTTTTTACGGTTGTCTGCTGCTAGTCGGAGGAATGAAAGAAGAGACGCCTTCGACGCCTGGGAATGCTGGTGGATCGTTGAGAGATTTTCATCAGGGCTGCCCACAGAGCACCGCTAGTGGCATTCAGCCTGGCAACGGTAACCACGTAACTGAAGCCTCGACTACTATCGATTTTTTTCGCGGGATTTTTTACGAGGAAAATGACCACTACACATTGAAACAACGTTAAAATAGACAATAAAGTGGATTTCGTACATTTTAAAACTTTATTCATGGAGAAAATACTTATTTGTGGACTTCATTAGTTGCGGAAGCAGCCATCTTGCCGGTCTTGCACGGCATTCTGGGAAATCTGTCGTACCCCTCCGTTTGGAGTGTGCCTCGGAAAAATCTCCATTTGGAGGGGTACATAGCCCTACCACTTCCCCCTACCCCTCCGTCATAATGGGAATTGGGACACCCCTACCCCTCCACGTGAACGCGCAAAACGGAGGGGTAGGGCCAAGGGGGAGGGCCAAGGGGTGAAATGGGATTCAGCCAAAGTCACCAGGCAGAAATGGACAATAAAGAATCTGATGGATCTCCGTTTTTGAAGTTGCTCAAAAGCTGGAGACAGTAAAAGCTGGAGAAAAATGACATTTGATCAGATGTCTTGGTTGCAGTGAGTCTTTCATTCAGTTGGCACTGGTCTGTAAACCGCATCCGAAATGGACGATTTACACAAGACTTAATTTGTCAGGTGATACAAATTTAAGGTGGTTGCTTTGCCCGACTCAGCAAGAACATCCCAGTGCTTGAAGCTGTTAGGGAGAGAGCAGGCGTGTGTGTGTGTGTGTGTGTGTGTGTGTGTGTGTGTGTGTGTGTGTGTAGTGGGCGTGGAGAGGGAGGGAGATGGCTCCTTCCCTGAAGCCGTTGAGCTGAGCGCATCTGACATATGAGCCCAGTAGGAGAAAAGCGCACAGAGCAGAACATCCAATGGGTCAATTTCAGCGAGTTTACTCACTGATTGGATTCTGTCTGCAGCCACAGCTCCTGGATTGAGTGCTTACCCGCCGCGGCACACACCTGGTGGCGGAGAGTTCCTTGGAGAGTTCGTTTTTCTTGAAGTAAACTCAGAAGAAGCGCACGGACGCGGCGATGACAGCCGAGTTTATTTCACCTCGAAGTCACTGAGACCCGCATCCTGCTGCGCTGCATCCGATCCCACTGACCCCTCTGGGAAGATACAAAGGAGATAAAGGATGAATTCCGCTTTCATAGCAGTGTTACTTGGCGTGGTGAGTAGCTCCTGCACAGTCAAAGTGTGCATTAAATGATCGCCACAAACTCAACATGGAGAAATCTTCCAGTGCGCCAGCACCTGCGTAAATGCGCACAGCCAAAATAGAGGATCGTTACTGCTGTTGTCTGAGTTTGAGGGAAACTTTCCACAGATTTTCTTCCAGCCTTTAGCAGCCATCACCCTTTGACAGGAAACTTCTCAAAGGAAAAAACCTTAAAGCTACAGGCTTTTCCTTGCGTCGAAGTGAAATGTAATGCCTTCAACTTACTTTACGACATATTAAATCTTCACGAGTTTGATATCCTTTTGGTGTGTTAGTTGTTCAAATATCTGCAATAGATCCTTGAGGTGTGGAACTTAAGAATCCGTGTCCTTGCACCTGTCCTGTCCTCAGCGTGTCAATGTGAAGCACAGCGGATGTATGCAGCAGCCGTTCAGGTTGACACTTTACAGCTCCGCTTGCTGGATGTGTAGTTCCACCCTTCTCAGTTACATGTGGCCCCACAGCCTGCAGGACAGTGTGGCAGTGGTCTTTGCGGAGGAGCTCGCCAGTAAACTGCGCGTTAACTGATAAGAATTTACTGTTTTTTTTTTTTTTTTTTTTTTTTTTTTTTTGCTCCATTAGCAGAAATCAACAGCAGAAATCTTGAGAGGATGCATGGAGCCACAGCTCACAATCTCCCTGATTTATCTCTAACTCCCTCGAGGCCATGTAGGCTCAGGAAGGAAATTTATTTTCCAGTGTCTTCAGTCTGACAGGACATGGTCAGTTCTATGGGCTTGTCAAGGTCCTGGTTTAAAAACAGGGCTGCATCACTGATACCTGACAGCTGCTCCCACTGATGGGTATGCATCCTCTGCTGGCTCAGCGCATGCAATATTGATACAGCCTCAACCACCTCCCACCTTCACTGCTCCTCTCCTCCTTCCACCCCACATCATTCTCTTCTTCTTCTCTGTCTGTCTCTTCCTCTCACTTTGTAAGGAGGTGATGATTCAGCGTTGTTTTGGAGGGCATCAGCTGTAGTGTCTTTGCCACCCGTGTTCTCACAGCAGTTCAGGATCCATGCCTGGATTTAAATTAGGCCCAGCTTATTGGAAGGCTGGTATAGTGGGCACGCTAATAGCTTAACAAGCGCTGACAGCTGAGGTCCAGAGGTTAAGTGCCTCCAACTGAAAATTGACTGGAGCATTAGTAAGATTGGTTGGTGCTCTGAAGTTATGTGTCCAGATGCTTCTGTTTGCTGCTGAGTGTGTGATCAACTTGCTTTTTTTGCTCCAGGGAGATCGTCTGACAGAAGTTGAAGAGTGCAACCCCCAAGCCCCCGTCTAAAAACCAATTACAGGAAACGTGCAAGTCGAGCTACAACTTGCTAAGTGCGGCGCATCCTTTCGTTTCATTCCACAAGCTATTTGCTCAAATCACATTACCCATTAATTCATCTGCATGCACAGCTCAGCAGTCATTAGTGATGCACTCGAATGTCAGTTTTCGGTCTGTGAGACGTTCTGGTGTTGCACCCACACCCGGAGCTAGAATGGGGTCAAAAGAAAAAATAAGTACCAGGCAAACACAAGAACAGTTGGAGTCATTTCAGAAGTGTCAGTCAGACATTTCGGAGCAGGTTTGTTCACATATGAGGTTGTTTATGCTCGTGTGTGCAAATGCATGCGTGCCAGTGGGTGTGCACAATATATAAGGGGGCAGGTCAGGAAGCAGGAGAGGTGTGAGCACGTGAGTGATTCATCTTTAACTGAATGCTTGTTGCATAGAAAGTGTGTGAGGTGGAGGTGCGTTGTGGTGAAGAAAGAGAGAAACGTCACTGCTGTCCTGAAGGCAGAGAGTGAAACATTTAATTGCTGCACAGTCATATCTCAATGTCAACTTTTCTTTTTCTTTCTCTTTCCCGAAACTCTTACGAAACTGCGAAATGTTTAGCTATTATCAGGCAAGCCAGAAGT
Source organism: Chaetodon auriga (assembly GCF_051107435.1). Lineage (NCBI taxonomy): Eukaryota > Metazoa > Chordata > Actinopteri > Chaetodontiformes > Chaetodontidae > Chaetodon > Chaetodon auriga. Next base: position 10,649,993 of record NC_135093.1, read on the forward strand.
CTCCCCACAAAGCCAAAGATACATTCTTGATCATTGACAACGCTGATAACTGAATAGACTTGGAGGTGAATGGGTCGTGACACCATCAAGGGCAACAGGGAGACGTGTGTGTGTGTGTGTGTGTGTGTGTGTGTGAGCTGACTCAGAGGTGCCTGAGGGGGCACTTGGATGTTTTTTTAAAGCTCTCTTCTCCTGTCAGCAGCATTCCACACACACCTGAATCCTGGCACATGACAATTTATGTTGAGCGTACCTCCTTCACACTAATGCACCCCTCAGCATGCACACACACACACACACACACACACACACACACACACACACACACACACTCAAAACTTTCTTATTTGTGCAGCGTATGGCTCCTTACGCAACGTTCAGCTGGAAGAAGTGAACCTCAAACAATATCCAAATCACCGAAGAGTAAAATGACTCACATGTTGCTCATGTGTTTGGAGGAAGCTGTAATATGCTTTAAAATCTCACCGCAGCTACTTTTTAAAATGAGATGCGGGATCAAAACAAGATATTGCCGTCTTTTGCCCTCTGATCTGTAGCTTGTCTGCCTGCAGACAGTTGTTTTTTACTTCACCCTCATAAATGATGGCCTAAAAACAATCACTCCTCATGTATCTGGAGCGAATGAAAGACAGATTTCTCCTCCGGCTCGGTGTCAGAGGGCAATCACTGCTTTTTTCAAGGTTCGCTTTGGGGATTAAGGTGTGCAGAAGATTAAAAAAAAAGACCCGGTGCGAGGAGGCTAAGATTTACTGTGATATAATGTAAAAGGTCACACAAACTCAAAGGCCAAACACAGAGTCTGACATCCACGCCCAGGCGTGAGCATGCAAGTGTGTACATCTTCACCTGCCAACGGCCAAAAAGATAAAGCACTCAACAGCTTACTGTTTGAGGAATGCAGAGCAGACATAATCCAGATTTACCTGGTCTGACTTTGTGATTTTGTGTGTGCTTGATACTGTATCTGTGAATTTAGATGTAGGCCCACTTTTAAATTGCACACATTTGATGCAGGATTAGAATTAAGGTTTAATGCTGAAGAGGGTCTTCAGGTAAGAGCTGTAGATAAGAGCAGCATAGCAACTTATCAGTGCAGGCTTACATTACAGATCCCATGCATGAACGATTTGTAAGCAGTTCAGCCAAAGAGCGATTTTTCCTCCTTAGATAGTTTCATTTGAACACTTTTAGAAGCCTGATAAGGAAAAGCTATTTCTTATTTTCATCAGAACACAGGAAATAGAGAAAGAAGCTGCACAATGGACGGTTTTGCTGCTATTTCTTCTTCTCCATAACGCTGATCAGTGCACAACCCCTTAGATTTATATCTCAGCCTGTGGCAAGGTCCTGACTTCTAGGCTGGGAATCAGTGGTTCCAAAATAAATGTAAGGGGATGCAGTATGATGAAAGGGAAGAGAAAAAAATCTCTCAGACTATTGTTTATTTTGCCTGTCTTGCTGTTGCTTTTTCTTATGAAATACTGGATGGTTTTTTTTTTTTTTTTTAACCTCTTTCGGGCCCCTGGAAATAATGAAAATAAAAGAAAAACACTCTGCGGCTGAAGTGCTCACATTGCACAATACTAGACTTTATAAATAAAAAAAAGTCATTTTTGTGTGTGGGAGTATATTATTATTAAGGGTACTGCTGAATTTAAATGCTGCTTTGTTTGTCCCTCTTTGAGTAATCTCTCTGCTGATTGCCAGGTTGGAGCTCTGGCCAATCAGGAGGATTGTTCGTCGGCCCAGTATACGACCAGTGGAGAATGCTGCGTGCAGTGCCAGCCCGGCGAGGGCGTCGTCAAGCCATGTGGAGCCACACAGACTGTCTGCGCCCCCTGCCTTGACAGTGAGTAACACAAAAAACAGCTGTATGATTGTTATGTGCAAACACACGTTTCATAATAGAAAACAATCATGCAGAACTACACAAAAGCACGCGTGCATTTGAACACTGCTGAACGAGCCGTGTCGATGACATGCCTTGATGCAGAGATAGTGACACAGAGACATGCACGTCATGTCATGCGCTCAGTTCTGGTTTTGATGTGTTGTCCAGCGCTACTGATTTAGTGTTCCATCAGATGCAAAAAGCATTAAATGGTTATCACTGTGACATTCTCTCTGTAAGTTATGTCCTCCTCGCACAAATCCTCTACTGTACTTACTGTCCCTGGAGAACACACATGGTTCATGGTTTTGGACTATTTGAGTTACAGAAGGCCTAAGTATGCAGGGTCATAAATTACAACAATGTTTAAGTAGGATCCAAAATTGTGTTGCTGACCTATAAAACAGTAGATAAATCTGGACGATGATGGTTTCTGTAGTTTTTGGCAAACATCTTGTTTTAGTACGACATGCTATTTTCTTTCATCTCATAGTAGAAGTTGTATTTGTTGAAGTTATGACTCAGGACTCTAAACACTAGTCTACAGTCAGGCTAGCGTATGAGATGCATTCAGCTGATAACTTTGGTCCTCTAAATTCAATTGATTTCAACAGTTTGTTAGAATACAGGACATAATGGACCTTAACAATCAGTTTGGATCTGAGGAAAGGTTACTTCTGAAGAAAAATAATGGGTACTCGACACTGCATTTGAAAACCATAAACAAATACTCTGCAGATTATAGCCTAAATGTAAAGTCTTACACTGATTCAGCTGCATGTTAGGGAGTAAAGAACCTAACTGTGTTCCAGCATCACTGCCCTCCTCATGGCCCTGACCATTTAGGGAGAGAAGCTGTGTTGGACTGCAAGACTTTATGAGGACATTGATGTTGAGAGGATACAACAGTGGGAGCAGATCCAAATGTTGTTGCGGACAGAAAACTGCAGTGGAAGATATTTAGAGCATCAGACAAGTTGTTATGTCACAGTGATTAAGAAGTAAGAAGTGTAGACTTTGATTTGGTAAACATGACTGAGGACTGAAGGGCTCAGGAGGATATTTAAGGTCATGTGTGGGAGGTAAATTTCTGCTTGAGTGTTGGGAAAATAAATTTAACACATTCAAGGCTTTTTGTAACTCTATCAAGGTCAAAGGTCGGCTTGAGCCTGCAGAGAGCAGGGTTGGTCCACAGCCAGTTCCTATGCTGTTCCCAGAGTTTTCCTTGTATAAATTCTCTGGCTATCCTGCGTCCAGGCTAGGAAGTAGCTGTAAACCTCCATGGGTCAGTGAAGGATGGCAAACCATGAGCCAAGGAGCCCCACGTTCAGAAGATGATTCAGACTTAAGGTCATGGGAGAAGTCACAGAGAATGTGGACATGGAGAAAATGATTTACTTGTGCATTTTTTGCAGGGCTTTTTGGTTTTGATGTATGTTTTTATAAGTGTTTCAGATGAAGACTTATAAGTCTTCTATACATCTTAAAACATAATGTTGCCTCGTATAATAACATTAAGCCATGGACTTCTTATGATGCATTATTTTCTGTGAAAACGTGATGTTTTAGGCTCGCAATGATTTTAATTAACGACACCAGCTGAGTCTCCGAGGTTGCTGCTTTCTGTTGCACAACGTGCAGGTTTTCAGTGTGATAATGTTCACTCTCACCATGCTTGTTCTGTTCAGACATGAACAAACACAGACTGTGACAGGCTCTCAAAACTGCCATAAGGCCAGACAGGCTCTGCTCTGACTCATGGAAAAAGAGCAATGCAACGTAGATAGCTCTCTATCATATAACATCATAATGATATTTTAAGAACACATCAAACATATCGATTAGATCACTAATGCAGGCTGATCGAGCTGAAGTTCGTGTGTCTGTGTGTGTGTTTGCAGAGGCATTTTAACAACAACTTGTTTTGATGTCTCAGCCATCAGTGGGTTATTTATTCTCCTACCTGTTGACCATCTGTTAAAACCCGCCCTGAAACAGTGATTGTCCAATCATGGCTTAGCAACCATGTGTTTTTGTGTTTTTGTTTTTACCGTCTCCAAAAGCAAAAAATAATTAGCACAAGTGTAAAGAATTGATTAAAAATTGTGCTTTCTTCTTCTAAAGTTAGCTGCAAATATTAGCATTTTTGGCTAACTAGCTTACTACCTACCGTGGTAAGCTGACCCAGCGTTACTGCAAAGGCATTTCATACCGTGCTGAATTTGGGGTATTTTACACTCATGCACCTTTAGCATATTATGTTTTAATGTATGTACTGTGCATATTATGTATGTAGCTGTCAAGTGCGTGATAAATATACCCTTTATAGCATTATAGTTTTAAGTCAGATTATCCGGAAACATTAAAAAATCAGCTGTACAGAGTTTTCAACCCTCTGACAGAGTTTTAGCATCAGCATTAGTTTATACTAGCCAGCTACAGCTAAAACAGTCAATTGCTGGAGATTCTCAGTGTCCTGGTTTGAACTTTTTACCAAAAGATTATTGTTTTAACATCTATTTCATAGACTATAAACACAGAAATATTTATTTGACCTACACTCATTTTGTTCCTTTGAGGTGCAAACAAAAACTCAGGCAACAGAAACATTTCATCTATGAAAATCTTTCTTAATAATTTTCTTTCAACATCAACTCCCATACAGTATGTCTTTACGTGTGTTGTTTCAGGCATGTAGCCCACAGTTAATAGCACCTAATGTGCACAAGCATCCACTTATAAAGATACAGACTGTGGTTTCCAAACAGCATTCAGGCTTCATTTAGTACAGATAGTTAGCAGGGGCCTGGCTGATGTGCAGAAGAGGACGGCCAGCCGAAACACATGGAGGAGTTTGGATGAATGAACAGATGAGTGGAGATGAAACAGAGAGATCACAGCTGTACAGCTGGAATGGAGACAAGGCGAACTTCTCAGCCAGCAGTTAATGGTTCAGACACAAACACACACACGCACACACACACACACACACACACACACGTACAAACATGTCCAGGAAAACACATTTTTAACCACGCACACGGAAGCAGACACAAAAAACTCCCACACATGCACCCAACACGCACGCACGCACGCACGCACGCACGCACGCACGCACGCACGCACGCACGCACGCACACACACACTGAGCGGCTAAAGTCAGGAGTCCTTTTATGGGTGTCAAAAACAAAGCGAAGGATTGAATGTTAGACTAGAGGCGAAAGTACTGTTATGACATGATATGCTGAGCCAGGAAAAGACCGTCTGCACCCCCGCCTCCCTCCACCTCCATCACCTCCCCCCTCCTTCAGCCCCCCTCCTCCATGCTGCAGGCTAGCGTTATTAATGTACTGACTTGCATTATTGATGCATGGCATTATGATAATGGCTCTGAGAGCACTCATGGGGAGGAGGGGGAGAGGAGAGTCTGAGTGTGTGTGTCTGTTTGAGGAGAGGGAGGGTGTTGCAGGAGATAATGGGGTAATGGTGGAGGGACAACAGCGTATGACTGGCCACCGACAGGCCCACATATGAGGCAGGGACGATAGATTGTGCCCTTCCTGAAGACATAATTAAGCAAAAATGTGAAAGGCCACATTTGACACCACCAATTTAGGACAAAACTGCACACAATCCATCTCAAATGACACAGTCTCTGTTTTCCTGCCGTCTGCCCACTTGTCTCAGTGGATATCTCTCCTCATCTCTGTTTTAATCTCTGCATCATCAGAGCTTTCGCCGAGGTTGGTGGGCCAGCGACGCAGACTGAAAACTTGATATGCTGTGAGGCAGTGAGCTGCAAAGGGTCTACAACCCCCTGTCTCCTACACGCAGTTTAGTTCAGTTTAATTAAGTTTAGAGCTTAAATAGATATGAATCTGCAACATTTTGATAATAGATTAATTCTGTTAGAGTAGACAAATTAAGATCTATTTAAGACAAAATCCCAAACATTCTCTTATACCAGTGTGTGAAATGTAAAAATTTAGAGATTTTCTTTTTCTTCTATGAAAATATATTGAATATGTTTAGGTTTTGGACTGTTGAGTGGACAAAACAAGCTGGATGAAGACACTTTAGGCTCTGCAAAGTTATGATGGACATGTTTCACAATTTTATATTTTGCAGACAAATCAGTTGAGAAAATAATCAACAGATTATTAATATCAATGGTTGCAGCACCACTTTAGTGTAGGCAAAGGAATCTCAAAGCGGCGCCTCAGCAGACAGACTGAGACAGGAACACAACGATGAGATCTGGAGAACACAGTTATAGTAAGAGCTTTTAATAAGGTGCAGTAACTCACACCTGGGACGCACGGCCTGTGTGAGGAGTGTGTGTGCAGGGTGGAACCGCTTGCTTTTCATTTCGCTGCCCATGTTAGCAGCTTAGAGCAGCCACACAGATGCATGAGCAACACGACTCACACATGGCTGCCAGGGGGGAACTTCCAGGTAAAATGAAGCCAATGTGGAAGTGCCAACATTGAGTCAGTAACATTGAGTTACTGGATTAATCGTTTAGTCTATGAAATGTAACAAAATACAGAAAAATTGGCACAACAATGTCTTAAGAACCAAGATCATACTGAGAGTTGTAACTAGAGAATATTTGCCATTATCGCTGCCAGAAGGACTAAAAGATTTCGGCAATTATTGGCATAGTGATGCTGATGATTTTTCTATCAATGAAGTAATCGATTATTCATTCCAGCTCGACTTTACATCACCTCAAATTAAATAAAATGCGTGTTATAAGGAATAAGCCTGTCAACAGTTTAGACATAGTGTGTGATAGCTTTTGAGGTCATACTTTCACAGTCTTTCACTCACACACACACACACACACACACACACACACACACACAAGCTGCTCTTACAAATAGGTCTGTTGCATAATTTAGTATGTTTCCCAGTTCTCTATCCAGCCGAAATACAATTCCATAAAATATGCAATATTGATTGTGTCCTCTGCGGATTTATCTGTCCTAGGAAATTTTTCAGGTATGCAAAACGTTTGAGGAAAATATGTGATGTATGTAAATTTGTCAGCCAAAAGATACTTTAGATATCTAAAGATCAAATCGAAAAAGAAGAACTGATTTCTTGCTTCTGACTTTTTGTTTCGAACGGTGGAGATCCAGCCAGTATTGTGCATATCCTGTGAATGCTCTTGAGTGGCTATGAATAGCTAAAGATAACAAAGTTGTCCCTTTTCTGCCTTCTCCTCTCAGGTGAAACCTTCTCAGAAAACTTCAGTCACACAGAGAAATGCCAGCCCTGCACAGTGTGCACAGGTCTGCGCCGCATGAAGGCGCCCTGCACGGACTCCAACGATGCCACCTGTGTGTGCAACTATGGCTTCTTTCTGAATGAGCTGTCACAGCGGTGTGAACCCTGCACCAAATGTCCTGAAGGCCAGGGCATGCTGTACAGCTGTGACTTTGACCACGACACGGTGTGCGAGGAGTGCAACGGGGACACTTACTCAGACCAGGAAAGTTCTCGGGAGCCCTGCATCCCCTGCACCACCTGTGATGAGGGGGAAACATTACATCCCTGCACCTCTATCACTGACACCATTTGTCAAGGTAAGACTATGATTGCCCACAGGTTCATTGTGAAGTGTACATCACGTCACAGTGTTCTTGTATGGACATGTTTACACACGTGAATTCGGCTTGCTATGTATGGGAAATACATACCCTCATATTTACTGTACAGACTTGACAGTTACATCAATCTTCTTGCCTAAATCAGGTAAGAAAGTCCAGTGTTTCTTTGAGCTTTAGAGGTTCATTTACTGTTTCTCACATGCATTTGCTGCCATTTATACCCAACATGGAACAAAAAACAAGGATGCGATATGACTGACAAACCCCTCTCACACTGCTGTTGGTGCATTTTCTAGAGTAACAAGGACGCTGTTTCTGAGGCACATCACTGATGTCATGTTTCAGTGCCACACTAAGTTTAATTCATTCCACTGTATTGAAGTGACAGCAGATATTGATGGATATCTCTAATATATCTGTTTTTTCAGCAGCTTTTCTTTTTGCAGTTTGGCTCATAAATAATGGACTATTAAGCTTGACACACTTAAAACGCTAAACTTCTTGTGAGGCGAGGCATTCATGAGATTGTTTTACTCTGAGAAGGGAAAAAAAGTGACCCTCTTCTTTTAAAGAGACAATTAATTCACTTGTTCGGAGATTTATTTTTCAGCTTTTTAGCAAATGGCTGCGGGACGATCCTATCTAAACACTTGGCAAGTTTATCGTGAACGTCTGTGCTGAGCCAGTAAAGTTGAATGATGGGGTGTATGGCCCGGGGTCACAGTGGCCTCAATAGAATCCATGTGGGCACATATTCGCTGTACAGCACTGCCCGGACAGTGCGATGTGCTGGACATCCACATTGTCAGCCATATAATCAGATCATCTCAGTACGACATTGTGCACATTGTTGGCCAATCGACCTAAATGCCACGCTGAAGCTGGTCTCATTGTCTTCACAGGCTCATCCCTTCCACAGATACAAAGACCACACTCTTTCTATGTTGAGGGTTTAGAAGGAGGTCATATCTCTGAACGGGGTTCTGAATTTCTTTTATATCATTGCACCCTGTGGGTATCACACTTCAAATCATGAATTCCTTATGACTGCAGTCACTGCTCATTCCAATGACCTGATGCCTCATAGATTAAATCAACGCTTTTGTGAAATGACAATAAAAGGATTCTGTTGATCAGCCGGACGGTCTTTTAGGGCAGCGGTTTGAAGGATGTTGTTATCACAGTGCTGAAGACAGAGCAAGTCTCAGGCTTAAGGGAGGCTTTTGTGCCTCTCCCATGATCCCATTTGGCCTGCGAGGGCTTTCAGTTTAGCCCATGGGGCTACTTGAAGGAGCTAGTAATGAATACAACAGACAGTGAGACTATTAAAGATTTGTCCTCCATATATTTATGTGACATTTTCTTCTGCTTTGATTATTTTTATGTTATGCTTTGAGTTCTGAACTTAAGCCACACCGGTGGAATTGTGTCATTGAAAGACGTTGAGGTCGTGATCTTGTAGACATCAGTGAAAGTCGGCTGCTTGAGCTGAACAAACACTGAACAGATCAAACCTGATTTAAAGCCCCAGTATGTCACCAACACCCAGACTGAAGAATCAGCATTAATGGAATGTAACTAATTACATTTACTCAACTACTGTACTAAAGTACAAATTCAGGGTAGTTGTACTTTTATGCAACTCTATACTTCTACTCCACTACATCCTGGAGGAAAGTGGACTACTTTTTAAGGCACTATATTTGTCTGACAGTTTTAGTTACTAGTTTCTTTTCAGATTACAACTGTTCAGTGGAAAGTAATTATCTGCAAATATGCTGACTTTGAATTTGAGTGTTTCTGACAAACCAATGGATGAAGTGTTTCTTTTTGGGTAGAGAAAATCCTTCTACTTCTTGAGCTAAATAAACTATTTCATACCCCCTTTGATTAGCTGTAAAATACAGGATCACAGCTGAAAACAGGCTGCTTTTCTGATCTCATAAAAAGGAAAAACTAAAAGGAAAAACTTTTACTTTAAGTACATTTTACTTCTAATACATACTTTTACCTAAGTACAGCTTTGAATGCAGGACGTTAACTTGTAGTGGTGTATTTCTCATTGTGGTTTTATTACTTTTACTTAAGTAAATGATCTGAAAACCTCATCCACCACTGAGAATGGGAGGATTGTGATGCAAGATTCATTGCTTGAATGATCAATGATCCGGCTGCTGGACAAGTAGATGCATGTCAGTTATGGCTGCCATCACCATAACAAACCGTGGTGAACTTGTTTTGATATTACTGTAACAGCATTTTACATGTTGCAGTCTTCACTGAGAGTTTGCTGTGATATTAATAAATCTGAACTTTGCTGTAAAACAGAGGGCATATTATCCGCATCCTCTGCATGTCCATAGGCCTGTTCCTTTTTCCTCTCGCTTTCGGTTCACAGTGGAAATGAAAAAAGTAATTCTGCCTTTCTCTTTTCTGTCAACATTTGTGTGGACGAGGCCATCTTGTTTGAATATAAGGACAAAACGGGCCTTTGGTTTTGTGTTTAATGTTTAGCGTGAGCACCAGTGTTGGCCAGGAATGCAGTACTTAGTAGTGGAAGGGATGAGCCTACATTTTGACATTGTGTCATTAACTACACTACAGTTACTAATCCCAGTGAAGATCCACTACTTTGACAGTTTGGGGAGAGTTTGGTTTGTGTGTTTGATGGAGATACTGTATAGATGATGAAGACATTAACCTCTACCAAATCAAAGGTGAAACTGAAAAGTTGTCTTTTTTCAGATGACTTTCTAATATTAGCCACTAAGACTACACTCAAGCACGAGCTCGCTTGAACAGCTTCATTGTGGGAATGTGGCTTCTGAAGCTTTTCTCAAAAGACTAGCTGTATGTTAAACCACAGTTCAACACAGAAAATTAGACATGTGAGAGGGGAGGCTTGGAAAGCGCCTAAGTAAAAGTAATGTCGTGCAAAGTGTAACTGTTACATTTGCTGTTGAGTAGTCAAGTATTTACTTCTTCATTGATGGATATGTAATGAGTAAACATTGTACATTTTGGCCGTGCACAGAGTGATTAAAACATGATGTGTGGTTTAATGCAAACTTTATAAGAACCAGCGGAAATACACAGACAGGAAAGGTTATTTGATGAGCAGAGGTGGACACAACATGCACTCATGTTTTTCTACCACTGCTGTTTCAACATCTTCCATTGAGGTCTGAGAGACAGAAGTTTGGTGGCTGGAGAGATGATTCATCCAAGATCAAGATATAAGGAGCCAGAACTCCAATACTAAAACCTCCCATAGATAATTAACGCAGTGTACTTCTTGATGAATGTGAACTGGCTGTGATTCCAGGCATGACAGCTCGCTGCCCACAGTGTATGGGCTTCATCATCATATGTTATTCCCCACGTTAACCCAATCATGGGCTCTTTATGTCTAATGTAATCTTTTTACCGAAGCACAAGCGTTATCAGCATTTGCAAATCTTTAGAGCTGCCAGACGTCCATATCCATTAGTATTTTGGAGTCAGGCGACACAGGCCTGAAGGATGAACGGTCAGGAGGGTGGAGGGACACACAGACGGCCACTTCCCATCAAAAGACAAGCCGTAATTTGAGACATTGGAGAACCGAGAGTGGAGGGATCAGAACATCACCTTGACTATACTGTAGGTTGCCTTTAGAGAGAAATTTGGATTAACTGCTATTATTATTCAGATTATATTTGAGTTTAGGCCAGAGGTGAATTCTCACTTGTGATGATTCAGCATCCCTTTATGTGGATACAAGCTCAGCTGTTATGTGAGGTGAAAATCCAATTTCCTTCCACACTTCCAAAGGGATTAGTGGTTTGTTTTGAGTCTTGCAAGGAAAAAAAACTCTCTCTCTGATGGTAAAACATGCTGATACTGACCAGACTTTGTGAGGCTGGACCCACAGAGTTGAGGGTTTGAAGGCAAGATGATTATCTAAAGAAGTGTGATATGACTTCCACTCTTCTACCGGCCGCCAAGCACGGTCAGAGGTTGAAGGTCATGGGAGGCTTGTATGTGGAGGAGGTCTTTGTGGGAAGATCAGGCGGTATGAGTTTCCCCCTGGGGATGTGCACTGAACAACACGGCATAATCCCCATAATCCCCTCAGGGGTCACAACAACGGAAGACAACTGAAGTTGATTAGTGTTCTTATTAACGGCTCTTCTAAGTGACATCTACTGTGTCATACATCAGGTAAGACAAACCAGTACTGTATGGGTCAACCTTGTCTCCTATAAATTATGTGTATATATGAGTAAATGTTAATTAAAGTATCTAGTGTCGCAAAATGACATGACAATGTATTTGCTTTCCAGCTAAATATCCTCTACACCTGCAAAAGCCTATTATGTCCCATGCACACAGAGTCATACCACACAGGCAGAAAATCTCTGTTAGGGTAGCTATCCTATCAGTTATTGAGGGGTTGGCTTTACAGAGGACAAGGCTGGATAAGAAACTGGCATGTAAATGGCTAATAATAGGATTATTAACAGGGTAACTCCTGTCAAGCCTAGAGAGAGATTATCTGAAAATGCATTATCAATAGGAGTGGCCAGCCATGCTAACACACTGTGACAAGGCCCTTTCATAGCAAGGTTAAAGCTGAAAGAGCAGCGCGTGGGTTCGACAGGTTGCTTTCTGCTTGTTCGTATCAGCCTGAGGTTTTGGCTGTGAGCACTCAGTGGCAGTGGGGAACAGAGGCTTTCACTCTTCGACCCCGTTCCTCTGAGATTGTACCCAGGATTGACTGCACATATGTGGGCTGACATATCACCCAAAGCTTAGGTTTCTAGTCCTGTGGCAGCAGGGGCGACAGGTTGAGGTTTGCGGCACACATGCAATTATATTACTCATGCACACGCACGCACTAAAAGGAAGTTTACAGGAATACCCAAATATGAGTCACACACACAGAGCCAAATGTATGCAGACGGGCACCGATACTCATGCTCCTACACACAGATTGAAATCAATAAGATGACTTATTGAACATTACCAATCTGAGACAGCATATTGGAAGGATGAAGGTCGAGTGGGTGCGGTTAAGAGGAAGCAAGAGGGGGGGAGGGTGATTGGACCAAGTGCATTTGGTTATTGAATTGATAGGTGAGTAGGAGGAGGGAGCCGTTTCCTTCCTGAGTTTGGTTGACCTTAACGATTGACAGGCTGCCCTCCAGAAATCACAAAGCATAATCTGCTAACCAGCCCCATGCACAGCACTCAGGGCCAGACCAGTTCAAGTTAATCAAGACAGAAAGACGGAGGAAGAGAAAACATGGAGGGATAGACGGAGAGAAGGAGGGGAAAAGAATATGAGAATGAAACTTTTCATGGTTTGTGTCAACAGAGGAATGCATGTGCAGTTGAAGCCCGGCTGCCCTGTGCTTTCTGTCCTATCACGGCACATATGCAGTTTAAAATTATAAGAGTGGCATATTTACCAAATAAAAGGCAGAATAACCTTTGAGACAATGGGTCCTTGATTGATTGAGGAAGACTTTGACTTTAGGGCAGCGATTGCCAGTTTAATCCACTGAAATGACAACTGTCCCTGGCAGATTAGATCAGTTGTAGATAGCTCGCTAATTAGGTTGTTAGCTCTATAAATTGGTGCCATCTTCTATTCTCACTCTTTTCAAAGCCAGAATTTTAAAAATCACTCAGCTTTTGGTCTTGTATTTTTGGTTTTTGAAAGGATAAACTTTTTCTACAGCCCCGTACACACCACTTCAACGTGGATATTTCCAAATTTTGGCCATGCTTAGATGTGGTTGCTCAGCTATGATTGGACAATCAGTGTCTGTGGGAGGGGCTTAATGAATGGTCAATTTGAACAAGCATCTGACAGGCAGATAAAGAGATGGAGACAAATGGGGAAAACGATGAAGGGAAAAATGCCATCAACATTTCTGATTTCCTGCTTCCAAAGCATTTCCATATCAATAGCTGTGAAGAGCCCTAAATCCCAGTCTGACTAAACAATTCACTGTCTTTGTATTGCACAGTCACTCATTGTGTGGTAATAGCTTGGTCTCTACACATCTCCTGACTTATATCTCTACTGACTTGGGCTCTATGGCCGCAGTTGACCTTCTCGCTTTAACCCTTTTGCTCCCGACTCCACACAGTATGGGCATTGTAAAGCTGAAGGAAGCTTTAAAGTCTCAGCTGCCAAACAAGAATCGACCCCTTGTGGCCGTGACTCAGTCTCCTTGAGTCGCCTGCCACCCCTCAGGAATTTACCCCTCGACATTCCAGGGGAAATTTTTGGAGGTGATTTGGCAGGAGTGGGCGATTCTGGTCCAAGGGTGACCACAACACTAGCGCTTTCGCTCGTGCCGTTCATTCATCGGCAGAAGCTCTGCTTGGGGAGTCAAGGTCTTGTCCTTGCGATGATTTACAGTATGTACTGAGGGGATTGTGTGTCTGCCAAGCCAAGTCAAGTCTGTCAGTGTTTTTTGTCTTTTTATCTGTCATAGCGCTCTAGAGCTGAATTACTACACTGTGGCAGAAAGGGAATTTCATGCCGTATTGTGTTGCTGGCTCATTTGCTGCATGATTTCTGTCATAGCGACAGCTGGTTTTGTACTTTTATGTGTTTCAAAATTCTTCACAGGCACTAATATTCCAGATATTATATTGCATTGTTAAGTGGCTGGCATACAGTATGTAAGTGCAACCACGTTATGTTCATGATAACACTAATAGGCTGATCTTATTTAAACTTGCTCACTATCTTTAATATTTAGCCTTTATATCTATATGTCTATTTGCACTAATATGTCTTAAAATAAATATGATTCTGAAAAAGAAAAACGTATACCAGTTTGTGAAGAACAGTAGCACGTTTTGCACAAATTTGGTATCATTTTCTAATAAGGCACCCACTATAAACTTTATAACTAATGGCTTTGTTAATGGTTAATAAATCATTTACGAACATTTTATGGATTAGTTACATTTAAGCCATTAATAAGAAAAATTACGAGGTGTCAGATTGTGCAAAATCTCTTTGACTGACTTGACTTCTTACCACTTACATTCTAAAAAGGGGCTGCAGAGAATTTATTTTGACTTATTTGTGATTAACAATCATTAATAGTATTGTTAATACATGCATTCAGCTGCATTATTACCAAATGAGAAGCAGACACACCAGCCAAAGTGTTTTTCCACAACCTGGCAACCTGAAACATGATTTTATTAATGGTTTATAACTGATCTATGAAGCATTATTAAAGAATTTATTTACCGTTCATAAAGACATTTGTTACAGCTGCCATACAGGGTGTCTTGTAAGAAAGTGCCACCCAGAATTTAAGCAAAAACACCGTATACAACTGAAGTGTATAACGGAAAATAGATGACAACGAGAGCAGCACACAGGAGCTGCAGTAAAGAGAGAGATGGAGAAAGCTGGAGAGAGTGGAGAGAGGGGACAGATGCTGAGAATGTGGCCCGGTCGATAAAAGCGATGGAGTTACTCCTCTGCACTCTCAGGTTTCTCTGGTTGACCTCTACGAGTGCTGATCACATTCTGCCGCAGAACAGGCGCACACACACACACACACACACACACACACACACACACACACACACACACACACACACACGCCCTGTAGATATTCAGAAACATGCATACACATTCAGCGGCGTGTGTTCAGTCTGGTGCACGTGGGCAGAAAAATGAGATGGGTCATGTGAGGTAGGACCCGAGCCGAGGGCTCAAGGAGAACAGAGAAAGTGTGAGAAAGAGGGAGGAGATAGTGAAACATAAGTTTTGAAAACAGATCAACAAAACAGGGGTGACGGCATTCTTCAATTATCTTAATTTATTCCTTCACATGTGCTCGTTGTTGCAACATGAATACTATAAAAAAAAATACAATAAAAATGTCTAGGATATCAGGTTTTGTCAGGCAGGTCTTGGCAGCAGTCATGGCTGTACTCAGGTGCAATGATATATAATAAAAAAAAAAACAACTCAGCTTGTGTCGGAAACCCCTCCTTTCCTCTCTGTTTAACTCCACAGTCAGCCTTTAAAGTATATGGTGTTGAAACAGCGGCAACACCTGTTTGCATGTCTGTTTGCAAGAGGTTGGAATGACGAGTTAAACTCAGGCGTGGCTGCTGGCCCACACAAACACTCTCTTTGAACACAAATGACACACACACTGTATATGCGGGGGCGCAGAGCAGCGAGTTCTTTCTATATAATTACTCATCTAATGCTAGTAAGTACACATGCACCCGGATTTCCAGTCACAAGTTAATCATTAACAGACAAAGCCGGAAGGAAAATTCCAGTAATTTCACTAACAACCAAATAATGCTGAACAATGACGACAATAAATGGTTTGTTGACAGGGGTTACAGTTGGCTGAACCTGTAATTTTGACAGCTCCACATCTCTCAGTTTTTATGATTTTAATGACAAGCTTTTGCCACATTTTGACCGCTAACATTTTTGTTCTTTGAATTGGACTCACACCCTACAAGGTTGCACTCCTGTAATTTTAAAATGGGAATACCATCTGTGAGGTTTAGTGTGTCCTGTTTGGGTGTTGATGCTGGAAAGAGCGTTACAGAAGACCATTTCAGGACGTGTCATTGTCATCTTGATAAGGAATATGCTGTATGAGATATAGCACAAGTATTCATGATATAAATTATGAAAATATAGATGAAAAATAGAGGAAAAAATGTCTGTGTCAACCATGCATCTCCAAAACTTATATTACTTATTTAACATTTTTTTTATTCTTTCTTTCGTGGATTTAGATCATTTAGTTTTTCTCCTCTTAAAAGGATTATGCAAGTAGTTCATGACTTAAGGGTCCACCGTAAGGGAATCGTTGTTGAGTTGATCATTAAAATGTCTCAACATGATTGCTCTCTGACTAAGAGCAGCAGTCCAGCAATCACTGAGCTCTCTGCATAGTGGAAACAAGCTGAGCTCAGCAGGAGAAGGTCACTCCCCTCTGAGGCCAGACCATCCAATGTGAGAAGTTGAGCTAGTGGTTCAGTAAAGGCACTTAGGGCCCTGTTTTAACTGTTAATCATGGAGGGAGGGAGGGAGGGCGAGCACAGTAATGATGCAGAGACGTTGAGTAAAGGGAAGGATGGATGGATGAGATAAATGGTTAATGAACAAAAAGAATAAAGCAATATAACCAGGAAGGTTGGACAGCAATGATGTTGTGTTTACCATCAGTGGAGAGGCTCAGGAGGAGATGAAAAAGAGCCAGTGAGATTAAAAAAAACAGCGCCGTCCAAATGAACGTGTGACTGACTGACATAAAAGGAAATGCCTGATAGAAGTGAGGAAAAGTGTAGCCAGCGGTAAAATGGATAGAGAGAGGATTGAAGGATAAAGAGGTGGAGAGGGGGGTGCATTTGTGCTGGACAAAGAAGATTTCTGTCAGTGAATGGTGTCTGGTTTCGAGTGTGTGGGTGTGTGTGCGTTGATGGGGGGCAAAAACAGTCGGGTAGAGAAAGACAGACAAGCCTTGGTGGTAATGGTGGTGTGTATCTATCTGTTGAAGAGGACGGGAAGGAATATGATATGCTGCAGTGCATCACCAGAGGCTTGTTTGTATGTGCTTTGTGTGTCTTAGCCTCTTTATTCACAAACATTAGCTCAATATATCTGTATTTTAACCAAGAGTAATCTGCCCATTTAGCATTGCACCCCTATTACATCTCTCATGAATGATAGTTTAAGAAAAAAGAGCAAAATTGATGCAGCAGAACCAGAGATACTGTCTCTTTTATTCCATGCATTCATCTTCCTTCTCAAAACCAGTTAAATTGAAGATTCAGGTGTGTTAATCTAGTGGTGGCCCATGTAGCCTCAAGCTGGTTGCCTGAAGCAGAGATGAGAAACAGGTTAGAGAGGTCTGGTGAGGTGCTACATAAATTAACTTTCTTAAAAGTCAGTACAGGTAGGAAGGAGAAGGTGTGAAGTGAGGAGACTTTGTGGTTCGGCCACTTGTGAGCAAGTGATGGTGTGCTGAGTGAGCTGAAAGCACCTGGAGGTCACTGAACCGGAGCACATGGCTCATTGAACCCAGCAGGAGGAGGCTTCACTGACCCGGCAGTCAAAGTGTAAAGCTGGGTTCGCACTGATGCTTAAAAATGCCACACACAAAACAACTTGCCACATGTCACAAATAAAACTGGCACAGTGAAATAGCAACATATTCCCTGCTTGGCTTCAGAGTAGTACAACAATCATTGCCATAACATTTGTTCTTAGTAAAAAAAAAAAAAATCAATGGCTTTTGAAAGCAAGGATTAAGATTGATGGACATCCTGCATCATAAGTTAATAGGATGTTTGGTATATTGGTGTTGCCATAAAGTACTTATCAACTTATCACATCCTCAAAAATTCCTTCAGCTAAAAGCCCCACAGCAGCTCATGCATCCATCTGAGTAAGCTCTCATTAAAAATGTTTTCACCTCATTAGTGAAAAATGGCCGCCTCGCATTCAGCGGCTCTCCTGAGGTATTTAGAGCCCTTGGAAACCAACGGGATGATTTCCTGTTGATGATGTGAATAACTGTAAGTAAGTGACAGGCGAGGATAGGTTTCCACATCCGCGGTGAGGAGCGAACGTCTCTGCTTGGCGTTAATGGTTGGAGGAAAGTGGGCAGGACTGGATGGACAAACTTGCTCTTTCCCTCATTAATGGGTCCTTAGGGAGGAGGGGAAATGACCGAGTGAAGTGGGATGTAATGTGTGCGGGGGTGTGTGCTGGGTGTTGCAGCACAAGAGAAATTTATGGTTATATTGGCTATGATGGATGGATACAAAAAAGCAGATATTTGTAGCCATATTTAAATCTTGGACCCCATTTTCCAATCATATGTTCAAGCTGAAAATATTCTGACCTGCAGGGTAGCAAAGAGTCTACAACATGTCTCTCCATCTGCTGCTGCTCATAGTGGGGCATCCTTTGGCCTGGAGGAGTTTTTCTCCGATGAGTGCCATTGTAAAGCCTTTGAGAAGCATTTGATTTAGTTATATATTGAGTAGACACTTGAAAAAAATAGCGCAAATATACACCAAAAAACAGTATGCATAGCAACTCCAGTTTGGTTGGAGGACCAGGTTCATTTTGCTCATAGTAGCTAATGCAGCCTCAATCCTCTTGCCTTCAGCAGTGATGAGGAGTGGGCTGCAGACGTCTGGAAAGATCACATCTTTCTGAGCTGATGCCTGGCTGCAATAATGAAAGCTGCGCTAATCAACAACTTGAATATGTGTAATTTGAAAGTGATAAACACACAGAAGATGATCACCCAACTCTGCAGCTCTATGGAGCTTTTAATGATCTTTCAGATCATTTATTTGGTTTCACGACCGTCAACTTTACTGTTTTGGTTCATTCTCACAGATCAGTGTTGTTTCCAGCCACAGCTTGAAGCTGTTAGCAATGTTAGCGATGACCTGGTATGTAGCATTTTGCAGCTAAAGAGCCAGATATTTTCCTCAGTAGTTGGTGGAGACCAAAAACAGAGCTAAAAAGAGAGTGATGTGTTTATAGCTTGTTTTTACCGTCATCAAGTGGCCAAAAAAATCTAATAAGTTTAAGTAACTTTGAATGCAGAGTAAATAGCTTTTGTTGCTTTGTTTTAACATATTCAGGATGCTCATAAAATTTCTCTCCTTCACAGTTACCTACCCTTCAGTGTCTCCCACGCTCTTCTCCATGCCCCCCTATGATGACTTTTCACCAGATGGCCCCCCACCAGAAGTCCCTATAGAGAGCACCACCACCACCACCACCACTACCACTAACGGCGATTCCCAGGAGCGCCTCTACGATGGTCTGAATGACAAACTCATACCCATCTACTGCTCCATCCTGGCAGCAGTTGTGGTTGGCCTCGTGGCCTTCATCATCTTCAAGAGGTGAGGACAGAAACCAGGTGAAGTATAGAACAAAACCATGAATCATGGCACCTGATGACCCACTGCTGGATTACAATATTGGAAGTCTGAGTTGCTTTTCACATCTCATATTGTTTCATTGGATGGATTTCAGAGGACTGAAGAGCTGAAAGTATCCTAATAGTTCAAAAAGAAAAAAAGCAGAAAAGATGTGATTGTGTAGTTTAGTTTAATTCATCTTGTGACCCTTTAGATTTATCTTTGGACCTCAGGGGTATGCCTGACCCTCAGGTTGAGACCCCTGGCACAAAGCACCAGCCAGGTGGTTTGATGTCTGCAGTTTGCATCTTTTTCACCCTGTCCCTTTCCATTTGTATGACTAAAGTTTATTTAAAAAAAATGTCAAAGTCAACAGCTGAAGGGAAGTGGGACAGGGATCTGATACTCATTACAAATGCATACGGACAACAAAACCCAATCAGATTTTGAATTTCCGCAGCTTCATATTTAATGAAATCATCTGCTGCTTTTCTGGATGAGAGCACTCTGCTGTCCTGTGGGCCACAATATGGTCTGTTTACTCTCTTCTCATATATTGAAACCCTTGCTCCTCTCTCAGTGCCTCCACAGACAGCCAACAACTGTTCAATTTTGAATGTACAATATGTTTATCCAACTATGTTGTAGGGCAAGTGTTGCAAGTCCGCATCCGAAGACTTCAATAAAGATCAGAGCAGACGCGGGCAAACACCGAAACAGCAACATTTTAAACATTTAACTGCCTCACTGAATAATAGATGATGTTTTACCTACCAGTCACTGCTGGCATTTGAATATTAATATCCTAATTAGTTATTCAATATTTGTATTGTCATGTTTTCATGGATGGCAACACTTGGCTAATGGTTTTCTTTTTTTTCAACAGCCTTCATATTGTTCTCACCAAATCCACCCAACTGGCAAAAACTAATTTTACTTACTCACAAAACCTTGTTTGGCCAAAATAAACCCTTAATTCACCGAGTTAGACGTGGAAGTATTCTGGCTTTACATGTTTGCCCTGCTGCTTCTCTGATGCCTGACATCCCTCTCACTCCTCTCCTGATATTTATCACATCTGATTTGGTTTCAGAAATTTCCAAAATCACTGAAATGCATTAGTCACTTAAGCACAAAACCGTGGGAAAACAGGGTCCACGTTGAAAAATACCAAAGAGTCCCATTAAGGCGAGGGGACCTTCGTCATCATGGTTACAATAATAAAGACTTGATTAAAGTTCAGCAAAGATTGTGGTCATGGGTAAAAGAAATCAGTGTTGACTGTTGGTTGGAATTGGAAAAACAAGCTAGAAGTCCAATGTTTTGTTGACCTGGTGATCCACCCTGAACTCCTTCCTATATGGACTTTGTCACTCTATAATAACGCTAACTGACTCACTCTTTTGCTCAAGACATCATTATTACAGCAGTTAGAGGTCTGTTTCACTTGAATTCAAACTCTTAGGAGGACAGTCCCTTAACAAAGCTTACAGAATTAATTAATTACCATACTTTTTTTTTTCCTGGAGTTCAGTTTTTCCTTTTCTTATGACTCATTTTCCTTTCAGGTGGAACAGCTGTAAGCAGAACAAGCAAGGAGCCAACAACTGCACAGCCAACCAGAACCAGACGCCGTCACCTGAGGGAGAGAAGCTGCACAGCGACAGCGGCATTTCTGTGGACAGCCAAAGTCTGCAGGAGCAGCAGGCCCAGAATCAGGCACATACAGGTAACACACTCATGCCTGTACCTAAACAGAGGCCACTCCCATAACGCCAAGAAATACAATAGCCCCCATTTATCAAACTATCACACTTAAATGGGGCGTGTTTATCTGGTGCTGGATTTCTCTGGTAATGTGTTTCTACTAATCCACAAATAAGTCTGATTGAGTTTTGCGTTTCTGTGAATGTACACACAGACTGCACCCTCAACTGTCCCGCCGTGTCATTTAAAAAAAAAAAAAGAAAAAAGAAGAAGAATTTTTTTGCCCTTGGCAATGAACCATCTGGTGGCTTCATCAACTCCACCTTCAATATGGCCTTTCAAAGTTACTGTAGCAAATCAGCAAACAAGGATTACAACACTGACAGAGCGACAGTGTTTTTTTTGGCAGCACATGCTCCTGGCAGTTTCCAGGCCTGCCCTGACAAACCAGTTTGAGAGACTTCAGGACTTTTAAAACCACATGCTTGGCCAGATAATGGCAAAGGAAGCGCGCAAAGTGGTGCAAGCAGAAGAAAACAGTACTTGGCAGTTGTCTCTTGAGGTCTGAACAGTCTTACAGCGGTAATAAGTAGGTGGTATGTGGAGACATTTCGACAGCGTGGCCAAAGGCGCATCTTTTCCTTGGTTTTATCTGTAATGGAAGTTGTCTGCCAGAGAGGCTGTCTCTCCTCATCCGGTTATTTACTCCAAACAAACCATTGTTACTGCTGCAGGAAATATATACTCCATCACTTCCTTTTTCCAAGTAATTGCAGCCAATAGTCATTTACAAAAGACTTCAGATATGTATGACAAGATGAATGTAATCATACTGAGAATTATGATTGAGAAATTAGTGTTACATCAACACCACATCAAGCTAAATATACTTAAAGCTACATGATATAATCCAAATAATGACATGACCCGAACTTCTCCCTCTGCAGTTGTCACCATGGATGAGGAGCCTTGTTTGCTCCTTCCTCTCCACACCAGAGAGAAAGTAGAGAAGCTGCTATTCAGGGGCAGCGAAGGAGACGACTGCAACCACATGGACGACAGCGACTGGTGCAACCTGGCAGGCCTCCTGGGATACGAGGAGGAGCGGATCGCGACCTTCCGGCAGGAAGAGCATCCCGTCCGCGCGCTCCTGTCTGACTGGGCGAGCAAGGACTGCGCCAGCATCGACACGTTGTGCACGGCGCTGCGCAAGATCAACCGCGATGACATCGCCCAGAGTCTGGTGCTAAGCCCCACCGCTGCAAAGCCGACAGCCACATCTGTCGTGTGAATTAAGCTTAACAGTGAGCAAAACACCCGAACCTTAACCTTCATATTCTTCAATGGTCTCCTTCATTCCACATAATTCATGCTATGAATGCTTTAAGCTGTTCCCTCGTGGAGCCAGCAGTCACAGTGTTGATCAAATATGAATCCTGAACAATTATTTCATGTTTATTTAAAAAGGCATAAGACAGGAAGATGCCGGAAATCAGAGAAAAGCTTAAATGAATATCAACATACCTAATCAAATCAGTCAAAGGAAGCCAAAAGCCTTTACTTAACCATCAGGATGTGCTTCTAAACAGTCATTTTCACATTTTAAAATCCACACATGTAAAGCCGATGTGGAGGGAAATAGTCTAGAATCATTCCAGCCTTTCCACACATTCAGCTCACCGTCTTGACTTTAACACTGAAGCAGCAATGGCCTTCGAACCGAATTTATCGTGGATACTTGGCTCTTTCGTTCAGATACAACTACAACTTACTCTTCATTCTTAGTCAGTGTGTCCTTTTCTCACAGCGTCCATAAGCCAGTGTTGTATCTCCAAATGTTACTTTACACGTCTGTGCTACCAAAGAGGAGTAACTGTCTCCAGACTGTACCTGAAAAGTGACATTATTGACATGCCATGTTTTTTGAATTTAAGTTGTCAAATGGCATATGTCTGTTACCGCTACCCGATGACACCTGCATACCACAGCGTATCTGGATCTTTGACGAATATGACAACCTGAGGAAGGATGTGTGGACGCATTTCAAATGAACTTATTCTCCTTCAGCAAAAACAAAAGCTACGTCCAGCTATTTACACTTATTTTAAATACTTGTATTAGATTTGAGACATTGAGCTGCAGCACACGTGGACTCTATCTCACCTTCGGGTTCGTCTTGAGAGATTTCTGCAGACTAGTGCTATAAGAACTGCTGGCTGGACTCTGTGGGGAAGGTCATTGACCGAGGTAACATGAGACACTATTCTATGTGGTCAGGCCGATCTGCATAACACAGGAGATCCCACACAGGCTGCTTCATACTGACCCAGAAAAGGGAAAGATGTAGCACTCAAGTCACCTAGTAACAACGATGTATACTGTATGTACAAAGGCAGACACCAAATAAAGATATACACATACTGTGCATACATACACACATAGGCCTACAGTATGTAACCATGCATGCATATACTATACAAACAAGCACACACACACACACACACACACACACAAACAGATCACATCTACATTTACACTCTCATTCACTGTAGGAGACACAGACAGCTTCAGATCCTGCCATATACTGTGTGGAACACTCTCATGCGGGGACCATATGTTGTTTAATCTCTAGTAGCCGATATAAAGTAAATTTAAAATCCATATAATTTGCAATGTGTGCTATAGATGGTGAAATAACAGTAAACAGCATGCAGAAACTAGCAACTCATTGTCAGAAAGTGCAGAGTCTCCAAGAAAAAAACAAACAAACAGAATAATCAGGATTCAGAACAAAAATCCAGGGTTTTCTATCTTTTTAGTTTTGTTTCTCAGGGTAACTTGAATGATTGTGTTACATCAATATTACACTCACTGTTGCACCCTGTAGAATTAACTGAACAATCTGTAGTTGTTCAAAAGGAGACACTGTGTTTATCCAAAGCGGTGATTCTTGCGACTGACAATCCTTCAAACGGGTGAATAAGAGAGGGAAACGGGCCAGAGGAATAAAGAAAAGGGGTGTCTTGTTTCCTCATTGTTTGCAACAATGACCTCTGGATAAAAGGCAAGTCAGTGGAGACATAAGTCAAAGGATGTGGGATGAATTCAGACCAAGGGAAAGCGGAAAAGTTTTGGATTACTTTAAATGTAAAGGTGAAACCCAGGAATCTGCATTCGCATAAATCAGCTTGTTTAAGTGCAATCATGCATTTGTGCTGTGTTGCACCCATTTGGTTTGAATTTGTCAAAGCATGTTCAAGTATTTTATTATGTTGACGTTATTAGGCTGCCAACTGAGGACCCCAGCACATGTTTGTTTTCTTTCTTTTTGCTCATGGGAAAATATTTGAAGGAGCAAATAGTTTACGATGCTAAACTTGCTTATATCACCAACTTCATCTGCCACTCTTGGGCACAGATTGTACATTGTTACTAACTACTAGCACACTGAGCTTCATGCCGTAGTGTTACTTTAAATGAAGGTACTCTCGCTCTACTCCAAGAGTTGTATTTTAATTCCCAAATAACAACTGTAAATGGTATTATAGTTCTCTTCTTGTCCTAGATTGTAGCACTTAAATGTGTAATTATGTGTCTGTTTTGCATCACAAGTGCCTGGGAACTATTTCAGGTGTCCGCTGATGTTGTACATTTTTTGTTTTTAACTGTTTTTGTAAGTATATCTCCGTTAGTTGTTTTTTTTTTTAACTTGTAAATAATTTGTCATTTTCTAGTTTTTGTTTTAGTTAAAGCCTCAAAGGCGCTAATGTACAATATCTATATGAATGGGACATTGTTACTACCATATATGAATGCTGTCCAAGTTTAAAAGTGTGAGAAGAGCAAAGGGAAGGAAGGTGCCTTTGTCAGGAACCTGGTGCAATTGGCAAATTAATCAGCATCACGTGTATTAATGCAGTGCATCATTAAGACAGGACAGGAATAGGCAACACAAATGTAAAATACCTTTCAGACTTATCAGAAATTGCTCTAACTGTCCAATTAGATAAACACCACCTGCCACCAAACTCAGATATACAACATTACACACTATGATTTGAGTGCCCTGTATACTAAGTCAGTCTCTTTGCATTAATTGCATGGAAATAATTTGATTTCTCT
This sequence comes from Chaetodon auriga, assembly GCF_051107435.1. Classification (NCBI taxonomy): domain Eukaryota; kingdom Metazoa; phylum Chordata; class Actinopteri; order Chaetodontiformes; family Chaetodontidae; genus Chaetodon; species Chaetodon auriga. The sequence continues at coordinate 10,675,298 of NC_135093.1, forward strand.
CTTTTTTGCTGAGATTACATGACAAGATCAATGCCGCTCTCATATCTGTCTGACAAATATACAACTATAGCCATTAAGCTTAGCATAAAGAGTGAAAAAAGAAGAAAAGAGCTAAAAGTGTTAAAGGGGGTTATGTACCTGAATATGTATGCTAGCTTGGCTCTGTCCAGTAGCATAAATAATGTGGTGCTGGTAGGATTTTGTTTCCTTTGGACAGAGCCACGCTAGCTGTAGTCCCCTGTTTCCGCTCTTTATTCTAGGCTAAGCTAACTGTGCCTGTATATTTATCAGACAGATATAGGAGAGGTATTGATCTCTTATCTATCTCTCTGCAACACAACCAAATAAGCACATTTCCCAAAATGTCAGACTGTTGGTTTAAATGCACAGTGTATAACCATTATAATTTTTTCTGCTGACACTCGAACTCAAGGAACCTGTTTAGTTTAAAGAGAAATACAAGTTCCCATGTGTCCTGAATGTCTGACAAAATCACACCAGCAGGATTTGAAGTCTGTGAGATCTGCTGTTGTGACATAGACAGACTAACTGAAACGTTAAAATTGTTTTCTATATGACTGTTCTGGTTTTTTACTTATTGGCTACTTGGTTAGAGGACACTTGACACACTGTAGGGCCCCATCTCTACTTTGGATTGTGACACTTATTAATGGCCTTCCCTGAAAGCCCTTTCACTATCTTCAAAGTTTGTCCTCCTGTCAGAAACTACGACTGAAGTTGGAGGCTTTTTCCTTTAATAGTGTTCACTTAGTTTCACAGATATGAGAGATTTAATTGACAAAGTGACCAAACTTTGAACTGCATGCACAGTAAACCCAGCTGAAGGTGAAAATGTCATGACATTGTACTTGAGTAACGGTGCAGATTGGGTTTTGAGAGTGGGGTGGGGTGGGGTGGGGTGGGGGACTGGAAAGGATAAGTTTATTTTAAAAAATAAAAGCCCCGATATGACAAGACTGACAGTGCACCCGGACTGAAATGTACAGATGTGAAAAATACAGAATGTTTCTTGTATACTAATACATATACTGTACTATTCTTAATGTGAATTTGCTAAATTCCTACGTCAGACAAGCAGTAAAACCAATAATAAAGCTCAAGTCCATTCATCCTCTGTATTTCTCCAACAGTGCACACACTTGCCTCCACAGGAACGTATGGTCAATCTCAAGACACACGCGCACACACTCTGTCCTATTGAGGACCCTCAGGACATAATGCATTCCCTTAACCATCACAACTAAGCCTAACCTAATCCTAACTTTAAAATAACCCTTAAAACCAAGTCTTAACCTTCAAACAGCCCTTTGAAGTTGTGCGGACCAGACCTCACTTTACAAAAAATGTCCTCCAACGGGAAATAAATAAATGCCATTGTAAAATAAAAATGGACTTTCTATAAAATTTCTATAATGAAAAATGACCTCCAATAAATGTCTTATGAAAATAAGGATGATGAAATAACATTTCCCATAACAATATGCTTGACAATGTATTGGTTCATGTGTGTTATACAATTTATTCATTGGATTATTTATGTCTTATTTATTTATTTATTTATTTATTTATTATTGTACACTTTGGGGCTTCATACATATGCATGTTCCAACACAATCACAGTGGGCATTGGTCTTGAAACAGCCCTGAATTATTACATATTTTGCCCTCAGGATGGAGCAAGCCTGCGCATTTTCCTCAAGGGCCACTAAAGTCCTTCTGACATGTAATCCCTGCCAAATGAGACACGCTGATTAGCCCACCGACAGCTTCAACCATTGCAGCACAAGGAGGGATTGAACAGAAAAGGGGGCTGAAAAGAGGGCAAACTCGGATGATCTAGTTCCTCTTTAGCTTCGTCAAACTGACTGCATGAATTATGGCATTGCGTGTGGTCAGTGGAGCAACAGCAACACAATACTACAGTAATAGATTCCAACAGCCTGTCAACACAATTAGCCTTACTCTGGTGAGTGACATGGCAAGGTAATGGTGCGTGAAATGACACATGTTCTCACATTGGTTCCCACTGGTTTCATACTTTAACGTCACTGTGGACTTAACTCAGTGGTAGGATTACAAGAGGGAAAATATTGTGATGGATTAGTTGATGTTTTTGTTTTTGTCCTGGAAAATTTCTAATGGATGTCCACAGAAATTCATATAAGACTTCAGAAATTTATATTACAGCCGCATAAAGAGGAAACAGCTAAAAAGCCACATTACAATAGAAGTATTTGCCACATATAGTTTTAATTTATAATATTAAATGCAAAGTATATGAAATATACAGCAGTAATATATATATATATATATATATATATATATATACACACACACTACCCACCCTACTACCCACTATACATGTAATATGAAAGTAGATTATAGCATATACCACCAAAAATAAATGTCTGTACTATTGCCAATTAAAATACACTCAAACTTTTCGAAATGACTCGATAATGAGGAAGACAAACTTCCTGCTCAGACCCAGTCCAATTAAACTTGATGTAAATTATCAATAATGTTAAACATGCCTACACGCTCACTCCAGACTGACCTGTTTCTACTTATTCAGATCAGAAATGGCATCGACATGTTCTGACCTGGTCCTAGTTCCCAAGATCAGTTTCTAAGTGAACCACCGTTCAAATGGAAAACACATTCCCCAGCTAACTGCTGCTAACCTCCAGTGAGTCGTTAGCGAGGAATGTTTGATGTGTGAAGGGAACCATGTGTGCAGGACTGACATGCGGTGTGAAAGAGGATAGGCCATGTTGAGTTTGGGTGACCAGTTGAGTTTTGGCTTCACGTTGAACAGAGTTGTCTTCACAGAGCGACGCCAGCCATCGACTCTGGAGTCACTTCTAATCACTGTTTTTGCGTTAATAGAAAATTCACATCATCGTGAACCCCTAATGAAAACCTACAGAGGCACTTCTTGAGTGATTGCCTTAATGTGATTCATAAAAAAAGACGGATGTGAAAGCTACCTAAATTTTGCTGCAAGGTTAACATTTGATGTTAAAAACATGAGCTTCACTGTTGCCCTTTATTCTGTTGAGATTGTGGAAAGAAATAATACGAAAAGCAACGTGAAAGAGAGTTAGGTTGATCAAATAAGTTTTTTTCTCAGTTCACTTTAAAAAAGGAAAAGACATTGACAGAAAGAAGATAATATAAAACATATGAAACAAAATAAATGATAACGTTTTATTGCTTATCTACAGAAACCGGTTTATAAGAAATAAAAAATAAAAAAAGGAAAATTGTGGCAATTCTGCCATTCAAGTATATGAATGGGGAAAAAGTAGATGTTTGTTAATATCCCTCCCTGCCGGTTAATTTACCTCATGTTATGGTCAGTTTAATGACTCAGCCACAGGATAACATGCTATTTACTTTACAAATCACCAATGGGATAAAGTGAGGACGTGGAAACAGGATCCCACAGGACTGTCTAGAAATGAGAGGTTGTAAAACCTTTGACATGACAAGACCTTCCCACTGGTGGCGGACAAAAAAACAGCACAACAAAATAATCTGAAAGTTCATCTTCCAGATCTCAGAAGAATTAAAATGAAAGCAAGACTCCATCAGTGCAAAATCCCAGTTTTGAGTCAAAACCAAGAATTAAATATTCAATCTATCTTTAACACAATAGTTTGCATTTTTGGGAAACGCACTTATTTGCCTTCTGAAATAAATAAGATTGATATAATTTTCCTGTCTGCATGGTAAATATAAACCACCCAGCAGCTGGTTAGCTTAGCTTAGCACAAAGACTGGAAACAGGGGGAAACAGTTAGCAAAGGTAACAAAATCTGCCTACCTGTTGAGATGTGTGGCCATTGAGAAAACAGGAACTGAAACAAAGGACTTGCAGGAGGGTGAGGCAGGTGAGGTCAAAACGTCACCAAAAACAAGAGAGCAGTTCCAGGGAAACACGACAATTAACTAATTAACCGGGAAACCAGGGACAACACTAAAAATCACAGGAAACCCCAGGGAACAAGGAAAGCAGGTGAACACAATGATACAATCACAAGGGTGGGAAAACACGGGAAGTAAAGTAAACTATGTCACAAGAGGGAAGGCTACAAAATAAAACAGGAAATATCAAAGCTAAAAAGTCCAGATACTAACTCTACCTGCATTTCAAAATCTCCCTATTTAGCACATTGTTGTATATCTTATTGCTTAATCCCTACAAACAACTTGACTGTCTCCAATCTTTGTGCTAAGCTAAGATAACCTTTAACAGACTGGACTTTGTTGTGTCAGAATATAACCCTCACCCAGTGTTTCACCACTTTTTTGTTTTTATAAGCAGTAGGTTTTGTTGAATTGTGTTGAGCCTGAAAGTAGTGAAGCCTGAAATACTAGAAATATCCTCCAACCTCCGTGCCTTTTGTGTCTCATACCATGCAAGTCAGCACAGTGTTCTTTTAAAAAGGCAATCATTGAGGTAACTGGGGTCAAAAGTCAGGAGCATCTTCATCTTTATGACCAAGAGAGGAGCGTCTCTCTGAGGATCTCAGCTGACGCTCATGATGATCTATGACTGACTGTAGCACGTCAGCAGATCATTCCAGACGATGGCACACGTGTTCTCTTTGGTCACGGAGGACTTTTAACAGGAGATCAAACAGAAGGTGCAACCTTTGAAAGTAGCAAAATGGTGTTCCAGAGTGGCACACAGGGAAGCAGTGACTGATCTCCTCAGAAGACAAAGGTCAGCATCTTTCTTTCTTTCTTTCTTTCTTTCTTTCTTTCTTTCTTTCTTTCTTTCTTTTTTGTCTCACAGCTTTATGGACATGCATTATTAAATCACTGGAGCATTATTACACGGTTTTAAAACTTACAATGTTACTTGACACGATGCTACAAACATGATGATCTAGTAGAATGTGATGCATTGCTCTTTGTCAAAGTACATATATATACAGTATATATAGAAGTTAAAATGAGCTCCACCTTAAACAGCTACAACAGTAAAATGCAATGCACACATTAAAGCAGCAATTCTATTAATCAAAAAAAAAACAAAAAAACCCAAACATAAGTACTGTAATATAAAAACACTGACAGGAACTATTTTAACTTACTTTTACTTTTAATACTTTAAGTACATTTTGCTGATAATTGCATGCTTGTACAGAAGTAAGGTTTGGAATGCAGGAGTATTTTCACAGTGTAGTATTTGTACTTTTCTTTAAGATATCTGATCTGTTTCAATGAACTAAAACAACGCAAACTCAATTTTCATGTTATCTTTTTGTCCACACTTAATTCATCAGTCCACTTTTGTTTTCCCTTCAGTCATAAACAAAGGCAATGATTCTGTCTGCATGGATTGTGTTATTGGTCTTATGGGTACGGTAGCTGTATTTCATGTTTGATTAAGCCAAACGCAATATTTTACTTTCACTCTATCCTGAATGATCTGGTGCGTGACACAGGGAGATCCCGCTCAGTGTTTTCTGCTGTGTTTACACATGGCTACTCAGAGGGGACCACGTAACCCATCGCGCTTACAAGCTGTCCATCTATCAAAATGAAGTGATGTGGTTTCCCACTGTGTTCTATTATTCCGCTCCTCTTCCTCCTCTCCCACCTGCCTCTGTGTGCTGGAACAGAGAGTGAGGCTCTGCCAGCGATGCACACAATTAAGTGAAGAGTGATGAAATTATATCTCTGGCCAGGGCAAATGGTGGGATGAAGGGGATGGAGAGGCAAAGTGGGATGGAGGGAGAGTCCATTCTGCCTCCCTCTGGGGCCAAGGGAAATTCTATTAGGCCTATAATAGAGCAATTTTTCACCTCCTTCCACATCAGTCTGTTATACAATTCCTCCTCCTCTCCTTTCCTCTCTCCTATTTAAAGATGGTGCAGCATGATTGAGAGTCTCTCTCTAATTCCTCCCTGGAAAAGTCTTTTCTCCATCTGTCTCGCTTCTTTTGTTACACCGCCATGTGATGTAAATAAGACAGAACCGGCCTTACAGTGGCCTCAAACTGATCACAAATGGGGTAAAAAGTACATTCCAATCCAGTTAACTATTTGTCTGCAGCCTGAAAGCAGGTGATTAAAGCTTAATGACGGGAATGTGCCACGGAGAGTCTTTTATTGTCCACAATTGTTCCATTTTCAGCGATGATGAAGCTTTAATGTGTTTAGTAGGAAGCGACAAAATAAGGAACATTCACACAATTCACACAGCGTCTTTCGGTAGCTCGTTAACTGGTGAGGCATTCCAGGCTGTGGCTTTGCGGTGAACAGGAAAGCATTTATTTGTTTGTCAGAGGGTGGTTCAGGGGGAAATGCCATTAAATCATTACTGATTTAATGGCATTTGATGCAAAACCTCACGTTCCCTGTTTCTATTTATGTATCCCGTCTGTTTACCAGGTGTCTGGCACATGCACATCAGCTGTGCAATCAGAAAGTATTCAGCCGCCATGCAGAACAGGCTCGGTTTACACATTGCTCCTTGTCATGTTTACAAGAATTCATAAGAATCTCACCCTGTTTTGAAAGAGGAAATCCATCCATCCCTCACTATAACAACAACAGTCAGGCAGAACACATTGCGCAAAACGTTAACCTGCTCCATCGCACATTCATGTAAATATTTTGTACGTGCTTCCTCCCTTTGATTCTTTTGTTCGCCCGACCTGACAAGTGAGACACCTTAACTGACAGAGCCTTCATGTCACAACAGAAAAAAGGTCTACAGTACAGTAACAATTGCACAAAGACAATGAAGATACCTCCAAAGCCTGATCTGCACCTAGAGGTACAAACACACTGTGTGACTGACACTGATACCCTGAGCCAGCTGTACATTTCAAACGGCTGTCAAAGAAGACTGCCTTTGAAACCTTGTAACCACTTAACATGAAATGCTTTATATTTTAACATTGTTTATGTTCCAGGGATGTCATTACAAAATCATATTACATCATGGAGGGGTAATAGAGGTACTCTAGCACAAGCACGTCTGTAAGATCTCAGAAGGAAAGTACAAAAGCAGTGTTTATAAGGACTAAAAAGCATCTTTTAGCTTTTAGCTACAGCCTATACACCCTTTATTGCACTTGGTCTGGTCTGGCCAGTAGCTTATGTGGCTAGCTAATGTATGCAAACTGTAGGTCGATATTGCTGTGCTACTGACATTTGCAGACATTATACATTCTTGCATCTGTTGCCTTGCCAGATATCTGGCTTCGACCCACAGTCGGGGGACCTGTGGTTCTGGCTCATAGTTAAACTAGCTTTAAGTCTGGGACAACTCTGCGGTAAAGAATGGGACAAGGCGATCGTAGCATAGGCGTAGAATAGGAGTTTTTTTTTCTCTTCCGTGGCAGCAAACACAACACACGGCCTTAACTTAAATTATTGGTTGACTGTAGTAACTGCAGATGCAGGTTACTCACAAAGGAACTGTTCTGTGAAGGGACAGGCTTGGCCAGTAACACACATAAATATTTCAGTGTTTCTATCACAAAGGTTAAACAAGGACCTCACACACATTTTTTGCTGCCTGTGGTTCCATTCCACTGGATCTTAATGAGGGTGCCTAATGATGATGTCTTTAAAGCAACTGACTGAAGAAAATCTTGGGGAATTCAATGTGCCATTAGAATTGTGGCCACGGTGGCCGCCTATCTTCAGATGTTACATTTGTCTCACACTATTGGTGATATGTTTGTCATTCTGACTTCATGCAAGTTTCTGCAGAGTCATTTTAATGGCTCAGTAAAGTAAATGGAAATAAATTGCTGCCTGCAAGTTTTGCCAAGAAAAAGTCATGCATAACTCCCCGCTAAACCATAATGTGTTGTTTTTAAACTTTCAGACGAGAAATGAGATTCGACATGTTCATTAGTGAGCTTTAGAGGTGCTGGCAGGCGGCTTTTACCCTTAAATCAGCCTCTTTTCAGGCTGAGCTAACTGCTGGTGGTAGGTTCATATTTACTGCGCAGGCATGAGAGTGGTATCGGTATTCTCTGCTCATTCTTAGCAAGAAATCAAATTCGTGCATTATTTCTTTGACTGTATTGACACACATTTATATGTTCTTAGTCCTCTTGGTAATCCAGTCTCGGCCAAAACAAGTCAAGTCAAGTCAAATTTCATCCCTCGGCTCACCCACCAACATTAAGATTAACACAGCCACCCACACAAAACATGCTAACCAACAGAGAGACGTTATTTGTGAGACGTCCACTATATTTGCTAACTGGACTGTGTTTTCTGCACAGAGCACACAGGAAACTGGAACTCTGCCCCCATATTCAGCCTCATGAAATGTGATTAGCCTTCAGAATAGCCAAGGACAAGCACTGATGTTCTGCATCTCATATAATATACAGGCTTGAGTTTCATCCCAGCGACCCGTCTCTGTGGTGAATGCAGGTATAGAGTGATGTTCATGATGTCACATTGATATGGCCTCTAAATAAAGGAGTGATGTAATGTTGCACTGTGGATGTGGAAGAGGACACGGGAGCAGATTATTGTACTGCAGAAGATAATACAGCTTGCTAGTATGTCATGGACCTTTCCCACATCTATCTAGACATCTAGAGAAAGAGCCCGTGGGTTCTGGTACTTCATCCCTGTGTTTTTTATGTAATAAAGACACCGATACCATGTTAAACAAGAGTTTTTCTAATAGCTTCCTGTGAATAAAGAAAGCATTGTGCTAGAGACGCCAAACTCTCTTATGGAAGGTTAAAAACAACTCTCCTGGCCTGCTGCCTATGCGCTAATGATGCAAAAATAAAAAAAAAAGATTTGAACCAACTGAGGACCATGCAATCATTCAGTGTAACAAAATTTCCAGTAGGATGTGAAAATACTCAAAAATGTGATGGTTACAAAGACCTAAATGTGACCTAACATGGTGAAGAATCCCACAGATGTACATTTCTAGGTTCTTTCCATGTATTCTTCTGGTATGTTCACGGTCTGTGATGACAGACAGAGGCCCAATCGGTCAACATCAGTTTTAGAGCTTACCTGAGGCAGAATGTGTTGCAGCTTGTCTGTTTGTGATGTATGCAAACTGCATTAGGGATCCTGTGAATTGAGAGTGGCAGGCCTGCTGTTAAGTATTTCTAAGAAAACATAAGTCCAACCCAAAGCACCTCAGTGACGTTTGATAAGCTTGGTTAGGCACATACACATACAGACAAACGCATACCTTGCTGTGTGAAAGGTTGAGAGACAGCTGATTTGTCACACAAAACTACAGGGAACAAATGTCTTTGAACGCCCCTGTGTATCCCAAGAGATCTTGGGATAGCCACTGTTTAAAAGGCTTTTCTCTCAGTTTAATTCAGGAAGGCTCGGATTGCTGATGGCTCAGTACCATTCAGCCAATAGCAGAGCTTTGCAGCTAATGCTGCTGGGGCCCATCTGTAGCACCTGTGGAGAACTGGAAAAACACAGCTGAGAATAGAACTGTAGAAATTAGATTCGGGACAAAGTTAGGAAATGCTAAGCTCTCTCTCTGTTGTACAGATGTCTTCTGAAATCTTCTGAACTTCTTGTGCATTTAGATTTGACAGCCTTTTCTTTAGAGGCTATCTGTGGCAGACGAGTTTTTCAGAAGTCATAGTTGATCTTGGCCAGCTCTGACCAGACAGGAATTTGCTCTTCTCCCTTCTGGGCAGAGATACAGCTGCATAAGCATAAAAGCAAGAGGTTTAAATTTTCCTTTGTTCCAAGTGCGGTCATAATGTGTTGATTTGCTGTTGACTGCACTGCTTAGCAGTACTTAATCATTCCAATGTTTGGTTCTTTTAATGAACATCTTTTTGCTGTAACTGTTCAATGCCCCATGTCCTCTTGTATGTTGTAAGTATTCCTTAAACCAAATTTAAGGGATAACAAAGATCTGAACTAAACCTGGAACTTGAACAGCAAACATAGCAGACCTATTGCATGGGAGCCTCACTTAAACTTAATTTTGAACAGATCCACATTAGTTCGTACAGTAGATTGCAGTGTGAGACAAGCCTTGATACAGGTTTATATGTTGTCTGAGTAAATCATGTTTTATTCTGCTTTTCTCCCACATTTCCCATTATTCTCTTTACCCTCCCCTTCTCCACGGATTGAGACAAAGATTTTATAGACCCAGACTGTATGTCTGTTTGTCTGTCCATCAAACATATCTGAAGTTGTCATTGGATTATGAAAAATCTCCAGGGAGAAATGCTTCTTATTTGTCTCTTCTGGCTTTTACAAATTGGCCTGATATTGTCCACAATATTTACACACCTCAAGGAAAAGACTCCTTTTCTTATAGAGAGGCTGGTACACAATCACACATCACCATCATGTCCATATTTTATGCACCCATGTGAAGAGATGAAAGTGACAAAACCATCAAGAGGCACTTGTTTACCCTCAGGGCATTCCTCCTCTTCAGTTTGGGATGTGACCTCTTGGGCTGAGTTTAACCAAGAGGGTCATTGTGTCTGTCTGGCACACAAAACAACAGATAGTCTGGCATTCAGCCCTGCTCTTCTCAAACCCGTTCTCCTCTTCCCATTCCAGATTTGTACAGAGGCAGCGCCGAGTGTCAGGTTCACCTACAGTATCAGCTGTCAGGGACTGGAGTCAGATCAAAGTGGGATAGTGAAAAGACTGAGATCCACACCCCGACTCCTAACCATACAAAGAAGCTAAGGAGCAAACCCCCCTCCCCCGGGAGTTGTAATGGGAGCGGCTGATTACCCCTGTGTATCACAGCCATTTGGGCCAACCTAGGAGCAACAGGGGAGGATAGCATGCACCCAAGGAGGAGACCTTGCATAGTATGGACCAAAGGTAGACAACCCCTAACTTGGCAGTAGTGGGAACATCCTCATCCCAATGAGCTGTTCAGACTACATGTATGGCAAATAATGACAAATGCTTTGTGAATTTCTGCATACACAACTGCTGTGTATTAATTGCAGCATACAACAGTCCTACCTTCACCCCATCCCTGTCTGTGTCAATCTGGTGTTATCCTGTCTGCTGCATCATGAGGAACTGTCCTCTTCCCCCTCAGAAAACAAGAGAAAATTCAGTTAGGACCGATCCGCTGCCCAATTTATCTCAAATCCTCAGCGATGCAGATCTAATTTCAGCCTCTTAGTACCACAAACAGGAAGAAGAAGCCAGTCGATAAACAGCCCATGGTCACTGTTGGAGGGAGTGAAGTCGTGATGGTGGTGGGGTGGAGCAGGGTGGAGGTAAGAGAATATGGTGGCACAGAGGAAAATGAAAACAGGAGGGTTGTCTCTATCTTTTGTTCAGTCCATCACTCACTGCCTCAACCTCTGGCCTTCTAATTCCTGAGATAAACTTAATTAGAGTATGTAGGCAAATTAGCTAAAAGCAGTTCAAGTAAATTGAAAATACTGAGAAAAGTGCATGTAATCTGGCCTGGCCACATGACCTGAAAACTGGGAATGAGATTTCAGATTTTTTCAATGCACATGTACATTTGTTCCTTCATATTTAGGCAAAATAATAATCATTTTTACACTTTGCTTTTCTTCATGCTAAGCTAAGCTAAAGAGCTGCATGGCACTAGCTTCATATTCACCATACAGTCACTGATCTTCTCAATGTGTATTTCCAAAAATGTCAATTTGCAGATCTCAATGAAAGTCCCAACAACATTTTGTGATCAGACTCCCGCAGCCAGAGTTAAGGCTACTCAGCTGAGGCCTGAATCTTAACTGTGATCTGAACGCATTACCTGAAGTTGCACCATGAAGCGTGGACCGGAAAAAATGAAACAGGTGAGAGCAGCCAGGGGGCTTCTTGATGAATGAGATGCCCATTTTATATACCACTTTCTGCCATTTGGCAACAGCGTTTCTGAAGAGGACAGACACACAAAAAAGCAAAACGCCAAGAAGCTTATTAAGCGACTAAAGGAAGCAGGGTGACAGCAGAACCAGATGGCAAGAGGAAGCCCTCTGGTAAACCTCTGATCTAATATTTCAAATGGAAGGCTGATGGAAACAGCATGTCACAGACAACATAATTCACAATTATGGCATCTTTATCATAATGGACTTTTCTGAAATTAATTGATGAATAAGCATGACCACATACAAATAACGTAATAGCTATTTTACCCATAGCTGGGAAGAGGGGCTGATAAGATATGATTAGATTTTTTGGTTTTATTTCAGTTTTAATGGGACATAATAATGTTACAAGAAAGAGACACACACATAAGACTGTAGGTACACTAGATACACAATATTAAAAAGCATGAATTTCACTCTTGTGAGAAGTAATTTTCAGGACAGTAAAGATGTCACAGTAAATCCATAAAGAGCACAGCATGAACGAAATTCACGGTCCGTATATTTCACTTTACAAAGTGCTGATTTTTCACACATGGTCTGCTGAGTCAATTTCATGACTTCTAGGATTGCAGCTACAGTCCCCCGACCGTCCCGCCTTCTCAGGAGTATAGAATTCACCAGGGAAATCTAATTACTCTGGACAGAAATAGTAGATGGCCGGATATGTCTACATCAAGAAAGGTCCTATCAAAACAAAAGGCCTCGTGAACAATAAGAAAAACAAACTATGCAAAGGAAAAAATCTTTCCAGTAAAGGATTTCTGTTCAGGCAGCAAAGAACTGACAGGTGCTTTCCCAGTTCATCTCCACCATGATTACCTGTCTCCTGCTCTTTAGTAATTTGCAGAGACACAACTACAGAAAACAAAACCATAATGAGAAAATTTAGTCAAAATGACACAAAGCAATAAAAGTACTTCATACTTGCCAAGCATTCTGGAAACTGCCAGATATATAAAAACAATAAAAGCTCACTGTTAGCAGCTAATGATCGATACATAGCAAGACTGCAATTAAATAAATTCCCAACCATCTCGCATAAACGCACTTAAGTTCAGATGTAATTATGCCGCAGTGCATTGTGGTCAGTCGTGCTGACATGAGGGGGATAGGAGAGGTCAAATGTCAGATGGGACCGTTCCTGACCCCTCCAGCACGCCACACAGGGGACTTTATGAGCGAATCCAATTTAGCCTGCTAAGCACTCAGCATCTTGTGAAAGTCAACAAGCCGTCACTCATATTTCCCTCTCTTCCCCATCCACCGCCTTCTCCTTCTCTCTCACCATCTTCCTCTTTATTCTCTCTCTCTCACTAGCCTCCCTGCTGAGGCCACACAAACTCCCTCGTCGCGAAACAGGCCTGCTTCTAAAAACAGCCCAGGTCTGAAGTGGAGGCACAAGTGTTCAAGGTGGCTCAGAGTTGGAAACGGATGATGCAGAACAGGACATTTAAACCAAAACAAAGCTTGAAAAGAGCATCAGCTTTTAACATCTAATGGAACTTTATTGATGACTGTTGAGATACATCGACACAATGATTTAAATTACAGCATATTTGTGTGTTTAGATATATATAAGTTTTCACCAGCTTGTTCTCTTTTCTTCTGGTCATCTGATCTCAAAACAGTTATAAGAGCTCTCTAGATCAAGGAGAGCACGGTAAAGTGATTGAACGACAGCAGATTACAAAGGAAAGATAAAGTATGACTCGCCACATATGGATGTTGTTAAGTTTGACATGTGTGGGTGGGTTCAAAAAGGTGGTACAAAATCTGTGAAACTATGGGAACTGCATTTAGTTAATTTGATTACACACAGGATAGATGAGTTAAAGACAAGGACAGAATAAATGTGACTGAAAAGACCATTTGAGAGCGATGCACATGCATTTCAGGAGGATACATTATACTGTGTATTTTGAGAGTAGAGGAATAATAAATAAGGGTTAGCCCCTGTTTACCATTCTTTGGAGCAGTACTGGAGAAGCTGGATCATGAGATGGCAATGTTTGTGTAGTTGGTCCTGACTGAAATATCTCAGTAACTACTGAGATAGAATGACATTAGTGGTCCCCTGACTTTCATCTGGTGCCACCATGAGGACAAGCTTTCAGTGAAATGAAAAATCTCATAATCTACTCGATGTATTGGCTGTTAATTTTCGTTCATGGTTCCCTGAGAATGGATCTTACTGACTTTTCCTTTGACACCACCCTGAAGTTGACATTCGTCACTTTGAGTCCCACGTCTCTAAAAACTGTTAGATTAAGTGTCATGTAATCTGGTACACAAATGTTTCTGGAATAACTTCCTTAACTTTTCATTCAGAGCCATCATAAGGACTAATTTTTTATTCCTCAAATAGTTTGGTTTATCACCAAATATGTGCAGAACTAGTGATGCTCCCATCATCCTCATGTGTTATGTGCTAATCAGCAAATGCTAGCATGCTAACACACAATACTGGTGAACATGGTAAACATTATATCTGCTAAATATCAGCATGTTGACATTGTTGCCGTGAGTATGTTAGCGTTCTGACATTATCTCAAAGCTGTCTGAGTACAGCCTCACAGAGTGGCTAGCACAGCAATGTTTTGCACATTAATGACAGTATATCTAAAATGAAACTATATTACAGTTGACTGTGTTGACAAGTGTTTTCAGTAGTCGACAAGTCCACAAGTCATCTAGCTGACGATTCGGGATGCACTGATGTACTTTTTGGGACTCATTTGAACACATCACCTTGGCCCGGCTCAGGCCTTTCTCTGCAGAATTTTACTTCTTCTTCTTACGTTACTTTCCAAACTCTTTGTGCAAATTTTAACCAAGGATAATTTAGGTAAACTAAGGCTTGTTTCTTTTAAACCGAATTTTCCTTCAGTCATTTATAAAGTACTTTCCAGCAATCTGCAAGCAACTGATTTGTATACTAAAACTGCCTTGTCATCCTAGGTGGATGAGGCACATGGTTTCCTGCAAAGGCTGGACATGACATCAGATTTGCTGCGAGGTTGTCCCTCAACAAAGGATGTCTGCTAAATAATGACTTGCAGATATCAGTTCCATTGTGAGCTGTATATTATTTCTTGTGCATGAGTCTCTGTTTCTGTCCCCCATTCATGTTCACACATTGACTCAGAAAGCCTGCAAATTCCACATAAGCCGCAGGATTAACCTCCCAATGGTACACCGTCAGAAGAGCTAAGCTATTACATGAGAGACACAGTGTGTGATCAAACAATGATTTCTGTGTTAAGAGGGTGTTGGTCCACTAGCGCCATCATGAACACATTGATATATTTGGGTATAGATGATGCTAACCATGAACACTGCTCAATAAGATTATACATGCACACACACATTCTTTTATGAAGCCAAAAGACATGAAATATGATCCGTAAAGTCATCTGCACATAACTCAGCTGAATTGTCAGGAGTGGTGTGTAGAATCTGTGTATTGGGCCATATGGCCTTGGACATATTGCCCACCAATGACAAATTACATGTTGTGGGTGTGTGGTAAGTGTTGTTATGTCTACTGTAGATCTCATCCTATACTGTTGAGGACATGTTGACTGACAATGATGAATTTTACTCCCAAACAGGAGAGACAGGAGATATCTGCTCTGTCAGGCTCCAACTCAAAGGTGGTTCAGCACAAAAGAGAGAAATCTGACCTCTTGTGTCACTGGCAGCTTCTTTCAAGTCAAATGAGAACCATCCTGCATTAATACTTTGGACTGTGGTCATGGTTTTATTTACATCCTGCACAGAACACCCTGGGACAGCATAGTGGAATTTGCTGACTTACTTGTATATCAAGAAATAACTCCAAACTTCCAAACAAAAACTGTAGAAAGTCCAGATAAAAACATCAATCAGCACCGGAGTCCTCAGGTAATCTACAGGCCAGACTATATTTTTAATTGAGAATATATACAATAGGATTAATATTTTAAATATTAATTACTTAATTTGTAATTTTAATCTTTGTTATGATTTATTATTACAAATGAAATACTTGATGACAATAAAAATCATTTCAATGCCCGGAGGATACAACTGATATAATTACACTGAATACAAAAGGGTGGCCAGCGGATATAAGTTTGATGTAAAAACATGAGTAAAACGTGTATTTGATGTTATGCTGCCCTCTAATGTTGTAAAGAAAAACTACCACAGCTATAGATAGTTTGAGGTTGAATGCGAGAAGCATCAGTCAGGATGCTATATTCTTGTATGGAATATCTATTGTTATTATTTATCATGATTTGATTAGTATGTTTGTTATGCTTCTGACTATTGACGCTGGCTTTTATGTTATCCTCAGATTTATTCTGTTTAGTCACTGAGTAAAGTGCCGCCTTTGTACGATGTGCTTAGGCTGCCTGGAAGGTTTATTTAGACATATAAAATCCAAACTAAAACGAATGGGATTTTAAACTGTAATGGGAAGTCAAGCACCAATAGTTGTTAAAAAAAAAAAAAAAAAGTGTCCTCTTGGATGCCTCTATGGTAGATTAAACATTAAGAAGACTTGATCGTGGTTGGCCTCTATAGTACAGTTAAATACTTAATAGTTCCCTGTGTTTCCCTGTATTTTATTTCCCATTTTGGGATCAATAAAGAAGCAGTCTAAAGTCTATTATTTATTATTATTATATATATAATTGATGGGCTGACTTACTGCACGTGGCGTTCTGTCTCCATGGTTAGATTTTAACATTAGCAGATTGACAGGCACTGTCATATGCTTGAATGGTCCTGCACAGAAGACCTTGGCCCTCATTTTCGGCGCAACATCAAACACACAGTCAGTATCATCAGTACATCTTGCAATTGCAATTGAGATGCTGCTTTATCTGCCACGATTGGGGCTTGGAAGCTGTTTGCTGCTGCAGTGAAGAATGCAATCCACAGCTTTTTTGTCTGGGAATCATGGAATTTGTTCTGAAAACTCAAGGAGAGCCGTGCTAGCTGACATCATGAAGTTTCTGAACACTTGGTGGATTTTTGGAATGTGGTGGATGATAGAGGCTTTGGAATTTGACAGTCTGGCACATCTGGAGGAAATGTGTTCAATTCATTGCACACAACATGATGTAGACACAGTTGTGTTCAAAATAATAGCAGTGTGTTCAAAGCTCAAAATCCTTATAATAGCTTTTTTTCCATACACGCAAATGCATTGGGAACACTGCACATTCTATTCCAAATCAAAACATGAAGAAAGATTGATCAAATTTGCTATTACTTTACAGGAAGTGAAGAAAAGGAAATATTAGGCTGTCTAAACTAAAACATTTACTGTATAAACTGAAAAATGCTTGAAGATTTAGCTTTCCTGTGAATCACTGAACTAATATTTAGTTGTACACTGTTTCTAGCAACTGCTTCACATCTGTGTTGCATGGAGTCAGCCAACCTGTGAACAGGTATTCCAGCCCAGGACGATTGGACTACATTCCACAATTCCTCTGCATTTCTTGTTTTTGCCTCAAAAACAGCATTTTTGATGTCACCCCACAAGATTTCTATTGGATCAAGGTCAGGGGATTGGGCTGGCCACACCATAAATTACTCCTGTTGGTCAGGAACCAAGATGCTGCTCGCTTACTGGTGTGTTAGGGGTCGCTCTCTTGTTGAAACACTAATTTCAAGGGCATCTCCTCTTTAGCATAAAGCAACATGTCCTCTCCAAATATTTTGATGTATTCAAACTGATCCATGACCCCTGGTATGCAATAAATAGGCCCGACACCATAGTATGAGAAACATCCCCATATCACAATGCATGCACCACCATGCTTCACTGTCTTGGGGGTCGTCTGACAAATTGTCTGCAGCCCCTAGACCCAAACTGCTTCCATCAGTCCACAAAATGTTGCACCATTTCTCTTTAGGCCAGTCAATGTATTGCCCATAGCTTGGCTTCATATAGGCGTCTTCTAATTGTTACAGTACTCACAGGTAACTTTAGACCTTCTTTGATCATCCTGGAGCTGATCATTGGCATCTTTGCCATTTTGGCTATTCTTTGATCCATTCGAATTGTAGTTTTCCGTTTTCTTTCGCACCTTTTTGGTTTTGGTTGCCATTTTTAAGCATTTGAGATAATTTTAGCTGGCTGAGCAGCTGATCATTTTCTGCACTTCTTTATATGTTTTCTCCTCTCCAATCAACTTTTTAATCAAAGTACTCTGTTCTTCTGAGCAATATCTGGAACGACCCATTTTACTCCGATTTTTTGAGAGAAATGCACTATAACCAGCATGTACAACATTTGCTGTCTTCATCCTGAAATAAGTGCTACCTGTTTGACACCTGTTTTTTCACAGAATGATTGACCTCACTAATTGAACTCCACACTGCTATTATTTTGAACACACCCCTTTCAATTAATAACTCAATTACTCCGAATCAGCAGCATGCATGTCATGACTGTTGGATATGTTGGTTTTCTATTACTCTACTACACCTACTAGTAGCTTATTTGCCATGTAGAAATATAATTTCTACCAAAAACAGTGATTGATCTGGTTAGTGATGTTAGACTGCTGTTATTTTGAACATAACTGTATTTCCTCTCTGTAAATCATGCCCAGTGCTCCAGAGAAAAAGGTTCGTCTTTATCTACTGTAATATGTGGCAAGGACAAATGAGATCCATACTCCATACATAAAAATACTTTATTTATGCTTTTAACCTTCATTATATATGATTATTTCTTATTTGAGAGACTGAGATTAAATGATAAGAATCACTACAAATAAACTAAGGATACAATTAAGAAACATCATACACAGAGAATACAACAAAGGGCAAGTGAGTTCAACTTGACTATGCTGCACATTGCTATCCCCCTACCAGAAATTCAGAACACAAGGAGACATGGATGAGGCATGTAAAATAGAAATACAACCCAAATGTAAATGTACAGTATGCTCAGTGATTTCCTGAGGATTCATGTTTCACCCATAAATTACTTCATTAATCATTTTCATCATCATTATTAATCCTTATTGCAAATGAAAGACGACTTAGCTTAAAATAACTAAGCATTCTTAAATGAGTTCACCATGGTTAAGCTACTGCTGACTGATTAATATGCTGTAGTGTAATATGTATATATTCATCATCTTCTTTGATCTCTTTAAGTCAGAGTTTTGGCAGTCAGCAAACTGACAAGCATGATCACCAGTGAAACTGGCCTGAAGCATTTTTCTGTTTCATCATCGTGCCTGCAAGAGAAGAACCAACATTTATGCAAAACGTATCAATCAAGCTGTATGTCATCTACAAGAGTAAAAACGTCCTGAAAAGTTAAGCGAGCTTTACCTGTGTTATCCTGCCTCAGGACAAGTGGTCCTACTGAGATGTCTGCAGTGGCATGGTAGGATATGTCCCTCTTAAATCGCCTGAAGTGACCTGGGTAGCAGTGCTGGAGGAAAACAACATTAGAGACTTCTGCTGATGCACCTGTAGATAATCTATTGAATTTTTCTACAAACACACGCACACAAATTCAGTAGTACTTACAGCTGAGCAGTTGTTATTGCTCAGAAGACACAGGTGAACCCGGCAGTGAATGTAGACAGATGAAAAGTTGGTAAACTTGAACATCCTGAATGAGAATCGGGCCACAGTGGAGATGCCGTTCTGAATCAGATCAACTGTATTATCTGATGGATTAGGACACCTGGAAGACAATGAAAATTGGAGAAGATACAGTATTATCAGGTGGGCAATAAAGTGAAGTAACAGGGTTATATTGCAAAAGAGAGGGTGGGTTTTTTAGACAATCAAGAACAAGACATGAGCATGCAAAGGCAAAGTCAAGTTGAAATATCTCCTTTACTGTGCAGTAATGAGATCCCAGCGGACAGGGTAGTCGGCAATGTTGACAGGTGTGGCCCAGCAAGAGTCCAGAACGGTGGAGATCTGCCGTTCATCGACTCCTTCTGTCCGGACCTCCACATAAAACCTCTGGTCAATTTCCATTTCTATGTTACTGTCGCTGGTCAGGGGGAAGCGGAAGCCAGCGTCCTGGTAGGGGATCATCCTCATATGATACAGCCCCTGGCCAGATGGAAGCTTCTTCCTTACAATGCTATGAAAAAACAACACATAATGTGACTACACTTGAGATGGAACAGTTTCCTGCCAGGTTCCTGGTAACTTCCAAGCTGAAGCTATTTGTTAATTAAAACTTAACAGTTGTGCAGTGAATCCAATTACGCAAGGTATGCTGGACAAAGTCTTAAGGGGCATCTTTGACACATTCACATTTCACCTACAGAACAGGGACATACTCCCCTGGCTTTGTTTTAGTATTGTTGGTTTAGATGGTAGGTGTATCAAATACAACATTTAAAAGGAGATGTTATGGTCACCTCTCTACAGGGTTGATGCCCACAGCCATAGACAGGGCCTGGGCCAAAGGGTATACACAGCAGAAACGCAGATGAAGGTTCTTCTGGCGACTGATTAGACCGTTATGGGGGTCCACATCACCCTGGATGGTGTTCTCATACATGAAGTGGGTTCCATTGCTCTTAAAATGGAAATAACAAAATAGTTGATTATAATTGTAATATGTCTCACAGAGTACCTTTCTATCCAAAATGTTGTTCAGAGTGTGTCAATAGTTTGTCAATGGACTCACCCTGAGAACTGTCCCACACAGGTGGTCGTCATTGTCAAACTGGAACATCAGTCGTCCATCCTGGAGAGTCCCTTGGCAGGAGTCTTCCTGGAGATGGAGGGAACTAGAGTGGAAGCCAGCCTCAAAGAGCTGGCAGCGTGACAGGGACATGATGCCTGAACTACTGACACAAGTGACGGACGAGTCTATGAAAGAAAGAGATAATTAAAAAAAATAGTTTATGTAGTTTTTCTATAGCTTATCTAATAATTAGAGCTGCAGATGGAATTTTAAGCTCCGTGATTGGATATTCTTTGCAGAAATAGTTGAATTTCACCTTAAAACTTTATGCACCTTGGACTTTTTATCAAAGAACCAGATGTTTTCAATGGCAGTTGTTAATCTTTTGTACTAATGATTTAACTGGGTGAGTTTTATGCCATTCCAAGTCGTAGAAGTGCTTCACCACTGAGTAATGGCATCTATGAGCAGGATTAATGGGACTTTTACCTCTGGAACATGTCTGAAATAGCTCCCCCCATTTGAGAGGTTAATGTATAGTTCAGTGTTTTAAGAGGAGCTGCCCTCACCATAGCTCTCATTGTTGGGCCGATGGTGGTGCTCATCACAGAAGCAGCCATAAACACCGTCTTTCTCGCCACACCACTCATACTCTGTGCAGTTCAGTTGTTCACAGGGGTCTGACTCAGCTATGGAAACAAAGTGGAAAGGATGAGACAAGGAGTGGTGAAACTGACACAAAACAAGCAACAATCAACACATTTTCAAACAAGCAGGACAGATGGCAAGCCTGATTAAGCTAAGGATTTATTTTCTCATTTATTATCTCGGCTCTTCATAAGCCCAATGCAAACATACCACATCGCAATGCTGGCCGCCACTCAGGGATGTTCAACCCTTGAACAGAGCAGGTTTCCTCATAGGCTGAGACAGCAGAGCACAGTATGCCGTTAGCTTGAGTGTAGAGGCAGAGATCGTAGACACAGGAACTGAAAAAAGGCTCGGGGTCAGAGTACAGGTGACAGGCACTGAATGGGCCGCTAGTGTTGGCGATGACACTGCAGAGCTCAGAGTATTCTTCCTTAAAGGGACAGTCATCACCAATCTTTTCATCTGTGGATCCACATCTGAAAGGACACATGCTGTCATTACTGTCTACTGAAATAACATCCATAGAATCATCCATACTGCTTTTCATCTCGGCTCACCCTGGCTGGCTTGTGGGTGCCTTCCAGCTGTGTCCAAAGTCATTGTCATTTTGTGCCAATGTGCCATTGGGCAGCACTTTGTCATCTGAAGGGTCACTGTTGAAGTTTCCACACATCCCGGTGACTCTGCTGTCACGGTTTTGACCAACTCTGACCAGTAAAGTACTCCGGCCATCAAACTGGACTATCAGGTCAATGGTGTTGACCACAATGTAGCTTCCCTGCCTAACTACTTGAGCTAATGTTCCCACGGTGGTGGGAAGAGACACCTCGTTTGCATTCACCTGAAGGTTAGAGAGAGACAGGACAGAGGGCAATTGGTTTTCAATGTTTTCACCTGACAGATGTAGAAAGTTGTTCGTCTTGAAAATATTTAACAATTTACCGTTACTCTTCTGTTGGGTCCAATTCTGATGTTTGCACTCTCTGGTTGATTTGAGAGGTATATGTCCACTGCTGAGACAAAAGACACACGGTTGTTGCCACGGTGATTATTGGTGGCTGTTACCTGAAAGTGGGTTTCGTTGGTTCTGTGGTTCACACTCTCAGTAATGATGTAAGAGCATGTTCCCTGGAAATGAGCCACTGCCCCATCCAAGGTGATGTAGTGTGGGTCCCCCCACACAGTGCAGGTTGACATTACATCGAAACAGCCCAGCTGGCCGTTTCTGATAGCACACACTTGTGCAGGACTGCAAGGTGCAGCAGAACAGCGCAGATCATTGGGAGCGTGGCACTCACATCGCTGGGAACAACCTTCTGTCCAGAACGACTCACCAGCCTGCAGCATAGGAGAAAAAGAGATGCATAAAATATTATAAAATTGAACTTTTGCTGCACGAATACATGAAAAGGCTGCTGAGGGGAAAGGGGAGTGGGATAATTAAATGTTGCATATCACACATTCATAGTCATGTGATACACCACATATTTATGCAAGATTCACCTTTGATGCATCACAAGCTATGGCAGTGTTATGAAATGGTATGCATTTCCTGTCTCCTAAGCAGGTGAGGTTGCCTCTCCAGTCCACATCCCCATTTGTCAATTTTAACACAAACATATAACTGATGGACTATTGCTTGTCTATGTCAAAACAATCCAACACTAGATACAGTACAATTTTAACATTTGTGCCTTATTTTGGCGCTGGTTTTTATCTGCTATCTAAATATGCCTGGTCCAGATTTACAAATCAGACAACGACACAATCTATCAGATATTGTGTGCAGCCAACAAAAATATTTAATGAGGAGTTTCTCTTTAACCCTTTACAGTAGATGGTTTAAGCAATCTGATGAAAAATAACAACTGTAGTGTTGTTTTGGTATAGTTACACAAATCTGGTGTTTTATTGATTTATAGGTTTCTTACGTTATAGTAGGAGCCATCATATAGGCAGCCACAGCTTTCTACAGGGATACAGCTTGCCCCACTCCTGGCAAAGCCTTCATCACAGAAACATCCCTCTGCGCAAACCTGCTCACAGGTGGCATCAATGCTGCTTGCACAGGTGTGGCCACAGTCTGTACCACACAACTCATAATGGCTGTTGGCTGGACAGTCAAGTCCTTCATAGATGAGAAAAGAAATTATGTCAATGAGAGACTTTTTTTTTTTTTTTTTTTCAAAACACCTCTTCGATCACTTCTTCGACTTAACTGAGCTGTGGATAAACAACACATTGACAGGTTGACTTACTGCAGGTGGTGTTCTGTCTCCACGGGTAGATTTGAACATTAGCAGACTGACAGGCACTGACATATGCCTGAATGTCTCTGCACAGAAGATCTTGGCCATCATTTCCCGACACACAAACATCAAACACGCAGTCATTGAAATATGGTGTTGGGTCCACCTCCTCATGGCAGAAGCTCAAGGGGCCATCGGCTGCCTGAATCACCTCACACTGAGCTCTGGCAGGTAGGTCATTGGTACATTGTGGGCAGGAGGAACCACAGCCATCACTGCAGGTGTAGTTGCCAGGCACCTTCCAAGCTGTCCCAAACTCATCTGGAGTAGTGACCATCATTCCAAATGGGGTGATGAACTCATCATTTGGATTTCCATTGAAGTTTCCACAAAGCCCACATGTTTGTCCACTATTGATGGTAATAATTAGAGAAAAGTGTCATTAACCAGATCATGAGCTTGATTATTGAATCAATCGGCCTTTATTTGAACTGCATCTTTCATAGCGGTTACTGCAATTCAAAGTGATTTATGAATGATTGACCGGATGATAATGCGATAAAAATGATCAAAGTATATATAAAAAAACAATTAAAAAGATAAAATACAATAACAAAAAGGAGATCAGAGAAGATGAATCAAATTTTATATATATATATATATATATATATATATAGAGAGAGAGAGAGAGAGAGAGAGAGAGAGAAAAGAGAGATAGCCAGGAAGTATTAGGTTTTAAGTTTACATAAACCTGTAATTTGAAGGCACGGAGATAGACACTGTACTCCATCCATCGTACGTGACACTCAGACCAAAATCAGCACTGACAAATGTGCGAGATCCAGTTGTATAAATGGACACTCGACCTCCATTCAAGAGAACTGGCACATTTTTAGTTATTCCATTTACCTGTGCCATTGGAAAAACAAAATTGGAAGAACAAGACAGTGTCATTAGTTGATACCAATATTGGTCGGACACATTTTTTAGAACAATTTTTTTCCAACAACTTTTTCTGGTCACTAGCCACAAAATTCTTTTTTGTAAAGTTCCTCTTATCGATTCTTCAGATGAAGAATATCTATCATGGATCAGAAATGGTTCTGCTCACCTCAACCGTACCGCTGCTCTCCTTTGACATTCGGACTTCATAGCCCCACACATTCACAAAAACTTCAGTTGTGATTGAAACTGGCAACCCATTCCATGGCTCATTCTTAGCTTCCACTGTAAAGTAATGGAGTTCATCAGTGGTATTACACAATGTCGCCAGAACATAGCGGCAGGTTCCCTGGAAGTCATAGGCCTTGCCATCAAAGGTAAGGTAGTGAGGGTCTCCAGAGGCAGAGCAGGTGCCATGAGGGTTGGGATGGCAGCCATATTCACCCTCCACCACACGGCAGGACTCCTGGGGACCACAGGAGTTTGGGATACAGTAGACTGCCCCAGCAGTGCCATCACATACACACGAGCTCTGACAGTCCTCACCATCCCAGAACTGTTCACCCCCTTGCCGATAGCGTCCTTGGTGATAGCATCCGCATGATGTTGGTGGAACACACTGGTTCCCATTGAGGATTAAACCATCATCACACTGGCAACCTTCCTGACATGTGGTGTCACAGGAGAAGGGAAAGGAAAGGCTGGGGCAGGCGGAAGGACAAGTGGTTCCACAGAGTTCATAATGGCTGTTCAGAGGGCAGTTTTGCTCTAGAGTAACACAAAATAATTGAAGGTCAAGCAAGGTCAGTGGATTTATTTTTATTTCAGAGCCACTTAAATAAAAAGGAGGGAAAATTGCCTACCACAGTCTGTTGCATTCCTCCAGTGTTCAAGTGCAACACCCTTCTGTTGACACATTAGCGCATAATCTCGTAGGACCTCACACAGTGCTGATGCTGGATTGTTCGAAGCACTAATGATTTGCACACATGCATCCATTTGCAGCCATGGGTCCAACGTGGTCCAACACTGGGTAAATGGCCCATGTGGTGAGCTAAGAATGCCACAATACTCGCTAGAATTGTAATCTGTTGTTGAATTATCATTCACACTTTCCACGCATTGTGCAGCAAGGGAGCCATCTCGCCAACTGTCGCCAAAGACCTGAGAGCTGTTGACCAGGTGGCCATTGGGAGTGCGGAAGTCATCATGTGGGTGACCGTTGTAATTACCACAGAGTCCACCCAGTGAGCCATTGTAGATGCCAGGTGCAGTGACACGCACAAAGTGAGGCCAAACTGTTTGCACAGTTACACCAAAGGAAGTGCGAAGGATGATACTGTGAATGCTGCTGTGGTAGATTTGGATGCGACTGGACACTAAGCTGAATGGTAGTCTGATCATCTGACCATCAACCTAAAGGGCCAGTCAAACAGCTAGTGTCAGATTCATTGGGTGACAACATTTTCAGTTTCCATCACAAACCTTTCAGAATCCCTTTTTCCTTTTTTGGAGAAAAGGTTTTCTTTTACGCATTATGCAAAATAAGATTGCAACATTGAAGACAGAAATAATTATAATTTTTAGTAAAAACATCCTCTAGCACTATTTTTGTCACATCAGTTTTTGAAATATATATTTTAGTCACTTACCTGAACTATGCTGCTACCTGTCATTTCAATGGAGATTTGTGTACCCTCTGCCTCAAACTTGAGCAACCGGGCAAAACCCTGCTGGCCTCTGGGCACCTTTTCTGCTGTCACCACAAAGTGTGGGTGATCAGACAATCCCATCACCTTGGCAAGGGTCAATCGACATGCCCCAGGATACTGATATGCCACTCCATCAAATGTGTGATATGACCCTGGGCCCCTTGTCCAGCATGTTGCGTAGCTGTTAGGTGTGCACCCTCTTTCTCCTTCCACCACACTGCAGGATTCAAGTGGGCCACAATCGTGGGACTGACAGCTCATGAAGCCATAACTGCAGCTACATTGTCTCCCACAGTCCTCATCTAGTATTACAGTTTGTCCAGAGTGGTAGTAGCGACCCTCAAAGCTACAGCCACAATCAGCATGAGGGACACAGACCCCAGCACTAAGGATGTAGCCTGAATTGCAGATGCAACTTTCTTGAGGAGGTAGAGGGCAGTTGTGGGGCGAATTGGGGTTGACACAGGTAGCTGGACATCCTGTGCCTTGGGACTCAAAGTGGCTGTTGGGTGGGCAGGGGATTTCTATAGAAAAAAATAAAATCAGTGTTGAGTTCATGGACAATTTACTCAAAATGTTGAAGTTATGTTGCTCGACTGACAGACATACCACAGAAGCCTTGTCTCCTCCAGCTAGGCAGCTGTATACCCTTCTGTTGACACTGACTTGCATATGCACTCAGGGCCTGGCACAGAATGGGCTGGTACCCTTCTACTACACACAGATCATACACACAACTCTCCACAAAGGTCTGTGAGGGAAGTTGTTCATGGCAAGCAGCGAAAGGTCCAGAACTGTTCTGGAGGATACCGCAATGGACAGCATTGCTGTACAAAGCTGTCTGATCCTCAGAACAGGGAACACATTCTAATCCTCCACAATATACCTCACAACCAGGCTCATCATCCCCTGATGCTTGCCAGCTGTTGGCAAAATCCACATCAGAGCTCACAATCTCGCCTTGACGGGTTTGAAAGTCATCGTCAGGAATATCATTGAAGTTTCCACACAGGCCACATGTTGCATTCTGGTAAATGTAGGGCACACTGATCCTGACATAGTGATTTGTGTCATAGGATACCTCCAAGCCAAAATCAGTACTGATGATCACTGAAAAACCTGACTCATAAACCTGGATGGTGCCATTGTTGAGGTAGAATGGAGTGGCTGCAAAGTTTCCATTAACCTGAAAGCACAGCAACAAATATGCCAAAAGTAGAAATGACACATTTGGTCTTATTTAAATGAAGTACTGATTTTAACTCCAGTCAGAATTACAAACCTTTGCTTTTGCATGATGTCCCTTGACAAGCTCAATGACTTCATTGTAGACATACACCTTGACCAGTCGTGTCCAGGAAACATGAGTGCTGCCCCGGTGCTCATTCTTGCCCTCTACTCGATAGTAGGGCAGCTCTTGATCACATTGCTCTGAGAGAACGTAAGTGCACGTGCCCTGGTAGTGAAACACTGTGCCATCAAAGGTATAGTAATGTGGATCACCACTTATGGTGCAGGTCCCTCGCTGCATTGTCTGGCAGGAGAAGTGAAAGTCACTTCGCTGGCAGACTTGGGAAAAGGAGCAGGGTTGGTTGTGACACTGCAGACCCTCTGGCGTGCAGGTGCACTTCTGCGTACACCTGTTGTCGCTCCAGAATGAGTAACCCAGTGCCATGGGGTAACCTTGAAAAAAATGTAAGAAAAAGGTCATAGTAGACTTAACATGGTGACACCATTACATGTATGACCCTGCCAATTATCTGCATTACAAGTATACAGGTCTGGACAAAATTAAGAGACCACTACAATTTTTTCTGAAATCAGTATCTCTACATGTATGACAGCCACTCCATTCCAGTTTCTGTTGAATTCCAATACAAGCACACCTCATTCTACTTAATGAAGTACTAGATGATCACCTGAACCAAATTGTATTTAACAAGGAAAAGTATAAAAACTATTGCGGTGGTCATCACTATCCTCTTGCAATAGGACGAGCTGGATGGCAAAAACAGTGCTGGTAGTACCTCAAAAGTAACTGGAATCAAAAAATAACTACTGACCATGCCAAAAGAGTTGAAAGGAAAAGTTCAAGAAGGGTTCAATTCTGGCTTTACTGGCAGAGGGGTACAGTGAACGCCTGGTTGCTTCCATCCTTAAAATTTCTAAGATGGAGGTTCATAAGAAAAATGTCAAGCGGCAGACATTGGGGACAACAACGCCACAGACCGGCAGGGGGCGGAAACGACTCTCCACTGACCGGGATGACTGTCAACTCATTTGAATGTCACTCAGCAACCGTAGGATGACATCAAGTGACCAACAAAAATAAAGGCAAATGGCAGCTGGGATGAAGTGCACAGCGAACCGTTCGAACCAGGCTCCTAGGGGCAGGGCTCAAGTCATGTAAAACTAGAAAGAAGCTCTTCATCATTGAGAAGCAAAGAAGAGCGAGTATTGTATTGGTCAGTTATCAAGATTAAAATGCTGCAATATTGCGGCACTGAACTCAGAGAAACTGTCCCCAAATTATAGAAACTTTGGCTAAGGCACAAGTATGGTATGCGAAGCAAATTGGCCAGGTTAGCCAGCTAACCAAGCTGCCCCCAGTATCAAAAGAAGAGTGTTTCGCACTGTGTTTGAGGAGTGGGTGAACATGCTAGTAAAAGTCACACCATTAAGGATGACCCAGACGTTCATTTGTTGACAGCCAAACCTTTCCTCAGTGCAGCATCTGCCAAAGGAATCTCAGTATAGCAAGGCATACTGTTGACCTGAGCAGGAAGGTACTAAAACAGAGTGGGGAACCTCTTTTCTATCAAGGGCCACATCGATTTTTACACAGTCCTTCAAGGGCCATATTCAGTGGC
Organism: Chaetodon auriga; assembly: GCF_051107435.1. Taxonomy (NCBI): domain Eukaryota; kingdom Metazoa; phylum Chordata; class Actinopteri; order Chaetodontiformes; family Chaetodontidae; genus Chaetodon; species Chaetodon auriga. Next base: position 10,704,301 of record NC_135093.1, read on the forward strand.
ACACAGGGGCTGTCACTGTTAACTGGTCAGCGTCTGAGAAGCTTATTGTGCATATGTGATGGGGCGGGGGAAAGGGCTCAATTGTGTCAGGGTGGCCTTGCCAGAGTGGCTAAGGTCACATGAGTTAGGGTGTGAATGGGTATTAAGCCGCCTTTGGAGGGATCTCAGGACTGCATTGTAAGTGGCATATACCACCTCCTCCTCTCAGTCTTAGCAAGAGTCAGCACTGCTCCCAGCAGTAGGTTGGTGCTTTGCAGCTCAATGATTAGTGTCGTAAGTTGACATCAGCTGGTTCCACATTAAACAGCATAGCAAATATTTTAAATTCCTTGTGTTTACTTTTCATGTCCTGCAGCCTCTTACCAAATGCCTGAAGGACATCAGCATATTCATTTGTAGTAGCAGGCTTTTTTTTGTAGAGAAGGAAATGCACAGTGTTACCCTTTTCCAGTTGCACTTGCCATGCCTTTAATTTTGCTCAGAGGGAGCTGAGAAGCTGGCTGGAGTTTGAGGTTCAGCTGTGAGAGGTATCTGGTAATGTCCACCATGAAGGCCACACCATACAGACACTTGCAATTGCTCAGTTCCACGTCATGTTTTCCCTTCATCTCTGTGAATTATTCCAGACAAACTGACAGTTTGGATTTATTTTACTTGGTCTGGTGCTCAGAATGCGGTCTTGTAAAAGCTGCTTGTTGGGCGCCCAAACTCTGAAGAGCATCAACTTTGTCCAAGCATAATTTTCCTCGAAACCATTGGGATTAGCATGTTTTACAGATGGAAGGAGGCATTTAAGATTATCCTTTTTTCATCACTATTGCTGTGTCACAAGCACACCGGCTTGCCTTTTGTTTCAACAAAAAAATCCACTATTTTGTCCATTTGTCTTGGAAAGGTGGAGAAAAGTGCTCAAAGCCCTGGGAAAAGCTTTTTTCTCTGTGCAGTTTACTGAACGTCAATAGCTGAACTAAAATGAAGAAAAAGATGGAATGTCTGTACCATGTTGGACTATATTAAAAATATACATAACTGTCAAAAGACACATTAATAACAGTGAAGGACAGCAGGGTCATGGTTTCTTGAAGGCCCTTGCAGAAGTCTACCACAGTTACACATCACTTTCATGAGGAACAGTAGTGATGTTGCCCCAAACGATGCACACAATAGTAATCACCCTCTGTATCTAATTTTACCCCTGAAAGTGCAGGCTGTTGGTCCCTGATCCGTACGGAAGGCCCAGCGACCAGGTCTGTTGACATTGCTGCTCAGGCGGAAATTTGAGTTACTGCCTGTAGCAGTGCTTAAGAATGATCCAGGTATGGAGAAATGGTAAGTGGAGTGTATTGTATCATAGCCAGCCTATAAATACAAGTGGAAAAAAGAGAAATTAATTTAATCAAAATTTGTGAGTGTATTTTTGTTGTGAAAAAAAATAGCATGTAGGCTATCAAATCCACAAAACATTATCAATTTTGGTATCGTATTTAGTCATAACAACTAAATATACATTTCACAACTGTAGTAGATCTGACCTGCACATTCCGTATGGTTGGGGCTATTATCCCATAGTTCATCAGCACGAATGTATACAGGCCACCAGAGATCAACACAGCTTGGACAGTTGTGCGCTGCAAAAGATGAATTCATTATCATATGTAATGCTTTTTCTATGCTCTGCTACAAGTCAGAAACACATTTGTTACAACACTGTCTTTGTGCATCACAGTATTAAGACATTTATTTATCATTTCATGCTTCTATGTTCCTTTTAAGTTCATTGTATTCACAACAAAGTTGCCTCCAATTAACTTTATTTATTTAGGACGTTGTTTTTTTCTTTTTGCATTAAACCCTTATATATTTCATTGTATTTTCACCTTTCAAGATGTCCCTTTTTTTGGTGACACTGAATTAAGTTGACTTACTGTTCCTTGTGGTTTCTATTGTGAATATGGTAATAGGTAAAATACATATATGCATCCTATGTATTTGCTCATTCAGAACGAGGTGACTCACTGTTCCTGTAACTGGAAAGTAGGCCACCTCATACCATGTCGCCACAAAGACCCAGTCTGCACTGAAGTTCAAACTTGGAAAGTAGTCGTTAATGTCCTGTGTAGCTTGTTGGAGGACACTGCCACTGGTGTATTGATTGTAGTAGATCTGGCCATTTCGTCTGTTGTCGAGATCTGTCCAGAATGGAGCAATGATGTCTCTGGTTCCGTGTAAAGGGAACCTTTGAGCTGTATATGTCCTCAGTGGATGGACAAATGTCAGGTGTCCATTGTGGTTGACCTGTAAATAAATGAGTAGATATAACAGTCTTTCTTCACCAACACAGAAGTACTTGTCATCGGCTACAATTCCTATATTCACAGGCTCAGATTTTGCCTGGTACTAAGACCACTGTTCTTTAATTACACTGTTTAGTGTTACAAAATTCAGACTATCACCTTCCATACTGATTAGGCATTTTGTGTATGAACTTTAAAAGAAATGAAAATATTATGTATGCAACTTTACAAAATGTGACTTGTCCATATTTTCGCAATGACCATGTATTGGAAGTTGTTTGTGATTGATGGCGGCAAAAGTAATTTCACTGCAAAATATTTTCACCATCTACACATTACAGTACATTATTTGATTAAGTGAGTTTTACATACATAAATCTGAGTATAAATTCGTCCAAAATAGGAAAAAGGTCGGAGCAGGATAATCCGTGGAGAACTTCCATCATCTGATCGAGAACTTGCAGTTCCCGATATTGGGTACAGGGGTGCTAATAATAAAAACAACACAAACAACAACAACAACAACAACACGCACACACATTTAAAAAACAACACACAAATATAGTATTATAGTATATGGAATTAGTAGAAAACAAATGGGCCATAAAACACTGCCTTTCAAACTGTGTGTGTGCCATATCAGGGCCACGGTGTGTGTGCAAAATTAACACTGCCCTGACGTAATGAATGCTTTGATTAGATTAAAGACTAAAATGATTAAGCTTCAACTTACCTGAATCCTCTGGAGAAGTCACCTGAGGAGTCCCCTCAGGAGTCATCGTGCCTATGAAAACAAACGCATGAATACAATTGGATAAATCAATACAAAACATCAATAGACAGAAAAGTCAGTTAGTGAACAACACATGAAGACCTCGTTTAGTCTGAGTGAACTTTACATTGTGTCAGTACACTGTGAGATCACTGCTGGATGTAGCTACAGGTTAATCAGAGTACATTTTGGAGCACTTCACTGCTGCAACCAGAGGGGGGCAGTGAGACACTGCCTTTCAAACTGGTATTAGGTGCCATATCGAGGCGACGCCACAGCACACATGAGCACAATTAGGGCTTGTTGAGTACGCAACATTAGTCAATTACACACTGATTTTGACACGATTGAACTGTTAAGAGTATGAACAGATTAAAACTAAGAGGTTATCAAAGCTTCAACTTACCTGAAACCCCTGGAGGAGTCACCTGAGGAGTCCCCTGAGGAGTCCCCTGAGGTGTCCCCTGAGGAGTCCCCTCAGTGGTCATCGTGCCTATGAAAACAAACACATAAATACATTTAGATAAATCAATACAAAACATCAACAGACAGAAAAGGCAGTTAGTGAACAACACATGAAGACCTCGTTTAGTCTGAGTGAACTTTACATTGTGTCAGTACACCATCAGATCACTGGTGGGTGTAGCTACAGGTTAATCAGAGTACATTTTGGAGCATTTCACTGCTGCAACCAGAGGGGGGCAGTGAGACACTGCCTTTCAAACTGGTATTAGGTGCCATATCGAGGCGACGCCGCAGCACACATGAGCACAATTAGGGCTGGTTGAGTACGCAACAATTACACACCGATTTTGACACGACTGAACTGTTAAGAGTATGAACAGATGAAAACTAAGAGGTTATCAAAGCTTCAACTTACCTGAAACCCCTGGAGGAATCACCTGAGGAGTCCCCTGAGGAGTCCAATGAGGAGTCCCCTGAGGAGTCCCCTGAGGTGTCCCCTGAGGAGTCCAATGAGGAGTCCCCTGAGGAGTCCCCTCAGAGGTCACCGTGCCTATGAAAACAAACACATAAATACATTTGGATAAATCAATAGAAAACCACAATGGACAAAAAGTCAGTTGGTGAACGACACATTAAGACATTGTTTTGTCTGAGTAAACTTTACATTGTGTCAGTACACCATCAAATCACTGCTGGGTGTAGCTACAGGTGCATCAGAGTACATTTTCAGAACACTTCCCAGCTGCAACCAGAGGGGGGCGGTATTTTTTCAAGGGACCAATTAAAATGAGATTTGACTGCAACGTCTTGTGTTCAAAGCTACTCATTCCTACTAACAAACAACCAAGTTATAATTGTGAAGCAGTAACAACTTTGAGCTCGTGATTTTAAACATGATTGCATGTCAGGTCTTTTAAGACTATGAATAAATGAAAACTAAGACATTATCAAAGCTTCAGCTTACCCGAAAACATCTGAGAAGTCACCGTACCTATGAAAACAAAATGCATTATTCATATAATGGACAAAAATGTCAGACTGCTAACGTCAATAGACAAAAAGTCAGTTTGTGAAAAAATAAATAAATGCATCAACAGAAGTAAAGGTGAATTTAATTAATTTGATTTAATCAAATACTTACTTATCATCACCAAAAGGAGCACAGCCAACATGATTTGACCTGCCATCCTCCAACGCCCAAAATCAAACCCTGCTGACCAAATATAAGAAATTAAATTCTAGAAAAAATAAAACCAACCAAACCAAGGATGCACGGCCCTCTAACCCTTTCCTGCATGGTTTTAAGAGCAAATGATGTTTCGAGACTTCAGTGCATGTTGATCCAGATCATGCGAATGAAAATGGAAGTGCAATTATTTCTGAGGAAATTTTTAAAAAAAAGTCTTGCAATGCTCAGAAATTCTGTCAAAGATCCTGCATCTGCACCAAAAACAAATCACTAGTTCATAAGCTCAGCCTTATTTTTTGTGATATTTCAGAAATATTATATTATACTAACATATAACCTGTTAACTGACTGCTTTATTAAAAGTAATTTATTTTAGCCATCAGTCCATTCAAATTCCTAATTAAAATAATGCTATAATCCAGTTGGAAATAAGCACCAGTTTTTATCCCCCACAGCAGTCTGAAGATAATGTCACACAAAAGATTAATTACCTGTTCTTATGTGCCTCTTGTGTCTCTCCTCTGCGTGAAACTGCAGGGGCTGCAGCGAGGCTTTATACAGTAAAACCTGGCTCGGATCCATGAACTTGTTGTTTGACCAGTTACAGGAATTCAGATGGAAAAAATAAAATTGCTTCCTTATAACATTCCATTGTACATTAAGAATAAGGAATTCTAAGACTGCATTGAGCAGAAACAAAAAGTAAATGAAATATTCCACCAAAGGCTTTAGTACTTCAGTACGTTATTAAAAATGAAGTGTATTTATTTGGTAGTTAATAGTTCCAGTACTCAAACTTTTTTTTTTTTAACCACTAAGGCGATCATTCCCTAACTTTAACCATAAAGTTATCTAAACCTAACCAAACCTTAACCATGGGGGCAGCAGATCATTTGAAATGGTAGTAGAAAGGCTTGTTTTGGAAGTTGCTGAACTGACCAACAACCCCTGAATACTTTCTGTTCCAAGGCTTGGTTGTTTTGTTTCTGTTTTGTTTCTGTTGAAAGGTTACGAATTGTTCGTCTGCGTAGTTCATTTTGGACTACACACATCAATAGCACAGTCGAAAAGTAAAAGCAGGCTGAGAAAAGGAGCTTTTCACATGAAAATCTTTTCATGTGAAATGTCATGTGATCAAGAGAAGGAACTTTTCAAGTGAGTTATGAGGTTATTTATCCACCAGCGACAGTTTGCCAAAGTAATTTGTAACTAAAGTAATTTGGTTACTCTCTGAATGTGCATTGTTATTCATAATTATACAGTATACATGGAAGAATTGAATAGAAATGTAGTGAATTCAGTTATTCACTTTGATAACTCGGCAAGACAAAGTAAGCTTAAGTAAGATAAGATCTAACTTTATTGATCCCACCATGGGGACATAACGTAACACTGGGGAAATTATGTATATTTATTTATTCATAAAGTGAAGAAATCTGAAATGCACATTAGCGTGCATTGAAGTACATTCAAACAAGAAAATCTTGTTCCTAAATGTCAAGAAAAAAAAGAAGTCCGTTCCTCAGTAACTAAAAACATGTTCAATGTTACAATTCATGTACATAAAACAAAGACTAATATAAAACTCTAAAGGGCTAGTGGAGGACCCAATTGCAGCACCGGCCGATTTACTGGGAATAAGGGGAAACAGACAACCGGGTTAACAATGTGCCGTGCTGAGCAGAGAGCCAACTCAGATGGAGTTACGGTTTGGGGGTAGGTCGGTGAGAAACAATCCACTGCTCAGGAATGTACTTCTTTATAACTAGGATTACCAGAGCACCAAGCCAGTATTGTGCCAAGCCACGAGCTTGGCAATAGGAAAGAGTGCCGACGCTGCTTAAAACCTTCCTGATGAGTTTAATTGAGGTCAGGTGTGCAGATGAGCAGGTGTGAAGCGTGGCTGACGAGCTGCAGCAACAGGTAAGTGCTGGGCTGGACTGTGACATACAACATTATAAAATCGAGTTATGTAAGACGCTCTGCTGGTTAATTGCTTTTACTTGAGAAAACATTTTTTTTCATGGTTCAACATTTTAGCCTATTTCTCATCCATATTTGAAGTCAGGCAGTTAAAGATTGTATTATCATTATGATTAGAACAAACATGAGCCACAGCCTCGCCTAAACAAAGAATGAACTCCCTGCCAGTAGACCTTGAAAATGGGCGTGTATTGATCTCAAAATGCAATTATGTCTTACTGGAAAAACAGTGTTGTGTAAAGAAACATCTGTAAAATGCACAAGTAAATAAAGACAACATAAGTTCCCATGAATCAGTTTGCAGAGTGCTTTGCGCTTCCTCATTTTTAACCAATATACTGTAAAAACAGGCAGCTGGGAGGAGCTCATCGCAGATATTGATTGGTGTTTACAGCAGTCAATATCACTGTTGATTGCTGTAAACACGTAAAGTTATGTTTTTGTACAAGTTATAATGTTGTGTTTATGACACAACAACAACAAAGACACAATGTCTTCAACCCAGGGAATTACAGCATAGACGATTCTAACTGACCATAGAATGTGATTGTGAAAATGATTCTGTACAGCCCCGTTTTTATGTTCATGCCATGTCTTTTCCATGTGAAGCACCTGGTGCATGTCATTTCCTTATTGGAACACACTTTGTGCTGTCATTAACTTAATTATTGTCACGAATTGTGGATGAGCAAAAACAATAAAACAAACAAGGAAGTGAACCCAAATATGCAAACTAAACAGCGGAAACAGTTCAGAGAATTTATTTTACAAAATAAGGCAAACTAAATCCAAAAACAAGAAGGTTACAAGGGAAACATCACAGATACCAAGGACCAGACTAGGAATTACTAACGATTCTCAGGGAACAAGGAAAGCCACACATAAGGGGATGATGTGACAAAGACAAAGGGAAATACACAAGGGAGGAGACTAATCAGACAGGTGAACACAATCAAACAATCACCTCCCTAAAAAAAACAAAGTCCAGAAAGTTTATAAAAAGCTGGGTGGGTGGAGGGAGGTCAAGAAGAGGTCCAGCGGAGACTGAACCACACAGGAGGATGGGCAGGCGGCCAGCAGAGGCAGAGCCTCTCAGGAGGCCAACAGAGGCAGATGCTCCCCAGAGGATGGGTGGGTGAATGGCGAAGGCAGAACTTCTCTGGAGGGTGGCAGTGAAGGCGAAGCCACTCTGAAGGCTGGCGATGAAGGCAGAGCCCTTCTGGAAGCTGTCGGCGAAGGCGAGACCCTTCAGGAGCCTGACGGCAAAGGAAGAGCCCCTCTGGAATGCCAGACCGCAGGACCTGTGGGACCTCTGGGACCCTTTTGGACAAGGCGAGAACGAGGAGCTGGGCAGCTGAACCTCAGGGACAGGAGCTGACTGGAGGTTAGCAGGACTGGGGCCAGCTGACTCAGGAGCTGGAGCTGGTGGGAGGCTAGCAGGGCAGTGGCTAGCTGACACAGGCAGTGGGTCCTTGGCTGAGAAGCTGAAACTACTGGATGGCAAACCAATTGCCTCATAAGCCAGATTTTAATGTACCCTATGCTGCTCAACGCCTCTAACATGTCAAGAAGTCCCCAAAACCAGATTTGGCTATGCAAAGGCCTAAAGCTCCTAACCTAGACTCAGAGTCCAAGGAACCATCCCAACAAATAAAAGTCAAAATTATGCCAAATGGCATCAATGTCCTTGACTTCGTCCAAATGTGGGAAAAAGTCTGCTGGGTTCAATTCTGGTCACATCATTCTGTTACGAATTGTGGCCGAGCAAAAACACAAACAAACAAACAAAAACAAGGAAGTGAACCCAAATATGCAGAATAAACAAAAGGCAGAGCGGAAACAGTTCAGAGAATTTATTTTACAAAATAAGGCAAACTAAATCCAAAAACAAGAAGGTTACTGGGAAACATGACTCGGATCAATAAAAACAGATATCAGGGACCAGAATAGGAATTACTCACTATTCTCAGGGAAAAAGGAAAGCCACACTGACTTTAATAGATAAGGGAGGAGACTAATCGGACAGGTGAACACAATCAAACAATCACAAGGGCGGGAAAACACAGGAAGTAAACTATGACACACAAGGGATGGCTACAAAACAAAACAGGAAATAACAAAACTAAGAGGTCCGGATCCTAACACATTACTACTTTTCTCTAATGATAATCATTCACCAAAAGACTGTGGTGTGTGTTTTTTAACTTCTCTGACTGGAGGTTGGGCCACTCAATTATGGCAAAAATTAGAATCATGCTTGTTTACCATTTATTGACTTGACATTTATTGAACTTTTAAACAAAGCTGAAAAATAAATGTCTTATAAGAATAATAATACTTTTTCTTAATATATGACATGTATTATAATGTCTGGTATATAAAAATGTGAGCGAGGATTGCTGAAATGCGACTCTTTCATCCTTTTCGGCTGTTCCAAGCATCGGTACCATAACTTTGAAGTCGTTGGCTAAAGTTTTCGGAAGTTTTTAGAAGTGACTGCTTACTTGACCGCAGTGAGCTGAACTAATTGTTTACAAACACTTTTCTTTCTTCCACATTTCTGCAAATGCTTATAATGGGAAAATCAATGTAAATCAATGATCCAAAGCTGTTTCAGGAACACATCAGCAACCTCTTCACACAGATGCATCTGTTGTGTACTGTTTGTCGAAATAGGTCTCTGAATGATTGTAATCAAATCAGAAAATACAGTAGCATTTTAAAAGGTTTAATTTTGGCTTCAATGGCAGCAGGATGTGGATTTGGTTAGTCAGTGATCCACTTAGTGTTAGGTGGACGATATGGACAACACACACAAACACACTCACTGACTGTATCACTTTCAATGTCACACCAACTAGTGCTGGGCATTTTTGGATTTTGGTCATCTTGTTGGAGATTAGAAATTTTGTGAATAAAGGATGTTAAAAGAAGTGGACAAAAAAGTTCAATGACTTACCTCATGTTCAGATTAACAGTAACAGTAATTTGCATTACATTGCAGTGCCGTGTAGACATTAAGCCATAATCTGATTTTTGTGGTTTCTGCCAGCTTGCAACAACCACAGAACCCTCAACTGTGTACAAGAGAAAAAGGTTCATCCTTATCTACTGTAATATGTGGCAAGGACTGGGAGCAACAAATGAGATCCATACTCCATACATACAAATACTTTATTTATGCTTTTAACCTTCATTATGCATGATTATTTCTGATTTGAGAGACTGAGATTGAATGAAAATAATTACCACAAATAAACTAAGGATACAATTAATAAACATCATACACAGAGAATACAACAAAGGGCAAATGAGTTCAACTTTAGTATGCTACATGTTGCTATCCCCTCACCAAAATAACAAAACACAAGGAGAAATGAATGAGGCGTGTCAAATGGAAATACAAACCAAATGTAAATGTACAGTATGCCCAGTGATTTCCTGAGGATTCATGTTTCACCCATAATTACTTCATTAATCATTTTCATCATCATTGTTAATTCTTATTGCAAATGAAAGACTACTTAGCTTAAAATAACTGAGCATTCTTAAATGAGTTCACCATGATTAAGCTACTGCTGACTGATTAATATGCTGTAGTGTAATATGTATATGTTCATCATCTTCTTTGATCTCTTTATGTCAGAGTTTTGGCAGTCAGCAAACTGACAAGCATGATCACCAGTGAAACAGTCAACTGGCCTGAAGCATTTCTCATTTTCATCATCGTGCCTGCAAGAGAAGAACCAACATTTATGCAAAACGTATCGATCAAGCTGTATGTCATCTACAAGAGTAAAAACGTTCTGAAAAGTTAAGCGAGCTTTACCTGTGTTATCCTGCCTCAGGACGAGTGGTCCTACTGAGATGTCTGCAGTGGCATGGTAGGATATGTCCCTCTTGAATCGCCTGAAGTGACCTGGGTAGCAGTGCTGGAGGAAAACAACATTAGAGACTTCTGCTGATGCACCTGTAGATAATCTATTGAATTTTTCTACAAACACACGCACACAAATTCAGTAGTACTTACAGCTGAGCAGTTGTTATTGCTCAGAAGACACAGGTGAACCCGGCAGTGAATGTAGACAGATGAAAAGTTGGTAAAGGTGAACATCCTGAATGAGAATCGGGCCACAGTGGAGATGCCGTTCTGAACCAGATCAACTGTATTATCTGATGGATTAGGACACCTGGAAGACAATGAAAATTGGAGAAGATACAATATTATCAGGTGGGCAATAAAGTGAAGCAACAGGGTTATATTGCAAAAGAGAGGGTGGGTTTTTTAGACAATCAAGAACAAGACATGAACATGCAAAGGCAAAGTCAAGTTGAAATATCTCCTTTACTGTGCAGTAATGAGATCCCAGCGGACAGGGTAGTCGGCAACGTTGACAGGTGTGGCCCAGCAAGAGTCCAGAACGGTGGAGATCTGCCGTTCATCGACTCCTTCTGTCCGGACCTCCACATAAAACCTCTGGTCAACTTCCATTTCTATGTTACTGTCGCTGGTCAGGGGGAAGCGGAAGCCAGCGTCCTGGTAGGGGATCATCCTCATATGATACAGCCCCTGGCCAGATGGAAGCTTCTTCCTTACAATGCTATGAAAAAACAACACATAATGTGACTACACTTGAGATGGAACAGTTTCCTGCCAGGTTCCTGGTAACTTCCAAGCTGAAGCTACTCGTTAATTAAAACTTAACAGTTGTGCAGTGAATCCAATTCCATAAAATATGCTGGACAAAGTCTTAAGGGGCATCTTTGACACATTCACATTTCACCTACAGAACAGGGACATACTCCCCTGGCTTTGTTTTAGTATTGTTGGTTTAGATGGTAGGTGTATCAAATACAACATTTAAAAGGAGATGTTATGGTCACCTCTCTACAGGGTTGATGCCCACAGCCATAGACAGGGCCTGGTCCAAAGGGTATACACAGGAGAAACGCAGATGAAGGTTCTTCTGGCGACTGATTAGACCGTTATGGGGGTCCACATCACCCTGGATGGTGTTCTCATAGATGAAGTGGGTTCCATTGCTCTTAAAATGGAAATAACAAAATAGTTGATTATAATTGTAATATGTCTTACAGAGTACCTTTCTATCCAAAATGTTGTTCAGAGTGTGCCAATAGTTTGTCAATGGACTCACCCTGAGAACTGTCCCACACAGGTGGTCGTCATTGTCAAACTGGAACACCAGTCGTCCATCCTGGAGAGTCCCTTGGCAGGAGTCTTCCTGGAGATGGAGGGAACTAGAGTGGAAGCCAGCCTCAAAGAGCTGGCAGCGCGACAGGGACATGATGCCTGAACTACTGACACAAGTGATGGACGAGTCTATGAAAGAAAGAAATAATTTAAAAAAATAATAGTTTCTGTAGTTTTTCTATAACTTATCTAATAATTAGAGCTGCAGATGGAATTTTAAGCTCTGTGATTGGATATTCTTTGCAGAAATATACATCAGAACTCATAGTTGAATTTCACCTCAAAACTTTATGCACCTTGGACTTTTTATCAAAGAACCAGATGTTTTCAATGGCAGTTGTTAATCTTTTGTACTAATGATTTAACTGGGTGAGTTTTATGCCATTCCAAGTCGTAAGTGTTTCAACTGTGAGTAATGGCATCTATGAGCAGAATTAGTGGGACTTTTACCTCTGAAACCTGCCTGAAATAGCTCCCCCCACTTGAGAGATTAGTGTTTGTTTAGTGTTAGTGTAGTTAGTGTTTTAAGAGGAGCTGCCCTCACCATAGCTCTCATTGTTGGGCCGATGGTGGTGCTCATCACAGAAGCAGCCATAAACACCGTCTTTCTCGCCACACCACTCATACTCTGTGCAGTTCAGTTGTTCACAGGGGTCTGACTCAGCTATGGAAACAAAGTGGAAAGGATGAGACAAGGAGTGGTGAAACTGACACAAAACAAGCAACAATCAACACATTTTCAAACAAGCAGGACAGATGGCAAGCCTGATTAAGCTAAGGATTTATTTTCTCATTTATTATCTCGGCTCTTCATAAGACCAATGCAAACATACCACATCGCAATGCTGGCCGCCACTCAGGGATGTTCAACCCTTGAACAGAGCAGGTTTCCTCATAGGCTGAGACAGCAGAGCACAGTATGCCGTTAGCTTGAGTGTAGAGGCAGAGATCGTAGACACAGGAACTGAAAAAAGGCTCGGGGTCAGAGTACAGGTGACAGGCACTGAATGGGCCGCTAGTGTTGGCGATGACACTGCAGAGCTCAGAGTATTCTTCCTTAAAGGGACAGTTGCTCAATCCATCACCACTCTTTTCATCTGTGGATCCACATCTGAAAAGGACACATGCTGTCATTAGCGTCTGCTGCAATAACATCCATAGAATCATGCATACTGCTTTTCATCTCGGCTCACCCTGGCTGGCTTGTGGGTGCCTTCCAGCTGTGTCCAAAGTCATTGTCATTTTGTGCCAATGTGCCATTGGGCAGCACTTTGTCATCTGCAGGGTCACTGTTGAAGTTTCCACACATCCCGGTGACTCTGCTGTCACGGTTTTGACCAACTCTGACCAGTAAAGTACTCCGGCCATCAAACTGGACTATCAGGTCAATGGTGTTGACCACAATGTAGCTTCCCTGCCTTACTACTTGAGCTAATGTTCCCACGGTGGTGGGAAGAGACACCTCGTTTGCATTCACCTGAAGGTTAGAGAGAGACAGGACAGAGGGCAATTGGTTTTCAATGTTTTCACCTGACAGATGTAGAAAGTTGTTCGTCTTGAAAATAGTTAACAATTTACCGTTACTCTTCTGTTGGGTCCAATTCTGATGTTTGCACTCTCTGGTTGATTTGAGAGGTATATGTCCACTGCTGAGACAAAAGACACACGGTTGTTGCCACGGTGATTATTGGTGGCTGTTACCTGAAAGTGGGTTTCGTTGGTTCTGTGGTTCACACTCTCAGTAATGATGTAAGAGCATGTTCCCTGGAAATGAGCCACTGCCCCATCCAAGGTGATGTAGTGTGGGTCCCCCCACACAGTGCAGGTTGACATTGCATCGAAACAGCCCAGCTGGCCGTTTCTGATAGCACACACTTGTGCAGGACTGCAAGGTGCAGCAGAACAGCGCAGATCATTGGGAGCGTGGCACTCACATCGCTGGGAACAACCTTCTGTCCAGAACGACTCACCAGCCTGCAGCATAGGAGAAAAAGAGATGCATAAAATATTATAAAATTGAACTTTTGCTGCACTAATACATGAAAAGGCTGCTGAGGGAAAAGGGGAGTGGGATAATTAAATGTTGCCTATCACACATTCATAGTCATGTGATACACCACATATTTATGCAAGATTCACCTTTGATGCATCACAAGCTAAGGCAGTGTTATGAAATGGTATGCATTTCCTGTCTCCTAAGCAGGTGAGGTTGCCTCTCCAGTCCACATCCCCATTAGTCAATTTCAACACAAGTGCATAACTGATGGACTGTTGCTTGTCTATGTCAAAATAATCCAACACTACATACAGTACAATTTTAACATTTGCGCCTTATTTTGGCGCTGGTATACGTGCAAAGATAACAGAAATTGTCTGACCAGTTATTCAGGCATAGTTACACAAATCTAGTGTTTTATTGATTCATGGGTTTCTTACATTATAGTAGGAGCCATCATATAGGCAGCCACAGCTTTCTACAGGGATACAGCTTGCCCCACTCCTGGCAAAGCCTTCATCACAGAAACATCCCTCCGCGCAAACCTGCTCACAGGTGGCATCAATGCTGCTTGCACAGGTGTGGCCACAGTCTGTACCACACAACTCATAATGGCTGTTGGCTGGACAGTCAAGTTCTTCATAGATGAGAAAAGAAATTATGTCAATGAGAGAATTTTTTTTTTTTTTTCAAAACACCTCTTCGATCATTTCTTCGACTTAACTGAGCTGTGGATAAACAACACATTGACAGGTTGACTTACTGCAGGTGGTGTTCTGTCTCCACGGGTAGATTTGAACATTAGCAGACTGACAGGCACTGACATATGCCTGAATGTCTCTGCACAGAAGATCTTGGCCATCATTTCCCGACACACAAACATCAAACACGCAGTCATTGAAATATGGTGTTGGGTCCACCTCCTCATGGCAGAAGCTCAAGGGGCCATCGGCTGCCTGAATCACCTCACACTGAGCTCTGGCAGGTAGGTCATTGGTACATTGTGGGCAGGAGGAACCACAGCCATCACTGCAGGTGTAGTTGCCAGGCACCTTCCAAGCTGTCCCAAACTCATGTGGAGCAGTGACCATCATTCCAAATGGGGTGATGAACTCATCATTTGGATTTCCATTGAAGTTTCCACAAAGCCCACATGTCTGACCACTATTGATGGTAATAATTAGAGAAAAGAGAGAGATAGATAGATATAAAGATATATATCTACAAAAGTCAGGCTAATGAGGGCTGATTAGGTTTTAAGTTTACATAAACCTGTAATTTGAAGGCACGGAGATAGACACTGTACTCCATCCATCATACGTGACACTCAGACCAAAATCAGCACTGACAAATGTGCGAGATCCAGTTGTATAAATGGACACTCGACCTCCATTCAAGAGAACTGGCACATTTTTAGTTATTCCATTTACCTGTGCCATTGGAAAAACAAAATTGGAAGAACAAGACAGTGTCATTAGTTGATACCAATATTGGTCGGACACATTTTTTCGAACAATTTTTTTCCAACAACTTTTTCTGGTCACTAGCCACAAAATTCTTTTTTGTAAAGTTCCTCTTATCGATTCTTCAGATGAAGAATATCTATCATGGCTCAGAAATGGTTCAGCTCACCTCAACCGTACCGCTGCTCTCCTTTGACATTCGGACTTCATAGCCCCACACATTCACAAAAACTTCAGTTGTGATTGAAACTGGCAAGCCATTCCATGGCTCATTTTTTGCTTCCACTGTAAAGTAATGGAGTTCATCAGTGGTATTACACAATGTCGCCAGAACATAGCGGCAGGTTCCCTGGAAGTCATAGGCCTTGCCATCAAAGGTAAGGTAGTGAGGGTCTCCAGAGGCAGAGCAGGTGCCATGAGGGTTGGGATGGCAGCCATATTCACCCTCCACCACACGGCAGGACTCCTGGGGACCACAGGAGTTTGGGATACAGTAGACTGCCCCAGCAGTGCCATCACATGTACATGAGCTCTGACAGTCCTCACCATCCCAGAACTGTTCACCCCCTTGCCGATAGCGTCCTTGGTGATAGCATCCACAGGATGTTGGTGGAACACACTGGTTCCCATTGAGGATTAAACCATCATCACACTGGCAACCTTCCTGACATGTGGTGTCACAGGAGAAGGGAAAGGAAAGGCTGGGGCAGGCGGAAGGACAAGTGGTTCCACAGAGTTCATAATGGCTGTTCAGAGGGCAGTTTTGCTCTAGAGTAACACAAAATAATTGAAGGTCAAGCAAGGTCAGTGGATTTATTTTTATTTTAAAGCCACTTAAATAAAAAGGAGGGTAAAGTGCCTACCACAGTCTGTTGCGTTCCTCCAGTGTTCAAGTGCAACGCCCTTCTGTTGACACATTAGCGCATAATCTCGTAGGACCTCACACAGTGCTGATGCTGGATTTTTTGAAGCACTAATGATTTGCACACATGCATCCATTTGCAGCCATGGGTCCAACGTGGCCCAACACTGGGTAAATGGCCCATGTGGTGAGCTAAGAATGCCACAGTACTCGCTAGAATTGTAATGTGTTGAATTATCGTTCACACTTTCCACGCATTGTGCAGCAAGGGAGCCATCTCGCCAACTGTCGCCAAAGACCTGAGAGCTGTTGACCAGGAGGCCATTGGGAGTGCGGAAGTCATCATGTGCGTGACCGTTGTAATTACCACAGAGTCCACCCAGTGAGCCATTGTAGATGCCAGGTGCAGTGACACGCACAAAGTGAGGCCAAACTGTTTGCACAGTTACACCAAAGGAGGTGCGAAGGATGATACTGTGAATGCTGCTGTGGTAGATTTGGATGTGATTGGACGCTGAGGTGAATGGTAGTCTGATCATCTGACCGTCAACCTAAAGGGCCATTCAAATAGCTAGTGTCAGACTGATTGGGTGACAACATTTTCAGTTTTTTGGGGGGAAATAGTTCTCTTTTATGCATTACTCACAATAAGATTGCAACATTCAAGACAGAAATCATTTGAATTCTTAGTAAAATCATCCTCTGGTGTCAGCACTATTTTTTTCACATCAGTTTTTGAAATATATTATTTAGTCACTCACCTGAACTTTGCTGCTACCTGTCATTTCAATGGAGATTTGTGTACCCTCTGCCTCAAACTTGAGCAACCGGGCAAAACCCTGCTGGCCTCTGGGCACTTTTTCTGCTGTCACCACAAAGTGTGGGTGATCAGACAATCCCATCACCTTGGCAAGGGTCAATCGACATGCCCCAGGATACTGGTATGCCACTCCATCAAATGTGTAATATGACCCTGGGCCCCTTGTCCAGCATGTTGCGTAGCTCTTTGGTCTGCACCCTCTTTCTCCTTCCACCACACTGCAGGATTCAAGTGGGCCACAATCATGGGACTGACAGCTCATGGAGCCATAACTGCAGCTACATTGTCTCCCACAGTCCTCATCTAGTATTACAGTTTGTCCAGAGCGGTAGTAGCGACCCTCGAAGCTGCAGCCACAATCAGCATGAGGGACACAGACCCCAGCACTAAGGATGTAGCCTGAATTGCAGATGCAGCTCTCTTGAGGAGGTAGAGGGCAGTTGTGGGGCGAATTGGGGTTGACACAGGTAGCTGGACATCCTGTGCCTTGGGACTCAAAGTGGCTGTTGGGTGGGCAGGGGATTTCTATAGAAAAAAATAAAATCAGTGTTGAGTTCATGGACAATTTACTCAAATGATATTTTGAAATCATATTGCTTGACTGACAGACATACCACAGAAGCCTTGTTTCCTCCAGCTAGGCAGCTGTATACCCTTCTGTTGACACTGACTTGCATATGCATTCAGGGCCTGGCACAGAATGGGCTGGTACCCTCCTCCTACACACAGATCGTACACACAACTCTCCACAAAGGTCTGTGGGGGAAGCTGTTCATGGCAAGCAGCGAAAGGTCCAGAACTGTTCTGGAGGATACCGCAATGGACAGCATTGCTGTACAAAGCTGTCTGATCATCAGTACAGGCAGCACATCCTAAACCTTCGCACTGTGCCTCACAACCAGGCTCATCATCCCCTGATGCTTGCCAGCTGTTGGCAAAATCCACATCAGAGCTCACAATCTCGCCTTGACGGGTTCGAAAATCATCCTCTGGGTGATTGTTGAAGGTTCCACACAGGCCACACGTTGCATTATAGTAGGTGTAAGGCACACTGATCCTGACATAATGGTTTGTGTCGTAAGATACCTCCAAGCCAAAGTCAGTGCTGACAACCACAGAAAAACCTGACTGATAAACCTGGATGGCACCATTGTTGAGAAACAGAGGAGTGGCTGCAAAGCTTCCATTAACCTGTGAGCAAACCAGCAAGCATGACATACTTGTGAAAATATTAAATAAATAAATATATTGTAGTAATTGGAGAAGTAGTCATTTTTGCTAACCTTAGCCTCACCAGGATGCCCCTTCACAAGCTCAATAGTTTCATTATAGACATACACTTTAACCAGTCGTGTCCAGGCAACATGAGTGCTTCCCCGGTGCTCATTCTTGCCCTCTACTCGATAGTAGGGCAGCTCTTGACCACATTGCTCTGACAGAACGTAAGTGCAGGTGCCTTGAAAGTGAAACAATCTGCCATCAAAGGTGTAGTAATGTGGATCACCACTTATGGTGCAAGAACGTCTCTGCACTGTCTGGCAGGAGAACTGAAAGTCACTCGGCATGCAGATTTGGGAAAAGGAGCAGGGTTGGATGTTACACTGCAGGCCATATGAGGTGCAAGTGCACTTCTGTGCACAGGTGCTGTCGCTCCAGAATGAATCACCCAGTAGCAGGGGTACGCCTTTGAAGGAGATGAAAAGAAAAGTGCCATTGACTTTAACACACAAACACTATTACCATTTAAACCATTTGGGGGGGGGGGGGGGGGGGGGGGGTACCTTTTAACTTGAGCATTGCTCAAGCATTGCAGTACATTGATATACTAATACAAATAACACATTTAAAAAATATCTAATGATTAAAAAAAATATGTAGAAATATGCAATTAAAGCCTGTATCTGTTCAGTGCACAACATAGTCAGCCTATTAATTATTATTTCAAAAACGAACATAGATTTATCATCAGACTTACCAGTACCGTTATGGAATGGTAGTCATATATGCACGATAAAGAAGTAATGGTGAAAACACACTGGTTTTGGCCTTACCATTGAAATTGCAGCTTCTTGATCCATTATCTAACCGAAAAGCCCAGCGACCAGGTACGTTGACATTGCTGCTCACGAGGAAACTTGAGTTGCTGCCAGTTGCATTGTTAGAGAATGATCCAGGGATGGTGAAATGGTGAACAGAGTTGATTGTGTCATATCCTGCCTACATGTCACAAAGATAAAAATCATTTTAGGTTTTATGCATTTGTACATTTCCATTACTGCATTTTAGTATATCTAAATAAGCACAGCAACTTATTTACACATTTTGCAATATACTGCATATGATCTTAGTGACTCTAACCTGTACATTGTGATATGATTGGGCTATTATCCCATAGTTCATCAGCACAAAAGAATACTGGCCACCAGAGATCAAGACAGCTTGGACTGTAGTTTCCTGGAACAACAACAACAACAACAACAAAACTGTCTTGTGGTTTCTACTGTGAATATGGTAATAGGTAAAATACATATACACATCCTGTGTATTTGCTCATTCAGAACGAGGTGACTCACTGTTCCAGTCATTGGCCAGTAGGCCATTTTATACCATGTTGCAACAAGGACCCAGGAGGCATTGAAGTTCAGCAATGGGAAGTACTCATTGATGTCTTGTGTAGCCCGTTGCAGAACATTGCCACTGGTGTATTGGTTGTAGTAGACCAGACCGTTTATTCTGTTATCAAAATCTGTCCAGAATGGAGCAATGACATCTCTGTATCCATACATTGGAAACCTTTGGGGGTAGTAACTACTCCACGGGCTGTTAAAGGTCATGTGTCCATTGTGGTTCACCTGGAGACAAATAAAACCAGAAACAGAAATTTGTATTCCTCCATGAAACCAGATTACCAGATTTTGTAAAAGCCTTCAAAAGATATGGATTTCATAGTTTGTTAAAATTGTTTTTACATACGTAAATCTGATAATAGGACTTTCCAAAGTAAACAAAAGGACGTTGCAGGAGAATTTGAGGGGAACTTCCATCAAGTGCTGGAATGGTCGTGAACCCAGCAACTGGGTAGAAGTGCTCTAGATATAACAAAGGAAAAAACAAGTAGAATTACCATCCACATTGGCCTTATTGGCAAATGTTGCAGTGTTTTTCATGTTTAACATCTCTCAGTCAACACATCTAACCATTAATATCCATGTTTGATTCAATATACAAAATATGTTGATGGTATGATTCATTTTTGTGGATTTTTTTAGTTCAATGTAACGACCAACCAAAAAAGACCTTAACACAGAGAAATTTTGGCATGTCATAGAAGGATAGATGGAATTGAAAAAAGATTGTTTAAGCTTCATCTTACCGAAAATCCCTGGAGAAGTCACCTGAGGAGTCACATGAGGAGTCCCCTGGGAAGTCACCGGAGAAGTCACCTGAGGTGTCCCCTGAGGAGCCACCTGAGAAGTCACCTGAGAAGTCACCTGAGGAGTCACTGTGCCTATGAAAACAAACACATAAATACAGTTGGATAAATTCATATAAAATGGCAATACAGAAAAAGTCAGCTAGTGAACAACACATGATGACCTTGTCTGCCTATGAAAAATGGAATTGGATAAATCAATAAAAAACATCAATAGACCGATGATTGATTGAAAGAGTATGAACAGATGAAGAGGTTTTTTAAGCTTCAACTTACTTGAATCCTCTGAAGGAGTCGTCTGAGGAATCCCCTCAGAGGTCACCGTGCCTATGAAAACAAACAAATAAATGCAATTGAATAAATGAATAGAAAACAACAATGGACAAAAGGTCAGTTAGTGAACAACACATGAAGAACTTGTTTAGTCTGAGTGAACTTTACATTGTGTCAGTACACCATCAGATCACTGCTGGGTGTAGCTACAGGTGAATCAGAGTACATTTTGGAGCACTTCCCAACTGCAGCCAGAGGGGGGCGGTGAGACACTGCCTTTCAAACTGGTATTAAGTTAAGTGCCATATCAAGGCGATGCCGCAGCAAACATGAGCACAATTAGGGCTCAGTGAGTACACACCATTTGTCAATTACACACGGATTTGGACAAGATTGAAGCGTTAAGAGTATAAACAGATGAAAACTAAGAGGTTATCAAAGCTTCAACTTACCTGAATCCTCTGGAGGAGTCCCCTGAGGAGTCCCCTGAGGAGTCTCCTGAGGAGTCCACTGAGGAATCCCCTCAGTGGTCACCGTGGCTATGAAAACAAACACATAAACACAATCAATCGTGAGACATTTCGGAGCACTTCCCAGCTGCAACCAGAGGGGGGCGGTGAAACGCTGCCTTTCAAACTAGTATTAAGTTACTCTTTACATATGAAAAGATTAAAACAGCCAGCTGTTGGGCTTACAGCAAAGCAAACATTTCCATCTGCTGTCAGAGTTTGATACCTCATCAGTCTCCACACCTTAAGCTTCAGCTGTGCTCTGTGAACGTCACACTGTCAATTGTACGATTATAACAGAATTCATGTACAAGACTTCAGGTTCTGTGCTGTCAGTTTATAGCCATTATTCTTGATTATTTTTTTTCATCTGCATAGTGCATGTGAAATTCCTATATTCTCTCTCTCTCTCTCTCTCTCTCTCTCTCTATATATATATATATATATATATATATATATATATATATATATATATATATATATACACACACACACACATATATATATATATATACACACACACACACACACACACACATATATATATATATATACACACACACACACATATATACACACACACACATATATATATACACACACACACACACACACACATATATATATATATATATATATATATAGATAGATAGATAGATAGATAGATAGATCGATAGACACACTTGTTCCTGCTAACAAACAACTATGCAACAGTGGTATTAAGCCAGTGTAAGTTATAATTGTGAAGCAGTAACAACTTTGAGCTCATGATTTTAAACATGATTGCATGTCAGGTCTTTTAAGACTATGAATAAATGAAAACTAAGACATTATCAAAGCTTCAGCTTACCTGAAGCCGTCTGAGAAGTCACCGTACCTATGAAAACAAAATGCATTATTCATATAATGGACAAAAATGTCAGACTGTAACGTCAATAGACAAAAAGTCAGTTTGTGAAAAAATAAATAAATGCATCAACAGAAGTAAAGGTGAATTTAATTAATTTGATTTAATCAAATACTTACTTATCATCACCAAAAGGAGCACAGCCAACATGGTTTGACCTGCCATCCTCCAACGTCCAAAATCAAACCCTGCTGACCAAATATAAGAAATTAAATTCTAGAAAAAATAAAACCAACCAAACCAAGGATGCACGGCCCTCTAACCCTTTCCTGCATGGTTTTAAGAGCAAATGATGTTTCGAGACTTCAGTGCATGTTGATCCAGATCATGAGAATGAAAATGGAAGTGCAATTATTTCTGAGGAAATGTTTAAAAAAAGTCTTGCAATGCTCAGAAATTCTGTCAAAGATCCTGCATCTGCACCAAAAACAAATCACTAGTTCATAAGCTCAGCCTTATTTTTTGTGATATTTCAGAAATGTTATTACACTAACACATAACCTGTAATAATGCTATAATCCAGTTGGAAATAAGCACCAGTTTTTATCCCCCACAGCAGTCTGAAGATAATGTCACACAAAAGATTAATTACCTGTTCTTATGTGCGTCTTGTGTCTCTCCTCCGCGTGAAACTGCAGGGGCTGCAGCGAGGCTTTATACAGTAAAACCTGGCTCGGATCCATGAACTTGTTGTTTGACCAGTTACAGGAATTCAGATGGAAAAAATACAATTGCTTCCTTATAACATTCCATTGTACATTAAGAATAAGGAATTATCAGACTGCATTGAGCAGAAACAAAAAGTAAATGAAATATTCCACCAAAGGCTTTAGTACTTCAGTACGTTATTAAAAAAAAGTGTCAAGATGCTTGTTCCAGAGGGGCATTTTGTTAACATGTTATACCACAAAACAATAATGGTCGCCATTGTAGTACCGCCATAGAAATGGGACTAATCCCTCCTTTGAAGACAACTATTCAGTACTTTTCTTATAAATGTGGTCAGATAACAAAAACAAATGATCACCTTGCAGCACTGTGCTTGTCAGAGTTACATGCTGAGCACATATGACCTGCTCTTTGTTTAAATCATTACCTCTGATGACGAGGTTCACGGTCCATTTTTTGAGTTATCTGGATATCTTATAAGTATCTCATCAAAGGATTGGTGTGATTGCATTACAAGGAACATCGTGGTATTAAGATATTTTTAGTTTTATTTGCCCGCATGTTTTGAAATGCCCATTCAAAGATTTGCGCCTCCATCCCTGTACAATGCGGGCGAATGGAATTCTGGAATTCCTTTTGTGGTGTTGCCAATATTAAAAGACGTTGAAAAAACACTTCAGTTTTCCAAAGACAGTCAACAAATTACTATCACGGGATGTATTTATTTGGTAGTTAATAGTTCCAGTCCTCAAACTTTTTTTTTTTTTTTTTTTAACCACTAAGGCGATCACCCCCTAACTTTAAACATAAAGTTATTTAAACCTAACCAAACCTTAACCATGGGGGCAGCAGGTCATTTGAAATGTTAGTAGAAGGGCTTGTTTTGGAAGTTACTGACTTACAACTCCTTTGTAGGTCATTTATAGATGAGTACTTTCTGTTCCAAGGCTTGGTTGTTTTGTTTCTGTTTTGTTTCTGTTGAAAGGTTACGAATTGTTCGTCTGCGCAGTTGATTTTGGACTGCGCACATCAATAGCACAGTCAAAACAGGCAAAGATAAGGAGCTTTTTATATGAAAATCTTTTAAATCATTGGCATAAAAAAGCTGCCAAGTGATCAAAAGAAGTAACTTTTCAAGTGAGTTATGAGGTTATTTATCCACCAGTGACAGTTTGCCTTACTTTGGTTACTTTCTGAATGTGCATTGTTATTCCTAGTTATACAGTATACATGGAAGAATTAAATAGAAATGTAGTGAATTCAGTTATTCACTTTAATAACTCGGCAAAACAAAGTAAGCTTAAGATCTTATCTTCTATTTGCCCCGCTGTAGGAAGCATATATGTTACATGTGTTTATTTATACAGCACAGAAATGTCAAGAAAGGTGATGAGTGATGGCATCTCATCAACTGAAAACACGTTCAGTGTTCCGGTACATGCACAGAAACAAAGACTAACATAAAACAATGTACGACGGGTTTAAGTAAGATGCAAGACGCTCTGCTGGTCAGTTGTCTTACTTGAGTAAACATTTTTTTCATGAGTCAACATTTTAGCTTATTTCTCGCCTATTTTTGAAATCACGCAGCTTTTAGATTTTATTATTTTCGTTATTATTATTGTAATAACTCAGCCACACCTAACAACAAAGAATTCATTCCCTGTCAGTAGACCTTGAAACCGGGCGTGCATCGATCTCAAAATGAAACTATGTCTTACTGGAAAAACAATGTTGTGAAAAGAAAGAATCTGTAGAATGCGTATATAAATAAAGGCAACATAAGTTCCCATCAGTAGGCTTGCGGAGTGCTGTGTGCTTCCTCATATTTCACGTATTTCCTGAAAAAACAAGCAAGCCTGACCACAGCTAGCATTATCGCTACAATCAGGTTAATTAAAAAGGAAGAAAAGACATTCGGACTCCTGTGGAGTGGTGATCATGGGGTGAGGAAGTCATCATGTGAGACTTTCCCTGAAGCTTCCCCAAAGCCTGCGTTTTCCCCGATTGATGAGTCAAAATTGTGCTGAAAAGAGTTCCTTCCTGATGAATCTAATAACCGACTGAACGAGTTTACTGCTTATGTGCCTGTTGTTTGTTGTTCCGTCGAACTTTTGCATAACTAACTTTACATAAATAAGCAGAAAAACAGACTAAAGTGATCCTTTTTTTCATTATTATGATTTTATCGACTGATCAAAACTCCCTGGTGTGTACTAAATTCAGGCCATTAAAAGCACAGCAGCTACTGTGGCTGCACTGTTCTCATATCAGGGTATGAAATACAGACGTTTTGTCACTGCCCTCTGTCTCATGCAGACGCACAGGTTACCCTTTAGCATCCAAGCTTTCAGCCAACTCACTGTAATAGTAGACACTCAGAGCGACATGACGTAGTAGAAAGAGCAAAAAAAGTCCTCATATGGAGCAGTTCAGGGTGGATCGATGGGTCAAATGCCGGACTTTCACTCAGGAGGCTGGGATTTGTGTCCTGTTTGAAACCAAAAATCAACGTTGACCTCTTTTAAGTTAACTAACTTAAGCTATGTCACAAACATGAACCTATGTATCTTTTTCTAAACTTAACCAAGCAGTTTTGGTGCCACACACCGAAGGTTACCTTGTGCATCTGTATTAGATGCACAAGGTTCGTAACAAAGGATTGGCATGGTCTGGCAATGTGAAAGCAACAGATTGTTTTACAGCTGTAAGTCTGGTTAGTCTGGTTGAGTCTGTGTTTTACTTTTCTTCTCTGTGATATGTATCAAGCTCGTGATGTACCAATTATTAAATGGCAATCATTCATTTTATGTTTTTGAATATATAGTGTGAAAGATTTCATGACACCCTCTGGTAAGACTAAACTGATTTTTTTGAAGGGTCATCACAATGTTGGCATGTTGTTCTGAGATTCACAGCTTTTAGGCCAGTCAGTATAAACCAAACCTCTCTAACCTGAACTGGAAGTGACATTTGATGACTTCTGAATCTTCTTCCTGACTGTAAATCTAGGGCCAAAAAAATTGACTCCAAGAAAAACAAAACTTGCAGTGACCTGAGTCACGAGCGAAGGCACATTCAGGGGAGGTGGGACATTTTCCAGGTGCAACCCAATCCTAGAGTCTACGACCCAAAAGCATTGAGATTCTTCTTGTTTGTATAGTGGCACGTGATTTTTTGTGTTTTTTTTTATTTTGTTTGCGACCACACACCCGCACTAACCTACAATTATAGCAGGGATTTACAAGATGATGAGTTGTTGAGTCAGATGATGGAAGTCCCAGTGACCGTGACTGCGGCGTACCACAAAAATCTGGGTCTTGTGTATACAGCCTCAGGGGAAGTGACTTCCTTTTTAATATATAAACTGTCATGTCTGTCTTGTCTACTCTAGGCATATGACAAAGGTGGAAAGTCATCTTACTAGTTTAGAACCAAAGGCACAATCAATGCGACCACACACCTGCACTAACCTACAATTTTAGCAGGGATTTACAAGATGATGAGTTGTTGAGTGAGGTGATGGAAGTCCCAGTGACCGTGACTGCGGCATAACACAAAAATCTGGGCCTTGTGTATACAGCCTCAGGGGAAGTGACTGCCTTTTTAATAAATTAACTGTCATGTCTGTCTTGTCTTCTCTGGGCATAAGACAAAGGTGGAAAGTCATCTTACTAATTTCGAAACAAAGGCACAATCAATATATGTTCAGAAAAGGCGGGTCCACTATTAAAGCTGACAAGACAGGATTAGCTTCTCTTACCACTCTCAAACTGATTGACTGGTTTTACTAAAGTGAGTCCTGTGAAATGATAATGCTACATTACATTAAAAGCATCTTAATATTGTATAATATTGTACAATAGTGTACAGTAAAACAGACTACTTGATAACATTGTTTTAGATACAAGAAATTAGCTTTAAAAACTGTTCATTTGAGCCAACACAGTTCACTTCTAATGCTCATCATGGACAGTGTCTTTTAATCCAGCCTCCACGTTGGAGCCCAGCCCCCTTGCTAAAACACATTGCACACTATCAACACTTCTTGATATTGTATAACCCCATAGCCGGTGAGAGGAAACTTGGAGTCATCTCCAGGAAGTACACATGGAACTTCAGATTACTGATCTTTGCACTTTGTAGAGAATTGAGATTGACTCCTCTAAACCCAGTAATCCATCTGATATGCAGCAGCTGGCTGAGATCCATCTAACATGGAGCAAATCATTATTAACTTAAGTATCTTTAACCCACATGAATTCACAGCTTGAGGCAGACAATCTCCTCCAGCAGTACTGATAAGCAGCAGATTACTTTCGGTGCATGGAAATAAGGTTAGGTAATATAATATAAGATTAAGGTTTGCAGTGTGTGCAGCTGAATATAGAACCAGTGAAGCCCATAGAACAGGATCTCAGCAGGTTATAGTAAACCAAGCTGCCACATAAACCCATTGATTTGAGTTGAAATGTGTAGAGAAAACATGATATTTTGGGTTGAGGTCCCTATAAAGACAATTTTATATAGAAGCTAGAAGAGCAGTCAGAGAGCGCAGACCTCCGCCAAAGGCCGGTAGTCCACTCTTAAGGTGCAAACCTGCAAGCTCAACCACTATATGTCTGGATATATTTCCAAAACTATTAGAATTTGGTACCATGCAGCCAAACTGAATGAGTTCTTGATGTCTCGTTCACTCCTGGCATACAGCGTGATGTCATCCATGCACAGGAGCTGGCTATTGGTCGCTCCACTTCTGAATCTGCATCCATAGGCACTCTCTGCAATGATCTGGCTAAGGGGGGGCTCAGGCCTATGCAGAGGACAGTGCATCTCCTTGCTGTATGTTGAACTTGATGGTGATTTGTGCAGTGGTCTTGTAGTTGGCTTCCAGGGTTGTTTGTCCCCGCCGTATTGAGCCCTTGATGCAGGTTATCAGTGCACTGACAGCCTATTGGCACTGAGTAGTAGGCCTTCTTGATGTCAATCCAGACGGTGCTAAGCTTGGTCTAGAGTCTTGGGTGACTGCTCTATCGACCGGTAACTGGGGCGTTGACCCTCTGGTGTTGTTTCCAGTGCCCCTCTGACCTTTGCTCATGCACTGACTCATGTTGGAGATTCTCAATCGCCAGCTGTGACGGCAGCTTCTTATCTTGATGATAGATATTTAACAATATCTGGCATCATTTTTTGTGTAAGGTACATTATTTTCTACGGTCATGTCTTTAAAAAATAATCCTTACTTTAAAAATAACAGTTTCATTTAGTTTTCGTCACAGAACTGAATGAAATACTGAGAAATAGGACTTATGTATATGTGGCCACAAGATGGCAGTATCACATTGTGTTGGGTTAGTTTGCCTTCTAAAAACCATGAATGAAAATAACTTTGCATTTACCAAAGTGTTAATTGAAGTACTTCATCACCAGGAACATAATGCAAGATGTTCTTCAGTGACAGTAAGAGGGGGAGGAAGACTCCAGGCAGGAGATACAGTGTGACATTGTTAACACTGCATATCCTTCAAGGGAATATGTGTGTGTGATTGGGTGGGTGGGTGAGTGAGAGAAAGAGAGGGGGCAGACCCAGCAAAACTGAGTGTTAAAAATCTGGAGATCTGAGAAAGCCTCCCAGTGCGTGAGCTGTGAGAGGAAGCTGGTCCGGCAGTGTCTCTCCCAGACTTTAACGAGGACGGAGCCGTTCAACATGGACACCCAGACGTTAACTCGACCTGAATGAACTTCAGGTGAGAGTGGATGGATCTCCAGACAGGGATTTATGCAACATGGAGATGTTTGCCAGGCAGTGCTTTGTTTGGATACTTCTGAAAGGAACCTTTTGTTTGGTAAGTTGAAAAAAAAAAACACAAATTGCTGTCATTTTCAACTACATTTTCTACATGAGGCACTAAAAATATTAGTTATTTTATTATATTTGTTATTTAAATTAAAAAAAAAAAATACACCAGAAGCTAATTAACTACGGTGCATTATTGGAGTTTAATCTAACAACGGTATTTGTGGGCAGTTAAATGCTTCTCACAGGCTCCTCCATCAGTAAAATTCTCCACAAGTTATTTTAGATTTGATGATTTTTGTTGCCGCACTTACACAGATAAGTCAGTTTGAATGCAGTATTTTTCATCACAGTGTTTCTAATGTGACTCTGATGAATATTTCCAGTCTGTTTTTATAACATAACAGAAGTTTTTGGCCGTGCTTTCTCGTAGAATTTAGATTTTTAGGGAATTAGAGAGAGTATCAACTGAATCTAGCCTTTTGTTTTTGCTCAACTTATAAATTCCAGTTGCGCTCAATGTCCAAACTTCTCTCCTGACTTTCTGTCCAGTTGGTTCTTGGGCAACATCATGGCAACTTCAGCAAGAGAGCATCACCTGACAACAGAGACCCAGACCCTCCCTCACAGAAAAGCCGGGCATCCCAAACTGGGGGTTTGATTCAGAATACCAAGCTACCCATCAGTTCTTTCATTCCTCTCTCAAAGGAGGGACTTCTGGAAGTACTTGGAGGGAAAAGAAATCCCCACTCATACTCCAGCCCGTCCTTAAAGACAAAGCTCGGTCCCGCCATGAAAGTTCATGAAGCCTCTAAATTCTCCAGTACGTTCAGTTGGGGGGACTTTTACTCAAACATCAAAACTGTCAAGCTGAATCTGCTGATCATGGGGAAGATCGTGGACCACGGGAACGGCTCTCTCGGGGTCTACTTCCGCCACAACTCCACAGGTGTGGGCAACGTCTCTGTCAGTCTAGTCCCACCAAAGAAAGAGGTGGAGTTTGATCTTGAGCGGCAAAGTGTGGTCACCCCCAAAGACTCGAAGACATTCAACTGCAGGGTGGACTACGAGAAGACCGAACGCAACAAGAAGGTGATGCTGTGCAACTATGACCCGTCCAAGACGTGCGCTCAGGAGCAGACCCAGAGCCACGTCACCTGGATGTGCTCCAAACCTTTCCAGGTCATCTGCATCTACGTGTCTTTCTACAGCACAGACTACAGACTGGTTCAGAAAGTCTGTCCAGACTACAGCTACCAGAATCCAGGAGCCTACCTGCCCACAGGTTGAACTAAGCATGATAGAGATGTTTCAAGAAGTCCAGTTTGAGCAGCTGTGAGATATGAGAAGTGGAAGTTTTTAAAACGATTCCAAAGTTTAGCATTTCTCTGGAGAATATGTTTTTCCCCCCCGAGTCTTACAGTTCACCAGATGCTGTATAGTATTTGTTTTTAGTGAGATATCTTGCTTGTTGTAGACTACAAGAGTTGTATTAGTCAGTTTTTATGAAATGCATATATTTAGGGCTGCAGCTAATGAGTCTTTTCATTATAACTGATGTGATGATTATTTCTGGCAATTTTATTTCAGTGTTATTATTTTTATGACAAAGTTTTATTTTCTATTTTATTATTTTTTTTATGACAGAAAGTTGTGAAAAATGCTCACCACAACCCTCAAATGATTTGCTCAAAACCCAAAGACCTTTTGTTTCAGGACATCTATAAAATTATTATAAATTATATAAATTATAACAATTATGTGATTCACAAAATACTTGCCGATACCCAGTAATCCTTTCAGCTCCACACATAATTTTTCCCACAATACTTTGCTGAAGCTAGACAAAGGCACTGTTTTTTTTGGTTTGAGAGAGTTAAAATATCATCATCCTCTGTTGTTTTTTGTTCATAATGCCAATGGCATCATTCAGAATACTTTATACAAACTCACTCAGGCTAAAGTTTAGCTCTCATGTTTGCTATAAATGAGGAAAACTACAGTTTCAGGCTTCAGCAGGTTATAAGCATGCTTCTTAAACATTGCTTGGCTGTCAGAGTGCCGTGCGGTGATTGGTCCGGCAGAACAGTGAAGTGGACGTAAAGAAGTATTCAGATCCTTAAATAAAAGCAATAATACTGCGCTGTAAAAAATACTCTGCTGCAAGTAAAAGTCCTGCATTGAACATGTGACTTAAGTAAAAGTATGTAAGCATAATTCCGAAAATTTACTTCAAGTATCAAACAATGGCCCCTGTGACTGTTGTTCTATTACATATTAATGACTAATTATTGGTTGAGGTGGAGCTCATTTTGTACTATTTTGTATAGAACTGCTGAACTGGATTCACCTGCTGATTATATTCTCAATCAATTGTTTTCTTTATGAAAGTTCATAAAATTCTAAATTATTCAATATGAATAAAAATAATTCAAAGGAAAAGCTGCAGATCTTCACATTTGAGAGGCTGGAGCCATGAACTGCTCTTGCATGAAAAATGACTTTAACAGTTAATAAAGTAGTTGCCGATTAATTCTGTCAGTCATCTAATTGATTAATAATCAACTCACCGCTGTTAAGTCGATGATGCAGATGACAGGTGATAGGTGACGTCCTGGTCCGACCCTCACAGTCATGACTTCACTCCCTCTGCACCACGGCTGCATTGTGCTGTTTGGATGCTAAAACTGCAGGCAAAGGCTGATTCTGTTAAATCAACATGAGTGAATGTCAACATCCCCACAGTCCTTATTATTATATTTAAAACCTTAGTCTGTAGAGTAACTAGTAAGGTATGGTGTAAAATAAATGTAGTGGAATAAAAAGTACAATATTGCCCCCAGAAGCGTAGTGGAAGAACCTTAGATTTGTACTTAATTACAGTAGTAGTAGTTACATCCCACCGCTGTTATGCAAGCTGCCCTCAGTCTAATAAACCAACGTTTGTTTCAAAACTAATACTTTCACCAAAACCAGAGAATCTTAAGACAATGAAATGTGGCAAAATGTCTAAAGAAACGGACAAAGCCTCCTTCCTCTGCCGCTGCATGTAGATTATTAAGTAATAATAATAAGCTAAATACAAGATGTAACTGTCAAAGTTTACACTAAATTAGGCTACATTTATGGTTTCATGCTGTTATAAAACTTACGCTGAGTCATCAGGAATCCATTACACTAAATGTCCACACGTTAGGTGTGAGCTGCGTCTGAAGCCTCAGGAACACTTCCTGTTGCTTCATGTCACCAGTGACAATCATGAATCAATACAAACACATACTTGATACAAAAATACCCAGACAAAGTTTGCACTGCATTCAATACAAAATAGTTGTGGTTTATTCTTTTGGGAACAAAAAATGGCAACAACTAAGTGTCACTTCTCATAACCAGCGATATCTACAGGAAAGAAACAAGAACAGTTCCTTCAGTTACCAATTTTTCCAACAGGTTCAAATGCTGACTTTTGATGTGGTTTGCCTCGGTGTGCATCTCTTCACATTCTGTCTGTTCTGAACATTAAAACGTGTTCATTTCAATTCCATTTCCCCTCAGTCTTCATGCCTGCAAAGAAAACATCTTTTCAAACAACTTTTTTTTTTTTTTTTGCTTTTTTGCTTTTTTTTTTCTCAATTTCACGAAAGTTTCATGAAAATGCTTTTGTCAACACAGCTTCAAAAACACTGGTGTCTGTACAAATTCCTATGAAAAAAATAGAAATGACAGTTCTGAGGAAAAAAAAATAAAATAAAACAAAAGGGAAATCAGTCATAAAAGAACACTGACATGCCTGATTGAACATTTTTGAACTTTGAAAACTTCCCATTTGTTGTCTCCTGGTTGCTTTGCCCTTTGACGCCTTGGATTTTATTTTCTCTCAAGGGCTACAAAGACAGAGCCACACGCAAATTTCCGATTTCCCCTGAAATGACATCCAGTTGTGCGTTGCTATTTTCCGTATGCTCTCTGCACTGTCCCCCCCACCCCCTTTAAAAAAAAAAATGAAAAGAGACGCAGATGAAGCAGAGTTCCAAATGGGACGACGTGTTATGTTGTTGTCACTTGCTGATAGATCTTCTTAAAGGGTACTTGTTCTTGGTGGTCCAGCTGGGTCTTTAGTCCATGAAGCTCGCTTCAATGTGTGCTTGCCTACAGTATTTCTACTTCACTGCTGGTAAGGATTGACGAGGGGTGACCTGTGACTTTAGTGCAATGTTTTCCCAACTTCCTTTGGGAGAATTAGTTTGATGATTTTGTCCCATATCTGCTTTTTTTTTAGACTAGCCCTTGGTTGCCTTTCTCGGGGGGGGGGCTTCTAGTTTGTAACTAACAGGCCCACTTCTTCTTCCTCTCTTGTCCGTCCCAGGCCCATGTGTCCATTAGCTTCTCTGACAGCTCTACTCCAAACGCTAAGAACAGAGCAAAAAGAAGCCTTATGATAAAATAGACAGTTAAAGACTTTATTTATCTGCACTTGTCCTTTAAGCCTCCAAATTTCCAGACGGTTGGCTCTTATTGGGTCGTTGTGTCCAGTTCTTCCTCCCGAACAGATTCCAGGGTAGGAACTAACAGGATGCCGAAAGATTCATCTTCACACGAGGAAAAGAGCACAATGTCAGAGCTCGCTAAGCCAGAGCCGAGGAGAAAAGGAGAGGGGTGCTGTGGTTTCTTTGTAAACGACAAACATCCACTTCACGATCCCACCTGATCCTCTCTGCCACCTCCTCCTCCTCCTCCTCATCCTTCTTCTTCTTCCCTCCATCTTTAGAAGAGACTAAATACAGCAGGCTTGGATGGGGCAGAAGGGGGAGAGTCGGGGGAGGCTGTAGGTAGTGTAGTAGGTAACAGCAAGGGGAAAAGTTGTCCCTGTGTGTTTGAGGGGGGGATATCTGTGTGTTTTTGTGTGTATGCATGTGTGTGTGTATGCACGGATGTCGACGCCTTGCTCGTAAGGCTGTTAGGATTGTTTGAGGCGCTTGCGCGGAGGTCCGAGGAAAGGGCACTGGGCTGAAGCCAGGGAGCGGTAAGCTTCGGCCACCAGGTGCGGATGAGACGCCACCATGGACTTCCACCCTGCTGTCTCCATCACCTCTGCAGCATGGCTGGAGGACGGGCGTGAGAGAGACAGAGAGACAAAAAACACATATTAGATATTCATTATCATTATTATAAATGTGATTATTTGACTGTGTTTCAGCTCTGTCAGTATAAATGATGCACCGTGCGTAGTTGAGGAGAATATGTGCGAGCTGAAAGCCAGTACGGACACATGTTCAGAGTTATTATCACACATTCAACAGAAGAGGTGACAGCGGGATGAGTGAGGAGTCAGGTCGCACCGATCCCTCTGACAGCCTCGACGCGCATCAGACAGACCACTCCACCAGGAGACATGCGAAATTAAATTATTAACTGTGACACCAAGAGACGAGGCGAGAGGGTGAGACTGAGTCCTTGTGCCATCAGTAATGATGCCAAGATGAAGGAGATGTACCAGAGAGACACGGCTACGCAGACAACACGGTCTTGAGGATCTGGGAGTCTGTAAGAAGGAGCTGGAGACATCATCCTAAGTGATGACGAGCTCTTGTCTGCGCGTGAACTCACTAGTTGATGAAGTCGACGGCCTGCGTTTTGAGCTGGTCGGCGCTGTGCAGGTCGGCCAGGATGAGGATCTCTGCAGCGTTTTCCACAGACAGGCTGGTGCACAGAGCGTCCTCGCACATGACCTTCAGTCTCTCCAGAGCGTACTGAAAGAGAGAGGGGATGTAAGATCAGCACACATGGGCTTCATCAGTATTCATGCGGCATGTGCTCTGACAGCATTTTTAATATCATTTCAAATTGACAGTGAAACGTCAGTCTGGCCCTGCTGTCTGCGACGCACCCCGAACAAAGACCATCCAGTATCCGGTTTCTAAGACAGAAATACAAGGGCGTAAAATAAACGTTTCGAGGCTCGACCTCAGAGAGAATCTGTGTCGCTAAGTCAGCTCCCATTTGGTGTCATGGAGGAGTGAGATCAGTGTGAAATCGCCCAACTGTTTCTTGAAATCCTGATGGCTTACTGGGCTGACGTTCAGCGGATACTGTGCACTTGTAGCATTTCAGGTCCTGATGCATCTTAATACCTTTACCTGTGGGAGTATCTGAAATCTCACAGCCTCTGAACAAAATAATACACAACTTTCATCACGTTATTACAGTACTGTCTGCAGTACTGACGACATTAGTACCATAAGATCAGTAGTCAAAGAGTCCTAATTGATGGATTCTAAATATTTTGTCTCAGTGTGTCTGAATATATCATTGCAGTGGTTGTCACTGTTCATTACATGTATTCTTATGTCACCTTGTCAGCTGCTGCCAGCAGGTCATCAGCCATCTTGTCCAGGTTGGGAGCCTTGTCTGTGTAAATGAAGCACATCATCTCTTTGAAAACCTCCGGCTCCACGTCGTTGATCTCCACACGGTTCTGACAGGAGCAGGCGAGAAATCAGGAGGTTAGATTGAAGCATTTCACCTCGACGTGAGCTCCACCTACAGTGTGTATCTCTTCATTTTTTAAGATACCTGCGATTCATCTAATCAGGTTTCTGCATCGTGCCATAAAAACAACTATCTGCAATGCTGATATACCTTTTAGGAATAAGAGACAGTGAAAAACAACTTAAGATGGCTTAAAATTGCACAATATACATATATAGCAATATGATGGAGGTGCACATTAAACTAACTGATGAATGCTTCTGGTTTCAAACTATAAAAGTCAAAAGATGCATAATATTTGAGATCACAATCGGTAGAAATCAAGTCTGTGCACTTAAAATAACCTTGCTGCAAATGAAGCAAAGCAAAATCACTTCTAAATAGATCTAGATTAGTTTTTTTTATGGTAAATTTCTTTGTATATTTGAGATTCTAACTAATTTATTGTGAACATTATGCATCAAAATATCAAGGCAAATTCCGTTTACATGAAAATCTGATCGTCTGATCTCATTTTATTTGGATTTTTTTGTACATTTGCTTGAGTTTAACACATCAAGAGTTGATGTTTTTCATGCATTTCATCAAGTGATGAGTTTTGATTAATATTGGACATAAAACCGTTTTCCATCTGTTGCTTTTCAGGCAAAAAGTGATGTATATTTTAAATATCAATGACGAAGTGGAATATTTTAAAAGTTTGCAACATAAAACCTGAAACGGCCTTGGTTTGAAAAACAACAACAACAACAACAAACAAACATCTGGCCAGCTCCTGCGATTTCATTTCTTACAGTCACATGTGCACAAATGAAAAAAAGCAATTCTCTGCTTCTGCGGCTTTGTCAGTGAAGGATGAATCCTGACCCTCAAGTACAGCAGGACAATTTCATTTCAGGTGCGCTATCATTCAGTTTCACCAAACAGCTCCGTGCTGCAGCCGTTTGACAGCACACAATCCTTCACTCACTTTAACCCCTCAACACAGCAGGGGGAACGCGAGCAGCTGAACCTCTGAGAAACAAAATGAAATCATTTCGAAGAGTAAAAAAAGCTTTGGGTCCTTGGGCTCACCTTTTTGCTCTCTTCCATCTCGTGCTCAAACATGGCGCTGAATACAGGGGAACGTGCTGAAAGCAGTGATATGGAAAGATATTAGGACAACAGCAACAATGGCCACATGTAAGTAATCCTCGGATCAAGCAGACAAACTGATACACAAACACTGACACACACAGCCAAAGACAGTGGTATGGAGGTGTGTCTGACCTGCCAGGATGGCTTTGTGGGCCTGAAACTCCTGGCCGGCCACACACAGGGAACAGTCTGTGAAGCGGGAGTTCTCCCACAGGCCCCCGAGCTCATCTGCTAGCCGGCAGTCGGGCACCTTCACCATGTTCATGGTGTTCTGCCCAGATATGTTGACCGAGTCCTGCACCACACTCACCTGAGGGAGAGGACTGGCATTAAATGCAATACTCCAAAGAGAATTTGTAATGAGAAAAGGTATAAAGCAAGAAGACTGGGCTGCGTACCTCACAGAAGAGCGTGAGCTTGTCGTCGGGTAGAAGACCGTTGGCTTCATCTAGGAGAAAGTCTCTCCGGATGAACTTTTTAAAGCCCCAGTCTTTGCCCTGGACAAAGCGATACGCCCTCTGGCTCTCTGCACACAGCCAGGAGAGAAACCACAAAGAGGTTAATTGCAAATACAGGTGTGATTTTCTACAATGTGACGCTTTCGTGGCCTCACATGTCACATGTTTGTGCTACCCAGTCCACTCACCCATGGCTTTAGTCTCCTCTCCCTTGGCGTTGAGGATGGAGAACTTGAACTTAGCGCGTACCTCGGCCTTTGGACAGCTGACCAGCAGCAGGTAGAGAGACAGGTAGTCTTTGCTCTCCTCATCCAGGCCTTTAGGATTCACTCGCAAACACCTGATGGTGGTGGAGGGAGCAACGGTTACCCTCTCTCATGAAGGTTGAAGCAGTGTTTGCTTAGATCATGCACATGCAAGGCAACTATGAGAGTACATTGGTTGATTTTAGGATTAGTTTACAATGAGTGACCACCCTTTTACTTTGAAGTGTATCTTCATGTCAGCAGCATTTGATTTTTCTCTCAATCTCATTGAGAATTCACAAGGTTCTGCTGTGAAACGTTGCTTTGTAAGGCGTTAAGTCTGAGCTGTCTGCTTGATAAAGGCATCCAAGCAGGTTAAAAAAAGACTTTGATAGGACTGGATGCCAGGAATAACATCAGTGTTTGTGACTCTAATCAGACAGGGTGGGACTTTGTGGATGTTTCTCAGGAGTCCACTTCCTGCACAGTGCAGTAAGATAACAAATGCTGGAAATTAGAGCGTGTTGAAACAGAGCCTCTCTCTTGCTCACCCACCATTTCAGCTTGTCATTGGCCCCAGAAGAGAAGGTGGAGCTCTTGATGACCTCGCCCATCTCCTCGCGACAGAAGCTGAAGTTGTTGATGGTCCACATGTAAGAGAACTTCACCACTTTGATCTGGCGAAGGAAAAGACATTCAGCGATGTGCTCAGAGGACTGTGAGATGGTTGATCAGCAGTTCACCTGTCTGCGTGGTCATCTTACCTGTGTGTAACACCAGCTCTCGGCCACAGGCCCGCTGGACATTTCCGCAGGGGGTGGGGGACTCGGGACTCTTGACATTGCCAGCGTGACAGAAGGTGTCAGGGGCAAGAGGGTGAGGAGGAGGAGGAGGAATCCGTCACTTCCACTCGTCAGTGTTCAGTCGTGACGTCCATCTGCATCAGTACACACCAGATGGAAGCAGTTTGCCCCCTAGAATCAGACAATGTGAGTGTGATTCAGTGATCAGACGAGGATTTAGATTCCAGCTCTGTGAAGCTCCTTGAAAACCCTGAAATGCATCCTTCGAGCAAAGACGCAGGCAAACACACGCAAAACCATGTTCAACACAAAGCCAAGCTCATTGTGATGCAACACACAAGCCCTGTATCTTTCATTAATCCAGTTAAGATTCAATATCATTTAATTCGTGTGGCCACAGTGCTGCCGTTGAGGCTTGTGTGGTGCCGGGGCTAGATGAATTGTCCCTGACCCATTAGGGGACAGCAGGAGATCGATGGCCCATGCCTGTTCTGAGATCAATAGCCGCTGCAATTGCAATTAAGTCTCAAAAATGAACTGTAAATAAACAAGCTGCCTCCCAGGACTGTGCTGGGGGTGAGAGCCACAGGCCAAAGCCAAGGTTCCCAAATTACCTTCAAGCCACGCTGGAAGATGGTGCAGATTTGTGATTCCTTCCCTCCTCCAACAACACACACAAACTCTTAAACTTCAACAGCATGATCTTATACTGTACAAATCTTATTCAACCCTGATGCCTGGCTCTCTTTAAGAGCTTAAACTGGTCAGCAGTGACCATTTAATACCACAAAGAATTCCATCTGCTGTGATAAAACTCTGACTTTTGTCTCCTTCTCTTAGACACAAAACTCCTTTGAATAAACTTTACAGAAGATGCCATGAAAAGCAACTACCAAGACCTGTAAACCTTGAAAACACGGCTCTATACCTAAAGGAGTTTAGCCGTTACTAAACTGACACAACAAATGGCACTGAGCTACACAAGTTGAAAACAACGCGACATGAAAAGCACAAGGAGTTTCAATCCACTGGGACCTCCAACATTTCTGCACAGATTTCTGAAAGGAAAAGTTGGTGTGGGCAGATCTATTTCGGTTGTTGGCCTTTGAAATAAATAAACAAAATCAAAATTTGTTCGGTTTACATTGAACAGATGGGTTGGTGGGATGGTTTTCACAGACTGGACAGCTCAGTCAGGGTTCAGACTTGGCATTGAAATTCTCCCGCATGCCGGACACTAATCTACGCATTGAAGGATAAGACAAGTGACATGAACATATTCTATATTACTGTCACTGAATCCCATGAAAGACCAAAGCAACAAACAAATGTATTGCCTGTGTAGCCTGATATAGCTTACTCCTCCGTGCCATACACCTCTATTGTTGTCCAAAAATTGCTAAGAAC
This sequence comes from Chaetodon auriga, assembly GCF_051107435.1. Classification (NCBI taxonomy): domain Eukaryota; kingdom Metazoa; phylum Chordata; class Actinopteri; order Chaetodontiformes; family Chaetodontidae; genus Chaetodon; species Chaetodon auriga. The sequence continues at coordinate 10,743,484 of NC_135093.1, forward strand.
ACAACAGCGAGCCACACTGTTGCACAGGGTGATACGGGTGAGTCATTCGCACATACATCGTCCTGCTGCTGCTGTAAATATTCACTCGACTCGTGACGCTCGTGTGACGAGAGCATCACAGTGTATTAATCCACCGCTGGAAACATAACAAAATGTACTTTCCATCCAGTTTGAGTTCAGTTTATTTAAAACTTTCCAGTAGGGGTGTGCCATATCATACTGTTCAACATGATATTGCTCACACACAGCAACAAGAAGCATGGCTGAAAGTGAAAGTTTCATCACTGTCAGCTCCCCGGTGGGGGAGTTTGTTCCAAACAGTGGAGCGACTACAGCAGTGTGGAAGTGGTTTGGTTTCAAAAGATCAGATGCACAACAAACCACAGTGATATGCACGAAGCACAAGAAGACTGTAACAACAACAGGGGCAACGCAACAAACTTATCTCACCACCTCACGCAGAAGCTCCCTGTTCAGTGCGAAGCCAATCACAAATCCCACGAGGAGAGCTGAACAGCAACTTTTCAGTGTTTTGTCATGCCGTCAAGAGCATCATAATCACAGAAAAACCCTGAAATATATTATTTTATTGTTTCCAGCTGTGTTAGAAAATGTATTTATCCATTTTAAAAATGAAAATCTGTGTTTTTTTAATTACAGCTTCAGTAGCAGCTGTGGCTGAGCACCAAAAACAGGTTGGGAAACTACCAGATCGTCGTTTCATGGGATTCTGGATTGCAAAACTTATTTTTAACACACACACACACTTGAACTAAGATCACACAAGAAGCGTGAATAATGTTGTTGTTTTTTTTTAAAAGCTATAATGATTGTGGTTACAATGTCTCGTGTGTGCTGCGATAAACTCCATCCACAACCATGAACAGAATAAGCAGTGTGGAGAATGTGAGGGAGGCATTTCATCAGGACAAATTCCCAACCCAGTGAAGGAGAAAATATGTCACACCCACAATGCCCACCACTGCAAAACAGCCATCACTGACGCGGTTTCAGAGGTAGTGAGGACAGTAAGGACAAAACGAGCGGTCTGGACGGGAAGACACACAAGTCAGCGTCGATGCTTCATTGCGTGATACAGGTGTAAAGGTGCTGTATCGCCCTCATTCTATCCCCTTCTACACGCAGCACTAGACACCATCTTGACACAATGCCAGATTCATAAGCCTTTTTCATGTTACTGCAAGGTCAGTGGCTGAACAATGCACCGTTTATCACAACGTTTTTCACTGCTATGTAACGGTCCGTCTCTTTCCGAGCTCTCGCACTCAATCTGTGGCCAATTTGTCCACTGTTCAAAGCCTTTTTTTCTTTTTCACCAGTCTTTTCACCATTCCCCTGACTCTTCATCCGTCTCTACCTTCCTCAGCACACCCCACAGCTTTTAATGTCTTCATCCATAAATTCAATTTAGGTCAAAATGCAGTGTAACAAATTGTGACGGCTGGGGGCTGAGCTTTCTGTTCCTGATGATTACACTGAATGAAGGCAATGCATTGACAGAGATGCTGCTCAGAGGCCGTGAGGCACACTTCCCAACGGATTAAAACAGATTTTAATGCTACAGTAGATTCCTACACTTTCTGCTAACAATCCCACAATGCAACGAGCCGCATTTATTACATAGGGAGGGCAGAATGATTGAGCGAAGAAGTGATTTCAGACTCCTGTGCCTCAAAAGGCTTTTTCACTGAAGCGTTTTGACATGTTACAGTAGGAAAAGGACAGGTGTAAATAATAAAATGAATGATGGCTGGATTTCATTTAGCTGCTTCAGTTTCAGGGTCCTTGCACTGTGCATGCAGCCTCACTGTCACACCATGACAGCCGGATAGAACAGTGCAGCTGTGGATGATGGTGAGAGGTCAGAAACTTAAATATGAGGAATTAATTCTCTGGAAAAACATTTTGGTTTCTCCACATTCTCCTCTTCTCCTTTCTCAAAGCACAACTTGAATCATTTCCTGTCAGCTTCCAGTTCAATGTTTACGATATCTTTGGCACAGTAACAGTGTCGTACAATTGCCTGAACAGATTTCTATCAAGTAAAACACCTTTTTGGATTAGATCGGATGTTCATCATGAATACCCCATTAAAAACTGCTGGAACTGAGGTGACACTGCCAAGTCAAAGTGGACAACAAGCTGTCGGAGGAGAAGAAAACCTGCTCAGGGCAAAAGGGAAAAAGTTGAGCATAATTAATGACGTATATCGTAACATTACCACTTTGAGTATGCATATCTTAACTCCAGTCCAGATGTTTAGTCGAATATGACCAGCCAACATAAAACAATGTGTCAGAGGCTTGATCAGCCAAGGTCCAATACTGCCTTCAAAAAATCCAATGAATGAAGAACCGACCAATCTTCTTGGTTCTTTAACAGAAGTAACTGGTAAGATGGAGTAAGATGAAGATGAAGGAAGAGGGTACAGGGAAAGAAAATGAAAAGAGAAGTGATAGAAAAGCCAAATGGAAAAACAGATGGCAAATGAAAGATGGGCCACCGTCTGTGGAACCATTCAAACAGATAAATTGCCACAAAAAGCGGTTGGATGGAGACAAAAGACAATCAAACAGAGGCATGAGAGAGAAATCAAATCGAGGTTCTCGGACAGGGGGACTCCGATGAAGATGCACACTGCAGTGAAACAGTCGCAGCACCTTTTCAATAGTTTGTGCACTATGGTTTCATTCTCAACTGCCCAAGGACTGAGACGTGAGCTTAACCCAACACACATCAGCCATAGGTCTCAAGACATCAAACCCCATTTTTGATGCCATTCAGCATTCTTTCTGCTGCAGTCATTCAGTGTGTTTACATTCAGCAATGATTTCTCTAAACTACTGTAATTCAGCACAGTTTTATCACACTGATAAACTGTTTACACACTGTTTACTGTAACGCTGTGGCACAGCTGTATAATGTTACTGCTACTATAAACCAACTGCTCCTGCTGCCTCACAATATAAGTGTTCAACTGGAAAAACATCACTGCGAGTACGCCACAGGAAACTCAACATCAAAAACAAGACAACGGTCATTTTCTGCATTTTTTGGTCACAGATCAGCTTTAACAAGCTTCTCACAGAGAGCTGTTAGATGAAGAGCTAAAGCAACAGGCTGCACATCTCCAGCTCCAAACATAACCCACTTTATTGTATTATTTAACTGCACTTGGTGTTACCACGGTAACCACAGGTGTCACCAGGGCGGAATGGTCGCTCACCTGGCCACACGTACTGAGCCCTCGGTGGCCCAGATTCGATTTCAAACAGTGACCCTCTGCTGCGCATCTTCCTCTCTCTCCCCAAATTCCTGTCTCACGCTGAGCTGTTCATATCATAAAATAAAGGCTCAAAGAGTCTAAAAAATATCTGTATAAAATAAGAAAAAACACACAATAAAAACAGGTGCACCCAATCAATCAGGGATGAAACATTAAAGACTCTTTTCTCTACACCGACCAAACTCTGGAAGATCTATCGATCAACAACGTTTCAAGACACAAAACACAAAAGTACCACCAGCGCAGGTCAAACGCACGGAGATCAATTCTTAAAGCTGTCACATGAACTTTCACCAGACAATCTATGCACTTATCAACAATCTGTGTCCAATAATCTGAGCAAATACAAATACTCGACAAGGGTGAAGGCTGCATTCAGAGTTAAACAGCAAAAACATTTAACAAAAATCTAATTAAAATGTGGGAGATGGTGGTAGAAAGGAAAACAGTCTATGAACTCTTCAATCAGTGCACTCATGGTGAGAAGTACGGTTCGCTTTTTGACTATTCCTCATTAATCCTGTGAAGACAAATCAGTCTGAATTTCACAGCAGTGTTTATACGATCACGGCGACATTTGCGACCACAATAACACAGAATAAGAAATGCAAGTAAAACGTTTGAATGTACATCTGTGGAGATAAGATACATAAGGTGGTAGTTATGACCACAATGCCTCCCCCTCCCTCACATTTCACTCCCCTGACCGAGAAAAAGGAGAAATCAATCTCTGCTCTAAATTAAAGACTGGTGGTATGGAGGCATTTCAGACAGCAATATCCAAGGGGGATGAAAAAATTGCAACCCTTGTCGAAGTGTCAGTGAACACAATGTCTATTTCCAAAGCTTTGGTCTTTGAGGACTGCAGTAAGCCACAGACAAACCTTAAAAGTATAATTGGTACAGGGACCGGGGATCGATGGCACAGTGCGTGTCGGGCCTCTGTGGGACTGATTTCATATTCTGCCCTTGGTCATGGTGCTCCTCCTTTCCTAAAAACTCAATCTCAGAGAGGTATGAACTATTGATTTTGCTACAGCGATCAGCTTGCCTTGCTCTCATCCCTGACTTTGTGCAGACCCACAATTAGATTGAAGGGGATTTGACAGGGCAAAGAAAGCATTAGCAGCCAGGCTTCACCTCCTGCCTGTACTTCCTCACTAAAACCCTCCTCACTTCACCAGGCATGGGAGGTTAAAGGGGGGAGGGACCTCAATGCATATCTAATGTCTCCAGTCACCTGTTTCATCCAACTACCAACAGTTACCTGTGACAAGTTGACCTCTCAGGGCAAACACTCCTGCAGGCTGCAACACTGCAAGCAGTCCAGCCATTAGAGCTTTAAAACTGAGCAGTGGAAATATTCATAATAATATTCTTTAATTTGGTTAATTTTTTTTAAAACTGCACTTGCAGTTTGAAAAGTCATGCAACAATTCAATGGCTAAAAACTGCAGACGAGGGCTGTATGACGTTTAAATTAAAAATCATGAATCAGCAATGTGTGACAGACACTGTTGTTGTGTAAGACATCATGATGGGAGAGGCTCCATTTGAAATTTAAGAAGAGTGAAGCTGGACTGTATCAACGTCTACATCACAAAACACACAGTATTATATCACAAAAAGCTGTCAGAAATCAATAAACTACCCTTATAGAGTATGCCAAACAAATTCTAAATGCAAAAGCTGTCTGAGCTTCTTCAAGTGGCCTTTTCATCACAGACTGAAGTGTAACAGAAATGTGTTGGCATGAGTCAGCCCTACAGCTGAGAACTCAACCACTGCACTGTTCATGCAATCACCAGATCCCTCTTGATACTGTTAGTTAATGCCATTGTGAGAGCTAATGAAACAAAAGTCTTATGAATACTGGGAAAATAGGGAATAGGCATCAGATTTGTAGGTTTTCGAAGTTGCACAATTTATCTACTTAAGACAGATAAATCTGACCTCAAGTTGAAGTAAGAGAACGAGTATTAAAATCCTTTGCCAAGCGGGGATTAAACAAAGACTTGGGACTCAGTTTGATGAGTCAAAAATGTGATTGCATGCACTGCAGAGTCAAAAACCAATTTGAGACATCATTTTCCAAACTGCATTTCTTTTTCACAGCGTGTGAAAAATGGAGAGCGCAACCGCAGTGGATTTCACTTTGGCTCATCACAGTAAAGGTGAGCTCAGCTAAACCGAGTTATGTATACTCAGTGCATCTGGAAGGCAAAGAGACAGACTCAGGAAAAACTTCAATTGCAGGCCATTTTAAACCTGCTGCGTGGCAGCACTTTGACTTTCAATATTAGGCAAAAATGTAGCAACTACAGATTGCAAGTGCTGCAAGAAAGGCTTGATTCACAGGTTACACTCGCGGTATAAATCATCACAGTAAAGAAATGCAGTTGTCAGTGTCCCCTTTAGTTGCATTTAATTTAGAAATAGTGGCTATATATTTGAAATATAGTCTACGGGCTCTTGGCTGGAAGAACAGTTGTTTCTCCTTGTATTTTCTTCTAGTCAAATATTCCTGGTTATCTAGATGTTCAGGCAGGACTAATATGAACATCTCACTTACAACATCATGTTATCTATTACAGCACCACAAATCACAACATTTTGCAAGTTGAATCAAACCTTCCCCTAAACACTCTTGCATTACAATCTTCAGATTTGATACCTATGTTCATATTGTTTTCATTTTGCAGCCGATTGGCTGCATGAGATACACAATACCTGCCTTTAATAAGAAAGACATGGATTATAAGTGAAATCACTGCTGCGGTGGTTGGTCTGTTTCCAGTGAGCCTGACTCATTCGACCACTGCACATGTACTGATGCGCAAATACAGACAAGATAACACTGTTCACTGCCTCAGGGTCACAGAACCTAAACTCACCCCTTTCTACCCCAACAATTATACATGACAGTTGGCCAACGAACCGGTTTTTGAGCAGCTTGGAAAAAAAATTATTAGTTGAGAAAACAAATAACATGAGCACTTCTGAGGCTACACCTACCATATTTAAATGATCCACTACAGTATATTAAATGGTTCTGGTGAAAAAGTATGATGGAGGCCCAGGACCTAAATCTTGTTCCTAACATCTGTTTATTAACCACAAACATTTACTTTTGACCTGAAGTTTAAACGTAGCCATACTAAATGTGTTTCTGTTGAGTTCTCCTGCTAATCTTTAAATTGTAGCAGACGATGTAGGCGGTGACAGAAGCAGGTAGGTAACCTGCTAACAATACAGATAATCGATAACTGTATCTTACTTTATTTTGTCTCTTTACTTTAGCTACACGCAGAGACCAGTGTGCTCATAAAGAAAACAAAATCCCATACAGTTATGACCAGGTCTCATACATTTAAAAGCAAATAAGTACTGTAAATAATCCAGACAATCTCACGATAGCACGCGAGCTAACTCGACCAAGCTAGTCGGCTAGTTAGCCCCATTAATGTAGCAGCTAACCTAAGCCAAACAAAAAGGTCGGGGAATTTGCCGCAAAAACTGCGACTACAAATACAACACACCAGCCTCCATCGTGTGATTTTAACCCTGTAGTCAGTATATTACTGCTTTCTGTTCAATTTATCGACGGATTTACCTTTGTCTTAGGTTGAATTATAACGCTAGTTGTCCGGGATCCTGTGTTGTTGTTTGCTAGCAGGCTAGCTGTCTGTAGAGCTGGACAGACCGAAGAGCACCCCCTTCTGTCTCGGAGTAATTTCACAACCTCACTGAAATTACAAAAAAAAAAAACAAAAAAAAAAACCTGAATATAAATTTCTTTCTAACTTCTCTTCATTGCCTGTTTGTAAGAGATGAAATTAATAACTAGTTACAGCTGTTATGTCCATAGTTCATTGAAATGGTTGCTGGGGCCCGTGTTTAATTGTATCACTTCTAAAAACTAATTTATCTTGATCAGCAGACTGTTTGAGCTATTGCCTTGTGCCAAGATTGCACACAGCGTGCCAAGATTAACAGATATCAACCTTTAAAGGTTGAATTTAATTAAAATGTAGATAGAATTAATCTCTCAATTCACCCACTCACCCTGAAAGTGTTTTTAATACATCTTTAACCTTTAATGTTCACAAACTAATGTCTTTGCAGGGACAGTTCTCTTGCGATAAACTGTGCAAACAACTTAGAGTCGAGGGAAAGAGGTTTTCCATTACAAAAGCTAAGATACTTTGTGTATGTCATTAATTAAAATAATGCATTTGCACAAGTTCAACTGATTGTGATAAGGCTTAATTATAATGAATTTGTCCCATCAAGTGAACATGGGTGAAGCACTGTACAATACAACCTCTGCAGGACTTTCCTCACAATCCCGCTGCAAAAATGTTGCTTTCTTTCTAATATTCTCATGGAAAAAAGTCATATCTGCATCATATTTTTAGCCCAAACTGATCACTCTGTAAATGTAGAATTTAAATGTTAATTTTTACAAGTCTGCACAGCCGTTGAAAGTCCATGCATAAAAAGACACGTGAAGAAAGCCGACACATTCTTCATCTCATGCAATCTTTAATTGATAATGACAACACACTGTCGTCAACAAGCCGATGCTTGCATTACGTACAAATACATCCTCATACAGTACACAAATAATACAGATGAGAAGAAAGACAGAAAAAAGCAATAAAGACATAACACACTAAACTTAAATTTTGGTAAAGAATATGTTAACAAATATTTACACATTTACAGACTGATGAACAACATTAAATTCAATGGTCAGTCAAATGCAGTGTAAGTCGTATGTCCAAGAGACGAGAAAACACATAAAAAAAACAGCCGTAAGACAACATTCATCTCCTCTTCTTAGGGACAACAACATTTCCACTGGTTGCAATGGGGATCAGGAGCTTGCGCTGGTCCAGACGAAGATATTTTTCAATAAGCACTTCCACCGGCACCTTGTCATTCACATAACCCTGCCTGCAGTGCAAAAACACTCCAGTTAAGTTACATGTAAGCAATCTAATAAGTGTCAGGCATTTTGTATGTATACTGTTAGCCAGATGTGTGCTCTCATAGATGAATGCTGTATGTTAGAGGAATATTTCAGAATTGGAGTTTCCTTTTTTATGCTTACTGATAGAGTCACCTCTGCTTCTTTAGACTGAATGTGGAGCTCAAGCTTGCCATCTAGAGGTCAGTTCGGTTTTGCCTGTTCGGCTGCAATATTTCTCCATACAGTGTCCTTCTTTGCAATTCTTGATCTTCTTCACTGTGATCTGATGCGATCCATGCTTGATTTCTCAGGTCTTTTTTAAGGATTTAACAGGCATAAAAGTGAAATTTCATGTTTGCTGCACTTGCAGATTTAGAGTTTTTTTTTTTTAACTTGATTGTCTTTTATTCTGTTACATTAACAATGGGTCAAATTACTGTGTGTAACTTTAAAGGCTTCACTCGTAGGTTTGCAGGTTTGAGGACTGTGGAGTTGAATCATTTCATAAGAATTTCACACGCCTACCTTTTCAACAGAAGTTCAGCATCTTCAACCTCAATGGTTTTCCTCTTCGCGTGAACAGCATACGTCTCCAAGTCGTCCGCCAGCCGCTCGAAGAATTTATCCATTCTGTTAAAGTGTATTCAGTGCAGGTAGTGAAATAAATTCACCATATTACAGTGGAAAAAAAGAAAAAGCACAAGCATATAAAATCAAAACCTCCACAGTCATGGCTACTTACGTTTCTTTCAAGATCGGGTACACATCTGCAGAGACCTTCGTTTTGGCAAAGTGCTTGAACACGCTCATAAGGTAGCTCTTAGGAAGGCCTCCTTCCTTTTGAGCTGGCCCCGTCCTCTTTCTTGCCTGCGTTGGTTTAGGTGCAGGAAAACCTTCACTGGTACTACTGCTGGTAAAGCAGATATCAGAAGAACTCGTCAGTAACATAAAATATATGTGCTATGTTTTATCAGCCTGGGACTATTGTAATATGTATTTTTCTAAAGTTAAAAAAAAAGGTGTTCGAGATGCAACTTGCCTGGTTTGAACATTCTTAAGAACAGAGGGTGAAGCCAGAGGATCAGGGAGAAAAATTTTCCTTTTCTCTCGGACAAATGCTGGAGTCTTGCTGGGGACTTCTAAAGATTTCAGCAAAGAAAACATAGTTTACTTTTATTCTAATTTCCTAAAATAAAACACACACAAAAAGAGACTGACCCTCACTCTCTTCATCGTCATCTTCGTCCTCCCACTCTTCTTCCTGTTCAGCAGGGTCCTCGGCAGCAGCTTCTTCAGGTGAATTGTCACCCAGCTGCCCACTGTCTTCAACGGACAGATGAAAGGAGTTCTCTTTATCAGCACCGCACTCGGCCTCTGTACGAGAGGCATCTGTCTGTCCTTGGGTTGAGGACTCGGCCATGTCAGGGGTCCCAGTGCGAGGCTGACCGCTCTCCTGGGTTCCCATCTGTTCATCAATAGCGCTGTGTGCTTTGGACATGCCATCAGACCATCCTACAAACAAACATCAACACAGAGTTAAACAAGAAGTCTCACTTTAAAGTACCAATGCACATGACATAGTCAGTGTCTTTCAATAGCTGACAATAAAAACATAGTATTATCCATACTAGTACTGATATGACAATCAATGTAATTGCCAAAAGTTTGAGAACTGATTGTTTCATTTGTTTATTAAACCAAAATGCCAAATATTTGTGATTTTCTCATCACAGAGAATTGTACTCTGATAACCCGTACTTTATAAATTTGTTTTAATTAAAGACTTAACAATCAGTTCATCTAAAAAAAATAGCTGACAAATTTTTCACAATAGTTAGTTACATCCACAGTGAGGTTCTATTTTTTGACATCCTCACCTGCCTCTGTGGCATCTGCCAAATCCCCCCCTGCTTCTGTAACAGCCATGACTCCCCCTGAGCGATGAGCCCTCCGACTGATGTGTTCTAAGTGACCCTCTAGCTGTTCTGATGCCTCCTCATCATCTTCTTCATCCAACTCTCCATCACCCTCATCTTCAGGTTGAGAATCAGCCAAACCATCCTCTGCAGGACCCTCATGATCACTTTGATATTCAGTAGCGTCCTCCTCTTCCTGAGACTGAGAATCAACAGCACCTAATTCTTCAGTTTGTGAGTCAGCTGCTCCTTCTTCTTCTTCTTCAGTTTGAGAGTCTGGTGCAACCTCCTCTTCCTCAGACTGAGACCTGGCTGCAACATCCTCCTCAGGCTGGGAATCAACTCCATCTTCTTCTTTGTCTTCTTCAGTCTGAGAGTGAACTGCACCATCTTCTTCATTTGGAGAGTCTGCTACACCTTCCTGTTCTGTTTGAGCTCCCACTCTGTTCTCCTCTTCCTCAGACTCAGCTGCATCATCCTGTACACGGGTCTGAGATTCAGCGGCGCCTTCCTCTTCCTCAGATTTCAACATGGCTGCAGCCTCTTCAAGTTGACCATCAACTGTACTCCTCCCGTCCTCTTTTCGAGATTCATCCATATCATCATTGGACAGAGACAGAGAGAAACATTCTTCATTCTCAAGCTCTGCCACGACTCCTTTTTCAGTTGGAAACAGATACATTGAGCTCCCTTTCCCCCGCTTGCGCTGTGCCGCTATCATCTGCTCCTCCTGCTCCAGCGCTATCATCTGTCGCTGGAGCTGAGACGCCATCACTGTGGGTTTGTCCTGAGTTGCAACGACGGAAAAGTTGGAGGTCGTGGCATCAGGCTCAGCGTAGAGAGCCGTGTTGCAGTGGATGATGTCAGTTGTCATATCAGGTTCGCTGAGTTTGCTTAGGCCCAAAGGGAAGCCTTCAGAGCAGGCGGTCTCACTGAGACCCCGCATCACAAAGCTGTTTGCTCCTGGGTGACAGGGAAGGGAGAGAGAAACCACAAAGGAGAGAAGAGCATTAGCAACAACACTGAGGACAGCCGCTACAGATAACTTTTAAAGAAAAATATATTGTTTGTATGATCAATTAATTGTGTTCTGGTGACAGCTATGCTTGATTTTCTTCGTTTTGTATCATTAGGTTTTATGGCTGATTAGTCTCAGTGAGAAAAAGAACTTGTGTTCTAGTGCTCTCATGACCAGTTATACAGATGATCAAGGTTACAAAGAGTATTTTAATAATCGTAACCACCTCCAATCTGCCTTTTATTTACAGCGGCGCCAAATTCTTCCTCTGTGACTTTTCGCCGGTTAGAAACTCTTCTCTGCAGGCCCCTTTTCTCTGTCTGATCATCCACAAAGGGTGTTTTTAGACTCAGAGAAGTGGAGCTGGAAAAACAGATTGGACAGGAAACATGGTCATCAATTCACTCATTAACACTGTAAAGAGCAATCAAATTGTTGTTAAATCACAAAAAGAGATCTACTTAATAAGGCCAATGCCTGATCAGTCAAACTTTTATACATAAACTACACAACAGTGTCATTTTTATGCAGTTTACCTTGATAAAGAAAGCGAAGAATGCTCGCCTAGTGATTCTTCATTTTCCTTCTCAACATCTGTAAGCACAAGCATCCATGAAAATATATGAATTTATAATAGCAAACCTCCTGAGACTCTTACTAAATCCCATTAAAGCCTATCAATAGTGGCCTTAACCTTACCGTCCACATTCTGAAGTCGTTTTTCAAAAGCTGTTACATTAAGGCTGCGGCGTGGTCTCTTTCTGCTCAGCCCCTTTGCGAGACTTGCAGCATTGCCAACAGTTATATCAGGCAAGTCAAACTCTGACAGCTCCATGCTGAAAGTCAAGCAAATACAAACCTGTTAGAGGTTCACTGCATCATTCAGCCAGTTGCAGTCAATATTGCTAGAGCACTGATCTGAAATCCTGTTGGACGGCCATCTCAAATGTACCAGCACAGCTCACCTTGGACGCTTGCAGGTAATGCTAGAATTGGTTGAGGACGGCTGTGGCTCTTCTGACGCAGCTTCCTCGTGAGCCACAGGGGACCTCACGAGATCTGAATGGCATGACAAAGGACATGGTTAAAAGGAAAACAAACAGCTACAGCATGATGTGCAAATAAAAGCTGGCCCATGCTCATACCAGTCTGCAGGATGTTCATGAGTATGTGCCTCGGTGTGTCCCCGTCATCAAACAGCACTGAGGATGGTGCAGGCGTGTTCATCTTTCTGAGCACGGCTGAGGCAGTCCTCCTTTTAGTAGCTGGCAGGGATTTCCTGGTTATACTCTGGAAACAAGGTAGATAGGTCAGCTATAACAGACTCAAGAAAATGTCCATCATCAGGATTAATTCTGCTCCTCACCTCACGTATTTTATGTCTCAGGCTGCGCCTTAGGATGTCCACTGGAGTTTGGGAACCAGCATCTCTGTTAGCCAGTCTACTGCTGCGCCTGGTCGCGCTCGTACTCTCTGTTTTGGAGGCACTGAAGACAAAACAGCTCGTAAACTGGAAGTCACCGAGTCTCATTCGGAACAGTTTGAAAATCAAGAATTTCTATGGCAACTTGACGCCTCTTGTATCAGGCGTAGTGGTGTAAACGTTTTAGAGCGGGTTTTACGTCTTACTCTGTTTAATTAAAGCTTCACAGTAATACATTCAACATCAGCAACCAAGTTTAATCTTACAAAGCCCAAAACGAGGATGCGTAACATTGGTCATATCTTAGCTAGCGTCAGTTAGTTAGCTAGCCAGTTAGCAGGAAACACCATTAGTTTGACACAGCTAGTTATTTCAAAGAAAACCTTTCTAAACGTTCATGTGGTGTTGTAGTACCTGCGGCTGATGGGAGTCCTGGGTGGATCGGTGCTGAGAATATTTGTCAGCAGGAACCGAGCAGACAGGTCCTCCGTATGATCCATTTAGACAGTCAGCTGGGGAGCTGATGTTCGCTAGCAAACGTCTGCAAAGGGTAAACGGTTAACCGTATTAACCTGCTTTTTATAAAACAGGCGATTTTTTTCCAAATATCAGCGAGTCCAACAAAAGCGGGTTGCCCGACAACAATGTCATTTATTAGATGTCTTATCTAGTTAATCATTATTAATCCTCTATTGACTGTCTCATGCTATCTGGCTTTACCGTGGACAAACTTTTCAACGGATTTGTTTCTCACACTGTCCCGCGTTATTTTTAAGTGAACCCTCGCGAGATGTCGGTTCTTCTTCTGCGCTTTTAGTTAAATGCCGGTTTATCACCAACCACAGTGGTATCGCCACCATCAGGACAGAACACAATATTGGTGTTTTATGAAAATATAAAAATATATTTTTAATATTATTAGCTGAGTTGTTCTCTGTCTCTTTGTTTAACGAATCAATCACAAGTTTTTTCTTGGTCATACAGAAAACACAAATACTAAAAAAAAAAAAATACTACCAGTAACATTTAATGTAAGATACAATGAAACACACAAGAGTAAGATGTAAACAGAGGCCGTACGTGTCAGGTCTTTAAAAAAGGCACTTAGGCACAGACAGGATCCTAGCCTTTTCATTTTTTCAGATGTTGAGATGATTGACGGTTTGTGATTATCCACGTGTTTTTTAAATTACAAGAATTAAACTTATGCTTTTGTATATGTGTCTCCAAAACTTACACGACAAGATAATTAAGTATATAATTAAGTTAATAATTAAGTTTCGAATTTTGTTTTTTCATCTCTTGTCCACTATAGTAAACTATATTTGTCACCACAATCTTGTATTTGTGGGTGTAACAGCACACTCTGCTGGTCAAAAACGGAATAACAGCTACAACCATAAGAAATTGTTCATATCAGACCTCAAGAGGTGGAGAATACAATAAAAGAATACTTTAATATATAAATAAATCCAATGTAAAAATTATGAAGGCACAGGCAGATGCAGATGCAGATGGAAAATGTTAAATATTATTCCAGAGTGGCTGTCTCTATGGTTTGAAAGGGTGGTGCCACAAGTTTTTGCAGCATTTTTCGAAAAATATCTAAACCCAAAAAAATTTACAAAACCCAAAAAAACCAATGTTATTCTCAAAAGAACATCTGAAATTTGTACATGGCTAGGAGATGAAATTTACAACCAAGATTCCAAAAAAAGTTGTAACTCTGTGTGAAATGTAAAGCAATGCAATCATTTACCAACCAACAGTGTTTAACCACAATAGTTTTACCACAAGAGCCCATGTAGTGATATCCTTTTCCAATCATGTGTTCACAAAGTGGTGAACCTGTCTCCATCCTTTCTTGTAAACAACTGAGCCTTTCGAGGATTCCCCTTTCATACCCAATCGTGATAGTGGTAGTAAAAAACAGAATCCATCAGCGGCGCTCTCCTCTCGTGACCTGCTGTGGTGTCCCTGACGTGGACAACAACAACCTCATGAAATCCTCATTAAAACAGCTGCAGTTTTCAAGCACTGCTGTCCACAATGGTCGTATTCCCCACAGGCTGTAAAACCTCAATACGTGACAGGAAATGACTGGATTTCCGCTGAACTCATCACTGACTGTAATTTCTTAATGAGGGCTGAAACCTGTTCCTGGGGTTTTCCAAGGGTTTTTAGCGTCAGACACACAGGCTCGAAAAAAGTTACTATAACGTTCAGAATTTTACCATAAAGACTTATTATTTCACCAGCATTCAGTAAGTGCAGCTCCACTGAGGTTTGATGTTTGTGGACTATGTTGAATGTTTACATTTTTATAGATTACCTTGGATTGAAGACAAATAGTGTCATATTCAAAAGCCTTCAATCACAATTTTTGTGCCATTTTCTTCCTGTTCAAACCAAATGTCAGGTGTCAACGGCAGCTATATAATTTAAAAATGTTTAAGTTGAGAGCGGTTTCTAGCGGACAGTAAGGACAAACAGATGTCCAACCAGGGTGTCTGAGTAAGCTTTGATCAGGATATTACACAATATTGGCCATAGTGACACCTTTGATGCCACTTGATCTTATAATGATGATCTCAAAACCATAAAATGTAATGTATTTCTTTGCAACTCAATCATTACTATCCCACCAAAAAATACAAATTGATAATAAACTTGACGTTTTTCATGATGTGCAAAAAGTACACATGCAAGTGAGAAGTGTGTGATTTAAATGGTTTTAATAATTTACAACAAAGTCAAAAATAAATTCATCAATTATTAAAACAGGTGGTCGCCTGTTTTGTTCATACAGTCATTGATACATGAATGATCCCCCCCCCATCCCCCTTCACACTGGAAATGAACCGACTGAACGAGTGCAGCACACAGCGTGTATTTATCAACCTTCACTCAGCGTCGTGGGTTTGTTTCATATTTGGCAAAAAGTGCAAAGGCGCCTCACACTGACGACAACACCGGAGGTCGACTTAGAAGTCAGGCCTGTCCTTCTTCATCTTGGAGTAGTCCATGTTAATGGCGAAAAGCTGGGAAGGCACACACAAGAGCAAATGTACACAATCAGCATGAGGGGAGGCAGTATGGACTTTGAGGCATGATAACAGAAGAGATATGGCTCGCTCTGGACAGAAACATGTTTTCAGTTTGAACATAACCAAAGAGCCACATGCAGAAAACAGTTAACAGTTAACACGACATACTTTATACTGCTGATTGGGCTGCATTTTGTTCCAGGGCTCCGGGTTGTTCTTGCGATCCCATCTGAGGACAGGAAAATGAGGAAAAACATGGAAGATCATCAACGTTTTTCTCATAAAACCTGAGACCTAAACACACCGAAACTGATGGGACCCCAAACCAGACGAGGGCTGAAGAAGACAAGGTTAAATCCACAACTAGAAGTCCCTGTTTCTATCACTGTTTACTCTCTGATGATAAGAGACTTACGAGACATCAGGGTTTTTCAGAGCCAGCCGACCCAAGTACATCATGCTCATGGTTGCCCCGCCACCGATGAAGATGAAGAGGGGGATGAGCTGGTGAGAAAAGAACAAGATAAATGAGTCTTAATCACATGATATAGGCAACAAGGAGGTTGATGATGATCACATTGGATCATCTTTACTCCAGTTGGCTCTTCCATGTGTC
Source organism: Chaetodon auriga (assembly GCF_051107435.1). Lineage (NCBI taxonomy): Eukaryota > Metazoa > Chordata > Actinopteri > Chaetodontiformes > Chaetodontidae > Chaetodon > Chaetodon auriga. The sequence continues at coordinate 10,759,786 of NC_135093.1, forward strand.
TTATTTGAATCATTTCAGACATTTCAAATGTAATTTAAAAAGCCAGTAACTGACAAGAAAGATGGAAAAATGAGAAGAACAACTAAAAGAGCGCGAGAACAACTTAGGGTATCATGTTCAGATATGTCTTGTGAGCCTTTATTAGGATGGAAACTGTTTTATTCCCTTCCAGCAGCAAAATAACTGTTTTCCCCCGTTGACAGTATCAGGATCATTTCAACAATCACAGACACGTTTCACCTCCAGTGAAGCTCCCACCGTTCAGCAGGGCACAAAAACCTTTCTACCCAGTGATCTATTAATATGGACGCTGCCGTAAAGCAGGCGCTCTCACCCCGCCGCCCTTGGATCGACGCTCTCTCCTCTGGCCTTGAGTCGTGCCAGTATGGATTCCATACAGATCTGTACGTGCTGCAGCGACACACACACATGGCTGTGGACGTTACGGCGCGCCTGTGGGCACGGGCCATGTTTATCCTCATCACAGCCGCCATACAACACCCCGATTAACATACCGCCTCTTGGCTGAAATTAAATATATTCTGCCGCATCTGAGCAGGTGGCTTCATTTTCAGAGAGAAAAACGAATCCTGGCTTGATCAATTGGTGGGCGGCAGAGCAAAATTATAAGCCTCAACATGAGAAAGGAAAGGAAGGACTGGGAAGATGAATATGGACTATAATGTGGATTTCTCGTCCATTTCTTCCAGTATCAGTGGCTCATGTGGAGGAATTAAGACACACTCACAGACTTATAATAAAAAAAAATCATCCGCGTGCTGTAAGACATCCCAAACATCACATTCACAGAGGAAAGCAGCGTGTGTAAATGATGATAAACGATAATAAATAACAATAACAGTAAAAAATAATAACGGGTGGTGATACATCAGATTAATTAAGGTGAGAATATTGGGGACCGGCGCGCGCGTCAGCACACCGCGCGTCCTCCTCTGCGCTTTCAATGTCAGCGGGTCGTCCGCGTGTTTTACAGACAAACGGGGTTCAGGACTCACAGCCGGGTGGTTCTTCAGCTGTTTGGCGACGGTCCCCAACATGGACGACATGGTGGACAATCCTCCCGCTGACGGAGTCCGTTAAAGTGAAGATCTGCCGGCGAAAAATGCGCGTTCCTGCGGAGGGTCTGGTGCTGTTTCCTCCAGGCCCGGACGTACAGTGAAGTACACACCACCTCCTCTGCTGTCAGCCAATCCCACAATGCAACGGTAACAGCTGTATGACTGTATGTCACAGCGGGACAGCAGGTCTTAAAGAAAACTGCTCACTGAGCTTCATGAGAAAAAAAAACAAAAACTGAAAGTCCATTGTCTATAGTTCAATATGCAGTAAGGGATCATTTAAATCACATCAACCATCATGAAACATAAGCATAAACCTGCATTGTGCTCACGTACAATCGTTTTGAGGAAAAGTCTCACCACAACCACCGTTTGGTAGCTGTTCTGGAGTTTTCAGTCATCCCACATTGTTTTTATCAGCAGGTCATGAAATTGTAGGTGTTTTTGTTTTTTCTGAGCAGTTGGAGGACTTTTTCTAGTCCACTGGCTTAAAGATTGATATTATTATTGATTATTGATATATATGTAATATGTTTCCTCAAATTATGTCTGTGTAAATGCCCAAAAATGTTAAAAATTGTTGTAAGGTGATTGATCAGATTTGAATTTCACTGCAGCAAGTGCAAAAGACAGCTGTAAGGACTAAAAATCTGATCCAGGACAAGGGAAAAAGAGACCTTGAAAAATGTCACAGTGTATGACGTCAAGTGTATTGTATTATTTTCTAACAGTGAACATCTGGATGATCCAGGTCAGAGCAATTCCAGGTGCGACACCTCTCAGCAGACAATACAGACGAGAGCATGAGGAGCCGGGACTTAAGACCAGTTTAATAAATGACAAAGACAGCACGCCATCAATTGTATATTTATGTGGACAGAACACAGAACCTGAGATAACAGCACGTCCACAGCATCCACACCGATTCAGAAAACATTGATATTGAGGCTTTTTTGGAAAGAGACAATGTTTCGATCGATCAGTATTTCACCGGGATACTAAAACTAGAGGAAGTCAAACGATCGGACTAGTTAATTTTCCATCCACGCGCACACACGAACAAAACTGCTGTCAGAGACGATAAACCCAGGACTAACATATGGAAGAGACGTCTCCTCCTCCATACAAAACCCCCTCCTGGAAGTGCATAAAAATCCACCCGATACAGTATCGCATGTAAGACCTGCCTCACTTATACTGACAGAGCAAACCTAAAAAGTAACAAGGTTTTTTTTTTTTTAGCTTATGTTGCAGGTAACTGAGGAAAAAAAAAGATGTAGAAAATACACATTACTACTCTTAAAGTACAAAAGTGAATATAAAAATAAGAATTGCGACTCAAAAGTAGCAGTTCAATTTGTGCAAACATGTCTACCAGAAATAAAACTATCTCAACATCAACTTGTCAGCTTGGCAGAAGAAAAAAAAAAAAAAAAAAAACATTAAGGATGATAAATCTACACCACTAAAACTGGTTAGGTAGCCAACAAGGCTGTGAAACCTCCAAACTTAGAAACATACCATCAAGCACACATCTATAACATCAAGGAATAACAGGTTTTCATCCGTTAACACGTGCACGAGATACTTTTTTTTTTTTTTTTTGGAAGTAAACAGCAAAAATAACATCTGTAGAAGTTTTAAAGCAGGAATGCGCGAGCTGAAGCCTTTAGGTATCGATGCTACCCAAGTCCAAAATCCCTCCAGTCTACGATAAACAGAATGTGATTCCATCGTGTCGTGTTATTTTGTTTTTTTTTTCCCCATCAGGTAAATCAAAAGTACCCTACTGATTTGTCGTGCTTTGTACACCAGCAACAGGTCCAGGGTCAAGTTAGGCAAAACGTTAAGATGAACGGCTGATGACTTAAAAACAAACATATTGAGAAGGTTTTTTTCCTCTTATTTGACCCAGACTGCTGACATTTTGGCCAGAGATCACACAATACGGTCAGAGTTTAAAAATTGGTATCAACAAATAAGAGTATGTCATGGCTTCTTTGGGGAAACGGGAGAAATGTGCGGCTGACAGTCATCCAGTGAATCCCCTCTCACATAGAGTTAACAGTCCTGCCATAAGACAGTCACAGTCTCTCCACTCGTGTTTGGCCAAAAAGATATCTTTGGGCTATGAAATAACAAAACAAAGAGCTCAATTTAGGAAAGTTACAATGAAACCCAAAACAAGCAGCTCACAGAGCATATCCGTTTGATTGTGTTCAAATATGACATTAGTTCTTTTTCCTCCAAAATATTCTTATTTTCCAACATAAGATTATTTGAAACCTGTATAGAAAAGAATGGTTCTTCCCTAAAATAAAGCAACAAATCTGTCCCTGACCACTGAAATATTTGCATCAGGCACGTTCTGCAGAAAGATCTGCAGCTGTGATCAGAACGCCAGGCCCTCCCCTGAGCTTTCTCCCATGACGGCGGAGGTGGCTGGAGCATCTGGAGGAGCCGCCCGGTTGCCAGAGGACATCGCCTGGCAGGAGCTCGTCCCCTGGTTCGAGCAAGCGCCCGCTGGAGAGACGGAGAGGCTGCGGAACAACAGGTCCATGGAGGGCAGCAGGGGCTTGAGGAGGCTCACGGGGCAGAAGGCTGAGCCCCCGTGGGGGGTGAAGTTTACCTTGTTGGGGTCTGGGCAGGAGGAGATGAGGGCCGGCTTGAGTTGGTGTGGAGTGCTGCAGAATGAGAGGAGAGGGGCTGTAACAGATGAGTGACTGAGCTCATTCCTCTTAGGTGTGAGTGATAGAAATAAAGTTTGGCTACACAACATGCTCTCACTGCAAACTCGTCACATAGAAGCTTGATCAGAGACCCTACGCTCCAGACCATGATGCTCTACGTGACACTCGTGCACCATGTTTTGCATTATGTACAGCTCCGCGGTCCAGTTAGCAATAACAGAAGTGCACCATCAGGTTAGACTTTCAAAATAAAACTTGCAAAGTACAATAATAAACACGTGGTCGCAGTTTGGTTAGGTTTAGGCACCAGAGAGGAAAAGACTATGGTTTGGGTTAAACGAAGTGAGTTAGTTACGTACGTTAAGTGACATAACTTCACTTTTGGTTTCACACAGGACACAAACCCTGTGCTCCTGGGTGAAAATCTGTCTGAGCCATCTAACCACCCCAACCTCCTTGGTAGGTGCATTCAAAAATTGTAATGCCTAACCTTAACTAGCTTACTCTAGCACTCTGATTAAATGCCTGGTCATGTCTACAGAAAGCAGAAATCAACAGTCAGCACTTGTTACTGCATGAGGACAGAGTGAAATCACCACCAGAGGGCATCCACACACTGGCTCAGTTTGAATTGATGTGCTACATTTGTCCAGGTCTGTCCGTTCTGTTCAGGTGTGGAGCGAACGTACCCGGTTTCCTCCCAGACTCGGACCTTTTCGCAGCCCTCTGGAGGCTCTCGCTGGAAGCAGCAACTTTTGTTGGGTCCCGGAGAGGAAGACATGAGCAGAGGCAGGGAGTGGTCAGCCTCATTCTGGGAGGAGAGCGGAGACAGGAGGCACATCTCTGCGCTGTCCATCAAACCTGGAAACAGGAGGGAAGTGATAAATTAGTCTAATAACAGATTCGATAAGCAAAAGTTCAGGAGAGTTTTTGAAAGTTGGATGTGTGCACAACACGTAGAGACAGCTACACTTAACTGTTCTCAAATTATGTTCATCAATGAGTTACGCTTGTTCAATTAAAGCAAAACTGATGGTTAATGTCAACTGATGAAGCATCTGCTGTCATCGCACAATAACAGGTCAACGTAAATACGGATACTCTAATTCTGGCATGTGAGCTTTCTGAAGAAAAAATATTGCAGAAAAAATGTCTTCTGTGATGTTGAGTAAATCCCCAGAGCCCTGTGTGAAATGTAAGGTCATATGTGGTTTTCTGATTTTAGGTTGTGTCTGGGTGGGTTTCTGATTTTAGGCCATGTCTTGAGTGGCTGCAGCAGGTGTGAGTGTCACACGGCACTCCACTTTCCCTTTTGTTTTCGGGCAACTCACCTTTTTTAAATACTAATCCAAGTTAAAACCAGAACTGACGGACACATGGTTTCCAGTGGGCAGCACCACTGGAAAAGGTAAAAACACCTTATTACACTTAGAAACTAACCTTGGTGGATATTTGGAGGTGCATCGTCGGTGTTAGGTGGGGAGGTGGGAGGTGGGCTGGGAGAGGAGGACGAGGACAGAGAGGTGGTTAGGGGGTCACTCTGAGATCCACTGCTGCAGCTCTGTGGAGGGACTGGAGCCCTGTGACCGTCTGGAACCTCAAGGAGCTGACAAGACAGGAAACAGCCGCGTGTTAGCCGCGCAGTCAACATCAGCCACGCTATCTGACATCGGCTACTTGTCCTTTCACTTGACACTTACCCTGTGCTGCAGATGCGGTGGCTGGCAGATGAACATGCCTTCCAGCTCCTGGTTGAGGCCCTCCACGCTGCAGCGCAGTCGAGGGACCAGTGTAGACAGGGGAGCGAGGGGGATGGGAATCGGCTGAGTCTGAGGACACGAAAACAACTTAAATGGAATTTAGGCCGCATTAGTCTTGAGAAGCAACTTCGAGCAGAGCAGACGCTTGTTTTTTCAAAGTCAGTTTTTCTTGTTTCCTCTTATTATGATGCACTCTGAGCTACATTCCTTGCAGGAAGAGTGCTGTAAAAAAACAAAACAAATTAGGCAAGCAAGCATCAAGCAACATGTGCTTGAGAAATCACTCAAATTCATCAGGTTCCACAATGATCATCTAAAATCTTAAAGTGTGCAGGTCATTATTAAAATCGCACAAACACGACTGGTTACAAATCAGCTGTTACTGGTTTGTCATGTCACCACACTTCAAACTATCTGAAACCGCCTCAGTCAAGAGGAGCGTGGCGCTGTGCACTGAGTCGGTGCAAACCAGCTGTGCTGAAAAGCAGAACTACGCATTTCACTCTGAAAAGCAGAAGCAACGTGATGTAGTGGTCTTCCTGTTGCCTCTGTGTTTTATTTCACTCGCTTCCTGCGATGAGCTGCACCGGCTCGCGATGAATAAAATCAGTGGCACTCGTCTGGAGTCAGACAGGTTGCTCTGATACAACATTTCACATCTGCTGTCTTTGTCAAACTTTGCCTTTTTTTGTGCACACACACACACGCATGCATGAAGCAGGCAGTGTGCGTATGTGTGTTGATGATGCTATGGTACCTGAGCGGTTCCTAGGCTGCAGCTCCCCTGAGGATAGCCACGCTGGCGGTCTTTGTCGTGGCCCCCTGAGGCTGCAGGTTTGCTGCGCTGCTGCAGCTGTTGTTTTAGTTTAGCAATCTGCAATGAACAGAGGTTATTGTCAGTCAATGAGCCTGCACACACACACAAACACACAGAGGAAGTCCTTGAAACGTACAAATGTCACACACTTTACAACAAGGTCCCTTTCAAGGCGTGCTGGGAACGTTTCTCGCGGTGATAATCTGATTATTTGATGGTTCAGATAACAGATGCGATGAGGAGCGTGAAAAAAAAGGGAAGTTTCTTTAAAGATGAGATCATCTGGTCTCCTGTTGCTCAATGCTGTTGAAATAATTGAGTCAGGCCTTTTTTCAAGAGCTTGTCCTCTTTGATACATACGCGTACAAAAAAAAAAAAAAAAAAAAATCCAGTTTAGCTCGTCTGGTTTTAACAAACTCATGTTGGGCAATGCGGGCAGAGATTCACCTCTCGCAGATTCTCAGCACTGCCCCATGACGCCGATCGCTTGTGGTTGCTGCTCCCTCTCCCACTCTGGGATTTATCCGACCATGAGTCTGGGGTCTGAAGGAGGAAGAAAGCAACCATAAGGACTAATACTCTTCAAATAAGATCACACATGACAAATAAGCACATATGTCCAAGTTGTGGCCTGAAGCCGACTCATGACCTGAAACCTGGAAAGTGTTAGGCTTAAGTCACGCGTTACATCAGGACTTCACACGCATTTCACCAAAAGTTGCACGCTTAGCACATCTTTTTATGCTCAAAGGCTGATCTGCATCCACATCACACCATCCACACCCACAGATTCTCTCTTCACACTTAGAAGAGCGAAAGAGCAGGAGAAACTGAAAAACAAAAAGAAGGGGGGGGAGGATGTGGGCAACCATAGAGCAGTGGCGAGTGCCTGCACAGAGAGCAGAGAGGATGGGTGCAGCCAAAACGGCCTCATCAGCTGACTTCAGGGACTGTTCTCATCGCTGTGGTTCTCACTCTGTAATAGCGGCGCGAGCACCGGACAGTCCCTCCCTCCTTCCGTCCGTCCGTCTCCTGGCAACTTCTTTATCCGCAAAAAACTGCAAACTAATCTTCTAACATGAGCCGACCCCATCTGCCCTCCACTGCACAGACGCATTAATGATTTTAAAAATTAAAGCTCTAAATATGGAAATGTCTGTGATGATGCATTCCATTCATTTCTCTCTGACAAAAATCGCTATAATCTGAAATTCACCAGCACAACTATGTTCACACGTCTTCCTCCGGGGCTGACCTGGGTGGATTTATCCCTGCGTGACGAGCTGCTCGGGCCCTCCGGTTCTTTGGGCCAGTGTCCCTGCAGGTACGGCCCGACGATGGCGTCGAGAGACATCGTCCGCCTCATGCCAGAGCTCAGCTGGTGCGGTTTGGTCTTTCCAGCTGTGAGGCGCAGACAACTTTTAGTCAACATGCAGCTTCAGTTGTCTCTTATTTAATAAGTTGGTGGCAAACAAGTTGAACTTTGATATTTAAGAGCAGATGACTGTAACATACTCAACACTCTCCAGTAAACAACTCATACATGAGTATGAGCCTAAAAGGGTGTAAAGCAGCTACATGTAAGAAAGCTTTAAGCCACTTTGCCACCACTAACAATACCTAGAGCTCAAATAAATACTCTGATTAAACAATTATACCGACAGAATTCACAATTCTTGACAACTTGTTCATCATTTAAGTAATTTTTTAAGGACAAATGGCAAAAAATTTGCTGGTTCCAGCCTTGAAAATATGAAGTTTCCTGTTTTGTGTGAAATGACTGTAAAGTGAATACATGGGTTAAGAGCTGGCGATTCGAAGACGTCACGTTGGGCTCTGAGAACCTCGAATGGTTATTTTTCACCATTTTCTGAAGGTTTTTGCCAGATTAATCAATAATATAAATAAGCATTTGTGGCAGCTATAAACATTAAAAAAAAAATCCACAGAGTAATTACTGGTGCATTGTATCATATGTACACCTATTTATCATCAAGTCATTTTATTTTCATTATTTCATCGATTTTTTTAATATTATAGGCAAACACTTTAACACACCCATCACTAAATGTACATCGAGAACCACACAATACATCCATTGATGAATTACAGATAGAGATGCTGCCAGGACTTCCTTGTTTGACATGATTGATTGTTTTCTGACGGGATGCTGCTACAGATGTTTCACTGGGGCTTTACTTGGTCATCAGTCTCAAGTTTGAAACCTTTTAGTCATTAATGTGTCCTTTACTTGCGAACTTAGTGATGGATTTAACTGGAGTGAAACCATATAAGGCTGGATTATAAGTAATCCACATTACCTGACGTTCACATTTTCTATTAAGCCATCACACTTAAGTCTGTGCACATGTATCAGGGGACTTAACTATATGATCCATATAGTCTGCAGGTGTTGGGTTCATACCTGGCTTTCCATCTCTCCGGCTGGGTCGGGGCTTGCTGGCCAGCTGATAGGGAACAGTAGCCTTGAGGGGCTGTGGACCCAAAGTGGCTCCCCGGGTCTGTCCGACTCCACTTCGGCCAGACATGGCTCCAGTCACAAATCGGGGGCTACTTGGCTCCTATCTAAGTGAAAAAAGGACTGGACGTGCTGCCTGGAGGAGGTCTGGGGGCGCTGTGTGGCTGGCTAAGTTACCAGCTGCAGCCCTTCCTCCACTGCTGATGATGACTACTCAAAACCGTTACAAAAAGCAGCTTTGAGTCATTTAGAAAAGCATTTCCGAGTAAGTGCAACTACTAGAAACACTTGAGTCGACAGATGAGACGTTACTAGCAGCTCGAGGTCAAGTCTTCGGCGGTGATCATACTTTTTTTCTGGCTTGTGTGCGAGTTAGCAGCCTAGCAAGCAAAGTTTCTTTGTGAGGATGTTGAGATATTTCAGCCCGTTGCCGAACAAGGAAGCAGCTCCAGTTTCAAAAAGCGACTTTAACGTCAACTCCTACGTCTTCTCAGAAAACATGAAGGTGTGTTTCATTAGAGTTTTTCGGGCTGGAGCGTATTTTGGTAGCCCCTAAAAGCTGCGAGGTGGTCACAGTTATTCTCCCCTCGATGTTCTCGTTTTAACGCAAACTCCAAACACTTCCACCACCACGCTGCTGTGGATTTAATTATATGGAGGGCGGCCCCGGCTCCCGAGCTCACTTTTCATTGGTTTGTGCCGCCACAGGCTATAATTCTATTGGACAGTCTGCCATCAATCCGTCAAACTTCGGACAATGAAATTTTGTGTCACCGCCCCCAATTCATATCTCATATCAACTGATTTTCGCCGTTAAATTCGTGTTGAAATATAAAATTTAAGCTTTTAAAGTTTGAAAATCGGCAGTTGTAACGATTGATCATGACACTGAAAAAACATGGTGCACTTGTTAAACTGCATAAAGGCTCGAAGCTTCTGTAGTTTACCATTTTAAATGTCGACCAATTTAAAGGGCCACACCAGTTCAAGTTCTAGCTTTAGTTAGCTGCGTTTGTGCAGAGCACTTTCATTTTCTATTCATTTTAGCATACTGCATGAAAATTATGCACACTCCTGAAACTTGATTGTCGTTATATGGTGATGCAATATAAGAGCAGATTGATTGAAAAAGTCTGCACCACATTACCTCATACCATAATGGAATTTGACAAAAATTAATGAAGACTTGATGTTTGCTGTGATGGATCACACAAAGCACAAAGTTTCAAGAGTCAGCTATATAGATTTTCATACGGTGTGAAATTAATGGAAACAAGTGGATACCTGACAGAAGGAAAAATATGATCAAATTTCTAAAATGCTGTTGCATGTTTTGCAGAGTAATTAGCTGTGATATAAAATACACGTGAGCTGCAGAAATTCAGCTACAATATACATAATGACATACATTAATCATCACCTTTATTCACTCATTCATTTGTAGGCTAATTATTTCATCATACTTAATCTCCCCAGCTGGGTGTGTGTGCACCATCTGGGTGGACTGTGAAGTGGGTTTGGGTGGTGTGTGTGCATGTGTGAGACAGTGTGCATTGTGAGAGATAAATGGTCTGACCCTGTGTAAAAGGGAGTGCCAATGGTGGGACAAGAGTAAGGCATAGAGATAACATGGCATGCAGTTTTAGAGGCAGATCCTAGATCAGTACCTCCTCACCCAAACCAAACTGGCTCTAAATATGCAATTACTTACCAAGACCTCAGCCCATGTTTTAGATAACACATTTGTGTGACTGGCACAGCAGAATGGGAGTGCATGTGCTTTATCACAGAAGGCTGAAGTGCTGAACCATGTGTTCAGCAGCCTGCTCATCTATCTAGCGCAGCTCCACCCAACAATTGATGTCACTTTCACAAAACAGCCAAAGACAAAGCCAGATAAATAAATCCAACTTTTCACACCCCTCTGGTATCCATTCATTTTACAGCCAAGCAGTTAATTGGACAGTATGTCGACCTGGAATGCGTCTCCTACATAATGCATTTCCATCGTTTACCAAAGGACCTTCAGCTGCTGTTTGTTTAGCTCCCTGTATTTGTCTGTGTTAATGAATGAATGATCCTAACCTATGACCTCATGTAAGCTATTTCAAACCCATTGGAAGAGACACGATGTCATGCTTAACAAAGCGAAGCCACAAAGGGGAGACGTGAAAACAAAAAGTGACCAAGGCACAGGGGGAACAGCGCGTGCTGGGTTTCTTGGACCTACAGTAAATGAAATTGCTGTCAGCAAATTTTAGTTTGCTCCGCATTTTTGTGTCTGATCAGGTTTGCAATACGTTGACACAGCAGTTTCTGACTTAACAGGACTTGCAGAAAAAAGATATAGTTGGTTGTAAATGTGGAGGAGATTCAGGAGCAATATGTGCCTGAAGGAGGAATGATGAAAATGTTATGCTGTTATTTAAACATAAACCAAAGCAGTGGACAAATCAAAAATGGTGGCGCTATTAGATAAGTCCTGAGACCATTTAAGTCACTGGGATACATCATCTGGCAGCCATGGACGTCTGTACAAAAGTTTATGTCAGTTCATCTAGTAGATGCAAATGATATTTCATTGGATAAGTAAAAGCTTTGACCTGATAGCAACGCTAGATGAAAAGTTCACCAAAGATTCACCAAAGTCATCAGGATTCATTCTCTGGTGACCATGGATGTCCCACCCTGAGAGTTAACAATCTATCCATCTAGCTGCTGAGATACTTCAGTCTGGACCTAAGATAAAGGAGGCTAGCAGTGTACAGCAACGTGAGGCTTTACTTCTGCACAGTGAGCTGAAAGCTTTCATGCTCACAGTGACAATGCTAACATGCTAATGGTTAATATTTGCTATATTTACCAACTAAGTAACAGCTGAGGCTGATGTGAATGCCATTATTTTTGCAGGTATTTGTACATTAAGTATTTTTGTATTGGTCAAATTGAAAGTCACTTGCCTATTGGAGAAATTAGGGGTCACCAAAGTCAATGTCTGTACAAAATATCACAATGATGCATTCAATTATTGTTGAATGCATCACCGACTGACTGATATTACTATCTGTGGAGTGAGAAACCCCAAATAACACACATCCATTGCATACCAGCATTTAATGTTTCAAAAAAGGCAGTTTTATTGCAATTTTAAATAACAACAACATATCCCAACTCTGACCAACACTGCATGAGATTGCAATTTACATGATGGTAAATGACAGAAGTAAGTATGTCATGAAATGAATTATAATACCGTATAAAAAGAACAGATCATAAGAAACAAAATGAGAGCAAAAAAAACAAAAAAAAAAACAAAGACACACTTACACACATTCAGTATTTCTCTTCTGCTCATACTCCATCAAGCCAGGTTTGTAGAAAAAGACAATGAAAACATTCATTCTGCATAGTCACAATGCATTCTGCATTTGTATGCAATAGATATCATGTCTGCTTTTTATGTTCACATTGTAATGGCTCTGCAAACCTTGGTAGCCTGACAGATCCTGTATGTCACAACCTAAACTCTGTGTCTAACCTACTGTATGATTGAATAAGGCCTAAACTGTCATTCACCCTAATATCATGAAGCTGCATCCGTTAATTTTTAAATAATCTTCATCATAAAACAGTCTGGCCACTTTTACTCAGCATATTGCGAGCCTCTCTTTTTTTTATCTCTCTTATAATAGTGTAATAGATATGGCAAAACATTGTTTCTGTTCCCTAAAAGGTTATAACAGCTCATCCATCCTGCACTGCCATTATTATGCAAGAGGCAGAATAAGATACACTGACAGACTGCTAAGACACAGACAAATGGACAAGTACATACAGGACAACCCTACAGTGAGTTTTGATGAATGTGACCGGTACAGATACAGGACTGTAAGTGCACAAAATCAAGCATCGTGACGGAAGAGAGGTCAAACTTGAACCAGTTGTTTGCATTTCAGGAGGCATAAACATGTCAGGAGAATTAAAGACTGAAACTGAAGGAGGCCGTCAGGCAGTACAGCAGCTATTCCTGCATCTTTGTTGGTCAGTCTCAGACACGGAGGCTGCTCTTTCGCTTAAAATAAGCAAGATGAGAGAGTGCTGGGCTCAGAGCATAAAGGTAAAGGGACTCACGTAAGGGCCATGAAAGAGAGCATTTGTCCGCCTTCCAAAAGCAGTCTTTTTGTGTTCATGTTGAATTGTCTCAGTGTCTGTTTAGTGGTTGGCAGTGTTTCTTTGGCGCCCCCTAGCTGGGAGAGAGGGCAGGACTGTTCTCTGTGCTGATGTTGACCAGGCACTCGCTGGACTTGAGGCTAGACAGAGACTTGCAGCTCGGGAGAGAGGCCAAGGACCCGCACAGGCCCATCATGGAGGGGGTGTAGTCCTTTTCTGGAGGGGTGGGGCAGATATACAAAGGAAGGGTTACTTCAAATGTCTAACTGTGTTTACTGATCTTTCAAGAAGGCAGTGTGGCACAGTGTGTGCAGCAGGCACCTCCATTCTGTTTCCCCTCCATCCCCTGGGAGACTGAATCCAGGCTGATCGCCACTGACAGCAGCTCTGTGCTGGGGAAACTCCTCCTGCAGGTCAACACAAGTTTAGGGTTAGGGTTCACACTGTAGCCGGTCAATAATAAAGTAGAGTGCTTCCAGACCGGCCCATTTTTGAATGGTTGCAGCTGAAAAAAACAAAAAAGTAAATAAATAGTCTTCGCACTCATTATCGCATAAAACAAGCTGTTTGGAGACATCACCGTGGGCTCTGGGAAATCATAATGGACATATTTCACTGTTCTGCAACATTTTACAGACAAAATGATTAATTGTTTAACTGATAAACCAAGCCGCAGATGCAGCTGTGGTTGCTATGTCTAATACCTATTACTAATTAATAAAAATACATGTGCTGTACATGATGTATGAGTAAACAGAATATAAATAATAATTTAAAGAAGCAGGAAAGAGCAGTATTGAATGCCACATCCTTGTCGACATAACAGAGTGCTCTCTTTTCAGTTAGCAGTGAAATTAACTTGCTGTCCGTATGCTCAGTTACGCCAGGAGACAGACACTCAGTCAAACCTGCGGAACAGCTTGAAGTCATCTTGGTTGTTGTATGCCTGGAGCGTCGGCCACTGGTTGACCAACGGGATTGAAAGGTTTTTGGCCAGGTGGTTGGAGTCACATGGAATCAAGCTTGTCCTGACAAACATGAGGATACAACACATGACTAAGAAGTAATCAAATACAGGCCTCTGGTACAGACACACCCACACCTGCAAGTTACTAAAACCAATGAAAATGCTGACGCCATTCAGTGTTGAAAAGGTTCTAACATGTGATTTAAGATGCTGATCTTTTCAGCTGTTTTGCAGTGGGTGAAACTTCTGTCTACATCACTCACAGTTGCTCCTGAAGCTCCAGAACTACGGACTCCAGCTCCTTCTTCTCCTGCAGGCTGTGGCTCTGCAGCTCCTCCAGTCGGGCCTTTAGCCTCTTGTTCTCTGTTTCCGTGTTCTTCAGCTGCGACTCACGCAAGCGCACAAGCTCCTCCAGGTAACCCTGACAATGCACATCCACACTAAGTGAAAGGAAACACTTGCCCTCGGATGCTCATATTAGTACGTATGTAACGTAATGAGATATGAGAGTGGTGTCAAACTGCTCATCTGCCTCTATGCAAGGAGAGCAAATGAGCCGTTTTCCTAAAATGTCAAACAGTTTCTTACATTCAAACAAAAAAAGATCTCTGCACACCTTCTGAGCATTGACGATCTTGAACCTCTGCTCCATCTTGCGACACTTTGTGCTCCAGCTCTCCTCGTCGGTGACCAGGGGGATGTAAGGGTGTTCAGGGACGCTGTCGTCACTTGTGCTGCTGTCAACACTCTGCCGATCATCATCATCACTCAGGTAATCATAGCTACAACAAAAGCAACCAAATGACCGTTAGAAAAGTATCATTAATGTTATTAGTAACGTCTGTCATTTGCTATGACAAGTCTCAATGTCTGCTGTGAAAAAGATATGTAAGCAAGACCCCTAAAATAATTAATCTCCTATCTTGTATGGCACAAAGTGAACACATAATTATTTGTCAATGAAACATACCTTTGTGTGAATTTCAAGTATGGCGTATAGTCAATGACAGCAGAAGATTTCCCATCCAAGGCCTCCCCTTTCAGACAAAAACTATGGAAGATGAACAACACAGAAAAAGAACAGAAACTATTAATACCCTTCTAAAATGATCTGCTCAATATGAAATAGCAGTGTATAAAGGCCAAGTCTTCTCACTTAAAGTCTATGGCTCCAAGACCTATGAGCATCCCTGTTAGCACTGTGGCTTCCTCTCTTAACAGGATGGCTCCTTCTGCGTAGAACCTCCTAAAGCGCAGAGACAAATACAGCCAGGTGGGAACATGGTTCTAGCAGGGCTGGGGTGATGCTGCGCTGTAAAGTCAGGTGTGTGGGGCCTCTTACCTGGTCGTTCTGCTGTCCCTCAGAGCGGTGGCGATGTATTCCGACAGCCTCTTTTCCATCAGGGCTACTCTCATCCAGGCTCGCCCCTGAAGGAGTCACCAGAGAACAGGAAATTGACTTTGTGTTTGTGTGATGCAGCATGCTCGTGTACAGCTGTTTGCTCACATTATTTCTGGATGCTGCAGTTCAGTTTGCTCAGACAGCTTCAGACTTCAGTCAAGCTTTGTTGCAACTGCATGCAGGACTTGCCTTGGCTTGTGAGGTGCTGATGTTCTCCATGCTCTCGATGCTGCTAATGCAGCTGTTTGGGACTTTAGCGCAGGCCAGGCGGATGTAGTCCCAGTAACTCCTCTGACCATCAAACCAGCTGCCGGAGCCTAAAACGAGAATGTGACACAAATATCATTTGAGTTGATATGTTGAACTTAACTGTCGCCATGTGTAATATGTATTTATTTCAATGAGGGTGGAGGCTTGAGCCAGCAGATGCAGCTATAACTTGAGAAACTTGAGATTCAAGGAGCAGGTACTGCTGATGGAGGAAACCCACTTTGTTTGACCATGAAAAACTGTGTTGGCATTAGAAATAGACTGATGCACTTGATACTGATTTGTTATATGCATCTGAATTTGCTGCAGCAATGTTAGCACTTTAGATGCAACAGTGCAGAGACATAACATGTGACACATGTTTAGACTCTACTTAATATAGTAATTTCAGTGTTGTTCAATTGAGTTATTTAATTGAATTGATTCTAATAAATGTTTAACAGCACACCACTTCTTAATTTCCTGTTTAATATTTACAGAATTAATAATGAAACCTTCTCCATTCCATTCCAATCCATTATCAATAACAGGTAACTTATTTCCATTCATTTCTCAGCGTTTCCCACACTCAGTGCTATCCCACACAAAGTCCTGGTTCAGGTTTATTACCTTTGAAACGGTGGCTGAGGATGTGTTCAAGGATGGCTGCAAAATTGATGAACTCCTCAGATGAATCATCTATGGGCTCGGCCGTGTATTTCTCTAACAGAGTCTTTACTGAAAACCTGTGTGCAGAACAGAAAGAGAAAGCAAAGTTTTAAACAAAACGTTTGGTTGCCAATAATAAGGTTCATCGAGGGAATAAATTAGTCAGGGAACAGATTAATGGATTACTGCTTTCTATGTTTCAGTTACTGTAGGAGGATCACGTCATAGATCAAACTATAATTTAACTCTTTGGAATCTACTCGATAAAAAGAAATCACGTAGCAAACTGCGATAATAAAACCTGTAAAATGGACAAAATCAAAAAGTGCATCAGTGAATCAGAAGACACATTGTTCCTCCTGTATGTTTGTTGATTTACACCCACAGTCTATCCATTTCTGGCTGACTCTCATCTCTACACTCGAGGCTAATGTCACCCATTTACTGTGAGGAGGACGTTTATGGAAAGCTTTCAGGAAGCTGCAACAACTCAATTTTCTTCTTACTGGACAGCTCGAATTTATGACTCCAGTCTGTTATAATACACCGACAGCTGTATAGATGCCTGCTTGTAATGGTGTAGCCTATAAAGTACATTTTGAGAACATGAACAAATATGGAAGACAAATTCAGTATTGTTGTAAATTGTTTTCTGCTTAACTTTTGTGATGAGCCTTAAACAAATTTCACTGAAAGTCTGTTCTGAGTAAAACTCCTATGAACCGCGTGCATGAGTTTTGACAGCGGCTAAATGCTAACACTGGCATGGCAGGCAGGCTCACAATGCCAACATCCCGATGTGTAGCAGGTATAGGCTAATGTTTAGATCACCGTCTCAGGTTCGTGTGTTAGCATGCTAACATTTGCAAATCGTCGCTAAACAAAAGGTACATTTGAGGCTGAAGTGGTTACAATTGGGTGACCCCCCGCCATAATAGAGTAACACTCAAAGACCCTGTGAACCTGTGGTAAGTGTATTTCAGGCAACATTAGCCTTCTCCTGAAATAACCACTCCTAAATATTTTCCTGGAGACTAAATAATTCAGCGCCTCTATTTGCTGCAAGAACGCCTGCCAAATGCTATTTGTCCAGTGACACGGAGATATGGGGCCATATGGAAAAGAGAAAACCTGGCAGACATGCAGTAGAAATGATCTCTGACAGATATTGCTCATGTTTTTGCTGACTCAGATGTTGAGTTTTAGTTGTCAAGCCCAAACAGTTTTTAGTAAACCATCCCGGAGCACTTTATATTCAGGTTGCATGGTGCATGTGTCCATAAGACAATGCTTATCCTAACAGAGGCCACTGAGGCAAGTGATTTCACTCCCCATTGTTCCAAAGGCAACAATGTCTCATTGAGCTGCTCCGACTGCAGCCAGATACTGGACAATAATTGGCTGATTATCCTCAAAACGAGCACAATCCTCTGTGTTTTCACTGTATTACAGACAGCAGGGACGTGACATGACCCAGATAGGCTCGGCAGAGGTGCAGTCTTGTTCACCTGCACGGATGTCTGTGTAGTGTTTGTTTAATAAATGTTCCACATACAGTATGACAAGAACATAATGCAGGACTGGACATGTGACTGGAGTCCACATGTCCAGTCTGTGGACTCCAACCACATGACTTGGCCTCAAAATAAGCTTGAGTTTAACATCAGTGACTTGAATCTTGGCAGGACAAGCAGCATGTTCAGAGACAGAGCAGACACAAAGCCAGGGTTAGCACTTTTAATGTGCCTTTGAATGAATTATTGTAGCATTATGGAAAGATTTCTTTAAGGTGTCTAGTGTATATCTGTAAGGAGAGACGCTAAAGATGGGTTGTTCAGGGGCCATTAAGCATTCTGAATTAGATCTTGCATATATTGTTAAGTTTATTGTCAGGTTTAGCAGCAGCTGCATCATGACTGTGCAATTGTCGTTGTATATCCAAGTCTCTTTCAAAACTACATCTAATAATGAGTCCAATAAATCTAATAAATAATACATATCGATTGGCCACTTGAGGCCAAAAGCAGGACAATCCCCACAGACCCCCAAATAAAACTGCCCAACTTTATTGTAGAAATGCAGTAGCTTAGTGAAGTTACAGAGACTACGTCCATGTTTTGTACAGTCTATGCAATTCACACATCCAGCCAATACAAAGTATTAGCACGAATTTGGAGTCGTGTTTCTGGTCACCATGACAATCGTAGGTCCTATATTCACTCTCCTTTTAGCTCTGATTTTGACTCTCCATCAACTCCTGAAGGAGATAATGGCTCTTTAGCTGCTATACTAGCGAATGTAAACACTACCTTAGCCAGTCACCTACTGTGCCTGTCCAGTGTTTTGGTGCCGAGCAGGAAGCTCAGTCTTCAGAGCTCGTTAGCTGCCAATAAACTGATAGTGATGAGAGCTGTGAGACTAAACCAAAACATTAAAGGTGTGGGTCAGAAAACAAAAACAATGAGCTTAAAGATGTCAAAGTGCTCCTTACAGCTGAGAAAGTGTAGTCAGGTGATTGTCTAAATCTATGTGGGTTCATCTCTATGAGTGACCCTTTTAACATAGTCATTGGCTCCATTGTTACTGTAAAAATATTATTTTCATATTGATTTTAAAAGAGCTCAGACTCAACTACAGACAACAACGTGGCAGAAGTTTAATCTTTCGTACATGTACAGTATGTTTATGTCTGCATGTGTTTAAGCTCTGTCCAATCAGGACTTGATGTACAGGCCTTACATCGCCTCCCTGCCCTGAGTCCCTGGGGTGCCAGCTAGTCCTTGCCCCATGAAGGTTGTCGTCATAGCAACCACGCCATCAGCGGAGAGAAAATGAATCGTACTGACAAAGATGACACTGCTAAAGTCACACAGAGGAGCCCGGCTGTCTGTCTGTCTGTCTGTCTGTCTGTCTGTCTGATTTTATACGTCAGACATTTGTAATAGAAGGTGGTTCACGCACAGAGGCTTCGTCAGCGAGCAGGCCCACTGTCAGCACGGAGTTCATGAAAAAAAGACTTATTATGAGGATGACGTCAGCGCGCATGTCAAAATATGTCTTCTGCATTTATTCTACGTGAGAATAAAAACACCGGAGGGGTCAATTCGGTGTTAGAAAACACACACACGCAATCGCACGGGCATTCAGAAGGACTGCAACATTTAGCCTTTTAAAATCTGCGCTTATATCAGAGCACAGGCACTTAAAACGCACACGGTCTCTTTGACCACACACTGACCTGCAGACAGTGATGAGGTTTTTTCGCTCCACCGCCACGTTCCGAGCCGACGCTTTTTTCGAGACATCTCCCATGGCCATCGCTGCCTGCACACAGCCGGACTCCATCCAGGAGGAGGCAGCCCTGAAATCAAAGGACCCCTCCCTGTCGGCCACCTGCCCTCCTCATTCACTTCTGGATGCCAGAGAGAGGATGCTGCCTGGCCGCATCAGAGCCGCTGTCAGCGGGCTGCAGCGCTTCGTCTTACGGCGGAGGATGTGCGGCTTGAGACATCAGCTACAGCGGAGCATGTAGTGTGTTGATCTGTTTTTATTATTACTCTTATACACAGAGGACCCAATTACATCTGCTCTCTCTCTCTCTCTCTCTCTCTCTCTCTCTCTCTCTCTCTGTCTCTCTCTCCGCCTATTTTGACGTCAGCCTGACGTCACTGGATCAGCTCTCATCATGCAGACTGAACATGACGAGTCACCTCAGCGGTTTGAGTGACAAGTGTACTTTGAAAGCACTTTCCTGCTTCACCACATGGTTTTAACATTTTTACTCTGCACATAAGGACTTCAGTAGCATTACGCAAATGAAAGATATATCTAAAAGGTAATTTTGATAAATATATCCAATAAGTCTATCAAATATTAAAAAAACTCCTCATATTCGCTGATACACTTGATGGGTCCGTCATTACAAACATCGAAAAGATGGTAAGCTACAGTAATGATTTTATTACTGAATACACGGAAAATCTTGTAAACATCCCCAAGTGTCCAAAGATACTAAATATGTCAGAATGAATTTGGGGTAAATGTGTACAAAACGATGTACAAAACATCTAGAAAACAGAATGCAGAGTACAACTGTCAGACAGCGGGGCATAAGATGATTTTTGAAACCATAACAAATCTAAAGATTAAAAAGGGAAAGTGTCTGTTTATTTGTTTGATTGTTGCTTTTATATAACGTAGAAAAGTATTTCCCAATAATATATTTATGATTTTAATGTCATAGATGCTGTATAATCATGTGTTATAGATAAAAAAATGACAATTTGCAGAAAAGGACCTCCATATTACACTGCGATTATTTTTCATTGTGTTGTAAAATAGATTTCAATGCATGTTTTCTCTCTAAGGGACAATGCATCTTTATTATATGAACGTCATGTGTGTCTCTCCATCAAAAGACCTTTTTGTACTGCGGTTATGTGTCATTCGTTTCTTGTTCAATAGCAGCCTCTGAAAACAGGTTTACAGTACAATAAGGGTGATATCATCAACGCCAGCAGCACCACCTCAGTCATCACGCTGGATCACTTCCTCCTCCTGTAATTTCCGATCAGCATCCTCTTCAGTCTCCTCCCTTCCTTGTTTTTCCTCCTCCTTCTACTCCCAGAAGAGGTTCTGTGCTTCTGCAGAACTGTAAAGTGTCATCAAACGGTGACACTTTGGCCTCCACCTTCTCCTCTCTAATGAGCTGACAGCTGGTTGCCACCATGCATTGTTGGGCGGGGGGTTGGGGTTGTGGGGGTTTTTTGTCCCGGTGGAAGTGGAGGAGTAATCACTCATGCATATCTGGGTCTGATGCTCCATATGTTTGAATGCTTCATACTCCCGTTTTGGCAACATCAGAGCTGTGAGATAGCATTCAGACATAAACAGATGTTATATGCAGACATAACAATACCTCATGGTTCACTGTCATATTGTTTCGTGTTTTATTGCTCATTATATGAAGATTTATGGGCTAACCTTTTAATCAAATCCCCCTCAAAACAAAGCTAAGCAGGTCAAACTATTGTCCATTATTTTAATTTCATCCATCGACTGCATGAGTGTTATGTCTCTAAAAGGCTCCTATGTTCTCGCCATGCTACGCACTTCTCGCTGTGCGTTTATAGATTTTCTTTGATGGTTGGAAACTCACAGACTATTGATTGATAATTGTTTCCATTTCACTTTTCACATTTGACTCCTCATGTAGCAACAACCAGTGAAGACACTTTAACGTGCAGTGTTTTCATTCCTGCAGCAGGGGGCAGAGTTTTATCTGGTATCTATTCACTTAAAGGGGCAGTCCACTGACTTCATGTCGCACTTCCAGAAGATTAAGGACTCACTTGAGATGGATAAAAGTTTCTAAAGCTGAAAAAATATCAAACATCATCCTTTTCTTTCTTACTTTTTTTTTTAGATAAGTGTGTCCAGAACCGGCACAAAACATTATGCAACAGTGACCCTTTAAATACATGAGAGTAAATAACATTGCAGGTTCACTTGGATCATGGAATAGAAACATTTACATGATGGTGGTGTTTTTCAGACTGAATATATGGTACATGGTGTCGGCAGTATGATGCAGTATAAACAGCTACTGTAAGAGATGCAGGTAGTTTTCAGGAAAGATGTGACATTTAAAATGTGCTTGGCTCATATATTTCAGGATTTTGATAGCGGTGGCATTTTTCTCATTGAATCTTGGACTTTATGATCTTTACTGTTGGCTTTCAGTAGCGTTGGTGACGCACCTGCTATACTCAGTCTGCTCAAGCTGTACAGAGAAGGGAAAGAAAGCCTAAACGTCTCCTACTCCAGGCTGCTTGGAACAGTCTGCAAAAGGAAATTAAATTGATGAATCTGATATCTCCGGCAGAAGACGAGACCAATGTAAGCTCTATGATGACTGACTCTATTCTTAATTTAGACTGCTTTTCATCATCGTCTTTGCAAAAGATTTCTTCAACTCCAGTGGAACTCACCAGGTTAAATAAAGTTCAAATGAATGAAGAAAAGATTATAAAAGTGAGGGATCACTGCTTAAAAGGTGAGTATAATTTTATGTTGGAGGAATTTGCAGAATGAGAATAGTAGTAAATGTTTTTCCTTTAATAACAAACAAAACTTTTTACACATAGAGCTATGAAGTATTATGGAAATCAATTCCATTTGGTTTAGTTCCATTCATTTTATTTCACTTTATTCAAACTCTCAAGGCAGAACATTTCTTAAATTAGTTATCTTATAGTGTACATATTCTATAAACACAGAGCAGTCATCTCTATTTCTGGATACCTAAAATACTCATAAGCACGGTTTCCTGTCTGTTTATCTTGTGAATACTGGTGGCTTGTGCTGCAGGTTTGTCACTCATGCACGAGGTCCACAAACAGCTCAGGTGCCTCTTCGCTCTGAGCCGAGGCTTGAGGGGAGTGTGTGAAATTCTGGACAGTGTTGTGAGAGCGTTGGGGGCAGAGGTCACGTGGAGGAGGGAGCGTGGGGTCTGGCCTGAGATGGGCAAAAGGTTTGTGCGTGAGCCCTCAGGCTCCTGTCAGACTGATAAATAGGGCTGAGTAGACAACATGGACAACAACAAAGGTGCACGGAGAGACCCAACCTGTCTAGACATACTGTCTGGACACCACTGACTCTTAGAAATAATCAAATGTGGACAGTTAGGTTGGTAACTATTGGAATAATACTCCCTCCATCATACATGTGCAGCTTATATGTATGGAGGTCAGTATTTGGAAAAGCGATGATTACAGCAGACTCATAGACAGCAGCAACTCCCTCTCTCTCACACATACACACACACACACACACACACACACACACAAACGTAAGTGCAGTTTAAACTGGGGTCAGCTAGTCAGGCCTGGAAAATCCAACACAGGAAAGATGTGAAGAGGGAGACAAATATGTCCCTGTTTAAACATCCAGGTCTGTCCTCTGCAGCTTCACCTCTTCACAGCAATTGAAAGCATATAAAATGAATGTACAATTCATGTACACTGACAGGAATTAAATAGATCCACAAGATATCCACCTGGAGATTGTGTCTATAGCTTGAGATGAGATTATAGTACAACACAAACCGTCAGACACATTCCTGATCTGGAATGTCATAATGCGTAGAGGCCTTCAGTGTCATTTTGTCAACTGGTTTGATCTGCATGAGTCCAGTACTTCATTTTAGCTCAGCTGGACATTTATCAGAACAATCACAAGATGGTCTCCAGCTCTTTCAGAGTTAAGTAGCTGTCTGGTTCTTCTCCAGGGGTTTGTGGAAATGTTCCCTGACTTCTGGACTCGTGATTTCCTTTGCTGGCCCTGGCATGCCTGGCAAAAACTCCAGACTCCGTCCCCCCTGCCTTCCACACAGCTAGCTCCTGCTGGGGGCCGGCGGTCTCAGTATCACCGGGCACGTATCCGGGCAGGCTGGTCTGTGGATGGAGAGAGCCGTGGCGTGGCGGCCGGACCCCTGACCCTCCACCAGCAGCTCCACCTGAGCCCACAACACCTCCAGTGAAGGAGAGAGCTCTGGGATTGGCAGCAGACAAGCTGACGCTGTGGGTGGTGGTGTGTGACATCATGCCGCCGTAGTAACAGCTGCCTCCGCCACCGCTGCTGGTTATCCTGGCTTTCTGTTTAAGGTCCAGCGTGAGGTTGCGTCTTAACCACGCCTTCTTTACCTCCGCCTGCACCTGAGAACAGGCAGGAGACAAACAGTAAGTTCTGTTTGTTTCTTTTTTTTAATTGTAAAATGTGAGTTGATTCATGAAAACTGAACAACAGCTTCATTACCTCCCCATTGCAGAAACAGTAGATAAATGCCACAAAAAAGCCCTGAAAGATGAAATTGAGATCTTGTTAAAAAGGATAAAATTTTTGTAAATGTATTGCATCGAAATACTGGAAACATATCTGTATTCTATTACCCAAAACAAAGCAATACTTTGATATTTTTGACAACATGCCCATTTGCCGTCTTGTCTAGTTATTGCTTGCAGAGCTGATGCTTATGAATGCTGACCTGGGATGAATTGAAGAACATCTCATAATGCATTTGCACCTGCCACAGCAGCCCAGTGACCTCAGTGTAGGGAAGAGCCATGAACACCATGTAATGGACTCCAAACAAGGGCATGAGGACTAATGTGGACTTTAGCAGCTTCCTGCCGATTAAGAGTGGAAACATTCATGTGGTGATTTAATGTTTCTTGTCAAAGGATGGCAGCCAACAGTCATTTAAAAGATTTTCAGGAGAGTTTTACACTAAGAGGGAAAAATGTAATATAAGACAGTCTTTCCAGCTTATCATTCTTGGAGGGTTTAATGAAAATTTACCGATATTGCTGCCGAGGGTCCAATTTACCAGTGTTTGTTTCCCACAGTTTAGACGCCAGTACACGTATTATGTTCACGAAGAGCAGGAAATTTACCTACAGGGGCAGAGGGGTACAGTGAGGCCATATTCAAGTGTCAGATATCCTTTAATAGTGTCAAAATGTAAACTTTTTCTTACAACAATGGCTGCCAGAATGGGAACTTGATAGATCCACTTTAGGTTTCCTGCACTGATGTCCCAACATCTGAAGACAGAGACGCAAAGATGAAGTAAGAATTTGTGATACAGGTGTCGTGTAAATATTAGACATGTGAACACATCACATGACTCACTGCGTGTCCGCCAGCGAGGCTCGTGCACTGACCCAAATGGACACAAACACAACTGGAACACCTGAGATGAGCGGAGAGAGTGAGTCTGTTAATTCACTGTTAGCTCGATACATGACGACACAGTGTCTTGGCCGATGTCGCTTACCCCAGCCGATGATAGTGAGGGCCCATAGGTAGTTCTTGTCAGAGAGGAAGGCCATGAAGATGAGGCTGTGTAGGTACAACCCCTCCACCAGGATCCAGTAATGATTGGTGGCCAGGAAATAAAGGAAGAAAGTAACAGCAACTTTACAGCCGGCCTGAGGACACAAAGCAGCATGTACATGAAACATTCAGTCAGGTCATAAACGCTGCAAGGCGCATTAGCTCTGTGTAAAATATATGGTAATATGTAGCATCAGGAAGACTGGGATTTATGTTTTCCTCTTGAAGGATTTGACATTTAAACACTCATTTGCTTTCTTGCCAAGCATTAGGTGAGAGGATCGATGTCAGTCCCTTAATTGTCTGTTAAATATGAAACTATAACCAGTTAGCTGATCTTGGCATACAGACTGGAAAAAGAGGGAAAAATCTAATCCAGAATGTGTCGTTTTTACACTTCTTTTCCTTCACAGATGAAATGAATGAGATATAGCATGTTAATTAATGAGTTTTAGAGTCTTTATGTTAAGGTAAGCTAACCATCGGCCTGCAGCTTCATATTTAGCACACAGAGTGGTGACAATACTCTCATGTCATTTTTGCCAAGAAAGCAAAGAACATAAATTTAATTTCATAACATACAAGTACGCAAGCACGTCTTGCATCCTAATAATAATTTACCATATGGGGCTTCTGTGCAGTGAACTCCGGCTCAGCATTGCTGTCATCAGATATGGTGTAGAGCACAGCGTCCTTCACGAAGATGCTGACTGCTCGGCATATGAAGGAGGTGAAGAGGTGAATGTGGATGTAATTGCGTGTGCAGTGGAGACGCCTGGAAAGAGAGAGATGTTGGGATGTTAACATGAAAAAAAATCATGTTTTTTGATAATCTCTTCTGCTGTTTTTTGGACAAATCCTCTCACTTGAATATAACTGAGGTTTTCTGTTTCTTACTTGAAATAGCAGAGGATGGAGACTGCCACCAGCAGTGACACCAGAGAAATGGAGTAGCCAACAGTGTACATTAGATGGAGCCTCTCAAACACCTTCTGAAGCAAAACAGAAACACACTTAGAGTGTGCGTGTGTGCAGATTCATAGAGACAGAACACCAGGCCAGCATGACTGAAACTGAACACGGAGGCTAAACAGCAGTGCATCAATATTATTATGGAAAAGTCAGTGAGTAAACATATTTTATATGGGAAGATCAATACATTTTTTCAAACCACATTTGCAGGATTCAGACTGATTTGATATCTCTGACACTTCTTGCAAACACATCTGAAACCTTTTAGTAGATGACAGAATATTGTCATTATTACACAGAGAATATTGTGTGGAGTAATTCCACTTCAGCGAAAACAAAGCAACAATCTGCAGCCTGAAACTTTCCTCTCTTTAATCTATACAAGTGCACAAACACACACGTTCAACCAACCACAAGAACACACTGTGTCTGTGTCCAATACATATCTCGACAAACGCACGTGTACATACTTCCTCTTGGCTCCTGTGGTTGGAGGTCAAGTATGTGGTGCACTCGGTGTAGTTAGCCCACGTGCGGTTGATACTGGGCACCTGCTCCCAGTTCCCGGATGCATCACACTGGCGGTAGGCTTGTCCTGCATCACAGCAGAGCAGGATACAGTCACAACATTAGCATAACGGTCTGTGCTACAGTAGAAATATATAAAAACACTCACCGGGACAAAGCTGCTGTGTTATTTCTGCATGTTAGTGTCTCCTGAGCTCTCCTACCTCTGTGGTTGAAGTCGTAGATGTACTCTGGACACAGCACTGACACCAGCTGACCTGCTCTACTCTGCGGCCAGCAGATGATCCCGTCCCACTCAGGGATACAGTCGCCATCTTCAGAAATAATAGGAAACAGCTGTTACCTATTTCAGGTTTTAGCTTGTGCTTTTCTACATACTCTGTAGGCTTGACACAGGATCGGGGCCCAAGGAGTCAGAAGGCCCCTAAGTTGGTTTTTATTGATTTTGATTATCTGATGTCAGCAAAAATACTTTTAAAGTCTCAGAAGTTGAAGCACTCATTATGCATGAAAATGTGTTTGGGTGATTCAAGAAAACAGAGCCTGTATCACAGGTTTCCTTTGATGGTTTCCACACTATAAGCTACATAATGTAATATTTCATCCAGTATTTTGTATTATATCTGTGCCTCTGTTAGGCTTCAAACTGCAGCTCCGTCTTCAAATCAAATTTCTCTGCAAACAGACCATTGAAGCAACTTATCATGAGCTTCTGCGTCATAATCTGAATGAAAAATGTCCTGCTATTGTCTGCACCTAAATTCAGCTCTGTAATCACACAGATACTGGTCAGCAGGACATTGGATGGTGTTATATCTGATCCTAAATAAATAATTGATGTCATAAATATCGTTTCTGATTATATATTTGGATGTGCACTCACTGACCTCTTGTGTTTTGTTTTTTTTTTATACTAAGGCTGGGTGTGCTTGTTGAAGGGCTTTTCTCCCCTGGAGTCTTCGATAATATTTTGAAAGGAAAGCTGACATGTCTCCTTGTGACGTTTTGATGATGGGATAACCAAGCAGCACACAAACCTTCAGCCAGGGCCATCTGTGCCTGGATGTTCCTTTCACACTTGGCGTGAGCACCAATCAGGACGTAGATCTGCTCATCTCGCGTGATGACATCATCAGAGTCTATCTGTAGCGGGTGGATGAAAGAGAGACGTGAAATGCATTTACAGTGATGTATGTGGAATATAAGCAAGCAGGTTTTCTTCCTCTGTGTATGGCATGAAATAGAAATGTAAAGAAAAGTTAGGTAATTAAGGTGAATTAACAGATTTTTAACATCTGCTGTAGCTGGTTCACTAACCATTTAATGATGCAT
This sequence comes from Chaetodon auriga, assembly GCF_051107435.1. Taxonomy (NCBI): domain Eukaryota; kingdom Metazoa; phylum Chordata; class Actinopteri; order Chaetodontiformes; family Chaetodontidae; genus Chaetodon; species Chaetodon auriga. Next base: position 10,787,795 of record NC_135093.1, read on the forward strand.
TGAAGGCTTATATACATCTTTTTGTCAGTTTTAGCCTATTAATGACAAAATACAGAACATTTTTGTTGAGCATCTCAAATGTCCACTATGCAGTTTTAGATTTTGGATGCACTTCTTTCATTTGCATTACATTACAAAGTCTGCTACTTCACAGGCAAAACAAGTAAACCTAAAATTTTAAGATGCCATAATAGTTAGCTGTGATGTGAAGTAGGCATGCTTTGTAGCAAACTGTAAAAGAACTGAAGGTGTGATCCTTTAAGAGCGATGTGATTTACCCAACCGCAATGATGCGTCTGCAGGGGTGTGATTAGGCTGTTTGGTATTTGTCAAAGCCTCAAAGGTGCCCACAGACATGAGAAGTTTCCCAATAAAAGTCTTTCTGAAGTCCCTTTCCAATACAACCATCTGTCAACCAAAAACTCTCCCATGGGTCTGATGTGCTGCCTTCAGGTGTTGTGAAATAGTTGTGTGAGGGTGCGGTATGTGATGATGCCTCACCAGCCCCTTTTTTGTCCAGAGGTGGGGCTGCCGCTGGCCACATGGGGGCCTTGTCCTCTGCACCTCGGCCATGCTGGTGAGGGCTAGTCTACACAAGCAGCTTTGTGTTCCCAGGTGCATTTCACAACATACCAGCAAATCTAGCAACTAGAGAACTCACATAAGGATTGTTTGCCTGCTAGAGTAGAGCAGTGAGAGAGATGATGAGGCAGAAAAGAGCGAGGAAAGAGACAGAAACAAGTTTTTGATGATGGGGATGTTGTTAGTTTTCAGATATTTGGTCATCAATCAAAATATTGGACAAATTGAAATTTGGGTTATGAAATTTGAGGGTGAAGTGATATTTTTTCCTTGGATGGTGACAGGATCCACTCTTACTTAACTCCACTCCCCTTAAAGCCATGTAAGCCACCAAAGAGTGGTTTCTCAGATTGTTTCATTTAACTGTTAAAGACTGAGTAAAAAGAAAGAAACGTCCAAAGATTAACTGACCAGACCTGTAGGTTAGGAACCACTGAGCAAAGAAGTAGTAAAAAAGGTAAACAATATGATAATTTATCTGTCATAAGGGCCAATTTTCAGCAGAGTTTTACTTGTACAGGATCTGAGTACTTCTTCCACCACTGCTTCTCACAGCTGTCTTCCTGGCAAACGTCAGAAAACTTAGACTGGACCCAGTCATGCCGAAGGATATGTGATAACTAACATTCTTGGTATAAGCCATTAAAATAAATCACCAGTGGGCAAACAGCGTTTCCAGTATTGTAGCACTGGGATTGCTGAACGGCTATCATTTCCTACAGTGATTTGTTTTGGGAGGAGACTCTCAGCCAAAGTCAATACAGACATATTGAGCTGCTCAAACCACTTGTTGTTGTTGCTGTAGAGGACTGTGGACACACTCTGGCCATGCTGACACTGCTTACAGCGTGTGTGTGTGTGTATGTGTGTATGTCAGTTTCTGTCCGCAATCCCATTTAAACACGTCAATTACTGATAGCCCTAATTAGATTTTCAAGTTTCCAGATAAAGTCCTCTACCTGTCCTCAACAAAACATCCTCAAAAACGAAGAAAGTACATTGACATGCGGCATAATTCAATACATGCAAGTCAATACGGAGAAGTCGCTTTTCTTTGAACGGGAGGGTTTTCTGCTGACGGACAGGGAGTGTTAGCAAAACAATCGGGTTTAGACATCTCCTCGGCTTTGTGTCGTAATTGAATTTGCTCTCTCAGGCCTCTGCTTCATGTAAAGTGATTTTCAGGCTGACTGAGCAGGAGGTTGTAAGTCTGCCTGAGGGCGACACTCAGGATCGACCTGAGGGAAGATGAAGAGATGGGGCTCAGGCGCAGGAGAAGGTCAGCTCGAGCTGCAGGAGGGTCGTGCTTCAGTGGGCGAAAGGTTAAAGAGGTCAGAGCTGATGGAGGTTTGTGAGGTAAAGCAGATCACAGGTGGCCTCTGATGGCAGAGGTTGAGGGTTTCTGGTTTGGTTTTGCTGATGCTGTTGTTTTCACAGGCTTTTGTCTCAGTCAAGGAGATGTCTGTTGTTTATCTGAACGTCTTTTCTCCTAAAAAATAACCTCAAGTGCCCTTTATAAGAAATCATATTTTCAAAGAGACCTACTCTTGTTTGTTTGTAAGCGTGTGTGTGTTGCCTTTGTTATCCCCTACATTTTTCAAAGCAGTATTCCCATTTGGACACAAGATTCTGCAGGCAAATTTGCCAAATATCCAATAATTTATTGACTATCTTATTGTTGATAAATAAATATTTGGCTTTTAGGTCATTTTGGGCTTCATTGTCACCTGATTTGACTTTGTTTTACAGTTGGAAATAAACTATACAATATATAAAACTACTCAAAAAAGAAAAAAAAAATGATATTCCTCAGCAGCACTGCAAAAAAGAAGTTACTCAGCATCACCACGTTTGTTAAAAAAGGAAGAAAGTTGTGCCAACCATCGATGGTCTGCCTTGCTGGTGAATGGTTGGCAGGTTTCCCAACACGCGAGATAAATTTATGTCCAAAATTCAAATGATCAAAGAAAGTCACAGATATACGAAATGTTCTGCATTTGGCTGAAGGCGCAGCGGTATGGGAGTGTTATTTCTGACTCAGGGTCGTATTATAGTGTAAGATATGATGCTCTTGTGTGAAAAGTTTAAATTTAGAACATAAAAAATCATCCTTTTATACATTTACACTGGATTGAGAGTTAAGCTTCAATTGTGTTCGTTTTATTTAAGCTGGTGATTTTCTGTAGGAGATCACATGCTCACCAATCCCTCCACAAATATGAGAAGATCAATATTATTCAGAAGAAGTTAAGTTTGCACAAATTACAAAACATGAAAATTGTTCAAGTGAAAGCAAAGTGAAAAGAAATGTTGTTGATAAACTAAAACAGATTTCTGAAAGGAAAACATTCAATCAATGACGTAATCAATAACTCAAACACACTTACCAGTGCAGCCACTATTAGAGCACCGTGGAAAAGAGCCAAGGCGGCAGTTCCTTGCACAGATAACATGACGTCTTTTCAACTGTTGTCTTGAACGGGACGTCTCATTAACATCAGATCATCTTGTCTTCCTCAGGTTGCACTGAAGGAACTTGTGTCCCACAGTCAACGACAGTTCTCCTCTGGTGTCTCATCAGTGCTCCTGGTGTTCTTAAGCGATTGTTTGGGTTTCACCTGCCAATAAGAGCTGCCTTTGGAGATATCTTCTTGAGCTTTGCGTACTTTTGACATCCCTTTTCAAAATGTCCCCTGTCTCCAGTCTTCTCCTTGAGGCTCAGTGGACATCGCTGATCAGGTCTGAGGGACCATGTAGCAGCCAGACTAGTGTGAGAAGGTTTCTGACAGGAAAAGAGGGAGAGGGGAGCTCTGTGGAAGAAATCTCCTCCTTTTACAGTTCTTTGGACTGTTGCCTATCAGAGATGGGTTGGCCTTGATTGGCTGTGGCTTCCATCTCACTTAACTCTTTGTGCTCCTCTGGTGTGGACATCTGTCTCTGTCATCCTCTCTATCTGTCTGTTTTATTTGTTGTTTTTCACACTTGTCTCCTTTTACAGTTTTTTCCCACTATCAGACAAATTGGTCTTAGCTTTTACCATCCTTGTGATAATTCCGTATATATTAATCACAAGTATATTGCTCAAGGATTTGGTACATACGTATGTTCTTGTTTTTTGAATCCAGGACAAGAGACTGGGTCATAAGCCTATTATTATTATGTCCCACCATCATAAATAGAAGCAGTATGATTTAATAGGCTTTGGTCCCATGGCAAGAGACCAACATTTCATTTCCATTTCCCACGCTGGGACATTTTGGAGGACACACTCACACTAACTACTGTTTGTCCCAGTTAGTTATTGTGTTATTATTATTGTATAATCTCTACAGTGTTAACATCCCTGACACTGACACCAGCAGATGTTACAGATACACAAATTACATGGGACCAGATGTTTGAGTTTTGTGCCGGTATTCTGCTGCGGTTCCCAATCTCAGCCAGAAACACCCACGGGTCCTCCAAGAGATTTCAGGTTCCCATGGTTCAGGATTTATAATACATTTCTCTCATTCAATAAAATTTACAATGAAGACAGAAGTTTTGAAACAATAAGAACGACTTGTATGAGAATAGATATACATGTGAAGAAATGACTAGATTATAAGCAGAAAACAAATTTGGCATGTACTTTTTCTGCAGTTTGTGAATATTGAACAAGCAATGATCGGTAACCAGTGCCCAAAATGCTTGCCTTTTTTTTTTTAATATCAACAAAATCATTTTACTCTAATATTATCTAAATACAAATATTTTACAGCGCATTTTCTACATTTATTGCACACATTTTACACAATAATAATAACAATAATTGATTTTTTTTTTTCTTTTTTGCAGCTACACTCTGGTTAAAATTCTAAGATTCATGATAAAGAGAATAAAGAATAAAGCACGTCACATACACTTATATGGCGTTTCCATGACCCTGAACAACCTTACAGTCATACATATCTATAACCACGCGCTGCTTGGTTGATCTTTTATTTTGAAAGGCCGATTCCTGACGTCATCGCAACCAGGAAGTACCGGGTTCACAAGGACAGCAGCAGCTGCGTGCTGTGCCGTCTGTCGAAACTGTAAGTCAGTAAACGTCGGGCTGTTTAATTTACTTATCGATCTGAAAACGATTGATTTCTGACGTTAAAGACCTCTCCTGCAGACGGAGGCCTCCAGCTCGGCTCTTGAACAGTCTTTGTTCCACACGTACAGCAGCTTAAACATGTGACAGTAGCACTGAATTCACTAACACTTCGCCTGTGTGTGTGAAGGGCATGGCGGGGGCCGTGGGGCTGTGGACTCTTCGGACCCTGCGCCCCAGGAACCTGGCCGCGACCTCAGCCAGGTTCCCGGTCCAGGTGGAATCCGTCCTCCCGCTGGCTTCATGTCTTCCGTGCACGCCGTGGAGGACCTCTCCTGTCAGGGCGCTGCATCTCTGCTCCGCCGTGTGTGCAGGACACAACAAGTGGTCAAAGGTGAAACACATCAAGGGACCTAAAGATGATGCGCGGGGCAGGATGTTTATGAAGTTTGGCATGATGATCAAGTTAGCTGTGAAAGGTGAGACAAGAACTCGCTCAAAGACAAGGAAATCATGCATTTCAATCACAGCTGGTGTGTTTTCTTGTCAGCTATCGCTAATTTCAATTTTGTTTTGACATGCAGAGGGTGGATCCAACCCAGACATGAATGTAAACTTAGCCCAGGTACTGGACCAGTGCAGAAGCAAGAACATGCCCAAAGCGTCCATAGAGGCTGCAATCAAGAATGCGGTAGGTCGCCAACACACTGCCTCAGACCAGCGGGTGAAACATGATTTCAAAAAACAACACGAAGCGTCTTAGTGGACCAGCAAAAGCCACGTGAAAAGCTTAAATATGCCTCGGCACAGATTCTCATTCCTGTCTTTTCCCCTGGCTCTGCAGGAAAAGGCTAAACCAATGTCCCAGTACATATTTGAAGCTCGGGGGCCTGGTGGATGTCTGCTGCTCATGGAGGTCTTGACTGACAACCACTCACGCAGCCTGCAGGAAATTAAACGCCTGCTTATCAGGAACGGGTCAGGACCGGCTTCTTATTACTCTACTGTATATCTGAAATACTCAAACGCAGACATGTCATGTGTTTTCACCACACTACTGATGCTTAATCCTGAGTGTTAGGCATTGTTAAGGAGTGTAATACCTCTGGCACTTAAATAATGGTGAAGCAAACACCACTAGTTGTACACAAATACTGTTTAACTGGTCTGAAAGGAATACCTGAAAGTATACTCATACATTCAGTAAAAGATACCAAATAAGAAGAAATACCCATAAGTGGTGTATGCATTTAAACAGAAGGATCACTTCATATAGTTTAATGTAGGCTCATGTTGTCACAGAGGTGTAATTCTGCACTCATCCACAGAGGGATGCTGTCAGACGGAGCACGCAACAACTTCAACAAGAGGGGGTTGGTGGTGGTGCCAGGCAAGAACATCTCGACGGAGCGAGCTCTGGAGCTGGCCATTGAGGTGGGAGCCGAAGACGTCCAAGAGGCTGAGGATGAGGAGGAGCAGCCCATCCTGCAGGTCAGACATGAAGAGGCATCTTTTCTAAGGAGAATATTTGTCTTGGTTTTGGGGATTTATGTATACATGGCTTCCTCCACATTAATGTGTTTTAATGCACACAAATCCAGATATAAAGAAATATGTGGCTGAAGCGGAAGGAACCATCTGATTGGCCAAAGATATGACCCGTTGAGAAACATGCATTTGTGAATTGGGTCTCAGGAAACCTACACACAAATGCGGTGATGTTCACACATGACAAGCAGTCATGTGATGAATATTGCAACATATATGTACATGTGTTTGTGTATTTCTGCTTCATCTATTTAAATTAAGAAATATTTGTGTGTGCATCAAAAACATTTGTGAAACCTTTCCCTAATACTTCCATCTGTTCCTGTCTCCTCAGTTTATTTGTGACTTGACGGACGTGAGGAAAGTGCGGGCCTCATTGGAGGAGCTGGGGATGCAGATTACGTCTGCCGGGTTGGAGTTTGTTCCACGCACCCTCTTGTCTCTAAACCAGGATCAGCTGGATGTGGCTTCGAGGCTAATAGAACTCCTCCATGACTTTCCAGACATAGTTCGAGTGTGGGACAACATCCAGGTGGACAGCTGAGTCTGCTTCCTGGTGGACAGTGAATATCTATTATGTGGAATATTTGATTTTGCAGAGAAATGACACGTCACCAGATGCCCTGTACTGCTCGTCATTATCATTATTGAAATATAAGTGTGTTTTTTCTGTATGGGAAAAAAACTTGGAGCTGGACAGCTGGACTCAAGCATGTTTTGCTTGTACTAGTTGAGAACAAGGATCAGAAAATAAAATAATTTAAAGGTCCCCTCTAGACAATAAGATAACTTCTCTGTCATAATCCAAAATCTATGAATATGCAAATATGTTTTTCATATGGAGGTTTGAAGATTTCACATGACACGAGCGGAAGTTTTGAACTGGACCATGGTTAGCTGAAAAGTGGTTGTGATGTCACAAAATCATGCTCATCTCAGATATAAAGTGTCAAACTCTGCAGGTGCATCATTCTGCACAGTGAAGCTAAAAAAAATCAAAGTGAAGAAACAAGAAGCAAAGAACATTTTTTGGGTCGAGGGGACTCGACGCAGTTATCGCTGAAGGTTAGTGCTGAAGGACATTTTGAGCCAATGTCATCACAGGTCATTACCCCCTCATATTACTGTAGTGTCAACATTGCAGTCAATAAGATCCCCCCATCAACAGTATGCATGCAACATATCGAGCGAACATTGTTCCTTTAGCCACCAACTTATTTTTTTTTACACCGCAGTGTCATGTATGTCACAGCCTGAACTACATTTTAGACCCACTCCACCAAACTGAATCGCATACAGGAACACTGAAATGGTAATATGATGTTAACGGCGAAGTCCAGTGTAATGGCTCGGAGGCCATTTGCTCAGTTTATCAATGCTCGTCTTCGATTTCCCAGCCACTTCCTCTCAGCTATAGCATGGCATTGATTGGTTTCCAGTGTTGGCGAATGTTGCGCGGCAACATGCGAGCTGCAGGCCAGTCCTCTGCCCTGTGCCAGAGTGGAGAGTTCAACATTGACGTCCGATTGAAAGAAGTTCATTTGATTTGCCTCAATATGAACCATGAAAAGGGAGAGTGAATGTTCTTGAAAACACTCCAAAAAAGTGTCTGGAAGGATGGACATTTGAGTCATGGCTGCCTAGTGGTCAAGACCAAGAAGGATCTGACATTCTGGTTTCAAATCAGGTATGTTGTGTTTTATTTACCGTCACCTTGACCGACTAGTGAGAGCAGAGATGTAATTGCTGCATTCCCAATGCAGCAACACTCTGTGAGACAAGTATTGAGACTATCCAGTATTCAAGTGCAGAGTATTTTTGGGAGGGGCACAGTTAGATTGGCATTCTGGGAAATCAGAGCAGGGAGGAATTTGGGGAGGAGGGGGTTGTCACTGAGTACTTCCTTTTTTGCATTCATATTGAGATTTTCCAAGGCAAATATAAGTCCAATATAGCAAGAAAATTACATCATGAGCACAGCAATGTAGCTAACAGTGTTACTGTTACTGAATAATTGCAGTAATAGTAGTAGTAGGCTGAATATTTCTAGAAAATAAAAAGGCAGGAAAAAAACTGCAAAATGAGAACAAAGAAACGAAAAACAAAGATTTCTTAGGATCTCTTTGGCCTAAATATAAATACAAATATGTTTCCTGTCACCATAGGCCATCAGAGCTCCATGTCTGACTCTGACCTTATGAAGAGTGGGGGACCAGCCAGCAGGGGCCCTGAATGCCACTCGCCTCCAACTCCAAGGATGGAGCTGCTTAGCCCCTCCAAGGTGAAGGACCGCTCTCAGAACGTCACAGAGAAGGTCACGCAGGTACGGGGTCGAGAGCCTCACAAGAGCTCAGTCTCTGGCTGGCCGAGAGCGAAGAAGTCCCAAATTAGAGAGCTCAAAATGAACAAACTTGGGCATTCACCACCAAATTTCAAGTGAAAAATCTGTGACTGTAACGTTGCATGATGCATTCACTGTTTTCCAGGTTCAGTCCATCAACAATGAGCTCACATTAGTCATGTTTTGATTTCTAACAAAAAAAGAGACTTCCAGGAAGACCACGATTAATTAACCCACAAGTGGAAAAATCAGTAGGTGGTTTGGTGGCTGGATGTTTTCCTTCTGGGTGTGAAAAGCAAAGTTACATTGAGCCACAGTTCAATTCAGACCTACTGTTGTCACTGTTGGAGCCCTGGGGCTCCGCATTCTGCATCACTGCCTCTGTGGGATGATGTGTGGTGGATAGAAAACAAAAGCAAGGAAAGTTTTTTGTAACGACCCGTGACCTTGCTGCATGGGGTTACTTGTTGATTCCTGAGTGTCCATCTGATGGTCTGTCTATTTTTCTATTTACTTATTTATCTACCTGATAGATATATGTGTTTGCAAGGTTAATGAGATTCAGCAGGGCAGCAAATATTAATTTGAAACTGGGCTAAAGAGAATACGAGTACTGTGGCAGCACATGAACTCAGTTATGTGACTGTGACGCCCAACTCATCATTACAGCGCCCCAGCCCACCAGCACCCTGCACTCAGTCAGCTCTTGCATGTCTGATTACAGCACACTATTGCTTTAGCTTCCTCCTAAAGATATATTTTTACTACCTGGATGTGATCTTTATTCAAGTCTTGCCTCCGCTGAGTCACCAATGACAGGATGGTCAAGGATTTGTTGGACCTACAAGGTCGCAAAACCAGAGCATGCAGCTTCCACAGAGAACTTGGTCAAAACAGTACGTCTTCTAGAAAGGTCTGTTGGTTAGAAATTAGTTCAGAGAGAAAGAGTCTTGAAAATACTGGGGGGGGGGGTTGTTGTCAGGGAATGCACTTCAAAGCAAAAGATTAGATCTGTTTTGTGTCAAAGTGAGAAGAGTTTGGTTAATGTAAGAGTATTTGTTTGCCTTCTGGAAAAGGGAATTGTTTTCCCAAAATCCATTAAAATTGCACTAAACATTAAGCAAGGAAGATACATAATTGAATGAATGTTAAAAGTAAGTACTGATATGGGAGAATGATGCATTTTTTATGCTTAGGTGCTTTCTTTGGAGTCTGATGTACTGCCTGAATACAAACTCCAGGTGCCAGAGACAACATGGTGGATCTTGCTTCACTACAGCCCCTTCAAGGCGTGTTGGGACTGGATTATTCTCCTCCTGGTCCTCTACACAGCTGTTTTCACTCCATACTCGGCTGCCTTCCTCTTAGATGAACACGGGGATTTACATCAAAGGAGTTGTGGCTACACGTGTAACCCTCTGAATGTGGCGGACCTTTTGGTGGACGTGCTGTTTATTGTTGATATAGTCATCAACCTTCGCACGACATATGTGGATCACAACGATGAGGTGGTCACACAGCCGAGCCGGATAGCCAAGCACTATATCAAAGGCTGGTTCCCAATTGATCTGTTCGCAGCGATCCCTTTTGACCTTCTCATTTTCAGATCTGGCTCTGACGAGGTAAGAACTTTGCCCCTATATTACAAACATTTATTCAAAAGCAACCCAGTTTACATTGTTTATATTGATTCTAAAATTACTTTGAAGGAGGACCTGTTTCATAATTGTACTGTCCTCAGGTGTGAAGCTCTCTAAAGCTACTGTTAATTGAATGGCTATTTCCCTGCTTAACATCCTCTTCCCTGTTGTTAATGGACACCAAAGATGGCAACCTTAACAAGCCTGCTGAAAACAGCACGGCTGCTGCGATTGGTCCGCGTGGCAAGAAAGCTGGACCGATATTCTGAATATGGGGCTGCTGTCCTCTTCTTGCTTATGTGCACCTTTGTGCTCATTGCCCATTGGCTTGCCTGCATTTGGTACGCCATTGGTTTTGTGGAGAGGCCGTACACGGAGACCGGTTGGTTGGACAACCTGGCTGAGCAGCTGGGCAAGTCATACAACGACAGCGACTCCAGCTCTGGTCCGTCAGTCAAAGACAAGTACGTCACTGCACTTTACTTCACCTTGAGCAGCTTGACGAGTGTGGGCTTCGGTAATGTCTCTCCAAACACCAACTCAGAGAAGATCTTCTCCATCTGTGTCATGGTCATTGGCTGTGAGTTGTACAACACTGCAAGGGACTGTTAAACACTGTATGAAAATTATTGGGGTGGTTATTGAAATAAGAGTGTTCATTGTTTTGTTCTTTATTTTTGCATTTGATCTTATTTCTATAAATTCAGTCCCCCTTTATGACCACCCCTTCCTCATAATTTTCATATAGTCCTTACTGTACGAAACATGAACTCTGCCCATTTCCACAACTAGCCAATATTGCAATTGACATGCCACAATCACCAGGACCTTGTTGTAATCTTGATGTTCTCATGCTCCTTCTCAGCTCTCATGTATGCAAGCATATTTGGGAATGTGTCAGCCATCATCCAGCGACTGTATTCCGGTACAACCCGGTACCATACCCAGATGTTGCGAGTCAAAGAGTTCATTCGATTCCACCAAATCCCAGGTAGCCTTCGCCAAAGGCTGGAGGAGTATTTTCAGCATGCCTGGTCCTACACAAATGGCATTGACATGAATGCTGTAAGTAAAAAGTGACACAATTGAGTGTTATTGTATTCGTCAGAAGTCCTACTTTTGTTTTTCATTATCCCTGTTTTTTTGTTTTTTTTTAATCTTGTTGCTGATATGTTGATGATCTTTTCTTCCCATATTCAGGTGTTGAAGGGATTTCCAGAGTCTTTGCAGGCAGATATCTGTTTGCACTTGAACAGATCTCTGCTACAGAACTGCAAGGCTTTCCATGGAGGCAGTCAAGCCTGTCTGCGCGCATTGGGTATGAGGTTCAAGACAGTCCACGCTCCTCCAGGAGATAACCTGATCCACTATGGAGACATCCTGGACTCTCTCTTCTTCATCTCACGTGGTTCCATTCAGGTCATCAGGGATGATGTGGTGGTTGCCATATTAGGTAATTCCATCCAACCACAGGGGATTTGATTGTGGTCACCTCAAAACATCATCTACTTGAATAAAAAATATTAATGCTGTTGCAGAAAAGAATGACATCTTTGGGGAACCAATACACCTGTATGATGAGCCAGGGAAGTCCAATTCAGATGTCCACACTATCACCTACTGTGACTTGCACCGCATACTGAGGGATGACCTGCTGGAGGTCCTCGATATCTACCCCAGCTTTGCGGACAACTTCTGGAGGAACCTGGAGATAACTTTTGACCTCAGAGATGTATGTTGGCAGTTGATTGCTGGAAAAAAATGTACATCTTGACAATTTGAATGTCAGATGTTTCCTCATTGACACATAAAATATTTTACCATATTTCATTAGTATTAGCGTTCCTCCTAGAAGAAAAAAGTAGAGACACTTGTCCTTGAATGGAACTACTGCTAGTATTGTTTAGGTACTGGTGGCTTAAAACCCTCTTGGTAGTCTAGGGGTTCATGTGCAGACCATGAACCGCAGCATACCTGGTTTGCATCAGGCTGGAGACCTTTGTTGCATGTCATTCTCCATCATCTCACTACTGTCGACTGTCTAATAAATTAGACTAATTTAGAAATTGTATATGATACTGTTGTTTCTGTGTTCATCAGGCCGACCAAGTACCACCAATGATAACAACCGATGACTCTGGTGACGACTTTGTTTATCGCCAAAAGCCAAGACACAGGATCCACTCCCTGGACTGCAGAATCAGACCAGGTGAGATATCTGGTATCAGTCAGGCTGCCAATCTTTTGCATACATGGCCCTGCAAAGATTAAATTGTCATGCGTTAAGAGATGGTCTGCTCGGTCATCAGTATGATAGGTCTGTTAGTAAGAGATACAAAGGCATAATTTGAACCTTACTGGACAAGAAGTCAATAGAGTTGGTCAGTGTGTTAGTGCTGTATTTGATATTTGTATTATTTGATATTTGTATTTGTATTTTTTTTTTTACCGGTGTCTAATCATGTTCACAGTTTTGAATGCCCATTAATGGATTGTTGACCTGTTGTTCAACCCCCGTTGTAGCCATTCTAGGTTCTGGATTCTTGACACCCTGAATGTGGTCAAAATAAAAGTGTAATTGAATGCCTTCATGTGAACAGATGGAATTGATCATGAAGACTCGTACCCCCTTCAGTCCTTCCGTTATCGTCACTCACCTCCTCGGGCCCACTGGGATGACCACTGTAGCTGCGGATCCCCGTGTTCCCAGTCAAGTGAAGACCTGGCTAAACCTCTTGCCCACAGTGCCAAAGTAGAGCTTTACTCTTCAGAAGATGCCAGACGGGACTACTCCCCCTCAGTAGTGCAGCTGCTACCCCCGAGTGGCCCCACAGTGGGGAGAGAACCAGTGTTGGACCTCGGCCACCAAGGTAGATGGATATGAGTCTTGCATTGCGCTGTAAAGAAATACAGGATGTGTTTGTCCAGTGTTTTGAAGTTTCAAATATGCTATAATTAACCACAGATGTTTATGTTGCATAGTAGACTGAGGCTTCAATGTTAAAAGTAGCTTATGGAGTTTACATTGGGTGTATGCAGCACCCATACATACACATTGAATTTAATTCTTGCTTTAAAACATTGCTCTACAGCACCTCTTGTGGTCAAAACTCAACATGCTTTTAATATATTGTATTTCTGTTCATATCTTCGAACACTTTGGACATTCCCATTTCTTAAATGGTTAATATGTTCACCACTTTCTTGTCTTTATATTTTTCTCAGCTTCATCTTTGAATGTCCCAGGAATGTATCGATACTGGCCAGACCGACAGTCACCACAGCTTTCCAGTCGTGCCTGGCGATCTTCCTCTGTTCGCAACTCATACCATCCACCACCATTCACAGAAGAACGGCCCAGTGAGCTAGAGTCTCGACTTGAGGTTTTACATTCACAGCTCAACAGGTGAATTTAATGATGCTCTCAGCTTGTTTCGATACTGTCGCTTAGGCAGAACATAAGCAGTGGGTAACTCAGAAAGTGTTGAGATGAAGACAGTTTTGACTAGAACCTGTCTGGAAGGTAGAGGTTCATTAAAGATGCAATGTGCTGTCCTGTATTAGGGTTATGGTAGCAGGGCAAGTGTAGCAGTGGACAAAATGTTTCCTTTGGCTCCTCCTGATGAATTCTCAAAGTGCTTTTAGGTCTCCTTGGATGTATTCTAGGTTCTAAAATTACCAAACCTCAATGCAGAGGAGGAACAACTTGATGTTGAGGCCACTTTTCTCTCATCAAGTATCACAATTGAGGCCAATGCTTGTGAGCAGTGGTGAGGTTTGAAAGAAGGCTCTTGGATACTGTTTCTGATATAACTGATCGTTTAACCATAGAAGTCTCTGCAATTCTCATCGTCTCTTATTTCCACCAGACTGGAGACTCGCATGACAGCCGACATCAACGTTATTCTGCAGCTCCTCCAGAGGCAGATTGCTCCTGTACCTCCTGCTTACAGCACTGTATCGTCTAGTACCCTCCCTACTGACTCACCTGGCATGTATGGAACTGGGACACCAGTGCTGCACAGCATGTACCCCATTTCTACCATACAGGTGGACAGCAGGGCACCAACACAGGTACAGAATAATACCAAATGATACAGTGAAACTTGTAGAGAAATTATTAGTCACTGTGTAAGCTGCTAACAGAGATCCATTTCTAACATTTTACTTAAGAAACAAAATGTAAAAGTATGGGGATTCTTTACTCTAGAGCTCTACCCAGACGGACCTAAAATTCACCCAGAAGTCCCAGGAGTCAATGTCCAGTGGTATCCATGTGACTGTGGCGTCAGATGACACCATGTTCATGGCCGTCACCCCCGAAACCGAGACCCATACAGGGTTGACTCCGCAGCTGCCCCAGCCATCAGTACAATCCTCCCTCATTGAGAATCCCAGGCTGTGCGGCAGCCCCCGCTACCCATCACTGCCGGGGAACCTGGACATCACCTCAGGACTGACTGAGATCCAGAAACATCTCTCAGACCCTGTGCTGCCTGTCACCTGAAGACCTTCAGTCAAAAAGTTTTCCTGGCAACCAACGTGACTTTGATAATCCGCTACTTACAGACTTTTTGAGGAGACATATAACTAGTCCAACAATCAGGTATCATAACACATTTGGACAGCGAGTAGTGTCTCAGAATCAGATAGTGGGCTATGAGAACTTCCATTTATTGTGTCGACACAAGATTACACTCAGTCAATTGAGATTGCAACACAGTTACTTTTTAAAGGTCAACTGCTAATTTACAGTATGTGCAGATTAAGTGTGCACAAATTTTCTCGACATCGTGTTCTTTTTTATGTCTTTTGTTCCATCCCAGTCCAGTACATTTTGTGGGTGCCATCTGTGTTTTGTCACATTTAATCCTGAGTAACTGTTGTCCTACCTGACCAGTGCAGAGCTTCTGTGCCAACATTGGATTTGTGAGGCCATTGCTGATATTGTTTAAGAAACTATGATAACATTATATGGGCTGATACTCATTTTTAATAAAAATGAACATTCATCACATAAGTGTTTTGGATTAGGATCAGTTGAATTTGGTTGGTAAGAAATGTACACTGTGGGACAATTTTCTATTAAAATAATAATAATCTTAGTAATTTTGTCAGTGCTCTCTGGTGCTTAAATTATGTTATGGCAACATTTTTCTTAATTACAGCAAACATATCTCTGACATTTATGTACTGTACCTTCTACTTAATGTTTTGCTGACATAGCTGCCACTCCATTGGACCTGATCTGTCACAAGGGTGGGTTTTGGACCCAAGTGCAGAACCACCACAACTCGGATATATTTTATATCAACTTCAATCTCAACTTGGCCGGTCCAGATAAGCAGCAACAATACAGAGTCTCTATCAGTGCACAGTGAATCAGACACAGGCAGGCAAAGATTCAGGACATACAGTCTCAGGCAAACCAAAATCCAGGAAGCGAAAAGCAAGACTTGTGGTCAGGGACCAAAAGGCTAAGGTGTTTACCGGGAAACAGGCAGGTTCAGTAACTGGAGATCAGTCCATGAGAAATTGCTGAAGAGCCTTGCATTAGAACAATGACAGTCTGGCAAAGAGTAAGTGTGGCAGACCAGCTTATATACTGCACTGATTGCTATGAGTCTCAGGTGTGCAATCAGGTGAAGGCACCAGTGAGCAGACGAGGAAACAATGGCAGCAGGTCAGAGAACCGAATATACTGTGACATGATCTGGCCCTGAGTTGTGAAAATTAAAAATTAATCTATGAACAAGTGGTTTTCTGAATTTATGTCCAGCAAATAATCACACATGACCCCATATTGAAACACCTGCAACCTCTTCAATCCCAATGTTGTATTTGTCATCCTAATCGCAACATCACAACAGGGCTCACGGCATTCATGAGACAATGTCGCATTTCCAGGCTGTTTGACAGTGACTATGAATAAAATAACTGGTGCTCAAATAAAAAAAAATCTGTATTATGGTCAATTAATACGTGCTGTTGTCATGTAATAAATAAAAGTTGGGATGTGTAAAACAAATGAAACAGATGTGATACATTGCCAGTCCTTCTTCACATAATGCTCAATTGGAAACAATACAAAGACAATATATGAATGTTTATTCTAAATGTGATGCAGCAACATGGTTCAAACAAGTTGTGACAGGAGCAACTAAAGACTGGGAAAGTTGTGGAATGCTCCAAAAACACCTGTTTGGAACATTCCACAGGTAAACAGGTTGATTGGTAACAGGTGATAGTAACATGATTTCTTCGTGACTGCTGCTCAGAGGATTTCCAAACAGTAACAGACAGAGGTCCATATAGGCTGGGCGGAGGCTCTATGGGACATTATTGATCTCTCAGTGAGCCTGGTGCACCTCAGCTGAACAGAGGATGGGAGGAGGTTTCATTTTAACTGATTTATCTTATTCAAACACAAACAAAATAATTACTGGACTGAATATGGGAAAGAACTATTTTTCATCTTGTTTTCAGGACTTAAGAATTGTGATGTGCCCACAAAACAGCACATCAATATGTTGTACTATAGGACCAATGCAACATGGAAACTGTTGACTGAACTGAATTGATTGTTTTCACAGTATGGTTAGTTCTGGTCAAAGCTGATCATCAGTCATCACAAGATGAATCACATAAACGGCTCCCTCTTGTGCTCATTGTCAGCTACTGCAGGGATGTTCAAGTTATCACTGAGATTGAGTCAAGGCGTTTGCACACTTCATGAGCACATCAGTAACGCTGCCACTGCCAACAGTACCCATGAAGGCAACACTTGTTCTTCTCAGCTGCAGCCCACTGACCTCTGATTAACCTCAGCAATACTTGTAGGATTATCGATCACTGACAGCTCATTTGGAGGAACAAAGCTGTGCTCTGACATCCAATTTGCCTGTCATACACAAGACGCTTAAGGTGCCACTTGCTTTGTTTTTCCACCTGCTAACAGCAAAAACAGCATTTGCTTGTCCAGTCATCACATACGGTTTCGTGTGGTTTCCACAACACATTGTTTGCAAACTCTGATGATATTTGCATCCCTTTTGGTGAGCAGAGGTCAGAGGATATTTTGGGACCAGTTCATTTCAGCATTACAGTATTTACTCATTTCAAGCTTGGACTCTGTCCTATGTTTGATAGAGTTAGAATTTAAATGTTTGGGTCTCTGGTGGCACCTTTTATGGCCATTACTCTCAAACTATAATATGAGCTCCCTTCACTAGTATGCAGAGGAAAAAACTGAACTATGAAACATATAAAACTATCAAAATACCACAACCCTTTGACTGATAATGCTTTAATTGTGAGATCTCTGAAGTGTAATTTACAATAAGTTTTGTCTTTTTCTTTTAATATTTTGTTTCATTGTCAGTCTACTTCTTAGTCACATTCATGCATATATTCATCCACGATTATCCAGCAAATCACTTATTTTGTAAGATAATTCAAAATGGACTCAATGTATTGGCACAACATTTTGAACAGACATGCGCAGTCCCCAGAGGATGAATCCTTAAGACTTCATTATGATCACTTGACATTTGATCAAGTGTCACCTTGAGGTGCATTTGGTGGTTTTAAGAGAAATCTCTCAACAGCTATTGGGTGGATTGCCATGACATTTGGTACAAATATTCATGTGCCCCTCAGTAGTAACTTTGGTGATCCTCTGAGCTTAGCGCCATCAGCTGGTCATCATTTTAATTTGTCCAACGCTTTTATCAGCTGATCCACTGTACTTTGTGTTAAGTGCTAATTAGCAAAAGTCAGCTTGATAACACACTAATTACTGATCATGGTAGACATCATGCCTGCTACACAACACTACAAACGTATAGAGTCTCAGAGTGGCCAAACATGAATCCACACCAGACCTGAGGTAAACTCTGAATTGCTGTCTTATTTAATTTAGTTGTTGTGTTATTAGAAAACTAATTTATTCATGCACTAGTTAGACCTGCTGTGCACAGAATAAACACACAAAGCACTGGCTTTGGGATTTATGTCTGTGTCTTCTTATTGGCCCTTGTGCTCTGTGGGCCTGCTCCTTTCCATAAATATCTCATTTACAAAACCACCACTGACATGTAGTCGTGAGTTCGATTGATATCTGCGCACAAGAGCTGCTCCAGCGCATGTTTCACACTTTCTTCAAGGCAACACAGACACAGTCGAGCCTCCGTAAAAACATCCCGACAAAACCTCATTAAAGGTACAGTATGTGTATTTTTGTATCAGCCAATGTGCAGTAAATTTAAAAGTTCTAAATAAACAAAGAATTTGTTTTGAACATTTTTATGGAGTGTTACAAAATGCAGCTGGTTTGACAGTACTGTGTTTCTTCTTGAATTTGCCTGCGAAGTTCCTGCTTGCAGCATGTCAGCGTTTGTGTTTGTGAGTTTATTTTTGCTACAAAGTCGTATATCTGTGTTCCTCAGGTTCTCTGTCCTTCTGCTCAATGATGCTGTTTGAGGTCCATAATCGTTCCAAGGCGTTGGCCAACAATTCTGCCACAACTGGATTTGTCTGGGAAAAATATGATTTTGAGCAGTGTAATGACTTTGAAGAGGTCAAATATATTTGGGTGTTTTGTAGTTCACTGATATTTGTGCTTGGCTTTCCTGCATCTACTGCCATCGTCTGGGGGATGTTCAAGGCACACAGGAGAGGAACCCCCTTCACACCAAACAGTTTTTTCATTATGAACGTCACCATAATGGATTTTGTCTTCTTGGCCTCCATCCCACTTGGAGTATTAAATCAACTCA
This sequence comes from Chaetodon auriga, assembly GCF_051107435.1. Taxonomy (NCBI): domain Eukaryota; kingdom Metazoa; phylum Chordata; class Actinopteri; order Chaetodontiformes; family Chaetodontidae; genus Chaetodon; species Chaetodon auriga. The sequence goes on from NC_135093.1 coordinate 10,806,761, forward strand.
TTTGGAAAATCTGGCTGATTGAGGCAAGTTGGAATGGTATTTACACCTTGAACGCATGCGGAAGACCCCTTCTGATGGCTTGCATTTGTCTGGACTGTTACCTGGCTGTGGTTCATCCAATCACCTACCACAAGTGGAAAAGTCTGACTCCCAGAGTTGTGATGGCTGGCATTGTTTGGACTTTAACGGTTGCTTCTGGGATTGCACACTTTCTTTTTTACAAGTTGTACGAATCCAACTTTTCCATTATGCCATATGTGACTGCAATTGTAATCATAGTGATCTGTGATTCTTTCATCCTCCATGTACTAGTTAAGTCTGAGCCTGGCAGAAAAAACATCCACCCGCAGAAGCAAAGAGCCATTCAGACCCTCGTCAACAGCCTGGTGATGACGGTCTTCTCTTACCTTCCTCCAGTAATCCTGATGCCAATCGGGAATTCTGTGACCAGCAATTTCACAAACTTGATCTGTACTATTAGTTTCCCAGCAACCATTAGTTCCACTTCGGGATCTGCCATCATGCCTATACTCCACCTAAACAATAATGGGAAATTGAATTGTTTCAAGCTTGCATGGTGCAGAAAGTCTTAATCCCCCCTCCTATGAAATCAGGTGCTGCAGAAGCTAAGAAGCATTTTAACTTTTAGAAGTCAAGTTTCAGCCAGCTCTGATTTTCAAGTTAAAATGGAAAGCTTGTCAGGCCTGTCAGGTCTCATTATGACATGTGTTTATTCTTTCCTTGATTTCATTGTTTAACGTCATGTTGTGCTTGTATCTTCTTCATTTACTCTTATATGTTGCATGTGTGGTATGTGTTTGAAATGAAATAACGGTGGGAAACAAACTATGAAAAACATATTAAGAGGCTGTGTGTGCCCATTAGAACCTGTATATTTAAACCAATCTTGATGTTGTATTAGAAATGAATAGTTGAATGTCTTACAAAGTGAAACTTACAATAAAGCTGTTGAACTCAGTTGTTTTGCTCATGATCACTGATGGTAAACCACATTTCCTCCATAGTGGAGAACAGGTGAACACTGGAGGAAGGCTGTTCATATCCCAGCATGCCTGTGAGATGAGATAACTGTGGAGTTCTCTGAGGAAAATTGCATCTGGGTTACCACTGGAACATTTATCTGCATAATTAGCAAGAGATGCAGTTGTTTGAATTAGCAGCACTAAGCCATGAACAAACAAAGAGTATAAAACAACTTTGCAGATCTATTGGTTTTTGAAATCAGATAAGACATTAGAATAAAATAAACTATTTGCATTGCAGTCTAGAGGACACTGCTTCTCCATCTAATTTTCTACTTTTTTCATAATCTCAGACTGAGACATTATTCTGACAAAGCAAATTAAAAGTGCAATAAGATGTGAGAAAAGGTCTATTTACAAGCTCATCAGCTGCACCACTTTGTAAAATTTGCAAAGCCTTTTTCTTCCATGATGGATTTACATGAGGTTCCTCGTGTACAATGATCTCTTACACATGTAAATGCTGAAGGCAGACAGATCATCTTTCACGACAGTTGTACTCATGCAGGTGTGCAGGTAAAAACAAACATTTACATACTGTGGAGCTGAAGATGTGTGCTGAAAAAAAGCATATTCCAACATATTAGAAGTAATTCTAGAGTATTTAATAATGATATATTTTATATTCATTTAGACAATATAGATATGTTTTTTTTTTCTTTTATCATGATGCTCTTACAATTCAGAAAATACCTGAAACTTTATTGATCCCAGAAGTATTGTATTACAATATCAAAAAAAGTACATATAGGTAGATAGACAAATATTGATAGATAGGTAGATTTTGATATATTAGCATAGTAGATACAGAATATTAGAATTATCACTTATATATCGGTTAGTCTGTATGCAAAAAGAGAGAATCAAGCACAACGTCAACAGTAATCTAATGATGTGATGTGCATTTTTATATTTGTGCATATGTGTGTGATATGATTGCAGTGAGGTGAGGTAAACATTCTGTTATATCAATATAGCTACATCATTATTTTCTGCAAAGCATCCTCGTCGTTAATATACAGTATGTGATATGAGACCCACATAGTGAAATCTCTTTACACCAGCGCTTACTTATCGACATCATTCGCAAAGAACTAGTTGTCATTACTTGTGCAATGAAATAGAACAGATAGAACCCAATTCTACAGCCTGCATGCAAGAAAGCCACAACGTGTAAAAGGTTAAAGCCAGGGGTGCCTTGATTGATAAGAAATATGGACACTTTTGTCTTATTCCCTTCTCCTTTCTTTGTTTCCTTTTATCTCCTTTTTTAATTGGCATTTGAAATGTCAGGTGAAACACCTCCTGTCTACAGTTACACCAAACAGCAGAAGCACTTCAGACTCCCCAGATTGCCCAAATAGAGCAGAGGCATGATTACACTGCCTGCAGTCGGGGTTACCAGGATAGGTATTGCTAAAAAGCAGTCATACACTTTGTCATCACTAATAAGTAGATCCCCGATGATGTATACCAGCACTGGAGGGACGTAAGAGGTGACCGTCATGACCATGCTGTTGGTGATGACCTGGAGAGCCTTCTTCTTCTTGGGGTGGAGTTCTCCCCCTGCTCGGTGGGACTTCTTCAGGGTCCAGAGGATGGAGACATCACAGACGACAATGACGGGCAGCGCTATGATGTACACAAACATGGCCCAGGCACTGTGGTTCAGCTCATCCAAGACCATAGATGCAGTCCCTTGAGCCGTCGTGATGGTCCACACAGCAGCAGCCATGAGCACCCGGGGAGTCAGACTCTTCCTCGTGCTGTAGGTGACGGGATGAACCACAGCCACGTAGCAGTCCAGACAGATACAAGCTGTCAGAAGAGGTCGGCCAGCCAGATTCAAGGCATACAGAAAGTTGTGTAACATTTGAACGGAATTGATGTGCCACAGGAAGAAGTTGCACAGCCCAACCGGGACAAAAAACAAGAAGACCAAGTCCATGATGGTGAGGTTGAGCATGAAGACCTGGTTGGGGGTGACGGGGTTTCCTGCTTTGTGTCTCCGAAACAGCTCCCAGAGAACAGCAACGCATGTAGGAAATCCAATCAAAGAAGAGAGAGCACTGAGAGAAGCCCAGACTGCAACACCTTCTATCATGTCACCACAGTGTCCAAACACGTCCTCTGGAGACTCACTGAAGTTGGAGGTGAGATTCTGAGAGCGAGGGTGCACGTGGAGAAACATTTCTTACCAGCTGTGGCTTTGATTGTGGTGAACAGTGATTCCCTACACCTGCAATAAGTCACGGACACATGAGATGCACATGAAGCAAACACAAGTCCGACGTGGTTTGCTAATTTCCAGTTTCACAGATCCTTTTAAACTTCGTAATGAAGCGGTCCATTTGTTTATCTTATGAAAATTCTTATTTGAATATGCAAGTGACACTGAGGATCATTTTTCAATCTTAGTCTGTCCAGATGTTTTTAGAAACTGAGAATAAAGCTGAGTCCAGGTATTGTATCTCTCTGGATTATACACTGTTAGAAGTGCTGGTCAAGTAATTAAAGTGGTACAATAAATAAAAAGTTAACATAAAGTTTTCTCCGTCTCATGTCTCCCAGTTAGAGGTCAAAGGTTAAGTGGTGGACCTGCATCAGGCCAGTGTCCACCTGGGCTCAATCTTTTTTGTGTATTACACATTCTGTTGAAGCACATGAATTACACACATTCACAGTGTTTATTGAGTCCGTAGGCAGCAAAGCGGTGGTTAAATGCTGCATGTTTCTTGAGTGCTGAATTCTTATCCTGTTTGACTTTTCTATGAACACTATCAACGCTGTAGTTCCATCTGCCATCACTAGGTGGCAGTAAGTTCGCTGAGAACAGTAATACTAATTGGCGTTTTACACAGACAGCAACATTTGCAAGCGATTATTTGACTTTAACTTGATTGACTGTATTATCAGTTTTCTTTGATTCTTTAAAATGATTTTTTTTGTGTGCATCTCAGGATTTAATCCACTTTAAATAAAAGAGGACCAGTGTTAGAAACTGAGAACTGAGGACAGAAAAATCATGTTTTTAACTCCCTGTAAATGATCAGAACACTTTGGAGTTTTAAGTGTTTTATATCCTTTTAATGACACACATAATGTCTGCAAACAATTCCATATAAAAATGACCATTTCTTCATGAAATATGTTCTTGTGTATTTACTCTCCGCAGTAGAGCAACTGGTCACAATTTACTCAATCAAATTAGCTACCAAAGTGATTGTTTTTATTTATATATATACTACACATTTACATTATGGGACTTACTGACCAAATAGAAAGGGATCCATTAAAAACAAACTGGGTATTATTCACACAAACTGTGAAAGTGTAAAAAAAAAAAAAAAAAATATTCACAAGAAAAGTACAAAAGATACATTTTCTTCAAAATGTAAATGACAGTTATTTAATTTTACAAAACCTTCAGCACATTCCCGTTAGTCAGCTGTTCCCTGCTTCCTTTTGGGCTTACTTTCTTGCTTCAGTCACATTAGAGACTTTTTAACAGACTTGCAGATGGTTAACTTATAAAAGCAGCCGCAGGCCCCAGTTTCATTCAGTTTATGCTTCTGCTCAATCTCATTTAAACAAGGTCAAATAACATTTACTTTTTCGACTCCAATCAGAAAGCTGGTCATGATTCAGCATTTTGCCCAAGAACATTTTAACATTTTTTTGGCAGAAGATCAACGTTTTGGATCTAAGTAGCATCTGGTGGTGAGGTTGGTTTGGTTTGTCCGTTCCAGGCTACTGTAGAAATATGGCAGTGCATCATGTTGGACTCGCTCCCTCTTTCTCGATAACAAAAACACCACAACTCTTATTTTCAGGTGATTATACACTTATGAAAACATAATTATGAACAATGTAATTTCTGCCATATTCTGCCAATAGATCCTCTGGAATCCCTCACACTGCACCTTTAATGTGAAACCTTAAATCAACAAGCCACCAGACCGTGACTGGTGCCAGTCCTCAGGGTCTGTCCTGGTTTTAGTACAGCTGAATGGTTTTATATCAAAATGACTTTGTCAACGACGAGAGAAAGAACACGTACGGTCTCTCAGAGGACAGCAGGTAGATCACTCTTGGCTAATGTTAGTGCTACATGAGACATTTTTTTACAAAATGACACTACAGTGTAAACACCAGTACATTAATAGTGATTGTACAGAACGTAGTGGATTCATAATATCCAGTAGAAATATCACATTCTTAAGGAAGTGTGAACATGTGAGCTGTGCTATAACATTGTTATGACCTCGTGAAAACCTTGTATCTCCAGCAGAGGTGATGTTCATTTACGTAGGTAGTTATCGTTTTTTTTTTTTTTTTTTTTTGTTTGTTTTTTTTTTACTTAGTTTTTTGTTTTTTCTTTTACAGCCAATAGCACCCCAAAATCCCCAAATTTCCACACACTTTATGGTTGATGTTTTAAATATTAACCTCAGGAAATTGCAAGGATTCAATGGAGCTATTGGGTAATAAAAAAAAAAAAAAAAAAAGTGGGAGTAGATTAAAATTTCAATTTAATGGTCACAAGTTGCGCTACAAGGTTTTCTTATATAACCATTTCAAAATACAACAGATGCAAAAATACATTTTAGTTAAGTCTGTTAATTTTGTGGAGATATGAGGTCTTCAAACAATACATATGCAGGGTATCCATTATATATAAACATTAAAAACTGACACTCCATAATAATTACATTCTAAACAGCGTTAGTAGAAGATAGATGAGGGTATTAAAATCTGAACATGCTTTTATAAAAACATGTTATTTTTATGTGAGAAATCATTATATCGTGTAATATCAGGTATCATTTTTTGGAACAAAACTCTTCAAAACCCGTATGAGAACATCAAGATAACAGAATATTTCCCAAAGACTCTCAGAGTAAAGCTGATGTGTTGGGGGGGTTGTGGAGGATTTTTCAACAACCCAGTCAATTGTTTCAAGACTTGATCGGGATTTCGAGGCCCAAACACTGAAGCGCATTCTGCCGCAGATCTCCAAACCTCTGCAGAAGAAAACTCTGTTTCTCTCTTTTCAGCACTGTGACAACATCAGTCGTTGGGACGTGCGAGTTGGGAGAGCGCCGACTTTCCAACGAGGACATGAGGGTCACACAATGGCTCCATTGACTCGCTTTTGACCTCCCCCAGTCCAACACCAGTTGACATGAAAAAAACACCCTTCAAAAAAAATGCTGTTGATTATTAACTGGGATGCCAGTGTGTTCTCTCTGAGTGGAATTTGAGCCATGCATTGATTATCCAAACCCAGCAGAGCATTGCTTTTGCCTCCTCAGATTCACATTCAGCTCCAGTGTCTCCACTTTTACACAAAAACACACACAGCAGAACTGCTTTTTGCTCCGTAAAGGGCAGCCAACGCATGAATACACACATGCAAATCTTCACTTCTTGTGGAATATACTCACCAATAGCTTGCAGTGCTTTCTTGCACAGTGAGAGGCCACAAAAACCAAAAGGTTCATCGTGATAACACAAGCCAGGGGGGCATACGCAGTACCCTAACATGCAGTGCATGGTGCATACTTGAAAATGCACGTCACCTCCCCTTATTTTTTGCAAAATCATAAATCCCTGAAAAGTTGGCTCGAACTTAGTTACCAGTACACTTTGTCTTCAAAACAAAAACATCATTTCTGAGATTTTTGCAGCTTAAAGAATCTGCTCGTACCTCGCATCTCATCTGCTGTACCACAAAGTAGTTGCAGCCACACACACCAACAACCACATACATCAGTGTGTGGCACAATGCCTCTGTCTTCTCCATACAGGATGCCTTTCTTTCAGGGAGCATGTCGGCTGGCCAGATGGGCTGCAGGGCCTTTTCTGGCCAAAACAAAATGGCTTTGAGTGTGCTGAAGACCCCCATCAGGTCAGACAAAAAGTGACCAGAATACTAAACATCACCTTCAATGCACATCATGGCTCACTTTGTCAAAGTGTTCTATATGTTTGTTTGTTTTTTTCTCTTTTTAGCTGGGCTGAGTAGCATATAAAGACATATGAGGGAACAGAAGGGAATATAAAAAAAAAATGCTTCACATATTGACAAAACAACCACAGACATTAAACAAGTTAAAAGAAACTTAACATAAAAAAAACCCCAAAAGATTTTCAGCATTCATTAATTCAAATGTCAGATTCTGTGATGATCAGACCCTACTCATACCATGATGGGTTTTGACAAATGTGACTGCCTTTGCTTATTATCAAGTACTGACTTACATACAGAGGCTGAGTGAACTTCTTTTTTGGCACTTAACAGTCACATAGAGAGTGCAGATTGCTGAGAAGAAGACAGGAATACAAATGATGCTACAGATACCAGATTAATGCTACACTGTGTTGAGTCATGAAGTGTCACAAAGTGATTTGGTGACTTGTGCCGGACCACTTCGACCTGGTACTTCACTTGATATCCAGAGTAGGTTCACTTCCACGCGCACATACTATTCCCAATATGAAACCCAACTCATTTCTGTCACACAAACATTCATCTTCCCTTTCTCTCGTGCCTCGTTTACCTCAGTAGAACGTAATCTGTGACTCCTCGTGAGTTAATCACATTACTCTCAGTGCTCAAGTATATCCACTCCAGGTGTCCGCTAGTCCCAGATACTCTGGATTCTCTGCTGTGGGGGTCACAAACCCATTCACGTGCCTGGGCACTCCTCCGTCTCTCTCCAGTGTCTCGGGGCCATCCACCACTGCAGCCCCGGCTACAGCTTTGGCTTTGGCTTTGGCTACAAGGTCCAGGTAGTATGGGTTGTCAAAGGCTGGAGACGTGGAGGCCCCAGAGCTCGTGGGGACCAGGTATCCTGGGTTTTCCACACTTTTACCGGAGCTCAGGCCATTAGGGAGGCGTCGGTCTACTCTGGAGCCTTTACGAGGCAGCGTGCTGGGCCGCTCGGGGATCCCCGGCCTGAGATCCTGAATCTCCTGGTTGACGTACTCTAAAGAGACGGAGAAAGAAAGAGAAGTCAGAACAAAAAGCTCTGAGATGTAACCATCAAATACTTCCTTCACAGTGGAAGCAACATCCTGCTCACCTGGCAAAGCATGATTATGATTTAACCCATGACTTCGTCTGGGCAGTGAGTGATGGAGGTGATGAGGGTGATGAAGGCCATTTGGCCCGTCTGTCTCCAGGTCGCCCTGGCTCCCATTAGAGTAGGTGGGGTCTTTGCTGTAGCGTCCAGGGCTAGCTGGGGGCAGCGACGGGTCATCCGGAGGCCCGTCCAGGAAGACCGAGTCAGACTGGCCCCCGGCCGAAGGGCTGCGTTCCAGCGTCGGGTACTGAGGAGTCCACAGGCCGTTGGAGGTGCTGGCTCCCAAAGGTAAGGTAGGATACTGGCTTCGCCCAAGAGTGCTCAGGGAGGAGTACATGCTCCGAGGGCCACCAGCGACAGAGGGCTCGACATCTAAGCCCTGATCTCTGCTCTGCTGGAGAGAAGAGGAATAAACGATGAACAGGAAATTCATAAGAAGGGGAATTCAGCCACTCAAAGGCTCACCAGTTTCCATGGCTGCTACATGTCCAAACAGCTGAGTACAAATTATACAGTTATACTGAAATTAGATTTTATCAAGCCTGGACAGCCTAAAGAGATTATAACTGGTTTGATATCCAATTCAATCCTTCTCTCTAGAGATGTGTCTTAGTCAAACATCACACTATTTAATTATCTCTGGGGTTAGCTAACAGCTAACTAGAATAAAGTTATACAATATAGTAAAAAATGCAGTAAAAAACTGTAAAACATCAAACTAAAGTCTATAGCCATGCCAGCTGCTCCACAGGCATGCACGCAGGCCTCAGCAAAATGCTTAAGTCAGCTTGCTAACATGCTCACAAGGGCAACACCAGCATGCTGATGTTTAGCAGGTATAAGCATGCTAACATCTGCTAATGAGCAGAGCTGCGGCTGATGGAGCGTCACTACTTTTGCAGGTCTGGACAAGTTGAATTTGTGACCCGATGATGGTGCTGGAAGGTTTAGGGCTCACTAAAGCAGTTCTCCTCACTGACCCTGTACGACTGGTGTCTGGATGGCCCGTTGGCTTGAGCCCCGTCTCCCTGAGTCCTGGGGAAGAGGTTTGGCTGAGGCACCAGATACTCCTCAGCATCCAGCAGTTCACTCATATTGTTCCCTTCCTCCTCCAGCAGCATCCGGAAGAACTGGCTGTCCACCGGGCTGGACATGCTCATCTGCTCGTCGTTCTGCAAGACAGAGAAAGACCGAGATGGAAAACACAGATAAGAATGTATGATAAGACTTGACCACCATGGGTGCATTATATCTATTTTCAAGGGAAAGCAGCCCCCAAAAACTACGACTACACATACCTGAATGACTACATAGCGAGGAGGATCTCTGGCCATTGCACTAAAATCATTCACCAGATCTTTGAACCTTGGTCTGCTCTCTGGGTCAATCATCCAACCTGCCGTCCAAACATAAAATCAAGATGTCAATCATTTCCAACACTAACTACAAACATGCAACTCTTTTAGGGACAACTAATAATGGCAACTGTTTGATTTAATTTAATATCATAATGAACGCCAAATCCTCTGCTTTGAAGAGAAATTGGATTGACTAAAAAGGAAACAGGCTGCATAAATAAAGGCCACATTCATGTACAGTGTAATTAACTAAATCATATTAAGGCCAGATAAACGCTGCAGTAAGAGCTACTGACATTTGACCATGATCATGTAGACGTTGATGGTGCAGATGAGGGGCTGGGGAAGTCGTTCTCCTCCCTCTAAAACTTCTGGGATTTCTCTGGCGGGGATCATGTCGTAGGGTTTGGCGCCAAACGTCATGAGCTCCCACACTGTCACCCCTGAGAAGGAAACATATGATTACAACCCAGCTTTTTCTTTAAACTGGCATGAAACTAAACTATGTGTAAAATCAGCGTCAGTATTGAAAATTAAACACAGATTTACGTCATCATGTCTTGCTCAAGGACACTTCTATATATGGAGAGGAGGAGGGAGGAGGTCTAATTCTCCAATCAGTAGATAACCTACTCTACCTCCTTCACATTATTCAAACCTCACTCACACTTTGTAGTACTGTGCTACATTAGAAACAATAAGAAATAACTTCTGCAGCACTAAACAGCAACACAGGGACATTTCTGTCACTTCCAGCCCTGAGTGATACGGACCGTAGCTCCAGACGTCACTCTGATGAGTGAACTTCCTCTGCAGAATTGACTCCAGGGCCATCCATTTAATCGGCACCTGAAAAACACAGATTTATTTCAATAAATAAATCATTTTGAACATCCCCAGTGCAGATGCTCCTACAGTCACAGCCACATCTTACCTTCCCTCCATCAGCGTGATATTCAGTCTCGTCTATATCGAGCAGACGGGCCAGACCGAAGTCGGTGATCTTCACGTGGTTTGGGTTCCTAACCAGAACATTGCGGGCGGCCAAATCTCTGTGGACCAGCCGGACTTCCTCCAGATAACTCATCCCCTACACACGCACACACACACACATACACACACACATGTCCATCACCCACAAATCCATGTGGCCACAAATATACAAGCTGATACCACATCAAATTTGAAAGGAAAAATAAGATGATCAGCAACATTCAGACACAGCCGTTCTGCCAAGAAAAGTATACACTGACTTCTACTACTACAAACAGTAGTACAAGTATGTGCAGTATGTGCTTGTTTAGATACCTTGGCGATCTGGACACACCAGTTGAGGAGGGACTGGGAGCCGATGCGGTCCTTGTTCTCCCTGACGTAGTCGAGGAGGCAGCCGTATGGCATCAGCTGAGTGACCAGCTGCACCGTGGAGGTCAGACAAATGCCAAGCAGGCGACACACGTAAGGGCTGGCCACACCCGCCATCACATAGGCCTCCTGGGGAAGACAGAGGGAAGATGTTGAGGGGTTGTGAACTGTATTTATGTGCGCTGTAAATGTGTGTATCTAGCTTGCACTGACATCAAGAATCTCTTTATTGGCCTTTGGCGAGGTGTTCTCTCGTAACACCTTAATGGCCACCGGTATCTTCACGTGTTCCCCATCAGGAGCCCACACGCCCTGAAACAGACGATCAAAACTATTAAAAAACTCACCAAAAATGTAAAGTTAAATCCATAAATTACAACCAATGCTGTCGTATGATTAAAGAACTGGCTCACTTACCTTGTAAACCGTACCAAAGGCCCCTGCACCCAGCACTCTCAGCTTTCTCAGCTCAGTCTCCTTCAGGATGCGCATCTGAGCCTGATTGGGTGACGCACCACTGGGCGTTAAAGGCTCCACCAGCTGTACACGTGAAGGAAGCAGATGGCAGATTCCTTCATTACACATTTCAACACCCAACTCAATTTTGCCTCGATTTGCGACAGAATACAATTAAGCACGTCTTATTTCCATCAGCATTTGTGCCCACCTCGTGTTCTTGCAGGATCCTCCTCATCGTCTCCTTTCTCTTCAGCTTCTTCTGCCTCCTCAGGTAGAAGACCAGCAGAGCCAGCAGGATGAAGAAGAGCACCACCCCACCCACTGCAGCCGCGATGGTTGTACCCGGTCTAAACAGAGAAAAACAGTTCAACACAGCTCCTATTCCACCAACGAGGCTGAATTTGTTCAATTTCCTCCAGAAAGAAGTAGCTCACCCCGTCCTGGTATCAATGGGGCAGCCTCTCTCGTCCATCACAGTGCAGCTGAAACAGAGAAGCGCTGGGTGTGAAATCACTCATTGTGTGCTGTGCGTGATAGTGTTTGTGATGTGTGGCCACTCACGACAGTGTGCAGTTGGTGTTGCAGGGCAGGCAGTGTCCTGAAGCATTGCTGTACTTCCACACAGTCTGCTGATCCTCCTTCACACCGCTGGGACAACGGTCCACACACAACTCTCCGTCCTGGAAGTTTCGACATTCTGCACAATGTTCGGCACCCTGAAGACACACAGAGAGAAATATTTAAGTACGCTTAAACAAAATCTTTTGCACACATCCACACAGGCATGATAAGGTGGCTTTATACTGATTATGTTTGAGTTTATTTGATAGAGTTTACTAGCGGCGACATGCTGTGATTGCTTTGATAAAGCTATTTTTAATCACATTTTTATGTTATTGAAGGATGACCTTAAAGACCAAACTTATTGAACAGCTTCTCCGTTTTGCATTGGAGCAAAAGCCGTTTGGACTCGAGCACGATGAAAGAACGTCTTTAACTGGCTTCTTCTCTGCAGGGTCAGTGGAATTAACAGTTGTGGGAAATTTGTACATAAAAAAGTAATGTTTGACCTGAACAAACATGTGATGTTGAAAAAGTGTTCCTTTGACATTACGTTCTGCCAGTGATTGACCATGTGGGGATCTTGCCCAGTTGCATCCTGAAAATAGTTAACCACTTTTTGGAGATCACAAGCTTGATGTACTTTAATGTCAGAAATCATTGTGGTTGAGTAGATGAGGCATTTCCAGATTTTAGTTTCATATGGAACAAACCATTTTATACCATTCAGCACTGTCATATAGACTGCAAGCCGCACGAACATCTTACCGGGCCATGACAGGAGGCAGAGCTATTGAGAGGTCGGCACTCTGCGTGACAGGCAACACACAAAGATCCATCAGCGTATTCACGCACAGACCTGCAACACAAGCACAGCCAGGATGTAGCATAACACGTCACACAGTCTGGCATTCGTTGGATGCTTTTATCTAAAGCACCTGACGCTCTCATAAGGACATACATTTTTAGAAAGGGGGGCCTCAGCCACAAATAACTGCCAACATTAGCCTTAACGGATGACCTGCACAGGAGGTTCAAGATCCATATTCTCTCATCTGTACAGTAAATATGAAGCTATAGCCAACAGTAGCTCAGAAACAGTCTGGCACATAACCCCCAAAGTACTACAAACTGTGATTTTACTCTTTGGTTTTTGTATGGATTTAAATCAAACAGATGTTAAGTAGAGTTTTATGAACATGTTCAGTCGTGCTTTTTGGGACAGTGTGAAGCGTGTTCATACAGTATATCATCAAACCAGCAGTTTCTAAATGGATCTCTACTGATCTACTTCTGTGTCATCTTTGAAATATGTCATACATACATACATAGTGTACATGGAACCAAAACCAGTCCAGTGACTGTACAAAGAAACTCCAGTGTAATCACATGCATTTGCTCTGTTAGTGACCTACAGTACAGTTGCTTGAGGGAACAATTTCAGTTGAAAGCTTTCAGGCTGATTTATTGTGACTGTTCTGGCATTGGCAGCCAATTCAGTCAACCTCACAGAAATCCATCTGTTCACATTTTTACTTTCAAGGCAATACAATTTTTTTTTTAACTGGAAAAATACTTTGTGGATTATGACACACAGTGAACTCTATTATTTGGAACGCTATCATTGGACTTGTTATTGATTCAGTGCAGCCACACCCACACAAAAACAACCACAAGCTTTCTTACCCCTGATAGATGTCACACTGCTCTACGCACTCGGTGCCACGTTGGAAAGCCTTGCAGGACACACACTGGCTGGGCCCCGGGCCCCAGCAGCCCCCCTCACAGAGCGGATGACAAACATGCCCCTCTTCCTCTGAAAACACAGACAGAGACAGAGAAAACAAAGCATGATGCACATTGTACTTTTTGTTGACATCTTCTCCTCGTGCAGTGAACAGGACTCACTATCACTGTGTTACAAGCGTGTTGTTCTCAGCTTTGTGGGAGCTAAAGCTGCCAAGTTTAAATCTGTTTCAGTGAGAAATCAACAAAAACACACAGAGAAACACTCAAAAAGGACTGTGCATACAGACACCACCTGTCTGATCAACCGCAAATGTTTACCACGCCACAACAGCCATGAATGTCGTTTAAAATGCAATCACAAATCAGTATTTTCTGCAGCTGAGCTTCTGCGGGAATAAATGGAATTGGATTCGTATCAAAATCAAAATTCTGCCAATTGCAATTTCCAAATTACACAGGCTGCAATTTTTTCATGAAGGTGAAAAATGTCAAAACATACAATTATAATTGAAGCACAGTGGTGCCACAGAGAGGCCAACAAATCACACACTCCAGACCTAAAACATGTTTGTTTGGTACAAACCACAGGACAAAAAACACGTCATCATTATTTTTTTTTTGTCATTAACTTCCTCTAAAATCAGAACTCATATCTCAGTGTCTGTCAAAATAATCGCAATATGATTTTTATTGCATATCGGTCAGCCCTTAATTGAATCTTGTATTATGGCCGAGGTATCAGACTTGTGGAGGCAGCTGCCAAGTGACAGGTGTCTGATCAAAGTGCAAACCACAGTAAGTTTAATGGATCTTGGCATTATGTTCAACCTACCACAGACTTGTGGGTTTTGGTTGTTGCTGACAATGCGGTGGGGTCCCTGGGTGGGATGGAGGAGACTGTCCCAGGGCAGTGAACTGGTGTAGCACAGCTGGGAATTGTTGTTCAACAGGACCAAACCTCCACTGACGCTGCGTAGTGAACGCAACCCAAGAGATTTGATGTGCAGATTCTGGACAGCAAGTGAAAACACACCCCTGAACAGAATTTGAAAAACAAATTAGAATAAAAGAATTATTGTAAGTCCAATGAAGAAAGCTGGAAAAAAACACAAATAAGTCAAAAAGAAAGAAAAAAAACACTGCACATGTCTGCAAATGAACATGAATGTCAGAAAAACAGCAGACTGGACACTTGAGGCAAATATACTGTTCTAATTACCAAAACAACAGCTCATAATGTGACACCTTGTTGTAAACAGTGTCAGACAAGCGGATCTCACATTAGTCAGTATGACCTAATTTCATCATGCTACACTAGATAGCGTCCCATAGACTTAGACTGTTATCCTGGCTGGCGTGTGCTGCAAGTTTAAGCAGCTGTGCTGGCTAATAATTAGCTTTCTTTCTTTATTACCCTGAGAGTGAACAAACCGCCTCAACTGAACCAAACACATAAAAAGTGGAGCACAAACAAAGACACAAAACTGACTAACAAGAGCAAGAAAATCTTCTGTGGCAGGACAAATTCTGCCGGCAGCTAAAATCACAATGGTGAAAACCTGTAGAGTGAGGGATTTTTGATTTATCTAGAAACAACAACAACAGTGATACAGGACGTGCAGACATGCAGAGAAGAGAAAGGCAGACGTGTCAGTCAGACAGACAGTTTAAAAGTCGTACTTGTAGAGCATCCTGCCTCGGATCACCTTCAGGTTCTCAAACACACTCAGGTTAGCCCACTCTTCTGGCCAGGCATCAATGTACAAATAACCTGCAAAGCAAAATCAGACAAAGACACTAAAAACACTCCAACAGAGGAGACATAGTTTGTTCCTTATAGAAGGTTGAGTGATTTAGAGAAAAATCTAATTTACAATAGTTCTTCATGACATACAGTCTTTAAAAATGAATAACTCGGGTTTCCTTTTCTTTTCTTGTTCGACAAACACTTTCTCTCTGTTCTCCTCGGGGTCCATTACCTGTAATCTCCTCCAGTTTCTTGAAGGCGCTCAGCTGCTCGAGGGTCAGGCCTGATGTGTTGGCCACAGGGTCCCTGAACGACGACAACATAAGATTTAAATGACCATTTAAGATACAAGAGGCAATATATCATTTATTTCTACACATTTATCTTCTCTCTCTATTCACTGATAAAATCTCAAGTGTTGCAGGTCACGTAAGTGTTGACATTTCACACTTTAGCTGATAATTTATCAGGGATCTAAGCTTCAGTTGGTGATCGTCAAACTTGTATCGAAGGTCCGCAGAGAGACTGGAGACTCAGATGACCACGGTATATAAATTCTATCATTTAGCGTTCGCCATTGTTTTATTGACATATATACATTATGTCTACTGTGTTTTCATTACGTTTCATTTAAATCAAACATTCTCAATGAGGAGAAAAGATACACGAAAGCAAAGATACCATAAAGGTGAAAAACACTGATGTCTGCGTTTGAAATACATTTGAGCACAGTAATCTAAAGGGTTTGGCATGGGTGGCAACTTTCCCCTTGAGCTACACAAAGAGCTGCTATAAACTCAAATATTTGAAGGGCTGTATGGGAGGGATGTGGCTCTGTGGTAGTGTGAAGCCTGGAATATCAAGCTGCTGTTTGTGGTTACTAAAGTGCACATGATAAAGCTTAAATTGAGTTAATTATTTTTACTATTATTTTTTTTTTATATTATTTTACATTAGCTGTAAGCTAGTGGGCAACAGCAGGCACTGAGGTGGGGTGTGTGTGTTATCAGTTCAGCCTCTGTCTGAGCACAGCACTCTGGTGCTTTCAGCTGTTTCATTCAGTCTCTTTTCTTTTTCCGCTCTGCTCTCTGTACGTTCATGAAGTGAGCAGTCGATGAAGAAGCTAATTAGAGGCCAGCACTGCGGCTCGTTGCTGCAGACAGGTTGAATTGAAGATAAATCCATTTTATAATCCCAAAAGTACATTTTTTATTTGTGTCTCTTACCTTAAAAAGCTCTGAGGGAGGAAAGCCAGACTACCAAAAATCTTCGTACACTTGTTGAACTGCCCAACATTAGAAGACGTCACCATGGTGATGCCATGGTTGTCCATGACGCCAAGGTTGTCCATACCCAGACCATAACACACTGAAAAACAATTGTTAAATTGGACTTACTGATGATGTCCAATAAAACAGGACAAGAATGATAAACAAACCTTCATATAAATCAGGATATCATCAGTGTAGAATGAAATATCGTGTGGTGTATCACATCAAACAACAAAGGTATGAGGTGATTGATGAACTGCTTGAGCTGGTGGTTCTCTACATCCATTGATGTATTGATGATGTGAAGGCGCTGATGGGTGCGTTCACAACTGGCCTTTCCTTAACAAACCCTGTCTGGTCTTGATATGTATGTTAAAGCTGAAGTTAGCAGAAATTATCCACTTTTTACTGAGCATAGTCTAATGAAATGAAAATATGCCCACAAAGACACAATGATCCCCACCTTTGGGACAGTCTCCTTCACACTTTTCACATTTCTGCGTCTCGTGTCCATCAGGATGGATGATGATAACTTCCTGGTTGGCTTTGGGACAAACCAAAGTACAGGCCACTTCCATAGCCAGGTAGTTATCTACAGGCAGGGAGACACAGTGTTCAAAGGGCATCTTCACAGCAAAAACAAAACGCATTAGGTATGATGAAATGGGAAGCTCCTCCTTCTCCCTTCAGCATTTACTTTAATCAAGCCCCCCTATAATACGACACATCATCAGCAGTTGCACCAGTGGAACTGCACAGGGGCCCCCGGCTGAGCAAAGTGCGGTAACTTCTTGGATAAACACAGCATTTTTTCAAAAAGAATTCTCACAAGGACACGTTTTGACGCAGGTGGCTCCAAAGTTGAACTTCTTGTTTGGGTTGGGTTTGGTCTGAAAGGTGACAGGGTCATAGATAGCGGGTGGAGGACAGTTCTCCTTACAAACACCACTGTCGTTGAAGTGACGGCAAGCCTGGAGAGAAGAGGAGGGAGGAAACACGTTACTCCAGAAATGACAAAAGACTGATGGATTGCACTAAAGATAAAAAACACAACAAATATCTGATCAGTGTGTGTAAGTGTGTGTGTGTGTGTCATTCACCAGGCAGTCTGAGTCTTTGGGTCCCGTGCATCCAGCAGCACACTGCATGTGACAGCAGTCATTAGGAAGCAGACCTTTACACCGCTGACAGCCAGACGCACATTTAATTCGGGTCACTTTGAACAAAGATGACAAAGAGAACATTTTCAGCTGTTCTTCGCCTGCTCTGGACATTTCCCAGCGAAAACTACATATCGTCACTGTGATACTCTGCATGTGATGTTTACTCACAGGTCTGGCAGTCCTGTGCGGTTTCTCCCCAGCAGCTTTTCCCACATGTAGGGGAACAATTTGGACCTGTACCAGAACAAACCCAACAACAACAAATAATGAGAGCTGAGCGCTTATCCCACAACTGAACTATTTAACAGAGAAAGAGAAAAACAAAAATAAGAGCCTGCAGCTATGGAAGCTGCTCTGAGGGGCCGTACTTAAGATGTGTTGATGGTAAGCCCTGAACAATATCATGTCCTGCACCTCTCTATGGCGGTCGCCGATATCTTACCCTGAACCATAAACGTAACCGTTTCGGTGGCACAGAGGAAAGGTCAGGGGAGTGTTCACTCGCTATCCTGTCTGCTGTTTTTTATTCACTGTGACACATTGGAACAGGTGTGATTTATCCATCTTCAATCAGCTGCTCACATTTAGGGGCCCGAGGCTGCAGTCGGTGCAGCTTGGCGTGGATGTTCTGCTCGTCCAAAGTGTCCCTCCAAGTGATGTTCTGGGGGTCCGGGAAGCACAGGTGTGGGTTCCCCCAAATATACACCCCACCCAACAGGATCTCTGCAGGGGAAACAGCAGGGGAGCTCATCACTTCCTGGTTCAAAATTTCTTCACATTTACAAAAAGAAGGCCAGTGAATCCAGTCCAGTCAGACCATAATGGGTTCAGGCATTAACTGTGAGCTCTACTATTATCTGACCTGTGAGGCTACGAAGCCGGAGCGTCCTGAGCCCCTGTCCGTCTAGAGTGTTATCCAGCACAGCCAGGGCGTAGCTGGAGTTGTACAGCTGGCTGCCCCTTATGATCCGAAGGTTGTCCAAAGGCACCAGACTCACTGACACTTGGGCTACAAGTACATAGCCCTGGACCTCCACAATCCCCTGAAGAAGAGGTGGAGAGAAAAAAAGGTTAAGTCTGAATTGTGGAAATCAGGTGAACTCACAGGAAAAATATGTAACCAAGCTACCCAGCTGAATACTTGTTTTGTCTTTACTCTTGTCCATCTTCTTTGTTTTATAAATGATGCTTCTTTTGTGAAGGTGAAACTGGGTTTGACCTTGTTCCACAGCTCTTTTGCTGTGAAACAGCCTGCCTAAGGACCAAAAACACAAGTCCCATCTTTCAAGTTTACTTACTATACTGTAACAACTGTTATATTACGAACTCTGTCACCTGTAGGAAGGAGAGGTCAGGGTTTCCATGAAGGTGTGTAATCTCCAGGTTCCCGTGGACGACCTGGCAGCCGGTGTAGAGCAGCCTCAGGGTCTCGTAGTGATTTTCCAGGCTGGAGGGCAGGGCCAGCTTCATGTCTGTACCCAGACACACTGCAACACAGACAGCATGCGAGCCCAGCACGTCAAATACTATTAAATCCTTTTCATTTTTCGAGTTAACTTTCCATGAACTGCAACGAAAACTGTCAAACGCACGATATTCACCGACTACATCATCACGCAATAACAAGATTACATAAAATGCTGCTATGATCTCTTTCACATACAATGTAATCATCAGTTGCAACCCAAAAAGAGATAAATAAGAAATAAGTGATATACACTGAACAGATAATTGTACTTCATCTATTCACAAGCGCTCGGTAAAAATATATATACATACTAAGTGTAACCTCAGGAAAATAGGACTTTGTATCTCATTAGCTCAATATTTACTTTAAATGCTTTCAAACATTATTCTCTTACACACAACTGAGTGTTACACATGTATCTTGTGTTATACATTGAAGATGACTGTAAGGACTTCCGTGTATTTTTGACTGAGTAACTGTTTACAAAGTGGCCTTGAATGGCTGCCCTGAAACACATACCATCTGCACGGCCTCTGTCTTAGTGTGTACCATACAGTATATTTTCCACTGGCAGCAGAGAGCACAGATTCAGCACAGTGGGTCACACACAGCATTACATTCAGGGTCGCACAGCTCTACAATTCACGGGGGCTGTCGCGCTCACATAGCTCCCATGCTTTAGCAGGCAGTCACACAGTGGACAGTCCCTCCTCTGCTGGGGTTATAAATGACTTCCTCTGGCTTCCTTCCAACAGCCCTTCAATAGTCAACCCACTTCTCCTGATTGAAGCCACCCCCACCTCTATGCTATCTCTGTCCCTCCTTTTGGGAAAGACGTCTGGATGGACTCAGATACATCAGCCGTGGAGGAGGAGATACACGCTCAAGACATGCTCTTATCAGGTACGTGTGTCTGCCATGTGGACAGTTTCCTGGCGATGACTAAGCACTCAGAGCTTGACCAATATCACAGCTGCTGCACCTCAGCTGAGAGGTATTGGGTCATAAAGTGGAAATAAAGTGGAAATAAGGTCCACATTAAAATCTGACAGCAAGCTACTGCAGCAAATGGGTCTGTGATTAATGGAGTGGCAGCCAAAAATACACACCCAGTCGCTGCAGCTTGTGTCAAATATCAAATCAAATGACTAATCGCTGCCTCCTTCGGTGATGTCATCATGGAAAATACTTTGACATGTCAGGCCAAGAGGGGAGTCGTGCTTTTATTCCTCTGCATTTCAATCATTTTAGTTAGACAGAATATATAAGCAGAATCTGACTCCCTGAGTTGCAACAAACGACCCGACTCGCACACAAACAGCGCTGGGGGTTCCAGCTCTGGGGATTAGGTAAATGTGCCGTAACAGAACGCACAACAGAGGAGATTTTCCATTTCTAAAAAGTGTGTGTAAAGCCAGTTCTCAAGCTTCCTCTCCTTTTATTCCCTCATTGTTTGCTCTCCAAAAGTCTCTCAGCAACGCTTGAGTGTGTGTTTGTGTGTGCGTGGCCTTGTGTGGAGCTGCACACCCCTCCATCCCCGCGGCCTAAAATACTCTCTCTTTTATCACTTACTTAGCCCTATCTGCTCACTGTCAGGTCACTATCCCTGCCTTCCTCCTCCAAGTTCACTCACCATATCTTTTTTTTACCTGGTTTCAGAGCCAAATTATCTGAAAAAAGCTTCCTCTCAGTTCCTCTCTGAGTCCATGAGTGGTTGCCCTCCTCTTTTTTGGACTCTGGAAAATTGTCATTTCACAGGAATGTGCCTTTGCATATCTAAAAGATGACACGCGAGGATGTATTTCACCAGTGAGAAACCAGGCAGGAGTTCAGTGTCTTGCTAAAAGACACATCAGCAACCTGTGGCCCTCCAGGTCACGACAGAGTATCTATGTCCAGACACACACACACAGAGTTAAACATGTTAGTGCTGGCCTCTGCACAGTGTATCGTGGTGACTTGGCTCCACTTGCATTCAAGTGTTTCTGTGTACTCCTGCCTACTGTCTTGTTCAGTGTCATAAATGCTGACACAGGTTTTAATGCATCGCAGGAAGGTACAAACTAGTTAGTACGACATGTTGTCAGACGTGTCGGGGGGGGGGTCACTTATGGTGCATATAGAGGAGTGCCTTCTGGTGCGGTATCAGCTAATAAAAAGTAATTGAATGAAAAGTTGAGGCACAGTCTTCACTTTGCTTATTTTGTCCAACAAACAGACCAAAGATATTAAATATGCTTGAAACAGAGCAAAGCTAGTTACTAGTTCAGAGGCCTTTGCAACCATGTTTTTTATGTTGCTGTATGTTTTTGTCATCGCAAACTGTGTCTTGAAAGAATTAATAGTGATCTGACTCTATTCTAGCTTCCTACAGGAGAAGATGTGGCCACTGTAAACTGTCTCTTGTACCAGTGTGCCGCTTTAGAGAGTGTCCACAAACTGAATGCCAGCTTGAAGCCACACCTGTGTGTGGCAGCATGCCAGTTAGCACAGGGAGTGTGCATGTGTGTTTACCAGTGTGCGTACGGTAAGTGACACAAACACGGTGGCGGCGATGCTACTGTAGGACTTAGACTGAACCGTGGTGGAAAAAGCCTGCAGTGTGCCACACCAGAACAGCCAGCAGGCCTGTCTGGCCTCCTCTAATGGATCAGATCCCCTCAAAGCTCAGCACAAACAGAACGAGCTGATCCAACAGGACTTTCTCCGTCAGCTTATTATCCCTCAGATTTAAAATGTCAGTCCCAATTCTAATGCAATGCTAATCCTAGGGACGTGTCTTGCATCAACTTTACATTTCTGCCAACCTCCCTGAACACATTCTTTCTTTCCCTTCACTCTATGGCCAAGGAAGAAAAAACAGGTATTGCTCAACAGACAAGCAGAACAGGATCCGGACTGCGCTGGAGTCACAGATATATCAGCTCCTCATGCGTTCACCCTGTCATGCATACACTGCAATAACAAACACGTACAACAGCACGGCATCAGGTTATCGCCTGCATAGTTTGTTTTACACATTTACTACAGTTTGAAAGCGTCTGCAGCAGCATGTAAACATGCAGTTCATTTCAAAAGGGAGGAAGTGTAAGAGAGAAGAGCAAAGAGTCAATTTATGTTCAAAACATGTCGAATTGAAGGCGTGTTAGAATTGGGTCATATGATGCATAAATGACTGTGTTTATGTGTGGATGATCAGCTGTCAATCACATCGGTCAGTGTGATAATGGAAAGTTACACTAAAAATTCATTTTGTAATCTGAGGAATACAACATTTTTCTGGCAGAAATCTGACTGTATGACTGCGTTAATGATTGTGTTCATTTAGAGAAAAAGATTTTGTGTCATGATTCAGGTTATTGAAAAAAGTTTCATATAAACAATGACATTAGTTTACTATTAATATGCAGCTTAATATCTAGTATAGAGGTGGTTGTTTATTGTAATGAATTCTGGAGAAGCTGAGCGTAGCAAAAGATATTTTTAACAAGATATTTTTTTCGATATATCTATAATAAGGCACCATTTCTACTGAGTTTGTATAAATGGCTAGTGAATCATTTACTAATGCTCTATAGATCACTAATAAGTCATTAATAGGAGCTTTCTGATGGCCAGGTTGTAAAAAAAAATCCCTCTGGAAGCTGTTTCTCCTCCTCTAAATTACTTTTGAGTTCTTCACTTATTATTTATTGTTATTTATGGTGACAAATTCAAAACCTTTTAGAACTGGTAAACGATCATTTCAAAGGGAGTTTTGGAAGTGATACATACCCCAACAGTCTGAAGCATCACAGTCGCTCTGTATTAATTTATTACGATGTGATTCTACCGAATGCATCGTGATAATACTGGATTTTCCAGTTTTCTTTCAGTTTTCTAATTTTTGATAGTGACTGCAGAGACATTACAGGAAATTAGGAGAGAGACAGGAGGGGTGACGCATGATGAAGATCCCCACCTGGACTCATATCAGGTTCATTGCAATAACATGGTCAGCGTCTTAAACCCCTACAGTGCCACTGAGTCACTCCCAAAATGACTATTTCATTCCTTTCTTTGAGTTATTGCCCAATTATAAAACCTGGAAGTGACACACTGATAAACAATCTGAACACAGCTAACAAGATTTTCCTACAAAGAAGATGTGCACTGAAAATCATTGTGATCAGGAGCATTTTTAGATAGAAACAGATCATAACCTCGTCATGAGGTCGCTGTGAGTTATTTTAAAGTTGAACAGATGTGTGTCAGTGCTCAGTGAATGCAGTCTGAAGGTGTGTAACTCAAACCCTAGAAAAGCACACAAGAAGGTGTTGAAAGTTTCCTCTGAGGCTGGTGATGAGGCCCCCTGACGGCCCCCTCCTCAGCTCAGAGTGAGTTAGATCACTAACACGCAGCCTAGACAGGTGAGTCACGGCTGGCTGGGTTAACCTGCTACTGAGGCCAATCCAGCAGGACTTAATCACTTCACAGAGAGTTTCACTCAATGGGTGCACTGAAGTGTGACATGGACGTGAACTCTGATAGACTAGAGCCACACAAACACACAACGTATTCACACAAGGGGGCAGGTCGTTGAAATAATTCACTCAGAAGGAAAAACACCTAACTGCTGACCTTTGAAATCATACACTTGTTGGCCACAGGACGCGTGTGTGCGTGTGTGTGTGTGTGTGTGCGCGCGCCCGCGACAAAAACACTGACATAACAATACTTAAATAACTGAAAGTAAGACTGCTGAGGATTATCTGCTTGTGCATGATGCGTTACGGACCAATCACAGCGCTAATACTGAACTGATGCTTCAGCGATCAACACTGTGGAGTAAAGTGCACCAACCTGTTCCCACCAACAATGCAGATGTATCTGGAAATCACTTCACCTGTGACTACTGGCTTTGTTTGTGTTTGTGTAGAAGTGATGGTGGTGGTAGCACCGAATAAAAGACGTATCTGTAGTAAAGAGGACATGATGATGCTTCATGTTATCATGTTAAAGCCGCACATTGTCCTAATTCCTCGGCAGGGTTTTGATTTTTAGCAAGGGCACGTCGATTAAAAACTGTCAAGCACATGTCAATAAGGGCTGCGTTGAGAGGGTCTCTCAGATGTCAATATTTTTGCCATTAAGCCTGTGATATATTAAATGCTTTAAATCATCTGAACAGGGTTATTGATATGTGACCTCAATCGATATGGAGGCCTGCGTAAGCACAACAGCAAACTGGAGATGCATGATTGAGATGAACTGTTTGGCCTCTTAAATGTTAAAAAAAAAATTGCAAAAAAGATATCCTACACTCCAAAACATCATAAATTGCTGAGGTCTAAACCTCAAAAATATTCAGTTTACTGCAGAAGGAGAAGCTGCAAAACATTTCATTTGAGAAGCTGGAGTCATTAAAAGTTTTGTAGTAGTTTCACCTGGAGTCAAAAACGCGTTTTTCTGCATGTCCCTCCAGTTGAATGTCACGAGCATGATCCAATATTATAGGATTTTATTGTTGAGATAACACTTTGTTTTTCTCGCAAAAACCATGTCAGACACACATGAGCCAGTCCTTATGTGCGCCTTAATAATCTGTGAAGGTGAAATCTTCAAAATTTGAGTTAAACGCTTCATTGATTATCAAGTTTCTGCAGATCATCTGTTTCAGCTTTTAAATAGACACTGGTGTTTAAAAAAAAGGGTGAAAATGCAACATTATTCTAAACGAGATGAGATCCTCCCTGTAAATACATCATGGAATGTTCCTCTGCTTCAGCGTCACCAGCACTTAAAAAAATAAAATAAAATAAAACCATGATTTCTTCGAAAATCTTGAAAATGTGCACTTGTTTGCGCTCTCAGTCAGCTCTTGTTTTACTGGCATGCACTCAAGCTGCAAGTGTGACAAGTGGCCCTCTATCAGACAATGTCCTCTTTGGAGCCAGAAGTGAATAATTGACATCGTCATGATCCCTGGCGCACAATGCTTTCTGTGTTATTGTAGGTTTGTTTTTGTTTACGCGGACAGCAAACCGGCCTCACGTCCGCCTGCACGACCAACAAGTCAGTCCTCTGCGTCCCTAAGCTGCACAGCAGGTTCTCATGTTTCTTACCTGTTTCACTGTTACTACCTCTGGGTGTTTATTTGTGCAACAAAAGCGTGCTTCAGGCTGCAACACTGGAGTTTGTGTCCAAACACTGAATCTCAGTTGTGGCTCTTGAGCGACAGGTGTGATTTTTTTTTTTTTTTTTTTTTTTTTTTTCCTCCTAATGAGCGCTCCGTAAATCCCACGAGCCTCAGCGGTGACTGAGGGAGGACGAGGGCTGCGGACTCGCGGAGGAATGCGGTCCTAGCCAGAAATATCAACCTCTTCGAGCCAAGCTGAAGCTCGAGTGTTTACTCAAATATAACCCACGAGCTCTGCTATGATATGCCATTTAGACGGAGTGTCTATTTTGCCGACAGCGGGGCCGCTAAAGGCGAGAAAAGCTGCGAAAGTTTACCCACCTTCTCTGCCCAACGCGCCCGTCACTCCGAGCAGCACGGCCCCGACAAACACCAAACTTCTCGCCGCCTCCATCTGCTGCGACCCGGCGTCTCTAGTCCATTTTCCAAAGTTAGATGATTCTTACTATTCCCAATGAGGAGTCGCCGTATTCTCACTTCCTCTGCTCTCCAGGTTAGTTTTTTTTTCCTCCTCGGCACCTACGGAGTTGTTGTTCGTTTCCCAATCTCAGTGACTTCCTCCCATGAATTCCGTGCCTGTTGGTAGTGAAGCGTGACACCGAGCGCGCGGCAGCCGAGGCGCGCGGCCGTGAAGGCCTGAGCGGGGAGTGGCAGGTTGAGTCAGCCCGCCCTCACTGTGTGCGGGGCAGCGCTGCTCTGACCTCCTGCTGCACACGCCGGTGGAGGGAGTGTTACAGGCTGTGCTTCGGTACAAGTACCAATATCACACTGTGAAAACACTCTGTTGCAAGTCGGAGTCCTGCATGCGCTGTTACTTTGTGAGTGCACTCAGGAAAATGTAGTAAAAGTGAGGGAAAATGGCCCCTGTGACACTATCATATATTAGATTATCAATGCAAGAGCCAATTTTGAACTATTTTCTCTAAAAATCCACCTAATTATTATTTTCATCATGGTTTTATCTGCTGATTATTTTCTCATTTAATACCTTGACTGGTTGGTGTGTAAAAATTCTGAGAATAGTGAGAAATGCTGTCACAATGATTCAAAGGGACACCTTCACACAATGCTTATTGTCTCCAACCAATAGTTCTCAAGTACCTAAAAAATTGTATTTACTGTAAGTGCAGTGTTTTAGTAAATGCACTAACACAATTACATTGCACCACTGAAAATACTAATGTGTTTCAGTAGTTGTTACTCCCCCAGTAAGGATATTATGTGAGTGGGCTTGTCACATTTTCTAACTTTAAAGTCGCTTTGCTCTCAAAAATATGTTTTGCTTATCGTTACCTCACTCGGGTGTTTGTTTTTTCCCTGTGCAGAATGATGTGTGTGCAGAGTTTGACACCAGACGACTGTTTCCACATTCATCTGTCATTCACCTGAGTTTAACACACTGTGCATCAGCATGTATCATCCTTGTGAAATCGTCTTTGCAGGCTGTAGAGACTGTTTACAGACGTGTGTACAGTGGCAGACTCAGACTGTCTGACTGGCAGGGGCGAAAACACATACAAATGGCACCAGCGTGCAGGAAGTGGTTATGCATTTATTGTGAAACAGTTCCAAAACCTTTTTAAGATTAAAATTGTTTTATTGTGTGACTCAGAGTTAAAGTCTAACTACTCCAGTACACCTCTGTAAAAGAAATACACACAGAACAATAAAAATTTAACCATTCACAGACAGTAGAGAAAAACTGACTAGGGCAGCTTAGAGGCCCCTGCATCACGTTTTGTTGCACATTGGGCCACAGTGGAGAGCACCTGCGGGGTAAAATCCTGGCTAAGTGCTGACATCGTCCTCACCACTGATTGTGATTCTGACATTTTACATGTGTGTACAAGCTGATTTTGTGACACTGGAACCACTCATGGATGTGGAAATTCAACTGTTTTCTGAATAAAAACATAATAGACACAAACTGATTCATGTCTTAAAACATGTCGGGAGGCCACAGGTGGACTGGGGGGGTTGATAAAACATGATTAAGTGTCCTCATACTGTGTCCTTCCAGTGGAGGAAGATTTTATGATTCATACACAAAAAACACTCGATCTCACATTTCCCCGAGTTGATAGCTTTCAACAGAATACAATTGTTTTCACAGGTTAAATCCCAACGTGGAGTAAACTGGACTCCATGTGGTAAAATGCTCCTTTAAAGAAAATGCCGAATGGCTCCTTTCAGAGTTTTATACTTGCAAATTTTTCACAACTTTATATGCGGTTTGGGGGTTTCATCTACAATATGTAAGATGCTGTTTGATTTATTAAGGTTATAAATCTTAATCTGGAAAAGTGGTGGAGCAGAAGCATAATGTAGCAGAAAACTGAAGCATAAACACCTCAAAACTGTATTTAAGTACTGTACCTGAGTAAATACAGCACCACACTGCTCGACATTAAACTCATGGCAATTGCATAAACCATTATCGACATCTACTATTTGTCAAGTGTAACAGGACAATGGCTAAACAAAGAGGAAGGTCTGCCTATGGCCTCTATGAGGCTGTTATTAATGACTTTATTAATCATTAATTTAAAAAAATCATGGATATTCCAACACGACTTCCTTCACCGAAGGATATCTGAGTACCACTGAATTTCTAAAAGGGAAATGATTTGCGTTATGCTGCCTTGGAGCATCTTCATATTTCTCATGCCCTTCACTTCACGGTCACAAATCAGGAGTCGAGGGAGGAAGAATAAACTCCATTCATCCCAATCTATCCACTCTCCCCCACCCACAGCAGCCAGGGTCAGAGTCCAACCTGCTGCACAGAGCTATCAGGAAGCAACAAAAAGCTCCTCACTGAGCCACGCAGAGCACACGTCCCAGACTGTTCACATGGGCGAGTGGTCCCGGTCCTGCTTAAATGTTTGGTTCCCACAGAATAAGTCAGCATGCTGCAGGCCTTCGAGGGACAGAGCCAATTCCGCACTCTGGTTGTACGATTTTCTCAGCTGTAAACGTCTGTAAAATGAATGAAGTTTTAGGAGGAGTTCTCAGGCATCGAGTCTTGGATAACGTTTGCTGGTTCTGGAGAAATGTGCAAATCCTCATTTTAGCTATAAAAGGGTGCATTTGGAAGTCATTTTTCTTAAAAAATACACTGAAAACATGACTCAGATAACAAAAACTTGGCTATAATCGTCTATAGGACTCATTAATTGTTGGGATCTGCATGGAGGAGGCCCGCAAGTGGGTGAGAGATACTGTGTGCAAGTGAAAGAGTCCAAGAACAACTACGACAGAGTGCAGCACACAGGCCCACAGGAATCTGCCTCGGCGATACTAGAGACATAATGACAACTCAGAGACTGTGAACATGTAACACTGGCACAAATGGTACAAGGTCAGCAGGACCTTCAGACTGCAGTGGAAGAGGGGAGCGATGAATCAGAGACTACACATGTCACTTACTGTGGAGCCACTTTTTGTGTCCTGTGCCTTGAGTTTAGTATACTGACGGACAGGTTCAAGTTCTTATGCAGGTCGATTCAATGAGCAGCGCAGGGAGGAAATACATTATCAGGCATGGTGCTAATATATTGTTAGGCAACAGTGGAATGTACTTCAGTGCAGATATTTGGTACTTGTACTTTGAGTATTTACCTCCACAACATTTCAGGTAACTAATGATACATCAGTATTAACACTTTACATTTGGCTGATGATACTAGTACTTTCACTAAGGTAGGAGTTTGAATGCATTGCATTACTTGTAATAAAGTATATTTACATTGTTGTATTGATACTTTTACTTAAGCAAAGGATCTGAAAACTTCTTCTGCCCCCGAATTGAAACGAATTATGAGCTATGCATGGAGAATATAGAGCAAAGTACAAAATAAGTGCACAGAATTACACAAAGTTGTGTTGATAGTGCAGGGAGCACATGTCTAAAGGCACACTTACCCATGCAAAGATGTTTATCCTTAATCAGTGGTGTGTACAGCATGTTATTCCACTTGTCTACTCATATTTATGCACTTATTAACTGGACCACTGACACAGATTACGGAAGAGGAGAAAAATGATGAACCGAGCCCCATTCCTTATCAACAAAGAACACTTTTATTAGTTCCATTTCTTTCAGGGTTTTTTTTATTATTTTTTTTTATTTTTGGTCAAACATCAGATGTGAGGTGGAGGAAAGTGCACTCAGTTGGAGAGGTGATGGTGCACAGGGCAGCAGGCAGGGGGCAGCAGATGAGTGAAGGAAGAGGAGGGAAGTGAACAATGAAATGATTTAAAGAGCAAAAACTTTGGAATAGTTTTTTTTTTTTTTTTGGTAATTCCTCTGGAAAATCTTCTAACTAACCATAATGATACCAATGAAATGATTCAACAAGTTTCTTATAAGCAGACAAAGTAGCTTCAGCTTTGACTATGATTTTGTGATCTTTTTTTTTTTTTTTTTCCCAAATGGGCTGTTCGAGTTTTAGCTCTTATATATTTATTGTCATAAATGGGCCCCAGACACCTTTTCATGAAGGCCAGAGCTTAATAAATATTACTACATACATCTGAGAATATAAACCATTTTGACCTATAACAAATAGAATATACACTTTGAGTGTCTTCTCTCATAAGGCCAGTATTTCTGCCACAATTTCAGGAATCTTTTTTGCCACCCAAACCTATGACAACCTCTCCATGACTTTCGTCCTCGGTCTTCCCCCACCCCCATCACAGGCTGTCAGCAAAGCTAAATTTACCCGTCGTCTCGCACACATTCACGCGGCAAACCTCCAACATATGCACTGTATGTATACACACACACGCACACACACACACACTGTGACACATCAGTAGTTTTACAAAAGGATCAAGCACAATCTAGCTCTCCCTCTCGCTCACACACACACACACAGTGATTCAGTTCATGATGGCAAAAACAACACAATGTTACATCAAGGCAACGTGTACACACGTACTGGTCATTGTTCACATTCTCACACAGAAATACAAAGGCATGGGCAGAATTTCAAGCAAAAAAAAAATGCATGGAAATGCACAGACACACACATAAAGTGCACATATGGAAGGGAAACTGTGAGGAATGAAGACATACATGGTATGACTTCAAGAGTTTTGGTGCCAACTGTGAGGGAAAAAAAGATTTGATTACAAAAAAGAAACACGGGCACTGACATACAGTGTGGAAGGCAGACATGGAGGGAAATAAATGGAGCATTTGACATGATTTCATCATTTAACAGTGTTCTGTAAAGCAGCTGGTTGTGTGTGTGTGCCATTCTGGAGATTATTACAGCAAGAAATGCAACCAAATCAAAAATGGGTGTCAAACAAACACCTAAACACTCATTCTCTCTCTCTCACACACACACACACACACACACACACACACACACACACACACACACACACACCGCCTAACCCCAGAGTTAAATCAGAAACAAACAAACAAACAAACAAACAAAAAAAGCCTGCAGCTTCCTGTTGCAGCTTATTGATCCCAGCTCAATCATTTTCTCCTTTTCCTCACACTAAAAGGCAATCCAGGTGAATAAAAACAACAGTTTATGATCATCAGGCATATCCCACCCAAATTCAAAATCAAGTAGAAGCGTCAACAGAACAAAGCACAAACCGGCCGACAACAACAAAAGGATTTAAAACAACTAAAGGCAGCTGATGAAAATGAAAATCTGAACTTCTAATGAAGAGAAACAACAGAGGCACAACAATGAAGGTGCGATGGCGAGAAAAAGAAAGAGACACAGTCAGCTAGAATAGCTTCCAAACATAACCCCCCCCCCCCTTCCCCACCTCTCTAGAACAATCTACTGGCAGCCCCTCCCTTCACAAGGGGCACCTCTCTGTGTCCACCAGTCCACTTTTGGCACACATGGACCCGACACATGCTGGATCAAAACGGAGCATATGATGACGGCCTGGCAAAGGGATTTGGTGCCATCTATTGTCAGCCATGACAAACTGCCATTCGTGCAGAGCCAAGCGTGTTGGACTTCCAAGAGGCTGGTGAGAGTCAAATCATGGGTTCAGGGGATCAATTTCAGAAGTACCTGAGAGTCGAAAGAAACACTACGTATCCCAATTGGAAGTCAGTAAAATGGGTTTGCTGTGGGAGAATACAAAACTTTTTCCTTCATCCTGTTTTGCAGTTACAACAAATGACAAAAGAACCGTAGAGCACACATCAGTACAAGGCAATGTTAAGTAGAGCAAGCATCAGCTGTGATAAATCTAAAAGAAGAGAGAAATTACCCCCAAATGAATAAAGAACAAAAAAAGACTAGAAGAAGAAAAATGTAAACAAAGTCTACTTTGATGGAAGTCAGTGTGGTGTCATGCATGTCATCTGGGAGGCTGAGCTACTTCCGTGTTCGGGTGCCCTGATTGGAGAAGTGAGAGGGTGTAGGCATGGTGAAGAGGCGATGAGCTCCTCCTACTCGACTTTGACACCCATCTTCTCTGTGTTTAACAGGTAGAGGCTGTCGTCTATCAGGAAACTGGAGGGAGAATGAAGGAAGGGTCATTCAGTAGGTATTCATCCACATGCGCCTCAAACGTTCCTCTCCTGCTTTGATGACACTACAGGAAAGCTGTGAAACAAAGGCAGAGTAGGCGAGCCGACCCACCTGTAGAAAAGGAAGTGGACCGGTATGGTGCTGAGGTGCCACACGGCGTGAGCATCTAGGATCCAGAGCATTGGGGGGAAGTCCAGCAGCTCCAGCAGGGCCAGACCATGAAGCAGCACCACCACCAAGCCACACTTCCACCAGTACGGCAGGGTCCGTCGGTTCTGCCAGCACCAACACAGCCACCACAGGAGGTTCACCATGCCTTTAAAGACACATTTGAAGGACAAGGCACCAGATAAGAGTCACCTTAAGACTGTAGATCAGTTCCTAGAAATATCAACCAAATATGAGCTTCAATGGGACTATGGAGCATTTTCCGTACCGATGCTGGCGTTAGCAGCCATGTTGTAGCCATAGTCGAAACTGACAAAGGTCAGGTAGGACACATGAGAGGTAAAGGCCAAGATGAGCAGGACTCCCACCATGCTGGACACCCCGGGTCGCCTCAGGCCCAATGTTCTGAAGAAGAGAGGGGGGAAGCAGTGAGAGCAGAAACAACAGATGTATTTTACATTAACCATAAGAGTCCCAGAAGATGTGTTTGTTTGAAAACTCCTTTTTTAGAGCTCACCTGACACAACATAGGTAGATTGAGTACAGAACGACAGCTGTTGCACAGAAATAGTCCATTTTCTGAAAGAGATCAACACAAGCAGACAAAAACAGACTTACTGACGACACAAATCAACATCAAGACCAAGAGACAAAGACTTGTGTCTGTTGAATGTTACAGACAATATACTGCACACAGCTGGAGGGCTTGTCAGTAATGGCATTAGGGTGTTACTGATTAGCTAAGCTTATTAGCCAATAAACAGAAAAAGACTCATCTCAGGAGGTGGTCTGGCAGATGGAAAGATATTTTAGCAGTTCTACACTTCACCAACAATAAAGCTGCAACAAGTGGTGTTTGTTATATTTAATTAACGCTGAATAAAGCGACTAAATGTGAAAAAGTTGCTTTTAGCTGTGCTCAGCTTTGGTTCCCTGGTCTGCATCCATACAAACAGCCATCAGCTGCCGTCAGCTCACGACTCAACGCATCCCTCTCAGGAGGGACAGCCTCCTGTCTCTCTGATGTCTGCCATCCCTCTCCATATTTTCACATCTAACTCAGTGTCAAGTTTGAATGAAACGTGTTATAATAATGATAAAATTACTACTTTTGTAAATGGAGTCTGGCGGCTTAGGCGAGAGCGATATAGCAGCAATCCGTGGTTAAACAAAAAGGATCTTACCCTTTCACAGAAAGGTCTATCTCTGTAGAGATCCTGACCATAATGCTGTCAGACACTTAGAATAACAATCTCATCCTGTCAGTGGCAAAAACAATCACTTTTAGTGGATGAACATTGATGGTGTGCAAACACGCAGAGGGATTACATCGCAGCCTGCTTCGCTGCTGTCGGAAGCTGTGCTCACACTCAATACTGGACCAGTTTCAAAACCTGCTGTCTCCATTAGTCACTTGGGCTCAAAAAAGGGAAAATAGGGTCAATAAACACACTCTAATCTAGGCAGTCAACAACTGTTACCTCAGTAAGATAGGTGTCCCGGGTGTGAAACACTGTGGACCAGAACCAGGCATTAAGAGACACCTAAAGAAAGACAGGCCCTTGTTAAATAAGCACGGTAAAGCTGCCATGACATGAGTGTCAAGTCTAATACTGGTGTATTTATTTGTGTAAATTCTTTCCTTTCCTCCATCTCACTCTGACAGACGCAGAACTGGACTCACCAGAGAGAAGGCGTTGATGGTGTGGTACATGGGGCTCTGGCGTGGCACCGTGCTCCGATAGCGCAGCAGCATGAGAAGGCAAGCCACGCCATTCAGCAGA
This sequence comes from Chaetodon auriga, assembly GCF_051107435.1. Lineage (NCBI taxonomy): Eukaryota > Metazoa > Chordata > Actinopteri > Chaetodontiformes > Chaetodontidae > Chaetodon > Chaetodon auriga. The sequence continues at coordinate 10,840,687 of NC_135093.1, forward strand.
GAGGCCAGGGCAGACGCTGGCTCCTCAAAACACAGGAAGCGCGCAAACGGCCACTATGCAAAAAATAATATAAATCACTCATTAACTGCCTCAAATCAGAAACCAATGCTGAACAGATTACGTCGCTCTTTTAGAGGACAGAACTCAGCTTCAGGTGTGATTCTACGATGAAGCTCGGTGTGACACACATACTGGCCCCTGTAAGAAGCACAAACCTTGCCATGGAACTGCGGGACCCTGTACCCCTCGGCCTGGTAAAGCCCCACGGTGGTCCACATGCACTGATAGCGACAGTCATCACGACATGTCCAACCTAGAACAAAGGAACAGAGAGAGAGGAGCTGAGGACACGAACAGATGCCGACATAGGTAAAAGGGTCAAACTCAGTACAAATATTCAACAATAAAATACATACTGGAAAATATTTTGACTAACTGTACAGAACTGAAACAATTAGACAAATGACAGACAAGTATATGTTTTGAGTACTGCTCTAAAAACCAGGCATTTCAAGATGTCACCTTTATGCTTTGGGAAATTATGATGTGCTTTGTTCACTGTTTTCTGACCTTTTCTAGATCGCGCAGGAAATAATGGGCAGACTAATCAATAGAATGAATGGCAGCCCTGAAATGTGCTCTCCTTGTCTGCAGCTGGAGAAAAGGGGACAATGTCTCCTCTCTGGCTGGATGAACCTGTACCAATTCCTTCCTCTTGTGTAAAACTTTCAACTGGCGATTAGATGATGAGCTGTTGTGTTTTCAAACCTCACACGATACAATAGGCCTTTCGTGACACCTGCTCAGCCGGAAAAACTGGCTTTCAACTCACTGCAACTTACGGTGATACTGTGTCCCACTGCTCCAGTCTGAAACAGTATCACCCATCATGAGACGCCAAAAGTTAGGGAAAATACAACGTCACACTGCAGCATACTGTACAAAGCAGCTTCTGAATGTTAACTACTAGCAAAGACAGGCGAATTCAGCAAATGCTACAACATAGCCAGACATAAGATTGCTAAGTGGGCACACTGTTGAGAAGTGTAGCTACAGACTGCTAGCAAGCTAAGTTAGCTTAACTTACCTGACGACAACAACAACAACTCACCTGTCAGCGCCATGTACTGCGGCTGGGCAGACTGAAAGCCCCGCAGCCGAGCTCCGGTGCAGTTGGTCCGGACACATTGCTTCACACAGTCTCGGTAAACCGGCTCCTTGTCGCCTTGAGAGGACTGTACAGTGTTCGCCGACGCCAGAAGCAGGACGACAGTGGCAACAGCGGGGAGTCTGACAGATGTGCAGCGGTGTAACGCTGAGGCCATGGTGGTGGGTCTCGGCCTGTCAGAACTCACAAAGGCACGGCGGGACGACAGCGGCATCGATGGCTTCCACATCCGACGGCCCACATTACCAGACAGCCATTCCTCGTTTGTGGCGACAAACCGGGCCTGAAATGTTTCACGGTTACAGTAGCGTTTGTCCACTGTTGCCCTGCTCTGTGGTCAGGGTCAAGTTTCACACTCATGCAACGTTTCCGGCAGTCATTACCAAAATAAAACACTCATCGGTGGACGTTTGTGGCAACCTTTGTTTTCTGTGATAAAACATCACGGATATCGTATCATCTTTGTGCGATCTGATCTTTTAGTTTCGAGAAATATGTTTTTTGTTTTGTTTGCCTCGTTGTTTGAAAATTCAGTAGAGGTTACGCAGGAGAACATGTTTTTGTAAACGTGTTTTTTTTATTTTGAAAACAGAAGAGTTCGTTACTGTTAACTTTACTTCCTGTTTTGCTATGCGTCACCATGTCACGTGATTCATTGACCTCTTGATTTTTTTGTACGTTAACTGTAGATTTTATGGTTGCTCATGTCATTTTTCTCTTAAAACAACAGCATCAATAATAATAATAATAATAATAATAATAATAATAGTAGTAGTAGTAGTGAATTTCCCTTGGTGTGAATTTCCCTTGGGGATGAATAAAGTATCTATCTATCTATCTATCTATCTATCTCTAGTGGTAGCAGTATTATATCGTTATGTTATTTGCAAAATTAAATTAGCTATAATAACAAAATTTAAATAAGAAACAATAAGATAATAAAACACAGGCATATAAAAACATTAATCAAGGAGACAATATCTAAGTGGAGTAAACCCCACACAAAACCTGTGCAATACACATGCTGATACACAATTGATAAGATACAACATAAAAAGTGTACTATATAGTCAAGTAAAAGGAACTGCTTTTTAAGTGCCTCCCTCAGTGGTCTTGGACTCGACTAATATAGTATGACATTAACAGGTGTCTTCCCTATTGTGGAAAATGTCTCTTGCTTTGAATATGCAATTCTTTTCTCGGTGTCTAATTTATCACATGCATCCATCACCACAGTCTGTCAACATCAGTATTTTGCAAATGGTAGATGATGTTGTCTTTTAGCCAAATGAAGTGGTGACTACTGACAGATGTCAATACTATTTTCTATATTGTTGAAGCAACAGACAGCTGTTTAATAACACCTAGTGAATAAAACACAACATGTATTTATTGGATCAGTTTTACTTTCTGGGCATATTATATGGTTAGATAATTGTATAAATGTACTGAAAAAAGTAGCCTCCTTCACAGCTGATGTTATTTCAGGAAACACATTTAAGATTAAAGATGAAGACAGCAAGAAGACATATAACAGCATTAACTTCCTTTATTCTAATCCACACAGTTGCAATACAAAGAGCGGTTACATTTAACTTATTATTAACAGAAACAAGACATTCTTCCAGCACGCTTACACAAAAAAAAAATAAAAAAGTTACATTAAAATCTTTTATTTAGTTGACCGCATTGTTTTAAAAGGCAGGCAGATTTTGACCTCCTAGTGTCTTCATCGCTACACAAATAGTTCGATTACATCTTAAACTCTATATGGAATTTCTCCTTCGGGAGACTAATAAAGGCATTCTGATATGGACGACACATTGGAAATAGACAGTTTCCCCTAAATGTTGAAATTACCAACACACACTAAGAAAACAACAATTTTACAACCATGAAAATAAAAATACAATGACATAATTTCCATACCATGCAGTCCCATCAATAATACAACTAGGAAGGTTGCTTATTAAAAGAGTTTGTGGTATATTTGCTCATTCACACCTGCATATATTACTGCATAAAATCTGACAACCCTGTAGATTTCCCTCTGCATCAGCTTTTTGAAAAATAGTCCAACTCATCGTCCATGTGTTTGTGAACCTCAGATATCGAACTATCTCCAGAAGAACTAGATTAATACACCGCAGTTAGTTACGATAAATGTGATGATAGATGTATTATTACACTCTCACAAAATATTGGCAAGTTAAAGCTGAAAAGACCAAACAGAGGTTGCATGAGGTTCATTTCTGCTTCCAACATTTCAGCCATTCGAGTTTTCCCACGTTGTTCAAATGTAGGAGATGAGCAACTATATGTGCTACTACAGTGATGCGCATCACTGGAATCACCATAAGACAATGAAAGGTATTTCCATTCAGGCTCAGAAAGTGGGACACCAACACAGTAGTTAATGGAGGAACATAGGAAATTAAGGTAATAACAGTGTTGCTGATAACAATCTGCAGGACCTTCTTCTTCTGGGGGTGGATAGATCTTCCTCCAGGGCTTGATCTATTCAGGGTCCAAAGGATGCAGGAGTCACAAAATCCAATAACAGGGAGAGTCCAAACAAAAACCAAGATAAGGATGATGTTAGTCAAATGTTCATCACGTACAATGGCAAAATAACAACCATAAATGATGGTCACAATCCAGACACCAACAGCCATCAGGACCCGGGGAGTCAGACTCTTTTTTGCCCGATAGATAACTGGATGAAGCACAGCTGTGTAACAGTCCAGACACATACAGGTCATGAAGAGAGGCCTCCCACACAAATTGAATGAATACAAGAAGGAAATAAATGTTTGAAACACCATGTTTCGTCCATCTATGTAGTTGTACGTCTCTGGTTGAAGAAAGACCAGATAAACCCCATCCATGACAGTGACATTGAAAATGAAGACCTCAATGGGAGAGAACGGGATCCCTTTTCTTCTTTTCTGAAACAAGTCCATAAGTATGGCAACAGCTGCAGGGAACCCAAAAACAAAGCAAAGTATAGCGACGCCCATCCAGAGCATAATGTTGTCCACTTGGTCTTGACACAGCAGGGTGATATCAGCTGTTGCATTGTGGTAGTCAGTGCTGTTACTTAACCAAGACATTTAGACTTGTGGAGATGCTGTTGCTTAAAGAATGCACCACCACTAATCAACTTAGAATAGCAATTGAAACAGTCGACCTCTCGCTATGAGTAAAACCACCGTATGACCTGCAGTTTTTGAGAGAGTTCTCTCGATTTGAATAATACAGGTGCAGTGGTGGCAAACCACCATGGTCTGTCACGTCTATCAACATACATCAGCTTTCCAGTCAGATTTGAATTAGTTTTACTGTAAAATCAGGACGTGACATTGCATAACACTGCGTCTGATGTGTTTTATATGTTTTCAGCCACAGTTTCATATGACGAACTCTAAGAACGTGACGAAACAGAAACACATTGAAATCCAGGTTAGATTAACTTGATTGTTTTTTCATTTTATTCATTTTATATTCATTCATAGACACCAGAAACCTGAATAGTTTTTCCCGAAAGGCCTTTACTCTGTTTACTCTCCTCCACACACACACACACACACACACACACACACACACACACACACACACACACACACACACACACACACTGCATGGTGCAGTACAACTCCTGTTACAAAAGATACAATATGTGCAAATGTAGCATAATGCAGCATATGTATTATTCCTGACTTGAATACAAATGCTGAACACTATATGTAGCATAATGTGTCAGATTTTATTCTTCCCTCTTTTATTTAACTTTGACTTCTAGCACATTGTACATGTGGTGAATGAAGTGATTCTGATGTTTATCTAATATTGGCCATTTTGGTCTTCCATACAAGGCATGCTTGCTTTCACATTTTCACACTGAGTCAGTGCAACCGCTGTGTATTCTCTCCCAGTGAGAGAGTTTACCCTAACAGCAGATGTTGTGTCTGAATCCGGCAACCCTTCATTCACAGGGCGGCTCTTCGCTAAACACTGGAAAAACTACAGTTTCGAAATCCCAACCATAACTTACGAGCTTAAATCAGATTTGAAGCTCGATTAAGCTTCACTATATTCATATTACAGTCAGCGTGCAGTCAGTGCTCTACAGGCCTGTCCACGGTCAACCAGCAGCGCTATCACCCACACCCCCACTTAAACCAACAGACACAGTGTCATACGAAAGATAGTGGATTTTATTTGTACTTCTTTATTAGTTACAGGCACAGTCACAACAACAGGAGAGAAACAGCAGCGAGAGGGAGGAAGAAGAGTCGTATACAAAGATGTTTTACTTTTGTTTATTTCATCCCTGCCTCCCACTCACCATCTTTCACCATCTCTTTCTCTGTTTACAAGATTTAAAAAAAAAAATCATGCTTTCCTATTTTCCCTGCAACTTTTCCTTTCGTAGCTGTGTTTAAAAGGAGAGACAGATTAAAAAGAGAGGGGTAGGCAAACTATTATAGTACAGCACTCCCACTCTTTTACTGCTCATTCTCCCTAATGCAAACAAAGGGACAAATCCATTAAACACTCTGTGTCAGGTTGAGACTAACAGACCATGTGGGTCAGACTGCTTACTTGTTTCAAGCAAGTACTGTGCTTGCACCACAGCACCCAAGAGACACTGTTTACTGACTGCTGTATACACTGGACTGCAGATGCATACACGCTGTTCGTAGGTATGATGCACACACTGTTGGCCTCAACATGGAGGGACAGGATGAGTAATGGGAAGAAAAGGAGGAGGAACAACAGGCAGGGACAGAGATAGAGAAAGTGTTTCAGTGCCACAAGATTATTTTTATTGAAAATAATCCCATGATCCCCTGTTGGTACTCACACTCAAACACCCCCACAGCCATCAGTCCTCTCACTGAGTATCTCAATAAAGGAGACAAGTCTTTCGTAGTGAGCTGGCAAGTGGAAAGAGGGGGCGGGGGCGCGAAAGCGTGCAAGGAAGCGTTGGAGAAGGGGGAGTGAGTAGATGGTGCGGCAAGTATGGGTTTGAACGGAGGTAGAGATCTCAAGAGAGGGGGATTTACTCCTCCTTTTCCTCTCCGTGTGTGATGACGTAGCAGATGTTCTTGTAGTCCACATTGCCAGCCACATCAGGGGGGAAAGCAGCCCACAGGTTGGTCATCTGCAGAGGAGGGATTAAAGAAATGTCTTACAACCCTGAATGACTCATGACAAACTGTGAATATGAGCGAGACAAAGACTGAGCAGCTCACCTCCTCAGCGGTGAACCTGTCGCACTGGGTGGTCAGGAGCTCTTCAAGGCTGGAGAGGGGATGTGGAGAAAAATGAATTTCAGACGGTCTGTCTTGAGTAAAGAATGTGGCACAAAGAGCTCAGACTGTTGCGATAAGTTAAAAGAAAAAGCCCTTACAATTCCTTCTTGATGGAGCCAGTGCCCTCGGGGTCCAGGACCTTGAAAGCGCTAACGATAACGTCCTCTGGATCAGCACCTATGAGAGCAAAAGCAGTTAATTAGTCTCAGTTATAAAGAATAAAACAGGTAGAGAATGAATAAGATAGATGTATTCCTTATGATGCTAAACAATGTATGAAATAAGACAGAAAGCGAAAAGCACGGGAGGTTTGAACAGTGTGAGCTCATGTGTCAACTCACCCTTCAGCTTCTCGCCGAACATGGTCAGGAAGACAGTGAAGTTGATGGGGCCGCTGGCTTCCTTCACCATGGCCTCAAGCTCCTCATTCTTCACATTCAGTTGGCCCATGGTGGCCAGCACGTCCCTGAGGTCGTCCTTGCTGATGATGCCATCTCTGTTCTGGTCGATGATTGTGAAAGCCTGCCAGGGACACAGTTAGGTAGGAGAGGAGAGGTCAGTCCGTGGATAGAAAAAGGAAATTGTCCTTAATTCGTTGCTCTGGTTGACATTCAGAAGCCCTCAAACTATAAACAACAATACAACTAATTAAAGGAAAGAAAACTGAGAGCCTCACATTTCTCACAAGTCCTTGTCATAAGACTGGCTTAAGATGATTATTTGTGTGAGACAGTCAGCTGACATCAACTTGTAAATGTGGAGCTGTTTTCCACCTCTCTTTCCACATAGCTGGGCGTAGCACCCGGTGAAACCAAAGATGGCATTGCAAACCTTTTGGGACTTGGCAGCTGGTCGGCCACTTGTCTTTCTAAGGTGTTAAAATGGTCTCGGAATGTCAGACAAGCCCCTTGCGATATTTAAGGAGAAGGTATTGATTACAGCTGTCACCCCCACCTCCATTTTTCTGCCTTGTCGCTAAATCTTCTGACCCTGTCCCCAATGTTACTTCACCCTCTAAAGGGTCAGCTAAGCCAATGTTGCCATTGTATTCTCTTTTCTTTATACCTGTATACTATTCCCCTTTCTCTTCCTTAAACATAGATTCAACTTTAGGTGCAGAGACCTCTAAATCTTTCTTGTTCTTTCTACCCTGAGCCTGTCTTTCCTGCTTTGATTAATGTCACAGCCCACCAGCTGCTGGGAGGCATTCCTGTGGGGTCACAAAGCGAGTGTTTTGAGTCTTTGAGGCGGATTACTGAGCTCACCCGGGGGAGAGGTAGCTGCTGTCATCAGAAAACTCAGATTTACAGTCCTGTCGTGCTGATGAGGACATTTTTGCTGTCACGCAGTCAGCCTGATCATGTCTATATCATCGTGTTACCGCTAAGGTCAACAGATATATGAGGGTCTTCTCTCAGTCTGCCTGAATTTGTATGACTACAGAACCTCAGCTTTAAAGTGCACAAGATGTGATGAAGAAAACTTTACCTCCTTGTACTCCTGGATCTGGCTCTGCTCAAACATGGAGAACACATTGGAGGATCCACCCTCACCCTGCTGCTGTCTCCTCTTGGCCTTCTTGGGTGCCTGTGAAATGATGGAAGATGACATATACTTCAAATTTACAAAACATCACCCAAACAGACTCCACTATAAGATGCAGTGATCCTGAATATAGGATACTGTGTGAGGTGAAAAAGAAATGGACACAAAGGAGTCCTAAATTGATGGTTTTAGTAACATCTATATCCATACTATGGCTAAGTAAATTAAAGAATGCTCCAAAAAGCTTCATTAAATCACTGTATCTGGTGGCTTTTGCCAAATTGCCCATTTTGTTTCTATCACCCAATTTAGTGGGTATGGTACTATACAATAGCTTTGGGGACTGCAAAAATAAGCCAGTGATCCCAAAAATTTTCAGTTTTTCATCACGCTTAAGCTTTGACATGTTAGGTAAAATTTAGATCAAGGCAGCAGATAAGAACTAGAACTGGGTCCAAATCTACAGTTTGGTAGGCTCTGTTCAAGAGACTCCTACAACTCTGCTTCACGGGCTGTTGGTAATCCAGAAAGCAAATGTTTCAGGGATGCTTTCATCTCATCAGTTTAGTGTCAAGAAGCTCCAACATCCCTAGAGACCTCCAAGGAACATGGCCACACTCACCATCTCTCAAGTTTGTGGGGTTGTTGTTGGTCAAGAAGAGAAGCCTACGCCAAAGCCGATGTGACTGACATGTAAGAGCCGGACCCTTGGGGCCTTATATACTAGCCCACAGGGGGCTAACTTTAGCCACACCATCAGGTTTGGCAGGGAAACAGAGCTTAGGGAAACTAAGAGAAAGAGGGAGGAGCGAGAAGGTGGCGGGTCGGATCGACTTACCAATGTTCCAAAATAGGTCCTCAGGAGTCTTGGAATGAGGTGAATTCAATGCCAACACACAAGCCTCACTTTGGTGCCATCTGTGGACTAATATGGCAAAACTGACAGACAGGGAAAGCTGTGGGACAACTGAACCGACCCCCTACCCCTCTTCTTCCTCTTTTTGACACACTGACAGTCTTTGTTGTGGCTATTTTTGTTTCTTTTATATCCACCGTGAGAGAACAAAACCCAGGGTATGATGTTGCTGCTTTACTCCCTTGATACTCACACATATGGTATTAACAGTAATTAACAACCTTCACACACTCAAGGTGCCAACATGCAGTCTCAGTTAACATATCCTGAAGTCATCACCAGTCTAAATGATAGGTTTGATCTGAGGTTAGTGCCCGCTTCCAGATTAGTGGTGGCCAGCAGGGTGTAAAAACAGTCATGTATCTTGAAAACGACGTTGGTCCACCTCCAGCGATGGCACACGACTACTAGACGTCTAGAAATAGTGACCTTGCATCAATTAGAAAGACCAACAGTCCCTTAGATATAGGAAATACTTGGTGGAAATGCTGTACGTCTAAATTTTGAAAAAATAAAAATAAAATCTAGACCACATTCTACACAAACAAAATCAGACCCTCTACAAACATTTCACATGCATTACGTTCACACTTCTAAAGGCCGCCTGTTGGTTTCTTTTTCATGCTGTTTCATTATTTTGTGCAGTTTAGAAGTGCAAACTGTCATACACAGAGAGAAAAGAAAGAATTATGTTTCATAGCATATGACAGAGTAACTCATTTCTCATCTCTCTCTGTAATATGGGGCAATGTGATAATAATTTGCATCTGTGATGGGAAACAGCACATGATGATTGGCTTAAAAGAGCCACTTTCCCACCATGGGCACACTAATTTGGGTTGCTCCTGGTGGTTCCCAGTATAGTTGCTTTAGAAAAGGAAGACTGGCCCACCCACTAAACTCCATATATGAGCTCCATAGGCTGCCATCAATCACACCACTGTACAGCTAAGGTATGTATTGGGATCGAGCACCAGCGTGAAGTGATACTGCTCCTTCAGTCATGTGTAGACCTCCTAATTTACATGGCAAAATATGACCTAATTTTTCTAAAGGGGTCACTGATACATGACTTTTTAAAAAAATATTCTGGGTGTTTATTCTGGGATTTACATTCATATTGAGATTTTATCTGATCCAAGGTCAGACCCCTGATTATCTAAGATCAGAGAGGATCATTTGCAGAGAAGCGAGCAGAACTTAAATCCGACAAGAAGATTGCCGCCAACAGCACAGCAGCTACTTCAAGTATGGGCTCGAAGGTGAAAAGAGAGACAGAGGAGAAAGAGACCAAGCTCTGTCAAAGACCATAAAAACAAGACAGCTGTAGTGACTGAAATAGCGCTGCCTCCCCCCCCTCATTCTCTTTCTCAGCCATTTTGACTGCTAAAATTCGACAGACTTCACCCTTCTTGGCCTGCTTTGCCCCCCGTACCCCCACAATCATTAGCCTGCTTTAAAGTGATTTGTAGTGATTAAATCACTCATATATAGACAAACTGGACAATTAAGTGATTGATAACATTTGATAACAGGGCTTGGTATCAAACCTCGATGTATTTTTGGTGTCAGGCAACAAAGATGGCATCCTGGTAATCCTGATTATTATCCTGACGTTTCTAAATATTCAATTTAGGCAAAGTTTTTGTTCAGCTGTTTGTATTTGGCCAATATTTAACAGCTGAGCCTTATAGAAAAGCATGGCAGTATATCTCAATGCTATCGGATTGACTGATTGGCTGGCAGGTGTGCAGAACCAGAGATGTATGCAGTTCTAAAATTAAGGCACCAGTATTAACCTTTTCATTCATATAAATATTTTACTGCAATATTACTACAGTTTGTTTGCTTTTGACCTGTTGCTCAACAAGTAGACTGGATGATAGAATAGAGCAGCTAAAGATAGCGGAGACGCAGATCAATTAGAAAGATCAGTTGGTGTGTGTGTGTGTGTGTGTGTGTGTGTGACCTTTTGTTCACATTAAGAAATCACTTCACTGTAATGAGGAGCAAAGGTCAACAGAGCAGGAGGCCATGTCATTTATTGACTCATACTATGTCATAATAAGTAAAATAGAAACAGGATGCTCTTGAACAAAATATATACATATATGAAATGAATCTCAGCAATTATTGTTAACATTCCTATTTACATCATATCTTTGGAATGCAGCCACAGTTATTGAAATTAGGGTTTAGACAGAGTGCATATTCCACATTTATCATCCAAAATCTATCAAGTTTTCTTCCTGAACAACTTGATTACCTCGTCCCCTCCTTGACCAATCAGCAATCAGTTCCTTCACCTCTCTTCCAAAATCTTCATGCAATTTACTAAATTCCTCCAAGTTGCCTAAACAGACCCCTGACCACTCCCCTAACGGAGCAGCGGGACCGTTAAGAGGCACCACGTTTGCACTCCTCTTGGGCCACAGTTTGGGTGATCTTTTACTTGCTGATTTGGATGAAAGGGTTGGAGCCTGAAGAATGTGACTGGAGCTCAAGCTGGGTCCTGCTCCCACACCTGGTGCGGGATACGCCGAGAGCGTTGAAGGTTGTGTGTTCAAGCAGGCTGCAGGATATCCCACTTCTGCTGTGTTGAAGTTTGGCATGGTGAACGGTTTGGCTGGTTCACTGGAGAACTCACCTAATGCATCTGAGGAACAGAGAAATACATAAATAAACGTCAACAGAGAGACCTTCCAGCAGGAGCCAGGGACCAAACAATGGATCCTAACATCAATGGACGACACACTGTACCACCTGAGCTGCAGTCACCCCTTTCAATGATGCTCCTTTCAAACCCAATCATGATACTATCAACTGAACCTGTTTATGAACCTGTTTTCCCAGTTTTCCCAGTCTTTTGTTGCTCCTGTCCCAACTTGTTTGAAAAGTGTCGCTGCATCAAATTCAGAATAGGAATATATTTATAAAACTCAATGAAGCTGACGCGGTAAAATACAGATATATTGTCTTTGTGCTGTTTTAAATTGAGTACATGTCAAAAAAGGATTAGCAAACTATCACATTCTATTTTATTTACAGCGTCCCAACTGGTCTGGGATCGAGTTTGAATGTTAAACATAAGGCCATTAATTAATCATGTTAATCACTGAATACCACAGTAAAAATGATGACAGATGCGCACAAACAAACATCTGCATTATATGTTCACTGTTTGCTGACTCATCATCAGAGAGGAGCTGAGTCTCATATGTATATACAGAAGATGGCAAAATACTATTTACAGCAGAATCAATGAACAGAACCACAAACTACGCCTTCAAAAACTATTAGAGCTGAATTAGATAAAGTCTAAACAATGAGATAACTACAAAACTGATTTCTTGTAGAGTGTCTGTACATACTGGCAGACAGTTGTTATTAGACTGTACTGTCTGCATACTGCTGCATGTACCATGATGTACATGGTGACAGTGATTCAATGCCTAACACAGCTGCCCTCTAGAACAAAGGCCGCTCTCTTTCACCCACAGATAAAAATAAACCACGCTCTCTCTCAGTCTCTCACCTCTGTACTTCTTCTCCAGGTCCATCACTAGCAGGGACAGGTAGTTGTGGTTGGCCGACAGCAGGGCTTTGATCCAGCTCTCCTGACTGGCCTGGTCCTCGGCGGCGAACTTGTACGTTCGCAGCCCCGGCTCGCTCCACACCAACGAGAAGGCGAACTGCTCCTCTGACTCACACAGCTGGACAGTGCAGCCCTCCAGAACAATCACTCCTGTCAGGTCCCGGTCCGCCTGCCGGTCCTTGTAGAAGAGGAGGTTTCCCTTCAGCACGCACCAGCGCTTCTGATAGGAAGTCTTTATCTCACCCTGTGGGTCAATTGAGCCATCTGTGGTTTACTGACAGTTAGAAACAGCTCAATTTCTCAATGTCTTACACAACTCGCGTGGTGAAATAAGCAGCCTACTGGGAGATTAAATGTATTCTATGAAATTAGTGATGCAAGCACAAAAAAGGGAAGTGGTATTTTCTTAACAAGTTTCTATGTGCTTTGAAATTCAAAATATCATCATAATAATGATATTTAGCATTCAAGCATTCAATTCAGCGTTAGCATTCGAGCTATTTTTTCTATTTCAGTTTGTGTACTTTTATTTGCGTGATTTTACTTAACTGTAGAGTTGTAATGTTTTAATATGTTCCACTACAAAGCTCTTTATAACCTGGTGCTGTACAAATAAAGTTTGTTTCAAACACTACAGACAACGCGGTTATTGCTGAGCGTTGTCAACTTCCTCTTGAATTTGAATAAAGTTTATTCAAAGGGTCTCACCTTCTTGTACAGGTATCCCTCTTTGTCTATTGGTGTGTTGCAGGATTCAAAATAGGAGACAATTTTTTCATCAAGCTTCATTTCAACATCGCAGGCTGCTCCGAACTGAACCTGAAACACAAAACGAACATTGCTCAGCCTTCTTCCTCATTTATGGCTGTTTGTGTGTTTCTGGCTGACTGATATTAACGAGCTGGACGTTTAACAGTTTAGCTCGTGCCTGTAGGCCAAATAAACGCACTTCCGTGTTGCTCCTAATCCCGAATTTAACCTTTTAAACAGGTGGTTTGTATTTTGTTGGAAACATGCCAAACTGACCGCCATTAATAACTCGCCAGCCGATTTTGAGGCGGCAGCTTATCACCGTCCGATAATACGATTAAACAAAAACCCCCCAAAACGACTCATCAATTTCACTTTGCATTTCTAACATGCCTCCTTAAACTTGAGAAATTTCCAGGCCAGATATGTTTCTCACTTCCACATGTCTCGTGTTTACTCACCTTTCTGAAAGTGTGTAAGTGTTTCAGTTTCCTCCTGTGGATGTGTGTCAATCACTTCCTGGTTGCGAAGGTGAGGGCAGCTCCACGTCAACAGCGCGTGAAAACAACTTCAGCTGTGGGCTCATTACATGAAACATTAACTCATATAAAATTAAGTCCAGATGAAAAATATTCAAGTTTCTGTTCATTAATTAACATCTAATTAACAGTTACTCACCTGTCGGACACGGTGCACTCTGACCTCCATGACTCCCAGAAACACCTGTCAGCTCTTATTTTAGTTAGTTTTGATCATTAATTACAAATGTCTTTGGAAATTTCCATGCAGGTCCTGCATTATTAGGTCATTTCATTTCATGTAGGGGCTCCTCGACTGCAGCTGGCCTCATCAATATGGCCCCGGGCTCCCGTCCTGCCCCATAGACACCACGCCTTTACTACATTAATATTAAATCTTCTTATCTGACGCACATTGAATTACACATATTCTTTACAGGTTATACTGTGAACACTTGCACATTATTATTATTATAAATGTCTATTGTAGATTCATGATTCTCAACTTCTGCAGCACTAGTTCTTTCTTTTTATTTCTCTTCCTGTTCGTTATGCATCAAAACACCAAGGCAAATTCCATGTATGTGAAAACCTACTAGGTTCATATTGTACTTTGTTCATATTGTGCTCACATGTTGTATCTTTCTAAAAAGGTATATATAAGCAAATGTGTTGACATTTGTTGCACTGTACCCGAGTTAAAGCTCATTTTCAGAGTACTGTCAGGTCATATAATGAAGCTGCCATGTGTACCATGTGCACTATACTTCACAAGTACTTGACAGGGTACAAACACAATGCACAGTGTGCCAGAGCTGGAGGGTGGTCAGTAAAACAACCTAGATATACTGTGCCTTCACGCTTCATCCAGTACTTGAAATGCCATTTATACAAGCACCTGTGGTTTCTCTGATGTAACTGTGTCAACCACTGTCTCAGTAAAATGCTGCTGACATGCATGTTTTTGGCTGTAGGGGTGTGCCAGTGGTGTGTATTGGTCATTCTGTGAAAATCCCTAACATGTGGTGTGTAAAGTCAAGAGGCTACATGTGATAATTTCTTACACGTTGGAGCCTTCTACTATTACTGAACCCGAATAACTCATCATGTAAAAAATCCACAGGGGGGTGCAGAGAGATCTTTATATCTTATCACTTTTTAATTGATGACACGATACACCTGCGACGACTTCAATGAGCCTTTGAGTGACGTTAACGAGTCCACTGAAGAAAAACCTGAAAGGTCAGTCACTGAGTCGTTTGTGGTGGTAATAATTTATTGCACCATTTTCCTAAATAATCTGCAATAAATATATCCAGCATTCAGCAAGCTTCAATCAGTCTGGAAAATCAGGCAATTTTAATGACAATCATGCTTTTTAAAAGGCTTCAATCACTGTCTTCAGCATTTACTTAACATGAGAGAATTCATTCTGTACATGACCAAAAGACATGTTACAAAAAATAAAACATCTTGAAATGTTTAAACCTGCTCTTCAGACCAACGTCAGCTCACTGGATATAAACCTGTTTAGCCCAAATTCAATACTGTTCTTTTAAAAAAAGAAAACATCCATATCTTAAAGTTTCCCTCCTATATTGTCAGACACGTTCCTGGTTATGTTATGCATTTTAATAGAATCAGACAACTGGAGGTAATGAACAAAATCCACAGTTTACTCATGTCCATCTTAAAAGAGCCGTACACTCTGACAGGTGTTCTCACTTACTCTGGCTAATCAGACCTCTGCTTAAGTGGACCACACAAAACTCTGCACTAATAAACATAATGGAGGTGTAATCTGATGCACAGGTGCAACAGGAGAGTGAGGGAGACGCACAAAGTCCTAACAGGACATCTAATGTGCTAAAATAACTGAAATCACCTGTATGAATGTTCCATGGATGTGCAGGACTGTTGAAGCACATTTCTTTCTTATATTCTTTTGCTAACATAACTAAGCTAATCTTGTTAGCCAAAAACAGTATTAGATAGATATCAGTTCATGTACTGATACTATACCTTTATATTAGTTGGTCTCTATCTGTAAAGCTTTGGCCTCTTTGGTGAAGTGATTACCTTCCACAGCCCTGTTCCATCAGGATCAGAGGGACAAAAAGACGAGCATAAGTAACACAAGTGGCTCCTGGTAACACTGAGCTCTTCCTTTAAGTTCTTTAGCAGCTGTTTCTCACGACTATTTCTCAAACTAAGGGCACAGACCAAAAATGATCCTTCACAGATTCCTCACAAAGTAAGTGTGCTGAATTTGCTCATTTGCAGTAAGTCCAGTATCCGAATCACTGCTGCTGCTCCCTCCACACTTGCTGTAACTGTAAAATCTCTCCGATGTGGATCTTCTGGTGTCTTTTCAGATTCTCCCCCCGACTGAAGCTCTTTCCACACTGGTTGCAGTAATACGGTTTCTCCCCTGTGTGGACCCTCTTGTGTTTCTTCAGGTCTCCGGCCTGGCTAAAACGTCTCCCACACTGTATGCAGCCATACGGCTTCTCCCCTGTATGACAACGCTGGTGGATTCTCAAGTTCCCGACCCGGCTGAACGTCTTTCCGCATACGACGCACGAGTGTGGGTCATCTCTCCTGAAGTGCTCCATCCTGATTTTTCTCCCGTCAAACGCAGCCCTGTTGGTTTTTACAAATGCATGTCTCCTAGATACGGCGTGGTTCGAGTGGACAAAGACAAGTCCGCAAGGTTCAGCGCTCACTTGTGACCTGTGCGTCTCAGCAGAGCTGTAACGAGACGAGTTGCAGCTTAAATCCACACAACCGCTATACTGTTCCTGAAGACATGGTGGTACTGACGTTGTGCAGTCTGTTCGTTCTGGCTCTCCTTTGATAACCGCAAAGTTTACCCCGACTGAGGTGCTGGAGTGAGAGGCGCATGCATCATTGGATGTGACAGCACTGTTTGGACTGTGTGATGTGTGGACTGTCACTGCCTCCTCAATGATGTGTACCACCTCCTCTGATTGTGCTTTGCAATGTTCTGCTGCTTGTGCCACGCTGCACTCAGCTTGTGAATCCGTGTTATTGTAATCCTCCTGTTGTTTGGATTCCTGCTTCACGTCACGGTCGGGTTGGTGGCTGCTTACCAGGTCTTGCTCTGTTGCAGGGAGTTCTGTGATCTGCCTCGAAGCGAGCCCCAAATCCTGCTCTTCATTCTGTGTGTCTTCTTCTTCTTCAGGTAACGGGCTACTTGTAGGTACAACATCTGTAAGACCAAAAAGAAAAAAGTGTTACACATTAAATTACAAAGTAACTCATGAATAACACTTCAACTTGCACAAGACAGTAACATCTACAGTGATACAGTCAAGGGCCGCAGTAAATGACCCTTGTTACCCACCTATACTGGCTCTCATCATCTTGCCACGAAGCTCCTGCAGCCTCCTCTTCAGACTCTCGTTCTCTCTCTGTGTTCTGGCAGTTTTCTCCTGGTACTCTGACACCGTCTCCTTCACCACCTCCAGAACCTCCTGCACCGCCTCAGTCAGGAGCTTGGCCACACGAGTGTTCAAACGTTCCAGTTTAGACATCCTGAAATAAAACGTCACCTGAGAGTAAGAAATGACTGTGGACAGTTTATAGGGACAAATAAAGTCAGTTGTTTGATATATGTCCATTCATCAGCAGACTACAGGCCCCTTTTGGAGGCCCAGAAACTGTTCCTAAACATAAACTAGTTACATCCTGTAGTATTATGTTAATAGTTGAGACGTTCAATATAAACAAATAAGTTAAACTTAATAGGGAACTTTTGTTGTGGGTAGAGCCCTGTTTTGCCTAAACTTTTAAGTCTTTTTTACATAGTTTGGTTTGATATTAAGGTGGTGTCGTCAATCCTGGGAGATTCTGCAGATAATTTCCAATAAGGCTGAACATCACTCGTAGTGAAATGTTTACTACATGAAACAGACACTGGTCAATGATGACAATGTTGTATTCAACATTAAGCGTATATAATAGTTCACGGTTAATTTGATGCTCATTTAAAAGCAAACATATTTCAAACACGTAATTAATGACCATAGTTAAGATAATGTCAGTTCCCTTGCTGGGCGTGTTAAGAACTGCTGTACCTGCAAGTTGAAGTAAGCGAATATTGTGTACTGTGGATAGCTAACGTTAGCTACTTTAGCTAACTCCGTCCGGTGTCGTGTTCCCTTTAAATATGTAAAAAACTCGCCATGCGGCTCCTGAGTTAGCGAGACGTTTACTCTGAATTGATTTTCAGCCAGCTGGTTGAAAAATAAAAGCTGCAAATACTATTGCTAAGCACAAATCCGGCACGATATTACGCCGCTCAACACCCGGAAGCAGAACTAAGTCACGTCCGCTGTGCTGTGTTTTTTCAAAATAAAAGTCTGAGTTGAAAGCCATAATTTGTACATCCAGGTCTCATATTAATTATTCTTTATTCATTTGGCGTGTGACCTTGAGCAGGAAACGTTATCTCATAGGAATTCGTTTGAACATATTTCATTGTGGATATAAAGAATAATAAAATTTAAACTGTGATAGGTAGTGGGACACTTCTGTATCATTCACTTGTAAGCAACTTAAAGAACATACATGATATTCCCATACCAGCACATTAAGCCACACAGATATACAGAAACATAAAGGATTGGCAGCTTGTGGCAGTGTGTCCTGCAGCTTGCCTATGTGAAAGTCTAAAAAAAAATCTATGAAGTAGGACAGTCCTTTAAACCCAGTATCAAGCTTAAACCTCTTATATCTGGTTGGGACGGGAAGTAGTTGCTGGGAATTATGGAATTGGGAAAGACCTTCAAAGAGTTAGGAGGGATGTTTCATCATGAAAAGTAATGTAATGAGGTGCTGTAATATTATATACGATGGATGCATGGTGTTGGTTCAGTGCTCTGCTAGCATTACACTGAAGGTAAAAATAAAAACCTCTGACAGGCTAAACTGTACTTCTGTACGTCGCTGCTGCAATTTTGCAGCCTCAAAGGCCAATTTAGTGTTTGGAGTTGAGCTTCTGGTCTTCCAGCTGTGAGGACTCATCTGGTTTCTGTGCAGTTCACATAAAACTTTAGAGGGACTCCAAATCTTGTAATGCTTCACTCTGTCTCAGCTGAGCCTGTATTAATTGTAGATGTCTTTTTTATATGTGCACAGACTTACACACTATCCATGCTGACATGGATTCTCTAAAGACAAATTTACTGTTAATTACATCACTGCCTCTCACCAGACTGCAATTCATTTCATCACTGATAACTAATTTGTCAAGATCGCCTTTTAAACCACACTGGGACAGTTCAGTGTTTGCCAAAGCCCTGACTCACACTGTGAAGTTTCATTTTTGCTGTGGTGATTCAGACAGGATCACTGTGACGGGATCTTGTAGGCAACACAGACCACTTTACCGTAAAGAAGCACCAAATGCATTTATTTGATTGTGAAATGATGGAGGTCCACACAAGAACTTCTGCATCAAGTAAACAAATCTCAACACATCTCACAAACGACAGTACAGCGGGAATCATTGGACTGTGCTTCACACTTGAAAGATGACATGTGCTCTACAATGAGCTTCCTGTTTCGATAAAAGAAGGCACCATTACTTTTCCACTCTTGAAGTTACACCATTATCTACATAAGACAGCAATACGCTCAACTGACCTCCACATAAATGCTCATAGAGAATGACTTATTTCTATTTGTAGAGGCGAGGGCCGTTCAGTTGGCTGCAACCTGCTACCTCACCGTTAGATGCCACTAAATCCTACACACCGGTCCTTTAAATATTTCCGTTAGCCCAGTAGCATCAGCTGATCTCCACCAGCAGCCTCACAGATGGGTTTGCTGGTGTTTCTTCATGTTACTCGAGTGACTAAAACTTTTGCCGCAGTGACTGCAGCCGAACGGCTTCTCTCCCGTGTGGTAGCGCAGGTGCACTGTCAGGTAGCCCGACTGACTGAACCTCTTCCCGCACACCGAGCAGCAGTACGGCTTCTCCCCTGTGTGCACCCTGCTGTGCTTCTTGTAGTCGCCCGCATGTCTGAAGGTGCGGCCGCAGAGCGAGCAGCTGTAGTGTTTTCGGACGTTTCTCTGGAACGCTTTAGAGGCTGAACCAGCCGCTGTCGTTTGAGTGGTGTGTTGTTTTTCTGTACTGCCAAATCTCTGAGATAGTGGCTCTTCTAAGCCATTTTGGTCCAGGCTGAAGACAACGCCTGACTGTCTGTAGGGTCCTGAATTGACTTGAGGATGTTCCAGGGTTAGTCTGTGTGAGGAGGGAATGCTTGGATCAGCATCATCATAGAGGTGATTTGTGGTGTACACGGCGTCTTCATCTGATGTAGGCTCTACCTTCATTTTCGGATCACTTTCAGAGATTGTGGCTGCAGCGACAACACGGTTTGAAATTGGTGCCGACAATCCATTATCAGTCTCTGTCTTAACAGTTCTTTGATTGTTCAAGTTACCGCCACCGAAATGTGGTGCCGCCACAGTTCTGGGGGAGAGACAGGGGGTGGCTAATGATGAGATGGATGCGTCACAATCAAGGTCTTCAAATGAATATGAGGGACAAATCGCTGCGATGTCCTTATCAGAGGGGATGAGTTCAATGTCCTCCTCCAGCTCTTCTTTCTGTTTCTGATCCATGAGATGCAGCTCAGGGGAAATCTGGGGCACAGTTCCTGCACAACAAACAAAGGTGACAAAGCACAGAAAAAGACATTTTTATCAAACAGTCCCAACATTTCTGGACAACACTTCAGCACTGCCATGTCTTACCATTGCCTTCCAGTTTGAACTTATCCTGCAGCTCCTGCAGCCTCCTCTTCAGACTCTGGTTCTCCCTCTGTGTTCTGGCAGTTTTCTCCTGGTACTCTGACACAGTCTCTTTCACCACCTCCAGAACCTCCTGCACAGCTTTACACAGCAGCTTTTCCACTCGGGCGTTCAGGCGCTCGATTTTGGACATCTTCATAGATTGATGGATAGGAGGTATTGATCACTGTGCTCGCTTCATGGACGTCTGCAGGAGCAACATGCTGTCGACCATTATGATGACCTGAGTTTGCCCTCACAGATCTATACCCACTAGCAAATGATGATTAACTATTATTTATTGCAGATATGACTGCACAAATACAGATTATCTCAACAACATACCGACGGATTTGAACAAAACAAACACTATTTCACCTTTAAACAGGCTAAAACAGACGGGCTCCTCAGTATTATAATAGTTTTATTACCAGTTTTAACAAAAGGAAGAGCAGCATACCTTGACTCCAACCTGATACCGTCAAATACTGTCGCAGTCTGTGATGAATCCCGGATTATCTGATAGTGATCCACATGAAAACCCTCATTGTTTACAATATTCACACTTGTACAGAGACTCGATACTGGGTTGGGATTCCCATCTCAGATCATGTCAGACCAGGACTCCGTTTGGCATCTATTGATATAGCTCTTCTCGAGGATAAACGAGGCCACAAATGGTTTGGCAAATAAATATCACCATAAACGTGGGTATTGTGCGCACGAACCATGACCACCCACATCACCATCTCCTTCCTGGGTTTTACAGACGGCTGGCATCCAGCGGGAGGTGCGTTGCTGCCATCTGCTGGTGAGGACGCAAACTACCGTAAACACCCAGTCAGACTAATCTTTTTGTGGTTTATATCCCGCACAGTCTGATTTAGTGAAAATAGCATTTTCGAAAGATTTCTCCTGCAACAATGGACCATCATCATCTCCACCATCCATCCTTAAAAGTCTCTGACAGTAAAAACACATTCCACAAGTCGAGATTCTCTTTCCCTCCTCCTTTTATTTCCCTTTGTAACTCGTGAGGTGACTCAGATTACAGCAAGCTAATGATAACTTATTCAACAACACATCACGACTTTTCATCATTTCATCAGTCATTTCAGCAACAGATTGCATTTACACAAACAAAAAAAGTGCTTGAAAAAGATGTAAAGATGGATACCATATTCAACCATTTCACCGCAATTAATCTTTTTTTTTCTTCAAATACAAGAAGCAGCTGTGAGACTGTTACAAGATGGCGAAAGCTGTTCATACAAACTAAGTAGTGAAGTTACATTCTCATAAAGGTCCTTTTCACCGGACATTTTAAAGTGTAATAACGCAGCTCCTGAATGTAAACTGGCAGTAATGTGCTCATGGAGTTGTTTCCTCAAACAGACTGAGCAGGTTCTTTGGTTCAAAGTTGGGTCGGGGTAAAGACTCCTCCGCTCGGATGAAGCTGCGACCACGTCGCTGCGAGGACTTGGCGGGTGAAGAATATAGGCTGCATGTGGAGTTTTCTGTGTGCATGGGGCTCGCACTGGGTGTCACTGTGTGGCAGGAACCATTTGAGTAGATGGTGGAGGGGGTGTGTGCTAAGTTACAGGAGGACCAATCACCCAGATCTGAGTGAGTGGGTGTGTGTTGAGGACTTCGATGACTGTGTGTCTGTGAACCTGGGAGAGGAGTGGATGTGCTTTCCACAGAAAATCTGGATTTGACCCTGTGGAGGAAATGTAAAACATCAAGCAGGGGATTTGACAGAAATAGGAAATTCAGCTCAAGGCAAACGAAGTGTCCCAGCAGCCATTTCTTTACGTTGCTGGATATTCATACAAGAAAGACATTTCTAAGACATAAAATGAAGTTGTGAATCAGTTACAATTCTTATATACTGAAGTGACTTAGAGTAAGAAGATCTCTTTGTGCCTTCAGAGTTAAGAGAGACAATGAATCTCTACCTGTTCAAGAAAGTGGGGGAGAGCTCTGGGTCTGTGGGCTCCAACAGAAACACTGCATCATCCTCTGGGCTATCTGAGTCGGCATGCATGGCGCTGAGAGGCAGGGTTAAATCCCTGTCCCAGCTATCTTTTGGAGGAGTGCAGGGCGCTGGCTTGGTCCAATGAGGGAGAGAGGACAAGTGAAGGGAAGACAAGAGTCTACACCCAAAGCACACGAACAGCTACAAGAAAAAGACCAGAAAAATATAAAAACGTTGCGTCCAAGCATTACATTTTCATTGTACTTGTACACATTTAATGATTTAAAACCAATCCCCAAACAATGATTAAAAGGTTTATTAGACACATTCATTACCTGACAGAGGGCGACCAGTTTCAGTGCGCTCTCTGCAACCAATAGATAGATGCGCCTTTTCCACCGGTGTTTCCAAACAGAGGGGAGTGCGAGAAGCTCAGAGACTGTCGGCCTCTCAGATGGTTCTGGGGCCAGCATCTTCCGCAGTACTGTCTGAAGCTCAGCTGACAGGCCTGTAAACACAGATGGAAACAGTACAAACACAAGTCATCTGGATAAAGATAATAAGACCATCTATACGGACTGGAAAGGAAGTGGATCTTACTGCTGGTAAACTCTGAGGGAAGGCAGCCTTGTCTGAGCTGTTGCCAGCCCTCTCCACCATTTGGAACCTCAATATTACAGGCAAGCTCCAGAATAGAAACACCCAAACTAAATGAAAAGGATTCAACAATATTTAGGCTTTAATATAAGTCAGATCAATTCGTTACATATTTTGAACATCATTTCATTTTCTCATTTATGGTACCTGAAAACATCTGCAGCAGGTCCATACTCCCCATGGAGCAGCTCAGGGGCCATGTACCTGGGATCTCCCTCCTGGCCATCCTCTTTCACTTTTCCCTCTACAGGCTCTGTACTCTTTTGTTTGAGCTCAAGCAACAGCCCGAAGTCTCCAAGCTTGAGACGTCCAGACTCAGTCATAAGGACGTTAGCAGGCTTGAGGTCCAGATGCACAAAACCATGAGAGTGTAAGTGTTGTAGTGCTGAGAGGAGGTCGCACAGGTAGGCCCATGCTGCAGACTCATCTGGATTCAAAAACGAAAGCCAAGTTAGTATGAAGCAGCAAAATATCATGGTTAATCTGAATAGATTTCATCATCTCTTTAAGACAGACCTGGGCCTGGAGGCTGGTTCTCAGCATGGAGCAGCAAGCTGGTGCTACACAGCTCTGTCTGAATGTATAGTCGGCCACACTCCTCCCAGGCTGCCACAAAATGCAGGAGGTGAGGATGAGGACACAGGCGCTCATGATTCCTGGCTTCCCTCACGCTCCGGTTCCTCTCACTGCTGCCCCTGAAGCGATGAGCGGAGCGCTTGACTGCATATTGGTGGCCGTCCCGGTTGCTTTGTACCTGCAAAAATACAGAAAATGCAGAGGTCTTGTCTTCTGTTGGGGAATCTCCAAAAGATATTCCTGGTCAGTGAGAATTATGGTTTACTGAGATATCTAAATTTGTACGGTGAGCTTCCCCATTATGAAATCAGAACACAGATGTTCACAGTCAAGTTTTTTTTTTTACAGAAACACAAGAAAAGGAAGGAAGAGATAAGAGGCACTGCCTATTAGTTTGCCATATATTTTCGAATTAGATCCAATTTCCGATGTTCATATTAGAGACTCCCAACACAGTCCCTTATGTAGCTCTGATTTTAAGTGCCTTAAACTTGAGAAAAATTTAGTATATGTATTATTTCACTTTCATCCAGTTTTTTAAAATGCATTTTTTTTTTCTTGCTCACCTTGTACACCTCTCCGAAAGATCCTCTTCCCAGCAGGCCCAAATTCGTGAAACACTGATTAAAATAGGACTGCTTTTTGCCTGGATCGTATATAGAATTTGGAGGGGGAGACTTACTAAGGGAACAAGACAGGGGTGTCCAGGGGGACGGATGCTGGGGGAACACCCTGCTGAGAGGGGGACATCCCTTGGAAGGTGGCAGTGGGGGCAGAGAATGTGAGTGCCTGGCAGGCGAAGAGTAAGATGTGCTGGACGCAGACGACGAGGAAAAAGGGAGACGGCGCTTTTTGAGGGAGAAGGACTGCTCTGCGTGGGAGAAGTGGGTCGGAAGGGGGAGAGAGACCCTGGACACTGTGGTTTCTACTGCCACTGACATCGTGTAAGGACTTCTTCAGTTTCTTTCTTTGAAGACAGTGACCTGCAACAATGAAAAGAAAACTTTAAAACACAAGCAATCTTGGCTGACGGGTAATATGGATGTACCATTTTTGCACTGCTTTTGCCCATTAAATGTGGCTTTTTTTACTGATGGCCAGAACCTTGCTGATCTAAAACTTTGGAGAACCAATCTCTCATCTGCCACAGAACAAAAGCAAAGACTGAATATTTAAATGTTACCCTGAAACATAAACACTTAAACTCTGACATACAATATAAACTAAATAATCTGACTTGCCAATAGACAATGCAAATCTGTTCAGGCACAAAAAATATCTGTGTTACTAGAGTTAGTAAAATTAACCCAATCTCGGTGGAGAATCTCTTCTCCATCTTGGTCACACTTTCTCACGATTAGCAAAATCTGAGATCCTGAACATCCTGCTCGACAGGTTGTCTGATATCAGTATCGATCAGATTGAACAGACCTGCTGAATGTCACGTTACTGTAACGTTAGCAAGGTCCACTGAGTAAACCCTCGACAACTCTAATAACGTCAGTCTTCAACTGTAATATTTACTTCAGTTAACACAACTTAGTTAAAATAACTGTTGCTAGCGTTAACATAATTCCAGGCAGTATGTTAGCATTGTTCATTCTTTGCCGTCACTGACAAATGTCACCTTACATAAAACACATTTTGGCTAACATTAACCAGGTTAAGGGCGGACCCAGCCGACGAAAACAACAACATAACCTAACGTAGCTAGCTAGCTAATTCAAAGTCAAATGTAACGTGCTGTAACTGACAGTTCGGAAATAAGTAAAGTACAATTAAGTAACATTATCACGTACCATAATCCAGTTTTAACGTCTTCAAAGCAGTGGGGTTTGGATAACCGCTGTATCCAAATCAAACTGCGCGTACACCCCTCAAGCATTTAACTACCTCGCGCCAAATTCTGAAAATTATACGCAGTATTCCGTAGCTGCCTTCCGTGAATACTGAGTGCTCATCTGAATTGCGCAATATCCGTACGCGGTGCAGTCTGGGGTTCTGCTGCACAACACAGGGCTGGCGCAACTGGCTAGCTAGCTGACCACTTGAAATGGTAACTTTATTATTATCAATCGTTTTGTCAGATTTCTGTCTAGATAGAGGCACTGAATTAACGTTTAACTCGTTGTTAAAAAGCAGAAGCGCTGTAATGACCAACGATACTGTCGGGTGTAGAAATGTTAATTTCAGTGTTGTTTTTGCTAACCAGCTAACGCTAAGTTTGCTATGCTAGCTTCGCCTTCTACAGCGAGAGGTGTAGCTAGCGAGGTAACTTATCTTTGCTTGGCTAACCTTGGAAGTGATGTAGCTAACGTTAGCCAGCTAAACCAGTTTGGGAAGTCTGATCTGCTGAATGTGTAATGCCACTGTCAGACCTACACGGTCTATTAATTTAACTGACAGGCCTAATTTTGGCTCAGAACTCTGAAGGCTGTCTCGTGTTGGCTAACTTCACGTTAGCTTAAATGTACGTCTGCTTGCCACTGCTCACTGTTGTTGCTAGCTTATGAATCAATGACATGTCAGCAGTGTTAGTGAATTCTTCTGTATTCGGTTAAAAGACTTACCTGACACATTGGCGAAACAACCACCTATGACGTGCTTACATTTCCTTGAAAGGATTCCCTAACAATAGTCCTTTGTAAGGTGTTTGAAACAGGTGCCAGATGGACACCTATAAATGACTTAAATGGCCTACTAAGATGTGTTGTCAAATGTAGAGGTTCTTGCCATTTAACCTGGTTATGAATTACCTGAGCCACAGATCCCATTCTCAATTGAGAACAACACTTCAGGACAAAACTAATCATGTTGGCTTTTGGACACAGTTTTATTTAACATGTCATTAATTCCATGCCCACTTTCCATCAGGACGTGTTCTTAATGATCCGGCGTCACAAGACCACAATCTTCACAGATGCCAAGGAGTCCACCACTGTCTATGAGCTGAAGCGCATCGTTGAAGGAATTCTTAAGAGAACACCTGAAGACCAGAGGCTCTACAAAGTGAGTTTACAGCCAGTTATTCCAGTGGTGCCTCATTAAGTCTGTTAAATGCATGCTGAAATTTACTGAAGCATTCCTATTGGCACGTAACTTGTCTTTCCTCGGAGTAACTAAAATATTCTGTGTCATTTTCTTCTTTCGTTTCACAGGATGACCAGTTGCTAGAGGACAGCAAAACTCTGGGTGACTGTGGCTTCACCAACCAGACTGCCAGACCTCAAGCCCCAGCTACAGTTGGTCTGGCCTTCCGCATTAATGGTATGTTCAGGTTATGTTATTTGTGTGTTTCTAGGATCAGGGATATTTTGTATTTTTCGTTAAATGAGGTGGTTTTCAGGAAAACAAAAGTATGTCCCGTCTTTCTGCTTCCTTTCAACTTTTTTCTGCCTTTCTCAATGTGGAATTATTCCATCTTGGTTTGGACTTACTTGGTTACTTAAATTGTTGAATGTTGGTAATTATTTGCAAGATTGATTGCAACTGTTTGCACTCTGTGCTGGTTAATCTGTATCAGTCTCATTAAGCCCCTAATGATCTGTATTTGGGTGCTGTGGCAGTAATTATGTCAGTGGATTACTGTGATTATCAACTACTGTAACTCTGAATTCTCTGGCACTGTTAAATACCAGTCTATGGTGTTCAGTGCTGTCTAAGATGTATTTTTAGATTAAATAATGCAATTTTACTCCGTTACACTCATCTCATCTCAGTGTGCCTTGTCTACTTCTGTCAGTGATTTTCTGACATGTTGAACACTTTTAATTAACTTTCTGGCTGTGCAACTTTTTGGTAAAGGTCTTTATTAATAATAATAATAATAAGACTTAATTTGTTTAGTGCCTTTCATACAAGAAATGCAGCTCAAACTGCTTTACAACAAAGACATTACATTTGCCAAGTGCTTCACGTAAAAAGAGAGAATGCATAACATAAGATCAGGTCTCCACCTAAACTCAATCATTGTCATAGTGCATCTAAATTAGTCTTTTGGTTTCTTTAATCTGCATTGCATTTGTGTGTGGCCTGAAGTCATGGCTATGTCGCCTGTACTGTAATTTCCCTTTACATGAATGTACATGAAATTACAAGGCATAAGACAACAGTTGACAAAGAAGGTGAATACGGCCCATTTTAAATTTGATGTGAGCCTGAGACAAATCTCTAGAAATTAAATTTGAATTGAACTTCAAGTCATGTGTGAATGTAGTTGAAATATGATTCACTGTCATTTTTACAAGTGCATTAACCAGAGTAGTTCTTCCTTTCAAGCTTTGGAATATCCACTGACTTGCCACAGTTAGCGCTCACTGCAGCAACCTTATGACATGACTGATGTAGCCACATGCCGACAGAGCTAATGTTTCCTTGTCTCCCCTGCCCTGCAGATGAGATGTTCGAACAGCTGCACATCGAGGCCTTCTCCAGCCCCCCAGAACTCCCTGATGTGATGAAACCTCAGGACTCTGGTAGCACTGCCAACGAACAGGCTGTGCAGTGATGACAGGGAGAGGAAACGAGCAATGGAGAGAAGGGTGGAAGTGGGTGTGTGTGTGTGTGTGTGTGGATTAATTGCAGTGGAGAAGTAGCGGGGTGGAGGATATGTAATGTAATTTCAGTTGAGGGATTGGGACGTTGTCGGTAACCAAGCCTACCCATGTTACCTTCATGCTATCATCCTAGCATCCCCCCGGTTTGCTTCACAAGTCACTTTTTTTTTTTTTTTAACCCATCATGATTTCCACATCACATGCAGTCCTGCCCCTTGACTTTGCTCTTAAGCACCAACTGGCTCAAACTTTTTGTGTGAGGAAGTTGGTATGGAAAGTATGATTGTGTGTGTGTGTGTGTGTGTGTGTGTGAGAGAGAGAGAGAGAGTGTGAGTTATTATAATTATTATCATTAATATTTTGGAAAAGGTGAAAAAGTAGTTGTGTGTCACATTGCTCTAGAAGTAACATGCTTAGGAAAGGAGTCCGGTGTCTCGGCAAACTGCATGAACAGGTTCAAAACAAAGACTTTATTTTCACAGAAACAGATAAACCCTCACCTGATAAGTTTCCTTGGTCTGATTCTCTCAGTTTTGTTGTACATTTCTGATTTGATTTCATACCAGGAAAGAAAGTCTTTATAATAATTATGTTTAGCTTTTTCTTGTCATTTTGTTTTTTCAGTGTGTTTCACTTGTCACTTCGTTGTTGTTTGTTTCATGCACTGAGACCAGAGGCAGGTACCTCTTTGACAACAGAGGGACGTTTTTGGTCAAAGGACATTCAGCCTGTGGCATGCAGTATGCACAGGAGGAGAATTTTCCCGCGATAAAACTTATGCTTTGAAAATACATACATCACCACATCACCAACATCAATGTGGCAACTTCCCCTAATCACACAAACATAGCCTGTAACTGTGAGCTTGCTTGATTAAAAGTTTTTCCTGTTTTGTTTTTTACACTGCTGGCTGACTTTTATTAACAGAGGTTTGTACCAACATTTAATGAGGATAACAGCATTCGGTGTTAAAGAAGCTGGGCAGGGCTGGAGCTAAGACAGGCCTTTTACACAGCAGACGTTCTGGCTTGTCGTAGGAAAACCACAGATGCTCCTAATAACATTTACAGTGGCTCTGTTGTGTTCAAGTGTCCCAATGAGGGCGGACAGTGAGTCAGCGTGTTCAGTGAAACCCTGAACCCAAAGCAGCTCAATCAAATTCAGCCATTGTTCATTTCAGTATTAGCACTTGTGCTTGAGCACCTGAAGTACAGTTCTATTTTCTAATTATACAGTTCACACATTGGGTTTTACTGAGGACAGTCAACATACAAATAAGATTTTTTTCAGCTATTTTAGGGCCAAGAAAAGTCAAGGAGTTTATAAGTAAATCTGTTCAACAAATCATCTATTTTCCTCACCCTCCCCACACCTCTAGGGGGTCCTAAAAGTGCGCTGTGCTGGGAGCTTCAGAAGCTGCAGGGACCATAGTGGCTTTAAACCGGCCGCAGAGATCCCCTCATGCAGCAAAGTCATGGAGAGAATCCACAGTCCTCATTCTGTGTAAAAAAAAAAAAAATAAAAAAAATAAAAAAAAATAAAAAAAAATGCCTTAAAAGCTCTTGGGACGGGACATCTTTGCTTCCAGTGTGAACGAAGAGATCAGCAACTCAATATATGAGAATGTGTAATATTATGTTTAAAACGGTGGTTAAAATAATTGAATCTGCTTTTTTAAA
Source organism: Chaetodon auriga (assembly GCF_051107435.1). Lineage (NCBI taxonomy): Eukaryota > Metazoa > Chordata > Actinopteri > Chaetodontiformes > Chaetodontidae > Chaetodon > Chaetodon auriga. The sequence goes on from NC_135093.1 coordinate 10,870,765, forward strand.
TTCTAATAATTTTCAAGAAAAAAAATAAAATCGAACAGTTGAATTGGAAAGCATGAAAAAAAAAAGATTTTTTTTCCCCAAGTCTCTTACAAGTTATCAGATAAATTCTCTTGTTGCTGGTCCGGGATAAAAGAAAAAGTGACGTCCATGATTTTTTTTTTTTTTTTTTCTTGAAGGGGGGTGTCTTCCCGTCTCTGATGATCCCTGGGTTGTCCCCCCTGTGAAGGACGCCTGTAAATACATTCCCTCTTATTCTCTTACAGTCGCTCTTTCTCCGGCGCTTTGGCCGCAGCAGCCGCGCGCTCGGCCGCAGGCTGCGCAGCTCGCGGCGCCGCTAAACGCTTAATTTTCTCTCCCAAATATGGACGAGGAATGTCCAGGATGACGTCTCGTGTCCGGGGAATGCGGGGTTTGTAACCACATTTATTTAACTACGCCTTCTCCAGTCTGAGGTCCTGGTAGGCATTACACAGGAAGAGAGCCGTGTAGGAAAAAGAAACGGGGCGCCCTCCTCCTCCTATTCCTCCTCCTCCTCCTCCTCCTCTCTTGGCGGATAACGGTGTCCAAGAAGTTACTCGGGACCGACGGAGACAATAGTCTCCTCTTGCGGGCTTCGATACGCGTCCATCACCACTTATTAATGCTGTCCGCGTCCGTGTTGACTCACACAAACAGGGAAACACTCGACTGAAATCAGATCATGGACGATTTGGGTAAGTGTTGTCGAGCGTTGTAACTACATGGTGAGATATCTTGAGGGGATCTTTGGGGAAGGGGTGGTGTGCCCAAACAGAGGAAATAAGGTCTGTTCATTCTGGCAGTCACAGAGGAGTAGAATTTGCTTCCTTTGTCCACAAGAGGCTGTAATGTAAAGGGGGTTTTATTGGCTTCCATCGGATTCTAACATAAGGCAGAGAAAAGCAAAAACTTCCATTGTATGAGGGCTTTTTCTCATGATATCTTATGATGGTTCATTATCCTGATCACAGAGCGCTTCCATCCTCTGAGATTCTAATTTCTTGCAGAATTGTGTTTACATTTCCAAGCAAACAAATGCACTCACACTCTCACAGGTAACAGATGAAGTGCTGCTACATTGCTCTCTGTCCGCCTCGCCGCTGTTGAGTGGTTTGTGCATGCCCTGCAAATTCAATATACGGGTCGTAAATTAGATTTCAAGGGATCCACTGTGGGCTTTCCTCATCCATTAATACTAACAAGTCGGGGATGGAGAGAAGCCACGTAATGTGCAAGAGAGTGTTTTCCATTTTGAAGACATCCAAGGAGAGAACATGCCTTTTCTGCTCATAAAGATGCTTTCTTAGAACAACGTTATGAGAAGCTGACTCTTTGTGTTTGGGAATGACTGTGTTGGAAAGGCCCTGAAATAGCCCAGGGCCACACTGCTGTTTCAAGAAGCCACAGAGTTCAATGAAAATAGACAGGCCTTTTTGCCTCAGCTGGCTTTTTTTGGGGGTTTTTTTCGACTTGAAGTCCACTTCAGAATTGGGGGATTTATGCTATTCAAGCAATACGGGAAGGAATGGCTAGATGTTGCCAAGCACATCTGGGCACATCTGGATTGGATTGCACGCAGCGAGACCGAGTTACTGGGTGACTGGGTGAGTGTTTAAGTCAGGCAGTAGCCATGTTCGGGACGCTCGGTCCTCGCTGTTGTCCAACGATGTTGTAAGTTTTTGTGCTGGATCTGGTGAGGCTTTTCGGTGAGAGAGACCACTTGTTAGAGAGTCCTTTGGCCAAGACAAACAAGTCGACAGGCAGCTCTAAATATGGTCATAGTTCCCATTGAGAGAAGTTCAGCTCCTTATATGAGCAGTTTAGTCTGTTAGAGTATGTGTGTGTGTGTGTGCGTGTGTGTGTAAGAGACAGGGACTCACATTAGGGAGGAGGAGGGCAAGTAGTATATGCACAAGACTCCCACCACATGGTCGTACCAGAAGTGTGAATCATCTGGGACAGAAGTGACCGCGGCGATGATCTAAGGCAGAGTAAATGAGTTTAGGTTTATCATGTCGGAAAAGGTCCAGTCCGAACATCCTACAAAGGCCACCTGAACGTGGGAGTCAGAGTCAGATCATTCTTGACCTTGGAAAAATTCACCACCGTTTAGTAGCTGTGTTACGTAGAATAAATATAACTAAACGGACCTTGTGGTGTTCAAAAGTGCTGAATCCCAGGCCAAGAATGGACTCAGCTCATGAGCCAAGATGGACAAGGGTTCTTTAAAAGAGCTCAGAAAAAATAGGAAATTTGAGACTTTTCCCCGCACTGCTCCATGTTACCAAAACTCCACCAACCCAAGCAGAGTTACCTGGTTTATCTGGAGGGAAGAGGTCTGCAGCACATGGGTATAATTAAAGCTTCTTAACAAGGGACAGCACCTTATTAAAAAGCTCTAAGTATAATGCTCCAGACCTCACCACTCCAGATCCTGTCCTGCATGTTGAGGGATTGGTTGGAGCTCTGGTTTTTACCTGGTTTCATATGATTCTTAGGATCTACAGTAACTTGTGTCCCAGAGTGTGCTTGTGTATGTTAATAACAGATAAACCACTGTACAGGACGCACCTCCCACTAACCCGAGTCTGTCCTAATGCTACGAGATGCAGTCGGGAGTGTGTGAAAATATTAATTGAGCTGAGGCCAAAAGACACCAAACCTAGACATCAATGTAACACAACCGAAATGTAATGGTTGTCTCTGTAATCGTATGTCTTAACACGGGAATCTTTCTCATCTGTCATCCGTCTTATGATGTGAACCCAGTGTGAGAAAATGACCCTGATGATAGTGATAGTCATGGTGATGTCATCACTGTTAGCTCAGCTTGGTCTTAGAGACTACAATCTATCAATCAATCTGAAGGGTGGTGTGGATGAAGGGGTCCATCAGCTCATGGGGGTCCATTGGGCAAAAAAAAAAAAAAAAAGCTGCTAAATGAATGCTTAGTATGTCATCAAGGTTAAGTCATTGTCAGACAGCTTTGAGTTTGTGATCAGTCATGTTCAGCTTTGGCCTTCAGTCGCACGTAGTCGGGCTTGTCAGCTCGAAATGATGTCATGCAGCAAGTTTAGTTTCTGGACAAGTTCCGCTTCAGCCTGGAGCGACTGAGTGTGTGAGGGAGGGGGGTGGAGTGGATTTAGATATCAGTTGCCAGACACTCTTCCTCCTCTGCTTCCTTTCCACGCCAGCATGTCTTGGATGTGAATGCAGAAATGTTTGTGTGCTCTAATAACTCCGCTGTGTCGATGGATTATCTCTGGGTTGCGCCAGTGCTGACTGTCCTGCCTTCCGACTGATTAGTGTCGGAGGACGCCCGTTGTCCTCCGTGTCGTGTCTGACGTGCTGTATTGGTCACACAGGCTCTCTGTCTCTCCTTAGGAGTGCCTGAGCCACCTAACTACCCTCTCAGTCCTCGTATTGTTGTGTTTGGTACGTAACTGTCTGTGCATGACTTTCATTCTGTCTGCCGGTGCATCATGTGCTTGTTTAACCTTGCTTTAACTTCGTCTTCTGTCCTGTGTGTTTTCCTTCCCATCTGCACTGCATGCTTCTTAAATCCATTTCCTAACTCTTTCTAACTGTTTCCTTTTGATGCTTCATAAACAAACATCATCAGAGACATTCATAAAGATGTAGTGATGCATTATGAGACAGTTACCTCTATAATTAATAATTAATTCTTATCAAAAAGCCAAATTAATGGTCGATCTAACCAAACCTCCATCACATTCATGCTCTTAGTTATGTCATTTCTGTCTCTCTTATAGTTTTCTTTGTTTCACCTCTCACATCCAGATGCCCTCCTCGCTGATCTGGAGAACACCGGCTCTCCTCTCGCTCGGTGTCCAGTCCTGCTCACCTCTGACCCTCCACAAAATGCTGACAGCACCGAGGACTCCACTCCCACCCGGCCACCGCCACCCGCCTACACCCCGCAGCAGGTAGACCATCAGATTTGGATCATTGTAGTCTTATCTAAACGGCCTAACCTTTGCTGGGAAATACTCCCTGTGTCTTCTTCTGTAATATCTTCAATGAAAATCTTGATCGATCGTGCGTCTGTTTTGTCTCTCAGACGGTTTCTGCCGCCATGAAATCCACCCAGAACTCCAGCCCAGACAAATTATACAGGTAACTCCTCCTCTGAACCGCCACACATGACATGATGGACACGCAATCTGTTATATTATCATGCTGAACATCTCAAAAGGAAATATTGTACTTTTTAATCCACATTTATGTGATAATCATAATTACATTTTACTCTGCAGATTCAGATTAATCATGTAAAATCTAATCAACACATTGATTATGATGCAATATTATAGATTATAGATTAAGGTAAAACCCTATTGATCCCTGGAGGAAATTCACAAGCCACCCAGCACGCAAAGTACATGAAGTAGTTAAAATTAGCTCCAACTTTAGCAGCGTAAACGTAACATCTTGAATGCAGGGCTATGTTTGCACTGTGCTACTTTTACTTAAATACCTTCTTCCACATCTGGTGAAAAGAAGTTGATTCTTCAGATTTGGCATCAGAGGGAAAAGCCTCATTGTGTTTGCATGGAGAAACATTATGGACAAATGAGAGTATTCTGCTGCTACATGACTCATTTCTGAATGGACAAAGTTTCGGAGTCTCCTGTTATTCATGACCAGGATGGAGCAACCACATCAATGGCAGGATGTTACCTAACCCCTGTCTTGTATTCCTTACAGCACAGTGTGTAAACCACGCTCTCCCCGCGCAGCAGACCCTCCTCCAGCCTTCTCCTCCTCCTCGCTGTTGGGAGGAGGTCTGAGTGAACTGGACCATCTGTTGCAGGAGCTAAACGCCACCCAGTTCAACATCACAGGTCAGTGTGTGTGTGTGTGTGTGTGTGTGTTTATATCCCTGCCTTTACCTCTGAGGTCAATCTTTTCTCATATATGATGTTGTTTTGCCATCAGATGAGATCCTGGCTCAGTTCCCTTCTTCTAAGAAAGATGAGAGGGACAAGATTAAGGATAAGGCCACAACCTCTTCTTCCAGGTATCGTTTAGTCAAATCTAAATTATTGAAGTAGTTCGCTGCAATTTAGGTGGTTGTTCTGCGCAACAATCTGCTTAATATTTTAACGGTTTAAACTGATTTGCAGCCAGATATGAGTGAGGAAATGTGATTTTCTTTTCCATTCAGATCTGTTTTGTGCAGGTACTACATTTTCAATGACAAACGGCTTTTTGAAATAGTTGCACTTACAGTCAGCAGCATTCATTTTATGAACGATACTCAGAATTCACTGGCACAGTCCCACTCTGTTTAATTTTGGCTGGTATATTAAGGCGCTGCAATGGCTTTATTGCCGACATCTTTCTCTTTAGGCAAACACCTCAGTGTGGCCAAAATGTTGGTAATAAAATCATTTGAGCTTAGTGTGTAGTCAGCTTTTCTTCAGCATTTTAAGTAAGATCAGTGTGTTTTGTGGTTTTATTAAATCAGTTGTCTTTTGTATCCTAGCTCTGCGAAGCCTTCAGCAACATCCGCCACACTGGAATTGGACAAACTGATGGCTTCTCTGTCAGACTTCAGAGTCCAGAGCACAGTAAGAGTCCACACAACAGCATAAAAATGACCCAGAGAGGCTAAACCTGTCAGTCTTTCAGTGTGAATCTCTAGCTGTTCCAGGTTTTAACACATCTTACACTGCTTCATTCAGGGAGACGTTCACTTGACTTCATGTGATGACTTCACTGTTACTGCGTGGCCCTGCCGCAGCACATGGCCCCTGGTATAAATCAGTCACCAGATCGGGCCTGAGGATGGAAATTAGTCTTGGTGGAGATATTTTCCAGCTTCAAAAATAGCTTCAGATAGATGGAAGTCAGACTTATAGATCCACGTTTAGTGTGGTATATAATCCAGTCATTCTGCTTTGCAGCCAGTCAGTGACTAGCACGTGAGCAATGTTCTGTTCTGTCGTTTTCGGCTTGTTTGGCTCCAGTCTGCAGTCCAGCTGTGGCTAATAAACAAGCATGAGCAGGAGGTTATGTGAACAGATCGAATACCCCTTTCTCTGTTATAAATTGGATGTTCAGTACATTTGAAGATGTTGATCCGCCCCTGGTTTTTAACCTTTCTCGGCTTTGGTCCCGACTGAAATATTTCAGTGACTGTAAGATGGATTGTCATGATATTTTTTACATGCATGATCCACAGACGACTGCATTTAAGACTACACATTTAAGACCAAAATTCAGCAAAACTAATGAATTTCCTTCAGATACACTTCATGTTTTGTGCTAATTAGCAAATTTTAGCATTCTAGCAAACTATGATGACAAAACTGCATAAACATTATAGCTGCTTATCATGTTAGCATTGTCGTTGAGAGCCAAACATGTCTACTTTCAGTGATTTCCTGCATTTACCAGAAATACTTCAGACAAATTCCAGAGAACAGGCATGAATGGGCTCATAGAGAACCAGCCTCCTAGTTCCTAAATTTTGTGGTTTCCTTCACAAAATGCTGCCTGTACTGTAGTTGCATTATGTTGTACAATCCCTTCAATGCAGGTTACTGTTAACACAGGATTTGGTGTTTCTGCCACTTCCACAATGGGGTTTTGTCCCATTTTTAATAGCTGAGCAATGGCCTGAAATGTTACGTTTAAATAAGCCTCTTCCGCGGGAGTCACCGTCTTTTACGGCAGTTAATTTCAGAACAGCTGTAGATTGATGATAAACTCTTGGAGAATTGAAATCCCAAAGACAGACGTGATGTCCATCATTTTTATTTGTCTTCTCCCAGCCAGCTGTGCCTGTCAGTCCAGTGGTGACAGCACCGCAGCAGCCCGCCGCCCCCCCACAGCCCTCATCTGGCGGCTCGCTGGACAGCATGCTGGGGCTGCTTCAGTCAGACCTGAGTCGACAAGGAGTTCAAACATCCTCCAAAGGCAACTGTTCAGCTTGTCAAAAGCCAGTGGTGGGACAGGTGAGTCATCAAAATCGCTCTATATGGAATTTAAAAACGTATGTTACGCTTGTGACAACCTATTTTTATTCATATTTGATGCTTAGAACCTGCGGCACATGTTCCAAAAATCTTGTTCACTGCATCCATTTGAGTAATTTCCCGAGAAAATGTGTGTCATCATTCACAGAGAGGGTATTTGAAGGATATTGCGCATTAATCTCCTTGTGACTGGTTGCTCTCGCTCAGGTGGTAACAGCCCTGGGAAAGGTGTGGCACCCAGAGCACTTTGTGTGCACTGAGTGTGAGACGGAGTTAGGCAGTCGCAACTTCTTTGAGAAGGACGGACGGCCGTACTGCGAGTCGGACTACTTCACCCTCTTCTCCCCACACTGTGCACAATGCAACAAGCCCATCCTAAATGTGAGGGACTTGCATGTCGTGTTACGCAGAGCCTATTTTGACATGAGCAATGAATACCCCAACCCCGCTGAAGCCATTTTAACAGTGTATTCCTCTTGTTGTTTAGAAAATGGTCACCGCTCTGGATAAGAACTGGCACCCAGAGTGTTTCTGCTGTGTTAAGTGCAGCCGGGCGTTCGGAGAGGAAGGTAATGGGCGGCACGTCCTGTCTGGGTGCGACGCACAGCTGTTAGCAGTGAACTTCAGCAGCTTACAAGCTACAATAAAAAAACATGCATATTCAGTTAATGATTCATTTAATCATTGAGGAAAACACCACATGATATTTGTTGACTGTTTATTTTAGTATAAACATCTTTAGGAGGTAGAAATCTGCATGCATTTCCACATACTGTTTGACCCCTTGGGGGCTCCTGTGACCTTGCTTTAAAAGCTGCTAATCTCCCCAAAACATTTCATTTGTATGGTTTCCAAAGGAGACTTAATGCTCTGTTCTAAAGGCAGTTCCACCCTGCCAAGAATCCAGGAAAGACTTGGCCAGATTTCAAGCAGAACAGACTTTGAATCAGTTAAACCTTAAACAATTACAAACATATTGTAGTTTTATGTTCCACAGAGCAGAGTCACATGGAAAAGGTTCAGGCAGTGTGTTTTTCCAGCCTCATCCAGTTCATTTAACAAAGAAACTCTTGAACAGTGTAAAGCTGTGACTGTATCTTCTGCAGGTTTCCATGACCGTGAGGGCCAGCAGTACTGCCAGCAGTGCTTCTTGACTCTGTTTGCTTCCCGCTGTCAAGGCTGCAGCCAGCCCATTCTGGAAAACTACATCTCAGCTCTCAACTCTCTCTGGCACCCACAGTGCTTCGTATGCAGGGTGAGTGTTTCTCTGCGCTGATGATGTCTGCTGTAAACAGCTGTGCAGTGTGCAGGGGCCACATTGGTAAACTGACCAAGAGTTTGATCCCTGGTGTGTTATGGTTGCAAACCTGTGTTGTTTGCATCTACAACCTTGATTCCCAAAAAGTTGGGAAGATGTGTAAAACATAAATATAACTGAATGTGGTAACTTGATAATCCTTTTTGACATATACTCAATTGAGAACAGCACAAAGACAGTATATTTGATATTTCACCTCATCAGCTTCGTCGATTCATTATAAATATCTGCTTATTCTGAATTTGATCCAGCAACATGTTTCAAACAGCAGACTGGGAAAGTTGTGAAATGCTCCAGAAACACCTGTTTGTGAGGTCATGTGATATGCACAAGGTCAGGGCCACAGATACCTCTGAGTTCAGTGTAGTGAAGTCTTCTGTAATATTTCTAAATATTTCGGAGATGTATGATAACATAAAGGAGTTTATGATTACACATGCGCTGCACATGTTGGGGTTACTGCAACATCATGGAGTTACTATGTTGGGATGTGATTCACATTTTTTAGACTTGTCAGTTTAGTCTATTCCAACACAGTTAACATGTTGGGGACCAGACCGTAATGAAGGGAATTAAAATCCATGAGACATATTTGATTTCTTTGAAATACTCAGAAAATTAAACAGAGTTTGGTTGGTGGCCTGTTTTTTTAAGGGTTGGTGGGCTTCTGATGTGGCAGTTTGGGATTCATGACCTCAGGATTTTTAAAATCACTGTGAATGGGTCTTGGGGACATTTCTGAGACCAAAGAACTGTTTCATTTGAGCAAAGCATTGAAGCTACAGTGAAGCTGCTCAGCGACCAACAGATCAGACTGCGGTTGTGTTGTGTGCATGTGTGTCTCTGGGCGAGTGTCAGCAGGGCGTTCCTCAAAAAAAGCCATGCTCTCCGTGAAACTGCCATCTGAGGGAGGTTTTTTTTTTTTTTTTAAGTCAAAAAACTAAAAATAAGTTAGAATTATGTCATGAGAAAGTTGTTATTTCACATGACAACTTTCTAATTACGGGTGCATGAGTCAGGGTGACTGAACCTCGCTGCCTCTCTTCTTCAGGAGTGCTACAGTCCCTTCGTCAACGGCAGCTTCTTCGAACACGAGGGGAACCCCCTCTGCGAGGCCCACTACCACCAGTCCCGTGGTAGCATGTGCCAGGCCTGCCAGCAGCCGATCCTGGGCCGCTGCGTCACCGCCATGGGGGCCAAATTCCACCCCCACCATCTCGTTTGTCACTTCTGCCTGAAGCCCCTGAGCAAAGGCTGCTTCAAGGAGCAGGAGAACAAGCCCTACTGCCACCCGTGCTTCATCAAACTCTTCGGCTGAGGACTTTGCCTCCCTCTCCTTTGGGTCACCAAGTGAAGAAGCTGTATGACTGAGTTCTCAACGTGTTTGGGGTTTTTTTTTTTACTGCGGGATTGAGGGCGGAGCTGGTCTCTTTCTTGGTTTTAAGGATATAAGAGTTGTTAGAGGGAGGGGAATAGAAAGTGAACCATCCAACCCAATTCATTTCTGTTTATTTCACAGAAACGTGGACTGCATTTAGACTGGCAGTGTGAAACAGAACTCTAGCTTTGGTTAGACACGAACAAAACGATGCCAAATGATTTTCTCATGTATGTAAATCTGTTACATACTATATTGATTCAAATTGAATATTGAAAATTGAATTCTTTTGCCAAAGGTAGAAAAGAAACGGTGTCTTGAGAGCAAATTTATTGTTTCAGTGAAGGACTTGTGCTGTCGTGCAATCCCCTTTAATATATTTGCTTTATACTGCAAAGTGTGCCACTGCAATTTCATTTATATATTGTATGCTGACTGCTATATACTGAACATTTTTTGTGTTACGAACTAAGCTGTCATATGTTTAATGTCAGATATTTTGCATTATTCTTTCACTGTTGCTCTATGCAATTTGCCAAAAAGAAGTCCAAAGAATTAAATAAAGGAGAACACAACCTGTCTTGCTGCTTCATGGGTGAATGAATCTAAGAAACAGCTGTGAAGTTTGCCACTACAGTCAGTTTTGATGGAGTAAACCAAGCATCATGGAAATAATTTGAAGTCTACACATCCTCACATGAAGTTCAAGCTGAAAAAAAAAAAACTCTGAACTTCTCATTCCTTTATTAACACAAACAATTTGGCCTCGCACAGACTCAGGGAAGCCTGTTTAAACAAGCCACATTAGGAACATAAACATGGGAACAAAGTAAGAACGTAGAGCAAATGCATTAGAGGCAGCAGACAGATTAAACAAAGAGAAAACTACATGTATGAAAATATAAAATGTCGCCACATATTACGCAGAGCCGGCTTGGTGCGTGAGAATCACCTGATAAACCTGTATTTTAAGTAGGACTGCTGATATTGTCTCTGAAATGCAGCTTTCTTTCTCTTGGAAGTTGTAGGCTCTTCTTCTTCTGTCTCATCATTTGGCCTTTTCCCCTTTCCGAAGAAGATCTCCAAAGACGTTTTTTTTTTTTTTTTTTACCAGCTTGTGGACTTACTTTTTTACTACCGTATCACGTAACCGAGAGGAGCGGTTTGACATGTGTACAGAGGCACAGGCGGATGCACCTGATTTTCAAAATAAAACTTCTTTCAGACTCTGATGATCAATAAAATATTTTTTTTTTCAGTCTCTCTGACCAAATGGCCCGGTGGTTGGGGACTGCTGCTCTATTCACTGCACGGACTTCCTGTAACTGTTATCATTATCAGTGTGTGTGTGTGTGTGTGGGTGTGGGTGTGTGTGTGTGTGTGTCTCCTTGGTCAGATCCCGGGACTGATCCCGGCTCGGGTGGCTATTATTATTATTATTATTATTAGTGTGTCCCGGATCAGATCCCTGCCCGGGTTGTTATTATTAATATTATTTATATTGTTAGTGTGTGTGTGTGTGTGTGTGTGTGTGTGTGTGTGTGTGTGTGTGTCCCGGGTCGGATCCTGGCCCAGGTTGCTATTATTATTATTAGTGTGTGCGTGTCCCGGGTCGAGTCCAGGGTCGGTTCCGGGGTAAGTTCCGGGTCGGTACCGACTTTCCCGGGACATTGACCCGGGACCGACACGGAACTTACCCGGGATATTGCCGGGACCGACCCGGAACTTTCCCGGGACATTGCCGGGTAAATTCCGGGACTTTGCCGGTACCGACCCGGAACTTTCCCGGGACATTGCCGGGACCGACCCGGGAAAGTTCCGGAATTTACCCGGCAATGTCCCGGGAAAGTTCCGGGAAAGTTCCGGGACATTGCCGGGACCGACCCGGGAAAGTTCCGGAATTTACCCGGCAATGTCCCGGGAAAGTTCCGAGTCGGTCCCGGGTAAATTCCGGGACTTTTCCCGGTCGGTTCCGGGTTGGTCCCGGGAAAGTTCCGGGTCGGTCAGACTGGGATAGGTACTGGGTCAGATATCAGGTCGGATGCTTTCAAACTGATTCATGCCGTTAATTCAAGCTGACTCAACCGGCTGTTATTATCATTATTATTATCATGAGTGTGTGTCCCGGGTCGGATCCCGGGTACTGATCCGGCCCTGGTTGTTGATATTATTATTATTGTTATTAGTGTGTGTGTCCCGGGTCAGATCCCGGGTCGGATCCCGGCCCGGCCCGGGTCATTAGTTCGATCCCCGGGTCGGGCAGGGCCTTTCTGTGTGAAGTTTGCATGTTCTTCCCGTGTATGCGTGGGTTCTCTCCGGGCTTCCTCCCACAGACCAAAAACATGCTCATTAGTTTAATTGGTGACTCTAAATTGTCCATAGGTGTGAGTGTGAGTGTGAATGGTTGTTTGTCTGTATATGTTGCCCTGCAGTCAGCTGGCGGCAGGTTGTACCCCGCCTCTCGCCCATTGACAGTTGGGATAGGCTCCAGCCCCCCGCAACCCCGAAAGGGATAGGCGGGTAAAATGAATGAATGAATTATTAGAGTGTTTCGGGTCGGATCCCGGGTCGGCCCCGGGTACTGACCTCCAGAAGAAAAAACACTGATAGACTTAGAGAGCTTATTCAAAACTGTGCAGCTCGACTATGAACCAGAACCAAGAGCAGAGAGGATATTAGTCTAGATTTAGCTGCTCTTCACTGACTTGAAAACTTCCTTCAGACTCTGATGATCAATAAAATATTTTTTGTTCAGTCTCTCTGTGCAGCCCGGTGGTTGGGCACCGCTGCTTTAGATGGTATTTCTCTTGTGGACTACAAGTGAAGTGTTTAACTTTGACCACAAGGTGTCGCTGCGCGCTCGCTGTCACCTTGGCGAGCGCTTTGTGCTCGAGCTCGACTATTTTAAAATCAATTGCAGCCTTCCAAACGTGGTTTGGAAAAGACTTCCAAGACGAGCACAAACTGTAAACTTCAAAACCTAATGAAATATTCATCAACAACAGATGAGAGGAGACGACAGCAACGTGAAGCGTGTTGACGTGCGGTACACGCCTCCGCACCTCACAGGTGAGTTCATTTAAAAGTTAATGAGCATCCCTCGCCGTATGAAAGCAGAAAGCAGGTGACCTTGTGAAGAAAGTTACAGTCACCCGTCGGCTCGAGGTATAAAAAATAAAACAAAACAACAACAACGAAAAAAAAAACAAAAAACTTGCGAATAACAGGCAACAGGATGAGTGATTCAGAACAAGTAAGTGAGCGTCATCTGGCTGCTTTTTAATGTGTGAATATTGTTGTGTCGGGCACGCGGGCGTATCCAGCCTGCTAACAAGCTCATCAGGTGTTCAGTGCACGCGGAACAGTGTCTGATGCCAAGCGGTGATGTTACTACAATGGCTGTGAAGCTCCTAAATATTCATAAATAAGTAGAATACATTGAATTTTTTTGACAGAAGTTCCCGTTTCCTGTCTTGTCTCCGGAGCTTGTCTGCTGGCTTCTTTTGCATCCATGCGTTTTGTCTCCTTGTTTTCCATCCAGCAGGAGGCTGACAAGCCTCAGTGGCCTGAGAATGGAGATGAGTGGAGTGATGGAGAGGATGGCACAAAAATGGACTGTGGGCTCCTGCAGGCCATGGCAGAGGAGGATGAGGAGATCAACGTCTATAATGAGGAGACGTTTGGAATGGGTGCTCAGTTTTTTCCATGATGTCCCCACAGTTTCTCACATACATGTATAATCCGTTTGTCCTCATATGGGGCAGCAGGCCTGTCATCTTCTGCAGCGGGTGCCAAACTGAGTTTCTACACTGAAAATGACTTAAACAAAAACACTTAAAATTTTAAAGGTCTGAGACTTTAGGAAATACTCTTATTTCCTTTCTTGCATGCCCTTTTTACTCCACTACGAACTGACATGATGACACAGCTCGTTCCACAGCTTAGCGTGTTGAACAAGCCACCAGACATTCACAAAGGAAAAGTACACTGCTAGTCAGCGTGCAGGCAAGGTAGCTAATCAGCTGCCCAGCTGCAGCACGTTAAACAGCATGTGAGCAGACTTGCAAATGTCACCTGGGTCTGGTTAGATGCTGGTGTGGTCCTTTTTCTTAAGTACCGCTAGCATCTTATGACATGTGGATGACAGCACACGTTTGCTCATTATTTATGCCTAATAAAAGAAGTTAAAAAAGGTGAGATTTATCCTCAGACTGTATTTTGACATGCATCTGTATTGTAGATCTTGATGCACACGGGACCACAGAGGACCCCAGTGACAGTCTCCATGAGTTTGGAAAGCTGCCGCCACCTCCCCCAACTCCACCTCCACCTCTACCTCCACCATCACAGTTATACCCCAAACCACCATCCCGCCACAGCTCTCCCTCCCCTCCCAGACAGAGGCCACAGTATCTGCCCCGGGCTCCCCCAGGGCAGCGTGGCAGAGGTCGGGGACAGAGAGGAGGGCTGGGCAGGGGGCAGATGTTCGAAGACCCAGCTGTGATGAGGATAGTGCAGGGGCAACCAAGCCTCAAGGTGATACAGATTTATGGATTGTCTGGGGTTTGACATCTTACCCCATAGCAGCTTGTCTTCACTTTGATCTGGTTTTGCCTCTTTAGGGTCTTGACAGCGCCATAGTGGACTGTGGGAACACCATGCACTGGAATACCTTTGAGGACGACGTGAGTGCCAACTTTTAAAAACAAATTATCTGTTGCACTTTTTTTTTGTTTGTCCTGCTAATATTAACTTCTTCCCTTCAGTATTTGTCACCATCTTCAAGAAAGACGAGAAGAATCTCCGGATCAATATTTCAGGTTAAGATCACTAAAGAACACATGTTATCATCCACATGACAGTGGGCTACTTAAACAAATAGTTGTCTCATTTTATTCTGTTTTGTAGGACAGTGCTATAGTGTGTGTGATTGATGGTCGCAGAGGTCAGCACCTGACCTCCAACTTCCTGGATTTGCCATATCCTGTCTCTTCCTTCAGGGGCAGGAGAGGGGAACCCAGAGGATCCTACCCCAGAAGACATTTTGGTCAAAGAGGCCCCTCTCAGGTGGAGAATTCAATTTACCAGATAATAGTTTCTTTGAAAGGAATAGTTTGATACCACACATATTTGCAGAACTTAATATGAAGCTGGAGACAGTAGTGAGTTTGTTACCTTTCAATGCTGCTGGATTTTCAAGATCATGTGAGTTAGAGGCCACCAAGAAGTAGTCTGGCACAGAAGTCCCGTTTACATTGAGGTTTTATGGGGATAAAACCCCAACTTCTATGAATGAGATACAACACATCAATCAGTGAGCTGTAGAGGTGCTGGCTGGTGAATTCTGTTACCTGTAGACAGAGCATGGCTAGCTGTTTCCAGTCTTTATGCTAAACTAACTGGCTGCTGCCTCCGTCTTCATATTTACTGTACAGACATGAAAGTTTGTCCATGTTCTTGTTGACTCTGACGTTGTCAGGTGTCGCATTCCTCACTGAGTCTTTCCTCTTGCAGATGCATGCGCCCATGGTACCAGGATCACCCATCCTTTTACGTCAACCGTTAACCCCTCGGCAACATTACAATCAGGTTTATTCCATATTGAATGAGACCCGCTACATTAAAGCTAACAGAAATGTATCCACAAAGACTTCAGTGAGTCTACTTGTCTGTCATGACTCATGAGGGTATTTTGTCCTGAATCAGACAGGAGGCTTCAGGTTTCCTGGGAGCCGGCCCTGCCCGTCCACTCCTCAGTCCATGACTCCTAAGATGATGCAACTTCGCTTCGGTGCCAACTCACCAAGACCGTCCCCCTTTTACAGCCCTTTGTCTAATTCGGTGCAGCATTTCAGGTGTGTGATGATCTCGTGCCTCTCGCAGGAACATTTGATTTGTGGCAAGTATTCGTCAACAAAGTTTGAGTATATTTATGACTTGGAGGTCTCGTTCATCTGTCACATCTATATAAAACTCTCATCGACTGGGCATTCATAAATTTCATACAATCCCTGACAACATGTCTATTTAGAAGTTGGGAATGGATAAATCTGCCGTCTGGGCAGATGAGACGCAGCTTTACGTCCCAAGAACACATGATGCGCAGCTGAACTTAGATATCGACTGGGACAATATTACACAGTATACGAACGAAGCCTAAACACAACCTACTTGGACATGAAAGGGCATGACTGCAGATTGTAGGCTGTACATTCGATTTATTGATCCAGCTCTTTCCGCAGCATCTGACCTAAGAAACAACAAAAACTGCATCTAAAAGTTCAAAATGAAGATGGAGGAACAAGGTGAATAAAGAACAAAATTACAATAAAAACCATAAATGCTAAAAAGTGAGACGATGACGTAAAGCTAGTGCCACATTCTGAAGATGTACAGTGTGGTAGTTTATCCTGATTAGTGGACCAGTTTTATGTAATAAATGTAGGCTGTTTCAACACCAACTTTCTTGATTTTTTTTTTTTTTCCATCGAGAAACATAATATTGTTAAATTATTATTGTTAAAGGGGCATCGTTACTCTTTGGTCGTATGTAACTGAGCACCAACTTTCCGTGGACATTGATGAGTGTTGGATGCATCCATGGTGCTTTTTGAATGTGATGTGGTCTGACCCACAGGTACCCCGGTCCTGTCACCCAGCTGCACCCCCAACATAAACGACTGCTTCATCAAAAACAACGTATATTCCAAAGGTTGGTGTTACGTCACTTCAAGATTTTGTGAAATGATGTTACGAAAAGGGAAAAGGCTTATTGATAGAAAAATTACCTGTTTGTAGAAAACCCGAGGGCTGGGATCCGTACTGTAATCTCATGACGGCCAAAGAGAAGGAGTGGATCACCAGGCTGCAGATGATTCAGCTGCAAAGTGAGCATCCGTACCTTGAGGACTACTATTACCAGGTAGGAAATCTGTGCTCTCGTGTCTTCATTGTTAGCTTTTGAGGATGTTACCAAAGAATGAGCATTTCATGACTTGCATGTTTAACCTCTGTCACAGGAGTACTATCGGCGACTAGAAGCTAAGATGGCAGAGGAAGAGTTGGGTATCAGGGGCAAGAGGGAGCCCCCCAAGCTCACCACACCATTCATCACAAAAACAGACTCCTACACACCAGGTTTCTCTCCCCTCACCTTTTCATGCTGCTCGACCACATTGTTGGTTCTCGTTTGATGTTGCCCAGAAGGTTTCCAGTCATTGATTGCCCCCTGGTGGTTGGTTGCAGTATAGATCATATACCCTGCCCCCTCCTGTTTGGCAGATGGGACATGGGTTAAATAAAAATAAAACAAAGAAAAAGTACAAATCAGATTTTTCCACAAAGATGTTTTCTTTAATTTTAGGTAGTTCTTATCACGCCGATGTATGGACAAGTGTTAATTTTTTTGATATGCTAACTCTAGGCCACAATAGAGTTGGGCGAGTGTACACTGCTGTGTAAAAGGTTAATTGAAGATATAATGTGCTCACGCTTGCAGTGCTGCACACATTTCTCTCCAGCAGTGAAAGTCTTTTGCTCTTCCAGTTGTGCACATTGAAGGCTCTTTGGGTCAAGTCGCTGTGTCCACATGTTACACTCCTCGTCGTGCCATCAGTGCAGTTCATGCAGTCCAAGCTCAAGGTCCACTCGAGGTGACTGTATTTGTATTTGAGATAACATCTAGCATCTCAGAACTGTTTTAATCTGCTTTCCATGATACTGAGACTTATTTCCACATTTCAGGAACAAAAAGATATCAGACAACAGCGGTTAGAGGTCCTTAGTAAAATAGAAAAGGTACCTGCTGGTTATTTATTTGATGGAGAGAAATGCCTTTTTTCCCTTGTTCTCCGACACTGAGTCACACCTGTTGTGCCCTGCAGTTGTTCATAGTTCTGTTGGAGGTCGAGGAGATGGAGAGGATGAAAACCACGATCTTGTCTGAACCAGAAGAAACAAGGTTGATGGAGAAAATGCAGAGGAAAGTGGAGCACATCTACTCTCAGCTGCAACATCACGACCCCCTGTGAGTCATTAACAATCCACCTCTTACAAGAAGTGATGCATATTCTGTAAATGTTGCTTGTAGAATAAGTTCTTGTGTCTAGCTTTCTTGACTGAGCTACAACACTTGTTAATTTAACATTCTGATTGCTATGTTTGGATGTAGAGACTCAGGAGGAGAGTTTCTTCCCTTCCTGCTGGTCTCAAAAGGCAAACGACTAGTCGCCCGCCTGCTCCCGTTCCTCAAACATGATACTGCACTGAAAATCTTGAGCACTGTGACCTTGAATCTGCCTTCACTGATGAGCAGAGATACTGAAGAGGTTGGGGAGGTTTTTTTTGTTTCCACAGAGCCTGGGCAAATTCCGGTTTTGTAACAATAAAATGAAATGACTGCATATTGTGTCATGTAAAGTTATTTGGATGAATCTGATCATTGTCCTCTTTCTCTTTTTAGGCTCTTCCTGTGCTCTACCCGCCTCTCCGAAATGTGATTGGAAGTCTGACTTTCAGTCAGCTCATCGGGGTCCTCAAAAGTCTGACATCGGAGTCTCTGGCGACACACGAGTGCCTCACGCTGGCATGTCAGAACAAGGTCTGTGCCTTCTGTTTGCTGCTTGCTTTTATTTTTGCATCACTTGTCAGACTTCATGCCATCGATTCTTTTCCTCTCAGTTTGGACTGTCCTTACTGTACGCTCTCCTGTCCCATGGAGAGAAGCTGCTGTCTTCAGGCGTTCCTCTAGAGCCCAGCATCGGTGACTTTGAGACCTGGTGGGGATTTTAAGGCTAATATTCCACGATGGGAGATCATTTTAACGTCATCATTAGTTGACATTAGTGTCTCTGCTGTCTTTCAGGACTGACACAATATTCCAGGTGGCGGGGCAGCTGTCCCAGTGCTCACTGGTGGAGCCGCTCCTCCTGCCCTCAAACCTGCTCACTCTCTTCTGCCGTTACCTGGACAAGCGCACTGTGCATCAGCTGAAAAGCAACATGGAGTAAGTCCTTTTTTGTTTTTTGGCTGCCTTTTATGCAAGAGGCAGATATTTCCACACTGTATAAAAATATTGATTTGGTGGTTGGAGACCCAAATATCATTCCCACGTATTTTCATTTAGGTCTGCAACTGGATTCCTGGCTCTTCCATCGTAAGGTGGACTGAAGCTAATGAAACGTTCAGCTAATGACCATGTTGTGGTGAGCACTAGAGTGAAAGGAGCAGAAGCACTGCCCTGACAAAAAGTCCTCAGTGTTTGTTATAACAGAAGCGATGTAATATACTCTGCCCTGCGTTGAAAATGTCTTCATTCTTATTTTCCCCTCATCCCTTCACATTTTTGCACACTTAAACTGTTTCCCTTTTTTTTATTTCCTTTATCTGATCTTTTTACTTTCCTTCCTTCGGTCTCCAGTCGGTTACGTCAGTTATTCTGAAATCTTTACCTCATCACCATGTAGTGAGATGCCATATACTGACTTGGTCACATTACATTCACTAACAGCTCGTTGTTAGTTAATTTCCGGACAAGAAACTTCAGGTATCACTTAATGAGATAAATGTGTTGGATCAGATATCGGTGACGGTGGTGGTGGTGGTGAGGATTGTATAGTAATTTATGATTGTACAGCTGAACCTATATGTTCATTATATTAATAAGAACCATTAGATAAGTTGGTGAGGCATGGTCCATCAACATGAGACTTTTTTTTTGTATAAAGACATGCATTGTGTATACATGTGTAGTGATACTAAATATGATGTATTTGATGTAACTTTCCATCTTAGATGTTTCAGTTGTAAAGAGATTTTTATTTATTCATTTGGAAACAGGGATCATTTAACTTGCACCCATGTAGAGCACTTGCAACACAAATAAAAAAAAAATACTTAAAAATGCTTAGTAGTTTGATCAAGTCTGCAGAATGCATCTCAGGACCAGCTTTGCACAGTCAAAGTCGTCGACATCAGATTTTGCTCAGGTCTGGGTTGGGTGTTGCAGCGGGTCTCTAATTGGGGGTGAACATTAGGGTTAAGTCCTGGACACCCGCTGGATTCTTTAAAAGCCAGTAAACATGCTTAGCATTGTTTTATCGCTCGCTCAGTGCTTCATGACTTTTACTAATACAAAATTTTGAACTGGTGACGTGTTTGTGTCATGAAATGTGGTTAAATGGTTACCACTATAGTACGTAACTACAGGCTGGATTTGAATAAGGTCTGAAGATGAGGCAAAAATATTTAATTTGAAATAAAGGCAACAAGGATTATTTTAGTAAAGTCAGCGTCAATAAAACGCAAGGATTAATACAAAGTTACATAGGCAGCGTCTATGCAGGCTGTGGCTCACTCTGGTTATTATCCTGTGAATTAACTCTGGAGTCAAGTCTCAGTAACAAATCTGTGATCCAGATTTCCTGTTCTTTGCTGACGAGAGTTGAGTTTTATGCAAACTAATAATCCTGTTCTGTGCTGAAACGCCACCGTGTGACATTCCTGAAGGGAGGAACTGGCAGCAGGACATGATGTGACTGTGTGCAGGCAAAGAAGAGTCCATCACAGACACTTCTATACAGAGCAGAACTCTTAAAGAAATTAAAGTCGCTTTGCAAAATATGTAAGGAAGGTTTTTAGCACTGACCAAATGGTAAATATCAGAACAGGAGCAGGATGCGAGGAAGAGGAGAGAAATGGTTACATGAAGCATGCAGGAGCCAAAGACCTCATTAATACTGTTAGATGTTTGAATGTGATCATAGCAGCTGATCCTGACAATGTGCATCACTTCAGTGTTCTGCCGGCATGAGGCCCCATTCTCACTCGGCTGTTACGTACTTTTATTTGTCAATAACTAAACTGTATTAAGGCCCTATAAAACCTTTAGTGTTGGCAGACATTTAATATTTACTTATTGCCTTGGAGTGGGCTTGTAAACCGTGTTCCCGCGTGTGTTTAAAATTACTGCTAGTAAGACAAACAAGTGAAGCAATGAACACAGACAGTCCTGGAGACCAAGGGGGTGTCAGTCTCTAATTTATGTAACCTGTTAAAATGACTATCCAAGTTCATTCCTGTTTTTAGGAAATGCATGTTACTGTATGTTACCCATTGGTTTAGGGCCCGATCATCACATATTTGGATTGAAGTGTTAAACACTGGTATTGGCATTAACTGTGCTTTGAGAAGGAGCGCCTAAAGCTAACTTGGTTGAGATCTATAAATAATGGCTCCTTCTTAAATCCTCTGTCCACTGCTGTGTTGTTGAGTATCTGACTGTGGCACAAGTGTTTGTAGTTCAAAGAGAAGACATGTTTTAATGTCCCTGTTCATGTTCCAGTATATCAAAAACAGACAATCCCTGAACAGCTGGTTTCATCTTTAGGAACATTGTATAGAAATCTGATACGTTTGTTCTAAAAGCATGAAAAGACAACAAACTATTCATTGCACGTGAGAGAGATCGCAGTGTGCTCACAGCTGTTGGTCTGGGTTTGTTTGCAGCAGGTTTAAAGCGACATCAAGCGAAGTTGTATTTCCACAGTTGGCAAAGTCTACTGGCTGTCAACCAAGCACTGAGTCAGAGGCTTGTTGGCAGGCCTGCCTCTAACAGCTGCACACATCTGGACAGACATGCACACTGCAGACATGGCTATGTGGAGTCAGAGAATCCTTGTCCAACAGTGGTTGCTCTGTGGTCTTGAGCCCACGTTTTTTTTCCGGTACACAGAGCGACACACTAACATCCTGACCACCGCCTCCAAACCAAACCCCACCAGAGGAGTGCAGCGAAGCCAGCTTCAGCATTAGCTGTCTGATGACAGTTACTGATACAATATGGTGGTTCATGCCAGCTGTGTGTTTTAAAATAAGTTTGTTTTGGTGCTCAGGTCAGTTTTATACTGATAGTACAGGTGCACAAGGCAACGCATGTGAGTCATGAGCTGCAGGAAACGGTCAGAGTGCCGCTTGCTGATTAATTTGTCAGTATTTTTGGAAACCATCCTGACAATGTGTGAACACTGCGTGGGAGGTCTGCATAGGATATCAGTGTGGCTGTGTTCTGTAAGGATTTGTAGGTAAAATATATAAACATTTAAGCATAATGACCTTTGGAGCCCCTCAACAATTTAATACAGACATTTTCCACTCAGTACAGCTGTCAGCTACAGGAAGTACAAGCTGTTCCTGGACAGGACATCCTTAAAACAAGACTAACTTACTTAGGCACAATGGACCTACATAGAAATGTAAGGGATCACTTAAGTTATCACAGGATTTCATGACAAACTATTTGATCATTGAGACATTTCACTCAAAATTTACAAACGTTAACCTCATGGTGGTGCTAGAGTTGAAGTCAGGAGATCGCAAAGACATCATAACTCATCCTCTGGGGACTGTGAATGTCTGTACAAAATTTCATCTTAATCCATCAGATAGTAATTGAGATATTTTTAGACTAGACTGAAGTTGCCAGCTGATGTTGGAGCCATTGAGTCCTCGCTACTAAGACTATAATTGTCAAATTGTCTTTACATGCATGTAAAATTGGGAAAAATCAACACATCACTTATTATTCTGCATGCCAGCTGGCAGTTAACACACTGTGAGAGACGATCTGCATCACATCATCCATAAACACAGATGCGTTTTTGAAGCTGAAGGATCAGAGAAGAACAGCAGAGACGCATTTGCTCCCAGTTGGTGCAAAGTTACTGATGGTTTGTCAGCGGTAGCAGAGGTGGTGAGAGCGTTTGTAGAGAAAGCCAAGTATGTGAGAGGTCTGGGAGGTCTGTGGGGTGAGACATTAACCTCTCCTTGACCCCATAAGAAGAGGATTTGGACTTTAAGTGAGGAATCTATGTGAAAGGTGAGATATCTTTCTCTTTTTACTCGCTTTTTTCTTTAAATATACAAGGGGCCACTCTCACTCACTGTATGTGTGTGTGCGTGTGTAGGCCGGGACCATGGAGACTGAAAGAGGCATGAGTGCAGGATGACGCTCACTCACACTTTCCATCATCTCTCTCGTTAAACTGGCTCCTCTGCATGTTGAGGTGATGTCATTTCTGTCATAAAGTCCATTCACAAATAAAGCTAAGGATGGTCCTCAAGGGTTGCAAGTTGAGCTCTCTGTACAGAATACTGTTGTTTCAGTCTACAGACTTGTTTGACCAACACGTCTCAAATTGCCTGCAAAAACTGCTCATAAAACCAAATATTGGACTTAACTGCTGCCTATTCATGTCGCTGCATGTATATTTTGAACTTTGCTGGGTTCTGTCACTGTGGTAGAGTCATTAAGAATGATTTATGTTCGCAAGTGTTTAGCTTAGCATGAGTACAGTATGTATGTTTCCATGTCTGGACAGTTCAGATGAGTCTTGGTTCCTGTTCAGGGTTGTTTTTACTCTTTACAGTATTTGTTGTCCTTATGTGAGAGTGACTTCTGTCATCGTCTGCATGCTACGTTTGAGTTGCCTACAGTTCATTTAAATGTGGTAAAGTGCACCCTTGTTTCCAGTAGAACACTTGTGTTTATGCTTTGCAGCATTGCATGACTTTAGGAAGTGTTGGCCAAAATCATCAAAGCCAACACCTTGATCCAGAATCCAGCAAAGAGTAATTAACTATAAGGATGTGTGAAGTTTTGAGAAAGTAGTTCTATGGTCTGTACAAACAGCTCAAACTGTGACAATGATGCACTGTTCACACTTCATCAGTCAATGTCCAATCTGGTGCACTCCCTCCTCTCCTGCCTCTATCTCTCTTAAGTGTTAATGTACTTTAAGTGACTAATTATTTAGTTAGTGTGTGTACACCTGGGGTGTCTCTCCCAACATGTGGGGGAGGGATGTCTGGAGGACAGGAGCATCTAAAAGCAGAAGGAGGGGCGCCTCAGACCAGAGTGTATATTAGACCCTCACAATCAGGGTACGTACTCCAGATCATCTGCTTTACCCTCCTCTTTCTCCTGCTGGGTCTAAAACATTTTGGGCTTTTTCTCGTCCAGGTCCACAATGTTGGGACAACTACTTCTCCAGAGTGCGGTGATCCTCTGGCTGGTGCAGACAGTGCACACAGGAGGTGAGTGAAGGCCCCTGCTGGGAGCCAGTCATGTCAAATGATCGGTAAAAGTACTAATACCACTCTGTAAAAATACTGTTACAAGTAGAAATCTGTGTTTAAAATGTTAAGTGGAAATGTGTAAGTATAATTAGGAAAATGTACTTAAAGTACTCAATACAGAAAACTACTGAAGTGACTTGTATGTCATTAGATTATTACTCATGCATTAATGTACAAGCAGCTAATTGTTAAGTATTTTCTAAAGGACTGTGATGACCATTTTCATTATAGATTTATCTGCTGATTAGTTTTCAGTTAATTGATTTATTTGTAAAATTTCAGAAAATAGAATTTCCTTCATAATAACCTAAAGTGATGCCTTCACGATGCCCGGTTTGTCCAACCAACAGTCCAAACTTCAAAATTTACAGCAATTTATGATTAGAAAAGGCAGCAGATCCTCAACTTTGAGAGGCTGGAAGAATGAAGTGACATTTTTGCATTAAAAAAAATGTTAATAATAATCCTAATTTGTAAAATAACTAGTCACTAAAGCTGTCAAATAATTGTAGTGGTGTAAAAAGTACAATATTTTTGTCTGAACTGTGGAGGCATAGAAGTAGAAAGTGTCTTGAAATGAAAATACTTAAGTACAGGTACCTTGAATTTGCACTGAAATAGAGCACTTGAGCACTTATCAACATATATCAATACAGTAAGTGCTGTGTGTGCTTCTTGGATGATTAGGTCAAATGGGCCAATTTAAACCTGCAGCATAGTGTAATTCAGGGAAGAAATGTGTATCCTGCATGCTCTGTATGGTCAGATATGTGTCCGGTGAAACACTTGAGTCATGAGCTGACATGCAGTATGGCCAAGCATAATGATAATGATGCCTGATCGTTGACACTGAACTGCTCTCTGTCTCCATACATCAGCCAATCTACTCATAACAAATCAAAATTATGCAATTTTTTAAAATATATAGTGGCAAATGTAAGATGTAGATGGATAGATGAATAGAAATCACAGAAGAGAGGTGATCGTACTCCCTCCTGAATAAATGCACTGATTTTAGTAGGTTTGTACTCTGCGTATGTTAAACTGTTAAAATGCTGAAAGACCTCAAGCTCCAGTCATGTGCAGTGAAACAGTACAACCTGCTGAGAGTCCTGAAGAGATAAAAAAGCTGAGATGAATATTTTCAGGTATTCATTCATTCTTTCAGGTGCTCGGGTTTGCCTGTCAAATTTCAAACGATCATGTTAAACTGAAATCTTAGCAACGCTCGTCGTGCGGCTCGCAGGTCTGCTCGGCCCTCTGCCAACTTTTCCTGTGACGATGCGAAGCAGCTATATATTCCTTTCTCTTCACCAGCGGCCTCAGTTTGTGAAATCAAAGGCAGCTTGGCTTCGGTGGCAGCGGCAGTCTAAATTTAACATCCGTCCGTGAGAAGGGAAGAGAATAGTTTTACTGCTTGTACACAGTCTGTCCATTGACTTCTGTAGAGTCGAGGCTCCCAAAAATGTTTGAGTGCTGATTCACCAGAACTGAATGTGTTATTTTATTTAGGGACCGTAAAAATTATCAGAGTGAGGAGGGGGATGTAAGAATTACAAACCTTAATGTTAGTACAGAATAATAATTTTCCCTATAGTCACCACTCCGCACATTGGAAGTTATAATAACTGCTAATCATTTTTGTAGACTCTAAGAAAAGGGCAAATATAAAGCATCTCCATTTGTGGGGAAAAGAATATTTCTTAAGAACTTAGAAGACCTTCCCTAGAGTTTTGCAGACTATTATCCAGCAGTAGCAACGTGACATTATGTTTGACATTAAATGTGCTGTGTTTTAGGTTATAGGGCTGCATCAGGAGCGCTCAATGGACGAGGACCACAACCTAATGGTAAATCCATCCCATTCAGTACACTCTCTGCCTGCATGAATCATGAAAATTGTTGCATTTGTGGGAAGCTTTTGTTCACAGCTGTCATGCTGGTGTTTCCAGGAAAGAAACCTCAGAACGGTGGAGGTATCGGAAGAATGCTGATGCCATCAAAAGGTAAATTCAATTCCTCCAGCCATGAATCCCTCCGTCCCTGAGAGTGTTTTGTCATTAATTGTCTTTTCTCTCAGGTGTGGGTCAAACAATGGGTGCGCAGAATGGATACGGTGGATACCCCACAAAAGGGATGGGTGAGTGATTACAAACTCCCCAAAATGTGCTCCCACACCATCAAGTGCAAGTTTAGAGCTCATTCTAACCTTGTACACCTTTCATTACCATATATCTAATCTGTTTAAGGCTATGGTGCAGCTGCTGGTGTGACCAATGGAGGAGGGATGAAAGGTAAAGGTTTGATCCATTTTAGCAAAATGCTAATCACGCTGTAAAAACTTCAGTTAAAGGCTTTAAGGACTCTGCTGGATCCTTTGGTGATGTTTCCCCCATCTTGTTTTTTAAGGCTATGGAGCAACAGCTGGTGTAACCAATGGACAAGGAGGCAAATCACAGGGTAGTTATTCCAATGTGGGCTGAGGTGTTGCAAGCCAAAATTCTGGGCCGTGGGAGTCCTCACCCAGTTTTTATAGCTCAGTAATGTCCCACTTTAAATCAGGGTAAATACTACATATTTAGAGATTTTCATGTCAGTTGTGAGTCATTTCATTTCTTCACTCACTTCTACTCTAGCTTCTAAATTGCTGCTACTTTTCTTGAAAAAGAGTTAAATCTTGTCTGCTTTAAGGGGCATAAATTCATATAAAAAGATGCCATAAAATGCAATATACTTTAGAGACCAGAGGCAATAAAACCACAGATGAAGTGAACATGGTCATAGCTGTATTTTAAAACCAAAGGTGGTTAAAATTCTTGTACTGAAGTGCTGAACAGCCTGCAAATTACTGTTCAGCCTCAACATGCAGTGTTTTTAGTTTTCTAATCTAATGAGAGATGCTGAATTTCTCCACACGTTTGCATTTACAGCACAAAGAATGATTATTTGCTATGATATAGTCGTGCTGTGATCTGTGTTGCAGGATATGGTGTTCAAGCCGGCCCGGCCAATGGACAACAAATGAAAGGCAACGGTATGAATCACCTCTTCTCACTGAGGACACATACACACACCCTCTCTCTTTGACACACACACACTGAACAGCAACAGCACCGTTCAATTGAAATGTTCTTTGTGTTGCAGGCTACGGTGCTCAAGCTGGTGGATACGGTGGACAAGGAACTAAAGGCAATGGTATTTTAGATGTGATTATGTTCTAGATCAGAAGGATGAAATATATTTCTGTGCTACATGAGGCATTTTGGATTCACTCCATGCTCCTGGAAATACAGTTTAAAAGTATGTCATACTCAAATTATCTGATTGCTGGCGTCATTAGAAAATTGAGGGCTAAACATGGTCATGATCATTTGAGAAAACATGCGCCAGATGTTCACACAGTCTCTTCAATCTCCAGGTTATGGAGCTCCTGCTGCTGTAGCACCAAATGGAAACGGAGGCCATTCGAATGGTAACTCCATAGTTTCAAGCATTAATGAAGACAGACATGCTTCTGTATGTATATTACATTAAAGCTGGAATCGTAGTGAATCTGAGGTGGTGATGCATTTCCAAAAACTGCAACAAACCAGATGAGTCTTGATGTTTGTTTATCTAATTGTCTTTTAGGTTATGGGCCTGCAGCTGGTGTTCTAGGTGGGAATGGAGTTAAATCCAATGGTGAGCGACCACTGATGATTCTCTTTGTTCATCAGAGTTAATCTTAAACAGTTTATGTTTAATATATTTCCTTTGGATACAATACAGTGAAGATTTTACACCAGATAAACTCAGACACGGCTTTTCCTCTAATCTCTTTATGCAGTAATAACTTAATGATTCTTTTCTATGATATAGTCGTGCTGTGATCTGTGTTGCAGGATATGGTGTTCAAGCTGGCCCGACCAATGGACAACAAATGAAAGGCAAAGGTATGAATCATGTCTTCTCATTGAGGACGCATATGGACCATCTCCCTCTCTCTCTCACACACACACACACACACGCACATTGAACAACAACACTGTTCAATTGAAATGTTCTTTGTGTTGCAGGCTACGGTGCTCAAGCTGGTGGATACGGTGGACAAGGAACTAAAGGCAATGGTATTTTAGATCTGATGATGTACTAGATCAGATTTGAGGTTGAGTCTATATGCGTATGTATATTAAAAACAAAGCTGAAATATATTTTTTTTGTTTTCATCTTGGATTTTTACAGTTTTAGATGAGTAGAAACTGGCATTCTTTGTGTTTTATCTATTTGTAGGTAATGGTGCTGCTGCAGCTGCACATAATGGGCATGGAACAAAAGGCAATGGTAGTGTGGCTTCTGTTGTCAAATGTGTTTGTTGATTGATGAGAGATTTCTAAAATAGTAAAAAGACAGAGTTTGTAAGAATCCAGGTTAAATTGATATTAGTGTACAGACAGTGATGAGTTTGTGGCACTGGATAAAAATGATAGAGTAAATCATATCCGAAGGTACTTATGTCCATAAGGATTTAAATTTAAAACACATATTTGGATAAATAAGTAACTGTTATCACAACTTTGGCTTTAATAATCATCCTTTAGGTCAAGGAGCTGCAGCTGGCCCATCCAGCAATAATGGGGTGAGACCAAATGGTAAGAGATGTAAAGCGTTTACACCGGAATGGGCAGCATCCTACTTTTTGAGTTTTTGTGAGACAAAACATGTCCGTTTGTTTATGTAACGTCAGCATGTCTCTCTATTTAACAGGGCAGGGGGGAGCTGGAAGTAAACCCATGAAAGGATATGGCCGACCTCCTTATGGGGCAGGTAACTCTACCTCTGCCACCCTGTCATTTAGGTAATCACAGCATTCACATTTACACAACACTGATACATGTGCTTCTGTGATTTAAGGTCCAGGTGTGGGGATGGGAGCCTCCAGAGGTCTAGGAGTACCTCAGCTTGCCAGGAACCAAAAGTCCCAAAGTGAGTGAAGGTCATGACACAGTACTGAGGTCTCCAACTAATACATCACTAACAATGTCTTTAATTGTTCTTCCAGCATATGGTGGGAATGGTTATAATGGTTATGGAGCTCAACCTATGGGAGGTGAGTCATGCACATTGGCATCACTTACAGGATGATGAATAAAACATAAATGCTATGTGTTGATATTTACCTGTATACTGTATTTATAGGCTACAATGGCGGTTATGGCAGTGCTGGTTTGGGCCTGGGACCTCGGTATGGAAATGGTGGGATGAAGGGACCAAAGCAAGGTACAAATATCTCTACTGTCAAGTGAGAAGTGTATATCTCTAAATTAGGTTCAAGGGATTAGCAGTACTAATAATCCCTTGAACCCCTCTGACATCTGTTAAAATTTCAGGCTATGGCGCTGCAGCTGGTGTGCCCAACGGACAAGGAGCCAAAACCAATGGTACATGTAAATTAGTAATATCCAATTCCACACTGTACACCACATCTGCTAAAAACTTCAATTGTTAAAATAATCTTAAATCCTTGTGTTGTAAAATTTAAAGGTTATGCTGGAGGAAGAGCCCCCACTGGGAATGGAGCCTTGTCAAATGGTGGGTCAGCAAGCAAGAAATGTATTATTGTTATTCAGTTTACAGCATGAGGTTAATTAGTCTTGCTGTTTGTGAAACTATTAAGGTTACAGATACCCCAATGGTGGATCCACCAAACCTGCAAAACCAGGTAAAAGTGTGGTCACAATTACATGTATGTCATTATTTTTGGATCAAAGTACAGTATTACCTTTCTAGTAGCAAGAAGCAAAATCCATCTCTCTCACCAAATTGACAATATTTACATAATTATGTAATATGTGATAATTCATTGTCAGCACAACTCTGATTTTACTTTACTCTGTATTTTGTTTAGGGTATGGCAATGTTCCAAATGGGTATGGTGCCAAACCCAACGGTAAGCCTGTCTCTCTCAAACATATTTTCAATTCAAAGTACTGTTTTATTTTCAATCAGAGTATAAAGTAATATGCTTTCATGAACTTGTTACAGGATATGGAGCCACCAGAGGAGATGCGGTGGGACCC
Organism: Chaetodon auriga; assembly: GCF_051107435.1. Lineage (NCBI taxonomy): Eukaryota > Metazoa > Chordata > Actinopteri > Chaetodontiformes > Chaetodontidae > Chaetodon > Chaetodon auriga. Next base: position 10,900,672 of record NC_135093.1, read on the forward strand.
CAGCTGGGTAATACTTGTATTATTAGCATGTCACAAAATGTAGTTCTAAACACTTGATTTGGATGTTTTTGTAATGATTTCTTTAATGTGAAGGTTATGGAAATGGAGCTGTTCCCAATGGATATGGAACCAAACCCAATGGTAACGTTTCGTATTTATCGTTAACGTGTTGTAAATGTTCCTCACGCAGGAAAGTGTCATGTTTGTTTCAGTGGGATGGCATATTTGTGTAGTGTTATGTTTGAGCTGAGCTTATGGTGCTGCAGCTGGAGCTGGGGTTCCCAAAGCTTATACAGCCAAACCCAATAAAAAAGCAGATGTCATCACTGCTTCTGCCCCTGAGCTGTGATTGGACAGTTGATTGTTTTTCATTTTGGCATTGACAGGTTGTTGCCATTTCAAATAAAGAAGAAGCTTCCCTGCATCTCCTGATGAAAACTAATGATGTACTTTGCATTTAGCTTTGACAGGTCTATGGTGCTCTCTGCTGGAAGACACTGACATGCAAAGCATCTCCATTTTTCTGTATTTGATTTTAATGTGCGCTGGAATATTAGGCTAAATAGTTGTTCTTATGTTTGTTTTTCATTTAACTAAAACAACATATACATGAAATGAAAATACATATGATATGTCTTGTATTCCACTTTATTTCTTTGCTTGATTTGCGTCAATGTAGGCATTTTAAATCTTCTATTATGGCCAACCTTGCTTACGTCTTGTTATATTTTCTCTCAAGGTTATGGAGTTAGAAATGGTGCTGCACTTGGTGGATACGGAGGTAAACTCAAACTCAAAAAGTTCCATCAATCCAGTGCCAAATTTATCTTTAAAATTCAGGAGGAGTCATCCATTAATGAGTTGTAGAGTGTAATTAGAGTTAATCTTGTGCGACTGTTATAATGGTCAGTTTATCTTTACCCTAAAACAATGTTACTGTAATAAAATTTGTAACTTATAAACTTGTCATTTGCAGGACATGGAGGTCCAAAGGCAGGCTCAAACCCAACTACTAAAGGAGTTGGAGCAATGTCACCCAGTGAAGGTGCTAAAACACTCGACCCTGGTAACAATTCTGCATAATATGTATAACGCATGAAATGTTTGGGATATCCAATCTGAACCATCCTTAGGAAATAAAGAGACAAATAATTGTTTTTGCATTGATCTGTCAATCATGTATTCAAGATGTCTGCATTGCTTTTGGTATTCAGGAATTTTAGCATGAAAATGTTGTGTTTCACAGGCTGCAGTGGTCTTTTGTAAGATGTCCTTGTGTTCTTAGTGGTTCTCCATTGAAATTTTTCAGCCACATATATCTGTTTGGATCTCAGGTTACGGCATGATGCCAAATGGGAAGGCTTCAAAGGGTGCAGGCGCATCTAATGTAAAGGGCCTAAAAGGTGGAGTTCTCTCTCCTGAGCAGCCAAGTGCAGCACCACAGGGGGGCGTGACACCTCAGCAAGCAATAACTGAAGGTGTAGCACCTTTTTCTCCTGAGCCGACGAGGGGTATCCTTGTTATGGTGACACAAGAGAAATATCAAAAGTTGCCCTCACCTGTGCCACAAGGAAAAAGCTACAAACAGACACCACTAGTCCCTCATGCCATGCCAGAACCAGCACCAGTTATTCCTCAAGGCAAAGACCCAAAGCTTGCACCTGAGCCAACACCTGAACCAGTGGTCCCCCAGACTAACCCAGCACCAGAGGCAACACCAGATCTTCAAGGCAAGTACCATAAACCTGAATCTGTGCAGTGCTTCTGTAACAGGAAATAATCTAAAAACACCCACAACTCCACAAACTGTGGGAATCACAACTTCCATTATTTGCTGCTGGTCATTTTGCAGTTACTTGCATAGTACCTGTGGCTGAAATAGCCTCCCAGTGCATTGCTTTTCATACATGTGAACTTATGTTTTATAGTGTGTTGCTTTTGAATTTGTACTCTGTGGTTTGCCTACACACACACACACACACACACACACACACACACACACACTCACACACACACACACAGTAAATGTACTTAAACTAAAACACTGAATCTGAGAAAAAAGACATTGATTTTGGAGGCTTTTCATGTTACTACTGTCATAATTTGCAAACATCTAGTAAAATATTGCATACATAAATGATGAAATGTGTGGCCTGTAGGTTATGTGACTGGAAGTGCTGTGCCTGAGCAAAAAGGTGCAGAGGCAGAGGTTCTTTTTGGGATAGACAGCACCAGTGAAGGGGATGCTGCCCCCGCAAACACCAAACCCCTGAAAATCAAAGCTGTTCCTGAAACAGTGGCAGCTAAAAGTACAGAGAGCATCACGCCTGAAGAAGCACTGGCTGTGGGTGTGCCTGAGGTCGCACCAGAAGAAGCAAGCATCAAAAGTCAGCCAGAGGCAGGACCCGACAGAGTTGGGGTCAAAGGTCTCCCTGCAGGAGAAACTGGGGCAACTGGTAAACTGAATGTTGATCCGGGTGTGTCGCATAGTGCTGTAATGCATGTGTAAATGATTACTCAATCCTGTGTTTGTTCCTAACTCTAAGTCTGTTGCAGAATGGACATTGTGATCCCTCTAAGTGTCTTATACTCAAAGATGTGTGTTGTTTTAATGGCCAGGATTCAGTCTGTAATACTTTGTCAATCTAAATGCATTCTCAGTATCAATACCTGCAGATTATCTCAACACATGAAGGTGAATTTTGCTTTAATTTCCAATTGCAGGTGGAGAAATGCAAAGTATCAACTTGAGTGAATCCTAGCCAGTGTCAATGGTCATATTTGTTGTAGCTCTATGGATTTTTGTGTAATTAGATGTTTGTTTCTGTGTCGCATGCTCTTCAGAGTTGTTAAATTACCAGTAACTTATGTTGAGATGTGTCTTTGTCGTGTGTAAATGTCACTTTTGAAGTGATGTTTTGGGAAATACACTTATGTGCTTTTTTGCTCAGTTAGATAATAAGATGGAGCTTTAATTAATATTTTTGTTATCTTTGGACAGAGCCAGGCTAGCTGTTTCCCTCTGTTTCCAGTCTTTATGCTAAGCTAAGCTAATTGGAGCTTCATATTTAATTTACAGACATGGGAGTGGTATCAATCCTCCTGTCCAGATTAACTCAGCAAGAAACTGAATGAGCATTTTTCCCAAAATGTCCAAACTATTCCTCTAACATTTGTAGCAGGTTGATATTTAACAGACAGACTAAAAGTGTGAAGTGTGTTACTTTGTTGTGTGGTCATTGTAACACACATGATCTGAATCCTGATCATTTTGAATTTTAATTCACTGCATGTTGTTTAATGATACTATAAGTGGAACACTTTAAGGAGATATTGTACATGAATCATTTCCAACTCAGGCCTGATCTGTCCCTCTGATTTTCAGAGAACCTCGGAGGAGCTTCGATCTCAAAGGGACAGGGAGCGAAACCAGCTAAACCTGGTAAAAACGTCTGAATCTTTTCTGAGCACTTTGTCTATGAGATCTGGTGCAGATATTCATCTCATCTGCAAAAGTACCTGCGTGTTTAGTGGTTGATTGCTCAGTTGAATCTACATATCTGTGTCTGGTTTGCTGTGCAGTCTTGAATTGTGCTGGTAATACTCGATTCTGTTGGTGTTCTAGACTGTGGACCATCAGGACTACCAAATGGACAGTGGATGAAAATACCTAGACCTGGTAAACTGAGTATTATATTTTAGTACTGCTGATGTGTGTTGGTTTCAACAGCCATGTGCCAAAGTGATTACCATCGTTCCAGTGGTGTTGCATGCTCAAAGCAGGTAATGAAAAATAGGTGTTCACAGCGTTTTGTGTTTGTCATTTAAGGTTATAATGCAGGTGCTTCAGCATCCTCTGGCACAAACACGAAAGGTACTTGTACAGTAGTGACTCAGTTCATTGCATAACAGTGTATTTTTCATAGAAACAAGAATACTTAGTGTTCATATTTTTGATTTTTGACTCTTTTTTTTTTCTTTGAGGTTATGGGGCAGGAGCTGGTGCTCCAAAGGGATATGGAGCCAAACCTAACAGTAAATCTACTTTATTCTTCACTCTCAGTGTTCATGTGTATAAAACGGAGCGTTTTGCAGATGATGATTGATGTGTACTGCATGTTTGATCATTATGAAGATGCATATGGAGGCCTGTTCGTAGTGATATTTTGTCATTGTTTAAGGATTTGGTGCCAGTGCAGGGGGACAGTCAAACGGAGGTGGAGCTAAAGCAAACAAACCCGGTAAGGAGCCTGGTAAAATAGCTAAGACGCACATTTTGAGTGAAATGCATGAATATTTGAGCATTTTTCCTTTTTTGTTGTGTCAAACTGTTTCAGAACATCCTGTTGTGACATTTGGATGAGATCTTGTGTTAAGTCCACATATGTCTGAATTAAGTTTTGTCTTTCTAAAGGTTATGGAGCAGGAGGCTACACTGTCCCTGGACTCAGCAATGGATACGGAGCTGGTAATATTTACCGTCAAGTCTGACATACAGTCAACAATGCTCTCTGCTATTTCCTTTGTTTTCTTTCACTTCCAATGAAATTCAGATGTGATTTTTAAAGTACCTTTGCTTTTATGTTTACAGGCCTTGGATATCCTTATGCAGGGAAACCTCAGCAACCTGGTGAGTGTTTTCTTTTCTCAGCTGAAAAAGTAATTCAACCTCATAGGGAAGAGGAATAAATCTAATCTGAAGTGTGGAATGTGCTTTAATAAGTGTTGTTTGCTCTCAGGTTATGGACAAGGAGCGTACCTTGGAGCTGGATATGGAAACAGAAATTCATATGGAGGTGCATTTTAAAAGGATAAGCTCTAAACATTGTCTTTTAACTAAACCAGTAAGCTGATCATCAGTTACAGTAGCTTTTATAACTGAATTTGTCCATCTTTAAATTGTTCTCGCATGTAACCTGAATTTTACCAAATTTCTGCCATCTTTCTCAGGAATTACAGGATTGGGTGAAGCAAGCAAGTCCAAATCAGGTGTGATTCAATGTCTACACTCAGTTTGTTGAAGTACTGGAACCATAAATGGATACAACACATGATGAGTCTATGAATTGGTAGATGACATGTTCTCATAGTTGCTGCTGTGTTATTGCCGGCCATTTAGCTCAGCCTACTAGGGTAAGTTAGGAGCACTGAGGTAGTTTATGATGTCTTGTTCTTGCAGGATACGGCAATGGAAACGGTTACAGTGCTGGTGTACAGCCTGACTATGCAAGTAAGTACCATTATATCAAATTTGGTTTGGAAATTTGGTTTTATTCTGTGTGAATTACAATAGAAGTCAGCATTTCCTCTTTGTCTCCAGGTCTTGGCCAAGGTGCAGCCGCTGCTAATGGCAAATCAGGTACGATATGACAGGCAACATAAGAGTGAAATGAATGAGATCAACAAGACATAGATGGTGAAACAGTGAATAATCTGTTATTGTTCACTTTACTCCTGATTCTGCAGGTGGCGCCAGACAGATTCCTTACAATGGAGCCCCAGTGGTTCCTGCTGGACTTGATGGTAAGACAATAAAATCATGTAAGGATATGATTTAAGCATGTGTGAACAGGAAGGTTTTAACAGTGAGCAGAATAATCCACAGTGAAAAAACAGAGAGCTGCCTCCGAGCAAAAAATAAAGTATTATTGATATTCGCTTCCTGTTTGCATTGGATGTGTGAGAAGAGCGGAATAACAAAATAAAAACAAACAAGAGTGACTGAAATCCAAAATGCTGCAGCACATTTTGAGCCCAGTACTGCTCCTCAGGCAGCGCTGAGTCACATCAGCCTATTTTTGTGCATCTGAAGCGTCAATGAAAGTTTTTTTTTTTTTTCACTCTCTGCAACTGAGGAGCTCATCCAGTTTGTCAGAGCATCTCAGTGTCTCAGTTTGTAGGTTTATCAGTGTGTTTGCGTTCACTTCTGTAATCTGATTATTCCCTGCTCTCAGCAGTAAGGTGATTTCAGAAACGGCCTCAGTCTAAGTACTGTGGGCATGTTAACAGCATATTCATCGCAAGGTGTAAAAGTCAATAGATTCAATACACAGACATTTGTACCCGTGCAAATAGGAGCCGCTTTGAGCCTCAGTCCACTTGCCTAGGTCCAAATGGAAAATTAGGCAGCATGTATGGTGGTATATATAACTTTATTTCACGCATTAACTTAAACATCTCTCACACCACAACTGAAATGTTCCAATGTTACAGGAATGGGCAGCTTGCCTTTCGGTGGTCAGCCCCTGGGGATGGGTGCAGAGAAATCAAACGCCAAGTACGGTGAGTGCTTGCTTATCGTGTTCGCTCACTCTGCTGTAACGTAGCTCGGAAAGGAAAAGGGAGTCATGTCAATGGCTTTGTGAGTTTGAAGCAACTTGATGTGTAGAACTCTCATATAAATCTGAAACCTTTTAAAGCAAGTTCATTTCTCATTATTTGTGTGTCAACCATCGTTATTCTCTACTCACTTACTGTTCACTCTGTTTTAGGCATTGGTGGACTGCAGTTTGGTGGACAGCCCCTCAGTGCAGGGACTAATGGCGCAGGACATTATGGTATTATGTTATTATTGCATCCTTTCATTCAGCCTGTTAATGCAGACACTGTGAGTCTTGATAAAAGCTGCAAGTTAATTTATATGTAATCCATGTGTGTTGATTGACTGTATATACCAAAGTGTCTGCTTATATTCTAAGGGTCCCTATAGCCCACTGTGAATCAATACAAGCTTGAACGGTCAGTCTAATGAGTCCATGTGTGTCCCAATTATATCCAGGTTATGGTGGAAGCCCTTATGGGCCTGCCGGTGATAACAAATCATCTGGAAAATATGGTGAGTTATTAGCCTATGCTGCATTTCAAAGTAATGTGCAGTACCACCAGTAGCTTTTTAGTGTGTTTGTCTGGTGTGGGAAGCAAAGCAGCCGAGTTGATGCACTGAGCCACAAAGGTCTTGTGTCTAGCATCAGTTATTAATGATGTTAATTCAACATACTTGCAGGTGGTCTTGGTGCCAGCATGGGAGGGGACCCTGCACCTGGAAAATACGGTCAGTGTGAGGGGACAAAAAGGTTTTTTTTGCTGTATTTTTGTCATCACTGTAGCAGTTCCAGAAATGCAGACACTGATAGGCAGAGGCAGTTAAATCCACAATCTACACTTTACACTGACTGTGAAAAGGCTTCTGATGAGTGTCTATTTTGAGAGGAGATCATTTCATACTGTTTTCCCTCCTCTGCTTCAGGATATGGTGGCTTCCCCAACGGTGGGCAGCTTCTTGGTCTTGGTAGTAATGGAAATACAGCTGGTAAATATGGTGAATAAATAGCTTTGGTATCACTTGTTGTGATTTGCTGTCTACAAGCAGCACACTACAAAATCCCAGTCATTGTTTTAGAAAACTCTCTTAACCTTTCTTCTTCACCTTCTTCTTTTGTCTCTTCCTCTGTTTCTCTGTCTCTTCTTCAGGTTATGGAAGAATGCCTTATGAAGCTCAACCAGCTGGACTGGCCCCTGAAGCCAAATCCACTGGCAAATATGGTAAAAGCTTCAATAAAGAAAAGTTCAATAAATGGGGAATACGTTTATTAGCTTTCTTTTATGGTAAATCTGAAGTGACCGCCAGCACTGGGCTAACTTAGCTTAGCATAATGAGAGGGAACCTTTGGCTGCTTGCCCAGCAAAAAGCAGAATCTCCAGAAAGTTACTGAATTTATTTAATAACGCATTTTCTTCCAGGTCTGGCTGGGTCACCATATCAGCCTGAACCTCTTGGGCTTGGACCGAGTGGAAAATTAACAGGCAAATACGGTGAGAGTCAGCAAACATGGCAGCTCCCCTCTAATTGTCATCTGTGTATTTGTTTGGTTTAACTTGTCCATGTGATGCCAACTGCTCAGGTGGCGGTGAAGTTCCCTACGCACCACAAGCTCTTGGGTTTGAAAGTGAAGCAAAATCCTCTGGGAAACATGGTGTAGTACATCCTTTCATGTGCACTTTCAATCCAGTCATTCTGTCTGTCTGCATTTTGGACTTTTACTAAATGATTTCACATCAATCTCTCACCAGATAACCAGGGATCATACCAACCGCAGCCTCTTGAGTCTGCATCTGAAGCCAGATCTGGTGGAGAATATGGTATTTTGTCATAATTGCTACTAATTACCTGACTAGCTGAGTTAGAAATGCACATAAATTGTACATTTATGTCTCTTTTTTGCCTTAAACAGATACAGCTGGTTTACCTTATGAGCCTCTGCCTCTTGAGCCAGAGTCAGCTGGAAAGTCCTACGGTGCGTCAGAGAAAGAGATTCACAGCACAAACATACAAACGTAATACAGTAGACCCTGATCTCTTCTTCTTAACTGTTTTTTCTCCACACCTCTTAGTGAAGGGAGAGGTACCCACTCCAGCGATTGCAGTTGAAAGCGATGAGATGTCCATTGATAGATACGGTAAGTGCAGCGTGTGTTTCGGCCTGGTTGATCTTGTGGCTCCACTGCATTCACATAATGTTAAACTGTTTGTCACTTTCAGAAAATGTGGGCTACATAAATGGACAAGTGCAGCCAGAAGGTAAAACAAGGAACTTTCATCCCCAAATTTAAAGTGCATATATGGTGCACAGACAATAACATCAAAACCTTAATTTACAGTAACACAATTCATCTGTTTGCCTTGTCTGCTCTCCCTCCATAGTTGTTGCATTTCCTGCAGCTCCCACTCCCAGCCCCACCCTAGCTTACCCCTCTGTGCCATCCTATCTGCCCATGGAGTCCTCCTACACACCTGATGTGGTGCCCGGAGCGGGTGTTGAGGACCTGCCCGACCCCGCCGGCACTGCCGGCCTCGGCTTCGACTCAGCAGCAGCTACAGGAACACACGACGAGGCTCAGGTGCCCGAGCAAGCCGATGACCTGCTTCAGCAGCAACAGCTGCCGCGTCAGATACACATTCAGCAGCATCTCAAACTGCATTTTCACCCACAAGGCAAGTCCTGCAGAGGTTAAAGTACTATCTATCTACACTGCAAGCGTTAGGGTGGATGGAAAGTGGCTCAATAAAGCAGAAATACTCAACAATCTAAGGATAGATTAAGGATAGAAGGCAGCCCTGAGAGTGGCTTCAGTCTTCTCATTGAGGGAATAATTTTATTTCCCGCAATGTCAGACTGCTCCTTTAAGTTCACCCTGCCAAACATTAAAATACATTCAGAGGCTGTATGTGCTTTGAAATGATATGTTATAAGTGGAAGTAACATTTCAAGCTGTGAAAACTTCTGCATAACCGCCTGCATTGTTTTCTCTTTTTCTTCAGGAGCGAAGAACAGCAAATACGATTTGAATGGTTTCTTTGGGAATAGTGGCTATCAAGGTAAGAGCAGACTGACTCATGATCATTTTCAGTTTGCTGTGTTCTTCTTCACCCTCCCACTCATCTTTGCTCTGCATCCTTCTCCTCACACAGGTTAACTCTGCTGACAACGACAAGTACAATCTCTTTTTCTGCCGTTGTATATTGATTTTGATTGTCTCTCACTGTATATTGTTTTTATTTTCTTCTGTGTCGAATAGTCCCTGTATTTTTTGTGTTTGTAAGCCTAAAGATAAAAACAACATTAGCTGTCGTTAGTTTTTCTGTTAATGTACATTTTAATGCATCCTGCATTACTTTTTTTGTCCTGCACTGTTCACTGTACACTCAAAAACTTGCTTGCTGGACAAATGGAGTTTGTCTGCTGCATGTGGTCGGTGTTTTCTTTGACTCATGTTATCAACTCAAAATAATTCTGTAAAACTTAAATCAGTGTAATTTATTTTGCATGGGAAAGGGCTTTTTTTGGCAAGCATCTGTTTATGATTGTACAGTATTTGATTGAATAAAACCACCAGTGAAGACCAACAGTGGAAAAGTTTTAATTTATGTGTGTGTTTCTATGCATTTAGTGTGTTACATTATGAAGAATGTATTATGGAGAATGACTACACTCTGTAGTGGCCCCAGATCATCCTACAGTACAGTTGCACACAAGCATGAAGAATAGGAACATGTGTGTACTCTATAATACGGGAAATACATCTATATTCACAAGGAAATTGAGGTGTGAATCCATTATGAGCCATGACAAGCAGCAGCTGCTGTAGTGCACATGGCTTTTTGTGGGGATTACTCTAGCTTAGGGATAAGAACCCTTTGCTGATTGGTCTGACGGAGAGCATGCCACTTCGCCAGCTCAACAGGTTGCTTGCTTGGAATTACACCTGTCCAATGATGGATTCAAGCACCAGAATTTCCGGCCAGTCGTGGTCATGATTGTGCCTCAGAGTCCTGAGTGCGGCCTCGTTTAGGATGTAAATGTGAGGAACCTGTACCGTCAACTACATGAATGTGAGTTCATCGGCTGCAGGAAGTTGTGATGGTGCTTTACGAAGGACCGCGGCTGTTGGACTTCACAAAGACCCCTACACACCTTCAGTTCAACAAGTATGTCCTGACAGGTTACCGGCCAGTGTCCACAGCTCAAGAGTGCCTCAGGAGCATCTTCTACATGCACAATGAGCTGGGGAACATTTACACTCATGGTAAGTCCAGAAATTAACCTTGCCTTGCCTTGCAGCTGTTATTCCTTTAGGAATCCACTCCAGTTTATCCGAATTAACACATTAAAACACATCTTTACAGTTAAATACTCAGCAAATGTTTCTCACATAGTATCCACTCAACTCATACGGGGGCTGCACAGCAAAACAACACAGATATCCACTACTCTCACTTATGGCCAGTTGCAAGCGTACTTGACAAGAGTGTGTAATGAGGATATGGGGAATTAACTGTAATCTGCCCTGGGAATCCCTGCCCTGGAAATAACCTACTGTTAACAAGGTCTTTAAAGGTGTGTGGCTGGCTGACGATTTCAGGCATAAATGCCGATATGTATCATGGGTAAACCATCCTGCAGATCCACATTTGCAAAGATTGAGAGTAGTTGCAGAATTTTGAAAATTCGCATGTTTTCCAAATTTGCGTATTTTTCGGAAGTCTTTGAAATGCAAACATGACTCAGATTGTGCAAACACAAGAAAAGATGCAAAAGAAACGGTGCACAAGTTAAAATACGCACAGCCTTGAACTTTTAACTTTTAACTAACATCTTCTCCATGCTCCATTTTCTCCTTAATTGGCTATCCCATAAGTTCATTAAGGCTAACACTCTTATTAAGGGGAAGTGAAGGGTATTAGCTGTAGAGTGTTTCTCTGGTTTCTCCATGCATGTAGCCAAGAGTCATATATTTAACACTATTCCTAGAATACAAACAAACAGAGGAACCGTTCACAGACTCTTAAATTCCTCATTCTGCTCTGTGTAAGGTTTTTTTAACAGCACCTGCTCACCATAAAAACAGACGTCATTAACTGACTACTTACACCAGGCCACAAACTTTAAAACTTTTAGTCATACTGGAAAATAATTCTCCAATTGTCTCAAACATGCACTCCTTCATTTTCTTGTTTCATCTCATTCCTCCGCTATCCCTTTCCCCCCCATCAACTCCTAATCTTCCGATCACCCCAGGCATCCCTTTTTTCCTCTTCTTGGTGCTGCTGCCTTTTAGTATCCCCTGGATGGAGGTGGACAGCATCTGGATCTGTGTGGTCCACTATCTGGCCTGCCTCTCCCCCACCGTTGGCTCTGTGGTCTACCATGTGTTCATGAACCATATAGGAGGAGAACATGTGTACGACATCCTGCTCTCCCTGGACATGTTCGGGGTCTGCCTGGTTAACACGCTGGGTAGGTGGTCGGTGCCATTTGGCTCTGCTGTCCTCGGCCTGAATCTCTCTAAATGCAGCATCTAAAATCCTAATCATCAAAGTGTAAAAAATGAGTCTTCACTAAGTCCAAATCTCCTCATTTGCTTATAATAACCCTGAAAACTACTGAGTTGATCTATTTTTAGTGGCATTGCTGTTAATTCATTGGCATATTTTCCCTCTTGTCACCAGGGGCACTTCCCATCATCCACATCACGCTTCTTTGCTACCCCGCCATACGACAGACCGCCTTGCTGGCCTACATCCTCCTGTCCAGCTATGGTATATACTGTGCCACCACGGCCCGCACAAACGTCCTGCGGCTGCGAGCTTTCGTCTGGCAGGGCCTTTTCCGCTTCAGCCTCTTCCTGTTCCGGGTGTTCGGCAGCGGGGTGGGCAGCCCCAACTCCCTGCGGCTCTTCATCATCATGGACACGCTGGCTGTACTGGGAGGGGTGGTCAACATCATCCAGATTCCAGAGCGCTTCATCCCAGGCCGGTTTGACAACTGGGGCAACAGCCACCAGATAATGCATGTCATGGTTACTTGCTCAATAATCTACCTGCACTGGGGCACACTGGAGGATTTAGCCTGGATTAAGACCTACCAGTGTCCTACTGAGTGATGCAAAGTATATCAAGTACACACATGTGCACTCAAGGCTCCGCTGATAGAGAAGAGATTTAGGATTCAAAGAGGCAGGAGGCGTTAAGTAAAAAGAGAAGAGAGGCAAGTTGTTTCTACATGCACTTTAGTTCTAGCTGCTGAAATTCTTTGCAAGGGAAGTTTGCAGTTTGACATTTTGCTGGAGGAGAATAAGAGGAACTTACAGTGTTGTAACTGTGGAACTAAGCTGTCACTACACTAAATTAAAAATCCTGAGCATACTTGATTTTTAGTTTGTTGAAATGCAGTAGTTTTGGGTCATATTGCCCATAACCAAAATAGTTTTTAAATGAAATTATTGAACGCAATAAATTCTATATTTTTACATGCTGTGTTTCATTCATTCTTTCAAGGATTCTTGTGACAAAGTGAAATAACACAAGCGGTTGAATACTTCTGTTGTTTAATTGCAAGAGAGATATACTGTATGTACACTTGGAAAAGAAAATCTTTTTTTCTATTGCTAAATGTCAGTAAAATTTTAACTGCTTTCATTTGAACTTGGCAACGAATGTTACAGTCTTTTTCATTGGCATTCCTCTGAACTCAGAGCTTTCTGGCATGAGCTGAACCTGCATCTTTGAACGACACTGTCACCTTCAAACTAAAAGCATCACAGCACCAAAAACTGCATCAATTTACTTGTAAATATGGCCACTTTAAAAAAAAAACAGGTGTGCAGATTAGACTTGAAAGAGGTGTGGATGTTGCAGAGGTGGAGTACTTAGCCCGTAACACAGCAGCTTTATTGTTTTACAATGCTCTGAGTCAATGCATTCTTGCATTATGTGCTACACAGGACGAGCTTCCTCTTCTTTTCTAGTCCATGACTGTGGATCAGTCTTCGTCTGAGCTGCTGTCATCCTCAGCCTCAGATAGGTCGGCAATGGGAAACCGCAGGATGGCAGCCACTCCGCTCAGCTGAGTCAGTTCTGAGAAGACAATCAAGGTTAAATCAACATACACATGGAACTTCAGGCTGATAATATCTCTAAGTACGGAAGTGCAAAATGCACAATTGAATTTGAGGAACTGATTCTGTCCAAAGTTGAAGTCAGGGCCTTAATCAATCAGTGCTGAAATGACGGCAGTAAATGAAATTCCCCTGACAGTATCAAACATTTACAGAGCAGACCTGACGGTGTGTTGGTGTTATTTTACTCATGCTGGTCATTTCAAGTTACAATTATGGAATAAACCCTCAGAGTTACGTAACCATACCTGGAGTGGAGTTTTTAACCACTAGCAGCGCCATGCAGCAATGTTTTAAGAGTGGGTCCCTGTTTCGTTCATGAGTTTGCCAAATAAATGCTACAGATATGTGTTTCTAAAAGAAAAAAACAAAAAAGCTTGTATAACTTACGTTCACCAGAAACATGAAGGCTTGAGAAAATTCTGGATGAAAAAAGAAAAAAACGAGAGAGAAAAACACATCAACTTGGTAAAGGACGTTCTTCTTGGTGAATGTTAACACAGCCAGTCTTTTAAAAGACGATCGGTACCTGACGTTGCCGCCATTGTCTCTCACGTTGTCCACCAACCGAACGTAACGACTCCTCGTGGGGATATCCTGGTGTCTGGTCGTACACGCGGAGAGACACAAAACATGCATTCATACACAGAGCAGATGTGATTGTTTATATTACAATGCTTGAAATAATTCTGATGGCAGTTTTTGATTGTATACAGGTTAGACAATCCAGGAGAAAACTGTTGAAAATGTCGGCCAGTAGCAGCTGAACGTAAACACCCGCCCTGTGAATCTACATCAGATAACCTAAAGATCTGTGCCAAAAACAAGCAACCTCTCCCAGCGTGTACCTGAACAGCTTATCGCTTATCAACAAGGTGTCGATGGCGAGGGCGTCGGCAGCTTTCTCCACATGAGCCAGTCTGTGGCAATGCAAAGATACAAAGGTTGCTGATTATCAGTACGAATAAATGACGACATCGTGTCTGTTGGCTGGTCTGGTCCATCATCACTCACCCATAAAAGGCTCTGTCAGGCTCATGTTGGAGCATCTTATAGAAGTCTTCCAGGGCTTTCACCTCTCCTGCTGCCTGAAAGTTAAACATAAAGACCACTTACTACAGTCACTATTCACTTTCAATGAATAAAACAATATGACAAATCACAGGCTGTACAGTCACCTTGGTATCAGAGAGCCGACTTGTCACGGTGGGATCAGAGAGGATTTCTGCAAAACAACAAGCACTTCACTGAGTTTTCACCTTGTGATGAGATTTGATCACTTTATTCTCAGAGGCTGCAAGCTCGTACCTTTGAGCGAGTACTTGTGACCTGACGATGAGTGGACCAGCATGAATTTGGGTCGATTCTCCAGCAGGATCTTGTTGTCCTGTCGCACCGCCTCTTTGAAGAGGTAGCTGATGAACTGGTCCTTCACAAAGCCTGGACTGGCAACCAGGATGCACTTCACCACTAGCAGAAGGCAAGGGAGAGAATTCAAAATCAACTTTTCTAACGTTTCGTTTCTTCAAACGGAAACGAAAAACAAAGATTATGTGGCAGCAGTGATTAACCACAAAGGTGCCATTAAAATGACTCATAGGAACAACAAACTATAAAGGGAGATGCGTTTGACACAAAACAGGAACACATTGTAAGTCTATGCATGTTGTGCGTGTCTACACAGCAGCAATACCATCAAAATTGATGTGGCGGAGAATCGCTTGCATCACGGCCTCATAGAACCTCTCCAGCGCCTGCAAACACACAGACAGTTTGACATCAGCCTACATGACAGATCCAAGTACTGAGGGAAATAACTGTGTCATCATACACTAAACTTTAGTTTGATACGTTGATATGAATATTCAGAATATAAAGTGCGACTACCTTTGTTGGTCTACCCTATTTTACTTGCTGTAAATGTGACAATTTATTAAAATATCTGCCCAACTTGCTCTATTCAGAGCACTTCTTGTCTTCAACAAGTCTTGAAAAAAAGGGAGGCAAGGGTCATCTCATAATCAGAGGTCACCACACCGACACACTATCTACACTTGCTGACTTTATTCTCCCCTCGTCACAGCTGTGCGGTCACAGCGAGCTGACCTACCTTCTCGTGCTGAGTGCAGCTTCCCCTTCTCTTGCGAGGAATGGTGAGCTCCACCTTGGCACGGAGCAGAGTCATGGCGGGGGTCACCAGCACCAGGTTGGCCAGACCCTCCTGCATTACCACAGCTGCCACATCTGCCTTCTGGGTTGCATCACATGCCTGCTCTAAAGGGTAGACACGGCAAAATAAATGGATCATCTGAGGAAGCGGGTACTTTTTGAAGTTAGCAACAAATGTCTTATTACAGTTTTACTGTTAATCATTGATTTTGCTCTTACTTAATGCCTGTAGTTGATGTGAGCAGTTGCTAAGAGCTTCACACGCTCGCTACTTAGAGTTAAGTTGTGGTTAAAATTACAGCAGCAATGACTCAAATGCATGAACCTCATCTGTCAGCTTCCCTCTTGTTTCTTCCTATCCTGTTCCCATGGCAACACTCTCTCTCCACTGGTAATGTAAATACATGAAGGAGAGGACTGTGCATTTCCTGTAATGTGCATGTAAACTTGTCAAAACAGCTTTTAACGTTCAACATGATCTTAACTGTTCAACATCTGTGAGCAATTTTTGACATTTGGACTGTGTCGTTTTAACCACATTGGCTCGCTTCACAGTTCTTTGTCTGACAGAAACAGGCGAAGGTCTGTGTTTTCTTGGAGTGAGAACGTGAATCTACTCAGCAGAATGTTAAAGTTGTTGTGGTTCATAACACTATTGAAGCCAAACAGATTGTCCACAACAGTCCATGTGGAAAGTAACCTCGACTCATCAAGCCAAGCAAACATCTCCAACTATGGAAAAACTCTGAACTCAACAGTGTTTGTTTCCATGGTTTGGTTCAGTTGGTCAGAAGTGAAAAATGCTCTTCACATTTGGGTGCTCATCAAATAACTACTTTCAGGAGAACTGCTGGTAGTCTCTTAGGAGTGTGAGCAAATCTGAATCAAATGCAAGAACTGACCCTGACATGCAGTTTTATCTGTATAAGGAAGTAGAAGCTGAGATTCTGGCAGCTGAGTGTGCAGTTGCTAAAGCCCATGAAATTCTGTCCGGTAAACAAGATACTTGTGAGTCCATTTGATTACTGTTTACAAGTCCTGGTTGCCATGCAAGTGGGAAGTGCGAGCTCAAATGAGCCAAACACAAGAATGAGACAAACTGATATTTTCTGCTGTGATTGTTCTGACCGAATAAAACAAATAAAACAAAAAAAATAAAACAAAATAAAACAAAAACCTCAGTCCAATGTCAACAGCAGCACCTGCTTACCGATCCTGTCCAGCACAACGCTGTCCCAGCTCTTTTTAGCAAGAGTGAACTTCCTGTTGAGCTCAAGCTCAATAGTGTGGTAAGCGCCCATCTGGTGAGGGAAGAAGAATAAATGACACTGCTGTTATTCTTTAACATATGATTGTGCTTATGAGAACAAAAGAAAATCTTCGGCATCCTAATCTTATTACTTAACCCCTCTACTCCACTTTAAAATGTCAATTCTCATTAATGTCACATGACTGCAACTGTCAGGTTGCTTAGAAATACCAGACCTTGACATACTGGTTCTCCTCAATGTTAGTGCCCTTTACTCTCAGCTGGCAGGCCTGGGAGTCAAAGTCAATAGTCTCCACACACAAAGTGAGGGTAGTCCGGACTCTGGAGCTGCCCACACTTCCAGTGGTGGACTCTGTCTGCACCTTCCTGTGGGAGCAGGGGAAAGGGACTTGAGGTGCAGCTCTGATGGCAAATTCTGTTTGTGTTTCTCAGACCAAAACACTGAGTGAGAGAAGAAGCTGGAAACCTGATAAACAAGCACAGAGTGACTTAGAAGGCAGAATGATCGAGACAAAATGATCCACTACTTGTGTGTGATGGTGTCTCTATATGCAGAGAGCCTGCCCTTTGCCTGTATTTTCTTATTTTGCTGTATTCTGGATGTTTCTGGGTCTGGGCATCAACCTTTGGACAGTGGGTGTGCTGCCCCCAGCCAATAACAGTATGCAGGGTGTGAGCGTGTGAGTCAAGTGCCTGATTTGAATGTTGTGTTTGCAAACCCCATCCGACAAATCATACTCACTCTTCCTTAATGAACATTTGTCACAACATTACATTCGTATATGAAGCATTATTGTGTTTTTTATAATGATCAAGATATTTGGATGAAGTCACTTTGAATTACTTTTATGGCTGAGGGAATTCAAGACAGAGCTGGAAACTTGTGGTCTTGCAAAAACAGAATTCTTTCGATACAAGACGTTGTGTGTAAATCAAGCTTCCTGTTGAAACTTTCCAAACTAGATCTGTCAGGTTACTACAAGTCAACCTGTATAGCTAGCAGCACTGATTACATCAGGTGCATGTCATATCTGATCAGTGGTTAATGAAAGTGGAGGGAGGCTAAACCTTGAGTTGCTTTTTTTGATACTTTACAAATGCATACAGAACGGCAGACTTGAATCGTTATCAGCCGACAAATGAAACACACACAGAAAGATGCTGCAATGCCAATTCTGCAGTGCTACAAGATAGCAAAGCCAAAACATCTGGAAAGCCCTGGTGTGCACTGCAGGGCTTCATCTGTCACCATGTAATCAAAGTTAGTGGTTACCTGATAGTGGAGGCTCTCAAGCTGTCCCCCACTTGCAGCAGGTTGTAGGTGTGCCACATATCCTCTGCCTCCTCTGGCATCAGAGTCACCTGACTGAAGAAGGATAGCCATTACTGCGCCATCTTATTGGCGTTATTCACGTTAGTAATACGTCAGGTGTGGTTTTGGTTATCACAGCATTAGACTGTGGATATGCTTTTACTTTAAGATGTCAAGCCATGATGCAATGCAATGATGCAGCAGCATCCATTCTATTACAGTACTTATGGAGTGTACGTCAATCGTAACACAATCCGTGGTTGTTTTGTTTACTCACTCATTAAACTCATTAAAGCGAAAGCAATAGCCACAGCCTGAACGATACAATCTGTGCTCATTTAGTTATATTTCGTGTTGTGTGAGTTATTACACATCAACTACAAAAGGGACAATTTCCACACTAAGCCCAAACTCCCCACATCTCTGCTGGTACAGGTGAATGTAAATCACAAGTTGACACATGTAGTCAGCTGCAAAGTAGCATGCTGGTTAGCTTGCTAACATTAGCTATCGCCAGTCACTCACCCGGCATTATCTTTTTCAATGTCTTTATGGAGCAACTTCATGGTCGGCTGCTGGTATTATATAACCAAATGTATAATTAGCGTTAAGTAGATAGGTTTACGTTTAACCGAGTTGGAGTCATGTTTCTCTTAGTGAACTAGCAAAGTAGCTAAGCCATCTCTCAACTTAAGAATGAATCACTCGGTGCGTGTTGCCAGGCGCTAGGACATTGCGTCATGCCAAAATACGTCGTTGATTCTTCCCATCTTGGTCACTTCCGTGGGTGTCGCTTTACTGCGCAACAAATACAGAGCGATACAAAGACGAATATTTGAGTAAATGTCGACAAACACGAGTCATCTTGCATTGTTTGATATAATCTTTCATTTAAGGCCACCAAAGTGCAAGATAACGTTATATCCGAGAACGATTGCCTTTTTTACATTGTGGTTTGAGATAAGCAAATACTGACCGACGTTGAAAACAGCCAATCCGTGAGAATAATGTCTCCCGCAAACACCGCCTACTGGCAAAACTCACCTATAGGAGCGCGGGAATGGTCTGCCCTCTTCCGTTCAACCTTGCTTTGAGCTAACGCTCGTCTAGCTTTTTTTTGTCGATGGCATGGTGCTAGTAGCTACGACAGAAACATCGTTGTCACGAGAAAATACGAATGCTGAAAGTGAATTCGGATATCTGATGTAAAATAGTTGACTAAGGCGGATTTCTGAAGTACATGACAGCCATCACATATTTAACAATTTATCGTCCAGCCTCAGATTTTGAGGTTGCCAATTCTGCCCCAAGGTTAGCTAGCTAGCGGGCTAACGATAGCCGATTAACGCTAACCTAGTTGAGCTAACGGTAACTCAGTAGCCAGTTAATAGTCACTACGTCTTCAATTCGTAGGAGAAACCGACCAGAATAGAGGAATAGCATGGCAGAAGCCGATAAGTTGAACATCGATTCCATTATACAACGTCTGCTGGAAGGTAAGTTGAGGCAGCTTTTCGCTCAATATTTATTCACCGAGGTAGCCATTTTCGCTAACAGGCTAGACAACGATAGCCACCTATGCTATGTTAGCCAGTTAAGTTCATCGTTTTGCCTCTTGCTAACGAAACACAGGATTTGAATTGACCGTCAGTTATGTTTGGTCAGTAGCATCCTTTTCGCTGCAAATGAATCTTTGTTGTTCCCAGTCGTCCGTATTAAATTCTTAGTAAATGTTTTATATTTAGGTTTTACATTGCCCGACAAAGTATTCGCTCTTCAACGTTAACTTACATTGTTAGTATCGTTAACCTGCAATCGATAACGCTGCTATTATGTAACATTAACAGGGCGATGTGTATATTTTCGTAAATGTCTTGTCCACAACATGACTGTGTTTAAAGTATCAGTGAGCAACATTTACTTTTCTTGCTAGCCAAATACTTTTGGGCAATAAGGGCAAAATTTAACGTTTATACAAACGGAACTGGAAATGGGAACAGAGCTCAGATTTATTACTGTGTCATCAGGTGGCTTACGCTGAGTTAGTCCATAGTGGTCCCTTAGTATTGTTTGATATTTACGTCTAAATCAGTTATATTTGTGTGGCGGAATCAGAAATGTGATTTGGAAAGTGCCCCATATCAAGTAACAGCACCCTGGTTGGTATCAGAAAGTCATACGAGTTGTTCCAGATAATTTTTACGATTCATGGGAATTTGTCCCCCAAATGGCTCTAAACCCAGAATCTTGTTTTTTCTGCTCCTTGAGTGAATTCAAAAATTGAAAGTCAACCAAACTAAAACATGACGAATACCTTTGCTAAAGTGTAAGTTTAACAAAATACACAAAGGAACCTGCCAATTGGATACAGAAGGCACGAGGATCATCATGCATCACGATGACTGTGATGATAGAGTGAAGAGTTCATGATTGAATACTGAACAGCGTGCACACTGCATATTAACATGTGCCAACTGTCCGTGGCAGTCTGCCCCATTTTGCTGAGAACATTTGAATTCTGTTTTACGGTGAATTTTCCTTTTAGAAATAAAATGCGGTGTCTCACTTTACTGTACTTTCACAAATACTCTTACATTTGTGCTTAGCATTTTTGGATAGCACAGTTTTAACATGTACTCCCTGTCGCAAGTGAGTACGAATATTAAACTCTGCTGTGTTTATGGTTCATTGTTGTGTGTGCTATTTCTCACTCTTGTTGCATTTTTCTCTCACAGTGAAAGGCTCCAGACCTGGCAAAAATGTTCAGCTGACAGAGAATGAAATCCGTGGTCTCTGCCTCAAATCCCGGGAGATCTTCCTCAGCCAGCCAATCCTGCTCGAACTTGAGGCGCCCCTCAAGATTTGTGGTGAGGCTTAGTTGTGTTCTTGAGAGTCCAGGGAATTCTCAAGCGTGGTTGCATAGCATTTACAAACACTCTTAGATGGCTGTGCTTAGGTCATAGTGCTGGACTAAAGCTTACATTCACATTATACTAAGTATTCTCAATACCAGATGCTAAATGCCTTTCAAAGGATAGTTTATTAAATCTATTTAAACCAAAAAGAAGACAGTGTTAAAGACAGGATACAGTGCTTGACTATGACCTTGCCACATAATCTCAGAACTATAGGGATAAAGTGATAATATTGACTTGCCAGTGTTTTGCTGTTTTGCACTGCAAGTCTCCCGGGAGTTGCCCTCCTGTGACATACTGCTGATGCCACTTAATGAAATGACTCTCGAACAGTCTGCAGATTTTAAGGAACAGCTCAAGTTTCCAGTGCAGTGAGAATCACCACCATCTTCACACTAAATCCAAGCTTGCACATTAATTGCGTTGTCTCATCATCACACAAAAACAAGTCAAGCAACACCGGAATAACAGAGTGTTCATTTGGATTAGTGCATGGCCAATCATGGTCTGAAGTGTTGGTGATCATTTGCAGGGTGTCAAGTGTTGTTGTACCTCTATCCAAGTCCTTTACCTTTTGTTGTGCACATACACATGGCATGATAATCACATGTTTGACTTTCCACTCTAATACTGTTTCTCTCACCAGGTGATGTTCATGGGCAGTACTATGATCTGCTGAGGCTGTTTGAATATGGGGGCTTTCCACCAGAGAGCAACTACCTGTTCCTGGGGGACTATGTAGACAGAGGCAAGCAGTCCCTGGAGACCATCTGCCTGTTACTGGCTTACAAGATCAAATACCCAGAAAACTTCTTTCTGCTGAGAGGAAACCATGAGTGCGCCTCCATTAACAGAATATATGGCTTCTACGATGAGTGTAAGTCATATGGCATGCATACAGATACAAACAAGCATTAATGGTAACACTACTATCTATGGTTACTAGCAGTTTGCTTAAAATATAGCCTGTGGACTTCTGTCTCAAATGTTAAACTTGTAGAAATGAAAACAAAGTAGTGTAAATAGTAGACAAAAAGCGTTGTAGCTTCCTATATATTTAAAAAATCAGATCTGCTTTTTTGAATTGTATGAGCGATATGTTTTTCTGTGTATTCTCCGACTGTACAATACATTGTACCGCAACCAGAACATTCAACTACTCATTTGATGCTTTCACGATTGTGATTGAGAGCGTGGTTGAACATGTGGGTCCAGAATCTCCCATATTTGTTCAACTGGGTTAAGATCCAGTGACTGCGAAGGCCATAGCGTATGATTTACATAATTTTCACACCCAAGAAACCATACAGCGACCCCTTGTGCCCTGTGGATGGGGGTCCTTGTCGTCCTGGAAGAGACGGGGGATCGGGATAGAAAGGCTTCATCACAGGAGAATGGTGATCACTCAGAACAACTTAACATTGCTTTGCAGTGACCCTTCCCTCTAAGACGACAAATGGACCCAAACCATACCAGCAAAATGTCCCCCACAACATAACAGAGTCACCAGATCCCTTTACTGTAGGGGTCAAACATTCAGGCCCATACCGTTATCTTGGTGAATGCCACACAGGCACTCGCCCACTTGTCAAGAATATGCTGAAGGATGACTCATCTGACCATATCATTTTTGTTTCTACATCTCTGTAGACCAGGGCCTGTGGTTTTTGTGCCACTGAACTCTCAAATGGGCACCCGTCTTTGTAATGAGGGGTTTATGCACTGCAGCCCTACTAAAACATCCCTCCCCATGTAATTGTCGACGGACTGTTGTTGCTGACAGTCTGATCACGTCCTGCCTTCACATTCTCAGTCACCTGAGGAAGAGTTGCTCTTCTGTTTTTTCTTTACGTATCGCACTAATGCACATGCATTACAGTCATTTAATGTGCGCTGTCAACCACAATTTCCGACCATATTTTACTGATGTCTTTCCCATAGATCTAAATGCAGATGTCACTCCACTCACTGTTAGAATTGAATCACTTGCCAGTTGAGCAGTCTTTAAGACTGAATCTCTTGCCATGCGTGCCCCAACAATGAAACCTCTTTCAAAATCACTTTGATCTTTGACTCGACTGGGCCTGTTCAACATTTTTAGGAATGCCACGGAGCATGATTGATGTCAGATTGCATAATTGTTTGACGCAATGTACCTGTGTGAAAGCATCTGCATGCGTTATGGTTCTCCACTCATTTGGTCAGGTTTTCTCTTTTATTTGTTGCCCATCTGTCATCATTTATATACTCAGCAATGCAAACATTTTTAATAAAAAAAAATCTGAGTTAAAGCTGTTCTTTAAACCCGATGAGGAATCTGTCTTATCAGTAGTAAGAAAAGCCATAACACCGATAACCCCTCAGTGCAACAAGCTTCGGGCCAAGGAGCATGATCAGGCTCTAGTGATTAATCACATGCCTCTCTGCTATTCAGAGCCAGGATTATGTAAACTGTTGTGTTTCTAATGTGATGCAATAGGTGCAGCTGTTGAGATTTTATTGGTCTCAAGATTACATTGTGACCAGGTAATTGTGGTTTCCTCCCACAGGTAAGAGGCGATACAACATAAAGCTGTGGAAGACCTTCACTGACTGCTTCAACTGTTTGCCTGTTGCAGCCATTGTTGATGAGAAGATCTTCTGTTGCCATGGAGGTATCCTCATCAAACAGTTCATTTGGCTTCTGTCCAGAGCGCACACACAAACTCGCCTCTGCACTGTTGTTATTGTCAACATAATGGTCAGACCTGCAGGACTGTGTGGGATCTTAATTTCTTGTTTGAGTATATTTATGTATCCTTGCCCTGTGCTGCAGCCACAGCTGTAGACCACTTTTTATTTCTTATTTCGACAACTCCTGCAAAGAAATGCTGCCGTCAAATCACTCACAAACCGTTCCACCAAAGAATGGACCTAAGGGCTCAGACAATGTGACACCAGCAGACATTCACAGCTATCTTGTGTGTGTGTGCGCTACACAAAATATGTAAACAGGCCCTGATAATCATGTGGGTAAACACCACCTCCCTGTTGGAACATATGAAGTTACATAAGACAGAACGCACAGAAAGGATATTGTATGTTCGCTAGTTCAAGTTTTTCATCGATTGAGGACATTGCAGTTAAAGCCACAATCCATTTTTTGGTCTCGGTAATGTTTAGTATACACAAATGAAAGTCTGTTTTATATATGAAAATTCCACAGTTTTTATGTATCAGCTGACCTTAACTTATAGGGCTGTATTTCTTATGCTAAAGTTCTATACATATGTTTTATTTTGATTGTGATGTTGTTATCAAGGTGACATTCTTATTTATATCATATTGTTGTTTTAAATCACATTAATTAGCTCTAATAATGCTGAAAGAGAGGTGTGTGCACGCATGTGTGTGAGACAGGTGTCCTAATCTTGCACATTCTGCAATCGGAGACGCTCCTTGTTTGACACACCCCTCTAGATTTCCCTCCTTTTGCCTAGCTGAACTGAAAGTGAGCAATAAAACCAAAACCAGGCCTCAGAACAACAAGAAACATAGTGCATGTGTACCATCATAGACGCTAAATTCAAGTTTTTCTGCTGTCTAACATTGAACTGTTCTACATTGAACCTCTCCAGGCCTGTCCCCAGACCTCCAGTCTATGGAGCAGGTCCGAAGGGTCATGCGCCCCACTGATGTACCTGACCAGGGCCTCCTGTGCGACCTGCTGTGGGCTGACCCGGACAAAGATGTGCTGGGCTGGGGTGAGAACGACCGTGGTGTCTCCTTCACTTTTGGTGCCGACGTGGTCACAAAGTTCCTCCACAAACACGACATGGACCTCATATGTCGGGCCCATCAGGTGAGTGTACGACTTTTACCGAAAGGTTAATGATGTTTTTGCAGTGGGAATGAAAGACGGTGCTAATAATAAGTGAGAAAATGACGAGTTAAGCCGCCCCTCTTCTTTATATCCAGTTAGACCAGCAAGAGTTGGGTGTGGAACTTGTTATGTGATGTTAGTGTTTCTGTGTGCTTAGAGTTGTTTCATAGAGACAATGACGCGTAGCTTAGCCTCTAGTTATGCTAAGGAGGGTGGATTATTACTGGTAGGGATGGGCATTTCAGGCAAAAATGTTGTTCACATGCAAACATACACACAGTGACAGTGCTTTGCTCTCAAATGACTGTGCATAATTTTTGGAGACTTGTAATACTCCAGCAGCTGACTTTACCTGTCTTACCGTAGTTGGAGTACACTGGTTTCTTCAAACTAATTTAGCCTGTCTTGAAGGTAGTAACCAGCCCCAAGTCACTGTAGTTGTATAGTATCCATAAGCTTAACAGTGGCTGTAATAATGTGCAGGATATCTTTGCTCTCTACGTCGCATCCACACAGGATAAAAACGAGGGGAAATATATTAAGACGAGTCGCAGAAACAAATTGATGTTTCTTCTAATAATTTACTGCCTTTTTTTTGTTATGGATTTATTTTACAGTAAACTCCTTTTGTAGCTAACGCAAGGTCAGCACTTTTATCAAACAAGCCTGTCCAGCTTTTAGTACAGGAAGGAAAGTCAGGTGGAACTGCTGAACGCTGTCAATGAATTACGACGCGGTTCTGTTTTTGTGCCGCTTTTATTGTATGCATGTGAGAAGCATTTGTTCGAAATGACCTCCCACTCTTTAAAAACAACTTGTTAACCTGTCGTTTATCTCAGGTGGTCGAGGACGGATATGAGTTCTTTGCAAAGAGGCAGCTGGTGACGCTGTTCTCAGCCCCGAACTACTGCGGTGAGTTTGACAATGCCGGAGCCATGATGAGCGTAGACGAGACCCTCATGTGCTCATTCCAGGTAAGCAAGACATCAACCGGAGAGAGACTGATAAAACAGGCCTTGCATGTCAACATTTGCAAGAAATACAATGTTTAGCTCAGTTTGCTCATCTTTTCATCCCTTTACAGATTCTCAAGCCTGCAGACAAGAAGCTGTTCTACGGTGGTGGAGGCGGCATGGGCTCTGGTCGCCCAGTCACTCCCCCAAGGAAAGCTAAGAAATGACAGCAGTAGTCTGCCCTCGACCTCCAACCCACCCCTCCTGCCCTCTCTACCTCTCTTCTCCTTTCTTTCACCAAACAGCCAGAAATCAAACCTATACCCAGGGCTTTTTTCCTTTTTTATCTGTACTTCTTAAAACATTTAATGTTATGAATTGTCTGAGTGAGTGCGTGCGTGTGCAGATGACCAACGCGTCTCGTCTGCCGGTGAGCATTAAAATCATGTGTGCACGTGTACATTTTGTGAGAGAGTATTAGAGATTTATACTTTCCCCTCTCTCTTACCACTCTTCCCGTGGAAAGGTTGAAACCACAGTGTCTGTCTGTACAGTAATTTTGACTGAAATGCAGGGTTTGGGAGACAGTGGGAGATTGCTGACCTGATGAATTTAGCAGCAAGCCCCTGCCAGCAGGTGTTGTGTGTGTACTTGTGGAGGGGGGAAGTGGTTTGTTTTCCCTGTCCTCTGTACTGTAAAATCTCAAACACAGGTGTGTGTGCATGTGTGTGTGTGTGTGCGCGCATGCGTGCATGCAGTGTCTTGCCTATCTGAGTGTGGCGTCTTGGTATCCTTGAACAGGAAGGAGTGTGTCACCTTGTCTCACAGAAGCAAGCCACATGCTAACCCCCCCACCCCCCCACCACACACACAGACACGCACACACACACAGACACGCACACACATGCGTATGACTCTTCAGATTCATATGAGCCAGAGCTGTAAAAACCCCGTACAGTTTAGGTTTGTACAGATTTGATTACTTGAAAGAGATTTTTTGTGAATTCGTTTTGTAGTCTTTCATCAAGTTGACCAATAAAGCGAGAATCTGAGCTACGATGGCTCCGAGTCATTTTTACTGTCATCCTCCATCTCAGCTAGTTGCTCTGAAATGTGTTTCCATCCTGAGTGTTTTCACAATGTGTATTCTGAGTCACTTTTTTTCGCTACAGTTTTTAGATCAGACCTGCCCTTTGAACACAGTTCGAGCCTGCAGTGAACTCACTGTTAGAAGAGGCAGGAGGAAATGAGTTTTTCTAATATTATGGCCTTTGAAAATATATGTTGGGGCTGCAGCTTGTAATTCTTTTCATTATTGATTAACCTGTCTGATCTTTGGTCTGTCCAAGGCAACAACTAATGGGGATCCCAATAAACAATGACAGAAAATAGTGAAACTTGCATACAGTATGTCTTCACTTGAACTCTATATGGTCTTTAATATACTATGTCCTTGGCAAAAAGTATTCTGGGCAAATAGGATTTGTTAGAGTCAGTGATTAGTTGATTTAGTGGGAAAAAGCTAATTCACAAATTGACAATGAATTCCTGACCATGACTCAAATGACAGATTAAAAGCAGATTACTTAAGAGCAACCACAAGAAACTTTCATGTTGTGTCAGCTTTGGCGACCCCTGTGGACAAAAGTGGCAGCGTTTCCCCGAATAAAGACTGCATTTCCCCTGAGCACGCCTGCCTCCACCTGACCAATCCTTGCACTGGTTTCTGCAGTGAAGAAAAGTGAAAGATGCAACTTGTTTTGTTATTTTTCTTTTTTGTCCACACGGAGGTGCTGTTGAGCTCCTTCGGCTCTTGCAGTCAGAGGCTCCACATAACAATGAGACAAAAGCTCTGCAGAGTGTTTGTTAACAAACAGCCGACTGCTTTACGTTTTCCCAGGAGAAAGTTTATGTTTCATAAGCCTTGGCTGTGCACCTCAAAGTAACTATGGAGCTGTGTTGTTACATTAGGTTCAACATTTCCTACAAAGTCCTTCACATTAATAAGTTG
Source organism: Chaetodon auriga (assembly GCF_051107435.1). NCBI lineage: Eukaryota > Metazoa > Chordata > Actinopteri > Chaetodontiformes > Chaetodontidae > Chaetodon > Chaetodon auriga. Next base: position 10,928,619 of record NC_135093.1, read on the forward strand.
GTGTCAGTTTAAAAATATATATATATATATATATCTTCTCATTAGAGTAAAAATCACCTTCTGTTGCTAAACGGTGGCTGTGTTGAAACCCCTCTACCTCTCTTTCACGTTCCTCATTCTATATTTATCAAAAAAGGATCCCATTTCATTCTTAGGCATTTCTCTTTTTGCATTCATTCGTCTTCCTGTCATCAACACCCTGCTTCAAGGCGCTCCATTTTGCCTTCCTTTTACAGGACCACGGAGGTGAGAGGTGAAGGGTACAGCTGGGGTTTGGATTTCAAAAAAGTGCAACTTTTTTGAGATGAAACAGATTTTCTGTAACTCTCTGCCCCTCAGCTTGATAAGAATAATTCTCTTCTGAAATGTAGAAAGTCCAGAGAGTTGAAACGTACTGAATTCAGAGAATTCAAAAAAAAAAAGGAAATTCAGCATGAAATTGTGAGCCATTTATATCCTGATGCAGAATCAGGAACCCTGTTACCATCTCCAAACTTCTGTCCATAAGATAACGTGATGAAGAGTTAGAGTGGGCTGTTTTCTGACAGAAACCACATTTTCACCGCAAAACTGCTCTGATATCAGCCCTAGCCTTCCTCATTGTCCTGCACGGACACACCCCTCTGTACTTTATGGCGAGGCGAAAGACTTGAAGACTTCCAGTCACTCTTAATCGTCACAGGTTGGCACTTTCCGTGGTCTCACATTCTTACTGCAGCACATCTAGAGGATTACATTTCTAGACTCTGTGCTGCTTGAGGATTCAGACGTGACCTTGTGTCTGATGTGCGCAGGTTTATTGGATGTATCAGTGTTGGAAAAGGGTGAAAATCAAACTTTCTGTCATAGATTGCGGGGTCTGGTCCATTTTTGTGGTTGCAACATGCCTCATCAGTCAGAGCTATTAACCCAGAAATAGTGTCTTGGTTAGATAAGAGTACTGGAAATAGACAGGACATTGAAGATGTAGTAAGACTTCAGATGATATCAAATACTGTACATACTAGTTCATACTGACTATGCTGGCCTGAAATACAAAGTGGTTTAATTTATGACTGCTATTATGAAACTGCAGAAGGATTTTATTCATGTGCAGAAAGAAAAGTCACATCTGTGCAGCCTGGAAACAAAGTTTTTAATTTTCAACAGTGAGAACAGGAAAGTTTGCTTTCATTTCTGAGATATAATCTTCTTTACAGATGGAACGGTGCCAGTAAACGTAAGGCTGACAGTGTTGTGGATGGAGGGCTTGATGAATTCATCAGACATGAAAAAAGTGACCTCAAATGAAAGTATTTTTACTTACACCATGACAAAATCCTGACTTTTAAAGGAGCAGTGTGTAAGATTTTTGGCAGAATATGGCTGAAATTGAACATATTCAGTGTATTATCACCTGAAAATAAGCACCGTTGTGTTAGAATGAGCGCTTACAGAGGGAGCAGGTCCTCCACAGAGTCCACCATGTTTCTACGGTAGCCCAGAACAGACAAACCAAACAGTGGCTCTAGTGAGTGGCGGGGGTGAGGGGAGGGGTTTTCAATTGGTTGCAATCTGCAACCTCACCTCTAGATGCTGCTAACTCCTGCACACTGGTCCTTAAAGTACTATTACAAATTTCCTATGGCCACTTTTTTTAACATCGTTCTTAATAAAGAAATGTAGTGAGGTGAGTATATTAAAACTATTTCCGCCAGTACAATTTCCTAAAGAAAGCATGTAACCCATATCAGTAGCTCATACTACAATAGATCAAACTTTGCTATTATGTAAATGCTGAATATCGCACCGATTCTGCAGAAGTTCAGTAAAGCTAACGGGATGCTGTGCTCGATTCTGCAGACCTTGAGTTCCCTAATAAAGTGTCTTTGCAAGTAAATGAACAACACCTGCCTCTAAAAATGCAGAGCCAGCCAAGTAAACGACACCCCATCAGTAAAACGAAAGCCACTTTTGATCAACGGGCTCACTTTCCCGTCGGCTCCCCCGTGGCTTATATAGTACACCCCTAAGTGTGTGGAATGGTGTGAACAACCCGGAACTCTTTCAGTCCAATGTACCACATGGATACTGACGACACTGGGGAGTCGAATGTGGCCTCCAGCATCCAATCTTATTTTCTCCCAATAGATGAAAGTTAGGCTTATGAGTCTGAACTAAAGGTCCAGCATTCTGAGTCAAAAAAACGCAAAGCTGTCGTGGTGCCATGCCCAGCAGCACAGTGTCACCTGCTCTATTTATATCTCGTGAGGAATTCTGGATTCAGAGACTCAGCTGCCACTTCTATTATTACTATTAGCTAATGCTGTAACAAGTGCCCAGCTAACTCCGACACTGCAGCTCCTTTATCCATTGCCTTATTGCCGAGTACTAATTATGTCCTCACTGTCAATACCACACATTCTTTAATTTCATATTGCTGACCAGCAAACCTTTTCGGTGCCCCTAATTTATCTGGCAAGTGCATAAAAGTTTAATATTGCAAAGAACCTGCAGATCATGGATGCAAGGTAGTACAGTTAAGATGATGCCACTGTAACCAACCCTACACTGTGAAAATCTGCTCTCAAAAACAAGGAGGAAAAAAAAGCAGTAAAACGGTGGAAATATTACTTAGAATAAGCAAAATTACCTGCCAACAGAACAGGAAAATTTCACTTACCAAGATTTTTTAAAAAGAAGTGAATATCTCATCTAAAAGCAGTGCGAAACTACAACAACAAAACTATTTGTCTGGACACAGAGAAATTCTGACTGACTTTGATTTGATCCAGTTACTGAGAACCAGCAATAAGAGGAAAAAGTTAGAATATCTTATTAAAATAAGCAAGGATGAAAAAGCTTGAATCAACATAAAAACTACTTGATAAGAAGATACATCTTGTCAGACAAAAAAACAAGCATATATCACCTCGATTTAAGATATTTCATCTCACTCAGGTGTCACTTTTCTGCCTGTTGCCAGTTACTTAAGCATGAGACTTAGACTGCCTGAGTTCAGGTTGTTTTCCATAAGAGTACAGCTGCACAGCTTACAGGCCACAGAATGTGCTGTTAATGACAATAGCTGTCTTTCGGAAATAAGACAGTCTTTCCCGGCTCCATGCCTTTAAGTGACAAATGTCGCCTTGTCGCTCTCACTTTGCTTGTGCCGTGCAAGTCAGCAGAGCCAGACTTAGTTGCATAAGCTAGGCGTGCGTACAGCTGCACCACCACGGCACTTAACACTTGTACTGAACTGAGAACACGTATAGAGTTCACCAGTGGAGGAGGGAGGGCTCGGTGGGTTAAGGCGTCACATGGTGATCCCTCAGCCTGGCCGGCGGGCGTGGCATGTTAGCGCCGCGGCAGGAGTTGGAGGCGATGGGTGTTCCAGCTTGCAGGGGTCTGTGCTGTAGGAGTCCCTGCACCCACAGGCTACTGACACTTCACAGATAGACAGAGGCGGAAGATAGAGGGGAGCGAGGGAGAAACCTTATCCTTCTGGGATATTGAGTTAAATGTCACTGCTCTGCCTTGAGGGAGACACTGACAGGCCGACCCCTATCACAGCCCCCAAATCTCAGAGGTCAACGGCTGCACAACAGCTGAGGCCTGGAGAACGGTTGGATGAAACAGAGATGGGACACTGGCAGAAGGGAATAAGTGTTTCAGCAACACGTCTTGGAACAATAAAAGTTCACATCACGTGAAGCTGGTGCCAAATGTTTGTAGATGTGGAACAAATTGGTAGGATTCACTCTGAAGTTTAATGCTCTTACGGTTGAGCTTATACACGTTTGGGTGACGTGTCGATATCTTGCTAACCGAAGTGTGGCGTTAGCACACCCATCATCACACTAACCATTCTCACGTTGTTTGGAATGCCAGTGAAACTGATCAGAGGGATTACATACATGCACAAATAAAACTCAACACCTGGATCCTAATACAAAGCGCATTATCTAAATGTGTTTGCAGCATAATGTTTATATAATTACATGAATGTAGCAACAGGTGTTCAGACTCCATGACAATAATTCTGCTGAATTTTGCTTGAACACTTATTAAACTAGGTGCTTCTGCGCTTGCTGATCGCCACTGTCCTCTCCAGCTTGCATAAACTGTACCTTCTGGGAAAGGAATTGCCCCTCACCAGCAGGCCAGAGGGCCGGGTCAGTGGGCCACCAGCAGCTGACTGGAAACTTGAAAGCTGCCACAAAAACAACTTCCTTTTTTAGAAATTCCCTGTGGACTAGCAGCAGAAGCTCGTGTTTGTCTTACGAACAGGCTAATAATGCATATACTGTAAATGCTTCGTCATAGTTATGTAGCATAGCAATGGTAAGTTGCCCTGCAAGTACTGCAAATATCTGAGGTTGAAATGTATATAAAAAAATGTTCATTTATTCATTTCTTATAGACATTAATCCCATTTATTTGGGAACACACTCACAGCAAACTTGAGCCACGTCCCTGCAGTATTAACACAGGAATCATACCAATGATTCGTACATAAGTGTAGTGTAAAGCAACACAATGAGCTGGGCTAAAAATGTATGTTGTTAAGCTTTTTGTTTACTTTACATTCCACACAAATGAACAGTCAGACTCACTCACAGTCCATGGTGGTCCCTTGGACCGGAGAGTTAAAGCCTTCATTACTGGAAGCACCCACCCTGATGGAGTGTCCTTGAGCAAGTCAGTCTTATTTATCGATTTATTATTGCCATACATGCAAAATCAAGAACAGGTCATCACATATCAGGTCAGAAATTAACCATCCAATGCAACTAATTTGAAATTGCAGAATTAGAGGAACATTTTGCCAGTCAGCTGTTTTACTCACTAGCGGAGATTCCTAAAGCTCACTTTACGGTCATTCACACTATGATGTGAGCCGTCGAGGTCCTGTAAATCATGAAGCCAGCCGTGAAGCTCAGCCCTTGAACTAAGGTGCAAATGGGTGTGAATTCTAAAGTAATGATTCCTTCAATACAAAGCTGCTGTGTTGATCAGCTATAAAAGGTAAAAGAAGATTGAAGTCTGGTTGTGAACATTGATATGATCAGCCATGTTGTAGCACGCTGTGGGTATATTCTGTCACAACTCACTGAAGCAAAAACAGATATTGTAACATGTCACTTTATTATTATGATTATTATTATTACTCAGAATAAAGCTACATGTCAACTGATTCAAACACATCATCAGCATATTTTCTTGTTACGTGTTGAAGTTGATATATATAGCTCTATGTAGGACGCTTGTATGCATCATCGCAGTGCAGGTGAATAGCTAATATTTTTTCAAGGAGCAGTTCGTCCAGAAATAACCTTTAGCAAAGCAACTTGTTCTGCAATAACTGCCAATAAGTGCATTTTTAGAGCGCAGCCTATTTCAAGCTGAAACCAAATTGACACTGCGCATCAACTTAAGGCAGGAATAAATAGAATGCAGCAAAAATGTGTCCTGTGGCTGTCAGGCGTGACGAGCAGTGACCACTGCTGGTCTTACAGCAACACCTGTCAGTTTATTGATTAGCAACAGCAACTTGAATTCCTGTCTACAGCGGACTGTGCACCACCCAGCAGCCTGTTTATTGCTGTTTACTGCAGTTCAAACAAACAGTAAATCAAAACAGTCTGTGCTCAAATTTGGGTTTTATACTGAATTTTCACACCAGCATCTAAGTTTTCACTATATTAAGACTTAGGGATGATTTATTATTGTCAGAAACTATAAAATATTCAGACAAAAGAGAACAAATAATAAGGCACCAAATCCTAAATTAACGCACAGATTTAGAGCGAGTGAATGAGCTGAATAAAATAATCAATAAGCCTTATTTTCTCTGTTGAACCTTGTTCATTCTTACTTACCAATAACAAATTTCAGTGCTCCGAATTCACCACAAGAGGCCATTGTGCATCACTCAATAGCAATTTGTGGCCGGATCATCTGTTGTGCATCCACTTAAGCCCGCTGCCCTCTCTTCCTCATAAAAAAAAAGAGAAATAAAACTTGATCCCCCCATATCTGCAGCTGGGGCTTTTCCTCTGCGGTGCGATAGTGTGACACTCTGGCGGCCCCCCCGGCATTCCTGTCCCCCTGCGATCATTCCTCTACTACACGCTCACTTTCTTCTGTCCTTTATCATTCCCATGTCTTACTTAACTTCCCATGTCTTACTTAACACTTACTTATCAGGTCTGGTGTTGCAGTTACTATGAGTGGTTACTGGCTCTGCAGAGCTTTAGGTAAATGTATGCTGATGATGGTTGTGGCTCTGAGGCTGAAGGTCTCGTTTCTGGTTTGGGTGGAGAGCTCAGCGTGTCAACATGTCAACATGTGTAACTGGCGGTGTTCTTGTGAATATGCCAGGTAAGTCTTTTACTAAGTCATTGGTCCACCATGTCCCCTCTTCAGCCTCTTGCTGTGTGTAGTTCACTCCTCTGTCTCTGGCTCGGCCACCTTCCTCAGCAGAAACCAGTTGAGCCGTCACTCAATGCCCCCCCCTCCACCCTCTGGATGATCTCCTGTCTCACTCTCTCACCTTCTCCCTTCGTCTTATTCCACTGACCATGCATGTTCCAAAAACAGATCTCATTTTCATCCACAGTGCGACTCCCCCCCCCCCCAGCTCCCCCCAGCCCCTGCACCACCGCTCTTCTGCATTACCTCCTTTCCAAATCCAAGCCTTGTCCCCAGTTCCTGTCCAAGTCCACCATCTCACCTCCTCATTGCTCCACCTCGAGCCCCACCCGGCCCCCCCGAGTCCTCCCATGCCGGAATTTGGAGGCGTGTGTCAGTGGGGTGTCCACCAATCCTGAGCCCTTTGGTGGTATAAAACCCTGAGCATGTATGCAGTTATTTGCTCTTTCTGTCAGTCCAGCACTCCTGAATTGGAGGGTGCCACACTTCTAGGTGAGGGTGGTGGACCAAAGGTAAAAACTGCAGAGAACAACAAGAAGTTAAAGAGCGCGGATAGACACGGTCAGACGGGAAATCCCTTGTCTATCCAGAAAGGATGGAGAACGCACACACAAAGATGCCGGCAGAATGCCTGGCCTACTTCGGGGTGAATGAAAACACCGGCCTCACTCCCGACCAGTTCAAGAAGAACCTGGACAAGTATGGCTACAATGGTGAGAGAGCAGGGCATCAGGGATGGGGTGGGAGGCCCCTATTTGGTAACAAGGCCACATAGAGAGTATTTGCATTCAAAATATTCCACTAAGTACTTTTGCTAAGAGTGTTTTCCTGAGTCAACTCCAATGGAGTTTCCAGAGATTCTTGTTGGCTTGGGCTGGGTCGAGTTTTTTGCATGTGGTGCTTTTTTAGAGAGGAGTTGCAACAGCTGGTAGAAATGCAGAGACATTGAGAAGCAGAGACTTTGAGGGCTTTGAAGAGCTATTTAAAGATAGCCAAAGAAGATGGCTGGAGAGCGAGAGAGACAGGTGATGGCTCAAGAAGCTTCCTGGGTGATATATGGGCCGGCCGTAACAGGAGAAATGGATAATTTTAGGCTGGGTAGAAGGGGGAGGTCCTTAGATGGATTACGGCTAAATGACCCGTGATATGATTGCTAATCAATAACCCATGGAATGGCAAATTAGAGAGCAAAGGCTCTGTAACATGGTGTTATAGTTCAGTTCATGATGATGTCTCTGTTGCCTTGGGACATTATAGTGAGCTGCCATTAAACATAACACTTTATTTGATCGAGAATGAAGGAATTCATGGACTGCAGTCAGGTTTTGTTTAGGCCCAGATTAGAAGTAAAAGGAAGCTGGTTCAGTATTGAACATGCTGCAATGATTTTTCCAGGTTACAGTCCTCAAAGTCGTCAAGTGTACAGCACACAGGGATTTTTGAAAAGGTGGAAATCAGGGAGCTCAAGGTCACATTTATCATCTTTTACCAAGAAGTGTAACTGTCCTCCCAAAATTGTTGTTGAAAATGTTTCCCAGTGAGCATTTCTGTTCCAGTCATTTGAACTAACCACCTTTTCTCCTGTCTTTCTGTCTCCACACCTTTTCTCCTCCATCGCATTTGTGTCCAAATCTAGAGCTGCCTGCTGAGGAGGGTGAGTGTTTTTCCAGCTACATTTACCAAATGTGTAAATCTGAACAGCAACTTCCAGACACCAATACTCCAAAATACTACACAAAACTGCCCCTCATCCACAGAAGGGGTGCACTAAAAACATGCAGGCTGCATTCTGATGTGTGACGTCCACATGCTAACGTCTGCTGGCAGTACATGTTATACACAGACCATGATCTTCAGCAACAAATAATATGATAGTCTGCAAACACTTCCTTTTGGAATTAAATGTACTTTTGCTTGCATTTGTCAGAAATGTATATTTTGTGGTATTTATCCATTGATTTACATTCATTTTCCTCTTTCTATGTCTCTGTCTCGCTCAGGTAAGAGCATCTGGGAGCTGATTGCTGAGCAGTTCGAGGACTTGCTCGTCAGGATCCTGCTGCTGGCTGCCTGCATCTCTTTTGTAAGTAAACAAATGTTGGTAATAAAAAAAGACAGTCAGTAATTTTAAACTGTGGTTATTCCTGTCTTGGTCATTTTAAACTCAAGTGGCAGCACTAGGGTTTGTAGTAGCCACCATAGTAGCAACAAATTACACAAGACACTCACATCACGTGGGATCAAACACTTCTCCTGACCACAAATGAGTTTTCTCACATTCACATTTGGCACAATAATCTCTGGCCCTTTTAACTGTCTTGAATGCCATCTTGAAACACATAAATCAATGCATTTAGCTTTAAAACCATCAGTTATTAGTCCTACCACCCCTCCATGTGTTTTTGAGGATGACAACTTGAGAGGAGGGAGACATGGGCTTGTAGGAGGTGTATTAATTCCTATGCCCAGCTTTCACCCCTTTGGGCAGCTGTCACGATGGCCTTAGAAGGCAAATATTGAGGAGCCAGTGAGAGACGGGGGTCAGGGAAGTATAGGGGGGCTGAAGGGTAAGGGTTTATTTTAAGAAAGCCCCAAGCTGAGGAGAGAAACTGAATCCTTCGGGAAAGGTCAGGCCTGAAGGAAGGAACGAAGGACCTCCTCAGAGAGAGGGTTGAAATGAGAAGGAGCAAGGAGTTATGGGACACTGAGATCAAGTTATTATCAATTGTTTAATTATGCTATACAATATATTAGCAAAATAACAGGTGCTCACACATGTATAAAATCATCAGACATTTTTTATGTTTATGTTGTATGAAATCATGCTAAATGCATACCAAACTATACATGCCTTTGGTAGTCGCCACAATCCATGAAAAGGTCTCTTATTGTTCAGACATTACACAAGGTTATAAGGCTGTGTGGAATCTTTTCATTCAGGCACAATGCAAATATTTACCACATTGTTATGTACATGCTGTTTCTCAGGCCCATTGTCACTGATTTGCTCTCCACTACTCTGATCTCAGGTGCTGGCCTGGTTCGAGGAAGGTGAGGAGACCGTCACCGCTTTTGTGGAGCCCTTCGTCATCCTTCTTATCCTCATCGCTAACGCCGTTGTTGGAGTGTGGCAGGTCAGTGACGAGGCCTGGCACATTGAGCAATGAGACATATCTATTACAGCGATGACAGAAAGTACACAGTTTCCAGTTACTGCCGTGTTTTCTACCCAGACCTGGTTGCTCAACCGTAACATTATCACTTTTACAGCTCAGGAGCTCAAAATAGTTAGTGTGTGCTCTGTAGCTGCTGTTACAACATAGAGTAAATCTTAAATAAACAGTATTAGTCACTCACACCAATTCGAGAAGATAAATAAGATAGTTGCCATTTTAGCACTTATTTGCAGTCACCATGCTGAGTTTATGTTTTGACTGCATTGATTCACATTGTGCAAGTTGTGCTATTCTACACGCATGCCATTCAGTAACTGGAACTGCTGTCATGCATCAGTTGCTACGGGAACATTGTTGTTATCGCATCCCCGCCAAGTGTCAGAATCGCCTGCTTTGTTGATGTTTTTCTCCTTGAGAAACACAACTGAATTCAGCAACCTGCGATTAAAAGATTTATGTCAGGCTTCCCAGATCAAATTTTACCTCTGAACACAGTGTGGTCTTTTCTGGTTGGCCTCTTTAGATGGAGTAGCGCACACAGGATCATAGATTTAAGTCATGTCATCAGTAGGTTGTGTGTAATTGCTACATAAAGCCTGCTAGAGGACATTGCAAGTGCCAGACCAAGGTCAAAATGAGTATGGTTTACATTCAGGCAGAGATAAACAGAGATGTTGACATCAGTTTACTGATAATTGTTAGGAATGTGCATTAGGTTTCTTTTTTCCTGATCAAGTCAGGCTCAACTTTGTGACATTTTAGCTGAGCCCCTGAAGTTACTTTGATTTTTTAATGACTGTTTGTCTGTGTGTGTACCACAGGAGCGTAATGCTGAAGATGCCATCGAGGCTCTCAAGGAGTACGAGCCTGAGATGGGCAAAGTTTACCGTTCTGACAGAAAGAGTGTGCAGATGATCAAGGCCAGGGAAATCGTCCCCGGAGATATTGTGGAGGTGTCCGGTAAGAAATTTCAAGATTGTCTCTGTTTGCTATTTGTTGTTAAAGGAGAAGTGAATTACTGACATTTCTGTTGAGGGAAAGAAAGACAGACACAAATTCAGGATATGTGTGTCTGGTAAAGGTAATGGCAAAGCTTTTAAGGCAATGTGAGCGAGGCAGGATGAAATAGCACTGCTGTGAAAACATGCTGACTGGAGGAAAACAAAATCAGGAGTATAAATACCCTCACCAGCACCTGCTGCACCTCTTCTCCCCTCCCTGCCATTACCCACTTCTGTTCATTTGTCAGTGTACACCTGTTCCCTCTCTAGCTGGCCATCTCCACCCCCCACCATGTATGGCTCATTCTCATTGGGTCATGCATGTGTCAGTTTAGCTTCTGTCCCATTATGAAAACCATGGATTAAGTATAAATTTATTCTGAGCATTTGGATCTACATTTGGAAAAAATTCTACCTTAATTTTGGCTATTTGTTTTATTATTCTTTCAGTTAGGGGCTTCATTTTATGCTGCTCACATGTATTAACACTTGAATGTTATGGAGGTGCAAAAATAATTAAATATAAGAAATTTCCTGAGAAAAATTAATCCACAAATATACTCAACCACCAGAACACACCTTTACTTCATGTTGTAAAATCGATGTATTTTACTCAGTAAAAACAGGGATTCATTTTAATGATGGCTTCTCTGTGTCTCCCACAGTTGGTGACAAAGTCCCAGCTGACATCAGGATTGTTACCATCAAGTCCACCACCCTGCGTGTTGACCAGTCCATCCTTACTGGTAAGCTTTCAAGCAACCTGAAACATGCCTAATGTTTTTCTGTTGCATCTGCAGTTTTGAGTAAATTTTCTGCTTTCTCTCTCAGGTGAGTCTGTCAGTGTGATCAAGCACACTGAAGCTGTTCCCGACCCCAGAGCTGTCAACCAGGACAAGAAGAACATGCTTTTCTCTGTAAATACCTCACCAACATCAATACTTTATGCTCACCACTACAGACATTGTTTTCCTGTATTGCTCCTCACTTCATGTCCCTATCACTACCTTGTCTAACCTTTCTCTTCCTCTCTCTTTGTAGGGCACTAACATTGCTGCTGGCAAGGCCATTGGTATTGCTGTGGCCACCGGAGTCTCCACTGAGATTGGCAAGATCCGTGACCAGATGGCTGCCACTGAGCAGGAGAAGACCCCTCTGCAGGCAAAACTGGATGAGTTCGGTGAGCAGCTGTCCAAGGTTATCTCCCTGATCTGTGTTGCTGTCTGGGCCATCAACATTGGCCACTTCAACGACCCCGTCCACGGTGGCTCATGGATCCGTGGTGCCGTCTATTACTTCAAGATTGCCGTCGCTCTGGCTGTGGCTGCCATCCCTGAGGGTAAGAGAAACATGTCATCAAACCAGAAAGCGAATGTTCCTTCCCACACTGCTTGTTTATCATACTCACAGTTTTCAACAATGTCTCTCAGGTCTGCCCGCTGTCATCACCACTTGCCTGGCCCTTGGTACCCGCCGTATGGCCAAGAAGAACGCTATCGTCAGAAGCCTGCCCTCTGTGGAGACCCTGGGTTGCACCTCTGTCATCTGCTCCGACAAGACTGGAACCCTCACCACCAACCAGATGTGTGTGACTAAGGTGGGAATCAAATGTTATTCACGCTAAAAAAGGTAATTGTGTTATTGGCAGTTTGTCTACAAAACTACTTTGGACACAGCTTAAACTTTCTTTCTTTCCTCCGACACAGATGTTCATTATCAAGAGTGTTGATGGCGAACATGTTGACCTCGATGCCTTTGATATCTCTGGCTCCAAGTACACCCCTGAGGGAGAGGTGTAAGTTCAAGCTCGTTGAAATCCAGCATTAGTCATACACTGAGGTATACATGAACTGTATGTGATTTATTTGAAATTCTTTGTCTTTCAGTTCCCAGGGAGGTTCTAAGACCAACTGCAGCGCTTACGACGGCCTTGTTGAGCTGGCTACCATCTGCGCCCTGTGCAACGACTCCTCTCTTGACTACAACGAGGTAAAGTCTGAAAGTCACGATGTTGTTGATATGCTGAAATTTCTTGACCATCCGCAATTTGACCAATTCTCTTCTCCCTTTTCTCCAGGCCAAGAAGATCTATGAGAAGGTTGGTGAGGCTACCGAGACTGCCCTGTCCTGCCTGGTTGAGAAGATGAATGTGTTCAACACCAACGTGAAGAACCTGTCCAGGATTGAGAGAGCCAATGCCTGCTGCTCTGTAAGTTTCCTCCTGCATGTTGAAGATAATACTCATGCTTATTATTAATATAGCCAATTGTAAAAAGTATCAGTTGAATAGGCCTTAATTGTTCTGAATAATTACAGTTTTCAGTGTTTGATTGAGGCCAACCTGTGGTGAGGTGACTCTCTGTTTAATAAAAATCCCTTTTAACTGTGTCCTCCAACAGGTGATCAAGCAGCTTATGAGGAAGAATGTCACTCTGGAGTTCTCCCGTGACAGGAAGTCCATGTCTGTGTACTGCACTCCCTCTAAGGGTGATGGTGGTGCCAAGATGTTTGTGAAGGCTAGTTTCTGTCTTCTTTGCTCCTTTTCATATCCTTTGGTCAGACAATGTGAAGCATCCAACATAACAAAAAGCAATCCTGCTGTTATCCACAGGGTGCCCCAGAGGGTGTGATTGATAGGTGTGCATATGTGCGTGTTGGCACCACCCGTGTGCCCCTGACCAACGCCATCAAGGAGAAGATCATGGCTGTCATCAGGGACTGGGGTACTGGCCGTGACACCCTGCGTTGCCTGGCCCTGGCCACTCGCGACTCCCCACTGAAGCTGGACGAGATGAACCTTGAGGACTCAACCAAGTTTGCTGACTACGAGGTGGGAACCCGGACCCGGGGTGGAAATGTGTGGGTACAACCATGACTACATGTAAACACTTGGATTGAATGACTCCACTCTTGCTTCTCTCCTCAGACTGACCTGACCTTTGTTGGCTGTGTGGGTATGCTGGATCCCCCTCGCAAGGAGGTCACTGGCTCCATTGAACTGTGCAAAGCTGCTGGAATCCGTGTCATCATGATCACTGGTTAGTATTATGGCTGGGATGGATTACCAGTACAGAAATGTGCTGTGCTGTGATGTGATATGAACATGCATTTTTACATGTTATGAGAACTATAAATTATGCATTTTACATAATAATTACACCGTATTTTTTGCAATAATTGCCATTTTGAGGCAAAAAATGTTGCATAAATGTAAAAAACAAGAACAACTCCATCTGTTCCCCTGTGGTGCAAAATTTGTGTTTGACACTTCTGCAACATCAGTCATTCCACTGACCCTCCACCAAACTTGTCCTTTTCCATATTTCAGGTGACAACAAGGGAACTGCTATCGCTATCTGCCGTCGCATTGGCATCTTCACAGAGGAGCAGGATGTTTCTGGCAAGGCCTACACCGGACGTGAGTTTGATGATCTGCCCCTTCATGAACAGGCTGAGGCCGTGCGCAGGGCTTGCTGCTTTGCCCGTGTTGAGCCATCCCACAAGTCCAAGATTGTGGAGTACCTGCAGGGTTATGATGACATTACTGCTATGGTGAGAACCCAGCAGCATCAGATGCAACCTAAAGTTGACAGAGACATAGTTCATGTTGTGCTGTACTTGTGTGCAGTTTGAGAGTAGTTTAACTTTCCTCTCCTTCCACTCCAGACTGGTGATGGTGTGAACGATGCCCCTGCCCTGAAGAAGGCTGAGATTGGCATCGCCATGGGCTCTGGCACTGCCGTTGCCAAGACTGCCTCTGAGATGGTCCTGGCTGACGACAACTTCTCTTCCATTGTGGCTGCTGTTGAGGAGGGCAGAGCTATCTACAACAACATGAAGCAGTTCATCCGCTACCTCATCTCCTCCAACGTCGGTGAGGTCGTCTGGTGAGTGGTGTGATACACACTCTGATCCACACCTAAACGCCATATTTTAGCCATCTTTCTGTCTCCAGCTAACCCCAGCCTACATTTCCTTTTTCTCTCTCTCAGTATCTTCCTGACTGCTGCTCTGGGTCTGCCCGAGGCTCTGATCCCCGTCCAGCTGCTGTGGGTCAACCTGGTGACTGACGGTCTGCCCGCCACTGCTCTGGGCTTCAACCCCCCTGATCTGGACATCATGGGCAAGCCCCCACGTTCCCCCAAGGAGCCCCTGATCTCTGGCTGGCTGTTCTTCAGATACATGGCTATTGGTGGTAAGTAGGACTGGATTTGTGCGCTCGGGTTTTGTTTAGATGCAGAAAAATACTTGCCCACACAGACATTGTTACCTTTCTCTAACAGGATATGTCGGTGCTGCCACTGTTGGTGGTGCTGCCTGGTGGTTCCTGTACGATCCCACTGGCCCCGGTGTCAGCTACTATCAGCTGGTACGTAATTGTTGTTCTGTCATGCCATCTCAAACACTCACATGCAGACACTGAATGACCTCACCTGTCCTCTGTGCAGTCCCACTTCATGCAGTGCCATGATGAGAACGAGGATTTCGCTGGCATCGACTGCGAGATCTTTGAGGCTTGTCCTCCCATGACCATGGCCCTGTCTGTGCTGGTCACCATTGAGATGTGCAACGCTCTCAACAGGTAATACTTCACGTGTTGGCCAGAAAAACAATTTTTGTCAGCATTACAAACTTAAAAGGAATTATGAGAATGTCTGGTGGATCATCATCTTAAAATGTATGCTCAGCAGTTGATGTTCTTTTTCTTTTCCAAGCTTGTCTGAGAACCAGTCTCTGGTGCGCATGCCCCCATGGAGCAACTTCTGGCTCCTTGCCGCTATGTCTCTCTCCATGTCCCTGCACTTCATGATCATCTATGTTGATCCTCTTCCCGTAAGTCAGCCACCAGTACTCCGTACAGTTTGACTTAAGAGCTGTATATGAGTAAATCCCCCAGAATGAGGAATTATATGTCGTCCTCTATGACTTGAAGCTTTTGTTGTGGTTGCTTTCGACTGCGGTTTCTGACTCCCACTGTTTTGCCCCCCCCAGATGATCTTCAAGTTGACCCATCTATCCGTGGACCAGTGGATGATGGTCCTGAAGCTTTCCTTCCCTGTCATCGGCATTGATGAGGTGCTGAAG
Source organism: Chaetodon auriga (assembly GCF_051107435.1). Lineage (NCBI taxonomy): Eukaryota > Metazoa > Chordata > Actinopteri > Chaetodontiformes > Chaetodontidae > Chaetodon > Chaetodon auriga. The sequence continues at coordinate 10,944,295 of NC_135093.1, forward strand.
TTTATCGCCCGCAACTACATTGAGAGTAAGTCACCTTGTATTTTTGCACATTCACTCAAACATATTAAAATAGTGTTAATAAAAATGTAACTTATTTCCTAAAATAATTGTTCAGCTCTCCTTTGAAAAGCTTTAATATAATTTTGAATTAATTGATGTTTTATCTTTTTTTGTTAATCACTCATTAATATTCTAACAAAGTATAATCCTTTGTCCTGTGCTGTTATTTCATTTCTTTACACCATCTCTTCTTCTATCATCATTATTATTCATACTGTCTGTTTCCATCTGCCTGATCTTTCTCATCACTCCATCCTCTCTCTTCATTCATCATTAACTCACTTAACCCTTTTTGTTGATTTCCAGCCTAAATTCAGTCCTCCCACCAACATTAGCCTGTACCTAAAGCAAGGTATTCCAATGCTATCGCTGTGTGGATGTACTATGTCCGTATGTTCCCGTGGTTGTTTTATCTCGTATGTTCCCGCTCTGAGGCAGATCTGTCTTCAGTGCTGTCTATATCATCACTCTCTATAGATGTGGAACTCTGGGTTCTCCCTACTATTTTATGACACAATTGAAAATCTCACATCTGCCACAAACTGACAATGTGGCACGATGACCAATGAATAGGGAGATCTCTCTGTTCTGCTGTCTGTATCTGACGTCCTCCTCTGACCTCTCTGTTTGTTGTTTCCTCTGATGTCTTACCGGTTCATGACATGCCTCATAAGGCGAGTTCAGCACTTCTGAGTTTCTGCTGTCAGCGTCAGCGTTGCAGCGTCTTTGTCAGGTTGTTTCTGTAGCAGGAGTGTGACCGATGCCTGTTCTGGTAGCACAAAAAAAGCATTTAGCATCTATGAACAGTACATAAACATTCTATACATTTTTTATAACACACTATAATGTATGTAGATAAAATATATTTAAGTGTTTATTGATGTAGTTATCAACAGATTTATCTGTCAAGCAACCATAACTGGATGCTGGTAACTTACTCTTATTCTGAATTTTATGCCAGCAAGGCATTTCAAACAAGTTGGGTGTTTGTGAAACTCCTGATTGTATAGAGGATATTACTGTAGGGAATGAATTTTTATGTATGTTTTACACAACATCCCAACTTTTTTTGGAATATGGGCTGTACAAGCCGAACAATACAACACAGTTTTGGTTATATGAGATAAATCTTAATAGAAGTTATAATTGTTGAAAATAATGACATTAATAAACACTTACAAATGTCTTTCTATCTACTTATAATTACACTATAATGTGTTATAAACAGTTTGTGACATGTTTGCATACCACTGTGCCTGTGACTGTCATTCAGAGCTGCTCGGGCTACATTTGAATGTAATTCTTCTTATTTTATAACATTAATTAAAATGAATGAATCAAATTAGCCTTTTCTTATGAGGGCCAGGTGGTAACAGTTAGTCCAATGTGATGATCTTTAACAGAGGGAAAAAAATCCATCCTGTGAATGACAACCTACTTCCCAAAAAAATTAAATGTACTCAAAACTGAGTCACACCCAGCTGGACCTTCAGCTTTGTAATGTTCAAAACTAGTTTGACTCAGGCCTGAGCTCTTTACATGAATGTCTCATGTAAGCATGCCAATGATATTGTGTATTATTGACTCAAGAAGTTTGGGCCTGCAGATTAAAACAAAAAGACTTAAGATCAGTGTCCCACCACTGACGCAGACTTAGTTTGCTTGCTGCTTTCATTAGATTTGATATTTGAAAAGCATATCTTTAGTATTTTATAGATTATATCATGCTTCCTTAGTGAGCTGAGCTCTAACACTTGGACTTAGTTATGATCACGTGCTTGTCTGCAAAGATAATTTAAGTGTCGGGCTGTTTAATTTGTCAAATGGGTCAATGTGTCAGTTTCCGTTGTTGACCAAATCATGGGTCCAAAAGTCCATTCCCTCTCTGATTTATGCCTTTTCTATTTTCCAGGTACACAAGCTATATAGAGATGTAGAGGAAGAGGATCTTAAGGGCTGGAGAGAAAGATGCAGAGACAGAAGAGGATCAAAACTGAAGAGGGAAGCCATAGTGAGCCAAACAATAGAAGAGAGGAGAAAACACAGGAAAATGTACAAAAAAAAACAATAAAACAAAAAAAATCTACATAAACATAGCCTCTATATAAGGAAGGAGATTAAATTCAAATGAAGGGAAGTGTCCCTGCCGATAAAGTATTCAAATATTTAAGATTTTATTCTCAGAAATAAAGTATGTATTAAACGTGATTTTTTGTTAAACTTGGATATTCTCAGCTGTTGTGTTTTTGTGTTCTCTGTCCATTTTCATATGATTGACTTTCCAGCTCATTATTTTTATTCTAGTCTTTGTTGCTCATGTCTCGTGCAGCCTCCCTGCTTTGGCTGGGCTCTGTACAGTGTGGTGTAGGGTTGCAAAATGACTTCATATGGGCAGAAAAACCACATGCCTCCAGCTGCCAGCGCTCTCCATAGGCTCCATGAAGTCAGCAGACTCTGTCTCATGACATAAAATGGGCATGTCCACTCAGTCACAACACTTTTGGTCTTATATATTGTTTACGTGATAAGCTGCAATAAAGTGATGATTACAAACTCATGCACTCGTATGGTGGAGCACATTTTTATTGATTTTTTAAACATACATTTGGATGACTGTCCTCTATCGGAGGTGCAGTGATTACAGTGTTTAACACACAGGCTTGAGAAGTGAGTAAGACACATTTGTTTTTACTCATTTGTTTTGGTTTAAGCTCGTGTCAAACAGTATTTCTGCCTTCTGAATGCAGCAGTGTCAGTTCATCCATCTTTGGTTTGCAGAGCTGATGAATTTGGAAAACCTCAAATCCGTTAGATTTTGGACCTGAATGGCATGTTGGATCCCTTCATTTGCTTTTCATAGTCTTCATCAAACATCTTCGATTGCTCTGGGGTGAAATGGTTCTCCCAATCACCCACCTCACCTGTAATGGAAGACAATGCGGATGTGAATGCAACAGTGTTTAAAAAAAAATAAATAAACAAAAATAAAATATATTTTTCTGACAGAGACAAATCAATTAATCAACTAATAATTTAAGCTATATTGAGCATGAAGGTCTCATGCATTATTTATTAATGAAGGGGAATAAAAGAAAAGAGAAAGAAGTAAAAGTAGGAAATCCAGCAACCTCTTGGGGGTGCTACTGTACTGTATAATGTGAAGTGGAGGAAGAAGGCAAACTGTAATGATACAATGCAATGCAATAACTGAGCAGTGAGGTGTTCATGATACTGTGTCCACCTAGTGCAGGTGTCCTCATGTCGAAACCTCAGATCAATGTCTTTGTCAAGAAATTGGTTGATGCACCTTTTCTCATGAAGGGAGAGATGGACGGGTCAAAAACAGGTGCTGGGATGAAGGAGTAATTGGCCATCGGGTTCTCCTTCATCTTCTTAAAGGACGTTAGCTCCACAATATTTCTGATGACCTCATCAGAGAGCGACAAGTCCAGGTACCTCATGATGCGCTCCACTTCATGCCGAGGATTCTGCAGGAGTAGACGTGATAGTTGGAGTCTGTACAACAAGCTTTGGTCATACTGGGGTCTTATGTTGGATTCTCCTTACCTCTTTCATGTCCTCATAGAAGAGGTAAAGGATATTCCTCTTCTTTCTCTCCTCCCAGAAACCTTTCACATGGTCATACCAGGAGCCCCACGCTACTGCAGAGAGCAAATTCAGAGAATTCTAATGCATTTGATAATGTTTTAATGTCGGTTAGACCAGTTGAGTATCACTTTCTAGCAAGCCAACCTTTTAACATATGTTTTATTCATGTGAATAAATCATTTACTTAATCTTATAGATCAGTTATAAGTCATTATTTGTTGACAGCTTGTGAAAAATCCCTCTGGCTGTGTTTCTGTGGTGAACTCTTTAATTTGTCAAGAAGACCCACCAGTGAGCAGTTAATCCACTTACTTTCTGGGACAGGACTGTGGGGAGTCTGTACCAAAATCCATTTATTAACAACTTGTTAATATTTTTCTCTCATAAATGACTTTATGCCAACATTCATAACTGCAGGTGTCTCAGTAACGTTTGCTGTGAGCCAATTAGAAAGAAAGAAACCTTGACCCCTTCTCAATAACTTTAATACCACTGATAACCACCCAACTGATGGATTATTATAAAGCTTTACACAATTACTGGTTAGTTCATTGGCCACACAACCAACCAACTAATTACGGAGCGACATTTTTCATTCATTGGCAGCTGTTGTTTCAGGCTATCAGACAAATATGGGTCCAAAATGAATTGTTTTAGCTCTGCTTTTGGTCTCTATCAACTCCTCAGGCAACTGTCTGGCTCTTTAGTAGCCAAATGCTCCACTATGCTCACCAGCTAGTCTGAAAACAGTTGCCTGCTGTGGCCAAAATGATGATTTGAGAGCAGTGACAGAGAAAAATCCTCTGTAGCAACAAGGAATCTACAAGTTCACCACCACGAGCGACTGCTTTCACATACAAGTAGCCCATTGTTAACGTCAAAATATTGATTGTAGCTACTTTAATTAGTCATGAATTATCTTGGTCTTGAGTTGCATATGTCTATTGCTACACATGTCAGTGGTCTAGCAGTCCACATGAATCCTGCTGAATTAAAGAGTAAAAGCAAGCTGCTAATGCTAATGCTAATCTTGTGGTCATGTGGCATACAAAGATTCTCAAAGTGAAAAGCTGTGAGGCAACTTATGGTATCATGGGTCACAATATTCAGCAACCACTCATTTATTGACTTTTCTTCATTCTGCTCTGACTGGCGGGGTAGATAAATGTACCATACATAGCTGATTACAAGCTTTGTGCAAACAATCTACTTACACTCTCCTCGCATGAACTTGTGGATGTATCCTTCCCAGGGTCCAGGTTCAGGCTGGGTCAGGTTCATACAATCAAAGTGATAGTAGCTCACCAGGTTGTCTTTGGCATTGCGTGCCACGTAGATAGTCTTTACACGTGACCAGGAGGGACAAACCAAAGGGATTTACAACAACAACACAGAGAATGAGTCACCTAAAGCTTTAAACCAGCTTTATGACATTTTATTGTTCAAATTTCACAACATTTAAGAAACCTTACCTTGCACTTGTTTTCCCAAAACCCAGTTGGCACCAACTGAAAAGGAAGATGTGTCTTTATAATTCTAGGTGGATCCATTTTCGTCAGAAGATCAAGACCTGAAACACAAGTTCAGGTACAAGAATATGTATGAAAGAGCTGAAACACACTTTTGGTCCATACTATCTCAGAATCCATGTTATGCTTCCCATATGTACAGCAAGTCCCACTCTAATGCACTGAGATGGAGAAATATCCACCAGCTGCTTTGTGCTTTGTGATTTTTCACATTTTCAGTAACATTTTGATGTATATACAAAGATTAATACCACTCTTATGTCTGTACGTTAAATATGAAGCTACAGCTAGCCTGACTTTGTCCAAAGTTAACAAAATCCTCCTACTGGAACCTCTACAGCTACCTTTTAAAGCTAAATTTTCTATCCCTGTTTTCATGTTCATTCTGTTCATGCTATGAAAAGCACTTTGAGCTGAATTTCTTATATGAAAGGTGCTAAACAAATTAAGTTTGCTATTATGATTATTATTATTGGAAGCTTAAGTAATTGCTGCTGGCTCTAACTTTCTATTTACTGTAAGAACACGAGACTGGCATTGGTGTTCTGATCTCGCTCTCAATAAGGAAGCAAACTTCAGCCATTTCCATAATAACTGATGAGCCAACTGATGAGCTGCACAGCACCAAACAGCAAAGACGCAGAGTTACAAGTTAAGCAGTTAAATAAAATAACAACAGGTAGGTAACCATTTACAAGTCTTTTCAACCTGTGGATAAGTCATGTTTCACTTGCCGTGCTAATGTAAACTTATGGCAAAAGATTGTTTTCAAGTTTTTTTTTCACACCAGGAGAAATTGTACTCTTCATATGTTTGAGTGTGTCACATGGCAGTTTGATGCTGAGCACAATGTTTATGGGTTAATAGCTCATTGCCCCGATTAAGGTGGAAGAAAGAAGAATTTATGAAAACATTCCTCCATGAATTGGATTTGACAGACCATCAGAACTACCTGGAGTATACATTTGAAAAAATATTAGAAGTTTTGGACACAAGGTGCACTTGAAGTGGATATTTGGGACAGAAGGTGCGGAGGAAAGCAGCGTACAAAAATTCGAATTTCTTTCAGAAATGTGTTACAGTACACACCTGAGGACATGGGTGGTGGGAACTTGATCTCTAGGAAAGGACTGCGGATTGGTGTGGGGGCTCGTTTGCAGGCCTCAGCATCTCCGTTGTGAAGAAGCAGGTCAACTATCTCCTGAGTCCATGTGGTTCCTTAAGAGTCCAAAATACAAATGAACACTGATTTGAATAAATGGAACACTTTCCATGTATTGAATCTCACCGGTTAAAGGAGAAATCCCATCGTACACATACAGACACCAAAAACAAAAAGCATATTTACTAGAAAATCCTGTCTTTTCCACTCTTCACTCTTCCACTGCACATTATATACTGTTTTTAACTTCTGGTTAGATGCTCGACTTTATTTCATTTTTTCAATACTTGTACTCTGTGCAATGAAAAAAAGTTGAGTCTAACTCTGGTTTACAGACAAGAATGTCCTGTCAGTCCCACTTTCTCTCTGGCCCTGTAACACCTTTCACCACTTAATGTGGCATCAAACTTCAAATCTTCCGAGTGGGTGAAGTTGAGATTGAAATCCAAAACAAAGGACAGCCGTGAACCAAAAGTCACTTCAACTATTCATTAATATGATTACAAACAAAAGAATAGGTGATCTGCCCTTTGCAGTCAAAAAACTGTGTCGCTTCCAGCACTGTCCCCCATGTCAGCCCCCACATGATATTAATCACTTCTAAAATTACCTCTGCTCCGACCCCCAGAGGGACCAGCAAAGTACAAAAGAAATAATTCCCCAAATCAATCTAAACAAGTAAAGAAAGGGTTTTTATATAGTAATTGGTAACAATAAATGTTAATAATAATATTAATTATTTTATAGTTTGGCTCCAATATACTGGCCCCTAACTGTTGATGCAAATGCAGCACAATTGATAATTAAACATTCAAAAGGGGCCAAAAAAAACGAAAAACAAAACAATAACTCAGGTCATGGCTCAATACATTTCAAATAAACACACATTCCATAATAATTGTCCATAATTGTCCTTTGATTGGGGATATAAGTTCAAGAGACAGGAGAAGTGTGTGCATGTATATGTATGTATTATTGTGAGGGCCAGTTGTTATCAGCACATAGCCCTTCCAATCAGTCTGCTGCTTCCAAGAGCAGGCAGAGCTTGTCAACAGGTCTTAGTAGGGTGCTGTTCTTGGTTCTCATCAAGATGGTCCAGTGCCCTTTGGACCCTAAGAGTGTCTTCACAACACGTCCCAGGAACCATGAATTTCTCGGTGCTGTGTTGTCCACTATAAGGACAAGGTCGTTAGGGCAAAGGCTTTGTTTGGGGCTGAGCCATACTCAATCACCTTGCTGGTTGTATTTTTCTCTTTAATGCTCACACTGTTTACAGATGCCTCATTTTTGACCTCTGGATTGTCTGGAGGAATCTGTCCCAACTCTTTAGGTATCTTGGGCCAATCTGTTTCTGGCATTTCCAAATACTTGGGACCCTTTAGCCATCTTGATTTTAGAAAGGGTTTAACATGCAGCCCACGTGATGCGGCATCAGCTGTGTTGTCCTTAGAGGCAACATGTCTCCACTGTCTTGCTTGAGAGCTGAGAGCCTAGTGTGGAATCTTTTTGTTCGATTATGGATATATCCCAGCACAGAGGTGCTATCCATCCGGAAAGTAGAATCTATGATTTCTATTTGGAGTTTTCTTTGCAATAACCTTTTAGGTTTGGTACATCTGTCCACCTGAAATCTGCTGAGTTGATCCAACTCTGAGACCCACACCTGCCATTGCTTAGCAGATTTTTTTGGGATAATTTCATCCCACCCGCATTTCAATTTGCAGAGTTATTGGAGTATTTGCTTGGCATTGAGAATGAATGGGGCAAGGAATCCCAATGGATCATAGATAGAGCTAACCATGGAGAGGATACCTCTTCTGGTAAGGGATTTGTTCTTGATGGTAACTTTGAATGTGAAAACATCAATTTCACTGTTCCATTGGATCCCAAGTGCTCTTTCAATTGGTAGCTTTTTCTCTCTAGGTCCAGTTCCTTGAGATTATTGGCTCTCTGATGTTCAGGAACACTCAGCAAAACCTTACGGCTGTTACTGATCCACTTACTTAATGAGAAGCCTCCTTGAGAGCAGGTGGCTTGATCCACTGTGGCCACTAATTTAAGGCAATCATCGACATCGAAATTGTGATGGACTGTTTCGGTTACTTCCTTATTATATTTGTGGCTGTTATCTTTTGCTGTTTGTTTCAGGGCAAAATTAGCAATGCTAGGTGAAGAAACTGCTCCAAAGAGATGAATCTTCATTCTGTAGGTCTCTAAGGGTTTGTCGGTGTCTCCACCAGGCCACCACAGAAATCTCAGGAAATCCCTGTGTTTCTCATGAACCGGCACTTGATAAAACATTGCCTCAATATCTGCAATGAAAGCAACCTGTCCTTGGCAAAACCTGAGCAGGGCTCCAATCAGAGTATTTGCCAGGTCGGGACCTTGTAGGAGATTTTAGTTGATCAGTTGCTATACGATTGACCATTGCCACCATGGGACAGATTCCACAGCATCACATGAATTGAGTGGACCATTTATCACCCATCCAAATACTGTCTTGACTGCGTATGGGCCATTTTCTTGGCTGTTGATCATGTCCCATGGTTCCATTGCTTTAGGAACATGAACTCCAATAAGAAGTTTTAGCACATGTTTTCCCTTGCAGAAAGTGCATGATAAAGATGGCTGCCACCTGGTGGCTGTTGTTTGCATGTGTAGTGCTGCACTGTTTCTAAAGGCAGTGAAGCACTACTTTTAACATCAGTCGCCACAATAGTGGTGAAGCTGCTTCCTTTACTCTTAGGTACTCTTAGATTCACTGCTAGATTTCTTGTAACCGGCTTTTAATTGAGAAGTTGGTGGTCTTGAATGTCTCCAAACAATGGATCCATAAGTATTTTTGTATGTTTTTCCATAAACTCCACAAGGTTCTGGAATCTAGCTCTCCTGTTAGTTCTTTGCAAAACATCATAGGCTGCCATTCACCACCTATAAGGAAGTTTAAGTGCATTTGATCTTATATTGGAGGGAATGTCAAGTTCATCCACGTGATGCAATGCATTATGGCATGCTCTTCAATACATTGCATAAGCCTGAAGTGCCTTTCCATCATCAGCCTTTACGGCTGTCCAGTTCAATGCCTTTTCCAAGTAAGCATTTGCTATCTGGATCTCATCCCCAAAATGCTCCTTTAATAATCGTTTGGCTTCCTGATAACCTCTTTGTGAATCCATATGTAGGCAGCTATGAACAAGACTCCTTGGTTGGTCTGAGGTGTATTGCTCAAGAAAATAGAGCCTGTCCCAACTGCTACTGGTTTTGTCTTTAATCAGGTGTTTAAATGCTTGAATAAATGATTGATATGCCAGCAGATCACCATCAAACACCGGAACCTCCACTGTTGGCAGCATGGCTAGTTTTTGTTGCATGATTATGAGTTCAGCAATGTCGCTCGGTTGTCCTTGCCTTGAGTTATCATGATGGTCTGGACTGGGGACTAAATCATCCATACTGTGCATTCTGGATGACTTATGTCATCTCACTGGTTGTGTGAGGTTATGCTGCTGAAAAGCACTTTGACCAACAGAAAATCTTTGTGATTGTATGTCTTCAACAGTTTTCTGCAGAGGTGTTTTAGACACTGCACCCATATTCAGAAACTCAACAGGTGAGACTTCAGGATTCATTAAGTCTATATTCTTTTCTTTACTTGACTCCAAATATGCATTCATTCCATCCTCTTGTGTTTCGTCATCCATGCCTTTGCAAAAAACTGTGTCACTTCCAGCACTGTCCCCCATGTCAGCGCCCAGGTGATATTAATCACTTCTTAAATTAGCTCTGCTCCAACCCCCAGTGGGACCCCCATTCATTCATTCATTCATTCATTCATCTTCTATACCCGCGTATCCCTTTCGGGGTTGTGGGGGGCTGGAGCCTATCCCAGCTAGCAATGGGCGAGAGGCGGGGTACACCCTGAACCGGTCGCCAGCCGATCGCAGGGCAACAGACAGACATACAACCATTCACACTCACACCTATGGACAATTTAGAGTGACCAATTAACCTAATGAGCATGTTTTTGGTCTGTGGGAAGAAGCCGGAGTGCCCGGATAGAACCCACGCATGCACGGGAAGAACATGCAAATTTCACACAGAAAGGCCCTGCCCGACCCGGGGATCGAACCAGTGACCTCCTTGCTCCTTGAAATAATTCCCCAAATCAATCTTAACAAGTAAACAAAGTGTTTTATATAATCATCGGTAACAATAAATATTAATAATAATAATATCAATTAATGTATATTTTGTCCCCAACACCAATGGTGCCAACTGTGTGAACACAAACAGAGCTTCAATAAAAATATTGTACATATGATGCAAAAAACATGTCTTGTCTTGACCCTTGCAGAGATTTACCGTATACAAACAAAGCATGCAACCACGTGAGTACCTGCTTTGGGGTAGGTGGCGATGAGGAGGTCGGAGGGGTCGGGTCGAAAAGCCCAGATGTTGTCCCAGTTCTCTGCGATGCAGCTCATGAGAGGAATTCCTCTGACTGGGATGAGAGGGAAGCGGGTGAGGGAGGCGGAGGCCTTCTCAATGGCTGTGGTGCAGCTGATTTCTTCCCCATTTGACATGGCTGACGCTGTGAAAACTTCACTCAAGGAAATGAAGAAGCAAAGGCCAAAATTTCAACCACTCCAGTGAGGCCAGTGTGGTGGTCTTGTCTACTGCAGCAGCTCCTCTCTCTGCACTGGCTTTAAGTCCCGCTCCTTTGTCAAACATTCACAGGTGATTTGCTTTTATACATTATGCCATGCAAACTCTCTTCCTGTTGGATTGCCTCGCCCACGATCACTGCGTGTACACACTGTCACTGTCGTAATCTCCTCCGTGTGTGCCTTATGGTTTTCAGCCCTCCTCCAACATCCAACATCTGAATGCAAAAAAAAAAAAAAAAAAAAAAAAAACAATCCTTCCTGAACTCCCAGCTGCAGCTTAAGTGCTTCAGTCACTCTTTCTCCCTCTTTCTATCTTTACAACCTGGCTGTCTGAGTGCTTGTACCAGGTTCTCGTCTGTCTGCGATCGCTGGAACTTGCACAGCCAGATCTATACTAAAATACCCTTATGTAACATTCCCAGTTACGTATGAATTCCACTTCTGCCCACAATACTATCGAAACTGCTAATTTGAGGGGTAAGGGGGTGCCTTAGAGCAGCTCTGCACAGCACAGAGAGGCAAACTGAATGAACATTTGAGCTCAACAAATGATTTCATTAACTCTGCGTTACTTCACTGTTTTGTGCTCTTTTACCACAGAAAGTTGTGTCACAGTGGGAGGCTTGAAATTGTGTCAGTGTTTACTCCAATGAAAATGAACTTTCTGCAGGAGACAAAGCTGAAACCTACCTTTGGACCCCTACGTGACATTCAATATCCTGCCAAAGGTAGAAACAATATTTTCACTGAAAATAAGCTCAGCTCGATGGTCGCCTGAAACATTTAACAACAGAGTCTGTAGAGTAGTAGAATTCAAAAGACTGCTTTTGAGTATCTAAACGTGCAGAAACCCACTGAAATTCATTACTATATACAAAGTACATGAAAATGAAAGCAACCTGAAACATTGAAATGTAGATTTAGATTTAAAATACAGGCTTCATAATTGCCCCCATGTGCATGAAGGTTTGCTAAAACACTGTGTAGGCAATCACAGCAGACAGAGCAGCAACTAAATGGTAATAAATGAAGACGTGAAAGACGGTCTTGTCAGGAAAATGCATACAGTGTACTTATAAAGCTTTAATAGAGATACTTCAACCCAATATTTCATCCCCTTTTACTCTGAGCGCATACAATCTTGGTACTTGCTCACAGAATAGGTTGTTGCCCCACTCTCCTTTAATCAGAACTGAATTAAGAAAAAGGCCATTTTCTGACACCACACAAATTGAGTAATCTGTTAAACTTGCAATGTGATTGGCTGAAAGGTGAGAGACATCACTGACATGAAAAGTGAACTTTTGAAAGGGGGCATTTTATAATAAATATTAATATTGATCTCGTTGGGTTCCATATACAACAGCACAAAGACATAAGTGAACAATAAAAGCAGACATGGTACTGCACCCACCTCCTTTCTTGTGTATTGCAGAGTCATGATGAGTTTTTCCTTCCAGGAAACCGTCACTGACCTTATAGGTACCAATACACAGGAAATCAATACAGAAAAATCCCTGAGTCAACAAAGTAAATGGAGAGCTTTAAATATTTTCATCTATATTTATTCCTCTTGCTCTTAGATTCATGTTTCTATTCTTTAGTTGTATGTTTTTGTTTCATTTGTGTGACACATAATCTTCACTGAGGGACAAAAGTTAGTATCTTCAGAGAGTCAAAGAGACATTGGAATAAATCTAAATATATGCACTCATACAAAATCATGAATTTGATGACTTAAGGATTCCAACAAATAGTTTCTTGTGTAGCTGAAGGACAAACATTTTTCACAACCTGTTGACTTTATCTGGGTTAAGTCAATAAAAGCTGCCTGTTTGCTTAACCCCACTAACTATGCAGTTTCACATGGTCGCATCTGGGAGCTCAGAGTTTTGCCTTGTCTTGTGTAAAGTTCCACCACAGCAAACATATCTGCAAGTGAAACATCAGTCAAATGATTAATCAGACAATAAAACAACAGTGGAGTCCATTTAACATAGAGAGTAACAGTGAATGAGGTCAGAGTGCATTTGTTTGAACACATACAACTGTAAAATCTGCAGAAGCAGAAGGGAACAGTGAGCGTGCAGGTGTTCAGTTCAGTGTCACCACCTCTAACACACTATTCATCCTGCATGTAGCACATCTCACTGACAGCCTGGTCTGTCTGGATTTTGTAAATTTAAAGCAATAATAATGCAAACCTGTGATATAATATATAGTGTTTATTATATAGTATTTTAAATGTGGCCAACATATCACAGTTAGATTATTAATTTCATAACTGCCTTTGAATTCTTCACATTTGTTCCAAACATTTCTTTGATAAACATCCCTTTTAACTCTGTGTCCTCCAACAGGTGATCAAGCAGCTCATGAAGAAGAATGTCACTCTGGAGTTCTCCCGTGACAGGAAGTCCATGTCTGTGTACTGCACTTCCTCTAAGGGTGATGGTGGTGCCAAGATGTTTGTGAAGGCTAGTTTCTGTCTTCTTTGCTCCTTTTCATATCCTTTGGTCAGACAATGTGAAGCATCCAACATAACACAAAGCAATCCTGCTGTTATCCACAGGGTGCCCCAGAGGGTGTGATTGATAGGTGTGCATATGTGCGTGTTGGCACCACCCACGTGCCCCTGACCAACGCCATCAAGGAGAAGATCATGGCTGTCATCAGGGACTGGGGTACTGGCCGTGACACCCTGCGTTGCCTGGCCCTGGCCACTCGCGACTCCCCACTGAAGCTGGACGAGATGAACCTTGAGGACTCAACCAAGTTTGCTGACTACGAGGTGAGAACTTGATGGACCTGGGGTGGAAATGTGTGGGTACAACCATGACTACATGTAAACACTTGGATTGAATGGCTCCACTCTTGCTTCTCTCCTCAGACTGACCTGACCTTTGTTGGCTGTGTGGGTATGCTGGATCCCCCTCGCAAGGAGGTCACTGGCTCCATTGAACTGTGCAAAGCTGCTGGAATCCGTGTCATCATGATCACTGGTTAGTATTATGGCTGGGATGGATTAACAGTACAGAAATGTGCTGTGCTGTGATGTGATATGAACATGCATTTTTACATGTTATGAGAACTATAAATTACGCATTTTAAAAAATAATTACACCGTATTTTTTGCAATAATTGCCATTTTGAGGCAAAATATGTTGCTTGAATGTGAAAAACAAGAACTCCATCTGTTCCCCTGTGGTGCAAAATTTGTGTTTGACACTTCTGCAACAGCAGTCATTCCACTGGCCCTCCACCAAACTTGTCCTTTTCCATATTTCAGGTGACAACAAGGGAACTGCTATTGCTATCTGCCGTCGCATTGGCATCTTCACAGAGGAACAGGATGTTTCTGGCAAGGCCTACACCGGACGTGAGTTTGACGATCTGCCCCTTCATGAACAGGCTGAGGCCGTGCGCAGGGCTTGCTGCTTTGCCCGCGTTGAGCCATCCCACAAGTTCAAGATTGTGGAGTACCTGCAGGGTTATGATGACATTTTGTCAATATTTTTATTCTAGTCTTTGTTGCTCATGTCTCGTGCAGCCTCCCTGCTTCGGCTGGGCTCTGTACAGTGCGGTGTAGGGTTGCAAAATGACTTCATATGGGCAGAAAAACCACATGCCTCCAGCTGCCAGCGCTCTCCATAGGCTCCATGAAGTCAGCAGACTCTGTCTCATGACATAAAATGGGCATGTCCACTCAGTCACAACACTTTTGGTCTTATATATTGTTTACGTGATAAGCTGCAATAAAGTGATGATTACAAACTCATGCACTCGTATGGTGGAGCACATTTTTATTGATTTTTTAAACATACATTTGGATGACTGTCCTCTATCGGAGGTGCAGTGATTACAGTGTTTAACACACAGGCTTGAGAAGTGAGTCAGACACATTTGTTTTTACTCATTTGTTTTGGTTTAAGCTCGTGTCAAACAGAATTTCTGCCTTCTGAATGCAGCAGTGTCAGTTCATCCGTCTTTGGTTTGCAGAGCTGATCGATTTGGAAAACCTCAAATCCGTTAGATTTTGGTCCTGAATGGCATGTTGGATCCCTTCATTTGCTTTTCATAGTCTTCATCAAACATCTTCGATTGCTCTGGTGTGAAATGGTTCTCCCAATCACCCACCTCACCTGTAATGGAAGACAATGAGGATGTGAATGCAACAGTGTTAAATATACATATACATCAATAACTCTGTATGTTGTATGTGTGTGTGTGTGTGTGTGTGTGTGTGTGCGTATATATGTATGTATGGATGGATGTATATTTTGCTTGAAAAAGTACTTCCAAGACGAAGCAACTATCAAAATAATTGCCAATTATTTTTCTGACAGAGACAAATCAGTTAATCAACTAATAATTTAAGCTATATTGAGCATGAAGGTCTCACTCATTATTTATTAATAAAGGGGGGAAAAAAGAAAAGAATCAGAAGTAAAAGTAGGAAATCCAGCAACCTCTTGGGGGTGCCACTGTGCTGTATCATGTGAAGTGGAGGAAGAAGGCAAACTGTAATGATACAATGCAATGCAATAACAGAGCAGTGAGGTGTTAATGATACTGTGTCCACCTAATGCAGGTGTCCCCATGTTGAAACCTGAGATCAATGTCTTTGTCAAGGAATTGGTTGATGCACCTTTTCTCATGAAGGGAGAGATGGACTGGTCAAAAACAGGTGCTGGGATGAAGGAGTAATTGGCCATCGGGTTCTCCTTCATCTTCTTAAAGGACGTCAGCTCCACAATATTGCTGATGACCTCATCAGAGAGCGACAAGTCCAGGTACCTCATGATGCGCTCCACTTCACGCCGAGGATTCTGCAGGAGTAGACGTGATAGTTGGAGTCTGTACAACAAGCTTTGGTCATACTGGGGCCTTATGTTGGATTCTCCTTACCTCTTTCATGTCCTCATAGAAGAGGTAAAGGATATTCCTCTTCTCTCTCTCCTCCCAGAAACCTTTCACATGGTCATACCAGGAGCCCCACGCTACTGCAGAGAGCAAATTCAGAGAATTCTAATGCATTTGATAATGTTTTAATATCGGTTGATTAGATCAGTTGAGTATCACTTTCTAGCAAGCCAACCTTTAAACATATGTTTTATTCATGTGAATAAATCATGTACTTATTCTTATAGATTAATTATACACTGAACAAAAATATAAATGCAACACTTTTGTTTTTGCTCCCATTTTTCATGAGCTGAACTCAAAGATCTAAAACATTTTCTATATACACAAAAAAAAACATTTCTCTCAAATATTGCTCATAAATCTGTCTAAAACTGTGTTAGTGAGCACTTCTCCTTTGCCGAGATAATCCATCCCACCTCACAGGTGTGGCATATCAAGATGCTGATTAGACAGCATGATAATTGCACAGGTGTGCCTTAGGCTGGCCTCAATTAAAGGCCACTCTGAAATGTTCAGTTTTATCACACAGCACAATGCCACAGATGTCACAAGTTTTGAGGGAGCATGCAATTGGCATGCTGACTGCAGGAATGTCCACCAGAGCTGTTGCCTGTGAATTGAATGTTCATTTCTCTACCATAAACTGCCTCCAAAGGCGTTTCAGAAAATTTGGCAGTACATCCAACTGGCCTCACAACCGCAGACCACGTGTCACCACACCAGCCCAGGACCTCCACATCCAGCATGTTCATCTCCAAGATCGTCTGAGACCAGCCACCCGGACAGCTGCTGCAACAATAGGTTTGCAAAACCAAAGAATTTCTCCACAAACTGTCAGAATCTGTCTCAGGGAAGCTCATTTGCATGCTCGTCATCCTCATTTGGGTCTTGACCTGACTGCAGTTCGTCGTCATAACCAACTTGAGTAGGCAAATGCTCACATTCGATGGCGTCTGACACGTTGGAGAGGTGTTCTCTTCATGGATGAGTCCCGGTTTTCACTGTTCACGGCAGATGGCAGACAGCATGTGGGGCGTCGTGTGGGTGAGCGGTTTGCTGATGTTAATGTTGTGGATCGAGTGGCCCATGGTGGCGGTGGGGTTATGGTATGGCCAGGCGTATGTCATGGACAACGAAGACAGGTGCATTTATTGATGGAATTTTGAATGCACAGAGATACCGTGACGAGATCCTGAGACCCAATGTTGTGACATTCATCCTCGACCATCACCTCATGTTGCAGCATGATAATGCACGGCCCCACGTTGCAAGGATCTGGACACAATTCCTGGAAGCTGAAAACATCCCAGTTCTTGCATGGCCAGCATACTCACCGGACATGTCACCCACTGAGCATATTTGGGATGCTCTGGATCGGCGTATACAGACAGCGTGTTCCAGTTCCTGCCAATATCGAGCAACTTCGCACAGCCATTGAAGAGGAGTGGACCAACATTCCACAGGCCATAATCAACAACCTGATCAACTCTATGCGAAGGAGACGTGTTGCACTGCGTGAGGCAAATGGTGGTCACACCAGATACTGACTGGTTTTCTGACCCCGCAGACCCCCCCCCCCCCCCCAAAAAAAAGCAAAACTGCACTTTTCCAGAGTGACCTTTTTATTGTGGCCAGTCTAAGGCATACCTGTGCAATAATCATGCTGTCTTATCAGCATCTTGGTATGCCACACCTGTGAGGTGGGATGGATTATCTCGGCAAAGGAGAAGTGCTCACTAACACAGATTTAGACAGATTTGTGAATAATATTTGAGAGAAATGGTTTTTTTGTGTGTGTGTGTATACAAAAATGTTTTAGATCTTTGAGTCCAGCCCATGGAAAGTGGGAGCGAAAAAAAAAGTGTTGCGTTTATATTTTTGTTCAATGTAAGTCATTATTTGTTGACAGCTTGTGAAAAATCCCTCTGGCTGTGTTTCTGTGGTGAGCTCTTTAATTTGTCAAGAAGACCAACCAGTGAGCAGTTAATCCAGTTACTTTCTGGGACAGGGCTCTGTGGAGTCTGCACCAAAATCCATTTATTAACAACTTGTTAATATTTTACAAGTGCTGACTTAAGAATTGCTGCAATAACTCTCATAAATGACTTTATGCCAACATTCTTAACTGCAGGTGTCTCAGTAACGTTTGCTGTGAGCCAATTAGAAAGAAAGAAACCTTGACCCCTTCTCAATAACTTTATTACCACTGATAACCACCCAACTGATGGATTATTATAAAGCTTTACACAATTACTGGTTAGTTCATTGGCCACACAACCAACCAACTAATTACGGAGCGACATTTTTCATTCATTGGCAGCTGTTGTTTCAGGCAAATACTTGAATTGTTTTAGGCAAATACTTGAATTGTTTTAGGCAAATACTTGAATTGTTTTAGCTCTGTTTTTGGTCTCTATCAACTCCTCAGGTAACTGTCTGGCTCTTTAGTAGCCAAATGCTCCACTATGCTCACCAGCTAGTCTGAAAACAGCTGCCTGCTGTGGCCAAAATGATGATTTGAGAGCGGTGACAGTGAAAAATCCTCTGTAGCAACAAGGATTCTACAAGTTCACCACCACGAGTGACTGCTTTCACGTACAAGCAGCCCATTGTTAACGTCAAAATATTGATTGTAGCTACTTTAGTTAGTCATGAATTATTTTGGTCTTGAGTTGCACATGTCTATTGTTACACATGTCAGTGGTCTAGCAGTCCACATGAATCCTGCTGAATTAAAGAGCAAGAGCAAGTGTCACACTGCAGAGGTTACCAGTTAGAGGGATTTTTCATAATCTGGCGCTCAAAAGACATCAATCTCTTAGAAGTGATCTGTAAAGCACGAGCAAGTGAGTCATTATACATTATTAGGGTTGTCAGCTGTACAAAAAACAAAACTGACCCCAGAGTCCCAGCCAAAAAGCTAAAAATGTGTAAGGTATCAGATGGTTCCTTGATAGCAAACGGACACCAAAGAAGAAATAAGGAATCTCAAGTATGAAAGCTTTCTTCTGACTGGCATCACGTTTGTTCTGCAACAGGAAGATGCTAATCCTGTGGTCATGTGGCATACAAAGAATCTCAATGTGAAAAGCTGTGAGGCAACTTATTTGTCCTAAGGTATCATGGGTCACAATATTCAGCAACCACTCATTTATTGACTTTTCTTCATTCTGCTCTGACTGGCAGGGTAGATAAATGTACCATACATAGCTGATTACAAGCTTTGTGCAAACAATCTACTTACACTCTCCTCGCATGAACTTGTGGATGTATCCTTCCCAGGGTCCAGGTTCAGGCTGGGTCAGGTTCATACAATCAAAGTGATAGTAGCTCACCAGGTTGTCTTTGGCATTGCGTGCCACGTAGATAGTCTTTACACGTGACCAGGAGGGACAAACCAAAGGGATTTACAACAACAACACAGAGAATGAGTCACCTAAGGCTTTAAACCAGCTTTATGACATTTTATTGTTCAAATCTCACAACATTTAAGAAACCTTACCTTGCACTTGTTTTCCCAAAACCCAGTTGGCACCAACTGAAAAGGAAGATGTGTCTTTATAGTTCTAGGTGGATCCATTTTCGTCAGAAGATCAAGACCTGAAACACAAGTTCAGGTACAAGAATATGTATGAAAGAGCTGAAACACACTTTTGGTCCATACTATCTCAGAATCCATGTTATGCTTCCCATATGTACAGCAAGTCCCACTCTAATGCACTGAGATGGAGAAATATCCACCAGCTGCTTTGTGCTTTGTGATTTTTCACATTTTCAGTAACATTTTGATGTATATACAAAGATTAATACCACTCTTATGTCT
This sequence comes from Chaetodon auriga, assembly GCF_051107435.1. Classification (NCBI taxonomy): domain Eukaryota; kingdom Metazoa; phylum Chordata; class Actinopteri; order Chaetodontiformes; family Chaetodontidae; genus Chaetodon; species Chaetodon auriga. Next base: position 10,964,071 of record NC_135093.1, read on the forward strand.
GTACGTTAAATATGAAGCTACAGCTAGCCTGACTTTGTCCAAAGTTAACAAAATCCTCCTACTGGAACCTCTACAGCTACCTTTTAAAGCTAAATTTTCTATCCCTGTTTTCATGTTCATTCTGTTCATGCTATGAAAAGCACTTTGAGCTGAATTTCTTATGTGAAAGGTGCTAAACAAATAAAGTTTGCTATTATGATTATTATTATTATTGGAAGCTAAACTAATTGCTGCTGGCTCTAACTTTCTATTTACCGTAAGAACACGAGACTGGCATTGGTGTTCTGATCTCGCTCTCAATAAGGAAGCAAATTTTAGCCATTTCCATAATAACTGATGAGCCAACTTTACGCTTCACAGCACCAAACAGCAAAGACGCAGAGTTACAAGTTAAGCAGTTAAATAAAATAACAACAGGTAGGTAACCATTTACAAGTCTTTTCAACCTGTAGATAAGTCGTGTTTCACTTACAGTGCTAATATAAATTTATGGCAAAAGACTGTTTTCAAGTTTTTCACACCAAGAGAAACTGTACTCTTCATATGTTTGAGTGTGTCACATGGCAGTTTGACGCTGAGCGCAATGTTTATGGGTTAATAGCTCATTGCCCCGATTAAGGTGGAAGAAAGAAGAATTTATGAAAACATTCCTCCATGAATTGGATTTGACAGACCATCAGAACTACCTGGAGTATGCATTTGAAAAATATTAGAAGTTTTGGACACAAGGTGCACTTGAAGTGGATATTTGGGACAGAAGGTGCGGAGGAAAGCAGCGTACAAAAATTTGAATTTCTTTCAGAAATGTGTTACAGTACACACCTGAGGGGATGGGTGGTGGGGACGTGATCTCTAGGAAAGGACTGCGGATTGGTGTGGGGGCTCGTTTGCAGGCCTCAGCATCTCCGTTGTGAAGAAGCAGGTCAATTATCTCCTGAGTCCATGTGGTTCCTTAAGAGCCCAAAATACAAATGAACACTGATTTGAATAAATGGAACACTTTCCATGTATTGAATCTCACCGGTTAAAGGAGAAATCCCATCGTACACATACAGACACCAAAAACAAAAAGCATATTTACTAGAAAATCCTGTCTTTTCCACTCTTCACTCTTCCACTGCACATTATATACTGTTTTTAACTTCTGGTTAAATGCTCGACTTTATTTCATTTTTTCAATACTTGTACTCTGTGCAATGACAAAAAGTTGAATCCAATTCCTTTTTACAGACAAGAATCTCCTGTCAGTCCCACTTTCTCTCTGGCCCTGTAACACCTTTCACCACTGGTGCCAACTGTGTGAACACAAACAGAGCTTCAATAAAAATATTGTGCATATGACGCAAACATGTCATGTCTTGTCTTGACCCTCGCAGAGATTTACCGTATACAAACAAAGCATGCAAGCGCGTGAGTACCTGCTTTGGGGTAGGTGGCAATGAGGAGGTCGGAGGGGTCGGGTCGAAAAGCCCAGATGTTGTCCCAGTTCTCTGCGATGAAGTTCATGAGAGGAATTCCTCTGACTGGGATGAGAGGGAAGCGGGTGAGGGAGGCGGAGGCCTTCTCAATGGCTGTAGCGTAGCTGATTTCTTCCTCATTTGACATGGCTGACGCTGTGAAAACTTCACTCAAGGAAATGAAGAAACAAAGGCCAAAATTTCAACCACTCCAGTGAGGCCAGTGTGGTGGTCTTGTCTTCTGCAGCAGCTCCTCTCTCTGCACTGGCTTTAAGTCCCGCTCCTTTGTCAAACATTCACAGGTGATTTGCTTTTATACATTATGCCATGCAAACTCTCTTCCTGTTGGATTGCCTCGCCCACAATCACTGCGTGTACACACTGTCACTGTCGTTATCTCCTCCGTGTGTGCCTTGTGGTTTTCAGCCCTCCTCCAACATCCAACATCTGAATGCAAAAAAAAAAAAAAAAAAAAAAAAAACAATCCTTCCTGAACTCCCAGCTGCAGCTTAAGTGCTTCAGTCACTCTTTCTCCCTCTTTCTATCTTTACAACCTGGCTGTCTGAGTGCTTGTACCAGGTTCTCGTCTGTCTGCGATCGCTGGAACTTGCACAGCCAGATCTACACTAAAGTGCCCTTATGTAACATTCCCAGTTACGTATGAATTCCACTTCTGCCCACAATACTATCAAAACTGCTTCCCCTGTAATTTGAGGAGCAAGGGAGTGCCTTAGAGCAGCTCTGCACAGCACAGAGAGGCAAACTGAATGAACATTTAAGCTCAACAAATGATTTCATTAACTCTGCGTTACTTCACTGTTTTGTGCTCTTTTACCACAGAAAGTTGTGTCACAGTGGGAGGCTTGAAATTGTGTCAGTGTTTACTGCAAATGAAAATGAACTTTCTGCAGGAGACAAAGCTGAAACCTACCTTTGGACTGATACATGGCATTCAATATCCTGCCAAAGGTAGAAACAATATTTTCACTGAAAATAAGCTCAGCTCGACGGTCGCCTGAAACATTTAACAACAGACAGAGTCCTGTTTAGAATTCAAAAGACTGCTTTTGAGTATCTAAATGTGTGGAAACCCACTGAAATTCATTACTATATATAAAGTATATGGAAATGAAAGCAACCTGAAACATTGAAATGTAGATTTAGATTTAGATTACAGGCTTAATAATTGCCCCCATGTGCATGAAGGTTTGCTAAAACACTGTGTAGGCAATCACAGCAGACAGAGCAGCAACTAAATGGTATTAAATGAAGAGGTGAAAGACGGTCTTGTCAGGAAAATGCATACAGTGTACTTATAAAGCTTTAAAAGAGATACTTCAACCCAATATTTCATCCCCTTTTACTCTGAACGCATACAATCTTGGTACTTGCTCACAGAATAGGTTGTTGCTCCACTCTCCTTTAATCAGAACTGAATTAAGAAAAAGGCCATTTTCTGACACCACACAAATTGAGTAATCTGTTAAACTTGCAATGTGATTGCCTGAAAGGTGAGAGGCATCACTGACATAACAAGTGAACTTTTGAAAGGGGGCATTTTATAATAAATATTAATATTGATCTCGTTGGGTTCCATATACAACAGCACAAAGACATAAGTGAACAATAAAAGCAGACATGGTACTGCACCCACCTCCTTTCTTGTGTATTGCAGAGTCATGATGAGTTTTTCCTTCCAGGAAACCGTGTAATCTTCACTGAGTGACAAAAGTTAGTATCTTCAGAGAGTCAAAGAGACATTGGAATAAATCTAAATATATGCACTCATACAAAATCATGAATTTGATGACTCAAGGATTCCAATAAATAGTTTCTTGTGTAGCTGAAGGACAAACATTTTTCACAACCTGTTGACTTTATCTGGGTTAAGTCAATAAAAGCTGCCTGTTTGCTCAACCCCACTAAATCTATGCAGTTTCACATGGTCACATCTGGGAGCTCAGAGTTTTGCCTTGTCTTGTGTAAAGTTCCACCACAGCAAACATATCTGCAAGTGAAACAGCAGTCAAATGATTAATCAAACAATAAAACAACAGTGGAGTCCATTTAACATAGAGAGTAACAGTGAATAAGGTCAGAGTGCATTTGTTTGAGCACATACAACTGTAAAATCTGCAGAAGCAGAAGGGAAAAAAATTTTTGGCAGGAAACCTCCATCATGAAATGTGAGCATGAAGTGCAAAAGATGAGGGCGTTTAACTTGCAGGGAAGGTCTAACAAAAGTTAAATGTAGAATTCATAATAGGGTTATTTTGGCTTATTATTTACACTTGAAGTTTCTTTGATTTTATAGCATCGTCAAGTTATTAGAAAGTTTGTGAGAAGGAGTGACAGTTCGATAAATGCGAGCCCAGTTCTCTAAACTGGAAAAAAGCAACATCATTTGAATGGAAATATGGCTCACTTCATAAATGACACAGAACAAAATCAAAGAATATAAGTCAAATTCTTGTTGTGTGCTGTGACCCTCAAAGAACATTTGGTTCACCTCTGATTGGTATTCACTGCAGTCTGCAGCCTTGCAGGGTGCTGCTAATCTCATCACGGCCACTGAGGCATACTAAGTATCTCATGACTAACCAGAATTACTGCCTCACAGTTGTATGCGTCACCAACCAATCAAGCTGTGGGTTCCATCCATGTTTGTCCAGACTCATCATATTTGTAGTGAAGAATTTAATAAAGGTACTAAGTGTACTGCTTTGGCAAAATGGAAGTTATTGTTATATTGACATGTATGATTCCAGTGAATAACTTCCAGTGACAAACATGCTGTCTTCACTTAGAGGAGGACAGAGGACTGATGGAGAGCTTTATCACATGGTGCAACAACGATCACCTGAAGCTCAGTATCAGCAAAACCAATGAGTTTGTGGTGAACTACAGTGCTTCAAATATGGATGCTGCTACAAAGAACTACAAACTTTAAAATGTGTGTGCTTCACACACGTCTTCAGCCCAGCAGCACAGAAGGTGAGCACCTGAGATTAGTGTGACCAAATGTGAAACTTGGTCACAGTCTCACCTTCTGTTCCTGATTATGGTGTTGAATAATGGCCAGAAAATTGTTTTTACAGAACATTATGATGTCAGAGTGAAGTTGACCTCTGACCTTTTGGACATAAAATACCATCACTTTTTTCACATTTGTGTGAAATTTTGTCCTAATTAGCTTTAACCGTCAAAATCTTATGAATTCATCCTTGAGTCCAAGTGAACATCTGCACATACGCACACATACAGACAACCTGAACACATCCTGGCTCTGGCCACAGCTGTCGCCAGCATGGAGGCATACAAACAGTTAAATCAAGGAATTAATGTATTTAATCATATTGTCATCGCCTGCTAGAAGCTTTATATGCATCGTAATTATCAGTTGACTAAAAGCAAAATTACATTCCGAACGTAATTCAATCCACTTATACTCTCCTCGCATCACCTTGTGGATGTTTGTGGATTAGCAAACAATACAGACCACAGGTAATCCGATGAGATGTTTGTCATTGGCGTTGTGTGAAACTTGATGACTCCTGTGGGAACCATTTTCTTCAGGAGATTAAGAACTAAGACATAAATGTGAGTAAATGGATATGTACATACCGAGAGGGTTGAAACAATGAGGTCACCCTTGGTGAAAATACACATAGTAATCAGAGTCCAGGAACAGAACAGCAAGTTTCATTTGCGGCAGCTATTCAGTGAATAATTGAACAGCTGACTATTTTCTGTGGAGAAATAAAGGGTGGAGAAGTACACCAGGCATTTTGATGCTGAGGGAAATGTTTATGGGTTAATGGATCCAGCTCACCCACCGCAGGATCTGGATTTATATGGTCTGGCATGTCAGACCTTATTGGAAGATGCATGTGGGTTGAGAGGCACAAAATATCTCAGGAGTTTAAGCAAAAGCTGGTGGACATAAAAATCAGATGTGCTACCTGACCTCTTCAGCATCTTTATTTTATTTATTTGCCCTCTCCATTGTCTTATTTTGTGTGGTTGCTCAATTTCCTCCCCTGTTTCTGATTCTGGTGGGCCAACTGAGTACACAAATTTAAGAAGTTTGAGAAAAAAAACGGCTTTCTTCTCTTTTATAAGTTTTACGGTAGCTTTATCATAGAAACGGAAGTCGCCGCGACGACTTCCTTAGTAACAAGAAGCTTGGTCGTCGGTGTGAAAATGAATAGCATGTAAAGAGTAATGCCTCCGTGGAAAACACTTTCTGAATTGCTTATTCACTTTTGACGTTGTTGGTTTATTTTACTGGATTCATTCATGCGTTTTGAGTTATAAGAAGCGACGTAAACGGGATAATTCCAGCTAACTGTCAAGTTGCCATCTGTGTAGCTAGTGTGATTAACGTTAGCTAGCTAGCTAGGCTTCGCACCGTTGACAGCATCATGTCTCTGACGAAATGAATTTCCGCCAGTGGTGTCGTTTAGTTAAGATATTTATCGTCGTGTGTGGACGTTCAGCAAACGCAGCCACAGAATCGGGGGTTACTTCAACCGATAACATCAGCCCTACCAATGGGGAGCCTTTCAGCTCAGCAACCCCTGCTCCGGGCGGTACAGAGGCCGTGGGCTCCGCCAGTGTCGGCACCACTGAGGCGGTCACTCGGGACTCCACGATAATCACGACGCTGACTGCGTCTGAAGTGCCCACTGTGGTCAGTGAAGCGCCCTCTGCAACCACCGTCCAGCCTGTGGTGACTTCAGACGGTAACTAACTCCTGCCTCTTGTTCTTTTTCAAGCTATTGGAAGTTGCCTCCTAAACTGAAACTCTCAGTCCATCAACCTCCATCCACTCTGCAGCAGTGTTTTGTTTGTCAGGTGCTACACGATTCGTCAAATTGATTATGGAAGCTAGACCCGATTTGTCCTTGTAATATAATTTTGTCTATCTATGGCTGCCAAACCCTAACATTATGTGTTTTGGTGATTTTACATCATTTTAAGGAAAAATCAAGTAGTGGTGACCAACACAAGTCATTTCTGTCTGTTATCCAGGTTGCCTCTGTGATTTAACCCCTGATTTCTGCGACATTGGCTGCTGTTGCGACACAATTGATTGTGGGATTGCGAACTTGAGCACAGTCTTCATCGGATGTCCACAGAAAGCCATGTAAGTCTCTTGCACATGCTGCAAAAATATAGCTCATGGAGTGCACATTTCTAGCATTTAAAAGAGTTTCAACTCTTGTTTTACAGATCAGGAGTTTGCATTGAGAAATGGCTAATGTTCAGGGCCAACGTGGAGTCGTCTCTTGTTACTGTGACTGACTCCTTGTTTTGTGTCCAGCCTGAAGGTACAAAGAAGCAATAAGAAAATATTTTTTAAAAAACACTGTTTAAATTAATTGACAGTCGTCGTTGTTATCACCAGGGGAAACACTGTGACATGTAAGTATCCTCCACTAATGCTGTTAAAAATCTTAATTCTTGTTAAACCTTTCCCGACAGATAATGCACCACAGTCCCTCCCAGCTCTACCTCAGGATCCGGCTTTAGGGGACTCGTACCACTTCTCACCACCAGCACCCACAAGCAGCAGGCACAGCAGAGATTTCTACAGGGTAAGCAGATTTGGTGTTTTTCGGTGTATTTTTAGTAATGCACCTTTGAGATTTTAGGGTGCTACACTGTACTAAAACTTGGAGAGTGTATTTTTAATAAATGAAATGCATGTAAGACTCTTAATTTTTGTAGGTGGATGATGTCATCCAGACATATTTCTCCAGCTCATCTGTGCGGAGTCTCCTTCGTCAGCCCTCTCCAGGAGCTGCTGCTGCATTCTGTGTCAACCTCAACCCTGCAAGTGAGTTCATATCAAATCAAAAACAAAAAGAAAGACCTGCAGGCAAGGTTTGTTCCAGGGACTTCCTCCTGTCAGAATAAGCATTCTTTCTCATGTCACTCACTCAGTTTAAAATCCTATTTTGGCAGAAGACCCCCCTTGATCTCCCTTAAGAATTACCAACAGTCCCTGAAGTACACTCACTGCAGTGTTTTATTGATTGTAAGATTTTCTCAAACGATGACCATGGTCAAAGTGGATTTGTTTGCTGTGTTTCTTTGAAAATAGTATATTATCCCTTGTATATCACAACCATATTGACCACTGTAACTCTTTTGTTCTAAACACCTTCTGTTTTCTTCTGCTTCCAGAGTTCTTGAGGTCTGCGTCTGTGTCTTGCACTCGCATGTTAACTCCTCAATCATGCACCACAGATCCAAATATCAACGCCCGCTCTTACTACTCTGACCTGAGTCTGATCAAGGTCAGCGAGTCTGCCTGCACAAAATGCTTTTATGCAGCTAATTACTGGTGAGAATCTCGCAGCAGATGGAATAACGTCAGTATTTTTGATTTCAGATTCCAGTTGTTGAGACGGCGCAAGTGTCAGACTTTCTGGTAAGCCATACAACTCAAATCCATACGTGTCATTAGCAGAACATGCCTCTGCACAAGTTGATTGGTCAACGCAGCAGTTTTCTCCAGCATATCAGGCAAATAAACTTACTAAGAACAAGTCTTACAATGAGATGACATCCCTTAAACTGTATCTACAACATGAAAAACTATCTGTAGAAAAAGATGTAAGTGCCAGGTGTCATCCGCTCTTGGCCTCTTGAGTAAATAAATCCCTTTTGCCAAACAGTTAATGCAATTTAAATCCAAAGTAAGGAGCTGTACTAACTCTTGTTTTAGATCCCTGTTACTCCGCTGACTGACTGGCCTGCACCAAGCAAACAAAACAACTCCTGTGTCAATGTGGTGAAAAAGGTGAATAGATTAAAATTCAGATTTTTTTCCTCCCTCCGTTGTTCCCTAAATCACAAAGTTGTGAAACTCAAGTCCTCCTTTTCCTGATTCTCCCACAGGTGGAGTTTGTCATAGGATACACAGGCAGAGGCGAACTCTCGTATGCAACCGTGAATGTGGTCTTAGCTGATGTGGATCCAAATCAGTTGCTGTTGCAGACGCACTCCTTACAGTTCCAGGTCGCCTTTTACAGCCACACATTTCATCTTTAAATTAGCAACAGATTCAAACACTCAAATTAATATCATCTCTGTCTTCTAGCTAGCAACACCCAGCACCACTCCGGGAGGACTGATCCCTGCAGTCGGATTGAGAGCAGGATCTCCTGTCATTGGTCGCTTTGATGGAGAAGTGAATCCTGTATCCTCACAAACAGGAACTTCTTTTAGTTGTGTTGTCATTTATACAGCTAGCTTTGATTCACTCTTGCGTCACGGTTCCTTGACAGCGAGTTAGCTGACCACACTGGGGGTGTCGCAGAGTGGGGAGTGTTCCTCTGAGCCCAGCAGACGGGCCCCCATCCTCTTCGCACACAATGCCATCACTGGCTGCACATTCAGGTGAGACTAAACTTTACCTCTAGTTTTAACTGATGTTTAGCTGATGATGAGCCGTGGTGTCATGTTGAACCTGTGTGCTTCCTTTCCCTCTCTGTGCTGTTTAGTTCCCAATCTAGTGACTGTTCAGAGCTGCGTTCCCAGGTTTATGGGATCTTGCAAGGACTCGCTACTCCTGATGTGATAGCTATGAACTTTGGCTCCCAACCAGACTGGACGAGAGTCATCACCCAGGAGTGTCCTGTAAGCCTGCAGGTACAGCTGAATCTGCAATCTTTAGTATTTTTGAATGTTAATGATTTTGGATTTTACTCAGTTACTGATATGCACAGTAGGACTTGAAGATGATTAGATTTGATGACAAATGAAGTTCTTTCCTGCATTGTTTGGCTCTGCTGTCTTGGATTTGGTTATGTTAAAAGACCGGTGCTCTCTCCCTCCTGTTCACAGTCATTTATTTTGTTCTTTCTCAGGAAACATGTGAATCAGGCTGCATCCTCCCGAACTCTCTCTCCATCCGAGTGCTGTGGGCTCGCCAGGGTCCGTTAGACCTTCCACAGAACTACATCCTGGGAGCCAAATACCTTTTCCAGTGTCAAAATGTCAAGGTAAGCATATACTCTTTCATCATGAGGCCTGCATCAAATATTCTTCTTCTCTGTCCAACACATGTAGTTTCACCTGTATGAAAAACGTCCAATCAATCTCCTCTCATCGTTTCTTTCAGTGTCCTACATTGTCCTCTATCGTCCTAACCACCGAAGTGACGTTTGTCGACACTACAGTTTACCCAGAACCCCCCAGGGGCTTGCCTCAGCCTAGGTGGAAGTTTCCATTTGGTTTCTTCACTCGAGGCACAGCTGAGCTGGACGGGCACATTGTTATTAACGGCACTGAGAAGGTCACGTGGAGTTTAATGCTGTTCACAGTAATGTTACTAACAGGATTAGAATTCTTCACGAGGTAGTTGGATGGCTGACAGTAGAGCAGTTAGAGCACCTTTGATGTTTCCAGGGCTTCTTGGCTTGAGAAAATAGATGTTTATGAAACATTTTTAAACACCATATTTTATTCTTTTGTACATTTTCAGAAATAAATACATTTTTTACAAGACATTTTGCGAGTCAGCATTTCACTGAAGCACAGGTGTTTTTCTTGCACACGGCTCCTCTTCGCTTTTCTCCTTTTGGTCTGACTGTTTTCTGCGCATTCGCCTCTCGTTTTGTCTGGTGTGGTGCACGTAGCGGAGCAGATTGACAATTGCAGCTGGAGTGATACCTTGCAAGCGTGTAGCAGCACCCAGCTGAGGGATAAAGCATGGTATTAGTTGCATATTTGTTTTTATGGAGGAGAACAAAACATTACTGGCAGACTCACAGTGCTGGGTCGAACTCTGTCCAAAATCTCCCTGGCTTCGTTTGACAGTGACACTGGCAGAGACAAATAGTCCATGTCCTGAGGGAGAGACATGCTCTCCTCCTTCTGAATTCTTGCGATCTCTTTCCTCTGTAGGTCACAGTGAGGCCTGTACACAGCTGAGTAACGAGAAATGTTTTTATCAAGAGAATGAACTATGTAATGGCAGCTGAAAAGAACACAATACCAAAGCTGCATTTGGAAACAATGCAGAGGGATAACTGAGCCAACAATCAGAATTACCCTCTATCTTGAGTCTTTGGGAGAATTCCATGTAAGGAGAAAGGAGCTCTGGGAAAGCAGACACCAGCTTTTCAAAGGACACGTCGTTGTACTGCAGCATATCCATACCGCTGGAGAAAGAGCAACAGTCAGGACCACAAGTCGACCTCAGATTACAATTTTGACGGTATCTTGAGACAAAGCATTTGCCACTCACGTCAGTACGGCGAGCTTGGCCTCGCTTATACGGACGTCGGGCAGCTTTTTTTTCCAGCTGTGGGACGACAGAGTGAGAGCCTGAAGGGCTGCCAGTGCGTCCTGCAGACTGTCTCTGACTCTCACAGCCTCCTGGTAGCGTAAGGAGGACACACATCCCACCTCCTCAAACCCTGACAGAGCAAAGTGTTTATAAGAGGAGAGTAAAACTAAAAGGCACAAATGGATAGGGGGCTCATGAGACCCCTCATGACTCCCATCAATTTAATTTTCAATATTAATTTACTGTATACTGTGCTTAAGTAATGTTACATCTAAAGTGCAAATGATTAGAACTGACTGTATACTGAAGTATTTTTCTAGTGGCATCAGAATGTTGTTATAGCGAAACCAAACAGCAAGAAACTGATTATATTTCAATGAAAAAAAACAGGTTAAAATTGCATTATTGGATTGCATTAAGTCAGTAAAAACAGGAAATAGTGGAAGCTATAATATACTATAATGATACTGGACATAGGGCATCCTGTATTTGGCAGTATTGGTAAAATGTGTTGATATTTTAAGGAATTAGTTGCTTTCAGGAGCTACTTTAAATCTCTATAACAATGCATGCACACCAACCAAAGTAGAGGCACAGCTGATCTTTTATTTCCCTCCGCTAATTTAAGTTCCCGACAGCGCGCCTACCTTTCAGAGTGAGGCGGAGGTCAGCGTTGTCCGGCCTCAGGGAGGCTCGAAACTCAGCCCGGCTGGTGAACATGCGGTAGGGCTCTGTGACGCCTCGACTCACCAGATCATCGATGAGAACCCCAATGTAGCTCTCTGTCCGAGACAACGCCACGGCGGGCATGGAGAGTGCCGAGCGGGCAGCGTTCACCCCCGCCCACAGGCCCTGCAGTAACAATATGATTCCTCAGGTCTAATTGGTCCCTGTTTTCTCTCTTACTTGCTACACGAGTGTCATTAGTTATGCAAATGAGCACTTGTGTGAATGATTTTTTGGTTTATGACCCACACTAATCGCTAAATATAGTACTACCTGTGCAGCAGCCTCCTCGTACCCTGTTGTTCCGTTGATCTGACCGGCCAGAAAAAGCCCTTGGGTGTGCTTCACCTGGAGGGCATGGCTCAGCTGAGTGGGACACACAAAGTCATACTGCACACCATAACCTGGAAAAGCCCCCAAAGATGAGAAACATTCAGACAACACTGCACTGTCAGATCCATGAACTGAAGGTAATCAAACTGGAGTCTGGTGGTGCACCAGGTGTGTGGATCTCCGCTCTGTGCATGGCGGGGATTTCTCGGATGAGGCGGAGCTGCACGTCAGGGGGCATGGTCATGGACAGCCCCTGAGGGTACAAAAGGTCAGAGGTCAACCCCTCGGGCTCCAGCCACACCTGGTGCTTTCGGCCTGGAAAGCGAAGCACTCGCGACTCAATGGAGGGGCAGTACCTGTGAGAGACGAGGCGAGTCGTTACAGCTGACTTTCAGAACACACTGTGTGCAATGACATTTGTGTGTGTGTGTGCGTGTGTGTACCTGGGGCCCTTGGTGTCCTGCTGTATGTGACAGTTGAGATGAAGACTCTCCCTCACCACTCTCTCTACACCAGGGGTAGTGTGGGTCAGGTAGCAAGGAAGCTGCTCCTCAGGCTTCAGAAGTGTTTCAAAATAAAGGATTTATTAAGTAGCATATTAGAAATAATCCTTAGAGTTTATATAACTGATACTATGAGTCTTTTCCCTTAAGAACAGTGCTGAAAAAACTCTTGTTAATCAATTCGGCAGCAACAAAACATCAAAATGACAAATTTTTATATTTGCTTAATCCTTTGTCACGTGTCAAGTAACATTACTTAACGTAGGTTACTGCTTCTGAAATATAAAGATTTGCTGCTTTCAGAGTTAGAAATTGATCTGTCATAACATTTTATAGACTAAACTATGAATTAATGAATAAAAATAAGTACTTGGAAAGAGCATTTACCTTGCAGCGTGTGTGTGTGTTGAGGAAGCTGAACGGAGTTGGGTTGCTGTCTGCGGGGTGAACGTTAGCCAGGGAGAGGTCTACTGAATCCTTCACGATCCTGGGAGGGGTACCGGTCCTCAGCCTGCCTATCCGCAGCCCCAGCCTCTCCCTCAGCGTCTGGGACAGCCCAGCGCTCGACGGGGCATCTCCAATCCGACCCCCTGGGGACGTGGTTTGGCCCATGAAGAGGGAGCCGGACAAGAAAGTACCAGTAGTGAGAACCACGGAGCTGGCAGAGATCGGGTGGCTTTCATTCGCTGAGAAGACATCGAAAGAAGTGCAAAATCATTAACTAACAGACTACTTTTTCCTGCAAAGACCGATTTATATCAGAAACATCTGTGTGATATTTAGAATTTAGGAAGGACACATTTTACTCTGCTGACCACAGTGATAGTACATTCATTATACAGTGTGCACAGGTTGGTTTCCTACTACACTGAATAAAAAGACAAACTAACCATGATTTATACGAACTTCTTGCCTTCAAAGTTTCATTTAAATCTTAATCATAATAGTAGGATATAGAGATAAAACTTGGAAAATCGCTCTCATTTGCTCCCCTACCCAAACGTATCCCAGTGACTTTATGGCGTCCAGGCTCCTCTGGGTTTGGTTCAGTGACCAGCAGCTCCTCCACCGAGCCCTCCAACACCGTCAGCCTCGGAGTGGACAGCAGCTCGGACTGAAAGAGCAACAGCAGGTGGAGACATAGTCAATTACATTTTTTGAATTAACTCACAGACATGAAATCACAGAAAATGCAACCCTCTTTTACATCTGTGTACCTGGATAAATTCGCGGTAGCGCTGGCGGTCCAGCTGGGCCCTCGGGCCCCACACAGCGGGGCCTTTACTGCGATTCAGGATGGAGAAATGGATCCCCGCCCAGTCTCCTGCTCGGCCACACAGCCCATCCAGAGCATCGACCTCTTTCACGAGCTGGCCCTTCCCTACTCCTCCCAGAGACGGGTTACAGGACAGGGCACCTGGGAAGAAAAAAAGTTCTCAATCAAATTGAACAATCCAAACCCCGGTTTTATCGAGATGGTCAAACTCTTTAATGAAACCCTTCCTCTTACCGATGGTGTGTATTTTCTGTGAGACCAGGAGTGTCTCGGCTCCCACTCTGGCTGCCGCGGCCGCGGCCTCGGTCCCCGCATGACCCCCACCCACAACAATGACATCATAGTTCTGTCGGGCAAGGTGACTGGCCCGTCTGGAGACCAGCACCAGGAAACTCTGCAGGGGGGGAAGCTTCTTTGACAACATGTGAGACGCGCACCTGCAGAGGGAGGGTCACACAGTCAGAAATGTGGACAAGATGAGCTTCTTAAAGGGAGCGTGATGTCATCAGGAGGCTACAGAGTGATGCTACTGGTTGCATCATGGGAAATGTAGGCTTGAATCTTTCTGAAGTTTGAGCCTCAGTATGATCTAAAAGTCTAAAAGCCCTGATGCTCTATCTAAAACCTCAACTCTATGACACTGCAAAACTGCTGAAGTGCCCTTTTAATTAGGTTATCAAAATTACTGCCAGCATTTTCACATTAATGTTCTTGATGTTATTAATCGAATAAAAATCCACTGCAGTTTACATGAATTCAAGTCTATTCTAGCCGCTGTTGTTTCGCACATCAGTGTCAGAGCCTTCAGTCTTAAAACACAGATTTCCGTGGAACAGCACTCTGAAACCACGAAATTTAGAACAAATCATTTCTGTATATGTTTTAGGGCGCTGATTTACTTAATTTACAAAGTCCACAACAGGTTATAGTTGTTGTGAGGTCGTTCCCCATTTTACTCTAAATGGGAACAGAACACTTCTTTGACCGCATGTGAAGGGTCATCGCAACATATAAATCACCTTAAGTGTTAAAAAATCTACTTACAGTTTCGGCAGGTGACGACTTTTGTTTAATTTCAAGGTTGCTGACAGAGGAGCTTGAGTTCAGAAAGATCAAGATGCTTGGTAACATTACAAAACTGCCGCTATGTAACACAAACGCCGTTCATGGAGGCCGCCATGCTGTTTGCAGCTTACAGTCGTAATAACTGATGTACAGACGCACTGACAAAGTTAAGCTAGGTGAATTCGGTTTGCCTCAGCATTAGCTGTCTTTCTAAGTTGTAGATGAATGTGTCCATTAAATGAAAAAATAAAGCAATCAACACTAACATACAGATGAAAAGGTGGAAAGTGAAGGGGAAGTCATACATGTCAAGGTGATATGACGTAAACAAAACAATATTGATCGTTTGTGTACTGACTGCCACGTGTACAGTAGAAACCATCCATTCTTGTTTATATCACAGATCAATCAGGATCGATTAAATATCGATTCAGTGCACACTTCTCTCCACGTACGCGCGCTCGCTAGTAGGTCAAAGGCGCACGCGCACGTCAACGCCCCCTCCCCCTTCCAGCCGGTTTCCAGTCAGCCGCGCGCGGATTGAGTCAAGTGAACCTACCGAGAGGTGGTGTTGACCGACCGCAGCAGGTTTTCAGTAAGAAACCTGAAAAATCAGACTTCTCTAAGGCAACTGACAGTAACGCTTAAGACCTTATTTTTTAACGGAGGGGTCAGCGGTGCCGGAGTTAAGGCGACGCGACAGAGAGAAGAAAGTAAATCCCGGAGGGAAAGCGCCCGAAGTGAGCTTGAGGATCAAAGCTAATGCTAACTCAGCTAGCAATTGCTAAATAATTATACGGAAACTCGTGTAATTTTTTTTAGTCGCTTGCTTTGACACAACCACTGCGGTTACAAAGTAGATAGTTGAGGGACATTTGTTAAGTTATATGTCACATTTACTTAAAATAATAAGGTGTTTTGCTTTTACATTTTAGGCCACAAGCGACTGGTATTCATTTAGCAAGATTAGCTACAATAGCCGGTCTTAGTGAGGTTACACCGGCTCTGCTGTCCGTGTTACAGGTGAAATTGCTAAAGGTTGTTCGCTTTCAAAGCAACTTCACATCGAGAGGTATCAGTGTTACTAAGTTAGCTTACACTTGGTACTGTCTAAGCCTTGTGCTTCGCAATGCTGAAACAACAGCAGCAAACCGGCTCAGGCGGGAGAAAAGCGTCGAACGGAACCTCGGGCCCCGGTGGTATGTCTTCCCCAGTCAGCGGCATCAACAGTGGCAACAGGACACCGGCCGGGAGGTAAGCGGGTTGGGGGGTTTCTGTCAGGACAGTCCGGGGATTGTCCTGTGACTCGGAGGCCTACCGGTTAAAGCGCTGTGTGCTCAGTGGGTGTGTCTCGGAAATAGAGACTTTCTCCAGACCAATAAGATTAGTCTATATTAAATTGACAGTGGTTGTAGGCCAATCAGAATCCTGAACTTGAACCGAAGACAACTATGTGAGGTGGGTCTAAGTTTGGGGAAAGCAAGGAGTAGCAAATCAGCATACAAGCGATACAAAGTTTATCTGGCCTGTCAGTCCCTGAGAAGGGACGTTGATGTTTGAAAAATATGAGACTTACAACAACACGTCCTTGTATCTAAGAAAGCCTGATGTCGAAACGTTGTAATTAGTACCGAGATTATGTGTTCAACATGAAGGCATGTGTGGCCCAAGTCTCTGAGATGAGTGTGTTTACTGAAGTCTTGTTTCAGTCTTTTGTTTTGTAACCGTGAATGCGACTAGCAATGATACGATCTTATGTAAGCGCTCTTTATGGATTGTGCATTTCGTATCTAGATTGATCTCAATCCTTTTATTGAATGTATGAATATGAAAGTATAGATCTAAACCACGTTTCCGTTTTTCGTCTAAAATGTTGTCATTATAATGACGGAGCTGTCCCTTTTCTTTGTTGAAGAGGATCAAATATGTGATTCATTTCAGGTCAGCTTAAATATGATTTTGAGATACTAACCAACATTGAAGTTTGCTTAAAATTGAAGGTAATACTACACCTTACCTCTTTGAAAACAGTGTTCAGATGCCAGTGTGGAAGGTTACAGGTGAACACAAGAAAGGCTGACACTATCTGTAAAATATAAATCCATAACAGGTGATTCGACAGTAGGAGTAAGTAGTAGATAGACAATTTCAATGCAGGAGGCTTGTTGATTTTGGAACTTGTCTGGGTTATAAGTAAGATTGCCAGCTCCTCAAGTAGTCATGTTGTATATGTGCAAGGTGGAATGCGATACTGCCTTGGCAGGCTTTGAAAACAAGTGACACTCCTTTTGCTTGTAAGCTGTCAAACATGTTGTAAGTGTGCTGTTTTTCCACAGGAATCGAACTTCTGCAAAGCCAACATTCCAGTCATCTCCAGTGAGTATCCTGATCCCAACAAGTTGGGCAGAAAGTCAACACACAGCATTTTGCTAAAAAATGAAGGGCAATACTGACGATGCGTCTTATTTTAAAGTCCTAATCCATCATCCAAGATATGAAAATGTAGATGGGAAATCAGTATTATGTGCGTTTCCCGTGTGATTTTGATTTAAAACATAAGGATGTTTTACTCCTGTGCTTACAAACATCGGTGAGGTAAAACCCATTGTGTAGAAACTTACTGTGTCCATGAAACCACAGTTGAATTCAGTCTGACAACCAGGAATGAATGTGTGACAACAGTCGATGTGAATGAGCTCCTCACCATAGTGTTCCCTTGCTCTGGGAATAGATTTCCTAATAAGTATCGAAGCATGTTTCTTTAAATATATCACTATGCAATGGAGTTTTTATGTCAAGCCTCACTTGATGGATGCTTTATACCTTTTCCCATCTGCAGGTGTTTGAGGGTGTGTACAACAATGCCAGAATGCTTCATTTCCTCACAGCTGTTGTGGTAAGTCATTTGGCTTGTTATCCATGGTCTTCTCGGACCAGGATGATTATTAGAAAATGAATAGCTTGCATCACCCCCTTTGACATGCCCCATAATAGTTCAAGATAATATGTAATTTACCAACTGTAAAGCTACTTGTTCATAATTTGCTGTGTCTATCGCAGGTATTGAAGCATTATGGTACCTAGTAGAAGGTTGCTGGACAATCTTTTTCCATTTCACTGCGAAAAACAGGCACATATTTTGGTTGTGAAGAGGCTGTACATCCTGTAGCTACCTTTAATATTAATTATGCACAGTGGGTGTACTGATATAGTGAACAAAATATGTATAATTAATCAACAAATGGTATTCCATGTATCCCTGATCTAAATAACAATTTCTAACTTACTTTTCTGATTACATAAGGTAGTTAACAAAATCTTTGTCTTTCTCTTTCAGGGCTCCACCTGTGACATAAGAGTGAAGAATGGCAGTGTATTTGAAGGCATATTCAAGACTCTAAGTTCTCGGGTAAGAAGCCCGTGTTGAGCACACAGGCATGCACTTTCCCTTAGCCAGTTTAATGAAGCACTGCAAGTAATCCTGTCACTATAATGGTAAACCCCTGTCAAGGGAAAAACATAGCCTTTTCTTTAGTCATTTATTTTCTGCTCTGCAATTTCACACATTTCTCAAATTTCTGATGCCTTCGTAACGTTTGGTCCTTAGTGTGAGTTGGCTGTGGATGCTGTACACAAATGCAGCGAGGAGGAGGGCTCGACATCAGCTCCACCACGGAGGGAGGACATCACTGACACTATGATCTTCAGCCCCTCAGACCTGGTGACTATGATCTGCAGAGACGTTGACCTCAACTATGCTACCAGAGGTACAAACAAACATGCCTGGGGCCTCCTGATAAAAGGAAGAAGGCTTTGTGTGAAGCATTAGGTTGTGTTCATGCAAAGCGTATTGATTTGTGCTAAATGGTTTTTCATGTGCTGTAAATGATGACCAAGTGCACGACTCATGTAACAAGGATTAAAGTATTTGAGCTGACTGTTTTAAAAGTCCAGGCTTCTGTTTTCTGCAATATGGTTAAAATAAAGCAAATTGTGACATAGTATTATGTAATTAACAGTGTGAATCAGAACCAAATGTAGGCTGCAGACAAATATTGGCAAAGGTAACAATTTAAGAATGTCTCATCTATTTTTTTTGTCCTTTGTTTTAGACACCTTCACAGACACAGCCATCAGCTCCAGCCGCGTCAATGGAGAACACAAGGAAAAGGTTTTGCAGAGATGGGAGGGAGGAGACAGCAATGGGGAGAATTACGATCTGGACAACGATGCAGTGAGTTGCCCTGTCTCGTTTACACACACAGAAACACCCAACTAATCATCTAATGAAATAAATGCCCTTTGACTACAGAAATCGCACAATAATATGCATCCTCAGTAATACATACGTCTGTTATTTAGTTAATTATTCACACTCAACCTTTTGAAACAAACTTCTAATGAAATGCTACAATAAATCAATCTTTTTTATCTGTTCTACTAATTAAGCATCACTGTAAAGTACTGACTTTTTTTCCCCACACCGTTGATTTCCTTATTTTTTGTTTTTCCTCAGTCCAACGGCTGGGATGCCAATGAGATGTTCCGTTTCAACGAAGTTAAATACGGAGTCACGTCAACATATGATTCCAGCCTTTCCATGTATACGTAAGTTTCTATATGTATTCGTTGTCTTGAGAAACTGTATTTTGGTCCTTAAAATACAGTACTGTCAATTGTGTCATTGTTGACCAGCAGGTTAATGGTTTTCCCCAAACCAAAAACTGTACCAGTCCTGCTGATCTCAGCAGTCAGTACGAGAGAAGGGAACAACTTACTTTAAACAGCTGACTTTGTTTGTTTGTCGCTCCTCTGTCCTGTCCAGTGTTCCACTGGAAAAGGGCAACTCTGAGGTCTTCCGGCAGAGGGAGGCACGCGCCGCCCGCCTGGCCAGTGAGATTGAGTCTAGCCCCCAGTATCGCCATCGCGTCAGCCTGGAAAATGATGAGGGCAAAAGCGAGGAGGACAAGTTCAGTGCTGTGGCGCGGGACGGCGGCGATCGTGAGAGGGGCCGTGAGAGCCCCCGCGACAGAGAGCGCGAAAGGGGCCGAGACAGCCCTGGAGCCAGCAATAGGTGAGAGGGGCTGCTTGTTGTTGAGCATGCCGATAGTAGTCTTCATAATCAATAGGCCTTTTTCACAGCAGACTGTTCTGTGCGAGTGTCCCAGTCAGTCATGATGGTGTGATAGTTGACAAACAGTTTTGCCCAAGGGTTCATCCAGTAGCTGTTCTGCAGCGTTTGATTGTTAACACACATCTGCCCAGTTGTCTTGGAATCGTGGAGGTTTTAAATTTTCTGGAGACTCTAGAGACTTCTCCGCAATTTTGGCTTTAAATTCTTGACTTTGGAAATAGCAGTAGACAAATCAAACTAATTTTGTGGCTGTTCGGGAGGTTTCAATCCCACCATGCAATCAGTTCATGTAGTTAGCCTCCACCTGCTGAGGGAGATCATGTGATACGATCAGAAGCTCCAGAGCAGCGACTAAATAGACTTTGAGGTGAGATTGTTTTCTCAGCTGCTGTTTCCGAGGTAAAAGCAACTCATTGGTTTTCATCATGTTTCTGTGCACCAGTGCTTTTAGATTGTATAGTATTTCCTGTATCACATATGTGTTGCCCCTGTGTGATAATGACAATGAGATGATGATGATGATGATGTGTCCCCTTCCTCTTTCAGAGAGGGCAAGTACATTCCATTACCACAACGCCAGAGAGAGATGAACCGGGAGCGAGCTGAGAGAGGTCCTGGTGGGCCTCCATCCCACAACCGTCTAAGTGGAGGTTATCGCTCCACCCCTCCATCCTCCTCTTCCCCCAGACCCCCACTGCCCTCTGCTGCTGGGCCCCAGCCTGGCGTCTCCCCCTCTGAGAGAAACAGCCCTCTGTCAGGTCGAGGTGGGGCCTACGCCCCCCACCACCCGCAGGGGAGCCCGAGCCCAGGCCCGGGCTCTGGCCCGGCGAGCCCATACACACCTGCCTCTCCAGGAGGACCAGCACCCACCCCAGCCTCAGTATCCGCTGCCCAATCCCCTGCCAGCCCCCCCGCCTCACACGGACACACAGTCCCCCATTCCCACTCACTCCCGCACTCGCTCTCTGAAGCTGGCAGGCCTGTTAATGGAGGTAAGTGTGTGAACTTGTGTCAGAAAGTGTTTTAACTGCATCTGTATTTGTGAAAAACTGTAAGGAGATTTTTTTGTGCTTTTCAGTCTCTGCCAGAACATCTCCTAAAGCCCAAAGACCTCCACAGTCGAGCAGAACAGTCCGCGCTGCAACCTCACACGCTCAGTCCACAGGTACATTCAGTAACTGCTCTTACAAAATCCTCTTCTGTTTTACTGGCAGGCTTTGCCTAAAACTTAGTTTCCCTGTCCTGTCCTCGCAGCTACTCGCTCTCCTAAATCAGGCTCTTCCCAGGACACGCCTTATTTGGACACATCGTCTGTCTCCCTACCTGCTCAGAAGACGTCTGGCCCTGCCCCTCTCTTCCCTGTTGATGGTACTGTCTCACTTATTGCCTCCTTTTTTCTTTTTGCATCGTTAAGGTTAGAAATCAAAGTCAAAACTATTTTTTCTGTAATGACATGAGCTTCATCTGCCTCGATGAGACAACCACCTTGTAGCGACAGGTATTGAAGGTGAAATCTAATGAAGCGCTACGAATAATTAGTTTTTGCCGTTTGTCTCATCCTGACAGTGAATGAGATCCTTGGAGCAGCTGCAAAAGAACGCTCAGCCGAGAGCCCCAGCAGCACAGAGGAAAGCAAGACGAGTAAAGGTGTGTGCAAGACTGCAAATAAGTCTTAATTTTGGACACATACATCAGAGGACATACTGTCTACTTGTACCTAATTGCATGCCCTGTGCATTTTTGACAGCATGCACTGAGTTAGTGGGTTTCATACTTTCGCGTTTTCATTAACCTTTGTCTCCTTCCTCCTCCACCAGCTCCCTCAGTTCAGCAAAGGTCGCAGATCGAGGAGCTCCGGAAATTTGGCAAGGAATTTAGGGTAAGAGTTCATTTGCCTTTCCGTGAAGCGTGAAATGAGAAAATCTGTGACCAATCAAGAGGCTGCGACTTGAGACATGACTGATGTTAGATGACTTCCAAAAAAATCACTTGCAGCTTACTCACTTGGTTCTGACCATTAATATGTTTCACATACCACCATGAATAGCAGCTACTGGGACCTGTGAGGATCAGTCAGGGCGGTATACTCCTGAAGGTGTCACTCTCTTTTTAATGCTTACTGGTGCAACTGTTTGTGCAGCATATTTACTGAAGCATAAGTTGTTTCTGAAAATTGCTTGGGTGTGATATAATTACAAATCTGATCGTTTAATAAATCAGTATAGCTTTTTTAATTGGATTTTTTTCTCTGCTTCTCAAGGACATTTGCCCAGTGGCTGTTGGCCGCCTGTTAGATGTGGTATCTTAAGATTTCTGAACAATGTATTATTCCCCAGATCAAAAGCTAAAAAAAAAAGGTCTAATTAAGACTTTAGAGTGTCCATTTAATTGCATTTATCTGTTTGCTTAACCTTCATTCCTTCCTCTCTCTTTCGTCATCTTCATCCCTTTTTGCTTCTCTCCCGTGGGCTCGATCCTTACCTTCCTCTCTCTTTCCAGCTCCAGGCGAGCGGAGGCAGCTCAAGCTCTCCCAGCTCCCCAGCAGCAGCCACCCCACCGGCGGTCAGCGAGGCCCCCCCACCCAGCGCAGCCAAACCCTCGCCGTCAGACGCTCACCCCGCTTCAGAGCCCAAACCTCAGCCTCCAGCTCCCAGTCCCTCCCAGCCTCAACCTCAGCCTTCACCAGCCCCAGCTGAGGACCCCACCAAGGACACCACAACTACACCCGGTGCCACAACAGCCACCGCTGCACCCGTTTCAGACAGGCATTCACCTGCTGCCCCGCAGCCAGCCAGGACCCCTGGAGGTGAGGAGGGCAGGTCTGAGACGACGGAGCGGACAGAGGGCGTGGCAGAGTGAGTTTCAAAAAGGATGCGGGATAACGAGATGCAGAAATTTCTCATTCCAAACAACTTGATGTTGTTCGTCCATCTCATTGTAAACATTTCTTTTTTCATATCTTCTAGCCAAGTAAAGAAATCAACCTTAAACCCCAACGCTAAAGAGTTCAACCCGATCAAACCTCAAATGCCCATGGTAAGCCAGTTTGTTCCTGCTGAATCCTTGAAATACACCTTATTAATATTAAATGTTTGCACTCTTTCCTACTTTGCACTGAAACTGCTGTGCAACAGTTTCCCCTCGGGATAGGTTAGCAATGTGGTGTTTAGATCAGCGAGTGTATTAAGGTCGAGCTAAGTTGAATGGAATTTTTTCACTTATTGTAAAAACATGGAGGAAATTGTAAAATGGACGGAAACTTTCACGGTAGCCTGAGAGACATCCAGATTAATTTGCCTCTGGTTGTTATCATACAGACAAAGCCCAGCACTGCACCCACCCCACCTCGGCCAACTCCTCCCAGCCCAGTGGTCCTTCAGCACCCAGGCGGACAGGGGCCACTCTACAACACCCCCTACCTCTCCTATGTGTCACAGATCCACTCTGTGCAGGTACATGAGAAACTTTAACACGAGCAGCTGTGTTTGTTTGTGCAGAATGTTTGGAAGAAATCCAGATACTGACTTTATTACCCCAAAAATCTGTGATCAGAGATTTTTGAGCATTTTGCTTTATCATATGACAAGAAATTAATTGAAGATTAAAATATATGCCAGTTAGTTTTGTTTTGATCAGCTAATCATTTCAGCTTTGTCTTGTGTTGATCTACTGGACTTTTCGGTCTTTCAGCCCCCACCAATGTACCAATACACCATGTCTACAGTCAGCCAGGGAAAATACCCCAGGACCAAAGGTAAATGCAGCGTTTTGTTCTCTCCAGTGTCTCTTATGTGTGTGGTTTTAATTTGTTGTTTCCATTTTAAACTGCTTTTAAAATGAATGTCTGGTTAGCTCTCGTTAAAGGCTTGTAATCCACTTCGCAGAGCGCAGTGCTGACATTGGCACCTTTCAGTTTAACCTTAAATTATGTTTTAATCAGTGGTCATACTACAAGGTACCAGATTGCTGTAAGTTGTGACACACCAGAACAGTCACCATGCAGTGACTTAACAAAATCTGTGTTTGTCCTGATAATTCTTTGCCTCCACCAGGCTCAGTCGTGGCTCAGCGGTCTGATCACGGTACCTCGGCACCTCCCATGTTACAAGCTGCTGCGTCGGCAGCTGGGGCCCCATTGGTAGCGTCCCCCTACCCTCAGTCTTACCTTCAGTACAACCCACAGCAGTATGGCCAGCAGCAGGTCATCCAGGCCATGACGCCCTACCCTGGACAGGTAGAACATCTGCCCTCTAACCCCTTTAATAATTCAGTTTTTAAGTGGTCGGCAGGGTGTTTGCAGAAACATTTCAGTAAATGTAACTATTGGGGGGATTATCTGATTCTGAGAGCTTATTTATTCAACAGAGGTTAATAACGCCTGAAAAGCTCCCAGCTATATGTTGCATCCATGTCTAAACATTTTAGTACATTTAAAAAATGCTTAATCTCTGCCCCTCTCCAGCCGATGTACTCCATGCTGCAGGGTGGAGCCAGGATGATAGGTCAAGGTGGGGGTCCCCACCCACAAGCCCTGGGACCTCCAGGAGGCCCCCAGTTCCCTGCACAGGGGGACGGACCTCAGGGACCACAGCAAGGCATCTACGGTTAGTTATTGATGGGAAGCAAATCCCTATTAGTAAATTCCATATTTCCATTAAGAGTCTCAGTATTTTGACAGTAATACAATACAAAACAGTATCTTGACTTGTCTTTTTCTGTATAGCTCCACAGTCCTTCTCTCATCACTCGGGTGCAGTTCATCAGCCCCAGCCCTCCAGTACCCCAACAGGAAACCAGCCCCCTCCCCAGCACGCTGCACCTAGCCCTGGACAGGTGAGATACCCCCGTACAGGACTGCTTGAGTCTAGACTCTAGATGAACTACTACTAATGACTAATGTTTCGATGTCGTGATCTCTCCTTTCAGAACGCCCAGTCAGGCCCACAGCCCCAGTCCTTGTACCACTCAGGTCCCCTGTCAGCACCCACCCCACCCAACATGCCACCAGGCCACACGTCTCCACAGGGCTCTTACCCCATTCAGGGCTACAGCATCCACAGTCACCAGGGCATCCCACCAACGTATCCCCTGGGACAGATAGCACAGGTATGGATCTGCTGTTGCTTTTTCTGCAGCGTAGTTACTACTGTTCCTTCTCATGCGTCACTGCAAATGAATATTTGTTGAATGCGACACAAATTTAGCATGACAATGTGGTCATTTTTGCAAGTGTTGCCTCATTTGGGAAGCTATAAATATGATTTGTCGCTCTCCTGTCCCTGCAGGCCCACGTACAGGGAGCCATGTCGGGTCCCCACCACTCAGGGGGACACGGTCAGCCCCAGTTAGTAATGTTGCAGCCGCCCCCTCAGCAGGGCCCCGGCTCAGTGCCCCAGCACCCCCAGCACGGACCTCAGCAAGGAGCACACCAACACTTTTACATAGGACATCCACAAGGTACAAGACATGGCGCCAAGTAACGGTGATTCAGAGTGTCTGTGGGGTGAAGAGTAGCATTTACAGATTCTGTTGTGTTTTTTTTTTTTTGTTTGTTTCCTTTCCACAGCAATGCAGGTACAAACACACCCTGCTCCCTTCCATCCGCCTGGAAACTAAACCCCATCTGCCCCCCTCCCCACCTTACCTCCAAAACTGTTCCCAGGAATGAGCCCCAACATCCCCACCACCTGCTGGATGTGAGGCCCAGACTGAATGCGACTCAAAAAACAAACGGACAGGATCGTACGGAGGAGAGGACAAAGAGTCTCACGGCACCTTATGCTTCTGCTGTTTTGTTCATCGGTACAAACCTCGGTGTCAGCCCCAGACAAGGAGGACCTTTTTAATGCTAATGATGATGGTGGCAGACAACAGCAGCAGCGTCCAACCCCCGCTGCCATCCTGCTCCAACTTCTTCCCCTTTCAGAGACACGAGGCACCTTGCTGGGCGGACCGGTCAGAGAGGAAAAGACGCGGATGAGAAACAGCAGCAGACACTTTATCTTCTAGCAGTGTGTTTTTAGCCTTGTGGGATTTTGTATGTACCATGACACAAACGGGAAGCAGACTGTTGCTGTAACTCTCATGAATACAGCATGAACAGTGCGATTTGAAAAGGAGGGAGATTTTTAGCAAATAATTTTTTTCTTTTCTTTTTTTTTTTTTTTTTTAACTCAATCCAGTAGTTAAAACCGCCCTTTTGCCCTTCTTCTCTCCTGTAGGAAAATATAATTAATAAAAAAAATGGACAAGACAAAAAAAATCTTAAAACAACAATGACCAAAAAATAAAGTTTTCAACTCAACTACAAAGCTTTTGTTTGTTTAGTTTATTGTATCATTAATTGTGTTTGCAGTGTTGCAGTTACAGTCTTGCTCTGCACTGCTTGAAGGAACAGTTAACTATAATGAGACACAGAAATGTATTTTTCATTAGACAATAACAAGAACACATTTAATTTGAAGCTCGCTAAGCATTTGCTATCATGTCAGGCTGACAAAACAAAGTAATTACCTCCCGGGGGACTTCTTGTATTCTCTTCACATTCTCATTAGCTTGGATTCGTTCCACTCAGCGGTACAACTCTACATGTTAATTTAAAATGGTCACTAGAGGGACCCCTCTTAATACACCAGTGATGATGCCATAAGGCACGCAGTCCTTGACGAGGCAGGATGACTCTTCTTTGGGTTAGTGGGACACTGTTTCCCCTTCAGGCAAGCATGACACCACACATTGTGGTTACGTGACGGCACTAGATCGATGTACAGCTGAGCGCACCAACTGGCTCTATGTCAACATGTCAGCGTGTGGCCTCGTTCCCCTTCAGCGCTGTGGCGGACTTCTCAGTGTGACAGGGCGTACAGTTGCTCGGCGCTGCGCTCCAGTCGGTCCCGGTACTCCAGGTTGGAGTAGTTGCCTTCAGGGACGCCCTGGATACCGTAGAGGAGACCCCAGCAGCAGCAGGCAATCACAGCCGTGCTGTCACTGTCGCCTGGGCAGTAAGGAGAGGAGACGAGGAGGAGCATGAGTCCTGTGATGAGGCAGAACTCCACATTGCTTCTGTTTTTAACTGATTTAGATGTTTATTTGGCTGCTATAATCAGCATTGTAGTAATGTTCCCAACCCTGCATTTCCCCTCTGCTCCACAGCATTTTAGCATCATTGGGTTTATTGTTTTGGTTCAGTCTCAGCGCTCTCCTGTTGCCCTATGTACGCTCCCTGCCCAGCATCACACACCAGGCAAAGGTAACACCTCGCTGGTGGTGAACACAGTGGAGGGTTTAGCAGCTAAGGAGCCACATACTGTCCTCATTAAGAGTGAATATTGGACTCGCTATCTGTCAGGTGGCAAAAGACACGACTCCAAATGAATGCTAATGGCGCTAAGTACGTGCTAAGTACCTATATATATTTAAATCTGGTGTTCGCATTGAGTGCTGTAAAAAGTGGTCAAAAATATCACTTAATGCCTTGTTACACCAAAACTGACCAAATATCTGCCACAGTGGTGAATGTATTCAGTTTTCAGTCTTTCAGTGAGATGGACAATGTGATGATTAATGAGCAGATCACCACTGAAATAAACTCAGCATTTATCATGATGTGTGTTTAGGATAGGAAATTCACATATTAAGTTGCTGTTTATCACATTATTGCAGGATATTGGCAAGTTTAAACTTCTCTTATGAAATAATATGGTGACATTTGTTCCATACCAGCTTTTGATGGTGCACTGACATAAGGCGGTCTGTTAACACACTGGGTCTTTCGAAGGACTTTCATCTACAGCCAAAAAGGAGGGTGTATTAATCACAAGCCATGGACAGCTGTGGCACTTAGGCCAAATCAGAACATCTCTACGGATGACTTCAATTCAGAGGGTTCATAAGCCGATTTCTTAAAATGTCAGCCTTCATTGTAAGGACTTGTTCACGAGCCGCCGTGCGAAAGAAGTTTCCTTTACACTTCATTTGTGCCGTCCCTACAAAGCTGCGTCTGTCTGCGAGACAATGACAGATGAGGACCAATTAAGAGTTTAGACCATTAGTCCATATGGCTTGACTGAGCAAAACGTGCCCTGACTAGATGAGAATGTGTGCAGAAACGTAAGAATAAGTGAAAATACACGTGTTATGAGTAGAAGTGCTTGTTGAAACCACTTAGTTTCAGGCTGACAGTGGAGAGGTTTTTTTACAGCATCAAGGTTCAGGCGAGACTTCCCTGTCAGCTCATAAGATCCATAAAAATGCAAAAGACATTTTAACTGACCTCCATGGAAGGCCGCTCTGCTCATCAGCTCCTCCCAGTCTGAACCCGCCCCCAGCAGGGCGTCCAGTGCGATCATAGGAGCGTCGTGGCCGCTGCGTCCCGCCCAGCCCGACAGGCTGAAGCTCTTGTAGGCTTCGTCTCTCTCAGCTGGGCCGTAGCTGGAGGGCCAAATTGCAGGCCCCACCCCATTAGAGATGCCCCTCAAGTCCAGGTACCTGAGGACAGGGGGAAGACATCCTGAACATGTCATTTTTACTGTGAGTCTCCCGCCATCATCGATCAACTTTGAGACTGAAATAGTTTCATAGGAAGTTGCTGATGTTGGAAACTTGAATTTGAACCCGAAAGCCTGACTTCAGCCACTCATACCACTGCCACTTGTCACAGAAGTAGCCCCAGTCTCTCTCCGTCTCCTCCACAGCGAAGCCTCGACCCTGAACGAAGCTCTTTGCTATTGGACAGGCCTCATTGATCAGGCCTAGACCCCACGTCGTGATTGGCCTGCGCTGGACGGCGTACGCTGTAAAAAGGGCCGACGCCACCGCGCCGAGGAATCCAGTGGGGTGAGGGTGGGTCATCCTGCCTGTCTCCACGGCAACCGCCACCAAGGACAACAGCTGGTCAGGCTTTGGATATCTGGTGAGGGTAAAGTATTAAAGTCCTTATGAGCATTCATTATGGAGGATATTCAGCTGAAGTTTCCTCCATAAACCTAATGTGGTCCATCAGTCTTTGATAGATACACTTAAGCATTCTGCGTGCAGTACTTTGTGTTTGTGTGGATACAAATGATGTTTCGGGTAATTACTTCTTTTCACGCTTTAACTGAGTGCGCATAATGTTTTAATCTTTAAACTCTATTATTTATTAAAAATGTGCTGCTGAGTGATCAGAGAAAGTATTCCACTGTTGCATTTATTAGAAACGACTTTGGATAAGAGCAGCAGCCGCACGCATCAGCTGTAACTTTAACTGGGAAATGTTCGCTGATGTTTTTTTAAGACGCTTTCTTCGAGTCATCGGGTGACCAACGCGCACAGTGCATCTTCAATAATGCTACTTCATTCACATCCTCTTTTTTTTTTTTTCCATTTTATTGTGCCTCATTAACCTAAATGAAGATGAAAATAACCCGTTTTACATTTGATTAATTCCATCCAATCAATCCCTGATGAGCTCAAACAATTAGTGGATTTTAGCGATTAGCCGACTATTTTAACTGATGAATCATTTAAATCGTGTTTTGAGCAAAAATGTCAAGCACTCTCTGATTACCTACAGATTTGCTCGTTGTCTGTGTTTCACACCACTGTAACCTGAATACTTTTGGGTTCTGGACTATTGTTCGGACAAAACTAGAGATTAGAATATAATATAATAATGATCAGATTAATCAAGACTGAAATACTTTCTGTAGGTCCTAAAAACCAAGTGAGGAAATTTACTCACTTGGGAGTTACTGAATGTGGAATACAGTGAGTAGGTCAGGACCCTCAGAGTTATTTTGGACTCTGACCCTAACTTTGAAAGTCATGTCAGTAATATAAGAAGGGCAACTCTTCATCGCTTTAAAAACACAGGAAGAGTTGGAGGATAGAGGATATGAATTAATCACTTAGGGCCAACGTTAGTAACATTCTGCATTTCCTTTCCTCTGTTTATCCCTCAGTTAATCATTGAAGGGAAATTCTAGCACTCTTAAACTTGGATCTTATTTTTACATATTTTGGAGTCTAAAAGACTAAAAGGTACAAAAAGTTTTGGAACTGGTCCAGTGGATCGCTGCAGCCAGCTGCCACGAAAATAGGCTGCAACAGCTGCAACATAAGCGCATGCGCCCATCAAAGTCTGTCCCCTGAAAGTGTTTTTGCCTCTGATAGCTCAGATTGTTAATCTTAGGAACCAAACCCATGGAGAGCTCAGGCGAAAGACAGAACATGGAAACTGGAATGCATAAGGGTCAGAGTTATGTTTTTATTGTCAGGACAAGTGTTTTACCTGAGGCCGATGCACATGGACCTCATGGCGGCTCCACAGCCCGTCCCCTCTGGGTTATAGGACACTCTGTAGCCCCCTTCCTCTCCAGGCTTCAGCTGGGAGACTCCTAAAAGAGCAAATGAAAGTCAGATCTCTGCCATCGCTACAAATAAATGTACGATGATTTTAAGATGAAGACCTCGTCTCACCCAGAATGCTTGAGGGCCCTGGTTTCCTCCCGTCCATGTCTTTCATCCCCTCCACATATCGAGCAGCCACCTCGTGCAAGAGCTCCTCCCCCATCTTCCCTATGAGGGAGACAACTTGTTCAAACTGCACACATTGACCATTTTAACATTTTTAAAGATGTATCAATCTATTAACAAGCCTGGCTGTTCGCCTTATTGCAGTAAAGGTCAAGTGGCATTTCCACAATTTTCCTCCCACTTGTGCAGGGCCGTAATAGAGCTGCAAATCAAGGCAAGACGGGAAATTAGATTTAACCTTTAGCTGGGGCTCATGAGGAGGGAGGGTGTGGTGTGTGTTCTGATGAGGCCTCATCAGAACGGCGCATCAGATCAATCCAATCAATTCCTTGTTTCAAAGGAAATGAGCAAAGGAGAGACAGAAACGGGAGACACGGAGCAGGTTCAGCGTCACTTTGAGCTTACCGGTCGCCAGCCCCTCAGCTGTTGCCAGATGCAGAACCGTGTCGTCGCTCACCGGCCAGTCAGGGAGTTCAGCCTTGATGCTCTGCAGACCGCCAAGCTCCTTCAACTCCTGCGAGAACAGGACAATTTGAGCTAAAGACGCCTTCACAAACTCAACTAGATGAGGCATACACTGCATTATCATCGTCTACGTTCTCCCAGTTAAACATACTGGGCACTGACCTGGTGAATAGCTGGTCCTGACTCATTGTACTCCCACAGCTGGTTCCTGTATCCCAGAGCATCACCAACACCACTCAGCAACATGGCTGCCTTATAATGCTCGAGTGTGGCAGATCTGCTGGGATAAAAAGGCACAGGGTCCCCACACTTTGTTAACAAATGTATTTTCACTGTCCATAAAAATGAAACTGTAGTGAGAAACTGTTTCTACAAAGATCAGAGTATGTTACGTAATGAAATGGAGGGACACTGTGTGGTAATGTCTAGTTTTGTGCTGATATTTTCATGTGGGAACTGCACTAAAATAAAATATGATATGTAGCTGTGGGAAAATGATCAGAAATTAAACATGTTTTAAATAGTATATTTTCTTTTCTTTTTGTCTTTTGCTCCACAGTAAGTCAAAGTCTTCATACTTGCACGTGACTTTACTGTGCAGTGTAAAAGCAAAAATGAATAATGCACAGTATGTGCAAACAGCTGAACTATACTTTTATAAGACATATCGTGAAAGACAGTTCTTTGGTCATTTTATTTGCAAACTTAAAAAGTAAAGCATTTTCTGATCATAAACGTAACCATCGAGCAAAACATATAAACAAGTCGGCTCAAACATGTCTCGCTCCTCCATGCAGCTGCACGCTCACCGGTCCATTGCAGCGCGTCGCTCCCGGAAATCAAGCTTCACCAGGCGGCCACACACAGAAGTCGACACCGGGGCTGCAAACTGAGGTACCGAGCACCAACTTCTTACTCTCGACTACTTGTTTGTTTCAACTATGAGCTCGGTCCCAGCCTGCAGCAAACAACAGCGCTGATTCACTTAAGTTATTTCACGCTACTTTCTCCGCCCGAGGCAGCAGGCTGCAGTCCCTGAAAACGTGGGGCTAAAAAAAGACGCAAAGCAGTTTTAGACGGCTGCTTTCCAACCGGCCAGCTGGAGACACAACAAAACAAATGGCACATTTTTTTTGTGTGTAAGACCAGGACAATAATCATTGACTCGTTCCCAGGAACTCAGCACCTACACAGCTGCAGCACACACAGTTATATTTGTATATGTGTGCTTTTAGAGCACAGAGCATTTCACGAAATGATTACATAGACAAACAATACATTTGGCTTCAAAGCACCATGCCTATTTATGATTTATGAGGCTTGTGCAGAGTGATTTTTTTTGGACAGCTGTTTCAAGCAGCTGTCACACTCTGAGCGAGTGATCTTTGAATCTTGTCATTCAGATTTTGAAGGTGTGCATGCATATTCACTCATGCCAGAGGCTTCCAACAATGGATGACATTGAGCAACTCACGCTCGCACCTGCTGGATCAGAGCTGAAAGGGATTGCAGCAGTCTATGAAGAGCAACAGCCAACATCAGGAAAGACCATAATGTCAGTTACTTACCCCAGTACCCAGGATGTCCAGGAGGAACAAACTGTCAAGTGTCTAAGCACATACCTTACAGAGTCCAGCACCTAGTACCTCTCCCTTTTCCTCAGATTTTGCACTGGATCAGACTCACTCACAGGAAACAACATCACTGTCATCTTCACGCAAGTGAGGCTGTCACCAGTGAGTTATGACAACTACCCAGATTTTCAACATGAAATGAACAAAGTCTTAGAAAGCAACCTGTGGATAATGGAGATTGTCTGAGATGCAAATATTTCAGCCAACAGGAACTGGACTGCCATCAGAGGTTTCATGTTTTGGCTCTGCAGGTTTGAATGATGAGTGATGCTGCTGCTTTGCTGAATATGCCCCACGCATTTGCTTATGCTGCCAACAATGAAAACCATGCAAACAACGATGACCATGAAAATAACAACAATGAAAACTATGAACACAACAGCAACCATGAAAACAATGGCAACCGAGACAGTGCTGACAACCCCGACAACAATTACGCCATCCACGACGATGTAGATGCTAATGCTGACAACGTTGTCAACATTGACAATCCCACTGTTGATAACGTTGACAACAACAATGAAAATGCAGTGCCGGTTGTGGTGCTAGTGCTGGAGTTGTGCTGGTTGTTAGAGTCAGCCAGGGAATAGAGGAGGATGGCCCCCTGCTTGGAGTATCCAGGAAGAGGTCAAGAGAGGAGGATGAACAGGACGCTGATGAGAGAAGCAGCGAAATGTTCAGATGGTGGGAGTCTGACTGCTCCTCTGACAGTGACACTGACAGCACTGACTGTGAGGATAATAATGCAATACAAGACAGGAATCCTGTAAACTGTCCAGTCATACATGCAGGCGCTACTGCTGAAGCTGCAGACGAAGACCCTCTGCCTGGTCCATCCAGGAAATGCCAAAGGAAGCATGGTAGAGATGCAGATGAAGATGAGAGAAGCGGCAAACAGTTCAGATGGTGGGAGTCGACTGCTCCTCTGACAGTGACACTGAGTTTGTTAAAATGATATTGATCACTTTTAAAGGGATAGTTCAACATTTTGGAAAGTTTTGTGCTCATTCACTGTCCTGCAGAGAGTTAGATGGTAAGTGATACACTACTCCTGTCTGTCTGCTGCAGCACATTTAAGCTTGTTAATGGTTTGTTTGTTTGTTTGTTTGTTGACCTTTTAGCATTATCACAGGTTCACAAATACATTAGCATCATCATTAAAATCACAGAATTACTTTGAATTAATAACACTGAATTACAGTGAAATGAAATCAATGCTAAGTACACGAAAAATTAATAATAGGCTGAAATTTAAAATGTACAGTTACCTTAGCAAAAATCTAATATCTCATATCATAAATCTGAAATGTAAAATCTGCTGTCATTCAGGAGTCTGTATACAGTATATATTGAGTAAAGGGGATTGATGATCTCAATTTGACATCTTGGGATGATCAGTTTGTTTGAGTTCTTTGTCTGATAACCTGTGAGTCTCTCCCTGAGGTGGCTAGCCATTCACTGAAGTTGGACTTCATCAGCGGTCGGGCAAAGCCAAGATACAGTTGAGTGCGTCTCTCTGCTAGAGTGCACAATCCCGGAGTGCAAGGAGCCTCTGGGTAACCTGAGTACCTCTGGGCACGTATGATTTTCTTGTTTCTGCATGGTTTCCACCCTTTTAGCCTGGTCTGGACAGTGATTTTCTTCAGGTGATCCCGAGCAAAAAACTTCCTGTTGGCTGAGGTCAATAGCAGGTCCATCTGACTGTCCTATCCCAGGTTACCCTGGATGGTGACCACCAGGACTTTGACTGTGTCACAGACTTCCAGTATGTTCTGGTCAATGGAAGAGTCAGCAGTCTCATGCTGGTGACATATAAAACTTTACATTCCCTTGGACTGAGTTTCATTTGTTTCTCCTCAACCCAGATGTCAGCAGCATTCAGGCTCTGTCGGAGAGTACAGGGTAGTTCAGTCAAGTCATATCGTCCACATATTTGCAGGGAGTTGTTCCTAATGTTAATCAGTGCTTAGAAGATGAGAGGCCCTTGTATGGTTTTCTATGGAACTACACATGTGGGATATTCCCTGTCGGACAGATGCCCCTGGTAGTGCAGTATCTGCCTATAAAGCGGCCAGTCATAAAGCTACAGATCCATCACAAACGTATAAGTGGGTACAGAAGGAATTTGGCCTCGTTAACTGGTGCAATAGTTTTGCAAAATGGGACCTCATATGTGGATGTTGTGCAGGATTAAACCCACTCAGGTGTCTCATTTGTGTGGAATGTTAGACAAAAAATGGTGAAGGAAATCTTGTGTAAATTATAGTAACTCACTGGTGTTTAAGTTGCTTTAAATATGACATTTTGAAAGAGAAAATATGAGGTATACAATGGAATCACTGACTTATTTAGCTGAAAGCTACAGCTCTGATTTCATGCACAGTGCAGCCTGTACCCGCTGCACAGAAAGACCCTGCATCTGCTTTACACTCTCCTGGAATCCAGATGGGATCTTTGCATTTTTGACACAGAAAAAAAAACAAAAAAAACAATCAGATCGAGACTGCCCTTTGTGCAGCAGGGTGGCAATGTATGATTCATATGAAGACCATCATTCCACCAGAGGACTCAGCTCCAAGCTGCAGTGCCACCGAGCATCCATCCTGTGAACATGTTGGAGCAGTTGTCCATTCTTTGGTCCTTGCTGTCATCTCCCTTTCACCAATTCACTTTAGCTGAATCAAAATCCCTCTGAGTTGATTGGACGGTTATTTGGATCATCACTTGTGCAGCGTGTTGAGACTGGCTGCTAAATAATGGCTGAGAGCGGTTTAGCGCATTCCCCTTTTAGCCAATAAGGGTTCGGCTTCGGAGAGGTCGGAAACCGAACACCCATGTCAATCGGATCCTTCCTCGACTAACTGCAGACCCTTTGTTTGTTTGTTTAGGCCCTTTTGATACTTTTTTGCTGTGTTTTGCTTTTCTAATTAAGAGTGATTTTGAGCGTTCTGGAGCCTAGTTTGACTGAGTAGTTTAACAAAAAAAGAAATCACAGTTTCACTCGGTTACCTGCATTAAGGGAAATTCTAGTGCTGCTCGTGCAAGAGTTTTGCTTTCCTGACAACAGCCTGACGCCTGCCTTTGCTTTGTTTATGTTTCTCTCTATTTCATTTGGGGAACTTTAAAGGGGAAAATACTTAAGTTCCCTTATTTTTGAAGAGGCATTTGTTCATTGTTATTAAGGAGGCATTTTTTAATTGTAAACACAGCTGTGAGATTTGTACCTCGCAGTAAATATTCTTTTCTATTTTCATGTGGCTGGGAACTGGTTCTCAGGCGTCTTCCCAATCAGCTGAATTCTGGGGAATCAGTACTGCCACAGAGTCCTCGAGCGAGACACGGCTGTTTTGTGTCTGACCCAGTGCTCTGACCTAAAGGTGGAGGGAGACACATGAAAAGAGAATTCTCCTCCAGGGATCAATAAAGCATTACATTACATTAGTATTAAGTTTTGGATCCTAGATCGAGCTTCAGATGGCTCTAGGATCTTCCCTCCACATGGGGGCATGGTTTCACTACAGTATACAAACAACAACGGCTTTGAAACACACTTGATGATTGACGCTGGCAGGTGGTGGATCCTCATGCCAGACAGTGATTCCCAGTGGCTGATGCGTCGGGTCAGTCTTTGTTACCAGATGATTATCATCAAAGGAAAGGTGCAGATTGTGGAGGGAGCTGAGGTATCAGGAGAGAGGTGGCCTGGAGGCTATTTGTCACATGAGTTGTCAGGGGCCATAAATGCAGATGGCAAGCTGAGCCAGAGAGAGGCTTATTGGTGAAACAAATGGTCCATGTACAGATATGTCTGGGCATACAGCGGAGCGGCCTCACTATCGCTATTGATGTGGCTGAGGTACTTTGCTGTATTGTGAGCATGTGTGTCTGAGTATGAGTGCTCAGAGAGAAGATGAAAAAATGTATTGCTGCATCAGTAATGTCGAACAGATCTCACACAGAGGCTGCGGAGCCACAGTGATTAGCTGCACACAACACTCTAAATGAAAGAAATACTTCCAGATTTTATGAAACAAGCTTGTTTTTCTTCTTACTTAGAGTTAGATGAGAAGATTCATAGCACTCTAAGACATCTCCAGCTGCTGCTTAGCTTAGCATAGCATAATTGTGGAAATAGGGCACCCCTACTGTCAAAAGGTATCCATCAACCAGCACCTCTAAAGCTGAAGGATCGACGCATTATATCTTTTGTTTAGTCCGTACAAAATCGTGGCTGTCAATTCGTCACTGAGGCTACCATGCAACCAATTTCAGCCCTGGACAAGAAATGGTCCAGCACATGCCTTCCTGTAAAACCACAGCTTGGCGATTTCGCAGTTTTTATGCTAAACTAAGCTACCTGGCTGCTGATTGAAGCCTTATATATTTGATGCACAGATATGAAATACGTGTCAGTCTTCTCATTTATTCTAATTCTTGTCGAGACAGCAAATTAGCCTGTCTCCCAAAATATCAAATTAATCGCAACAAAAGTGCTATTATGGATAGTTACGGTTTATAATCACACCTCGACAAAAGACCATTACCCTAAAAGCTGCATGAATTATAAATGCGTGTGTTTCCTTACTCCTGAAAGTGCTTCGGAGTCAGCTGGAAACAGGATAATGAAGAAGCCCATTATGCTGCTACATACCACACCAAACAGCATCAAAGATATCCCCCATTCACCACTGCTAATTATCCAGCCAGAGACATTTCTGCTCATGTGATTATAATGTTTTTTAAATTGCTCCCTTTGGCACGGCTGAGCTCCAGCATGCAGCACTGCATCTCCACTAGGGTGGTTAGTTTAGCCCTGCTTGGCGACAGGCAGAAGGTGCAGTGGGCTTGACTGAGCCTGACAGACTTGCTCCCAGGTTGCCTCTTAGGCGTGAGGGATGGAGTGGGAGAGCATAGCACATGGGTGTCAGGGTGATGTGTTGGCAGCCTCAACTGCCTAAAAGGAGAACTGACAATGTGGCTTTGCAACCAGATCCAACTCCCTTCTTCCTATTGGATAAGACACCCCTGATACATTGACCAAATCCTAAAACATCATCAATTTATCTCGTCATTTTTTTAGGCAAAAATCCCAAACGTTGCCTTGTTCATGCTTCTTCTTCTTTGCCATATGATAGTAAACTGAATATTTTGAGGTTTTGGACTGTTGGTTGGACAAAGCAAGGAATCTGAAGACTTAACTGTGGAGTCTGGTAAATTATATTGTGCGTTTGTCTTATTTTCTGGCATTTAAAGACCAAACGATTAATTAATTGTGAAGAAGAAAATAATCAGCAGATTAATTTCTAATGAAAATAATCGTTAGAAGACTGCCAGTGACAGTGTTTACAGTTGAGGGCTGGAGCCGGAGAACTTTGGCTTTTGAAGATGACTGGAGTGATTAATCAGAATAGATGTAGAGGTTTTTTTGTTTTTTTTTTGACTGATTCTTTCCGCTCTAACTTCCTTTGGGACTGTTAACCATAACTGCTGTAGCACAGTGCTGCCATTACTTTTTTTTTTTTTCCTTTATTCATTTTATTTTGTAGTTGTCATGTCTTGCTATGTTTCTGTTTGCATTTGAAAAATTACTAAAATATTTGCTAAAATACTGAAGTAATCATCAGTCGCAGCCCTAGTTTGGTTAAAGACATTGTGGTATTAATGTTTTCAGGATCGCTCCTTCCTTCTCCTCCCTACTGCTGTCAGAACATTGTGGAAAAAGAAATGGAGGAGACGTCTCGTCGTCTCTTCCGTCTGCTCTGCCCCTCTTCTAACCGCTCGTCAGAAATAACATAACGGCTGTTGGTTAAAAGAGAGGGTCAGAGGAGGAGCAAACGAAAAACCCAGGCAACCTCTTCACCCGGCACCCCCATCCACACTTTCACCCCAACCCCACCTGCGGCGGGCCATCATACCCGAGTGCTATTACAAGTTCCAGTGTTGCCTAGCAACTGGCTGGCGCATTACAATTGGGGCTGTACACGGTGGAGATTTAACACTGTTTATGGGGGTGTCAGCTTGTGCTTACGTGTGTGTGCATACATTTGTGTGTGTGTACGGAGGCAAAGGGAACTGTGTGTGTGTGTGTGTGTGTGTGTGTGTGTGTGTGTGTGTGTGTGTGTGTGTGTGCGAGTGCATATGTGAATGACTGATGTGAGTGTGTATGGATGTGTCTTTGTTGTCCCTGTTTCCCCTGCAGCTTCCAGGTAATATACTGTATTGGAAACTTGGCTTCATAGTGGTAATTATAGCAAAATGTATCACCAGGTGTCTGCCTTGTATACCTCAATTATCATCTTCAGTGATTCAAAGTCATATTCAATTTCACTGCTGCTGGGATAACAGCTCGATTTCACTGTGGCTAAGCGTTAAAGCGGAAGTTTGACGTCATGGGAAATGCATGTGTTTGGTTTCTTTCACAGAAACGATTGATGCCATTCTCATATTTGTCTGAATATGAAGCTACAGCCAGAGTTTTTGGACAGACCCCTGGTTTCACTGTGGCTCTCTGTGGGAGGTTATGTACTATTATGTGCTACTATTTCCTGACTTCAAGTAATTTTGCTGGTCACCAGCTGAGACTCCAGGAGGTCACTGGTCCCAGCCAAGAAATAGTCCGGCACATAATCCCTATGAAACAGTGGCTTTTCGTTTTTAGACTGTGTTTTGTTTGTTTCGTAAAGATTAAACAAACCAAATATAATGTTTAATTGGTGAGCTTTAGAGGTGCTGACAGGAGGATTTTGGAAGCTTTGCGCTGATGTTTAACTGACCAGCATGAGAGTGGTATCAACCGTCTCATGTGACTCGTTTTTCTCAAAATGTTGAACTACTCCCACAAGGCGTTTTCTATTATCTGCCCGGCAGTGAACTTTTGTTTTCAGGTACTTCAGCGTTCTTCTTATTCTGACATAAATCTTAATTTATTAAAGCGCGGCTCTTAATGTCAGCCCCGCTCAGAGATTTGTCTTGCGAGCTTTGCGGTGAAAGCATAAGTGCACTACTGGATAATGAAAGGTCACTCTTGGAGGTAATGTTGCAGGCGTCACTTGACTCAGCTGTCATCTAACAGACCTAATTCAGCTGTTTCTCAGCTGCCGTTACTACACGAACGGGAAAATTCAGATTGGAAAGCCTGTCCGGACTACTTAGTCTCTTCTCATTTGTTTTGTTTTCTTAAATTAGACTCTTAAATTGTTGTTTAATGTCTAACAGTTGCTTAATAACAGCTGAGGGAGAGTGCTGATTGTGCTGTTTGTCAGGTAACCTGTAAATGGAGGGGGGCTGGAAATGTTCTATTTATCAAATGGCTGTTTGGAATATTCATGCGTTTGTCGTCATGAAGTAAAATATTTCACAGTAAACCACTGAACACCTTAAAAGCTCGTCTTTCCCCAACAGAGGCACAGCACTCTGACATTTCTCTTTGACAGTGTTGTGAGAGGGAAGGCGGTGTCCCTGATATGTAAAATCAATATCTCAACAGAGCAGGAATACCTTCAGTCTCCTCACTGATACATTTTCTCGGTGATGTGATTATTTGCAGTTTTCTGGTGGAGGCTTCTCTTATTCTTTTATCCAGTCTCTTTCACGAGATAAAAAAAGACAATTCAATTTCTCTGAAATGATCACAATAACTCTGGGCATCAGAAACGCTTATCTGACAGCCCGTCTCTTCTGGTTCCAGTCCCTCCATGTTCGTCCTTCACGCCTCACTGTTTCTCTTTCGTCTTTTTTCTTTCTGCCACCTCTCCCTCTGTAATCTTTCTTGCTCTTGTTCATAATTCATTAACACTGCACTTTTCAAAACACTTTCAACAGACTTGCTGATTACAGCCTCGAGCGTATGTCATGTAATAAAGCAGCCAAATAATTAGGAAAAAATGGAACATCTCATGTCAAAATAACATTTGCTATGTTTGTTAATCAGGTTTTACATAATTAGGGCCTTGTTTCACGCATGTTACCCGACAGCATGTCTGTCACTGTCTAAAATTAGCAAGCGTCTGATTTTTCCATATGAAATTCATCATCAGATATCACCCTCTGATTAGAACTTCAAACAGAAATCTCTGTAAATCCTGAACCCCTTGTTATCTCGATTCATACAAATGAACTCAGACATAAATATTTTTTAATCTCCAGATAAAAATTGCAAATTGGTGAAGCCTGTTCAAACTGCAGCCTTGTTAATGTAAAAGTCATTTAAAATGAGACATCATGCTGGTATTAACATTCATTCATTCAAAGCTTTGAATCAATTTTCACTTTTCAGCGTCCTGTGAAATGACACAGCTTGAAGTACAGACTGCTTCAGTTTAAGAGGCTGTTTGGTAATGGCAGAAAGCCACTTTTTGTATAAAATATTCAATAAAACAGTCATTTTTCTTTTACAGCCAAACACCCCTCCTGTACAATGACTTTATGAAGACTGCAAACCAACATCAGACTGAACACATCTTCTTATTCAAATGCCCTTTCAAGCATTTTTGCATATCAACATACTTTTAATAGAATTCAGTTTTGGATGTGGCTGGCTGCACATCACCTGAGGCTGTGTGTATGCACTTTTGAGAGGGGGGGAAAAAAGCGAGTCGATGCCATGCTCCTGTTTTCAGGGAGCATTTCAGCAGTTTACGCTTTAGCTCAGATTTAGACCTTGCTGACATAACAGCTTGTCAGCTTGCATTTTGTAAGCGAATGTATGCATGCTGTGTGATATTTCAATGATGCAGGACTTTAAAAACTCAAAGAAAAAAAAAAAAAAATCATGACTAATGTGCTGATTTTTTAAAATGTATAGTAAGGATTGAAGAGATGGTTCAGTGAAAGTTTTTAATCAATTAACTGCTTTGGCTCCCCTTCGCTCCTGTTATAGGTCATACATTCATTTTGAACCCAATCCAGTGATGGCTAGGCTAGGCTAACTAGCTTCCACTAGCTGAGTGGAATATGAACTTAATAGCACAATGGGTCCTTCAAAATGTTGAATGTTATCACAGGACAGGCAACTTAGAGTAAATTGCTAACTGCTGATAGCTAATGCTACGTGGAGAAAGGAGGAAAAGGCCTTGCATCAATAGGCTACAGGACCGTCGGATCCAGTTGGTAGTGCACCAGAGAAGCTAACAGCGAGTCTCCTAACTGCACTGGCCCTCAAACGTCAGTCAACCGAGTGGCAGACTCCTGCTGTCTGAGCGAGGGGCACCAGCAGCACGTGGTGGGGCACCAGCATGCACAAAGTCATGATACATTTATGGTGGACATGAATCCAAACCCTTTTCTAGCATGTAGGGCAGGCTGTATAGTATTGCATCATGTTTCATCCACTGGAAGGCCACCCAAGAGGGCACTGCATCACGTTTTCTTGCACATTGGGCCACCGTAGAGGGCACATTATCATATTCTATGTAGTGTAGGGACATCCAAGAGGGTAACCCCCCCTCCCCTCCCCCTCTAAGTCCAACAGTGAGTCAACCTCTACCATGGAAAACACCCACCCAGAAGCTTAAAGCTTAAGCCAAGTCAATTTTATTCATAGACCCCCAGTATTGCAAAGGACAAGGAGCTTTACAATCTGTACATTATACAGCCCCCTCTGTCCTTAGGGCTTTGATTCGGTTAAGGAAAACCTTAACGTGGAATGTAATAGATGTTGTATGCACAGACTAGATCAACATCAGATGGTTCTTGTATGGATACTGTTTTCACAAATATGCCCAAAAAATGTTCTTTTGAAAATGGGAAATTATACCAAACAGATGCAGTATGACTATAGTTTGTGCTTCCTTTTGCAAAAAGTCTAAGAATCATCTTGTGACCCTTCAGCTTTCTATTGTGACCCCATGGTGGGTTTTGAGCTTCAGGTTGGGAACCACTGATTCAGTATAAGTCAGAAAAAAAAACTCACAAACTGACTTCAGAACAGCGTTTCCTGATGACACTTGAATGATTGAAGTCCATTCTTGCATGGAGGGTGAGAAGCCAGGTGAGAGGCCTTTCTTTTCTTGTAGAAAAGAAATCACTGCACATGCTTGTATTCTCAGGCAGAGGAAGCTGTTGGCATACAGTGCTTACACACCACATACATAAACGTCCTGCACACACTCACATCCCTTCATCATGAGCAAATGTAAGCACACATGCCTTTTATGTGGACGTGCACATTAGGCTGCAGGGTTGATAAGCTGCTGCACACTCATCTGCACATGTCACAGTCAGCCATGAACTCATGTAAACTTGTTCGCTGCCCTCCATGACTGTTCCAGCTGCTTGTCTCCATGTGGCAACCAAGGCCACTCGCTTCGCAGTCTAACATCTCCACCTGTCTATTACCACGCAGCATGTTTTCCTTGAGTAAAACTGAAACAGCTTTAAGATACCATATGTTTTATGTTTTGTTCCTGTTCTTCTGTCTCACCAGTTTGCATTTGCATGAGTGGACGTCTAATAATGTCTCCTGTCTTGTCTCTGGATGTAAAGCTCCATAGGGGATGAGTTGAAAAAATAGCAAAGGTAACTGGGACAGCACCCTGGATGGTTTGCAGTGAGTGAAGGCACATCCTATATGCAGTAATATACTGTAACATGAAGCTCATTTTGATGTTCAGTTTGGGGAAGCTCATGCTTGAGGCTAACATTTTCAGCTGTTTCCCTTTATTGTTTCACACCCTCTTGACTGGATTTCTAAAGTGATATAATAGATTTATAAAGACATATAATAAAAGTGTGTATATTTTTTGCCTCAAGCTTTTGTCACTCAGTGACTTGATAATCCAAAGAAGGCAGTTCTCCAGGAGGCCAGCGTTTCACTTCTCTTGCATTTATCTACTTGCATACTGACTCGATTGTCTCAAGCATTTATATGAAGTGTTTTGGTTAAATGATTTTTTTAATCTTTTACGGAATCACCAGCAATTCACTGTTATTAATTACTCTGCAGATATGGACCATGCAAAGAAATTGAATGAATGAACACTGCACAAACACGAGCTTTAGACTCAAGATTTTAATTCCCATGTCCCCCCCCCCTCCTTTTTCAGACACCCGTCCCTCCTCTGCAACTTTAATCTTTGTTATTTGGATGCGGTTTCCTCTCCTATCTGTCACTCTCTGTTCCCTTGTGCTCCTGGCATTGCAACAGCTGCTGTGTTTATTTCTCCAGCGTTGTTATCAGGCTCTTCCCTTTTCAGTTCTAACATAAAGGCATACTAGCATTTCCATTTCACACGTTTATGGGCCAGTGAATCATGCTATACA
The DNA here is from genome assembly GCF_051107435.1 of Chaetodon auriga. NCBI lineage: Eukaryota > Metazoa > Chordata > Actinopteri > Chaetodontiformes > Chaetodontidae > Chaetodon > Chaetodon auriga. Next base: position 11,007,742 of record NC_135093.1, read on the forward strand.
TCAGCGTAGCTCATCATGAAAAAGAAGCAGCCGTGTAAGGGAGTGCAGTCAGAAGCTTGAGTCCTTTTTTTTCCCCCTCCAGTTGGTACACAATGTCCTTCACATGGCTGAGAGTCAGAAAGAAGAGGACCTTGGACTTCTCTGATTTCTTGTGTTATTCCGCTTGCCTGTCTTTGACAGATGTATAGTGCGATTTGTTTATGTACCAGAGCAGAGCTCTAACACATGGTTTGGTTATTGCTCATTAACCGCTGCTCCTTCGGTGGCAAGTGAGTCAACCATTCCCGACCACACAATCAAATGTTAGACTGACTTCATAAATAGTTTCCTCATGGTTCCAGGGGACATTTCCAACATCAAACACTTCATTTCATGCATTCTTGTGAATTTTTATGCCCCAATTTGTGCCTTTTCTGCATCAGTCTATCATGCCAATGTCTTTGTGTAAAGAAAAAAAACAAAATTCAGGTGTCTAATATCACTCAATAATTCCTAATTTCAGACCTCCTCCTCCTTTTTCCCCCTGGCAGGCACCTGCAGAGTTATCAACCATGCACAGTTGCTTCTTCTGTTTCTGTTTTATAGCAGATTGCAACCATTGCTTGTGAGATTACATACTGCCGCCATCTACTTTACAGGAGGCATTGTTGCTCCTATAAGTCGCACTCAAGCGGTTTGTCAAAAAAAAGGTCCTCTGGGACTCAAATGTTTTTATTGGGCAGGACAAATGCATATTGTTCTGTGTGATTTGTGCATCTTGAGCATGCATGTTGTCTTTTTTATGTCTTGTATGTTTGTATTTCTAAACCTGTTCACTGGTTTAAAAACAAAGGAATGTATTGAGTTGTATGACTGAAATAGGCTAGAATCATAAAAGAAAAAATATATAACAGTACACCATATCACCATATGTGCATTAATTGTCTAGTTGTTCAATATACGTGACTCCTGTTTTGTAACTGGTTAAAGAAACCGCTCCTGTCAGTGTTTGTCATCTGTCTGTAACCAGGCCAACTGGCTCGCTGATGTCATTTGTTCTTGTCAGAGCCATTGTGGACTCTGTTGTGGTCAGCTGTTTTCACTGAAGCACTAGCACCCATCCCCAACATAATTGGTGTGGAGAGAGCACGTAATGACTTATGCATTTATAATGAGAAGATTTTCAGTTCTCATAAACAGAAAGCAGGGGAATGGAGATTTGATGAGGAGGAGAAGGGAAGAGGGAGGGAAGTGGAATCAAGCCCAAAAAGGTGAAATAGGGATTGAAGATTGAAGTGTCTTTTGACAGAGTTGGCAGAGTGGTGGTGTGTGCATGCGTGTGTGTGTGTGTGTGTGTGTGTGTGTGTGTGTGTGTGTGTGTGTGTGTGATTGGGTAAATGTGTGTAGCATGAGCTGTTTGCATGAAGGGAGTGGGAGTCATTCTTCTCTGGAGGCCTGTATTCGTATTAATCCATCCATGCATGTCTGTGCCATGGCATCAATTTAATGGAAACAGAACATACAGTACATGAGGGTGTGAGTGTATGTGTGTGTGTGTGTGTGTGTGTGTGTGTGTGTGTGTGTGACAGAACTAGACCTAGAGAACTGGAGAGGGGACATGAGATAACAAAAAAGAGAGACATGAACACCACGGCACAAAGACATCAGGCAATTTTTGAAGATAACACACAAAAAAGCACCAGTAGGTCTATTCAACAGCCTGTGCTGTGTGACAGCCTCCAAGCTCCTCTTTTTGATAGACAGAGAGTTTCAGCGAGTATGGACATGACACTGAAAGAAAGAAGCAAAAAAAAAAAAAAAAAACAGAGAGAGGGACAAGTGGAATAAAGAGACAGAGACACACAGAGAACACCAATTTTGTCCCTTCAATAGACACAAGGGGGAAATAGCATGTTTCCCCTTGTCTATCACTGACTCAAGAACCATTAGCTTAATTATATGGAGGAACTGAGACTGAAGAGACTGTGTGTGAGAGAGAGACAGAGAGATTTAGACACAGTGTATTAATTTGGAATTAACATGGACAGAAAGATGGAGAGATTTAATGAGATGTCTTTTTTTTTTTACCCTTGAAATGAACACAAACTCAGACCTGTAATCAGGCTCTCGTTCGGGGACACAGAACAGGTCTGTACAAGGTGAACCAATGAATCATTATGGTTAAGGTTAAACATTTAACATGGTTAAGGGTCATTTCAACGTTTTGAGAATTGTGCTTATTCCCTTTCTTTATAAGAGTGACATGAGATGGTTGGCCTAACTCTCATGCATTAAGTATGGCTCTAGAGTCAGGAGGTGATTAGCTGAGTTTATCATAAAACCCTGATGCATGAGGAGGCGGCCGGTCTGGCTCTGTCCACAACTGAAAAATACTGACTTATTCACACATTGTGCCTCATTTGTTTAATCCCTACATTAAGACGAAGGTAAAAATGCCACGTACGGGTGGCAGACTGCTCTCTGCAGTGACACTGAAGGTTATTATTGGTTGTGAATTATGATTGCAAGTTGGGTCGATATGGCCTCGATTTGTAGGGATACTGAGCTTTTAAGGGGGTTATGGGCTGGAACTATTTCTTAACAAACAACAGGTTATTCATCCGCTCGGAGCCTTTTTGCTTTGTGCTTTTCCAGCTGTAGCTAATTAATTAGGGCAATTAAAATGACCCAGTTTTTGCTGTTGTGTTACCGATTTGTAGCAGTTCGTGAGCAAATGAAGCCAACTACAAACAACCAGAATATAACTCTTTTTAAAGGCACAATAACTAAGGCATTAAACTGTCTGAACACAATTAGACCTATGTTGTATAATTTGTTAAGTTGTGTTCAAACCCACAGAAATCTGCCATTTTATTCCAGGTAACGGTGCGTTTGATTTGGTTGCCTGTCAATGGCGCCATTGACCCTCTCTAGTTGCTACAATTTGTGGGGAAGCACCAGATGATACGTTGGAGAGGGATGAAGGAAGTCGATGAATGAGCTAGCCTCAAGCTACTTCACAACGTCATCGAGCTTCATCTTTTGTTATTGTTTTGATTGAGAGACTTTTAGCAGCACACCGTGTGACCAAATGGGCGGAATTGATGCCATTTGTGTAAATATTTTTGTAAATGTTCAGTTTTATTCTGCCGTATCAGGCGACGCTTGTGTGTAAGGCAAATCCATTGTTGGTTGGGATTTGTTGACATGAAGAAAAGCTTTGTCCACTGTGGTTCACTTTAAGTCTTCAAGGAATGAATGTAAGTCAATGCAGCGTCCTCCCAAGTGACAAAAACAAGCGTGTGTGTGTGTGTGTGGTGGGGGGAGCGAGGCGAAACAGTCACATGCACAACAGAATGTCAAGGAATAACTCCCCGCTGCCTCCCTCTCTCTTCCTCTTGACTCCCTCCATCCTCCTCCTCCTCCTCCGCCAGCATGCCGCTCTCCTCTCTCTTCCCCTCTGCTCCTCATTTTCATCTCAACTTGAACTATTCGTGCATTTAATTTTTAATGATATGCGTAGAGCTCACTCTCTCCCTCTCTCCCTCTCTCTCTCTCTCTCTCTCTCTCTCTCTCTCTCTAGTTTTTGCTCCTCTCTTCGCCACCTGTTAGTTAGTCTCCCTCTCCTCTCCGTGCTGGAATCCCCCTTTTTTTTATGAGGAGTTTCACACTTGCACTATCAGTAAGGTAAGTCAACATTTTTATTCTTTTATTCTGAAATGCGAACAGGTTGTAATGTGAATTTTGTGATCCATATGTACCCCCCCCCCCTCCTCATTTCCCTGCATGACATGCACCTTTATATTTCACACCTCCTCTTTTAAAAAAATCTTTTCTTTCCTGCTCCCTCATGATATCATTGCATCTTCACTTTTCTTGCCTCTTTGGATCTGTGTGTGTGTGTGTTTTTTCTTTGTTAACCGCATTACAGATATAAAAACTAATGCAGCAAAACCCAGATTGAGAGACAAACACATTTTATTCTATACTATTCTCACACAGCGAGCAGGTGCAACATGTGGCAGCCTGTTTTCCTTTTTACCTGCTCCTTCACTTTTCTTTTATGCCTTCAAACACACACTGACACATGAGACACGCACACACACACACTGTCACTCACACACTTTGAAGTTTACTCATCCCTGGCTGCCTGAAAATAACTTGGCTCTAATTGACAAGTGCTCCTGTCACTGTGGTTAGCTATAAATGATGTGCTGACTGTCAAGCTCTAATGAGTAGCTACAGTGTGCGGCACTGTACTATACCATCTGCCTGTCAGCCAGCAGCTTGTTATTTAAAGGTGAACGCAGCCCGCCGCAGGGGCCCATTGTATGTAGGACACAAGAGAAGAAGAAAACTAGTTGCGAGATAGAGAGAGATCCTCGCATACCTACAGGTGGAATAACAGTGTCTGAGAAAGATTGATGGAGTGATAATGGCAGAGATAAAGAGGGGAGATGAAGAGAAGAGGTGGATTATTGAGGTGGAGATGAGACGATAGAGGTGGGGGATTGGGAGAGAGTGCATCCATATTGTGATGTGACTCTAATTTAAAGTGAAGCAGCTGAAAGAGGAGGAGGGGAGGTCGCATGTTGCACAAAGATATTCCTGACTGCCGGCTTCTGTCAGCTCCATTCCTCCCTCTCAAAGCTGGAAACATATGAAATCCTTCAAATGTATGTACAGGGGGATGTGCAGGATATACTGCATACTGCATGTGGTTGCATAACCAATAGCCATAAGGCAACTGTATGTAGCTGCTGTGGACGTGTTGGGCCATTATCTTGTAGCTTATAGGAATTATGTTAAGTTGTTCAGCTCCAAGGCTGAGAGTCGCGTATGTAAACGAGGTTTAGCGCATAAAAATCTGTGAAGTGCGAGGGTTACCTTATTATTTCGAGTGTGCATTGCCACACGCCCCAGCAGTGAGATGATGATGAAAAGAGGAGATGAGAGAGATTCCAACTGGCAGCATGAGCGCGATCAATCACGATCTCGCTGTGAGCTTCTGCTTCCCCGCGAGCTGCGAGCCACCAGGCCTCCCGGGCTGTACGTGTGCTGCTGGTGATGGTGCTGGTGATGGTGATGGTGCTCCGGCTGCTCCAGCTTACGGCCACCTCTGCCAGGACTGCAAGGCGACTGACTGCACACATTATATCAACAGACACTCGCTCACAAGCCTGCAACAGCTGCCTAGTATGTGTGTGCGCGTGTGTGTGTGTGTGTGTGTGTGTGTAGAGGGATGAATTAATGATCTGATGAAAGTGTATCTGTACGTATGTTTGCTGGCATGCTTGTGTGAGGGATGTTTGTTTGAGGGATTATGTATTATTCATAGGAACAATCATTATTATCTCCTCATCCGAGTTAATTGATCTTTTAATCAATTCTGGCCAAAATCATCATCATCACAGGGAGTTTCATTAACTTGTTTTCACCTTCTCTTTAATGTCTCGCAATCCACTTAATTGTAGATTATTTCTTTTTCATTGTTGTGTCAGACTGAAGTGATTTATGGCGTGGTGGCTGTGACGAGCTGCGGTTCATCTTCTCTCTACATTCATCCCCCTCACAAGAATCATAGTGTCCTGAGTCTGAAATTATCTCTGTGCTGCTTAATTGAGCCATGATGAACTCTGACCAGTTTTCCAGCTTCAAAAGTCATTAATTTTGCTATTGTGGTCCTGAATGGCACCAAAATGGCTGCTGCAGATTTTCCAAAGGCAAGATGTCCATCATGGTCCATTCCAGAGCCAGTGGTCTGTCAAAGTCCTTTCAGTCAAATGAGTTGCGGAAGTTCGCAGGCTGGCACACAGCAGTACGTTTGGAAAGTTTGTTTCATCTCCAGCCAAGGCAACGCTGGATGAGCGGCGGTGTGTATCACCCACTGCTCACAGCAGAGAGACTGGACCATACATGACAAATGACCCTCACTGCCTGTATTCTGCTGAAGGTCAGCAGTCAGAGGCGACAGTTCCAGAGCCAGTTCATCACTGGTCATATTGACTTCATCCTGATGACCGAAGGGCCTGAAATTAATCTGTTTACAGGTTTTGACCCCACAAGCGGAAGTAGGACAAAATGAGGAATCATTTTATTTCTGAAGAACCGTCTATTCACATCAGTCATTGGAGGAACAAAACTTCATTATAAAGTGAGACATTTTGAGAAGCTCAATACCACTCTCATTTGCTGTATGGTAAATGTGAAGCTGCAGCCACCAGCCGGTTAGCTTAGCTTAGCATTAAGTCTTGAAACAGGGGTAAACAGCTAGCTTGGCTCTGTCTAAAGGAAATAAAATCCACCAACAGTAAATCTCACTAATTAACATGTTACATGTTGTTTTGACCCACACTTACACCACACATACACATTTCTTGGCCGGCGCAGTAACTTTTTAATTACCAGCTGTAATGACCTGTCAGACATTCATTAGGTGGCAATCTTCCCATATAACTCTCGGCAAGAGAGTAAATAAGAGTATGTTGAACCTCTATTATGGATTCAGGTTTGAGATCATCCACTCTTCCAATGATTGAATAAGGATCATCATAAAATACTCATTCCTGATTTTCCACTTACTTCTGTTTGTGGGGATTAATTTGAGGCCAGTCCGTCACCAGAATAATGTCAATATGGCCGCTATCCCTGTCTGTTTATTTAAGCCTCCCTCTCTGAGTCTTGAGATTCTCTTTGACATTTCTAAACTTCACAGATGTTCGACTTACAGGCAACCCAGGGGAAGCGCAAATATTCACCGTGCAAATATTCACTTCTCAGTTTCAATCGATTAATGCGGACGGAGCAGAAGGGGGGGATTTGTTCAGTATTGAGGACAGAACGCCCCCTCAGGGCCTGCTGTCTTTAGAAAACAAAAGCTGTGAGATATTTGTAATCCACCCCCCTCTTTTTTTATTTCGGGAAGACAGCAGACACATCAGCCTTGTGGTCAACTCCATTCTCTGCTACCACAACTGTATATAATCATCAGGACTCTTGACTCCAGCCAAGTGTACTGAAGAGGCTCCAGCCAGTGACGACTTCCTTCCATAATTACCTCTCCGTTATGGAGGATTGTTGAGCACTTTAGATAACATGCGTGCCTTGGTGGCTCACGCGCGATGCAATTTCATCAAGAATGATTGGGATTCGGGGGAGACCCCTATTGTTCATTATCCTTCATCCACCCTGATAGGCTTGAGTTTATTCAGATGTATTCAATTGAAATGCAAATGTGCGCCCATCCTCTGCTGTATTTTGTCATCTTATGAGTAACGTCTTTCTTTTTAAGAGTTCTAATTATGTTGAAGGAGGTTTCAGTGTGAGAGCAGATAAACGCTTTTTATCGCAAGTTCTTCTTCTTATGGCAAATGAGAAACTCCACTTATGTTGATGATATCTCAGAGATGGCCAGACACAGGAAAAGATCTTATTTATCAGGAACCATCTTACGACGTTCACCTTGTTCTGCTTCGGATAGCATAGGTGAAATTGAGAACGGTAGCTCCTATCTGTGGATCAGTGTCTTCGCTTTAGCTCGCTCTGGACGAACGCTTTCAGAAATTTCAATTGTTGTTGCTGAAAAGTCACGTGATTTAACTTTCCATCTCTTCCTCCGTCTATCTGTCTCTTTCCCTCCAGCCCTATGACTGTGCGAAAAGGAAAACGTTTAGCTATCTCCATCCAGGAGCACATGGCCATCGACGTATGTCCAGGCCCCATCCGCCCCATCCGCCAAATCTCTGCCTACTTCCCTCGCCTTTCGCCCACTTCCTCCTTCTCTGAGCCGCTCTCGCCCAATCAGGCGCCAGCTCCCGCCGCGCTCAGCCCTAGCAACGCAGGTCAAGGTGGAGGGGCTGTCGGAGGAGGAGGAGGAGAAGGAGGAGGGAGCAGCAGCCTGTTATCACCGCTGTTACCAGGGGCGGCGGGCGGAGGAGGCTCACTGTCAGCCATGAGTAGCATGGACACCTCCATCGAGATCGACAGCTGTGACAGTGATGATAACAGTGAGTCACCTGAAAGTCATAACTTGGATTCACTAAAGCCGCTTGAGCCCGAGAATTTAAATGAACTCAGCACAGATGTGGGTTTGGAAGAAGACGGCGAGAACAGAGAAAACAAAACTGAGGTTCTGTCAAGCTTTACGATGTCGCGCAGAAGAGTTTAAAAAGATGATGGTGAAAGATTTACTATCAAAATTCTTGGGGATTTTTTTTAAACAATGGGTCTTTGAATTTACAGAGAATGAAATAAAATCAGATTTCTCATTTGAGCCGACGACCTCTGAAATGACATCCATCGCTAGCGTAAGCTAATGCTAACACTAACACTAATACCAGAGACTCCATAGTCACCGAAGTAAATGCTGGACCCATTTTTCATAAGCCACATATCTTCTGAACATGCAGACACTAAAATGACATTTTTCAGACGGGCATATCAGGAGGAAATTAACTTTTTTCAAGACCTGCCTGTGTCTCAGCAACACACTCAGCAAGTGAGCATATTAAGATCGCATCAGTGTTAAAAATTTCTCTTGGGATGGTGAGGAGAGGGGACCGCACCCACTTAGGAGACAGGAAGTGTAGGCAAAGGTAGTAAAAAAAAAAAAAAAAATCACCTACCAGTACTTCCAAACTTTACTATTTAACATGATCTATGCTTGTTCAGTCTGTGAAAATGACACAATCTGTGGTTTTGACTCTGCCCTGGACCATTTCTGACCGGTGAAGTCATTTCCTGTGGTCTTATGATTAAACAAGATATAATGTGTTAAGCTTTAGATGTTCTGGTGAGTGATTTTTGTTACCTTTAAGCAGAGCCAGGCTGGCTGTTTCTAATCTATGTTAAGAACCAGCAACTGGCGTTCACCTTATATTTACCAGACAGATGTGAGAGTGGTATCAATGATTTCATCCCACTCTCAGCGTTGGAGTGAGTTAAATGAGGCATAATGGAGTACATGAAGGTAAGTGCACACACATCCCGCCATAATTCTCTGTACAAGGTAATAAGGTCATCAGCTGAAAAGCAGTTACCAAAGTGGCACATTTAACTTTTTTTTCCCTTTCATCTCCTGCCGTCCAGCGTCTTTGGGGACGTTAGAGTTTGACCTACTGTATGAGAGGGCCACCAGCTCCTTACGCTGCACAGTCCTGAGAGCAAAGGTAAATACTGTCCTCTGAAATCTCCATTAAAGGCAGATTCGTGTGTCCAACCTGTGACACAAAAAGCTGCAGCCTGTCAATCAAAGAACGACTCCTGTTTGTACTCCCGCTATCATCGTCGCTCTCGGGATGGCGATGCCTGTTGGTCGGTCCAGCCTTTGACCTAGACTGTAATATCTCAACAAATATTGGATGGAGGGCCATAACATTTTGTACTTGTACGGTTCCCAGACAATAAGTTTTGCTGACTTTAAGGCCACCATGAGGCTAATTAACAAATATTACCACACTAACACATTAAATGAAGATTGTGAACATGTCACATGGCTACATTAGACCTGCTACATCAACACGTCAGCATAGTCTAACACGCTGACATTAGCATGCGCCTCTAAGCACCACTGTGCCTAAGAACAGCCTCAGAGAGCTGCTAGCACGGCTGCGGACTCTTAGTCTAAATGGGTGCAATCACTGCTTCAAAATGAAAGCATGCTGTGGGCACGGGTCAAAGAGACCTGCACGATGGCTTTCATGGTGACAGCATCAAAATGAAGAATTGCACCTGTTCATAATTCAGGTAAACTTTACGTCAAAATTCGTGCCCCATCTGAAGGCACTTCTTACTCGATATTCATTCATTATTTCACAAAGGTCTGGAGTTACATAGACTTGAGGTAAATGTATTACATCTTTTCATTATGTCAGTTCTCATCCTCAATTTTTCCATTGCTTTTAAAATGGGCCGTACGTCCTCTGCTCTATGTGGCTCACTGGTTAACTGAAACTACATGTCAAATTAAAAGCCGCCTTCCCTTCCTCTCTACCTCTGTGCTTTAGATTCAATTTGTAAATGAACCTTGCACCTCTAAGTCTGCTAATTGTTTAGTTTTATTAGTTTTTTTTTTCAGAGGTGCTGGCAGCTTACACAATGTTCTCCACCAATTATTTCATATCCCCTCTCTCTCTGTCTCTATCAGGGTCTGAAACCGATGGATTTCAACGGTCTGGCTGATCCTTATGTCAAGCTGCACCTGCTGCCGGGTGCCTGCAAGGTCTGACTTTACGAACAGAACATGGTTATGTCCCTACTGAAAAAAAAAGCTCTTTGGTAACCTGTTGCCCAGGACTTTTGAGTGCATATTCAAGTCTAGGTATAATTTCGAGCTACATTATGAAAGTGCAAGTGTGGGCCAGTAAATCTGCACGAAAATAAAACGACCTTCTAGCCAAGAAGTAATTGTTTCCCTGTTGAGGTTGTTTGCTGTTTGCAGCTCTGAGAAAGAGCTTTGAGTTACATTATTATTTTTCTCTCCTCTCTGCTTTGATGCACAGGCTAATAAATTGAAAACCAAGACTGTTCGTAACACGCTGAACCCTGTGTGGAACGAGACACTCACCTACTGTGGAATCACAGAGGAAGACATGTACCGCAAAACACTCCGGTAAATGTTTGCTGTAGAAGCTTTCGTGCTATTTCTGTCTCCTTCACTTCCTGCCTCTCTCTTCTGTCTTGCCCATCCGAAAGCCGGCTCTTGCTTTCAAAGGATTTCTTATCATCTATCTCAATCACAGAATCTTTTGCTTTCGGTTTATAGGCCTTTATCCTATCTCTGCTTCACTGTCTTCCTACCTCCGCTGATGCTTTGATCCTTTGTCACCACAGCTTCGTTCCTCCCTGTCCTCACGTCTCTCCTGTCCACGAAGATCAGACTTTTTCCAAACCAGCCCTCTCTCATGGTCTTTCTTTCCATCTTTCTCCCTGCCTTTCTCTCTGTTCAAGTTGCAGTGACAGATTGAGGTCAGACTAAGCACCGCGGGGTGTTTTAATTTCATTGACCCCCTCCAGAGGTGACAAAAGCTGTGAATTGTCTCTGCCTGTGACTAAAACTTTGCCACAGCACATGTGGGAGTGGGATTTAAATACGATCGACGGTTAATGTCTCGGGGGAAATTAGAGAAACTGGCCCTACAGCCAGCCTCCGACACTGTATTAATTCCACACAGGAGTTTAAAGATCAGGAGGCAGGAAGCTTAACCTCCTGAAACATGTAAACATGTCGATGTTTGAATTGTGTTCTTGTATTCAGAGACTGAATTTAATTGCTTTTTTACATCTGCATGAATCTCTGGTAATAGATATCATTAAAGAGCTGCAGATTTAAAAGGATTTATCCAACCTGAACCAGTTGAACACATTTCATAAACAGCTGCTGTAGATATGCTGAGTCTTTTTTTTTCTTGCTGTGAGTTTTTCAGTGCAATGCAAGTCCCCTTCCACTGTGTCTACATGGTTTAGCTGCAGAAAAGATTTCAGCTATCTCAAAAATCAATGGTCAGTTTGGCTCCAGTCCCTCATAAATAAAAGGATTTCTTCCCAGACTCGAAATTTGTTATCGTATTCCAACTCTTCCAATGTAGGAAGAAATCTTATCACAGAAAAGGGAGGTTTTCTGGTTTCTTCTCTGAGAGCAGTTTCATTCGACCAGAACTCCACGAGATTGCGACCACAAGCTATGCCGCATGTTTAAAACGGGCAGAGCTCGTACTTTTTAACTGGAAAAGCTGCAGCTCTAATCATGTTTGCTCTCAACTTCAAACCAGCATGCACAGGCGACAAAGTGCAGAAAATACAATTCATAGCTTGCAGCTGTGTGTTTTTATTGCTGTATGGCCACAGGAAGTCATGATTTACATTTCTTTTTACGGCTTTATTTAATTCACTTTCACTTTCATAATGTATAATGTTTCCTTATTTCTGGCAGTAATGAGCCTCCATAAGAGCCAGTCCAGAAGGTGTCATCATCCAATTGCCCTGCAGCAGCAGAAAAGCCTGTAATGGACTCCTGCTCTTCATACAGCATCAGAACATTACATGACTGACACGGACATTTAAGCTGGTGACAGCATGTATGATTAGATTTATCACACCGCTTTACTGACATGACATCTTTTTGATGTAGACGGAAATGTGAGCTGTCACAGTGGCAGTAAAATGTGTACATTACCGCATACTGTGTAACTGCAGCCTGTCTGTTTCACATTATAATGACGCTGCACTTCACACTTGACTCTTTGACCTATATGCTCACTCACCACTCCATCCTCAAGCCCTTTGGATCAGCTGTCCGTTACTCATCCATGTATCGCACCATCTTTCACCTCTCAGCCCTGGCTGACTTCATCTCTCTTTATTCTCCTTGTCTTTTTTTTTGCCTCATATTCCACTGTTTTCTGTCTTCCATTTTCATTCCTCCCTATTTTCACGGCGTTTCGATTCTGAAGGGTCCAGACATCCTTTTGGATAATAAGCCACTAGCCTAGAAATTACCTCTGGGGGAATGCCAGCACATATCTGGTATCCCCAGGCAACTGGCCCCTTAGACCTTCTGCATTTCTGCAATACCATGTTTTATTACCTTAACCTGAAGGCAGCAGGTGACTGCGATGTTTCATTTCTGTGGTAATGAATTTAGTTAGAAGCTGAGTAAAACAACAGGCCAAGAGGCAGCATATTCACATCTGGACCTCTGACAGATTGCATTCTTAGTTTTCTTCTTCTTTTTCTTGCACATTTTTCACTCACATTTACATAAAGCACAGAAAAAGGCAATTTATCTCTTCCTCTCACCCACGTCACTCCATCCCTCGCTTGCTTTTGATTTCACATACTCAGCCTCCCTCCATCTCCTTCACTGCTCTCTGCTGCTCACAGCCATTTATGCATTTCGACTGATGGTGTGGCAGGTGTAAAAGTTTGCCAGACCCATAAATATGGATTGACTTGCATGATGCACTTTCACACTAAATTGCCACGGGAGGGAAAATGGTAATTCCTTGCGCAATGTTTGTACACAGATGCTGGGTTTATACGTGGGTGTTTTTTCTGACTGTGTGCTCTTTAATTTGGGTCAGGTTTATGTCAACAACTTCCCTCCCCCATTATAAAGTTGCCACAACATTCAGAATAATTAAATGAGTGATAAAATGTAAATTTGTTTGACTGCCACCTCCTCCTCACCTTCTCTCACACACACAAAAGTAAATTACATCTTTCCACTTACATTTTCTAGCTCTCTCTCAGCCTCATTTATCAGTATCTTATTCATGTTTGCATCACTCCCCATCGCTGTCTCACGCTTATTCTTATTTGTACCTCCCCCTCCCTCTTCTTCCTCTCACTCCCAGGGTGTCTGTGTGTGACGAAGACAAGCTGACACATAATGAGTTCATCGGGGAGTCGCGGGTGGCCCTCCGCCGCGTGAAGCCGGACCAGACCAAACACTTTAACATCTGTCTGGAGCATCCACCTCCTGTGAGAAGAAGAGAGGGGCGGCAGACAGAACTAAAGGGAGGATAGGAAAGAGAGACTGAAAGGAAGGAAAGAAGAAAATGAGTGTATTAGAGAGATATTTCACTGGAGGGTACAGTAATATTCAATATATTAAGGCTTCCTGTCTGACTCACAACCTCATCTTTTAAAAAAGATGTGGTGAAAAACACGGAGAGATGGGGTGAATGAGCTGAAGGGGGACGGCTTCCTGCCTCCCTTGTTTACGCGCCAACAGGGAGGCGTTAAAATGTCGATATTTAGTAGACACAAGTATCCACTCTGATGATTACCACACACCTGGGTCTCACACGCCAGCGTGTTGCTGCCATCACCGCAGCATCGTTAGCAACAGCGCTGAGCGAATGCTTGAGAGTAAGCCTGATATTTGAGAGGAAGCAGCAAACAAATAAGCATAGACACATAATCGGAAACACTTAAAGCAAGAACCCTCTTTATTAGGGCCGTGAGACAAAAATGTGCTGAGGCAGGCGTTTTACAGCTAAACAATCTGCTTTACTGTTGAAGATGGCAATAACAGTGAAGATAAAAAGCACATTTAGAACAGAGAACTTCAGACATAGTAATAATAAATAAGAACAAACACAACACACTTGTTTTCTGGCTGAGAAATAGATGAGAAGCTCAAGCCAAAACATCAAACTTCCTTTAAAGCTCAGATGGCACTTTCTTTATAAAGAGTTTAGAAGTTGTACCTAATGATTTTATTAATGGTTAGTCATTTACTAATGCTTTATAGATCAGCCATTAGCCATTAATAAGAACAACTTTGGGCTTGCAAGGTTGTAAAAAAATAGGAATTTATGTATTATTATTAACCATTAGTATCGTAATAAGTTGCATCACATGGCCAAAAATATGTGGACACTCAAGTAAACTCAAACTCCCAAACCATGGGCATTAATCTGCCTCTTCTAGGACAACTTTCTAGCATCTTTTAAGCCTGGCTGCAGGGATTTGCTCACATTCAGCCACAGGCTTTAGTTAGGCCGCGACTGTCACACCAAACTGGAAAGACATGTCATTATGTCCCTCACCTTATGCACAGCGGCAGTGCCATTTTGAAACAGGGAAGGCCATCCACCACCTGTTGCATCAAATATCATTGCATGGTATATAGCATAAAAGATTTCTCTTTCTTGGAAATAGGGGCGGCGAACAGCCCCAGACCAAAACTACCCAAAGGACAGTGGTGTCGATTGGCTTACTGACATACAACAATTGAGATGATTTTTCCCTGAGAGGAAGTATTAGGTAAACAGGACTGAGTGTGACATCTATTCTTATGGCCCACAAATAGCTTTTTGTGCAGGCTAAATGTCAGCTGGGTGACACATGGGAAAAGGGTACATAGAGATTGGGAGAATAAAGGGAGGGGAGGGGGGCATCAATGGACAGAGAGAGCAAGTGAGAGAGATGAGAAACAAATGGATTAAAAAATAAAAGTGGCGGAGAGTGGGCGGGGGCATGTGTGAAAAGGGGTGGGAGGATGCTGGGTTTTTGTTCTTTATGAGCTGGAAAGGGCTGTTGGTATTAGATTGGTCCTCTGAGGCTGGTGGCCACTCTGCGATCAAACAGCGAAGCCCCTCTCTCATCCTGCGAACCTGACGCTGTGTCAGGCCCGTCATTTTCAAAGTGGTTTCACCCCTCGACTCGATACGTCCATCCTTTCTCTTCATCCTTTGCTCCTCTAACCTGCTTCTGCAGCCTTTCTGTCAGTCACATCCCCTCGTTTTTTTGTCTGCTTCTCTTCTTTTTGCCTTCTCTGCCTCCAGCTGCCTTCCCCGACTGCGATGAGCACAGCCCTGAGAGGAATCTCCTGCTACCTGAGAGAGGTGACCACATGAGTCCTCTGTTCTGGTCAATATGACCCTCCTCCTGTCTGTCTGTCTGTCCTTATAGTCCATCTTTCAACCTGGCTGAGTTTTGCTCCTCTTAGCCGATTTGAGACTATATGGCTGCAAAATAATATCCTACAAGTATGAAAGCAACATGTTTTACTGTTTACATCTAACAAGTGAAATTAATCAGATCTAATGCCATCTGTCTTTTTCTTTTTTGGCAGGACTTGTAGGTTAAGATGTCTGCCATTGAAATTGAAGGTCCAGTGTGTAGGATGTAGAGGATCTATTGGCAGAAGTGTAATATAATATTCATGTTTGCTGTGTTTCCATGACCTTAGAATGAGCTCTTTATATCTGCAGAGGGAGTGGGTCCTCTTCCACAGAGTCCACCGTGTTGGACTGCCATGTTTCTACAGTAGCCCAGAGTGGACAAACCAAACATTGACTCCAGAGAGGGCCTTATACCTTATTAACGGAGGTGAAAGAAGGGGTTTTCAATTGGTTGCAATTTGCAACCTCACCACTAGATGCCACTATATCCCACACACTGGCCCTTTAAAGCATTGACCACAAATTGTGTTTATCACTGCAAACTATTTTGCAAACCATTTGAATGCATGTTTTCCACCTTTCCAGAGATCTGTTAGTTTTCCATTCCTTTCTGGAAGACATAGCAATCAATTAGCAGCTTCGCTTGATTTATCTAATCCATTAAACCGCCATTAATTTATTGGTGTGGCTTAATTAAATGCAGTACAATTCCAATTAATCTGTGGTCAAAGTGGATAATTGAGTTTGATTTTTTTTTTGCTATGGAAGTGAATGAAAATGAATGGCTGCTAAGGGCTGTTACGATTATGGGAAAATACATGTCAATATGTAAAACTTTTCAGTTTACATTCAAGTGAAACTGTGTAACTTTCATGAACAGCAGGACAAAGCTAAAAAGTAGTGTAACAGAACTGCATGAGAGAGAGTCATAAAGTTTGTGAGCTGACTCAGTAATGTTATTATATTGCAGCAGCATCTATCTAAAGTTTGCTAACATTAGCTAAATAAGCAAGCGAATGTCTGGCATATTGGCTTAAAGGGTGACAAGGGTCATTGATCGACTGTCAAAGTGGATTTATCAAGTAATCATTTCAACTGTGTCTCTTTTTCGCCCATTTTTGTGTTTGCTCACGTGTGTGCGTGTGTTTGTGCGCGCGCGTGTGGTGTGCATGCATGCGCGTGCTACTGGTCATACCAGAGACCAGAGTGTTTTGTATTGCCTCTAAATCCAACCTTTAATTTCTGAGAAGATATAAATGATGTAATGCTATTTTTCATTTCACAGGTTACATAAAAAATTTAAAGCATACATGATTTCTAGCAAACACAGGTCTGGTGGTCTGGTCCACCATCCAGGTTCAGAGCTGCTGCACAGCCCGGTTTAGACACAGCAATGATTTTAGAGCCCCTCCTCTGTTCACAGACTGGCTAAATCAATGAAGGGGTCAAACCAAACGGCCGATGTAATGCTTTGCCTCTATATAGATAACTGGAGTGAAGCAGCTGCCTCTGTATTTCTCACCATTGTCAAGGTTGTTTAATGTATCTGCTGGTCATCTTGCAAGTTCTCTAGCCTTGCAAACCCACAAACAAATGAATCTCTTTCCCATTCATCTGTCACTGTGTGTGGCTGGCTCCACATTGATGCCTGTTTATTTCCACCTCCCTAATGAGTGTCTCTCTATTGATCTGTGAAGGTCTGAGCTGTT
Source organism: Chaetodon auriga (assembly GCF_051107435.1). Classification (NCBI taxonomy): domain Eukaryota; kingdom Metazoa; phylum Chordata; class Actinopteri; order Chaetodontiformes; family Chaetodontidae; genus Chaetodon; species Chaetodon auriga. The sequence goes on from NC_135093.1 coordinate 11,024,840, forward strand.
TCATTAGCAGATACCTGGTGCAAATTATCCACAGTAATTGCAAGTTTTAAAGTCTCTTACTCAGTCACAACAGATGGTGAACGGCCTGTTGGCAGCAATGATGAGTCCCCCCAAAAAAACAAAAAAAAAAACATACAGACAAGAGGAGGAGGAAATAAGGAAGAGAGAATTAGGAGGAAGAAAGGGAGCACGCTGTTGTGACAATTAAAGAAAGAGAGGGAGGAGCATGGAGGAGTGTGGGGCGTGTGGCGTATTGATCTTCCCGGCTGTGTCCACCTCACGCCCGTAGATAAGACTTAATGAGAGATGGACAGATACGCAGGACAGAGGAGACATTTAGTGAAAAATACAGTGGAGGATTGATGGAATCCGTTTCACATTAAAATTAAATTAGAGGCAATAAAACCAAACCTTTTCCATTTTCTCATGGTGAAATATCAAATGTAACTCAATGCACCTGCAGTGATGAAAAGCCTGAAATAACAAATGTGCATCTTTCCTATAAATAACATACATGTATTGGTGCTGCTGGCCATGAGGGTGAGTCACGGTCCTGTGAGAACATCATCTTCCCCTTCTTCACCCTCTGCTGCTGCTTCCTCGCTTTCTTTCATCTGTCACTTTGAATCTACACTGTTGTTCGGCTTGTCGGCAAACGCTTTGGAAACAGTTTGACGTTGTCCGCGGAAAATACTCAAGAAACGAGTGACAAAGTGCATTAATGTGACTTTAAGGTTAGTCCAAGACATAGGACCAGCTGCACACCTGTCCGTTACAATGTCAGAGATAGCTGGGTTTGTTTCTGAGCTGCAGCAGATGAGCTCAAAGGCTAGAGGAAAGTCACCGAGCTCTTAAGATGTGGCTGCTTATGAGAGAAAGGAGAGATGAACTATATTACAGTGAAGGACACAAAGCACCGTGTAACCATGTAACGACTGAAAGAAGACATTATGTATTTTTTCTTACACATAAGAGGTTGAATAAAACCTTTGCTCAGTTCAATGCACTCAGGGTTTTTGAAGCTACAGCCTTGCTTGTTCTGGTATGACGAGTAGCATTTAACCTTTAGATAGATGTTGCTGTATAATGGGGTCATGCAATTTTCCAATTGGCCACCTCCGTTTAAATATCAGTCAGCTCACACAATGTATAGATAGGAAATATTCTTACACCTAATTTCCTTGTAAAACAGAAAGAAACAAACTCAAAAGAAACAAAACCCCAAATCATAATGGTTTGTTTTTCCACCGTTCTGACAATCACCAGCTCTGGTGAGTTAGATGTGAAAATATTGTGGCTCTACGTGTTTTTTCCTGACTGCTCCACTTGTCTTTAATATTGGGCTTTATGTATTGACGGCAGATATGCTAAGTGATCAGAGGAAGAGTTTAGTCAATGCATTGCATTAGTTTAAGCTTATGGTCAGCAATGAAGAAAAATATTTAACCTTGAGTTAGTTTCGGGTCTCAAATTTGGTGATAACAGTTGGATTCAGTCTGGTTCTGAAAGAGCTCTGGGTCTGGGTCTTAAAGACATGATGGGTTTCATGTGGAATTGTGTTTAAGGTCCAAAGAGAACTTTCGAAGTGTCTTTCGTCTAAGTGTCAGTAGTGGTTTCTGTTCAGCATAAGTTCTACGTGTTTGCTTTGATTTCTGCTGTTGCTGTAGGCAGAGCTGCACTACTTTATTTTCACTGCAGCCTGAAACCTGCATCAATTGATTTTGTGGCCTGAGGAAATACAGCATTGACATATTATCACCTTATTAAGATGATCATGGCGAGCATCTTAGCGAGCAGCTGTGGCTTATTTACACATCAAACAGACACAGGGAAACATTAGCATTCGTTTTGAAGTCCACAAGTTCACTCTCCTTTTGGCTCTGTTTTGCTTGTGACCAACTCCTGAGGGAAACATCTGACTCTTTAGCAGCTAAAAGCATGTATAGGTTTCTCTGCGTGCCTGTGTGTGTGTGTGTGTGTGTGTGTGTGTGTGTGTGTGTGTGTGTAATTAAGTTCTAATCAGAGTGTAGGGATGCATTTCCCCCTAGAAGAGTTCTAGGGGGAAATGCTTGTAAATGTTTTACTGTTTTTACCAACTGGTCTCTCTGACTTAATCTGTCGTTTGGGCTGAGCAGGGAGGGTGCATTGGGTTTATCAGGGCTTTTTTCACTGAAAACAGCTGCTTCTGCATCTGGAAATGACACTGATGTGAGCTGAGAGTGAGCCGAAGTGATTTTGGTCTGTAAACCAAAACAATAAGCTTTTAAAAGGGAGTTTTAAAAGCTCTGTAGCGCAGAATTTGATCATAATTCTGTGAGGGTTTGATGCTACGAGTGACCCCTTTTACACTGCACAGTCATTTAATCCAATAGTAATATAAAAACATCGATTACAACAGCTTTAAACTTTAACACTATTGCCTTTTTCATCAGCTCATCTGAGGCATCATTTCCAGTAGAGGCATCCTTTTAACACTGAGCCTTAAATCACTAATCTACAAATGCAGCTCAGACACCCTTTTCCTGATGTTCTTCCTCTCTGTATCCCTCTTCCTGTCAGTGGGAGACTGAGCAGCAGAGGAGTCTAGAGGAGCGAGGCCGTTTGCTGCTCTGCCTGCAGTACCTCCCCCCAGCCACTGACGGCGATGTGAAGGGCGAGGCCAAGGAGAGGGCTCGTGGTGGGCTGTGTGTGGGCGTCAAGCGCTGCGCCCACCTGGCAGCCATGGACGTCAACGGCTACTCAGACCCCTACGTTAAAACGTAAGGATGACATCCAACCACTAACTGTGCGCCATCACGTATTTGATTGCATGAAATGGAATAACTGCTAGATGAACAAAACATTTTTTTTTTCAATCATTGGACAGATTTAAAATAATTAATGCACAACATTTCACAACCCTCATTTCAGAGCAATTTCCACATGACCAATCCATCTCCCTCGCCACTGCCGCCAACTGGCCGTTGGCTTACATGTATTGGCCCCCTGAATCACCTTCTGTCACCAATCATGAGTGATAGATGGCCCGAGTTAACCCCGCATAAGATAACGGTGACAAATGAGAGCAGCTTTCACACAAGTGGATGCCATTGTGAAATGTATCACTCGTTCATCAAGATAATGGTAACAGTATGTGTGTGTGTGTATTGACAGCCTTCAAAATGGACTGACATGATCTAATGTTATGGGCGTACTGCATCATGGAGGAGGCAGAGTTGGATGCTATTGTTAGTGTCATAGAGGTCATTTGGAGTTTCATTACTCACAATGAAAGAAAAGCAATACTGTGTGTGTCACTGTGTGTGTGCGTGTGTTTGTGTTTGTGTGTGTGGCAGGGAGGGCAAGAAGGTCCGTGGGTTGAATGATGCACCCTGACAGAGACTGGACAAATGAGCCTTAAAATCCCCCTCTTTTTCACTCAGTGCTCTCCTGAGTGCTGGCTCTGGCTTTGAGGTTGTTTGCGGAACGAGTAAAACACTAAACAACCTGTCATCACACACATTCATGCACACCAATCTCCCTTCTCCTTTTCCCCTCATGCCTTAAACTCCAGTTTTCTCCTTCCTTCTTAACACCCACTGAACCTACACATGCATCCCTCGCACATCCACAATAATACATCATGCACCTTGTTTCATTTCGGATGCGTGCTCGCATCTTTGCCCTTTGGCGGGAGCTTTTTCCCAGATGCTTTGTTGTGTCTGAGAGCGTGTGGGAACATACGCTCTCTGAGATGTGGGTGGTGGGTGGAAAGCAAATGTGAAGAGAGATTTTTGCCACGCTCCTTCCAGCTGGCTTAAAAATATCCTGAGAATTTAATGACACCCAGAGAAGGGATGCTGAGCTATTTCAATCTGTGCTGTGTTGGTGAAGGAATAACTGATCAGTCCTCACACTCACACATGGTTAGTTCCACAAAAACACATCAAACCTTTCCAGGAATTGTTGAACATTTTGGGAAGTATGTTCATTAACTTTCCTGCTGAGAGTTAGATGGGCAGATGGAGGCCACTGTCATATATGTGCTGTAAATATGCAACCAGCAGCTGGTTATCTTAGCATAAACACTAAATTATGGGAAAACAGGCAGTCTGGCTCTGTCCAGAGGTCAAGTGGTGGGCTGATGGACAGAAGAAGGCTAGCTGTTTCCCCCTGTTTCCAGTCTTTATGCTAAGCTAAGATAGCAAGCTGCTGGCTATATCTTTGTATTAACTGCGTAGACGTGACTCTCCGCAAGACAGCAAATAAGCCTTTATCCAAAAATATGGAACGGTTTCTTTAAGTAAATACTTTTTCTGAATCATTCATCAGTGAAGAGGAAACTAAGAATGAAGTCATAGTGAATGACAGAAAAAAAAAAAATCTATAATCGACAGCAATTCTGGAGAGAACATAATGATTATCTGTATGCATGAACGTACTCTTACCTTAATGTAGTCATCACTGGTATTTGCAGCCATTGTATCATCAGTACTTAACAGAAATATTCCTTTCAGCAGTGCTCTGACCTGTGAGTGATAATGTAATGGCATCACGTTCCTCTGTCTCAGGTACCTCAAGCCAGACGTTCATAAGAAATCCAAGCACAAAACAGCGGTCATAAAAAAGACTCTCAACCCGGAGTTTAATGAGGTATACATCAATGTTTATGTTTGGGTACGTGCATGTGCATAAATGTGAAAGCAAGAAGCACACTCACAATGTTTAAATGTGGAGATGCAGCTCATTTAGAGTGTCCTCCTCCAGAGACCCTCCACTGCATGCAAAATTTGTGCAGTACTTTTGCTAGACAGCCAATTACTGTTTGCGTACCCTGATCTGCTGCCTCATTAGCGTGTAGTTTGGAGGCTTATAGAAGGGGAGCAACACGTGTGTTCGGCGCAATCTTCTGACCTTTGCTCCCGACCACTCGTCCTTCTCCTTATTTGTTTTCACACAGGAGTTCTTCTATGAAATCACCTTCTCAGAGTTAGCCACCAAGACGCTGGAGGTCACGGTGTGGGACTACGACCTGGGAAAGTCCAATGACTTCATCGGTGAGGTGACACCACAAACACGCTGGCAGCGAATCTTTTCATGCTGGTGCTTTTTGGCATTACTAATTAGCTGGCTGGCTAGTTTATTAGCAGTCTTATAATGTCGTACCCATGGCAGATGTTGCTGAAGATATTTTAGGATGTTCTCCATTATCTGTTATGATCCGAGTGCAGCACTGAGTGTAATTTGCAGGGTTTGTTTGCCAAAAGGGTGCCAGTGACATTTTGGCTAAAAATGAGCTTTATACCATACTTAGTGAGAGTGTGAGTAAGTACTTACATTTACTCCTGTTCCTGTATTTGAATTTGAAGACTTTGTGTAGGTAGAGATCAAGTTCTTTATTGTTATCAACAAATTTACTGAAGAAGTAAAACTCTAAAAGCAAGTCAGATAGATATAGTTGTATTTCCCAAAAAGACTGTAATTGTTCACAGTCAGAATCACAGAAACTCAACTGGAAAACTGTTGCTATTCAGCAACAACATTACGATATATTCAAGTTGACTTTTGCAATAAAAAGGAAATAAGATTTTCAGCTCATTGGCTCTCAGCACTCAGTTTAATTTGAAATTAAATCGATATCTGTCTGTAAGTAATTGCTCAAACAAATCAAGCAAAAAAGACGACAAAATATGCAATTACTGCTAATAAAGCAGTCGAACAGAAAACAATGCAGAAGATCTTCCATAGATCAAAAAGGTGTAGCTTGAAGCTACAATAAATTACGGCAACTCTCACAGGAAACACCTGTTTACATTATGGTGGCATGCAAACGTTTATGCTGTTCGGAAATCAGCTCACCTTTTACTCACTTAGTTATTCAAATTCTGACCAGAGGTGTACTAATATCCATTTGTCCTTTTGCAAAATCTTGTCAGTTCCTGACAACCGTGACTTAAATTGACCTCTTCATTTCTGCATCAGCCTTCAGGTCACACTGACTTTCTGTTTTGTCTGTGCACTGGTTAGGCGGTGTGTCCTTAGGGTGTCACTCACAGGGAGACACTCTGCAGCACTGGATAGACTGTCTGAAGAACAAGGGCAAGAAGGTGGAACGCTGGCACACGCTGACCAACGAGCTGCCCGGATCCACGCTGCAGGAATGAACTGATCCTCATCCACTGTGCTGACACTGGAGAGACTGAGCTGAAGACTCGGCATGAGAGACGTTTCATCGCATGCTCGGAGGATTTTCTGCATGACTACGAAGGATTAATATCTGGCTTACTTTGTGTCTGAAATGAGACCATAATTCACAACAACATACCCAAAGGGGGGTCACATTCAGAGATCAATACTCCAATCTTGGATCTAAATAGACTTGATGCAAATCTGGGAAACTGTCCACATCACAAAGCTGACAGTATGAGAATTTTCATAATCATATTCATAGAACTCCATGTCCCTTTTGTGGATTTAATGTCAATCTAAATGCTCCCGTGCTGCTCCAAACTTGTCAGATCCCAATCAACAAGAGAAATTGAATTCCTGCGGAAGGAGAATATAATGAGGGAGAAAGTTGAATTATTCTGCACTTCGTCCCTCTTGTCAGGTTTGCTTGCTCTCATTACGTTCAGCCTGTTCTTTTCATTGACTGCTGGCATTAAAAGTCCTCCGTTACGACCGTCCGTCTCACAGTGCACATACCTCTCCCTCGCAATAATGTTTTGCCTAATGCTTCCGAAGATTTCCAAGTGGTCTTAATACTGAGTGTTTTGTATCTATTGACCTGATCGCCATTGGATTGCCAGCAGACAGCATAATCTAATAAGATAATTGGTTCTTCCACATTGATGGTTTGTGTCAGTTACTTGCATGTTTGGTGTCTATGGAGCAAACTAAATATGTGCCAGGTTCTGCAGCAGGATGAATTATTCATCATTGTGTTGTTCCCAATTCTCCTGAGGTGTTTTGCTCTGATTAACTTAAGAGATTTTCTTTACTATTATTTAATTCAAGAGTAACAGTTTTTTATGTTGTTCACAGTTGTTTAATGTGTCAGCTTTAATATCACTGTGTCAGTTTCTTGGTGGTGACACGCTGATGAACCTAATCTTACTTTACAATCCTGAATATGTATGGAAGAGAACAGAGATGTAATTAACAGAGAAGATTCAGAGAGCTGTGCGCGGTCACACAGTAAATAAAATCATCAGCCTTTGTTGCGTATCTAAATTACAAATATGAATGGTGTATAGAGCACAGTGTCGTCTGATTACTCTCCATGGCTGCTGCTTTACTATGGATTGCATTTACTAAAATGCAGGTTTTGTCTGTGCTGGGTCTCGTGGTAAAAGAGGCATGCTGAAAACACCTGTGGTGTTCATATGTAAATATATATTGTGTTCACTTGCTTTGGATGTTTGTCTTCTGGAACTTAAAGTGTGCATGATTGTTTTCTTTTTTTTTTTTCATAAAACATTCATATTGATTGATGGTGTGCATCCCTGAGTTTCTAGTGTGTCTGCTCAGTGGCCTCGTTGAATCTCTAATGTTTACGTACGGCTCAGTGGCAATCCAATAAAGCCAATACTGCCACCTGGCCTCCGGGATCTGCAACTGCAGCCTCATCTCTCACAGACGTGGGCAGAAGTGATCCAGCAGGTGTGTCTGAGGAGCACAGGCGCAAGAACATCAACACAAACATCGGTGTTGGTTTGACACTTCGGACTCTGGCTCTTGTGGAAACCTATGATTCTGTGATGGCCTGTGATTGGTCAGATTAGAACAAACTCAAGCCTTTTCACCTGCAAACATATATGGAAGCCAAAAATAGCCGTAAGTTTTATCTTTACTGAATAATAAATATTGAAATTTAAATCCCACTGAATTTATAACATTGAAATGTTTTACTGTCTGAGCTGATGTGGTTTGAATTCTCCTCTGTGAAAAATTCAGTGGGTCATTTTAAGTGGCTCACAGACTGGATTAATGTGGAGGTCATCTATCTATCTATCTATCTATCTATCTATCTATCTATCTTATCGCCATCCTGGAATATTCTATTGATTTCAGCACCCTTTACTGAACTTTGTATTCGTTCCATTTGGCAGGGAGGTCAGAGGTCAGAGGTCAGCGTCAGCGTCAGGACATCGGGATGTTTTGATAACTCACTGCTGCTCAGTGCCCCAGATCGTGTATAATGTTGTGAGGCTTACTGTGAGCCGATCGAGTGTCTGAGTCAGAAGCAGAGTCATGGACTTCGGGACAGAGGCTCAATCTACGTTTTAAATAGAAGAGAAAAACACAAAGCTGTACAGTTTCTGATTATTGTGCATTTTCTCGTGCATCCTGAGTGGGAAAGGAGATCTTTGTGAAATCAGAGACAGCGACTACGGTTTCATCTTAGTCACTGTTTGTTCCTCCCGGTGCTCTTGGATAGACTGACAAACACCATAGACATCTGTCCTCTGCAGGACCACTCACTGCACTTCCATTTAATGTTGGTGATGTCCCTAATACTCATACTCTTACACATACAACCAATAATAAAGAACTTTCCACAAAAAAAAAGGAAAAAGTATTTTACAGAAAATATAAATCCAGAAAATGTATCGATCAAATGTGCATTTTGGTGATCCTCTGACTTTACCTCTGGCGCCACCATGAGGTTGACATTTGTGGTTTTGAGTGACATGTCTTCAGCTACTGGATGGATTTCGAGGATACTTGGTACAGACATTCATATGCCTTTTAGGACAAATGTAACTTTTCATGTAGCACCATCGTCAGCCAAAACACCATGTCCAAAACTGCTTTATGACCAAATAATTTTAAAACTAACACGTTCAGCCTCAGCTGGACCATGTTCAGCGCTAATTAGTGAATGTTAGCATGCTTAACTATGATTGTGAACATGGTAAACATTATACCTGCTTAGCATCAGCATGTTACCACTGTGTGCATGTTAACATGCTAATGTTAGCATTTAGCTCAAAGTAGCATGGCTGTAGACTCTCAGTGTTATATGCAGAGATGCTAAAACTGGGGTTGTACACGCATACTTTCTGGCTGAAACTTGTGAGAAGTCTGTGGTTTTGTGAGGTAATTTTATTTAAACACTGATGAAGAGCATTGCATTAGTCCAGGTCCAGACGCAATAAAAACATGAATGAATCTTTGCAGATAAAAAAAAAAAAAAAAAAAAAAAATGTATATATCTAATCTTGTGAATCTACAGGAAGGAGGACTGGACTGCTGATGTTGTTCCAGGATCTGAGCTGAGATTACTGTAAAAAAAAAAAAAAAAAGAGGGGGGCGTTTGAGGAGAGTAAACATTCATTTTTTAGCCTTTCTGAGGTGGATCTGTATCTTAAATAATACCAGAGATAACCAACTAGTGATAATAAATTCAAATGATCAGCAGACGCTGCAGTAACATGTAAAAGAAAGGATTTATTGAAATAAGACTCCTAAAAAGGTGATAAAGGAAATGCCACAAAAAAGCATTAAAAAACAAACAAACAAACAAACAAACAAACAAACAAACCACTTTCTAATGATGCAGACTGACTCTAACATCACCGTTAAAGAATAATAATAGTTATTTCTGCTCAGGGAGGATTAATCTAAAATCCAGTGGTTTAACAGATTTGACGCAACCACGAACATTTATTTAAACCCAGGCTGTATCCTCTCTGTGGGGACAGACACCGGCACTGCTGCTGAGTGAAAAAACACATAATTGATAGTGATGAAAGATACTGCTAGCACATGATGTCACACAATAGTGAACTTCAGCAGCAGCCATCTGGCTGTCTGATGCCCTGAAATGCTTTCGATTTTAATAAGCTGAAAAAGATGAAGTCATTTTTGGATGGTCATCTCATAACAGTAGAACTGGCAGCATAATAAGGCAGTCAGAAGACGCCACAGTAAGGCCCTCTTGGATAATGCAAACAAACTAAGAGCTTTTATAGAAATATTACAGTGATAATTCACCACAGAGGGACAGAGCCATGAATCCACTCTGTGATGAAGAGTGGGTTTCCTTCAATAATGAGTGTGTTACTGCCACCTAGCCAGGATTGTGAAGAAAAGCTAGCAGCTTGCAGAGGATGCTGAAATGTGGTAGTAAGGCTGTGTACTAATAATGGGCCAATTGTGAGCCTGAAGCTCACAGCACATTTCAATTAAGCTTCATGCAGATATCAGAGAGGTACTCAATTGTAACCCAGTTCATTAGATTTATGAACAGATTTGCATGGATTGCTAAAATTGTCCCTTGGTGGTTCGCAAAGGTTGAGCTGTGCCTTAAAACACGTCCCTAAACAATGAAATAACCAGCCTTTATACCAACAACCCACACTCAACATGTGCTTTAAAGTTTCTTATTGATTGCAGGCAGAGGACGTTCCCCCAAATAACTCAATGGTTCATATGTCTGAAAACTACGTTCTTTATGGTGAAAGAGTTCTTCCTCCAGACAGGATTCAGTCCCTTTAAACAATCCATTGTGCTCTTCTTCTTGAGCAAAGACACACAGATACACAAAAAACTTCTCACACAAGGAACATTAGGGACAACAGTGCAACAGGTTTCTTTCCTTGCCAAAATTGTGCTGCATGTTCTATTTGTAAAAAGGTCAACACTTAGCAGCTTTATGACCCAAAAAAATACAACATGTAAAAATGATAACGTTGTCTTCACTCCTGCATGTATAAAATGTGTCATCCAATATGTTGGAAAAACAAGGAGAAGAGTTAAATTCAGAGTCAGAGTGCTGTCCGACAGCCTCCTGAATCACCTGTTGTAAGACACTTTGCAGCCCCCAGAGTGCAAGCTAACACATGTATGTATACCAGTGTGTATCAGTATGTGTCAGTGCTGTTGACCTGCTGCCAATTAGCTTCATGTATGTTCAATCAAGCCTTAAATGATTGATTAGGTGTACCTGCAAAGTAAATCAGGTTACAACAGGTGTTGAGGAGGATTTTTGTCCACTTGGCAAGGAGGTGCAGGGTAAAATGTAATCAGATTAAGACTGATGGGTTTAAATGTACGCATGAGGAAAACGAATGATTCATCATTAATTTGTCTCATTTGGAAGGCGACAGGCAAATATGGAACTTAATGGCAAATCAGGCACTGTTGACAGATTGTGTTAATCATTAATTATGTCTCTCGAAAAGTACATTGTGTTTATATTATATATATGATATAATATTGAATAGAACAGAGCCATCCTGAATGTTATTGGTAACACCTGTGCTTTGACTCAATCAAAATGTCTTCTGTGAAAAAGGCAACTCAAAACAGGCATTTTACCTGAATTCACAGCAGAAAAAGCCCAGATGTAACATGAGATTAATTATGGCCCCATTCCTTTTAGGTTTATTAGTAAACTCTGCCACTGAGCCAACATTCAACACACATCTCTGGAGCTGAAGCAGCTAAATGGAGTTCAGTTGTACTTAAATTTATTACACCTGCTTTTTCCTGCAGCAACATTTTGAGATGCCTGCTGTGAAAAAGGCCTATTGCTGACGCATCACACAGTTTTGAGGGTTTTTGATTACAAACGTGTCAATAAAAATTACTGCCACCGGAAATAACCAGTGGGCGTGATAATTCACCGTATTGATGCGAAATGAAAAACGATTGTCGAGCGGTGACTGTGTTTACCAGACAGCTGTCTCTGTTCACAGCACCGTGCAGTCAAAGTGAGCCTTTAATTCAGACCTGCTCTTTCATGTGGAAACTGACACCGTGTTAAAAAAAAAAAGGTTTGAGTTTCAATAACAGCTAATCCCTCTCTTCAAATGGAAAATCCACAATCCGTCCAAGCATTAATTCACACTCATAATGATTTCCTTTCAGCCCTTCTCTTTCCAGATGAAGCCGGCACTAATAGAGCAGCACGGCCACGGGTCAGTATGTCTCATTATGCTGTTACTTGCTACGCGGACTGACAGGATGATCATGATGCATCCAAACGCTGCCAAGTTGACTCACAGCCTCAGTGTTGATGTGACCCAGCTGGATAATCCCTGACCCACTTACTGCATCTGGATGTGACCCTGTCTGATATGCTGATCCCTGGCCGAGCCGCGCTCTACTGTATACCTCCTGTTAAATTAGCTGAGTACAAAGAAAAATACCTTTCGCTGTCAAAATGTTAACATTGGCGAGGGGGGGATTTTGCTGCTGTCAGATGTTGTGAGTGCTGTTACGTTTCTGCTACTGTGGTTGATTTTTTTTTTCACTGTGAGCTCAGGATGCTCCTCTTTAAACATAAACTTTTATAATAAAAGTGTGATACAGTCATGTTTAATTTGTCGGTGCAGTATTTCATGTGAGCTCTAATATCTCACTGAGAGCTGTGCGTCTCTTTATCCTTGTTAAGCCTGTGATGTTGTTTTTATCATCATTTCCATGTAATATATTTAAACAGAGCCTCTGTCCCAGCACATAATATTATACTTGTGATCGCTGCAACGTTAAAATTAGGACAGCAGCTAATGCTTATTATCACGATTGATTAATTTGCTGATTCTCATTTTACTCCATGATTCATTTGGTCTGCAAAATGTCAGAAAACATTTGACATTTAGAGTTTGTGGAACAAGGTTTGGCCTTCTTTTTTGGTAACATTTTTTAAAAAGGAAGAAGAAGAAAGTCAAATTTTCAACCTGTTTTTAATACTTACTGCAAACTAATGACATTCCCATCAGCCTCAGCTGCACTTTGTGTTTAGCACTGATTAGCACATGTTAGCATGCTAACATGATAAACATCAGCATTCTAATGCCTCTTGGATGTGTTGGCCTTCTTCATTGATGAAATCACTTTTCATTTTCAATTAATCGATTATCAAATAGTCGCAAATTTCCTGCCTTAACTAATGGACAAATCCTTGCAACACCAGTTGAAATAAATGGTATGATATTGTTATCAGGTGGCCGAATGTGCCACAAACAACATTTAAAAGATCATCACTGTCAGTTTGGATGCAGAAATCGACTATAAAAACAACACTTTTCTTCTTTATGATGATCCAAAACAAACTGCTCTTGTTCAGAGTTATGAAAGCCTGTAATAACAGCCTCTTTAAGGGTTTCAAAAACCTCAGAGGAAATAAGGAGGCTTATGCTGCTTTGATTTTGCTGAAGTCATCTGAGGCTTTAGCTCTCATTACAGCGTATTTCCTCGGCCTGCGGCCTCTCCCTTCAGCAGTTTGCTCTTCCTGCTGTCTCCGCTCCGCTGCCTGACAACAGCATGCGCTTTCAGTCCCTGCAGCTTACACGCTCTCACAGTACGGACGACTACATCAGTACTTCCCCGCATTTATATATTTATCTCTTAGCTCTCATCTGCTAAACTGCAAAACCCAATCTCTTCTCAGTGGCTAAGCTGTCTGGATATCTCTCACTTGTGACACTCACTCTCCCCCACAAAAACAAAGCCTCTTTAATCTCCACCGCTGCTCTTTATCGCTTCAACACGACAATGAAAACACGTTGCATGCATTGTGTCTTTATTATGAATGTGCTGCAGAAGTATAATATTCCAAGTGCCAGCTTATCTTTGTAATTTTTCAACTTCTATCATCATACATTAATGAAAATGCACAACATGCCAATAACCACAAAGATTATAGAAGCCTGGTGGCAATACAATGGTTGTCGGGAGGCTAGCCGACAGTTTCTGTGCCTACGTTAGATCATAACTACTTAACGCTAACTCATATCAACTAGAGAAGTATCACAATATTGAGATTTATATCTGCAGAATACACCAACTGTTGATTACAATTCAATTTACACATTAAGTACTAACAGAGGAAGAAATGCCGTATTAATCAATACAGAAAATTGTCTGCAGGAGTGAACTCATGATGAGAAATTGTGGCGTTTCTGTACATGATTCAAAATCCAAGGTATAATAAATTAGGAGAGTTTGATCCTTTCTTGATGAAACCCAGTTGTTTCAGATCACAGTGAGAATCACAGGTAGATAAAGATTAGAGGTTAGTAAAGGATACACAAGAGTTGTAATAATAATAATGATAATAATAATAATAATAATAATAATAATAATAATAATAATAAGACAGATATTAAAATTAGTTCTATTCATGTCTCATACCCATAAAACCATGGTCCCCTGAACCAGTTTTACAAATTAACCACCAAAAGACAGCAGCCTACGGTGCATGATAACAGAATGGGCGTATATTAAGGTGTTTGTTGCTGTTTTAGGGGTTCTTTCAAGGGTCAAAAAGGCCAGAATGGCTTGGTTTGAAAGCACAGGCTCCCTGTGGGCACAGACTGAGGCTCCAGCCACTACTTTGACTGCAATCACAAGCTATTTGATTTGTTAACCAAATAGTGACGCCCATAAGCACACAATACTACCGCCATCTATCAACTGTGGCACAGCACTTTGAGAGCGTCCCATTACGAAATCGTGTTTTCTGTTTCAAAATGATGTTTTACAAACATTATCAAAAGATAGGTTATAGATGACGTAGCATAATTAGCTTCACTGTAAAATGGATGTCTTAAGTATCTTGCTACAGTGTTTTTTTTTTTTTTTTTTTGTGAACATGTACCCTTTCCCCCCGGCTCACAGTGGTCAGCGGTGTTGAGAGGATAAACAGTGAAGGTGCAGCAGAGTTAAAACACTTTTGATGTTTCTCTCTACAACAGCAATTCTGTGTTGGGTCTTTACAAAGCAAACTTTCCCTCTAAATTCTTGTTTTTTGGCACATATTTTTCCTTGCAGTGATGACTGTGCCTTCTGCGCGAGACTTTCCATAATCCCTTCCATTCTAGCACCCGTAGCTCGTCCTTGGTAAGCCTCTTTTGCCACCCGTGCACTCACTCTCAAACACAAGATGCATGGCGGGGAGTCATGAGAACCACACAGCGGAGAGTCTGCGACGAAGAGGACACACAGTGATTCAAAGTGTTTCTTCTCTGTGAGGGAACAGGGTGAATTTCTGCTCCGTGGTTCCGATGTAGCACAAATCCCAGAGCCTCTCCACGTGTCCGAGGGGATTTGACGGCAAGCCTGAACTCTGATGCTGTCCGTCGTCGGTGCAGTGAACGATGGACTTGGCGGGTATTTTGTTGCTGACGCTGGGAGGCAATCCAGCCCGTTTCACGTTCTGTAACCACCTCCACTGGTCCCCCCATTTTCTAGTCCACCTTGTCTGAGTCAGCTCTGCGGGTGACGATGGGATTCTCGAAGAGCGTGTGTCTTGGTCAAGAATCGTTCTGAATGTGTTGACCAGAATACGAAGGGGCTGATTAGACTGTCTACTCCCTTCTCCATCTAACATCAGACGGACAAACCCACCCCCCCCCACCCTCCCACCCCACACTCAGAGCAGCATCATTTGCATATTTTATTTTCTTCCATTAGCAAAAAGGGATTTAAATGGATTACAGAAATATAAGTAAGCGCTGTATATCGGGTGCATATTTGTCACACATCCAGGTAATGACTAGGCGGTAAAGACGGTGGTGCAGGTGCGGGCCAGACGGTCAGTTGCCTTATCCAGTTTCATCCTGGGATGAAACTCAGGTTTTCACATTTACTAAAAAAAGAAAAGGAAGCATATTAGTTGAAGCTATATGTTACTGCAACCTAATATGGATGTATAAACTTTCACAGACCACAGAGGACAGTTAAATAATGAGAAAAACAAAGATTGCTGAGTCCCAGAGCCCTTAAACTCAGCTTGTGTGTACAATAGCTCTTCCAGTCATTAACTTAATTGGGACATCTCTTGCCTTAATGAGAGCCAACTGGGCGCAGGCGAACACAAAGTACAAATAAGTATCTGCTTGAACTGCAGCGGAAAGGCGAGGCATCATTTAACTGACTGACCCTTCATGCTCATATTTAAATATGAGACAAATGAGTCACTAAAAAGTAATAATCACTGATCTGTTATCACAATCCCTTTATTCGCCAGGTGCAATAAATGTACATTTATTTGTCTTGTGAGCACGTCAACAACTCACTGACATACATATATGTATACAAATGGTACAAGGACAACAAGACTTCACATTTTGTACAAGCAAACAGGGCAAGGCGTACAACAGACAGCAGACTACACTACACATATCACTCTACAGATACACACACAGCAGTCTGAGGCATGCAGTCGGTTACAGCTGGAGGCTGGAGGCCACCCATGCAAATGGAAAAAATATGTCATAAAATGTAGATCTGACTGATGCAAATGTGATTAATATGTTCTGATCTCTGTGTAGCGTTGATATAGTTCCTAAAGTGCCGCAGTGTGTAAAGACGAGTGCAGGCGTTCTAACTAGTGCAATATTATGCAAACATGGATGGTAAGAATATCAGTGATTACAGTCAGATTGTGCGAACATAGCTAAATATTATACTGTGATGGAGTAAATAGTGAGAGGAGCAGGTTTTTGGGGGACCAGTGGGATTGAAGAAAAAAAAAGGGAGAAGTTCAGGGGCACGAATCAGCTGTGCACTGGGGTTAAAAAAGGTGAGGTTAAGGTTTAAAGGTCAGATTTGGGACACTCACTGGCCAGGTTGACAATGCAGGCGATGATTATGACCGTCCCTCCTACTAGTGACACCATGGAGAGCATCTTGGCCACACGTCCCAGACGCACGGCACCGTCCAGGTTCCCCTGCTCGAGACTGTTCTTGGACTGAAGGAGAAGATTGAACCATCAGTTAGATTGAGTTTGACACGGATGCAAATTAAAAAAACCAAAAAAGCACTAAAAATCAGCAAAGTCGCATTAGAGCAACAAAACTGCTGTTACTGAAAATAGAATAAGATGTCAGAAATCAAAAGCCAGACAACAGAGCCTGTTCTTACCATGATGGAGTAGACAAATCCCACAATGTTGATAGGCCAGACGGGGCAGAAGCAGGCCAGCACGGACAGGAGGAGGTAGTCTTTAACTTTGGTCCGGTCCAAAGGCGGGTTGGTGGCGATGCTGGAGTGGCGAGAAAGTGACGGCCTGGGCGAGAAGGCGGTGTAGCCGATGGAGCTCGCCCTGCTCCCCTTCCTGGTCTTGTTGTGATGGGGGTACGAGATGGAGTGCTGTCGTCTGGGAGGGGAGGAGATGACTGGGGAGGTGCTCTCTGCAGGCGCTGGGTGGATCCCGTTACCTACGCATGAGGGACGAAAAGGACGAGCAGATGTTTGAAACACTGGCAAAGGGAAATGTGTGTCGACTCTCCCAGGAGCGCTTTCGTGCTCTGGAACCTGACTTGCTCTGAGTGAGCTGACTCAGCAGCTGTTTTACCCCCCCACCACACACTCCCTCCACCCGCTGCCTTAATATGAGGTCAAACTCAGTCACTTACTGTTCTTCAGCTTCTCGTTGATGACTATGACTAGCTCTCCTTTGGATTTGCTGCGGGGGGGCCTTGTGCTGGCCGGGCTGCTGCTGTGGATGAGTTGTTCGCCTCTGACTGGTAGGCATGGCTCAGAAATGGGGGCTTGGCTCGCCAGAGAGCCCTCCTGGTCCAGCAGCGATGGTTGTTCCTCCCCTGGCCAAATGGTGGGACATGGCATCATGTTCACAGCCATGCTGACATCAAAATGAGGCCTCTGTTTGTGGTCCAGTCCTGTGTGCGTGCAGCCTGTAGTTACACCTGGGGGGCAGAAAATGGTTTCAACAATGTTGGTAAACAGAAGCTGCGCCCTCCAATCGGCTTAGGGACTGTACAAAAATTATTCAGGTGGGCTGAAACAGGAGAGGATTGTGTATTTTTTCATTTTGCTGACAAAGGGGTTGTAACACCCCTCCCACTATCTTAGAGGCAGCCCTGGGAACCTCACAGGCTTGTTTGACATGGGAGGGTGGTCAGCATTTGACAAGGTGCTCTGAACAGGGGAGCGTCATTTAAGTTTTTCTCAGCTCAAAGTAAAAGTGTAAAGAGCATTTTAAAAGATCAAAAATGTATATAAAAGGTGTGTTTTGCCATATGAGGACAACAATCATGCATCTTTGCCATTAATTGTGGCATAGAAAGTGACATTCTCAGCCCTTGGATCAAAACTAAAGAACGGCTTAAATATTTGTGAAGCAGGGCACCGGACATCATTTTAACAAAGCTAACTCCATTCCTATTGTTTGATTTGGATGCTATGTGAAAATTATTATTCCATTAAAGAGAATTTTTAGTCTAGAGCCTTTAAATTGGCTTTAAACGGAGCCACGCTAAATCTACGTTAGCCGCTACTAGCATAACACACCAGGATCCCTGACTGAACTGTCAATGCATTGTGGGTAATGGAGGTGCCAGGTTTTGAGGAGGACGAGGGAATGTGTGCCATAAAAAATGCTGCATTATTTTTATTTTTATTTAGTTATGTCATTATTTACAGATCCTGGAGGGAGGGTCCTGCCTTTTTCAGCCCCCCCTCTCACTCTAATAACTTTAATACAGTCCCTAAATACATTGCGCTTCAGGCGATTTATAGAGTTTAGATCCAGGCTCAATATCACGATAAGCCTCTTTATAATCCCCCCTGACTTCAGATCACATGTATCCTCTTCCTTTTATCATCACTCCTCATGTCACGTTGAATTGTTCATAAACAGTCTCGTGGTAAACACATAAAGTACACGCATGTTCTGCTGTAAATGAGGCCTCAAAGCTCATATTAAAATAGCAGAGTAACACAAGAGGGGGAAAAAAAAAACAGGTCACAATGACATGAGGAGTACAAAGGCACGGCAGATGGAGGCAGGTTGCTTTGTAATGATAGAAGCGGCCATAGTCTCCGTGCAGGTGCGGACAGAGCGTTATTTCATCATGTGGTGTGTACACAGGCTGGCATATGGTGGTCGGTTGATGGGCACAGACAAAAGGGAAAAGGACAGAGCAGAAAAAAGGACGAGGACAAAGGAAAAACAGTCGGACAGACGAGTGAAGGAGGAGGAGGAAGAGGAGGAGGAGGAGGGTGGCTGCTTATTAATTAGCCTGCTGCTGCTGCTTGATTTGGATTCAGTGGATGTGGGCTCGCAGTGATAAGCAGGAAAAAAAAAAAACACACACACATGCACCTTGCATTGGATGCTTGCTTTTAAAGCAAACTGTGTGTGAATAGCACTAATCACTGATGGTGCTGTTTAGTATTTCACACCGACACACAGGGGAGGAGGACAGGTGGGAATGAAGATAAATCAAACTGACCTTTTTAATCCAGCGCCCGTCTCAACGCAGCCGGAGCGTCCCTGGTTTAGGCATCCTGCTAACGTTATGTTCAGGTGCAAAATAAAACCAAATATAAAATTCAGCTTCAGGCGTGACCAAACATCTCAAATGCAGCCACGGAGCGTTTGTAAACGTGCGCAGTTTTGTGTGAAATCCGAGAATATCCGACAGGGAAGCTGAGGAGCGGACGGGGTTGCTGTAGCGCCTGTTTCCAGCGCAGTGTGCTGGGATGGATGGGGAGTCTCCGGGATGGCAGGGCGGATCAGGGAGGAGGGGTGTGTGTGAAATGAAAAGTGAAATCCACCAGACTACGTGATGTGGGAGAAGGAGGAGGAGGATGAAGGGGATGCTGGATTATAGCATCCTCCTCCTGTTAAAAAAAAAAAAAAAAAAAAAAAAAAAAAAAAAACAGCTTCCAACACTGAATTTTTAACCGGTGATGGTGCAACAGAGCAGTCTGTGATTAGAGGTGTCCTCCTGTGTCCACCACGCAGAAGACAAGAGTTCACAGATGAGACCAATTAGGTTTTCAAACCAGAAACAGAGCTACT
The DNA here is from genome assembly GCF_051107435.1 of Chaetodon auriga. Taxonomy (NCBI): domain Eukaryota; kingdom Metazoa; phylum Chordata; class Actinopteri; order Chaetodontiformes; family Chaetodontidae; genus Chaetodon; species Chaetodon auriga. The sequence continues at coordinate 11,044,603 of NC_135093.1, forward strand.
CCCCAGAGACTGTGATTGATCCGAGAGACGATTCAGTTCAAAGCCACATGTGAAACGTGTGCCGCATTTATTCATGTTCATGGAATAAACACTCAAACATTCAATGCCATCAGAGACATTTATTTAAAAAAAGCAATAGTGCGCCATCAGCTGGAAGAGAGTAGTAATTACAAAAATATCATAAAACCAAGCAAAAACGACAATAGCTTCAGAGGGATGAACATTACACATGGGAAGGACAGAAAAAAATAAAAATAAATCATTTTCCCATGGCACTCAGGATGTTTGCCTGGAAAAAATAAAGAAAAGAAACAAACATTAGGACTGAGCAAGACCATCTGTAACGCTGCATAATGATAAGATAAGCACTTATTGATCCCCCAGAGGGGAAAATCTGTCTGGACCAAATTTCAGGGCAAACTATCCAATAGAGACATTTCACTCAAAACCACAAATGTCAGCCTAATGAAGCTGCTGGTGAAAAAGTCAGCAGCTCGCCAATACTAATAGGATTCATCTAGACCTTCATGGCAATCCATTTAATAGTTGTTGAGATATTTTAAATTGGACCAAAGCGGTGGACCTACTGACCAACCAACACATCTGATTACATGGCCCCGCCACTGGCATCGGACACAAAAACACAAATATCTCACTGAGGACATGACTTACCGTCATAAAGGAGGAAAACCTCTTTTCTGTCATACCCTCAACTTTTTTCAGATCATCCAACTGCAAAATAAATCGGACATAAAGTCACCAAGAGTAAATGAAAATCTACAACTATCAAATGCTGAAAAACATCAGAAAAACACAGAAGACGAGGCGCTGTGGGGCGAGTTACACGATAAAACCAGACCTAAGCTCGACATCTTCTGCACCAACCTTTGTGAAGTGACCGTGGATTTCCCTCCAGCCCAGGATAAGCTTTGCCTTCTTGTCGCCAATCTGCTGCAGACCCTTCAGCTCTTTGAGGGAGCCTGAATTGAGAACCTGTAGGATTTTCTGTCTCGACTGCTCCAGCACTGATGTGTCCAGTTGGGACTCCCAGCCATTCTCCATTATGTTCTCTTTACCATCTGGAGGCTGAAAGGAGAGGAGATAGATACAGTTTAAAGACTGCATTTGTAAATTTACAATAGGCATTTTGTACAATTATAGAAAACAGTACATGAAAATCTATTTCTTAATGTCAACATTTATTTGTCTATATTGGCCTGAAAAGGACGTTAATTTTGACCTAATATATTTGAGACTTGCAGTGTCTGCAAGTCAAAAAAACAAATTGAAGCTAATGCACTACGTCAGCTCCTTCCTGATGCTTCCAATTCTGCAGATATGTCAAGCTAAGCACAGCACAGCACAGTCAGGGCTCGGATGCTGACCTCAACCTGGTCTGAAAGCTTCCTCTCTTTCTTCTTGACGCAGACAGACTGCTTCTTGACCACTGCAAGCTGCTGAAGAGGCTGCAGCTGTGACACTGATTGGAAGGAAACCACATATACAATTAATGTTAAATTCATTTAATGCTACACATTAGAACACAATCTGTTCAACAAAGAAAACATTCTCACTGATGGGGGTTGAAACATAATACCTGAAACCAAATTTGGACTTGAAAGAGTCTGAATTTCATATTTTGTTTCAAACTAAATGCGTGAGACAGGTACCAAGGAAAGTTTATCTGGCTCAATCTCCAAGCTGCTGATGGTGTAAAAATAATTCCTCCTCATCGTCATTTGATACATTCTCTGGCTCCCATATTGTGCACTGAGGTCTTGCATCACCTTGCAGCACATCAATAGCTCCAGTGATACAACAGAAAGAATGAGTGAGTAACATGAAGAACAGAGGTTAAATTTAAAAAAAAAAAAAAAAAAAGTTTTTACAAAGTCAATCTCCTCATATAGTACTTCCTCATTCCTGATACATCTATGGTCTTAATATGGTGGTTCTCTGCGTAAATTCATTGAGTTACAATCACACCTGAAATGAATTTGATCGCTTCCGACTGACCTTGAAGGGGTTGGACCACTGCCTGCTGCTTATTGGGCTTTGTGGCAGTTGACTGTTTTTTGAGCAGAGGTGCTGTGTTGTTCTTGAAGCCAGGCTCCTGTTTGTCGTGGGACTTTTCTCCAGCCAATAGCATGGCCTTGCTCTCAAACTCTTTCTGCTTCTCTTTGAGCTCCTGTGTGGGTGCGAGGAGGGGAAGAGCAATCAAATAGAGCTGATCGATCAGTATTAAGATCTGGTGGTATCAGCGTGTGGCAAATCACATACAGATGGAAGAGACAAACGTTGGACCAGGTGCAGATAGAAATGTTCAAAAACCCATAATATATGCAGGATTTCACATAACCCCCTCACCCACCCACCCAGATGCAGGCGTGTGTTATCACCTGGATCTCCTTGCGAGACTGAGCCACATATTTCAGCATGCTGAGTCTGTCTTTGTCCTGGCAGCTCAACATCAGCTTCTCCAGAGCTATTAATCTGTCCATCACTGACGGTTCTGACACGCTGAAAGAAACAAACAAATCAATACTGTGAAAAGTATGTGGAGGGGGCGGCGGTGTGGTCAGGGGCTCTGAAATGCACTCAGCAGTCGAAAGGTTGTCATAAGTTGCCAAGATTCATAACTCATGCAGACTTAAACACCTAATAACAGATGGCAAGAAAGCTGTGCTTGTATCTCTCCTGAAGAGATCTCAGTAGACACAGCAGCTGTAGCCAATGGGAGCACTGCAGAGAGAGTTGCTCTCAGCACAAGCTATAAAATCTTGGCCCACACTAATTTGAGGCTATGGTTTAAGTTGCTGTTGTATGAATTGAATTTGATGCGGTAACAGTCAAACATCACAGTTCTGATTAGCCAGACAAATAATAAGTCTGTGTGTGGGTGCGTGTTGTCTTTAACCTGTGAAAATGTGTGGAGGGTGAGGAACTGTCTTGTTCGGTTTTCCTCTCATCCTTCTGCCTCTTCTTCTGTGGCTCGGTGCCAGACCCGCGTGCCTCGTGGTCTTCTCTGGCCCGCTTCACTGGAGATGAAGGCAGAAGGGAAATTAACAGTTTAGTATTCCGTGCACTCCAGCAACACTGTTTGTGGGCTTCTCTAGAGTGTAAAGCAATTCAGGCGAAGATGGCAAGGCTGCATTGCGGTGCCTGAATTAAGGCCAAGGGAAGAACAGCATCAAAAATGTATTTAAGACAAACCTTTTGGAGACAAAAATGCATGAAAAAAGCAAACTTTTACATCCAGATAAGACATTCATCATGCCAACAAACACTTGGCTAGTTATCATATTCTGGCATGTTCTGAGATGGGACATGGGTGCCCCCTACTGGCCTTAGATCAAACTGTCAGCATCCTCTCCTCTGCCTATTCCATTTATTTCTACACTGACAAGCCCCCTGAAAGGGGGGAAAAAAGTGCATTTTTCAGGTTCGCTGGTGGAGTCAGCTGTCAGTGCACCAAGGCTGAGTCCTTACAGTGGTCAGAACCCGGTGGTTCGGCCCTATCAACATTTCCTGTCCTCTCTCCAGCTGTCACTATCACAAAAACAACAGAAATAAACACCAAAAATTCAGTGCATTTCTCTCTGTTTCACTCACCTGGCAGGACAGGCACAGCCATAGTTTCACGGGTGAAGGGCTTGTTCACAATGAGCTTGGACTTGGCAGCAAAGTTGAGTGCACTAAATGTATCAAAATAGTATTTGTACTCGGGCGCAATATTGGTGATCATGACGGAGTGTGCTGAGCCGCCCAGAGAGTCCTGTAACAGTCGTGTCAGTTTACTGTCTCTGTATGGCACGCGGCCGGTTGTGCCGGAGTTGAGAGAGTCCACCACTTTACTGAGTGTGAAGAGAGACAGGTTGATGGCACCGCTCTCCTTCAGACGGATGCCCTGGTTGCCAGTGCGCCGGTTGTCCTCAGATCCGGCCAAGTCGATCAAGTACAACTTGCCCGTTTGTTGTCTGTGGGGCAGCGCGCGCTGAGTGCGCACAACCTAGATCAGTGAAAAGATTGAGAAGCAATGACACAAAGGTCAAACATGATAGAAACACGGGGGAGGGAGAACAAGAGAAATGAAAGGTTAGATGAGGCAGCGAAGGAGGGTCACGTTTATGATAAAGGATAGGAGGAAAGGATACAGTTAGGAAAAGGCACCACTATGTTTCTCTCCCAGAATAGTCCCAGAAAGCCCAGAGGTTGCTAACAGGAGTGTTGCAAGAGAGAATTGATATCAGCACCAGCTACCAAATCCTGGCCTACTGCTCTGAGGCCACGACCTGTTTAAGATGCTGTTTGAATGTCCACCGACACCCATGCACAGACCAGTTGAATGAGCAAAACAGAGCAACTTTCAAAAAGAAGTATAATTGAACGTGTAGCCTTTTCCCATGAGCCGATCAAATTACGCATCAAACCTTGAGGAGGAGGACAGCGTGACTGCGGCTGGAGCGCTGGTTGAGTTTGGTAGAAGCTGTAGTACGATTGAGGCTGGCAGGGACAAAATGTTTGTCAAAATCTGAGAAGCATGTGATGGTTGTGTGAGTGAGGCCAGGGATGAGGATGTTCTTGTCCTTATCCTCTCTGATCGGCAAATCCTGGGAGTTTGGTGATAGAAGATCAAGTACCTGACACAGAGACAGAAGGAGGTGTTGATGGATGGCACGACATGCAAGCTATTGAAGTTTTTAAAGATGAAGAGAAGTTTGGGGACATCAGGAAGGGAGCAGAGCTACTGTATGAGGCAGGTTTAAATTAAATTGAGAAGAGTGTAGTTTTTCTAATGACACGATGATATGGCCCCAGGTACACGGGGGGTCATGAGCAGTGGAGCAGTGAGGAACTCTGTGCTGAAGTGTAACTCATGTATCAGTGGTTTGACAACTAAAAAGAGGAGGGTTGGGTGGAGACTGGGTTTGCCTTGGTCATTTACATGATAATGAGTTTGGTCCTCATTAAAAAAGAGAATTTATCCTTGTTTATTCTGAATATTTAAACACACACATTCCCCCCAAATCAAGTATTTCTCAACAACTGATCAACAAATGGCTCATTTTAAGATGAACATGCACACAACATGTTAATGCTGATGCGTGACTTTTCTCAATTAGTACCACAAATGCCAACTTTCAACGCTCTAACGCTGACAGATACATTGCTCTAATGGCACAAGTTATAAAATGGGCTCAACTTTTAAACTAAGGGCAACAATCTTATTTCATTCTTTCACTTTCTTAAGCATGGACAGAAAACAAGAAACTACTGGGCCATACTATACTGTGCATATAGCCAATCATTCATACCTTCTCATTGTAAATTTCCAAATAAGACATGCCAATGCTGTAGTCCCATCCTTCATCCTCATCCTTAGCTTTGACTAGATTGAAGACCTCGCGAACAGCTCGGGGAATCACGCCTGGCTGATCTGAACTGCCCAACATGGTGTGGGTTTTACCTGTAAAAAAGGGTGGTGCAAGTTAATGGGGGGAAAAATGTAGGAAATGGAGCAAATTATATACCAAAAGAAGTGAACTTTAAGAGTAAACCATTATAGAAGGACAGAGAGATTGCTTGACAAAACAGATGAATTCAAATTACTGTGACTGGTGACTTCCGAATATCAAACAGTAATAGTCTAATCTAAAAACCTACTGTTTATATCACATTCATTCATACCATTGTGCCTTGATTACTGTCTTTAATATGTAACCAAGTATTCAAGGTACAAGTAAACAATATGTAACATACCAGCCCCTGTTGGTCCGTAGGCAAAGACACTGGCATTCTGTCCATTTAGTATGTGTGGTAGAATGGGCTTCACTGACGACAGGAAAACCTCTTGCTGAGTCGTTTGCTCACCATGAAAAGCATCAAAGCTGAAAAAGGATCACTTTTAGAATTTATTGCTGAATAATAATTAGAGACATTAACAATACAATCATTGTGAGATGAAAACCGTTAAGTCACGCTGAGGACACTGACTGGTATTTGACTGTTTCTGTAGCGTTCCTCCAGTTGACTATTTCCAGGTTTTGTGAGTCCAGGCCTCTGACACACAATCCCTCATCTTTCTCATCTTGAATGCCCATACAGGGTCGCAGACGAACCGCTACCCGAACCCTGGTCGTCTTCTTGTTTCCTCCATCTGTCAACGCCACACGCTGAGCCATGTTTAAAACAAACGCCTGGATAATAACATAAACCAAGTTAGCAAAGCATAACTTAACGTCAAGCTGGCTTTTACCTGTGGAAAGTGTCATTTAAATAATGCAGATCATTCACAGAGTCATTAGATTTCAAATGCCGATACCCCTCGCACAAAGCACTGCAATATTGGGGAAAGTTTTACTCAATTAACTAACGTTGTAGCTTTAATCGGCTAATAACAAGCTAGCTACGCTGCTAACGTTAGATAACTGCCTATACATTAGCTTACTTACGTTAACGTTAATTAACTTTACTTTTCGACCTAGCTTGACTAAAGTTAGTTACTCATTTGCCGACCGAGTTACTAATGTTCGGTTGGTGCTTACCGATACTATTTGCCGATTCCTTGAATAAAACCTGTATTATTCTCCAAGTTTCAGTTTTAGCAACATAGCGAACACTGTCTTTTAACAATGGCGGCCGAGTCCACGAAGCATCTAACCGAACACTTTTCAAATGAGGAGCGTTGTAACAGGAAACGGCCATCAACCAATCAGGCACACTGGCGCCTCTTTGACGTCTGCCGTCCTAATTTTCCAAGATGTAATCATGCACCGAATATAAAAGTCGACACTATGCTATGTAAGCATATGTGTACACCTTTTGAAATAAACCAATAACATGAACAGTGAAGGAAAATATGTTTACTCAAATTTCGCTCAGCATGCTTGCAGACCTGTTTGCGGTTGCGCTCTGCGCAGGAAGTCGTGAGAAAAGTAGATCTCTAGCGCACACATTAGCTGCTGTCCACCAATCGCGCCGTCGGTGGACTATCCATGTGATGTTTAATCAGTGGAAATGCGCAGTCCAGCGGAACCAAACACACCGTCACTCAGTTCTTCTAATCCAAAATGGCGCTATGTTTACGTCTCTACATGACCGTTTATTATCCCTAGCTAGCCTCACGGAGAGCTTTGGTGATGTTATTCACAAGTTTTAGCCACAACACCAGTGATCCACGATAAACCGGACGTTTGCTAATGACAATTGAAGGTATGTTACTTAAGTGTATTTTGCTGTGTAGAGTTAGCTGACGGTAAGGCCTGGCGTTAGCTAGCTAACTTAGTTCAGTCAAAGAAGGGCAGGTCACGTTTGATTTACAGAATGGTAAGCAGTCAACGAAGCCACAACATCAACAGTTATCGTTGTGCTACCTGTTATAGACTTGATGTTATTCTCAGCTAGCTCTTCCAAAGACACCTTTCTTACACACTTAGGGTTACTTGCAGTCGTGTGTCTTTTCCCACAATGCTTGTGTTTTGCAGCTCCGTGGGTTTAAAGTTGACCAGCAGCAGTAGGAAGGATGCAGGCTGAGGCCACAGACTCTTCGCTGAGCGAGGGCATAGAAGCTCTGGGTGTGAAGGATACAGAAAAACCTGCAGCAGTCGAAGAGGAGGGAGGCAACACAGAGCAACAAGACACGGAGATGACTGCGGCCACAGAGGAGGACACAGAAAGCAAGGATGGAAAGGGTAAGTCCACCGAGACACAGAAACAGGGACAGAAAGCATCTGCAGATACACATTAACAAAGCTCACATAAGTAAGCAACAGGTTTTACCATTAAGGGAAAAGTACACATGGATTGATTAATATTTAATGTGACAAAAACCAGCATGAGTAATGTAGGCAATAACACAAAGTAATTAACCGTAACTGGCAGTAAACTATAACTGCTTATGTTAAAATATGCAGGTTTGGAATAAGTGTGAAGTGTAAAGAGCAGAAAACGCAACAGGGTATAACCAATTATGTATATATAGATGTAGATATATAACATTCTACAGTATGTAAATATAAATAAGGTGTAAGTTAAGCGATATCAATCATGCAAACACTGAACATGTTCAATTCATCACTATGTGTCAGTTTAAGAAGTTGTTCTCACTAAAAAAAATTTATTTGTAGAATGTATAAATAGTCGCCTACATATCATGAGTTACTGAGGTGTTATAGTTCTGTGTGATGCATAACGAAACCAGGTTGTACTGTTATTCCCAGCGTGGATTTTCCTTTCACTCAGCAGCTTTTGTTAAACTGCCTTTCTACACATTTTTTCTGCCTTCTCAGACAGAGACACAGATGCAGCGGAAGGAGAGGCATGCAAGGACGAACCTCAGGCAGACGCTGGGGTGGACGGCGAAGACGGAAAGCAGGCGGCAGCCGTGGACGGCGAATGGGAGCTTGCATACAGCGACGAGGAAATGGAGGACCCCAAAAACTGGATGCCCCCTCCTGCTGAGATCAAAAGACTCTACGAGCTCCTCGCTAAAGGGGAGATGCTGGAATTGGACTTTGTGCCCCTTCCTAGGAGGCCCCCTACACCTGAACGTACCCCCTCACCTGACAGAGACGATGAGGAAGAGGCGGCGAAGGAAAGGGAGAGGGAGGAGAGAGAGCGCAAGTCAGTTTTACTCTTTTCATCATATCATATTTAGTTTGCGTACTAGTACTGTGTGGTAACTTCCTTTTTTCCCCCTAGGCCTCCAACTCCTACTGAGTTTGACTTTGATGATGAGCAAATGCAAGCCACTCCGAAAAATGCCTTCATCAACAGACGCAGAACACCAGGTGTGACGGGCAGTAATAACTCATGATATTCTCAAAGCACAGTTCACGCGATGATTTGGTGGTTTTTTGGAAATCCGGTTAACATTTTTTCCTTCCCTCCCAGGATCTTCAGCCCGCTCCTCTGTGAAAAGGGAAGCCCGGCTGGACAAAGTACTGTCAGACATGAAACGCCACCGAAAAATCGAGGAGCACATCATGCGCACGGGTCGAGATCTCTTCCGGACCGAGAAGAAGCTGGAGGAGGCTCTGTCTCCAAACAGCCAGAAGGAGCGGGAGAAGGAGAGGGAACGAGACAGCAACCCCAACACCATCTTCTCCCCGAGACAGAGGAGATACTGACGCAGTAAGAGATGAGGACTTGCCCAGAGGCAAACGAGGCCAAGAGCTTTCAGAGGCTTTCTCAAAACTTGAATTTTTTAATGTAACGAGTTTTGTATGTTTTCTATTTGTGTTTTGTATATTGGCAATAAACATTTAAACCCTGGAGAATGTTAGCTGATCTGTAATCAGTATGCACTAAGGGTGGATGATTTGGAGAGAAAATCCTCTGTAACAGCATATGATTGTGTAGAAAATTACATGCTTGGGATGTATTTCTGGCTAAAGCAGTCAGTCAAATACCAGGCACGTTATGGTACACCGTCACATTTATGCAAAAGTTGTATCAAAAAAAGCAATATTGTATAGTTGTGCTCATTGATGCACATTTCCCACAATGGCCTACCACCAGTGGTGGAATGCATTTAAGTACATGTACTCAAGTACTGAACTTAAGTACCAATTGATTGTACATCGCAGAGGCCAATGTGGTAGTGTTTTACTCCACTAACATTTGTCTGACAGCATTAGTTTCTAGTTACTTCTCAGATTTTTGTCCGCCTTTCCAGTGAAATCCATGTAGCTTCTGATAAACTGAAGGATGAAATGTTCCTTTTTGGCTTGAGAAAAGCTAAAATAAACTATTTAAAACCCCTCTTGGAATAGCTTGAAAATCCATCGTCATAAAACCGGAAACATTGTTTTTCTGAGCTCATGAAAAATTGACTCTTTAGAGACTTGTGGTTCTCAGAGGGCGGCGACACTACAAACATCTGATGATCTTCCTTAATATGAAGCACTGCTGTAGATAAAACCACCAAACTATGAAGAAGTTGAAATTAACTCCATTGAACATCTACAGCAGTAAAACACATTCAAGCAGCAGGAATATTAATAAAAAACATAGTAAAACACTGGCACGGACTGTTTCTCTGCAGATTGAGCACTTCCACTTTTGTACATGAACTAATTTAAGCAGGTAATACTTTGACATTACTCAGGTTTTGAATGCACGACATAGTTTCAGTGTGATAACAGTACTTTTACATGAGTAAAACACATCTAAATACTTCTTCCACACTAATGAGATACTAAAGAGATATCTATCATACCAGAGATTGTCTAAGACAAAACTACACTGAGACAATAGAAAGTCATCTAATGTCAGTGTGCTGACGTGCTGTTGGGATGGAATTCTATCCTTGCTGATTGTTTTCCTCACGATGTGTGATACTCCCTTTGGAAAAAAGCCCCTTATAAGCTTTTTCATACTGTAGTAAGTCATCCAGGCTGAGGTCAGTGCTTACAGTTTAACAGATGGTTAAGTGTTGAAATCATTCTAGAAATTCTTGGATTCTGGTGCCCTCTAATGGCTCACTTTTACCCCATGATGGAGCAGCCATGTCCAAATTCCCAAACTAGGTTAATAACTTGAGAAACAGCATTTGATAAATTCTTCGGCTCAACTTGGGGAGAAAAAAAAAAAGACTGGAGGCAGGCTCAGGACAGAGAAGTATATTTTAGCTAAGATTGAGTAACAATACAGCCTTCACATAAGGCTCAGAAGCATATAGTATATGTATGCATAAATATGCATTCAAAACCACAAACCAAATAAATAAATAAATAAATACTTACAAATAAATAACAAGCATTTTTGTGGAATATACAGTACACCAGTTGAAATGTTTTAGTATTGTCAAGAAGCAGTACCTTATGAACTCATGGAACAGGGGAATGGATATTCTGTGTTCAACATGCCCACAGTTGTCCAGATGTTTTGGCACACGCTGCCCTGTGTTACTGGTTTCTAAGCTTTGTTTCGTTTTTTAATTTTTTTTAAAGACCTTTTTCCAGGACAGTGAAGCTGCTTTAACAGACATAAAATGATAAAACTAGACGGTCTGTTCATCGGTTTATGGAACCTGTGGTTCAATGAATCGAAGCAAATCATACAATTTAAAAGCTTTTAGGAATTCGTGGGCTTGATGACGGTTAAAAAAAATAATCATTAAGATGAGTTGCCATGGACAAATGTGCTGCATGTCAATCACAAGGGAATGCTTCCCTCCAAGATGACTTTTCACGTTTGTTTCCCTTCAAACTGCAACATCAGCAGTCCCCTAACAAAGCTATAAATACTCACATCTCATGGATCCCTTAGTGAAATATTCCAGCCAATCAAATGGATATTCTGAGATTCACATCAGCACCAAACTTTAAAAAAAACAAAACAAAAAACAAACACATGAAAATTCATTTTCAAAGCGACTGCTACTGTGCATCACTTCCTTGAATGCAAAAAACACTTGTGTTGTGATACCAGTACATGGAATGAGGTCATATCTACACTGAAACGAGAAGCGCTGCCGTAACCTGCGGGGGGAGGGGGCGGGGGGCGGTTGTGTACACTAAGCTGTAAAACAGTGAAATGTTTGGTTTTAATGCCGAAATGTTAAAAAAAAAAAAAAAAAAAAAAAAAAAAGATGCAGAAATGAGACAAAAACCTAAAACGAAACACGGAAAATCAACATCGGCCTAATACTGACATGGAAATACGGACAATTTTACATCTGCTATGTACACCCATCACATTTTTCTGTCTGAAGCAGCCTCGTCTTTCTCCTCTGAGGATACGAATAAATAAAAACGGAAAGAAACTGCAAAGAATGGGGGAGATCGGGATAAGGCAGCAGAATACAGTCTTATGAGAGTCTCTCCCTTCTAAAGGTGAGCCAGTCTGCAGGTTGGTTACATTTTGTTAGAGTGACAGTGACTACATAGAGGATACAGATAATAAACACTAACAAGTCAAAATACTGCTTAGCTGGGATTTTTTTTTCTTTTTTGAAGGTCTTCTTCATTACTAAACTGAATCCGGCCTTCCGTCTACAGCAAATGTACTAACATACAATATAATACATTCCTATTTTCCTGCTCTTCCTATACCGTGAGGCAGAGAGGACTGAATTTGATCTACATGAGGGAAATCGCCACCTATGCTTGCTATACATCCAGGCAAATTCCTCTCAGGTCAGTGCATGTTCCTATCTGTCACGGTGCCTGATGACATCTTTACACTGAGTGCACTCTAGTTTCCTACAAACTGAGCAGCTGAAGTACTTGATGGCCACCAACCAACCAATTAGCTGTTAAGAGTTTGGCTGATGGACGTAAACACTTCAGCACTATTTGAGGCCATCGTCTGTAGCTTTCTCCATATTGCTACTTGTTTCAAGTCTCACTTTTCCCCTCATAAGCTTTTTTTTTTTTTCCTTTACATACTCATTGGTACATTCGCCTTCCTTTTCCCTCCCCACCCTCCCCCTCCACTCTTCTCAGTGAGTGGCCAGCTCGGGCTCTGTGGAGCGCGCGCTGTAGCCATTGGAAGGCTGGGGCAGTGCGTTGCCATCCGTCTGGAGCTCCTTGGCTGCAGCTGTACTCGCATGTGGTCTCTGAGAGCGGGAGGAGCCCATGAATAGTCGCAGGGCGCCCCTGCAAATTAGGGAGAACCAGTAGAGCTGTGGAGCCATGAGCAGAGCGGCGCCGAGGTTACAGTGCCAGGGCACCGTGAGAGGAACCATGTGGAAGGGAATGGACGCGTACCTGGATCCAGACGGAGGGAGACATAAAGGATTCGTAAGCGCGTGTTCTGAGTCTCGGTTCCATAATCCATGAGGCAGACATCACGAGGCGTGCGAGTTAGCGACCCAAGCTCAGCAAGACAGCAGAACATGAGAAAACAGAGATGGAAAGACAGACATACCTTCCATAGACGTAGTAGAGGTAAGGGAAGAGGAGGACTCGACAGATGAAAAAAGTGATCAGCATAAGAGCCCCATTCACTTTGTGCAGGAGAGTGTGTTGCTGTTTGTACTGAGAGCGGGAAAAAAAAACAAAGGGAGAGGTAGAGAGAGAGAGAGAGAGAGAGAGAGAGAGAGAGAGAAAGAGAAGCAAGCAGTACAGTTTGGTGAAAGCTGTTAATCTTATTTACCATTGTTATATTGTTAATACTAACATTGTTATATGTGTTAAGAATATCTGCACGGACTGATCGAGTGGCGAGGGGAGAGCGCGGGATGCCATGCAGCTGCTTGATTTCTACAGGAGGCGGTGAAGCTTTTCTTTTTTTAAATCCTCATTTGTTTACAGCGGATGAGTTCACTTATCTTCAGCAGTCAACCTGCGTCCGCGAGATAACGCTGAGGACAAGTTTACACACATTCCGCTAAAAAAAAAATAAAAAAAAAATTAAAAGATTTTCCACTTGCCCATTCTCTAGTCTCATATCCGAGAATTACACGGCAGCCCATCAACAAACACTCTTTTGTTTTTTGTTATTCATTGTTTTGTTTTTTCTTGGCAGATGCCATTAGTGCCTAGTTTTCCGTAGCACACAATGCTATTTGCTGTTTGCTTCCTAAACCCAACCGAGTAGTTTAGATGCCAAAACCCAACCAAACTGCAGCTGAAAACTGAAAATACGAGTAAGAAGAAGAAGAAGAAAATGAAAATATTAAGTCTAAAAAAGAAAAGTCAGCAATGAGTTTTACTTTCACAGGGGACTGGAACCCCAATTTTACCAGGGTCAAAGTCCTGTGCTCGACCCCTTAATCCACCATGACCACGTTCCTCTGTGAACTTTGTCACTCTTTATGCTACATCACCTGATGACAGGTGTAAACAGCCGAATAGCTGCCGTGTGACTATTCCCACCCGGGTGCAAACAGACAATCTACAGGTATAAGAGGGCGGCTCTACGAGGTCACAGCTTTTAGCCCCACTGTTGTTTATCACATGCACTGTTGTCATGGACGGGAGGGGCAGGGTGTTGAGTGGTAGAGGGTAGAAGGACAAGCTGATACTGTATCTGCTGAATATCCAGTCTAAATACTAGGGGCTATATTCAGAAGCTAACAGCTGTAGGAGTCCCGGATGGGGGACGAGCAGTAAGCAGTGGAGGGGCCACGTTCACCCGGACACTAACACAGTGTACACACATCAACACAAACTAAAAACAAAACCGAGTGGTGGGGGGTGGGGGGGTGGGGGTACAGCTCCTACAGCATGTATCCAAACAAACTGTGTTACCAATTAATGACTGATGTTTCTGACAGTGCTGTTCGTGTGAGACACAGTCAACAGGAGCCGACGGGCATGAGGCTGCATGCCGGGAGTGACCGGAAATACATTCTCCATTGAATGAAATGGGGAAGAGAGAAGTGGAGAGTGCAGAGGAACTTTAGTGTGACACATGCACATGCAACGAACGCACGCCAATCTCTTGTGAACCACGACACTTACCTGGATGAGGATTTTTCCTAAGCAGACAGACGGAGTGCTGAGCTCAGCCATGAACATTATACCCTGGAAATAATCTCCCTTTCCTTGTCGCCAAAACTAGAGAGAGGAAAAGAGGTTGGTTATTTGTCTGGGATGCAAAGTGAAATGATTTCTACTTGTGCATGGCGTTTTCATGTCTCCACCGGCAGCCTGGACACATGCTGAACACTGACCTTTGCACAACTTGAAAAATGTCTGCGATTGAGTTGCAGCTTCTCTCAAAGTACACTGTTAAAACTTCTCTGATTTAACTGGATTGTTTTAATTAGTTTAAGCATAATGAGGTTATGTCACGCTTCTAATCCCTGTGTTTACATGCACACACAGCTAGAATGCACTGCCAAGGCGATAAATGCCTATACAATTCAGAGCTGAAGCAATCAGTGTAATTGCTTATCAAAATAGGTGCCAATGAATCTCCACCCAACAGAAAGAGCAATGTGTGACAGTTACCACAGAGACGGGGAAGCAGACGGTGACCATGACAACATGGTGCAGCACCATGAGGAACTCGCGACGCAAGTAGCTGGTCAGCGCTGAGCTCATGTGCCGGGGTGCTGCCGAGGGCTCCTCGTGCCCTTTGACCTGTAGCTTGTACCAGTAGCACATAAACATTGCGTAGATGTCGTACACGAAGTAGGGAACAGCAAACATGATGTAACTGCAAGTCAGCCAATGCCTGTGTAGAGAGGAAGAGAAGGCAGCTTTTAAAACAGGAAAAAAAGAGGACCTATCAATTAAAGAGCATGAGCAAAGAGTTCAGTCACACAGAGCTGCGTGACCAGCAACAACACAACTTTTCTAATTGCATGTTTGCCTGTTAGGTTGGTAACTAAAACAAGAACATTTGACTTATCTATGAAAACCAGTGCAGTTACTACTCTCAAAAAAGAACATCTTTTCCCCTCTGCAACCCAGAATAATCTCAGTGGAACCCGTCTCACCTGAATTTACAACCATCTAAAAAGAGCGATTAAATGCTTGAGGCAGTTTTAAGGAGAAAAAACTTCAGGGATAGCTGAACTAAAAACTGATTATATACAGCACCTGAAATCACATGACAAGGCATCAATATCCAATTAAATTTTTGGGTTACATTTGTAGCTGATGTATGACGAGAAGTCCAAATCTCCTGCAGCCTTGACCTTCCTGACAGCTGACATGCTACACCCATTGACAGACAAGACATGCTGGGCAAATGGGCTGCAAAATATTCTGATTAGCATTTTTTGACTTACTGGTCCTCAATGATGTCCTCGCAGGAAGAAGCAATGATGTAGCCAGCTGAAGAAGCCATGACTGCCTGCACTGAAGACACCAGCCTGGGAGCAGAGAATAGCACGTAAACGAATGTATTTCTCATTAGCCAATGTGGTGAAACCTTTTATACTGTTTAGTGAATGCATGGTAAGAAAGCAGTGGCCTTACTCTTGCACGCAGAAACAATACAGCTGAAAACAGCAACCGGTCATACAATGTCATGCAAAAAACTGCATGAGCCTAAAACTAAAGCAACTTGGATGGAACTTTTGGCAGCACACTGTTGTGCCCCTATAAGAAATGTGAGTGTAGAGTGTCAGGATGACACTGAAAACAATGTTTTTAGAAGGTCTCACCTGGCAGATACAATGACTGCATCTCCTTCGCTCCACCTCAGTGCTGGGATTGTCTTCAGGCATTGTTTGGACAGCAGGAAAAGGCCTGGAAAGAACACAGACCCAGCAGCTAGGATGGTCAGCATGGTCCCCGGTGATCTGTCTGAGAGGCAAAAAGTGCAGTGGGCAATCTGGTCCTTGAGATCCGTTGCTCTTTCCCCTCTGTGAAAAACACAAAATATCAACTGGTGAACAAACAGTTAGCATTGATCTATACAGTGGCAAGTCCCATGAGTACACATTTGCCTGTGCTTACCTAGATAACAAATAAAGCAAATTATCAAAGTCCAACATATGTGGCAATACAGTATTCTAGCTCCACTGAAGGTCTGGCCATAAGCATAATAAAGATGAAGGGGGTAGATGGCCGGGGTATCAAAGACAGTCCAGCACAATGTGGAAAACAGCTTTATATCAATGTTGAAAGAGGGCAGTGCATGGGATCAAAAGCGGAGGGGGGGCTATATAAATGCTGAGCACAGGGACAGAATATCTGATAGAAGGCCCTTTTGTGCAGCATGCTGCCCTGTTCATCTGATGACATCGTAAGCATTATTCACTTTCCCATTTATTCCGACGGCGACCGTGTGGTAGTTCAATGCGGTTTAGCAGCTTGCTTACACTAAACTAGCTGACTCATTAAAAAGTTGGAAGTCCATTAGCAAAATACGCATTGCGCTATTTTAAAATCCCGAACGTCGAAAATATTGACATGGGCATAGGCTGCTGGTGCTCATAGTTCCTGGCAACAACACCAGCTAATGATATTTGTCTGGAAAACGAATTTAAAGCCACCGGTGGCAGGTAGCAAACCAAATAAACGAATGGAGACCGGCTGTAGGTTGACATATAACGTCAACTAAACTAATCTCATATGGACGCTGAGCTACCAACCAAACTGTTAATGCTAACGTTACCTTAAAACGACTTTGTCTAAATTGTGCAATGCTTAGTTCAAGAGCACATGTCAAAATCACTTGGTGTATTAAACTACAGCTAACTTAGCTAACGTTATACAGAACGCTTTCCATAATATACAGCTTTGCTACGAGCTAGTTACGCTAAAAATAACGGCAGATAGCTACAGGTAACGCCGACTAACGAGATTTGTTGTTTGGTTGTCAACTTGTTAGCTAGAAAAACTGGGTCAGTCAGGAAGCACGTATGTAGGTTTGGTGAACAGAGACGATTTTGCTAACACTTAATTTCATATGTCACCCCGGTAAGCATGACCAACTGTCTGCGCCGCTGAACTGCCTGCTAACAATGACGCTCAGACCGTTAGCTAACGGGAGCGTCACCCAGAATGTGGCGTTAGCTTCTAGCAGTTAGTCACCGCTGGTTTAGTTAGCAAGCATTTCGCTTTGACCGACTCTAAATAACGGCAATTAGCAAGATGATGACACCCAATTAACAACAACTAATATTTGAATGTACCACCATCCATGTTTGTCACTCATTGATTGCGGCGTAATGTTGACGTTAAATTGATTGGTTAGCTTGTTATTTGTTTGTAGCAGTTAGCAGTAGCAACTAAGCTAACCGACACAGTGAACGCTAACTGGCTAACAGATTGGAGTTTGCACATGTTCAGAATAAATGAAAAATCTAAACCAGCATTTACACAGAGACTCTGCAGAGTCCAGTCAGCGGCCAGTCGAAACTCGTGTCCTGCAGAAAGCGTTTAACGTTAGAGATGTCCCAGGGGTCTCCGCCTCGATGATCCGCATGTTTATGTGGCGACTTCAATGTCTGAAGGGTAGCAGCAGCGAGCTAACGCTAGCTTGCAGCAAGTTAGATCGACATCTAGGTGAGGGCAGCTCACTAAGAGCATTGGTGAGTAGCCTGCGATTTAGCCAGTTTCTGTATACGGCTGATTAAAGCACGAGAAACCGACGATAAGCAGCAATGACACAATCAGATCCAGGTGTCAACGTAACGATAGCGGGTCCTGTCGCTATGTCATCTCATCTGTCTCGCAGCAGCAGACTGGTGATGCCGCTGCCTCAGCTTCGCAGATGCAACGTTGACTCAACGCTGTGGACTGCTGCGCCAGCTAGTTCCTACAGGTCCAGGCGGCAGATCATGACATGACGAGAAATATGCACCAGTCACAGCACTGCATTTTGTAAACTGGGTTTTGTTGCGTTACATGAAGGGAGACGCTGGATGGATTGCCCAGCAGCATCTATTCCTGCTGCATTCATAGTTTGCAATATCCAGTCTGTCCACTTAAATAATAAAGTAATTTGCATGACAACAAAATGACTCCGCATTTATGCATTTAATTCAGACAATCACTAGAAATCTGTGAACTGTACACACTTAGAGAAGTGTTGATCTTTGACAGGCTCTTCATTTGACCTTTGAAAGGACCAGCACTTGCAAATAAAATGATCAGTCATCAGTCCTCAGCTGCACTTTATCAAAGATGCCTGTTTGGAGGACTCAGGGCTGTGACATTCAGCAGCCTTGTACACTGTGACATGTTTGGAGACATGCAGATTACATGACAGTCAATGCAGCACTGTTGAGGCTTTGCAGTGATAAGCTCTGTGCTCAGAGTTTATGGCATGTCAAAACTGTTGCTGTTAAATCTGTAAATTCATTCTAGTCTATTTGTGGTCCCTCCTCAGATGAGGGGGCCGTGTGCTCAGTCTGCTTTTCCTCCTCAGTCCGATGCCCCTGTTTTAGGTGTCAAACCAGAATTATGTTGGACAAATTAAGAACAGCGTCACAGTTTTTCTTACAGTCAGACGTACAGCTCTGAAGTTGGAATAGGAGCAGTCGTGGAAAATTGAATGCAACACATGGCACATTTGACATAACTTATAAGACCAGGACAACTACAACTGAAAAGATGACTCATCTCTTTTTTTGTGTGTATTTGTACCTTCTTATGATAATGTTTTAATGCATTCCCAGATTTACTCTCAACACTCTGTGGGGAAGGTGGCTGAACGTGTGTTCAGCTTTGCTACACAGTGATGCTGACAGTGATATCATTGCAAGAGCAAGATAACAAGTTTATCAAGTCAAGAAAGGCCAAGTGTCCTGACTGAACACATTGTTCTATTTTGGCGACTGTCAGCGGATGACGACAGGATTTTGATAAACTGGATTAAAGTGAGGCATCTAGAAAGACGTCACACAAGAAAAGTGATCTTTGCACTCATGTATTCAGACAGGGCCGTAGGCGAATACATTAAAGTAACAGCAATCAGATCCTGCACACTGTCACTGACTGAAACTATTGAGTACATTTACGATTTGCGTTGACAGTGTGCAGGATCTGATCTTTGCATGTAGAAAGACATCTCCTCTCTGATAATGAGAGGTTGACGGACCCTTATGTTACCAGATTTTTTTGGGAAATTTTCAAGTAACTGTTGGCCAGTAATCCGTGGGAAATGTTCCTACGAGCAGTGTTAGTATGTTAACAGATGGATTTGTTATTCACTTATTGTCTGTTGGGTCATGCATGAACTTGCACAGGTATGCATCAGATCAGCAGTTTGATGAGAACAGCTTCATACTGCTATGAGAGCAGACACTGTTATGTTGTGGCATATGAAGTGGCATATGAATTAACTGTGTGTTAACACTCATAGATGATCCATTGAGCATGAACTAATCTAATACACTCATTGTGACTTGATTCTGTCTTAATAGTAACAGGAATTCATGATGCATCCTGTATTATTTCATGTAGTAATATCATACTTCAGCATGTGTTTTGTACCCTTATTATAAAGTGTGACAAAATCATCCATGATTCATTACATACATACTTGCTGGACATCCAGAATGAACGCCTGTCTGTCCGTCGTGGATGCAGCAAAGAAGAAGTCGTGGTATAAAAGTGATTATTTTCCAAAGCAGGTGAACAGATCAGCACACAAAACAATGCCCGTTTACTCTTTTTACTTTAAATTGTCCAAATTACAAAATAATAACATGATCTCTACTTCATCTACAAAATAACATAATATTTATGACTGTAGTAAGCATCATTGATTTTTTTTTTTTGCTCTAACAACCTTTTAGACATGCATACTGTTGAGAAATATAAAAATATAAATATAAATACATCCCATTAATATTCTTAATGAATCCATGACTAAGATTTGAAATATTTCATCATAAAAGAATTAAAATGCAGTCGAGTACGATAAGGCATTAAGATGTATCACAAGAGCTGTACAGAATCCTAGAGTAGAGGTATTATTTTTTTTTTCTTAGTGTAATGGAGAAAAACCTAAAATTAACATTTTGATAAATCACTACTTTTCTCAACAGGAAGAACACATTTCCAAAGGAAAAAAAAAAAAAGAGAGAAAAGGAAGAAAGAAACAACTCTACAAATTTCAAGGTAACATATTAACACAAAACTGAAAAAGCACTCCAGTACAAAACCAGGATTTGTTTACAGCATACCACGTGGTGTTGTCAAACCCCCATTGTACTTCTTTTGCCTGACTTCTGACTTTATAAGCCCTTTCTCGACACCACATCACTCACAATATAACTCAAAGCAACCGAAAATATCCAACGGACAAGTGACCATTCTTCACATGATTAATGCGGAACGATAATGACTCGCGCTCAGAACATTGTGTGCTATACAGAGTAAAATGACTAAATCTAATGCATAATTTCACTCATTGGACTGGTACATAGAGAAAACAAAGGGCTATGGCAATGACAGTTACAATCAAATGAATGGCCAACAATGTTAAATTTTTCTGAATAAAATCAACACTTTTATAAATATTATTGTTTACAGCCAACTAACTTGGTGGAACTGCTAAAGGTTACTTTTTGTCATCATGACAGCTCCCTAACAATAAGCATGACTGGGCTAGCTTATTTTCATGCAAAAGGTAGTTTTCAGGTGCAAGAATTGCCATGTCAGAAGCTGAAGTGTTGATTAGCGATTATGTTTTATTTATTTATTTTTTTCTTTCTTTCATTCTTTAATGGCCTGGATCCAGAGAGGAAGACTAAGAGCAAGAAAATCCAAGAAATCTCAAACCCATTTTGATCCTCGCTGAATCAAACAATAACAATTTAAGGTGCTTGACACTCCCGAACGCAACTCTATTCTTATCTCTGTACCACAAGGAAACAGTTGAACAAGTACATCCCACAGTTCCATACTGACCACGACACGTATGGCCTCCTGTCCTGATCTATAAACAGCCCTCGAGAGACTTAATAAACTGGCATTGCAAAATCAAATGTTGATTTTAGTGTTGTGAACAAACAGGCTAACATGCTAGCGGAGCCCTGACTTAACGCACACCCGACACACAAACTTCCCTTCTACTGTGTTTCTTCGTTACCTTTTCTAAGAGCTATTCTCTCCCTACTAATTCTTAACGCAAAGCCATTTGGATTCTTAGTAAGTGAGCTGCAAAATGGAGGTAAGATCAGAGCTGGTGTGAGATATACAGTACTTGGTGCACTTGCAGAGAGCAGCCAATGCCAGGGAAGAGAGGAGGGACAGAGGGAGAGGGCAGAGAGGGGAGAGTCATACAGTAGATGCTCACAATACCACAGTTTCACTGGAGTCTTAAATGCACGAGAGCGTTCAGGAATATTCGGACAACACATCCATGTTTGTCGTGAGTGTCGATGAACCTGCTGCAGCCACAAAAGGTCCCTCTTTGCATGACTTCATTTTTCTAACACAGCTCTTCCTTTCTCTCCTTTTCTCTGACGCTCCAGCTCTGCAGCTCTGAGGTGATGCCGCCCTCGAACGCGGACTGTGCTAATCTCTTCCAGCCTTAATCCTAACCTTCCCAATAAGTGGCGGGGGATATTACAAAACTGAAACTGGATCAGCATCTATGCGTAACTTTGACCTTCTCTAACCTTGCCCTCTGTTAAGGGACTGAGGTTATTATTGCTGAGCTCTCTACTGCTAACTGTGGGGCTGTGGTGCTGCAATGCTGGAGCAGTCTGTGACGAGTAGGTCCACCACCGTGTTACCGGTGACGTACACAGTAGGCGCTGTCGCCATGTTGCTAAGTGTGACAGAGCTGCTGGCAGCCACATTAGAGGTGATGGGGCTCGGGGCACCCTGGCTGTTACCATGAGTGCCCATGTGCCCCTGGAGCTGGGTGGGTGTCTTACAGTGGACGCCGCACAAGTGGCAGACGAGCACGCCGCCTGAGGCTGTGCCGCCGAAGCCGCCCGGACTGTCCTTCCACTCCTGGCCATGGTGCTTCTGGGCGTGGACACGCAGGTACGTCAGCGTGGTGAAGCCTGATGGATGAGATGAGAGGACAGCCAGGAAGTCAGACGTTATGGCAAAAGTTCATTCAGCGCTAAGCAAAAGAAAGATCCAAGCAAAACACACAGTGGCCACTATAAAGAAAGAGGTGATGACATCTGATCCTGCTGATGCAAAACAGATGAGCTGAAGTGAAAGACAATTCAAATGTTATGTAAAAGGATTGATCCACAAAAACTGACTTCTAAACTCTCAAATTGTGACTGTAGTGAAATAATATTTTATATCATTAAACAGATAAATAACCTTGATTTTTACACAAAGGAATTACAGGTTGAATGCTTAAACCTGCACAAATGTTCTGGCCACTTTGATTTGGTTGATATGGTGAAGTTATTAGCAAACACTTGTCCATTGACACATGCAGTAGATGAAGTAGTTTTCGTTTGAAGCTGTGTTTGTAGTCTCTCCTTTCAGCTCTGTTTTTGGTCTCCAACGACTCCTGAAGGAAACACCTGACTCTTTAGCTGTTAAAAGCTCTGCTATGTTTGCCGGCTGGTTGCTAACTGTGTCAGCTTGCCGTTTGGTGCTGAGAAGGTTGTGTGCAGTAGGTTTTTCAGAGGTGCCTGCTGCAGCTGGAAACAAATGAAAAAGTAAAAGTACGGGCTGGAAACCAAAAGAAGGAGCTGAAAGGTGCTTTAAAGCTTTGTGTCAAGGTTCATGTCATTATCAAAAATACTGACGATAACCACTTAAATGTAAACTAGTAAATCCAAACATCTGTACTTACTGCGGTTACAGAGATGGCAGGCGTGGTGCTGTGACTGGTTGTGCACTCTCATGTGATCTGTGATGTAAGCAGCGGACAGGAGCTTGCCACAGATGTGGCAGGGGACCTTCTCCTCGTGACGAATCATATGCGCACGCAAACGATCCTTCGTGGCAAAGCTGGACTCACAGGTCTGAAAGAAAGGTGCAATCGATGAGTGATTACAGAGACATATAGAAAAGCTAAATCCTCAAACAAGAGCCCCAATTTAAGATGATCAATGTTCTACAACCCTGTGTGGAAAATAAATCAAATACGTATGTTACACATGATGAAGCAGGTTTGTCATGCTCATGTAAATATCAGACTTTGAGCAGCTGCATGTAAACACAACAATTACCGAGCAATTACAATGACACGCCAGCTGCGCATTCTGTTTCAAAAAGGCATGTACTTTACCCAGATCAGTTTCCATGGTAATATTCTCAATGTTCATTTACTCATGTCAAGGGATTTCTGCACGAGGCAGCTGAAGACACAGATAAAAGTGCAGTAACGTACAAGACCTCGACCTGGACTCATCTGGAACACGGTGCAGGTAAACATGGTCACTGTTAACGCAGGTGGACTCAAAGAAGAGCGCCAGGCGAGGACACTACACGGGGACAAACGTGACGTACCGGACATTTGAAGGGTCGCTCCGAGGAGTGCACCTGTCTGACGTGACTGTTTAGATGGTCGGGCCTTGGAGATGAATGAGAGTCAACATATTAGGACAATTGAAGGGAGCACGTATCATTATTTGACCTTTTCTGAGTAAACCTTTAAAGGGATAGTTCTATATTTCCTCATTTGCTTTCTTGCTGAGGGTTAGATGGGAAACTGGCTACCACTCTCATGTCCGCATGCTACATATTGTTGTTTGCAGTTTTTGCAGTTTTTATGTGAAGCTAAGCTAAAGGGTGCTTTACTCTTCAACTATCTCGATCCTGACAGTCATGTTATGAGATCTGAACCGGTCCACCGTGTCACCTGGAGAATGCCTTGCCGCAGTGGGGGCAGACGTAGGGTTTTTCCACACCACCCTGGTGGGAGCGCACGTGGTGGCTCATGCGGTCCTTCCTCTTAAAGCGCTGCTGGCAGATGGGACAGGAGAACGGCTTCTCGTCGGAGTGGGACAGGCGGTGGCGGTTGAGGTGGTAAACGTCGCGGAAAGCCTTGCCGCACGTCTCGCAGGCGTGGTTCTTCCTCACTGGATTTGGGTTGGGATTTGAGGGCCGCTGAGGCAAAACAGACAAGCAGATAGACACACTATGGAGTTCAGATGGGAAGTTTTCCACACAGTTACATGCACAAAAAGCACGATTCAGTGTCGACTACTCTGACATTTTTGTATCTTTTGTTGAAACCATGCAAATGCAAACAGATGTTATGGCCTGATTTGTTGCATGTCATCCCTTGTGTCATCAACAGTTGACTCCTATGTTAGATGAACTACTTCACAGGGGGAAACCTGTGTCTGCTTTCACACTGTTTGTGTTACAGAGAACATGCAGGGGAGCGTGTGGGGGGCTTCTAGCACGCTGTTTCTCAAACTGGGGACCAGCGCCAAACGCTGGGATGGAATTTACTGGTCCCTGAACCCATTACTGCACACGGACATTTTGCCAATACGGAGTTTCAAATACGAAGCAGGTGACACACAGTAACTGCTTGCGAGTCCCAAACAGTAAAACAAGGCGGTTTAACCATCCCTGTGGCCGGGCAGCTTCAGAAACAACATGCTTGAAGGTTTGGGGTTGACGACAGCCATCTCCACAAGGCCCTGACCCACCTGTACTGTCGCCCCTGTGGCCATGACGACAGCAGCAGGAGGCGGAGCATGGGGGTTAACACTAGCCATTACGTTTGGCATGGCAACCCCTTCACCATCCTGACTACCCAGGGGAGGCTGCTGGGCCCCCGCCAGCACGCCGGGAGGGGCGAGAGGGGGAGGTGCGGAGAGGTGTAGCAGGGAGAGGGGAACAGCGGGCCTCTCCACCCTCCCTCCGGCCCCCACCGCCATCGCCGACGGGGCCGCCACCGCCACCGCCACCTGGCCGGCTGCTCCCTCCTTTGCCCCCTCCGCCTGCTCTCTGGCCCTGTCCTTCATGCGTACCCCAGTGTGGACCGACTGGTGCCGCCGCAGGTTGTAGTTGTTCTTGAACTGCTTGTTGCAGATGGCACAGATGTGGGGCACGCGGGCCGGCCGAGACACTGGCTTCACTGGACCACCGGGAGGCGGGAGAGAAGGCAGAAAGAGAGAAAGACAGGTGTTCATTTCAAAGAAGACGATTCTGCGTCTTTAAATAGGTCACTTATAATAACCTCTCAGCCAACTCAGGCACACTTCAATATGACATCTGCGAGGAAAACTGGTTCAGAAAGTAAATGTTTGGTCATCCAGTGATTATGTGTGCTATGATGCAATTCCCAGTCAGCCATGTTTTCATTTGAAAAACACGTGTCAGCATTAATGCTGAAATGAGTCATGAAAGAACTGATTGGTCGACAGAAAACTGAGTAGGTTGGTTATGGATGGATGGTGTCAGTCACTTATCAAACATGGAAAACATCCACTGGATTCAGCTTTTCTGTGTTTTCTATCACTGTTCGTTCAACATCTTTGTGTTTAGGACTGTTGGTTGGACAAAACAAGCTATCTGAAGACGGGATGTGGGAACTGTTTACTCGCTATAATAACTATTAGAATAGTTGCCAGTTGCTTAGATATTAATCTTTAAAGTTGCTCCAACCATGATGATCATCAAGGCTTCACCTGGTTTGGCTGAAAACTGAAAGTTTCTTAAAGGTTACATCAAACTTATTTGTTAACTGCTTGTCAGTGATGTGCGTATCTTGAATTTCAGTGTCTGGATTTGAACAGTCCAATATGACCCCGACCTGATTTTGGACTTGAATTTGAATATAACTTCCAGAGCTGTTAACATTTAGTATTAGGTACTGATTAAAGTTGTCACAGGTGTCCATACTTTGATACTTTTTCCATGTGTTTAAAATGATGTAATCTCCATGATTATGCATTTGATAGTATCCAAAGCTTAAAAAAAAAAAAGAAGCAGATCTACAATCAATTAGAAATGACAAAAAGAACATGGAAGCCTACAAGGTCGTGAAAACATTTAAGAATAGTAATAATAATGTTAATTACTATTCACTTTGTTAGAAATGTGTTGGTATGTGTCCGGTGCACTGTGTACAAATTGTTAATAATAACAATTAAAAAAAGAAATAATATCCTATTTTGTGTCTTTTTTCTTTTTGCCTTGGTACCAAAAAAGGAATCGAGCATCTTGTTTAAATGCTGCGTCAAACCTTCAACATTCAAACACTGTGACAGCATCTGCGCTGACTAAACTTTCACATTCAAGCACTCAAATAAAATTCAAAATCTTTACGGCCGTGATTTGCCTCCACGTGTCCCGTCTTTTCACCTGCAAATCACCAAAAAATAAAAGGGTTTTTAATCACCTGGCTGACTTTATCACTGCCTGTGAATTATCCAGATTAGAGCTATGTGTTCTTACTCCACAGGTGTGTGTGCAGTGCAGAGCAGCGGCCCTCACCAGGCAGGGGCTCCTCACTCAGGGCGGCGGTGTCCACAGTGGAAGGAGGCTGTGCTATGTGCTCTGTGGGTGGGGTTTGGGGAGAACTCGTATGCACGGGCATGAGCTCTGATTGGAGGCTCCCCTCCACTTGGTTTTGGGTGGGAGTATTCTGGAGAAGCAAGCAGAAGGCCATCACCAAATGTAAACACAAGTCACAGCATTATCTTGAGGTGCTACGTCTGTAACACAAGGTGTGAGGGCTGCAGGACTGCCGGACACACGCACCAACACACACACACACACAGACACACACACAGACACCAACACATACACACTGAAGTGAGAACATGCGCGCCGTAAAA
Source organism: Chaetodon auriga (assembly GCF_051107435.1). NCBI lineage: Eukaryota > Metazoa > Chordata > Actinopteri > Chaetodontiformes > Chaetodontidae > Chaetodon > Chaetodon auriga. The sequence continues at coordinate 11,071,685 of NC_135093.1, forward strand.
TGAGAGCAGAGAGAGACGCCATGCTCGACAAGCCTACCTGGAAGAGAAAATTGCTCCAAGCAGCATCCATTTTGCGCCACAGCGATGGAGATTATAAAGTCAGCTCCTGATTGAGATCGAGGCGAGCGCCGTTTGCATGGTTCAGATCGGCCCAGCGGTGATCGAGGCGCGAACAGTCGCCTGTCCTGCAGCACAAACGACGGGCTTCCGGATCCCCTTGAAAAACGTGAATAAAACCGTCTGCAAAAATATGTTTTTCTCATTGAGGTAGCCTAATGCTGTCCATTAAAACGCACGCAGCTGTTGAGTGAGCGCAGGCTGCAGCGCAGAGGCAGTAAGTGGAGCAGGCCAGGTCCAATAACGGCCTGTTTCTATTTCACTTTGGTTTCTAACTTTAATTCATTAAACACTAATCTCACTGAAACGCAATGTCACACAAGAAAACTGCTTTCCCAAAAAAAAAACCCAAAACCGCATATCACGGTGTTACATTTTAGCCACAAACATAAACCATTCTACGTGAAATTAATGCGTTTTTACGCAAGAGAACAAATATGGGTTGTTACACACGTATCTGGCAGCACAGCAGGTCATGCTTTGTTTTTAATTTATGAATCTATTTTTCCGATTTCCCCCAATAGGCCAATCGGGTGTTTGTCGAAGCCTCGTTGTTGGATTCAAGCCCTGACCCCGGCGAGCGGCGCTCTCGCCGGGCCGCAGCCTATCGCTCCACCTCGGCCGTTCAGCTGCGAGGATGTCATCTTTCTTTTTTTATCGCCCGCTCTCCCTCCTCCCTCCCTGTCTCTTTCTTCCTTTTCTTTTTTAATTCCTCTTTCTTCTCCCCCTCCTCTCCTTTTCTCGCACCGCTATGTCCCACTTGCTCTTAAAGGGATGGCTTTGGACACCCCCCTCTCATTTCCGTCTCCCTCGGCGGAGCCCGTCCTCTCCCCTCCCTTCCTGGGTTTCAGTCGGCCGACTCAAAAAGCAGCACAGCGTTGTTTTTCCCCTCCTCTCCCTCCTCAGACCAGCTGGAGCAGATCTTCACCGCAGAAAACAGCCAGAACGACTTTCATTAACGGAGAGATGACAGACGCATCTTAAAGGGAAGTGCGCGCAAGATCCTCCCAGTCGGCCTATAATAATGATGTCAGAGTCAGTTATAGTACACAGGACGAATAGCCGCTCAGGATAAACACACAATGGATGATAAGTAGATGAGAATAATGTCAGCATTACATAAATACAGGTCTGTTTAGGAAAACACCATATTGTGCGCTTAACCTATGAAAACCTCAGAAGTAGTTAGAATCTATGAAAATAATAAACCAAACAAGGATTAATTGATCATTTGCTAGACACAAAATGATAATCGGTTAATTGTTATAACCAATTTTAGGTTATAATGTCCCAAATTCACTGTTTCCAGCATCTGAAAGGTGAATATTGGCTTATTTTCTATGATGTAGTTTTTGACCAAAAAAAAAAAAAAAAAAAAAAAAAAGTGTCAACATTGGCTTCTTCTTTTCTTTTCTTTCTTTTTTTTTTTTTTTTCTCTTTTTTACTCTGACATTTTATGCACCTAATGATTAATCAATTACTGACTGATGGATAATTAAAATAATCTTATTTGTTTCCCATCAATAAGTCTGTTGATTATTTTCTGTATGAATAGTTTTGGTAAAAGAAGAAGAAAAAAAGCCAATTTCCCAAAGTTCACATGTTTTGTCTGACCAACAGTCAAAAACTCTAAAATATTTAGTTTAATCTCACAGAAGACAAAGAAAACCAGCAAATATTCACATTTAAGAAACTTTTGGGCATTTTTGTTTAAAAAAAAAAAAAAATTAATCAATTATTAAATGAGTTGCAGACGATCGATTAATCGATCAGTTCTTTCACCCTGTAATACACCTCTGAATAACAATGTCATCACAGCACATCAAATCAGGACGAGTTAATGTGTTAATATCAATTTATTATCTTTTTTTTTAAATTACTTTTTAAAGCACCCCATTTCTTTTCCAATACATGTGTTACGACCCTTCTTCCTTCTCCTCCTCAAGCTTGGAGTCGCTTGATTTGAATATTTAATAAGGATTTCAACCCCCCCCCACCCCTACCCCCACCCGAAAACTCTGCAAAACACAGATGAGCCTGCGTTGCTTCTTCGTCTTCATCTTTCATCCGGGGCATGACGATGCAGGAACTGAGACTCCCTGCTGTCGCCACAACCTCTGACACTGACAACAACCCGTCTAAAAACACTACCACACTGACTTCCCCAACACAACGGCCGTCCCGAACCTGCCAGTCTTAGTTTATATAAGGAGTTTATGCATGCACTGAGATTCCAACCAAGCATAAAGTAGTAGGTTATACAGGGAATTGTCTTGAGCTGGTGTTTCTGAGTCATACAAACAGCAGGGTGATTATCTTTTTCATTTTTTTTTCAATTAAAATAAAAAAAACAACAACAACAACAACAAAAAAAAAAGTCCAGTTATTTCTGATCTCCTTCAAGTAAATGACCCACAAAAAAGGGAGAAGGGGCCTTCGCAAACACTGATTGGTGTCTTTCTCTGTGAGGACGGGCTGCTGCAGTCACCGCTGCTGCAACGGCACAAGAAGGTGCAGGTTCACAGCAGCTCAGTCGACGCCCGCCCTTTCTCCTCTTCTTCTTTTCTTCCTCACACTCCCAGCTTGTTGCGCTGGTTGCATGCTGCACCCTCCAGCAGTCAGATTATCAGATAGGATTGTGCACGTCTCTCTTGTTCTTTCTCCACGTGTCCTCCGAGAAACCTAAACTGAAAATAAATAAATAATGATCATAAAAAAAAAAGGAAAACCAGCATTTACATTCCAGTGCCCAATTGTAAAATAGTTTTTTTTTTTTTCCCCCCCTATGAGAGTCCAGAGGAGGAGGTCAGAGTTCATGTGAACGGTGGGGTGTTGCTGTTGTAGGAGTGTCTTTCAAAATTGTTTGTGTCTTAAAAAAAAGTGGCAATATAACCAGACTGTACCGCTCGACACACATACATTAATCATTAACAATTATTAATAATAATCCCTTATTAATAATCATTAATACCTTGAACACACACCATACCTGACAATGCAACAGTTTTTTATCGTCCATTTTTTTTTTTTTTTTTTACAGTAAAAGTGGGCCCTTTTCTTCTTCTCGCAAGAAAAATGTGAACATGATTACAACAACAATTACATCAGGATTAGTTATGGTAATATTGACACCTATAGAAAATGCAGTTGGAGTCGTCGCTCTAAATCTTGAATTCAATACTCATTTGAATATATCAAAATTACTATCGTTATCTTTGTTACTCTATAAAACCAATGACTTGTTCTTGTTTTTAATATTCCCATAAATATGTACAGTAAAGATCAAAAATGTGGGACGAGTGACCTTGAATGCCAGTGAAACTCGGACAGGTACGGTACATTTCAAATGTGTTTGGTCATGTTTACAAATGCTTTTTTTGTACATCTATCTCATGCATTGGAGTGACTCCCATAGACACCTACAGTATGTTGTTTAGATACTCAATATGTCATGGATGCCGGAAAGCTTTTTTTTTTTTTTTTTTTTCCTTATCTTCTGTATCTGTACATGTCCACACAAATGTTTCTCCTCATCCCAGCTGCATTTTTACAACAGAGTCTCTTGCCTTTACAAACATTCTGCGTTTTCAGTTTGAAATCATCCTGCGGTCATCAAAGAAAAATTTTGATGGCACGACATCCCTTTAAGAACCCCTTAAAGGCATTGGTGACGTTCCAAGCAACTTGTTTTTTGTGTTTTGATTTTATACACTTAATACAAAAAAAAAAAAAAAATCAACACAACCTCACTTATTGTAAATCAATAAAAAGTGTTTTTCCAACCCCCCCCCCCCAGCAGGCTGGAGACTAAAGTAACCCATCTTTGTGATTCTCCCCTTTTTTCCTCTCTGGAGCAGAAGTTACGAGTGCTTGCTGGATATATCTGGACACTACGGACTACATACAAATACACACACAATGCAAAAGAAAACAAAACCCACGTCATTTTCCTTTTTTCCTCCCCCCCGTCCTCTCTCTTTCTCCATTCCAGCATAGAACATCATAGAAGAAGACATGGCTGCCGTCCCCTCTCTCTGCAGCTCTGGGAGGAAAAAAAAGGCCGAAGTATCCCACCTTTCACACTTCCTGTCTCACTTTTATACAGGCGGCAACAAAGATAAAAACGTTAAACACAAACCTCCTCTTTTTTTGATCTAATATCACCTTAATCCAGTGGTATTACAGGTGGTTACATTCCTCCCTCCCTCTTTTACGCCTGTGAGAATGGGAGAAAACCGCTCTACCCACCCTGAGTCTAAAGAAGCAGGGACCAGCTCAATAATGTCAGTTTGTCCTCTCTTTGCCTCTGATGTTGACTGATCTCTTCGTCTTTCTGGGTATTAAGAGGGAAGGGCGATGTCCCTAAATCCCCTGAATTTCAGCTATTCTGAGAGATCAGTCCAAGAAAGGACACAAGGCAAGGTGGCAAGCTGAGAGTATTGAGATGCAACCTGTGATAGCTACCTTCCTAAATCGCTCCCACCCTTCGTGCTACCACCCTGTCCTCACTCGCCCTCCTGCCGTTTAAGAGTAGGAGAGGTGGGAGCCGTTAGAGATGTGTGAAGTGACTGAAGTGCTTCGGCTCAGGACGCCGTCGCTGCCCCCGGCTCCTCCGGGCCCCCCGCCGGATGCCGTCCTCCTCAGGGGCTGGGGGCTGTTCCTCAGGGCCATCAGGCTGGGGGCGCCGCGCACGCCCAGCCCGCCACCGCCGTAGATCCCCCCCTGGGAGGAGGAGGAGGAGGAGGAAGAGGAGGATGGGCCAGAGATGGAGGGAGGGGCAGGCGGCGGGGGAGGTAGCATGGCCAGCGACTGAGAGGAGGAGCGTGAGGGCAGGTGATGGGAGAAGGGCAGGGGGTGTGGGTGGGCCAGGTCGCCGCCGGAGCCTCGCACTCCAGCCCACTCCCGCTCCCTCTCCTTCTCCCGCTCCCTATCTCGATCCCGATCCCGCTCCCGCTCGCGGTAGAGCTGCGGCGTGCTCTGGTGGTGGTAGTGCTGGGGCAGGTGGTGGCGTTGGTGGTGGGAGGAAGAGGAGGAGGAGGAGGAGGAAGAGGAGGCGGAGGAGCGGGAAGAGTGGTGCACCTCCCTCCCGTCTCGTCCCAGCCCCAGGGCCATTCCCAGGCCGTGGGAGGAAGAGGAGGACTCGCTCCTGCGGTCCCCTCCTCCGCCGCTGCTGCTGTTGTGGCTGCGGCGGGAGTGCTGCTGCGGGGGCGCGTTCTGCGGGTGCATGCCGTGGCTCCAGTGGCTGCTGGAGCGGGAGCCGGAGGGCGGGGCGTTGGAGTAGCCCTGCATGGGGTAGGCCTCGCTGGGGATGCCCGTCAGCGCCATGTTGCTGAAGCCCAGACGCAAACTCTCCGAATCAAAGGACTCGATCTCGCTGGCCTGCCGCTCCAGGAGGGTGCGGATGCGTTCTGAGCGCTCGTTCTGCAGGGACAGCATCTCTTCCTCGATCTAGGAAACGAGCGGGAGAGTGCACATGAAAACACAGTCTACATTAACATATTCTCCTGATCTGAGACTCAAGACTTTACATTTGCAAATGAGGAACTGACTTTAATCACTGTAAATCTTGAGACTCAGATCTGAATCTCACCACAAGCTTTGGAGCTCTTGATCAAATCACACCATCTTTCTCAGCAGATGGAGCTGCCCAGTTATCATGGAAATGATGCACATGTTCCTTTTTTTTTCAGAAGAAGACATGCAATATGATCGAAAGCTCCCGCACATCTGCTGAGAAGACCTGGTGGGGGGATTGTTTTTGGTCAACTGCTGTTTCCAAAATCAAGAATGAACTTTCAGTCTCAACTTCCAAACAAACACAGAAGAGACGTCCTGAAAGAAGATACGATACGACTGAAAGCTCCAGAGCAGCTACTGAGAGGCTGTGTGGTGAAAAACCATCTTTAAAGACTCTGCTGCTGTTGTAGAAAAGTAAACTGTAGAAGGCCCAACATATTAAAGCAAAAAGTTACCCCTGAATCTTGCTAAAGCTAACGATGCTATAGCTAACAGCAGTTCATAGCTACCTGCTTTACTCTCTACGAGCCTGACTGGATTCCTCAAACTCTCCAGAGGTTTTTTACTCAGTTTTAAGGAGCTTTGCTTTCATAGGAGCGATTGCCAAAGGACACTGACCCTCTGCTCCAGCAGGGCGCGGCGGATGGACACTCTCTGCTCCAGGTCCTTGACCTCCCTCTCATGCTGCGTGTCGGTGTGGATCTTGATCTTACTCTGGTAGGCGTTGAGCAGCTCCAGCTCCTGCTGCAGCTGCATCCGCAGCACCTTGTACTCCGCTTCCTGGGTCTCATCCAATCGCAGCTGAGAGGGAGAAAAGAGAGAGAGTGTGATGAAAAAATGGATTTGGAAGGATGGCATTGGCTAGAAATTGTGCTTCAGTGTTGACAAGGGTAGACGAGGAAAAGCTTAGAAACATGAAGAAAAGAGAGGGAGATGAAAAGGAGAGCAGAGGAGAGTTTTGTTGAATCAGTGTTTAGCTTGGTGTAACTTTAATCCGTCTGGGTCTGCTGATGCTGTGTTCAACAGGATGAAGAGGTGAGATATGAAATTTAGTGGAAATGTAAGAAATTGTCACAAGCAACAATTATTACAAAGTCTAATGAACTGGAATGCATCAGGCAGAAATGTGAAGCGTTATATTGAGATATCATCTCATAAAGGATCCACGGCTGGATCTAAATAAATGGGTATAATATTACAAACTGTTGCACAACAGCTGAACTGCTTTGACCCGTGTGTGTGATGTCTGTCTTAAAGTCTGGCTCCAGGAAACAGATTCAATCTTATTTTAGAAAAAACATTCTTCATTTCAAACTTTTTTTTATTTTTTTGACCTCAGGATGGAGCTTAATCAGAGAATGGGAAACCTTCCCAAAGAGACTTTAACCACAGCGTGAGAAGATATACGGACAAACAAGGGCAGCAGGGATTTGGCTTACAGGGGCTTACGTGGCACGCTGCCATGTGAGGTAATTAAAGTGGCGTTAGGGCGTTATGTCACCGAAGGGAACGAGACGTTTTGTCACGTCCCGTCCTCTTCCTACTATATTTCATTCATTTAAAAGCTTGGGATTTGTGTGTGTGAGTGTGTGTGAGCTCCAGAGGGCAGTGGATGAGTGAGGAGTTTAACCATCAGGGACTGTCCAAATATTATTTGAGTGGTGGAATGCAACTCAAGTACTGTACTTAAGTACATATTTGAGGTACTTGTATTTTACTTAAGTATGTTAATGATAATCGTTTTCATTGTAACGCACCATGGATCTTCTCTCTTCTTTTTATTTAACAATTTCACATTCATTTTCAGTTTCTTATGTCAGTTATTGGTTGGGCTCTTAGTAATTGTGATGGCATTTTTCACCATTTTCTGAGGTTTTAAACTAATTTATAAATTAATCCATAATGAAAACAGGCTCATTGTTGGTGGCAGCCTGACATAGCACAGTTAAACGAGCTCCATCTCGATCAGGAAAGCTCTGTGAATGCTGTAATACGTCCTCCACCACTGGGAACTCCACTGATCTGGGATGTGTGGAGGTCGAAATAAGTGATCTTTGTAACCAAACTGTCAGCAGTTGAGTTACATTGTGGATAAGGTAGATGCCAGTTTTGATCCTTTTTTTTTAAAACTTGAGTCTGACAGTGTTATAGGAGTGCAATGCCAAAGTGGTGGAGATAAAACACACTTGTTTATGGGCTGAATATCAATGTTCTTAGTCCTGAAGTTATGGCTGAACCTCATTTTCCTTCTTTTCCAGGCCTCTAAAATTTATCCTTTGAACTACGATGTCAAATTTCATCAAAGCTGTCATCGTCTCCAGATAATGATCATTCTTTCAGAAATTCAGGGAAAGGGATGTTTTGGAAAAGGACTCGTTGCAGGGGGGAAACAGGACGGTGGAGATCATTCAGTATAAAACTGGGAAATGTGGGTTTAGGTGGAGATTAACACTGAGGGACCAGGAGGAGGCTCGTTGGCGGGCAGGCGGGCAGGTGGGCGGGCAGGGCGGCCCCCAGGCCAGGCACAGCAGTGGTGGTGTGGTGCGAGTGTGAAGTGAACGACGTCTCCTTGCCTTACTCACAGCCTGTGTGGACAGCATATCATTGATGGAGTGGTCATACTGCTCTGCCAGGATGGCCAGCTTACGGGTCTGCTCATCCTTCAGCCGCTTCAGCACGGCCTTGTGGTCCGACTTGGGCGTGTTCTCCAGCAGGTGGTTGCGCAGCGCCTTGTACTGACGGGTTTGGATCTTACAGGTGTCCTGGAACTGACGCTTAATCTGTAGCTCTTTGGACTGGAGGAGAGAGAAGAGAGATGGAGGCAGCTGGGCTAAAGAGCTCCTGTGGCTTCATGAATCAACACGGTGACGGACGCGTTCAACACAGAAAAATCAGGAGAAACAACTTTTTACGCTAAAAGAAAGTTTTGCATTGACTTGCAGTCAGACGTGCCTGATGTAAACATGCACCATCAGTAATCACAGCTGAAAGCACAAATACCTGTCAGATGTGGAATCATTGCCTGTGACACATCACAGCCACACTCACTAATTCTGCCTTTTTTGTACACATGCTGCAATTTTAATCAGTGTTTTATGAAGGTTTAACAAATTAAATGCATGTATGCTTCTTCTTCCTTTTTTTCCACATCTTGCATCTTAATTTTTATGATAATGATTGTTTGCAGTTGTGGAATTTTGTAAATGCAGCCTATCAGCAGCAACTTAAGATATGATACAGTACACTTGATTGACTGAATCTCTGGAACGATCCACTTCATCCTTTGATAAAAAGCTGAAAATGTGACGGTCAGTGCTCATTTTTAGAGAAGTGGATCTACTCGGAGAGCAGTTCATACGTTGATACGAGAAATCCAAGCTGTCTACGGACATTTCTTTCATTTTCTTGTGTTACCTTCGATTTGTGAGCGCTGGACATTACGCCTGGTTGCTTCAGGTTCCTCAAGAGAGTGAAATTAAATCAGTAATAATAATAATTTTATTGTCCATGCTTCAACTATAATTCCTAATTATATAAAAACAGATGTTAATATATAGAATACAAATATTTAAAGGACCGATCAACAGGTTTTTTTCCTCTTTAAGGTATTCACATGCATTTAATTCAAAGACGTAGACGAGCCTGCTGTGCATCTGTCGTGTGGACATTAATAAATGGGGCTGTTAAATCTTGATGTTTGGAAACATTTCTGATGTAAACACAAAACATGAATAATATAGAAAATTACTTCTGGTCTGTTTTCTTTCTTTCTTTTTTTTTTACATTTGGATTGGAAACTGCTCCTTTAACAGATCCGTATTGACGTCAGAAACCGTGTTTACATTACTATTTGCAATTTCTAATTATGACTCCAGATTGAACGTTTTGCCTGTAAAAGCTTAAAAAAAGAAAAAAAGAAAAAAATCGTGCAGAAATAAAATCTGGGATGATTTAAAACAACCATCTCTGTCTGTCATAATCTGGAATATAGGAAGTGGATTAAAGCAACACGACCTACTTGGAGTCCTATGAAAGACTTCCTCGTCCTCAAACACATGGACGCCTGCTGGCATTATTTTTGGTGGATTTTAAGGGGGGGGGGGGTGTAACAGATGACAACAGAAGTAAAATGCATGATGATACGAGAGGAATGACGATGAACAAAACGGTAAGATTGTCTGATGACTCAGGGGGAAAAGGAAACAAATGAAGACGTGGTAATAATGGAAACGAAAATCATAAAAACAAACAAGACAATGATTTTCACACAAAAGAATTTATTTTTTTTTTCTGTGTTGCGAAAAATCTGAAAGTATGACAAAATATTTCTACCTATGCTTACGAGCACGCCGCCATACAGTACGCCAACACTCATGCAGCTGGTATGAGAATAAAAGGACAACAAAAAATGGCTGCCAACACAATGCAGTACTGATCTGATAAATACTGCATAAATTAAATATATATATTTATATATATTTATAAAAAAAACTCAAGGTGATAAACTCTGAGACGGTGTCACAACAAAACAGCATACAAACATGTAAACATACACAGAGGAACAGGAAATAACTGATACTGAACACAAATGTAAATCAATGGCAAATAAAGTTACATTCAAAAAACAATGGTTGCTGTGAAATGTTTTTGTTTTTTTGACACCCAAAACAGGTGCCCTGCTTTTTTTTTTTTTTTTTCTTGTTCCCTCTGGATCAAACACAGTTAAGATCGAGTCACCCTGCTCAGTAATATTCCTGCATGTAAATGGCTCAAACGTTGTCCTTCGGTGACACGCGGGGCACTTTTTCCTACGTGAAAAGCATTCGCAAGCGCTGATGCATTTAGCTCGTCTTCACCAGACTTCCTTTGCAAATATGCAAATTTTAAAAAAACCTGTATAATCTCAGATTTCTGCGTGTCACAAACTTTTCACCTACATTTGGTTTTCACTTCATTCAACTGACGGCACTCTTAACTTTCTTTTTTTGGTCCGACAGAAGCGGAGCTGAAACAATTCATCGGTTGGCCGATTGACAGAAATGAACCGATCCAGTCGTTTTTCAAGCTTTGTACATCAGAGGATTTGCTGCTTGTCTCTGTTATATATGAGTGTAAACTGAATATCTCTGTTTTGAACTTTGGGTTGAACAAGAGAAGAGATCACGACAGGCTGTGGGCATGTCAGCGTCTAATGGAGAGGATTAATGGTCAATGGAAATAATCGTTAGTTGCAGCCTTAAACTGAAGTGATCTGTTCTCCCATCTTTGGTGTTTTTTTTTTTTTCTTTTTTTTTTTTTTTTAAATGGTCTTTGGGACAGTGCAAAATTAACCAGACGTCTGCTGTCACTGGATATCTTCTCTTCAATCTCAACGTTCACATTCAGTAGTTGCATCAATCTTCGGACTTATGTTACAATTGCGCGTCTCAAAAGATTGTCTATATGGCTTCATATAAATTAAGCTACAATGAAATATTAAATAGGTTTTTATTATATTATACTTTCACTACTCCAAAGTATATCCTGCTTTCTTATGTTTTCCGCTATAAATTTAGGATACGACACTTCACAACAGACTATTACTGTGTGTGCAAACAGCTCTAACTAGGCACTCAACTGGTGTAAGTTTATATGATGGGGTGGGGGGTGGGGGGTATCTAAATGTTTACATGGTAAATCATAGAAAGATTATTGCTTAAAGCGCAATAAAAACAGTACACAGAGCAAGAATCTGAGAGATAATGATTTCACCAGCTGTAATGAAAATAAAACCATGAACAGACTTTAAGCTCTGGATAAATGGACCCAAACTTTGTTACTTCAGGTCCTGTAAAGTAAGACCTGCTGACTATTTCCCACTTTTAAATTTAGGAATTACACTTCAACATGATATTAAAAGTCTTACGGTGGTCCCAGACATTTCCACTTGGATGATTATTGCACGAGAGCTAGTGTTCAGGGGGATGTTAGTGAAGTTTCTTTTCACAGTATTTAGCTTTGGGGAGTGAAATTATAGCCATGAAGCTACGCAACACTGTCATATTTGTTCTAAGCACTGAAATAACAGCGCACGCTATGAAAAAAGGCCAATAATAAAGGAAAAAAACAAAAGATTGCACAAAAACGGTCTTAAAAATAACCATAAAAATCTTTGTCTTAGAAATTAAGAGCAAAATAATAAAATTAAAGAAACTTAAAGGAACTTTTACAAAAAGCACAATAATGAAACGTTCAAACTTCACTGGGTTTGGGTGCAGGAACCGTGGGTTTGGCTGCACGTTTACTGCTGCAGAGCCCACTGATTCCACAGCACGGCTTGTGTGCGCACAAGAGCGCACGTTTGGATAAGCTTCAACAGCCAAAATCACTTTCAGCCACAGATGTACAGATGCATGTGTGCAGAGGAAAATGTGTCTCGTCTTAAAGAAATGTGACCGGCAACCGGTTTGGGAATTACATAACAAGAGAGACACGTGGGTCCAATTCAAAGAGACACAGACGATGGTTGAATGATGGATCATGGTCACGTTCACACGCGCGCACACACACACACACACCACCAGCACACACGTCTCCGTCTATTCGTCTCTTGCTATCTCCACGGCCGCATTTTCCCCCTGACAAACCTTCCGGATGAAGTTCGTCTCAACCCACACTCCCACCTCACCTCATCGCGAAACATCCTCTCCCTCTCCACCCTCCTCTGCCTCTCCCTCTCTCTCGCCCTCCTCTCCCTCTGTCTCCTCTCTCTCACCTCTCTAGGCAGCAGTCGCGGCAGCCTGCTCGGGGCCTCCTTCTTCAAGACGCCCAGAGTTTGGAGTCTAACACTGACTGTGAGCGGCAGCTTTTTGAGCAGCTGTCTGGCTAGTTTTAGCACTATGGAGTTAGCCAGGTCTGCCAGGACGCCGAGGGGGCGTCGACTGAAACGCTTCACCCAGAGGAGGCCCTTGGCCAGGGGTGAGGTGCTCCTGCGGCGAGCCTGATACTCCAAAGGCAAGCTCTTGAGTGGGACTGGGATTTTGGACTGGCGCACACCCCAGTTGCGGCCAGCTTTGGGAAACATCTCATAGAGGTTACGCTCGGCCACACCGCCCAGGACTGACTGGCACATGGCAAACAAGGGCCGAGGCAGGCGGAAAAGGACGCGCATGCAGAGGCGGTTGACTTTACGGGGTGCGTGCTGGAAGAAGTCGCGGGCCGGCCTGACAACCAGCACCACCACCAGGTAGAGAGAGAGGAAGAGGGAGGGAGAGCTGAGGAAGGAGGCTGAGATTAAAATCATGGGGATGTAATAAATCCCCAAACTGAAGGAGAGACCTAAACTGAAGAGGCCGCTGGCCCAGAGGCTGAGCGACAGGTAGGTGGAGAGAGACAGAGAGCAGCAGGAGCGAAGGAAGAGGTACGAGAAGAAGAGCGCCAAGAAGGCAAGCTCGGCGGAGAGAAGGATGGAGGCCACAGAGGGCAGAGGAGGTGAGCGACGGAGGGAGAGGAGGAAGATGGAGAGCAGCAGCAGAGTGAGGTTGGAGGGCTGGGCAGCAGCGGAGAGGGAGAGGAGGAGGCAGATGGCGTGAGAGAAGAGTGAGGGGAGGGAAGTCTGTGCGGGTGCAGGGGGTGAGGTGGGAATGGGCTCCAGCTCCTCCGGAGTGTCGGGGAAGTAAAACTCGGACAGCTCATCCATGTCTCGCACGCGGAGCCGTCTCTTTTCTGGGGACAGGGATGAGATGAGCTCTGACGGACAGCCGTCGGCCACACCCCTGCCTTCCTCTTCCTCCTCATCAGTGTCTATGTGTGCGGTCTTACTGTGGTCATCCTCGTACACCCACTGCACTCCTTCTACTTCCCTTGCGTCTGCGCCTCCTTCGCCCATTTTCCACTCCTCTTTCTCCTCCTCTCCGTCATAATCTCCCTTTGGTTTACCGTCGTCATCAACCTCATCTTTCCTTTCAACCACCTCTTCATCTCTGAATTTCAACACTGCCCCATCAAACTCACCCTGACCCTCATACATCTCCTCAGCTACCACCTCCTTTTCTAACTCTCCACCCCTCTCGTCCTCCACCTCTACTTGCGCCACCCCTGCCTTGCTGTCCTCTGTTGTCTGGCTCTCTCCCTCCTCAGGAGACCCCTGGCCCTGGGTGCTCTCACTCACTTTGAGGCTCTTGGGCTGTTGGCGGACCTCCACGGCGTGTTTCTGACGCAGCTCCTGCTCACGCCTCTTGTTATACTCCATCTGGTTGGTGAGCTCCGTCTGGTGCTGCGTGCGGATCAGCTCGGCCCGCGTATGCTGCACCAAGCCCAGCTGGCGAAACTCCAGCTCCTGGGTGGACTCGTGGTGACGCAGAAGCATGGCGCACTCCAAGTCCTTCAGAGTCTGCTTCTTGTTCAGTTCCTAGAGAGGAAAAGATGTTGACGAGGTGGAAGAGCGGGGAAACTTTACACACTTTTATTTTTCTCTCAGTTCATTTTTCTTATCAGCTATAGTGACGGAAGGTGGCTGCTGGCTGCTTAAAATATGCTGTGTTATATCATTATAGTTATATTATATTCGGCTATAGGCTGGACACACTGTTCAAATCTACAAACGGTACCTCTCGGAGCAGATCCTGCTCCAGGTTGTGGCGTGCCAGCAGCATCTTCCTCTTGTACTGGCGACACTGTAGCTCATAATACTGCCTCTGCCGCCGGAGCAGGCCGGCCTCCTCCTCCGCCTGCAGCTGCTGTAGACACTCCTTCTGATGCACCAGCCACTCTTGTTTCTCCCGCTTTGGAGTTGACTGGTTCTCGTTCAGTTCCTTGAGTGGAAGCACAGGACAGAAAGTAGAGTAGTGTGACGTGAACAAGCACGATAACAAGCTGACAGATCAAGGCTGTTTGTGCAGGGCCAAAACCTAGAAGCACCTCTTTGAGCTGTTCCTTGCGTTGACGATACTGCCGTTTCTGGGACTCCAGCAGGCTCGTCAACTCCTTCTTCTGCTGAGCCAGTATGTGCTGCTGGAACTTCTTCTCCTCAGTCAGGACTGCCTTTGTCTGAACGAAAAGAAAATAAACTCTCTTTAACATCAGGGCTGTGAGAAGCACACAAACTGACTTCATTCCTCCTCCACCAGCTCACCTCCTTCTCCAGGATAACCTGGTGCTTCTTCGACAGTTTCTCCCCCTCCATTGAGAAGCTGTTCCTTTGATTCTCCAGCTCTTTGTCCAGTCTCAGCTGGTGCTCGTCCATCTCCGCTTTCAGCTTGTTCTCCAGGCCCATCAGCTGCTTCTGGTGCTGCCGCCGCATTCGCTTGTACCTGTGAGGAGATACAACACATGAAGTCAGCCAGAAAGAAGAAGGTACGCTCTCAAGAGACACTGACGGAGCACGACTGACTTTTATTTCTGACAAGGTTTTCACTGGAGGTTTTCTTTGAAGTTCAAAAGCCAGAGGTGTGTGCTTTATTTCCAGTTTTAGAAGTCCTTTTAGACTGCGAGTATGACTAAGAGCTACACAGGCAGTACATGCATGTGTGCCAGCCCTGAGTCACAATCACCACCTTACCCAGACATCTGCTCTCTCAGGGCCGAGCCCTGCTCGTGTTCCTGGATCTGTCGGGTGACGAGCGAGGCTGTCCTGATGGTGGCAAAATGGTCTCTGCCTCGACGACGCCTCCCTCCTCCTCCACCCCCTCCGCCGCCACCACCAGCTGACGAAGCTTCTTGTTGTGAGTCAACCTCTGGCTGATAGGGATCATCGTAGATGTTGTCATGGCTCTATAGTGGAGACCAGCAGAGGAGGACAAAGAAGAGAGAAAGTGTTGGTTTGAGGATAGGAATCAACTGACTACAGGTCTAAATGTCATCTTTGGACCAAAAATGAAATGCACTGGCCATTTAACTGAATACGGATGTGGTCCCCAGAGTCCAAAAAGTGGTTTTCTTCTTCTACTCTGTAGGTGGCAACACTGACATGTCTACTGTGCATCTGCATGTCTGAACTGGTGCTGCTGTTACCTTTCATTTCCTGTAGGTGGTGCAAGTTTGCACATGTATAACTAGTCTGATGATGACAGAACAGCTTCCCCTGTGCAGCCAATGTATAGTCGAACAGTTTGTGCACCTTCAGCATTGAAGTAAGACTGATTCGATGTATCTTTACCCTGAACTCCCTCTGAGTGTTTTCTGCTCCTGTCACATTTTTACTAACAGTGGGTTCATTTTATTTCATCATCAGATTTTCCAGTTTCTGGCAATGATTTTCGTAAAGAAATCATGGCTTTCAAAGCTGCTGGCGGTTTGTGGGGTTAAAGCAACTTTTAGTTCTATTCCTTTATTCTTCAAGAAGAAAGCTGGTAATTCCTCTCTATTTATATACATACATACTGGACTCAGTGTCAAACTGATGGGGTTTGTGAGGGACAGAACTCCCACGCTCCTCAACGTGCCTGCCTCCAGACATTAAAACATATGGACTGACCAGGGGCTTGTGCACGACGGAGCTGTTGGAGGTGACGGTGTGCTCTCCCTCCTGCATCATGGCCATCTCCCCACTGTCGTCAGAGCCGTCTGCCAGGCTGTTGACCGAGCTGCTCTGGGAGCTGGCACTGATTGACATGGACGGCAGAGAGTGGGAGCTCTCCATGCTGTTGACTGTGCCGGTGCGCAGCATGTACTGCTCCACATCCTGGTGGAAGAGGAGGAAGTTTAGTCAAAATAGATAAAAGGTTCTGGGAAAGACAACACTTCTAGGATGGTGATTCTTTACTAGTTGTGTACATAAATGTGCCCAACTTATGAAAATCCATCTGAGCAGACAGTAAAATATGAAACACGCAGGCCAAGTGCAGCCCCACATTCTCTGAATTCCTTCATTTCCTTTTGGGGGGAACAACCAACTGGAATTAAATGCTGATGGAAACAAAGGCCTTTGTATGGACAGGAAAGGGTCCAAAGTTCCCAATATATATTGGGAGGTACAATACAAAGGCCGGATGGATGCTAAAGCCAGCTGTGTTCCCTCACAGACCCCGACACATGCATCTTCTTACTAATTTTGGCATTACGACAGGAACTAAGTTATGAAGTGTGAGTGGCATTTCCAGGTGAAATGTTAAGTAATGAACAAAAGATCAATATACGGAGTCTTTTCAAGTGTGCTTTCAAGTGTTCTTGCTTGGTGCTTGTGGTTGGCAGGAAATGCAATGCGTGGCAACACACCGCCCCACTCTGAGGCAATGCGAACTCACTCACGCATTACAAAAATCAGACCATTCAAGGCAATCCACGGCAATATTTAAGGCAGAGCTGTCCAGAGCTGATCTTAAGGAACAGCATCGGTGCCGAGTGACTCAGAGTTCTGACACCCAGATTGGCAAAATACAAAGACTCACTAAAGTCTGACTGCAACTCTCTTTTTCAGTAGCACAGACAGAAAACATCCAGTGGTAGAAGCTGGATGTTTAGTCGCCGGTGGCAGATACAGCCATTATGGTTAATTAACATTTATCCTGTAGGTAACTAGATGACTGGCCTAAATAAAGTGATCCGTCTTCTTCTGGGAGGAAGCTCCGCTCTGTTACTCTGTGAAGGTTTTTATAGTTCCAACAACTCAAACAGAGTGACTGGGAGTCTTTTCAGGAGTCACTTTCTCCAGTTTAACTTTCATTCGTATCATGTCAATGATTTGAGACGATAAACTTTAGAGTTTTTAACCACCACCTTCAGTATTTGGATCAAACAGCTCATGAAAAATGTGTCAGATTAAGGAGGCTATGGCTGCGATTCAATGTGTCAGATAGATATTTAATCAACATTTAAGTTAATGTAAGTATTGGATTGGACGCTGCATCAGCAGATGCTAAAGTTTAATGACTCAGATCAGGATCAGGGCCAAAATAACTTGATCAGGACATCAATTGTTTAGAGTGAACATAAATTAAGAGCTGAAAGCCAACAGTGGTCATTATTTATTCCATCAGTCACTGCATCGAACCGAACGAACTCTCTGCCTTTTTAACTTCACGTCTTCCAGTCTCACCTCTTCCTCATCGCCTCCTTCTGGTGCGGGACCGTTGTGTGCCTCGTGGAAGAGGATCTTCTTCATCTTCCGGTACTGAAGGTTGTCCAGCTCGCGTACAGCATCCTTGGTGCGGGCGATCAGGTCCATCACAACCGTCATGGGACGCTCCCTGCATAGGAAATGGTGCTGGGTGGGCAGAAAGGTTGAGAGAGTGGAGGGAAGAAAAGGACAGAGACAGGCTGAGGATGTCAACAGTCACAGGGTTCTGAGACTCAACGGTCCCCATCACAGTTAAGACGTTGATCTTATTTTCCTTTATACTGTGATTCTGCTTATCAGCTAGGACAGTGAAGGACAACTGATCATCAGACTTTATCACAGAAGTGACTTCCTATGAAGCATCACTGTAGCCACTCATTAACGTAGCCTTCCTGATGATGGTCACAATGATCACATTTTCCTTTGATATTCTCCCTGAAGTTCAAGTGCTCTACAAACGATCTGCTTCCCCAACAGCAAGGAGCTGACCTGCTTGTCATGCCCGCACACACTTGAGCCAACAGTACCAACAACTGTAAAGAGAGACGACTGCAGTGTTTATTAGACACCGAGCAGCTGGTGGCATGTGAGGAAAGATGGGAGCACTTTATTTTCCTGAACTATATTAACACTTCAGATATCCTCACGCTCGATCACAAAGACGCTCTCTAACAAAGAGGTCGTCACATGTCTCCGCCTGCCTTCATGTGCAACATCAAACAGTCCTTTTGATGCTTTGTACCTTCAGCAGTACATCAGAGGTAGGTCTGTCCTGGGCGATCTTCTGCAAGCAGGAGTCCACAAAATTGCGGAAATAATCCGACCTGAAAATAACAAAAATGTCTTTAGAAATGCGTCATTGAACATAGCCTGGAAGTATTCCAACTGCAACACAGATCCATGATTTCAGGTGGTCTATTTCAAAGTTTTTCATTGCAAAATAAGAACTTTTAACTGTTTTTTTTTCAGTGCTGTAGTTTACTAAAGGATGTCATAAAGCATTTAACTTAAGACCCTTTAAAATGAGCCTGTTCTGACAGCACATGGGGGCCCCACACAGGAAGTGTTGTGCATCTTGTTTATTTTGAGCAGAAATGATAAAACCATTGTTGTTACCATTCGGCATGTGCTTCTCGATTCACTGAGATCTGCAAGCACCAAACGCAAGTTAATACTGAATGTTTTTATTCCAGCATCAGCACTTTGTCAGTGGTGATTTTACTGAGTTCTGTCAAATTTATCTAAAAAAAGAATCAAATCCTCAACCCTTTGATAAATGCTGAAGGAGGCTCGGTGACATTGGAAGCTCTTTTATAACAGCAACATTTATAACACAATCTCAAGCAGCATAACTCAAACTCACAGTGCAACAAAAAGTCTTATTTAGCCTAAAAGGACACATACTAGTCAGGACCGACTCTCACCAGTGATTAGACTGCAACACAGGGCTCTCATTCTGGGCGATGTGGTATAAGGCACTCATAGCATTCATGTTGAACAGAGGAGGCTTCCTTTCCGCTAGAGAGTGACAAAGCACGACACAGCGTGACAGAGACAGAGAGTGGCAGATAAAGAGCAAGAAAAAAAAAAAAGAAAACAAGAGAAGAGAAAGCAAAGAAAAGGGTTGGATGCTTTCCGCTTTGTGAACACATAAAAACACATTCGTGGACCGTTTCACGGCCGTCTCTTACCCAGCTCTATGCAGGTAATGCCAAGTGACCACACATCCACCTTCCCATCGTACTGGCCCTCGTCCATGGCCAGGATCACCTCAGGGGCCATCCTGCATGGAGGATACAACAAAGCAATTCAGCCATTTCCAGCTCTCTTCCTTTGATCCTGGACCAACAGAGAAAACCACCTCAGGGCTCTCCGTCCTTCCCGGCGTCTATGCCACATGAATAGACATGGCATTATGAGGGTTGGGCTGTTTCGTGTACACTAACAACAGCCACCTGTAGCTGATGAATGGTGGAATACGATGCCTTTGTGAGAAATATGCATGCAGTGCTGAAAGGATTAGCTGACTGACAGTTAAACACTTTGAATACCGGTGGAAATATATATAATTACTAAGTAAACACACATCAGTGTCTAACGACTTTGGGTTAGTCTAAGGTGAAATGTTTGATGAAGTTTGGGATTCACTTTGCTGCTTGTTTTGAATGAATTTGAATCCGACTTCCAGGTCACCACACCTTGTTGGAGCCTTTTCATTTCAAGAGTGTCACAACACACAAAGCACAGGCGGTCGGTTCAGAGTCGGCTATCTGAAGTTCGGTGTACTGCAAATTAGACCGAAGCTACCTGCATGACTGGGGTTAGGGGTACAAGGAGGGGGTGGGGACGTAGTATTTCCTCTGAAGTAAAACAAATTAGATTTTAATATCAAAATATAAGAAAAAAAAAAGTAAAAATTTTTGTTTTCACTTTGACTTAATTCTTTACTTAACTTTGTTTAATTCTAATCTACTTACTCTGCCCGGTGTGGGATCAATTAAGTTTATCTTATCTTGTAATTTTTATTGTGAAGCTGTCACAGGAAGCGCAATGCGTTCGCCATCGCAATTAGCAACAGAACAATGATCACTTCAAAGTAGCTGCTCAAGAAGTGTTTGCTGCCCCCAGAAATCTCAGACCTGTAGTTGTACACGCTTCCTGTTACCATGGTAACCAGGAGGGCTGATGACATCGTTTTATAAGCAGGGACCATTTTTGGGGAAAAGTCTGTTTGGAGAAGCTGATTAACACTGACATGGGTAAGGTGCAAGCTCTGCTGTGGCATAATTCAGTGTAATTCTTGCAAATCCACCAGTAGAGGCTTTTCTCAAACCACCATCTCACGGCGAGGACGACAACATCAGGAGTAAAACGCCTGATGTCTTACCAGTAAGGTGTTCCCACAAAGGAGTTGGCCGGGGCAACAATGGAGGCGGAGCCAAAGTCTCCCAGTTTGACCTGGCCCGGCTCTGTTAGCAAGATGTTTCCTGCCTTCACATCCCTGAGAGAGAGAAGACGACAGGAATGGTCAAAAAAAAGTGCGATGAAAACAAAACAAATAGAGAGACATGCCATAAAAATGTACTGTTCGAGGGTGGGGAGCAGCACGACGCGCTGAAATGTGCTGCTGCGCAGTTACAAAGAGTATATACACCATTGCATAAGCGAATCTTAGGCAGCACAGTTTGTGCTTTCTCCCCTGTATTTGTTTTGTCTCTTGTCAGAAGTGTGGGCGAGCAGAGCAGAATAGATTCAGATAGTGAGAACAGGAGCAGGGGTTACCTGTGAATCATGTTGTGAGAGTGAAGATACACCAGTCCCTGCAATGCACCATGGGTTATGGCAGCTATTTCCACTTCCTGGAGGGGTTTCTTGTGGACTGAGAGAAGAGATATCGAACATTGTTTATGTGAAATACATGATTAACTCATCAGTATTTCTTAATCAGCTGTTTGTCCCTGTTCTGTCCTGCTTACCTTCTAAGAGGTCAGAGGCTGAGCCCAAGCAGTACTCCATCACCAGCTAGGAGAGAGGCACAGCGGGTGTTAACAGGCTATTTTAGGAAGCCTAACCCAGGAGCACACTTGACGTTGAGGGCTTTTTCCACACTTGACCCGAATGCAAAGGGTTTTTTTGGACCAGAGGTACTTTTACCTGAGAGTTCAGTGCAGCTGTTAAAGCGTGAGAGCCGAGGTCGAACTAACGGCAGAGCACTGAACAGCGCAAACTCCCTAAACATCAGTGTTACATCAGCGTTATCTGTACGGTGAAAATACTCTCCCAGTGTACCAAGAACGTTTTGAGGAACTGTGGAACAAAACTTGTGTTTGGAACAGAGGAACCAGGGACTGAACTGGTTTCCTGTGCCATGGTTCCAGGTTCTGTTGGTCAAGTTTCAGGTCAAACAGTCTCTGTGGCAACTACAGCTTGTGTACCACTTCATGGAGAAAATACAGAAGTACTTGGCGCCACCAGTATTGATATTAGGATGAGGGGTTTATAACAAAGTTAGGCTTTTTGTTGAGACGCTGAATGAGAGTGAGGTGAGAGGAAACAAAGGGACTAAAGGGAAGAAATAAAACTTGATGTGATAACAGTTTCACAGTGGAAACAAATTGCCATCAAATGCTGAGCGAACAGTCACATTCAAGCACTTTGAAAAAAAAAAATGTCTATACTCTCAAAGCTTTAATCATCACATCTGAATTCTTACTATAAATGCAAGTAATCGATGTACAGCGTCACTCTGTTTATTTGACCAGCTGTTCAGATTAACTCTGATTCGATGCTTTGAACATGATTATCAACTGCTCGCTAATTTCGATGTCAGGAGGCAACAAACAAATATGAGGACGAGAACACACACACACACACACACACACACGCACATACATACACACACACGCTCACCCATGCTGTGTGCTCTCTCAGGTAGCAGCCACGGTACTCAACAGTGTTGGGGTGGCGCAGCTTCTGGAGGAACTTCACTTCCTTGACGATATCTTGCCATTTCTGGAACATAAGCAGAGCGGCGATCACTCATCAGCAAACTGACCTCACAGCTCGGACACAGATGGAGGGTTGGAGAGGTGCCAGGTCCTACCTCATTGGACTGTTTGCCACTATAGGACATCTTCTTGATGGCCACCACCTCATTGGTGCGGATGTCATGGGCCTAATGTGGAAAGGTGAGAGACGACAGATGAGAACTGTATTTTTTTTTAAGTCTTCTTCAAACAGTAGAGATCCCCCTGCTATTATTTTAAATCAGCCACTTAATTTCAGTCAAAAATCTGGGATTAATCAGCCATTTGTCCATCACATCCAACAGAGAAGTCACTATTAGACAGAACAGGATTTGTGCTGAGCCTCCTTCCCTCTTCTCTTCTGCCCTCTCCCGTCGGCCCCTTCATCCATGACTAGCTCCTTTTCACCCTTCATTTAACAGGCCTTTTCATCCACCGCTTACGAGTTTGTCCTTTGTCCTTGACTCGCACTGTGCTTTTACCTTTTCTCTTCTCTCCTGCCACCTTTCATCTTCAGCTCATTGATTTATTCACCTTGTGTTCTTATTGACATCCTCATCATCACCACCACCACCTTCGGTCCTGTCCAACAGACACCATCTCTCACCCACAGCATCACTTTTACCATTGTCTGTCAGCCATTCTCCTTTGCTGTGCTTACCACTTTTTTTTTTAAGCTCAGAGGAAGAGTTTTGGGTTGTAATCACTTGTAGCAACAATGTGATTTAGCTCGTGCGGGTACAACTACTGTCAAGACTAAACTGAATTATTTGTCTGTCTTTGTGATGGATGTCAAAACTAGTGACAATCTTCCATCTCGACTTAGCCCAGCGTGATAACTTCAAACAAATTATTTTCTCTGAAAAACAGGCAAAAAGGAAGCAAATCAACACATTTTAGATTATAATGGCTTTTTACTTTCATTTGTATGACATTCATTACATCATGCTTTGATAAATTACGGCAAATCCAAACAAACAAGATCAGTTTTCTCTTCTTGGTCTCAAGCTAATAGGAGCTATTAGCTAATCAAGATTAATAATCTCAATGGGAAAATCCTAAACCATTTCAAACAGCCGAGGAGAGCATGATACGATTGTAATCAAAACCATAAAATTCTTAGGTTTCAGTCAGAGAAAATCTTTCCATGATCTCAAAGCAGACCACATTCAAAGCCGTGCTTGTGTGAGTGTACGTCACAACTGTGGCCACTGCGGCACAAACATCCCGTTACTTTTACTCTTTACACTGAGGAAAGCGACTTACAAAGTAGACCGCTCCGAAGCTCCCATGGCCGATCTCCCTCAGGTCTGTGAAGAGCTTCTCAGGGTCCTCCCTGAAGAACAGCTCAGCCACCTCCGGGTCCTTCAGGCTCCCGGCCCGCACACTCGACGGCATGGCCAGCGCCTGGTGAGCGTGGAAGAGACACACTGGGTGAACGTCTGTCATTTGGAGGGGTTACCGACATTTGTGTTAGAAACATGACGTCTGTGTGTTTATGTGTTTAGCAAGAGAGTTTTGCTTTTGGAAAATTTAAGCTAAAATAAAAGGTGTAGTCGATCACATGTAACTGACACACTACATATCTAGCACTTAATATCTGGTGCTTTGCTCGTCGTAGTCGCACACAGCTGGACGCAGCGTTTGCTTTTCCACTCCACGGGCTCGCGTTGAGAGTCACTTTGGTTCATGTGTACAAAGCGTATCTTGCTCTACATCTGCATCTAAACTACTTACGACTAGAAAAATGAAAATCTGTGTTGGCTCACACGGATGGAAAACATCAAACTGCCTTTCAGCTTCAAATGCCCATCCATCCATTCATCCATCATCATCATCATCATCATCATCCATCTGTCTCGACCAGAAATATAAGGCTGAACAATACTGGCAAAACATTGCTGTACTTGTCATTCGGAGAATTAACGCTGCGATATTCAAGAACAGTGGATTAGTAGAGTTTCACCAGACGCCGTTTATTCAGTTTTTAGCATCTCTAGATCCAGTTGTGGAAGAAATTTGCACAGCACAATGTATTCCAGCGTGGCTGGTATTGTTTTCACCTTGTGAGTTTGCGCGTGTCAGCATGATAAAATGTGGTCCTGGAGACACCTATTGTAGCACGGACTACCACAGAAGCGGTTTGGAGTCCATTGCCATGTCCTTTACATGCCTGTGGACAGATTTTGTCAACACAAAAGCTTGACAACCGTGCAAAATGTAGTCATGGAACCGTACAGGTTTGCAGTTGCGGTCCAAGCAAAGGGTGCAGGTTGGCTGGGGTTGCCCCCCAACCCCCCTCCCACTTCACGCCCGTGGCCTAAATTCATTTTAATCATGGATCGCGGTATCCTAGTTTCAATGATGCCCGCCGACTCTGAGACAACTGGTAAAACTAGAGACCATCTTACAATGGGATCACACCAGCTGTGACGCCAAATCAGAGCGCGCTGCTTCCCATAACTGCCGGCTGCCAGCCAACCAGACACCTACTCATTTAAATCCAGACAGCTACTTTATTATTTCTATTTATTTTGGATTCTAATAAAAAACAGTTTCGATTAACACGCTGCGATATGCATTGACCGCACATTTTACAACCACAAACCTCCACTTCTAAACAATGCGAACACGATGACAGAGAAACGCTCCAATCTCTGTCAGTCCCGCCCCCGCATGCGCTATATGAATGCGTGTGCGCATGTATGTGCGTGTGCACGCTCAGCTGAGAGGTTTTGTTCTTCTAAGTAGAAAGCAGAGACTCGTCTTTGCCGTTATATATTATATATATTGGCAAAACAGCTGATGACAAAATGAACGATCGTTTTTTACATTGCGCTCTTTACGGCAGAGACGCTCTGCAAACCAATAAAACAGGCAACCAACGCTTTACAGTGCGTTTGTATTTTTGCCATTGACCAATTATGCAAATTAACGTCAGATGTGCCAAATCCTGTTTTAGAAATAAAGTATGATGTCGTGGAATGTCCTGTCCTAATATGTGTGATCAAGCACGTGTGTTATTCCACATTATATATTGTATCTTGATTGAAAAAGCTCTGATCAGTCAGGAATAGGCGTGGTTTTACATACTAATAGCTATTTACAGACTGTGTGCCAGACGCTGCCAAATTTGGGCTTTTACGGGCATTTTTCTTTCTCTGGGGGGTGGGAGGATGTAGTTGTGATCAATCTGATGGCTTTTGAAGGTGGGTGTGGTCTGACCCATGAGTACTGAGTGCTCATAGAATAATGTAGTAATGACTACTGAGGACTAATTATTTGGAACGTCAACATGTTGACGAGCCACTGCCATTTCAAAAGGGCAGAGGCGGCCATTGCTTGTTAATGTGCGGTTTATTTCACCTTCCTCGCTCATGTTAAACTCAGACTCAAAAAAACTTCAGATTTTCATTGTGTGTTCAACAAAAACAATCCTCTGACAATGACTTTGGCTGCTCCGTCTCGCCTGGTCTGTCACCACCTGCACACACGGTCAGACAGCACGCATGTGTGTGTCAGTCAGTGAAACATAAAATTAGGATAAGAACCAGGTGAAAGACAAGGTTTGTCAAACATCAATTCAACTTGAACTACATGTACTGTCCAGGACATATTAGGCTGATACTGATGACGATGTATCAGCTGACAGTAAGTTGTTGGAAATATCAATCTTGATTCGTATCCCCTTGGTTTTGAGAACTGTGACCACTTACATACTGAAAAGGCCATTTTACCGCATCAGGCTGACTAATTTATTGGTCGAGCTCAAGCACAGAAATCCCTCTGTAAAGCAACAGGCAACAGCAGGCCAAATGTTTCAAGATAGAAGTAAACCAGCCGACCAGTTTAACAGGCCCGTGACTTACTCACTGTGTGGGAACAGTGCGACCACAAGCTTTACCTTTGTTTTTAAGGCATATGAACCAGTAACCACTACAGAGAGTGATATCTCTGTGGAAAGGTCATCAGAGGTTTCCTGGCCAATTATGGAAATATGGCCAAAGGTGTGGTGTTCACGATCGGATGAAGCATGCTATAATACATATGTGGTGATTGGAAACTCAGATTAGGACATTAGAGGATGAAACTGATCACTGATTTGGCCAGTTTGGTATCATTCCCCATAGGCTCAGGCGATGTGACACTATATACCCTGAGACCATAGAGATTTGTCATATGTGGTGTTAAGAAATAGAGTAAGAAACATTAAATGACTTTGCTCCTTCTCAAATATTAAATTAGCTTGTTCACAGTACTGTGTTTCTTAAGGTGATGCCAATTTTCTTTTGGAAGCCATAATTGATCACGCAGGATGAAAATTATGATGAATTATTAAACAACTACCATATTAGATGTTTGCCACTACAGATGTCTGACATGAAATCACGTTGTTTTGCTCACAGTTGCAGCCATTTTAAACCCAACATTATTTTCAAGAGCACAGCTACAGAAAATGTTTTTGCAAAACAGAAAATATAAATGCATGTAAGATACTTGTGCTGCCATTTCAAAAGAGGAGACATATTGAAATTATCCCTCGTCATGAGACACAAGGATCTTGTCAAAGGCTTAATGTGAAGATGGAGCACATGCTTCATGTTAATGGGGAAATATAACACATGCCCCATGCTGTGGTCAGTAATCTAACAGCTGAGCTTCCCTGTCAGCGTTTGAAAACACTTCAAAACGAACATGCATCAGATGAGACGTTTCTTTCATGGCTATTTTCAAAGA
Source organism: Chaetodon auriga (assembly GCF_051107435.1). NCBI lineage: Eukaryota > Metazoa > Chordata > Actinopteri > Chaetodontiformes > Chaetodontidae > Chaetodon > Chaetodon auriga. The sequence continues at coordinate 11,098,616 of NC_135093.1, forward strand.
GGAAGCATATGGTTCCCTTTGAAAATGAGAACTTCCTGAAATCTAGCAACCAAGCCTAAAGAAAGCGCTCCATCTTTTTTTAAGAAGCCATCCATGTCATCCTCAGACAAACACGGGAGGAGCAAACTGCTGCAATTATGTGGCTTCGTCCAGGATTATCTCTCTAACCCACAGGCATTTTCACAACCTTGGAGCACCCTGGGCATATTTAGGAATACAAAATGCAGACTGTCCTTGGCTGGAGAGACAGAGAAGTAATTATCTCGATAGCTGCTTGTATCACGTACAGTGTGCATCTCAGCTGAGCATGCTGGGTGGCTTTTTCACTTGGCTGGTCAATTAGGCTATCTTTGCTCTTGGTCACCGAAGAAATGCATGACATATATTCAACAGTAGACAACAACAACTCCAACTGGCTGTGGATTCAGGCTGCAGGCCAACAACAAGCCTGCATGTCAATGTCAAAGTCTCAACCATCTGAAAATTAACTTGGGTGTTCAAAAACGCTAGCTGCTCTTTTCCATGCAAACGGAGGCAGAGAGGCGCATTCGCCTGCTTTAGCATGCTGAATGATTTATAACATGTCTTACCGTGGCTTTTGGGATCCACTGTAGCTAGCTCTGAAGCTAGCTAACTGGCCTGGCTGGAAAATATTGGTCTCACTCCCCTTTCCTCGGAACTGCTGTCTATTCAACACGAACCAGCCACATTCTGCCTGTCGATGCTTTTACTCAAACTCCTCTCCATCCTGATGCTCCCAGTCAATTGGACAGTTAGCACGTCTGCACGACTTGACATGAGTAAAGTGCCAGTCAGTTTAAGTGACAGCTAGCTGACTGACGCCTGTCAGCTAAGCGAGCCAGCCAGCTAGTAGCAGAGCTGTCTTCCAAAGAAAATCAGAGGCTAGCTCTAGCTGCTGTTAGCTACACCGCTAACTAAATAACGTAACGCCAGGAGCTGCCTGGGACGTTTTCAATGGGAAGTTGATTCATTAATTTCCACGGGTCCGCTCCGTGCTCCACTTTGCGCTGTCATTACGTTAGTGTTGTCGGCAGATTTCATCTCCAGCTCGTGTTATCCCCATTTTGCTCGACTCTCATCCGTTTTTGTTCAGGACTTCATGATGGCGGAGCGGGGCGGGAGCCGAAAGGAAAACGGAAATGCTCTTCTTCGACGTTTCAGAAGCGTGCAGACGAGCTGTAATGACGCCCCCGCGTGGCCGAGGAGGTTTGCCAAAAACACCAAGGTAGTAAGTTAAAATCAATTGGAAGTTAAAATTAGGTTAACTCCATTAACAGCTACTGTAAAACAGCGAGACCCCAATTATTAGAATGATAAGATCTGACATAAAGCTCATTGTCTTCACCTAATAGACTGTCTTTATCTTTGTTTCAGGATTAACCTTTCAGGGTTTATCAATAGCACTGTTTTGCATTTGTCAAATTTGGATATGTTCAGTGGGGGAAATGTAACTAAAAACTATAAACAGTTTTGGAAGTAATATTTAGGTTATTTACTTGAGCATAAGAAGAAATATTACATTGTAAAATGCTTAACTAGAAGAAGTCCTGCATGCCATTATGTGAGTATTATGGTATTACCGGTTTATTATTACTGATACATAAATGTGTAATTACTACTTTATTTTTGTAGCTGGTCGAGATGGATGCAAAGGATTTACATTCCATTGGGTAGTTCATGGAAATTAGAAGATAATTAGAAGATAATGCAGGAGGACAGATCTGGCTTGTGTTGTCAAACACTCATCAACCAGCACAACAGCTGTTTTTCCAGTTAAATTTGCCAGCATTTCTCCTTGCAGAGATTAATCTATAGGCAACATATTGCAAATTACAAACCAAGAAATAACTGCAATAGATGACTATACATTATTTAGGTGTGTTGCTCCTCTTTTTTTTCAAAATGTTTTATGTAAATGATTTTCCTCCTGCCAAGCTGATTTGATGACAGTGCATCTCTGCACACACAGACATATCATCACAATCACACATATCGCTCATTTGGCTCAGCCTTTGCTCCCATAATCCACTCAGTATAATCTCTGTGTTGTGCAATTTTAGCTGACACAACATACACAAAACGCACAGTTAAACCAAACATTGTCCCTCTGTGTATTACCACTTTCTAAACTATCCTTCTCCCTCAGCTGAGGTCAAACTGTCACCAGTCATCTGAATGTAAATTATACAGTTGTTTTATTTCATTCCTAATAACACAACCTATGCATCCTTAACCCAGCCCTCCCCTCTCCTCCTCTCAGTTTTCCATTTTCCTCACCCATATTCCTCCTGCCCTCCACAGACAACTTTTCACAGCCGTGGATGCAGCCTTGCATAATCCTTTAGCTGGCCCACTCCCACAGAGTGAGGAAAAAAAGATAATAAAATCATTACTAGTGCGTAGCCCAGCGGATTATTCCTCTTATGCGAACAGATTTTAGATGAATTTACATAACCGGAGCAGGCAGAGGGGAAAAGGTCAGAGCAGAGGACACACAGACTATCAAGACCCTCTGCTGAAGTGATTCAGCTCAGCCAGTTAATTCAGCGTTTGCATCCTCGCGGCAGGAAGTGAGGATTGTCTCCGGGGCATTAATCCCAGACATTGTCATCAGGGAATTTCACGGAAAAAATAATCCTTTTTTTCATGGAGATGTAACCAATACTCACACAGATTATCCCACAGTGGGATGCTAGCTGTGATTGGCCTGTGGCTCTTTAATACAGTCCTTAATCTGTTTTGCCATCATGTCTTTGAAAACAATAGGAGCTGAAACAACAGACAGACGATCCAAATGAGCCTCAGCTCTCTGAGAGCGTCACCGCCGTATGTTTCTCAACAGAGAGATTAAAATCTGTCATTTTGAGCCTTCAAACTACGATAACTAACTACCCTGTAAACTGTAGAAAGTTGTTTATTTTGACGAGGAAATTAAAGTAAAACATTAAAAGATTATGGCTGCTGATTTTATTAGATAATTTGGAGCATTTTTGCCTTTATTAGAAAATTATCAGGCGACACATGAAGGTGAGAGAAGCTTGGCAGAGAAATTTTGGATTCTGAAGGTGAGCAATAAAAAATATCAAAAAACCAATGAAAACAAAAATAAATCAAGCAAACAAAAAACAACCAGACAATACAACAAAAATGCAACCGAGGAACACAAAACTGACTTTTTAGAGGGTCAAACAGAGTGATTGATAATGAAAATAACTGTTGTTTACAGGCCCAGATCTTTCACACTGTGATCAATATACTTGACCTTTTAGGTGCTGAATCTGCACTGAATTGGACGTCTACTGTAACCGATTGACAGTCAGCAAAAGAACAGAAACAATAAACAAGCAACTCTACCCCTGTGAACTGACGCTATCCTATTTCTTGTGTCAGCCGCAGCTTCACAGTATAACTTACAGTATGATGTCAACACTCTCCAGCTCACACATGCACCTGCTGTCCTCCCCTCACACCGCTGACTCCTCCCTGCCCGGGATGCAGCCACACCTCCCCTCATACAACCTCCCAGCATCCCCTCGGGCTGCACAGTCGGGGTCGCCACACGCCAAGAGGACAGGGGCCGCCCTGCACGAGGAGGGACACACACGGACACTGAGAGGCAGAGGCAGAGACAGACAGAAGACAGAGGGCTCTGTGCGCTGCATAGGCCAGCTGCTGAGTCTCGGCTTCAGGGGTCGTGTATGATGCGTTTGGCTGATGTGAAGAAATCACCAGAAGAAGGTGAGTGCAAACACACACAGGGTGACACTTCAAGACAGAATGATCTATAGATATTATATGTAAATATATAAAATGTAAATGCTTTTATCTAATTGAGCAGTGTTTTTTGTAGTAATAGTGGCATCAAAATGGCAAATTTCTTCTGTAATGAATCTATCAAATTACTTTTTTTTTACATTTTTGAGAGATGTTTTTAGGAAAATGAACGCACACGCACACACATACTCACAGACTGACCGTTGGGACATCAGAGTGTTCAATCCCTAAGAGTGAACACAGATGATTCAATCTGTCTTAATCCCGACTTTTGGCTTTGGCCAGCTCTGCATCAAGTGTAGGACGATGTTAATCAGTTCATAACTTTTCTTGATTACACACCACACTCTGTTTCTCCTCTTGCAGACATGAGTTTTGGGGCCGCGTGCATTTTCTTGCGAGGAGGGAAAAATATTGTGAGTACAACAGTTATGGCATTTTACTGTTTTTGATGGCTGATGTTTGCAAACTGTTATGAAAGGTTGATTGGATTATGACCCAAAAGGTGACAGGATTAAATCGTGGGAGATACAGAGAGAGAATCCGTGCCCGCTCTTTGATATTGCACGCTGTTGCGTGCTCTTTAATCCACAGTGTAATCTCTTTATTACAGGGTTATTTAATTCTGCATGAATATTCTATATTAAGGCTACACAATACATCCATTTTGCTAATTGTGAGGTAGATGTCACTGTCCGTGTAACACTGGATTTAACCTTCTGGTTTTTTTTGTCCTTTTTGCAGTCCAGACAACTGGCTGATGATGAGATTGATGGTGAGTTAAATCATCTTGACATCAGAAAAAGTCAGCTAAGCTCATTACTTCGAACTACACAACCCTCAGACCTTTCACACCTCGTGCTTTTTAGACACTCACTTGTCCATCGCACACATTTTTCTGCCGCACAGTCTTTACTGACTTGAGTGTTTTGCTGCACACCTCTGCAGAGCTGCGTGATGCGTTCAATGAGTTTGATAAAGACAAGGACGGGCTGATCAGCTGCAAGGACCTGGGGAATCTGATGAGGACGATGGGCTACATGCCCACAGAGATGGAGCTGATTGAGCTGAGCCAGAACATCAACATGAACCGTGAGTCCCTGCTGAAGAAAACATTTGAAACAAGATTTTTTGACAGGAGAAAGTGTTTTTTTTTTCTTTACACAGAATCGTTTGAAGACATTTAGTCAAAACTTTTAAGATGCACAGCTGTAAGAAATGCAGAAGATGTAGTTAACTAACAAAGAGTGATGGATGTCTCTGAATTCCTGCATCTTTGCTTTTGATTTTGCCTCCAGTTGGTGGCAGAGTCGACTTTGAGGACTTCGTAGAGCTGATGACCCCAAAGCTTCTGGCAGAAACAGCTGGGATGATAGGCGTGAAGGAGCTCAAAGACGCCTTTAAAGAGGTGAGAATCAAAATCAATTTGCAGCCTCTCACATCATTTTGAAAAATGGCAGTTGCTGGCAAACATTTCTTCTTTATCGTCTTCTATCTTTTCTCCGGTTAGTTCGACATGGACGGAGATGGAGAGATCACAACAGAGGAGCTGAGGTCCGCCATGACCAAGCTGATGGGAGAGCACATGAGCCGAAGAGAGATAGATAGCATAGTAAAAGAAGCAGATGACAACGGAGACGGCACAGTAGACTTTGAAGGTATGAACTGTTTTTAGCTGCAGTGACACAAAGAGCAGTAGTGCAGGTGATTCAAGAGCTCGTGAGCGGCTGTTGCAGTAAGCATGTTGCTTTGTCCATCAGGTTTAAAGCAAGTGCAATGACAATGATTTTATTTAAGATGAATGAAGCCAGTAAAGTAATGAAACTCTTCCTCTCTGCAGAGTTCGTCAGAATGATGTCCCATCAATGACGGTCGAGGAGGCCGTCAGTCAAGAAGAGCACCCTCGCACCTCCGCAAACATTAATTGACGTCATCTTCCTGGAAAGCTCTTCGACTCATTAACTTGTACTTATTAAGAACAAACACGTAATAACATTCACACGAAAGTGCTGTGAAGTCAAGTCACTCTCACAGACGAGTTTACAGCTATGCAGCGATTGACAATCATGTTCTGGGACACTTTTTTAAATTAAATGTTTATTTAATATAGTATGGAACAAATGGAACTATATTGGTTTGTTTGATATTTATTAATTGTATATACAGGAAGTCATTTTGGATTGTTTTGTTGAATTGGATTGAATTTTTGAAATGTATTTATCTCTATGGAATATATGAAATACATTTATTCTCTAATTGTTCTGACAGTATTGCATCATTCTTATCACTGAAACAATGTCATAATCAAGCATCTGCTAACAGTTAAGCTACTACTGTGTATAGTACAGCATATATATATATATACAGTATTTAGCCTGGGCTTGTAATGTGGAACTTACATCCTGGTCTTTACAGATTCAAAATAAAATATCGAGGTAAACTTTACACTTTGAGTGTTGATTTGAATCAATGCAACATGTTTCCCATCTGCGTGAATTTGACTTTTGGTTTTCTCGCATACGTGCTGAGAGACTAAACTGCTTTTTCATTTGTCAAATTCCACAGAAAGTAAAGAGACTTAACAATTTTAGTGTCATATTAACTTAAATGTGGAACATATTCTCAGCATGACCGCCATAATAAACCAACTTGCATAATAACACACAGCGCACCGCTTGTGTAATACATCAAGGCAATGATCTCTGTTTCATGTGCCAAAGAGGGGATTTGGAAACCAGAAACATCAGCGACGCAGCTGCACTGTGGGTAGAAATGTTGAGGATTGAGTAGCTTGTCTGTCCTGGTTTTGGAAGGACATCAGGATAAAGAGATTGCGTGGCCAGAAATGGACAGGCGACTGATTTGATAAGAGTGGTGCTCGCAAAACATCATCTCAAAATTCTGACATCGTGACATCATACATAACAGATTTCTAGGTATTAAGTGCAGAAAAAAAAAAAAAAAAAAAAAAACAAGGGAAGAGATGTGCCCATCCAGAATTTAGCTTTTTAAAGAGCCATCTTTGAATTGTATTTTGGTAATTCTCAGAACAAGTTGTTAACATCTGTGGAAATCTGGACACTGAAGTAAAAAGTGGGACGAATTAAAGAGCATTAGCCGTTTATGAAACATTGTACGTACCAATGCTGAGACGATACCAGACTTTTAAACTTTTATACAATACTATTATAGAAAAAAAACAACACCTCTTTCTCTACCACGGCAAAAAGAAAAAGTCGTAGACACACAGAATATATATCTACAGTGAATCATAAGCCACTGCTAGTCATTAAGATGCACAGTTAGTATCTGAGCCATGGCTGCTGCTACAACACGACAATCAAAATACCAAATTTGCACCAGAATTTCCACAGATTTCACCTCCCAGCCTGATCTAAAAACCTGTGAGCAGAATTCGTCCTGTGGTTTGTCCCCAATATACTGTGTCAAACCGACCCAAAGCCAGCACAGCTGAGATTAAACACCTACGCTGAGGGACACACTGCACCCCTACGGCCGGGTCACATCAGCCAGACAGATGTTATTGAATGACAAACTGGACAGAACACGATGGCTTATAGTCCCAATTAACGAAAGTGAAGCTGTCCTCTCTCTGAAAACACAGACCTAATGACTAAATGCACATCTGTCAGTGGCAATCCACAGATTGGATACAAGGGGGGGGGGGGGGGTAGCAGTGCCAATAAGCTTAATGAAGACGGGGTTTCTTGTGTTGCAAATAGCTGCTCTTTTCTGTGTGCTGGCACTCAGAGTGAGAATGAGACAGAAAGAGTCATTTAGGAAGGACTAAGACTGCTTTTATAATGAAAATGTAGAGTACATGTTTGAAGAGGGGGTCTCATGTGGAGTGAGGGGTGCAGTGCTCGGGGTGGTTGATGAGGCCAAAGGAAGAATCGGATGATGTAATGCTCATCGCCCGGCCTTTGCCCTGATCTGATCCTTCCCTGATTCCCTCTAACATCCAGCAGCGACCTTTACTTCATTAATCCACAATAATCTCTCTCTCTCTCTCTCTCTCTCTCTCTCTCTCTCTCTCTCTCTCTCTGAGTTTGCCGTCCTGCACTTAATGAGAACTGCAGGTTTTAACCCTAACATCGATAGCCGTCCAATTTGTTTGCGAGTGTGAGCGTGTGTGTGGATTTCAGTTATTTATTCTAAAAGTCCCGGTAATCTTTCTGAGAAGTGGCAGATGCAGAGTGGGTATCTTCTGCTGAACCACCTGCCCTGCGAGCGTTAATACAGCTTATCAAAGTCATAGTCTTTTCCTGTTCATTTTAGTCTGTGAACTTGTTTTATAACATATGAACAGTATTACATAACACCAGCAGCTATGCATGTTTCCTTCTGGTTTAACATGTTTTTCAGGCATTGAGCCAAATCCAAATCAGCTCTGTGGGACTCAAATGTTTATCAGTACGAACATATTAGAGGAGTCAAAGAAAGAAGTGACTGTGATGGGACACATCTGCTGTGGGGATAAAGAAACTTCTGTGTGTCACTGACAGCCTGATTACAAAAACTCAGTGAATTGCTTCAGCTTCATCTGATTAAATTCATCCTCTCAAGTTCTGTTTGCTGAATTTCAGTCTTTACAAGTTTACAGTTTTGCAGGAACGCATTGATTTTTACACTGTCAATCTGGTTTCCTTCAGTCTATAGAGAGTTAAGTTATATTAATTTGTTCCTGAACAAACATGATCTTTCTGCATTTGTAGCCTACTGACCAGAATTTGGATTCAGGGTCATTACAGATGACAAAAAGGAGGAGCCTGATCCCTCAGTCAGAAGTCAAAGGGTTGTAGTCCACCTGTATGCTGTTTCAATGAGCTCAAAGCAAACAGATAAATATAAAGGAGTATTGTCTCTCAGAGGGTCTTCTACCACTGATTAGATGTGATGAATCAGATCTGCCAGCACAGTATTAATTATGTGTGTAATATCTCTGATCAGACATTTCATGTTTTTTAGCTGAATTTTTCAAACCTTCAAATAGTAAAAATCATACTAAATATTTATATATATCACTTTTTCAGTCTCGTATTATATGTATACTCACTCTGTCTGGTAACATTTTGATTTTCGATTTTTTTGAATGACGTCACGCAGACGCTTCAGATGGACGAATAAAACCGTTGCATTAAGAAACGGAAACCGGAAATGGACAACCTGCGCAGCCTCTCAGTCGCTTTGGGAGGAATGAGCACAGCAGCAGAGTGGCGGTAGTCTTCTGAAGTGGAAAGGCAAGCGAAAGTATGACGAGTTCACTCATGTCCGAGTTGATATGTGTGTCCGTGTCTTTTAAACACGGCGGTGTGGATTCGGTGTGGATTAGCAGCTAATGTTCGCTAACTAGCTAGCTTCGCTGTTAGCTGCGTGCTGGGCAGCAGCCACTGACAGTCACAAGTAGCACAGCAGGTTCTCCAAACAGGACAACAGTTTACCAAATGTAGCTTCTAAACGCATAAGTTATAGTTATCTATCTTATGACAGGAATGCTACTTTCACAATCAAATCTGTTACAGATTTTACAGTGAAACGTTTCAATCAAAAGTCCCTAAACCAACTATTTACTTTCTAATAATATGAAACAGAAAAAAATCCTCTCATTTTAGAACCTGGACTCAATCAGTGTTTGGTATTTTGCTTAAACAGTCAATGATCAGATGTCTTCTGTTACATGTCTGACTAACTGATTAATCAGTTCATCGTTTCAGCACTCAGGATGTGTATTCAAAAGAACGATGGGCTCTTCCTGGTGTATGATCTGCTGCTCTTAGGTATTAAGGTATTACTTCATTGGGGATTCTTTTTCTGGGTATTCACACAGGTCTCCACTGATGTTGACTGGATGTAGAAACCTTCCACGGGCTTTTTTTTCACCCACCTATAGAAGAGTCTGTACCCGGAGGACCTGGGCCTCACGGGCGTGCACCCCTCCGTCTCCCCCTTCACTGAGCGTCTGGACAAGCCAACACAGCTCCGTCCCCCTCCACTCATCCCCCCGCTGCCTCGCTCATTCTGCTCACTGTCTGGGCCTGATGGAGCTCAAAGACGTTCTGCAGGTGATGGAGCAGCTAGCTCCTCTCTCTCTGGCTGAGTCGTGGGACAATGTCGGCCTGCTGGTGGAGCCCAGCGAATCTCGGCCCATTAAAACCATCCTGCTGACCAACGACCTCACAGACGCCGTCATGGAGGAAGCAGAGGCCATGAGCTGTGATCTCATTATCTCCTATCACCCCCCGTTGTTTCGGCCAATCAAGCGTCTAGTTCAGAAGGACTGGAAGCAGCGATTGGCCGTCCGGGCTGTGGAGGCCAGGATAGCGATCTTCTCCCCTCACACATCGTGGGATAGTGTAAAAGGAGGAGTAAACGACTGGCTGGTTGGGGGTCTTGGTAAGAGGTCATTCTGAATGGAAAATGTGTCACACACACCAACAATACCTGCATATTTAATGAAGGTACAGGCTAAAATGTTGTGACACATGACACTGACCCACTGGTCCGATATTCTGACCAAGTGTCCTCCATCTTCTCCCCTTTTTCCATCTCTTGTGTCTTGTCTCTGGCTCTCAGGCAGCGGTCAGGTGTCTGTGCTGAGTCAGGCCCTCGGTGGCGCCTCCCACAGTCACAAACTGGAATTCACGGTCAGGAGCATGGAGGAACTAAACGGTGTCATGGAGGAACTGAAGGCTTGTGACAGTGGAGCAGCTCTACAACATTCAGTCGGCAGGTCTTGTACATGTTTGCGCACACCAGGGGTCCAACGGTCATGTTTTCATTAGCCTGTATCAGTGAGAACAGACATGAGATTCACTATCGGTGAAGTCAGTACATTTTATGAGCAGGCCTTCTGTGACATTACCCATCTCAGCGGTCGGGGACATAATAATCACGTCAAGTGCATAATCCTAGTAGTCCTAATAGTCCCAATAACCTATGAGTGGGAATCAGTCCCGTCTGCCTGTGCACGGTGCCAGAGGAGAGGGAGAGACGCTGCTGCCAGGAGAGCTGCTGACTCTCGTCTGTCTGCGTGCCATCGGCGTCCTCTTTTCACACCACGGCACGATCACTTCTGACTTTGTTTGTCACTGTGAGAGAAAATAGACGGTGGCGTGGTCAGTGTGTGAGAGCTGGCAGCCCTGCATTTTCCTCCTCCTCACATTTGAGAAATTTGTTAATATTCTGTGGGCAGGATGGGAAGCTGCCAGGTGACAATCACTGGTGGGCCAATACGTGTTGTCAAGGATGTGTGAATGAATTAGAAATTATATGAGTGCTAAGTTCCACCTACTTGACAGAACTGCAGATCTGTTCCAAAATATAAGTTTTACATTGATTTCCTTTCATTCAAGAACCTTTTAACTGTACTTTTCTTAAGTTTCAGTGCAGCATGAAATCAACCTGCAGTTGTGAAAACTGTGTTTGTGCAAGATTTGAGTGTCGGTTTTAATGAAGAAACAGTTGCTGTGCACAACATCCAGCATTGCTTCATGATCCTGGCCGCATAGCCTGTGAATGCAATGCATTTGGGGAGCTGACTTGCACACCTTGGGTATCAAAGCTTCCAGAAAGAGCCTGACAAACGGACACAACTTCAGTGTCACAAGCTGATAACATAAGTTTGACAACACATGAAAGGCTAAAAATCCTGCGCTCTGATTGACTGACTGAAAAGAACAGACACTAATCATTTGGGTTAACCTGAACACGGTCAGTCGTGATGTTTGGTGTACAGAATATGTAGGCAATAGCTTTAACTTCTAGTTACCGTTAAGCTCCCATGCACTGGTGAATAATAGTTCATTTGCCCTCATACCAGTTCGGACAGCAGTGGAATCCATGTCAGTGTGACCTGCAGTGACTCAGCGCTGACCCCCAGTGTCCAGACTCTGTTACGACACAATGCTCCCAGCGTGTCCCTCAGCATCCTGAAGTTAGAAAAGGTACAGCACAAACACGCCGCTGTTATAGACGATAAACCGAAGAACATCAAGGAATTCAGGAAACGCCATGTTGTTTAGATTAATGTCCATGTTAAAAAAAAAAAGAAAACAAACAAAAAAACTGTTTCTTCTCACTAACTTTCCACCTTTCACTCCCTGCAGCCCCCTCTCCCGGGCCATGGCCAAGGGCGACTTAGTGTTTTAGACCAGCCAGTAACCGTGGCAACAGCCATCCAGAAAATGAAGTCCCACTTGGGTTTGGGTCACCTCCGTTTGGCTCTGGGATTGGGACAGACGCGAGGTAATGAACCCTTGTACAAGCCCTGAATGTGCTTCCGAAGTGATGAATAAACTCTCTTTGAAACGACTCCAGTGCTCCTAAAATGAAGCTGAGAGGATGAGAACTTCATATCATGCATTGATATCAAGCTTTGATGTTTATTGAAATGGTCCTGAGATGTAAATGTGTGTCAGTAAGTCATTATTTTGCTATTTTCCAGAGTCCTCTGTGCGCACTGTGGCCGTGTGTGCTGGATCTGGGGCCTCGGTGCTGAATGGAGTCAAGGCAGACCTCTACATCACAGGTGGACAAACAGTCATCTATTCCTCATGTTTAGAGTCAGTTTACTTGCTTTATGCCTGCAGATGTAATTATCATATCCGTTGTTCAGGTGAGATGTCCCACCATGAAGTGCTGGACGCCGTGGCGAAGGGAACCAGCGTCATCCTCAGTGACCATAGCAACAGCGAGCGGGGTTTCCTGGCTGTGTTCAGGGAGAGGCTGGCTGTGCGTCTTCCTGACAGCGTGACAGTGACGGTGTCCAAGGCTGACAGGGACCCTCTGGAGGTGGTCTGACCGACGCTAGTTAGTCTGTTGGATGCATTTTGACTGTTTTGATTGGTTCAAATTGACGACATTACAGACACGCTGTTTGCTTTAACCAATGGTGTGATTCAAATGGATGTGTGTCAAGTGACTGCAGGCTCTTAATGTATCCAGTGGCTGTAAAACAGTAACACTGTATTTCTGTATATCTGCAACATGTGCTGATGAAAAGTCCTTCCTCGGTTCATTTTGGAATATTTATCATGTATTTCTGGCAGGGACTTAATAAAAATGGGTCATGGTTGATCAAAAAACTGGACTGTGGGTGTGTTGGATAAGACAAAATATCCTCAAATGCACAATGAGAGCTGAAGATAAAAGCATGTAATCTGGAGTCTGAATGCATGTGTGTTTTGAATGCAGAGGATTTATTTACGGACGACACATCGTGTTTTAATCCTAATAACCTGTGACATCAAGTGCTCCCTGTGCCGGTGTGGACAGACATTTTCAGCATCCACAAATACATTTTCCCCGAGTGTTTGCATTGTGTGCACAGGGGCAAAAAACAAAACAGTAATCCTCATCAGATTAAAAGCCTGTTGTCCCAACATAAACACTCCGGTTATGCAGGAAGTGTTCAAACAGCAGTAACATCTGCACCAATGGGAACCAACGCTGAAAATTTAAAGACAAATACTGATCAGGTTTTACTGATAAATCAAGTGTTTTTCAATACCTGACCTTTAGACCTCAGTGAGCAAACAAAGCTGGAAATTAAACCACTTAGCACATACATGTCAAAGAGCAGGCCTATGCTAATGCTCAAGGCACTGTAAACAGCACACAGCACCTGCCCCCGCTGCAGTAATAGTAAAAAAAACAAGCAGTAACGCTCCTCATCATCGGCTGTTACAGAGTGTGGTGGCTGCAGCGCCTGCGACACACCTGTCAGTTCGTAAAAACGTTAGGAAACATCACACACACCTCGCCGCCCCCATCAAGGTAATGACCTTCCTCTCGGTGTGGCGTTCACACCTCCACTTCCTCTCGGTCCACGCTCGCTTTTATCCCTCCCTGACACACACACGTAGGCAAACACACACAAATGGAGAAGGTAAACAACAACTAGAACAACATTTAGACTTCACTCGTGTAAAGTGACTCCAGCTGTTACTCTTTATACAGGCAGAAACGTCTGTGAGCAGGTAGATTTGGGCCCTCTTCTTCTTCTTCTTCTTCTTCTTCCCTTTGATCCTCACTTGAAATAGCAACACAGATAAAGCCCTGCGTAGTCTATCCTGTTCATTTCATGATGTAACAGTAATCCTGTGCTGAAGAGCCCCCGTGGTCTGTTGACGAATCCTCCAAAAAGCATCAGATTACTGCATATTAAGGTCTCTCATGAGTACTTGTTGTGACCATTGTCACTTCAAGGAAATCAAGTTTATGCAACAAAAGCAGACTGGGGCTTTGTTTTTCCTTTGGTTTTTTTTGCACTGAAGCCATCTCACACCTGACTGCAAATGGTTTGCATGTATAAGATTGTGTATTTCTATTTCAGATACTTTACTCTTCTGCTCCTACATTTGAGTGAGAAATAGTTCACTATTGACCATTTTACATGCAAAACATATGAACACTTTATAAATGATGATATATTGCTGTAGGTTAAACTACCTAAAAAGCATGTAAAATCACTAAATGAGCCCCCTCTGGATCAAATATTAAAATTCCTCTTAAATGTTAATGCAATGGGAATAATCCACATTAATGTAACACCAGCAGGAGAGGCTCTGCTGCACAATGAGTACTTTTACTTGAGTGACACACTAATAATAATACTTATGCACTTTTGCTTAAATAACATTTTGATTGCAGCTACATGCAGTGGAGTACGCAGTATGTCAGTATCCAGCTCAACTCATACTAACTCACTGACTCACTGTCTGGGAGTGCCAGCAGTGGTTTGTGTGTGTGGTCTACATTTTTATGATGTTTTAACCAGAAATCCTGTCTGCTCACCAAACCTCACTCACAAAACAGCAGAATTTGTGTTAAATCGATCATTCAGCTGTGTTAAATTGTCTTAAATGCTCCCCATCGCTTGCCCTGAATCAGCTGTGATACAGAGCTCATATCTGAATTCAAACTTCTCATATCAACTTGTGGACACTCACGTCTGCATTGTGGCCAAACTGCAGCCGTCAGCCAAACTGTCTTCCTCTTCCACCTTCATTCAAGGCCCGACTCCCTGCTGAGAAAGCCTAATAAGCCGAGTGCAGAGAGGAAGAAGCATGTCATCAAGTCGTCAAGCAGCCACAGGGGACCTTCTAGTAAACTACTGGATCTCTGTGTGTGTGTAAGAGCCATCTGAAATTGGAGTAGCATTTCTCACAATTATTAAAACAATCATAGAAAATAAGTAAGTTTACAGATGGCAGTACACACACGGTGAATCAGGCTTAATGCTTGACTAGTCAAACAATAGATTTCATGTTTTCAACCTTTTTTAGGGCTTTTGATTTTAGTCCTGTATGTATTCCGGTTGAACCCTTTCAACTGATTGCATTGTTTTTATGGTGACTAAACAGTGTCTTTAAAGTCAACTATAATTTGGACTTTTTTCAATGAGATTCATTGATGAGAACTTGTGTGTGGTAGGAATGGACTTCCATCCCAGGTGGAAGCATTGAACTCTGAACTCTGGACTGAAAGGGGCCTGCCTTTGTGTTTCGTATTTATGTTTGCTTTAAAACTATTGCAATACAATATCTGATTTAAAACGTACCTGTGTCTCCTCGTCCATGGTATTCAGAAACATTGGGCTCCCAAACGAGCCTGCTGTATCTTCTGTGCATCTCTTGTCTATAAACCCAACTTTAAATTTTCATTTAACTAATTTTCACTTGCTACAAATACATAATATTTTATAAATTATGTATTGCGCATCTGCAAAGCATCTAATTGCAGCTGTAAAATAACTGTATTGAAGTCAAAAGCACAACATTTGCCTCTGAATTGCAGTGAAACAGAATTAAAAAGCACCATAAAATGAAGCATGCAGTGCAAATAATTGAAATGATTACTTGAGTGGAGGTAGTTCTTTGAACCTCTACTGACATGAAACAATGCAAATCCTTTCCCAGCAGACACTAAAGCAAACCCTAGATGTTTTGAATTACCTCTCGATGTGAGTGTTCTGTGTTTATCGAGCAGGAACAGAAGGGAGGATGAGGGGCAGAGTGTGTTGAGACAGGGAGGCAGAAAGAGGAGCCATTTGGCCTGAAGTGTGAAGCTCCACACACCTATTTAACAGAGCAAGTCACTGCTGTGGGCATTTGTAGCAGAGGACAGCAGAGGGAGAGGAGCTGACACTGAGGCAGCAGAGAGGAGAAGATTTTCAAGAAGAGGCCTCGTGTGCCACAGAAGATTGATTTCAACCTGTGCGAGGAAGCAGAGCAGGAGACAGAAGGAGCGGAGGAGTGAAATGTTACTTTACTGCATGTGAAGAGGACGAGCTACAGGACAAACACATACGAGGAAAATGCTGAGTGTGGAGATGTACCCCAGTTTGGCTCTGGGACCACAGAGGATTGGAGAATGCTTCTACAGAGGTGAGAGGAAGTGTGTGCGTGTGTGTGTGTGTGTGTGTGTGTGTGTGTTGGCGAAGGAGACTGGACGTACAGGAAGACAGGTGTGTTTAAAAATCTATTTTATTTTATTATAATTTCTTAATGGTGTTTGAAAATTTAGCTCTAACAGTCATCAACAGGCATCACGCTAACTCAAAGACTCAATTAAATGTGTGCTGCAAACCAGATCAGAAACTTAAAGTGATGGAGAATTGAATGATCCATTGATTTGTACAACTCGCAGTAACTAAAATATACATCAACATTTCCTTTATTCCAACCATATAAACCTGGATTTTCATGTTCCCACAGATCGACAGGCTCCAGCCCACATGCCCATGTACCCCCCTGCATGCGACGCGGCGGCCAAAGCCCTGCCCCCGAGGCTGCTGGCCCCTCCGCCCGTCCCCAACGAGCCTGCCACCAAAACCCAAAAAGACGAGGTGAGGATGGAGCTGGAGAACGCATCTTTGTGGAAGCAGTTCAGCTCGGTGGGCACAGAGATGATCATCACAAAGAAGGGCAGGTGAGAGGACGTAATTCCCTGACCTTTGACCCCTCACTCTGTCTTTATCTTAACGTTTAATCCTCCTATACTTACCACTCAGTTAACATCTTCTCCACAACTTCTCTGATCCTACCTGTTTTCTGCTTTTCTTCCACTCCCTCCACTGTCCACTATCCTCTACCCAATCCCTGCTCTCAACATTATCTGCTGCTGTGTAGTTTAAAAGGCAGAGCATGGCACTAAATCCCACTAACAATGTGAGTACTGGATAAAATGCACTCTGAAACAGCCCATGAATAAATACGTGGGATGAACAAACTGCCTTTAAGAGAACCTACTAAAAAGTGAGCTAACCTTGTCTGCTGTCCCTCCTTTCTGCTAGACGGATGTTCCCCGGGCTGAGGCTGAAGCTCTCAGGCCTGAACCCATCTCTCCGTTACATCGTCCTCCTGGACATCATCCCTGCGGACAACTCCCGCTATCGTTTCCAAGGTGGTGGCTGGCAGGCCGTTGGCGGGGCGGAGGCGAGGCTACCGGACCGGGTTTTCATCCACCCAGACTCACCCGCCACGGGGGCTCACTGGCAGAGCCGCACCATCTCCTTTCACTACGCCAAGCTCACCAACAACACACTGGACACACAGGGACATGTAAGTACTGCAGACCCACTGGCTCAGCGCAGTACAGCCAAAGGTAGATCTTTTATTCAAAGCCTGTTCCTTTATTTTCAGATCATCCTGCACTCGCTGCATCGCTACCAGCCCAGAGTTCATGTCATTGAAGCCAGAGACGTGCTGCGGTGGGGCGGAGGGCAGCACTCCTTTGTTTTCCCTGAAACCCAGTTCATCACAGTCACTGCCTACCAGAACAACAAGGTACCAAATCTATGCATCGATATCTTGAGCAGCAGTCATCACATTTCTCTGCAGATTATATCTAAAAGATCTGATGCAACATTAAGAAACTGAGAACGAAGAACACAAGTACAGAAAAGGAAAGATAAACTATAAAACTGTTTTTTTTTTTGTTGTTGTTTTCAGATCACAGAGCTGAAGATCAACTCCAACCCCTTTGCCAAAGGCTTCCGAGAGGACGGCATGAACAGTAAAAAGTAATTCCCAACAGATCCCTCACACAGAAACACACAGTTACTTACCCCTCACATCATTGCATACGCATTGTGGAGGATCTAAACTCTTTTTTTTTCCCTCTGCAGACAGAGAGATGCACGACAGAAGCGCAAAATATCTGCCTTGACTGAAACTTTGGATATTGGTAAGTGGAAAAACACACTTAGGCCACTTTAAATCATTCATTTGGACATTATTTCTAGCCAATTGTTACTTCCTGTATTCCCTCATACTCATTCCCTCCACTTCTCCATCCTTCTCTCTCAGTGAACTGTGATCCATGTGACGCCGCTGATCTTCTGCCACAGCCCACAACCACAACCACCACCAGCAGCACAGACCTGCAGGCCCTCGCTCTGGCCTCTCTGCCCCCTCTGCCTGACCCCTCCTGTGGGTTCAGACCAGAGGAGGCCTCCTATCAGGACACGCTGGTCCCGGAGCAGCCACTAGACCTCGGGCAGGCATTCATGGCATCCCAGATGTCTGATACTATCGGCATCTCCATGGCCGACGGGATGCAGAACACTCCAGGAAGCGAGGTGGCAAATAGTATGATTGAAAGGTAGGTGTGCAGAAAGAGGGGCATTTACTCTTGTGTGTGTTCTTAAATTACAAATTACGCTATTTTTTTGCAACACTAATATGTATCTGTCTCTTCCACAGGTCAGAAACTACATCTTACACCTCCACCTTCCCTGCTGCTCAGCCCAACACCTCCTCTTTCCCCTTGGCTCCTCTTCCTCAGTCATCCTCCTCCTTCTCCTCCCTCCCCAATTCATCAGACACATCCGATCCTCAGTCCTCCATCCCTCCTATCGACTATCCCTCCATCCTCTCCTCCTCCCCCACGCTCTCCTCCTCCTCCACCACCACCACTCCCTCACTGCAGCAGACCTCCTTCACCTTCCCTACTCCACCCCCATCAAACTCCTCCTCGCCACAGCCACTCCTGTCCTCCTCCTCTCCCTCTGCCTATGACACCATCCCGGAGACAATCAGCCCGCATACACCTACAGACGCCTCATTTCCTGCACCGCCCTCCACGTGTCAGTCAGGTCTTCAAGGCCAAATGTCAGCTCATTCTCTGCTCACCCAACCGAGTGAACCGCTCCAGGGTCAACCTATTACCAGCGGAAATAACACACCCAGCAATCAAAGTTCAGCAGCTTTTATCTATCCAAATATTCTTCATACAAATCCTGTTCCAGCTACCGCTCAGCCCCTCCCCAACCAAAACCAACCACCAGCTCACAGTCTGCAGTGCTCCCTCCCTGCTCATGGGGGTCCCTCATCTTTTGCCTTCCCCACTGCCCCTGCACACATGCAAAATCTGCCTTTTCCAAATGTGTCTCCCAGCTCTGCCCACCCTGCCCTGCACCTCCCAAATCTGAGCCACCAAGCCCAAGCTCCCTCCCTGGCTGCTGCCTTCCCTCCCTCCTCCTTCCCTCATCCCTCATCCTCCCTTCCTCACCCTCCTTTCCAGCCCTCCTCTTGCTTGGCTGTCTCCTCTTCGTTCCAGCAGTCTGCCACCTCATTGCCGCAAACAGCCCATCATCAAAACCTGCCCAATTCCTCCACTTGCGCCTCCACCTCCTCGTACCCTCCGGTTGAAATAGGCACCATCCCTCAGTTCAATCCTGCTGCCCCCTATCGCCCAGAGATGGTACTGCACCACCCTTCTCTTCTCCCTCAACTGGATCCGTCACTTCCCTCCAGCCTTCCCTCCTCCACCCCTCCCCCAGCCCTCTACCCAGCCTTCCCGTCCTACCCTCTCCGGCTTTGCCAGGACCCTCACTCATCCCTCTCCATCCCATTCAGGCATCTGTACAGACAACACCAGCATGGACATGCCCACCCTCAGGGGTCTTACCTGGATATGAGCACAAGAGCTATGTTTTAAAATAGAGGAATGCTAATGTGGACTTAATGTTTTGATCTTGGTAGCGCTTTTAGGGGTTCAGTCAATGTGTAGCATTAGTTCAATGAGTGTGTGTGTATGTTTTCCTAAGAATTTAACTGATAAACAGATTAATGAAATTGAACCAAATTTGTAAATAGCTGTTGAACATTTTCTTTTCAAATATCCATTCCAGTGTGAAAAATGAATAAAAAAAAGCTTCATTTTCCAGACATTCGTGATTCAATTCTTTTCAACTGAAACCCTGAACATGCTAATATGGGTGTGATACTGATGGAGTTCTCTGTTTTTGCTAACTGGCTGCGAGCCTCAGCTTGAAGTTGAACGGTTATAGATGATCTTCTCATTTAAGTGTCGGCAAGAAAGTGAACATCAGTATTTCCCAAAATGTCTAACTCTTCCTTAAAAGCGCAAAGTAACATCTATAAATTGTCAAACTATGTCAGAGACTCGTGTTGCATCTCTTTTTTGCTTGATTAGAGAAAACATTTTGACTCATTTTAAAGACAGTTAGTCCTTTCACCTGTGAGAAGAGTGTGTTTCTTCACCATAAAGGCTTTCTGAACGGATTGGTTTGGACCCTGACCCTGACCCTAACCCTAGAATTTCTGTACGATCACTTAATATCCTCCCAACCCTTTACTGTAGATGATGACAGCATCAATCATGTGCTGAACAGCTGTTGGTGTTTTCATGCCAGGTTGGTCAGCAGTGCCAGCAAAGCAAAGACTTGAGAGGCCTGAGTGTGAGCTTAAATGACTTTCAGTCTTGTAATACATGACATAGATGGCGACAGGCAGCAGTTAATCATTTCCTCTGATGGCTGCTTCGCTTGGTCTTTTTGGGGATATATGTTTAAACCCACCCCCCCTCAAAATATAAATTGGAGCAGCTGTTATGTGTTCACAGGGACAGTGCAAATCAATTTCTGTAAATGCACCAGTGAAAAAAAGCAACATTACTGTTGTTATAATTATAAATGCATTGCATATGTTTGACCCACTTTGACTGGACTACCATCTGAATCCCTAACCTGGTTTAGAGTAGCCTCTTGCAGCCAGTTTGTTTTAGCGCTTCTGGCAAAAAGAAAGAAAATAAAGGCCAATCAAATATGACGAATGCTTTTACATATGACAAAGTGAGCTTTTAATGTCCATTTGGTTGTTGTCAAACCAAGAGAACACTTGTGGGGCGATGCTAAGGGTCAACTTGGTGTTTACTCAAATTTCCAAGTAGTCACTTATTAACCAGTGAGTAAGCCAAAAGATGATGAATTTTACAGATCAACACACAAACCGTCAAATCGCACCTGCTTAGCTTTTCATCATTTAGGTCATCTGAGGAGCACTTTTAGGACAGACGGTAAAGTTTCTACTGACTTCTTTTGCAATTCACAGCACCGTGTAGCAAAGCCGATATCTGCATAGACACTGCTGCTACCCTTTGCTTGTCCTCGTCCAGCAGCTTCTGACATGGAAGGACATCACGTCTTCCTGAGCTCACCACTCAGGCTCTGATCATCTGGCACTCTGGATCACTGGATTTCCACTGAACACACATGTCAGATACAGCTTCCTCAGCGAGCAGACAGTGCACACTTAAAAATTACAACAAAGGAAGATTTCTACAAACACTCTGAATTACTGAGGCTCCAGTTACTTACAAACACACCTTTCCTGGGATGATGATGTGCTCCCGTTTGCTCCCCCCGCTCCCTCGCCTGCTGTCGCGGAGGCTGCTGGGCACTGCGGCTTCCAGGACGGTGGCGGTCAAGCAGCCCGACCTTCCCTCAGCGACTCTGGCCTTTGAGGATCCCAGTGCCTTCAGGGTGAAGAGCTGGCCTGAACTGCTCCGTGCTCTGGGCATCTTCCGCCTCTGCTCCTTCCCTGTGCTGGTCAACAACAGTGGGAAGGTAAGACTTGATGCTACTACTTTTCTGGGTAAGTCTTTGACACACTGACTGTGTTGCCTTGCTAAGGCTGATGATTTGCTGATTGCTGGCTTATTTTCATAGTCGACACTGTCATATATTGTGCACATGATGTACATCAGTCTAAATACATGATAAAAACATATAAAATAAGGCAGTAGGTGAGAAGACTGTGTGACACACTGCTTCTGTGTCACCTCATGAATCTACATCCTCCTCTCTATGGCTTAATCCCAATGTCCACACATACACAAGCTCATGGATTTGGTGTGTCTCTGGAAAATCCACAAGGATTTCGGGCTGTCCCATTGACAGACTGTCAAATGCATGAGGACTCTCTTGCAAACATTTCAAGCCCTTTATGCACACTTTCCTGAAGTCTGCGTTTCTGCAGACTTTACCTGAGGGAATTACCCACAGTTCATGGCGCTGTGACGTTAGTAAGCAAATTTGTAACCATGATAATCCAGATGATGTTGGTTCTGAATATCTGATTTATGTTCACTCTTGGGGGGACATTGGGATTTGGTTCATCACTCTTCTATCTGCTTCACATTTTTCTTCTTTCAGCTGATGTCGGTAGCGCGCAGGCTCCTGGGAAAGAGGGCGTTTTCCTTGCTGCTGCGGCCCACTGTGTATGCCCAGTTTGTGGCCGGAGAGAATGAGAGCGAGATCTCTCAGTCCATGGAGAAGATGAGCTCGCTGGGACTGAGGCCCATGCTGGCGGTGCCCATCGAGGAGGATCTGGGAGAGAGCACCGGGTATGACAACAGAGGCTCAGGCTCAGTAATTTATGCACCCACTGAGCCGATTCTCAAAACAGAAAGACTGAAAAATCACATGTTCAAGTGGACATTGTGATTGGAAGTTGATGGTTTTGCTCGAGGAGAACCAGTGGATGGACTAAAGAGTGGAGGTGCTCTGGTTTTTCATCAGTCTTACGGGCAGTTACATTTAGCTTACACATGTGGACCACACTTTGTTTGTGGTAAATGAAGATAGGCACTGGGTGTGAAATGATCAGATATTGCCTAATAAATTGGGTAGAGAACATGTGAACAGCTGTTGATAGCCTGGTGGTTTGGTGATGTCCACAATGTTTCACTATGTGGTGACAAAAGTGCGGCCATGTCTGTTTGTCACTGATATTAAAGGTCGCTAATAAAATCAATCATCATTGCAAGAAGTCTCTCTTCTTAAAGGACCTGAATTGTGGATTATTACATTGATGCTGAATAAAGATGAAGAGATAGATCATTTTAAAAAGCAGTTAGATCTTTACCTGACGTACCTTATAGCCCCATGTTGCTTTTTGGCACCACCAGAGAGAAGAGATATGACGACAACCTGGAGACCATGCTGGAATGCGTGCGGATGCTGGACAGCAACGCCTGGAGCAAAGACCCCATGATGCAGCTGAAGATCACAGCCCTGATCAGCCCGGAGCTGTGTGTAAGGCAACGTCCCCCATCTCACCATTCATTATGTTTTCAGGACATGACTCTCCAGGCCATTTTCATTTCGCCTACGACAAACATATTTACAGTGAAAACCATTTGTGAAAATTCCAGCTTTTTGCAGTCATATGAGAAACCTGACTTAGCCTCAGCCAAACAGTAATGTAGCTCAAGTACGTGGGAAAAAAAGATAAGAGCGCACATTTTAGTGTTTCTTGTGTCCACAGCTGCTCCGGCTTGCGCTTGAATGTCCCCAGTCCTCAGTGTCTCTCTTCAGATTCAGTGCATTGTGTCTTTCTCTGTGCTGCTTGTATCAAGGTGAAACTCACAACCCTCATCGCACAACAACCATATGAGCTGAATCTCCTTGTCAGCGCTATGGACGGAGAGGTGCGTCCACAGTACACCCAAATAATTTGTCAGACATCTTCCTTCCCACCACTTTATATTAACATTTACAGTGCTGATGAAGGTGATTCTGGTAAAGGAAAAAATGTGAAATGACCTCTGACCTTTGCCTGAAACCTCCTCTTTCAGACCATCAGCTTCCCTGGTTTGAATCAAAGTGAAGTTGCCCAGTTCCTCTTTGGCCTGCGGAGACTCAACAAAATAGCAGAGGTACAGATGTGAAGGATCATGGGAAATTTCTACATCTCAAACTATCAGAGTCACTGCAGCAGTAATCTTAATATGTGCAGTTACAAGTTTATCATAAAGATCAATTGTGTTTTTTAAGGCAAGTGTGAACAAAGTCCGAGTCCTGGTCGATGCAGAGTACACCTACATGAACCCTGCGCTCTCTCTCGTCACCATGGCGATGATGAAGAAATTTAACAAAGATGGCGTCTGGATTTGGAACACATATCAGTGTTACCTGAAGGCAAATATCTTTAATTCTCTTGTCATTGTTAAAAAAAAAATATCTAAAGATTCCTTTGAATTGAACTGAACGGTGGCTAATAAGATGGAGACTTTATCAGATACTGCCCTGTCCTGTCTGTCTTTCAGGACTCCAGGTCTCTCCTGTTAGAGGCTCTGCGGCTGGCCAAGGACGACGGTTTCTGTCTGGGAGTCAAGCTCGTACGAGGAGCCTACATGGACAAAGAGAGGAAGCTGGCAGAGAAAGAGGGTCGGCCGGACCCCATCCACCGCTGCTGGGAGGACACCAATGACAGGTGGACGGGAGGCAGCGGTCATTAATCACAATCAGACAATGACAAAACAAATTACTTTAAACCAGCACTCACCTCAATTTATGCTAAAC
The DNA here is from genome assembly GCF_051107435.1 of Chaetodon auriga. Taxonomy (NCBI): domain Eukaryota; kingdom Metazoa; phylum Chordata; class Actinopteri; order Chaetodontiformes; family Chaetodontidae; genus Chaetodon; species Chaetodon auriga. The sequence continues at coordinate 11,123,043 of NC_135093.1, forward strand.
TGTTTTTATCTGGATTAAAATCAAGTGACCTTGACCTTCTTGAGAACACGCAGATCATTTCCGACAGGGAACTTGACTCCACCACCTGTAATCTGCTCACCTGTGTTTGCGCAGTTACAACGGCTCTCTGGATCTGATGCTGGAGGTCATAACCCAGAAACCTGAGCGCTACAGGATCATAGTCGCCTCTCACAACGAGGAGTCAGTGAGACGAGCCGCCAAACGGTAGGAGCACATGAAGTGGGAATCACATGGACCCTGGTGCTATCTATGTCTCAATTCAAAGTTTTTCAGTGCCACTGTAATCAATGACAGACTCATCTCCCCAGATTGATCGTACCCTCACGTGAATGCCTTTTTTGTAATTTACAGGAAACAGCAAAAGATTAGAGACAATTCTCAATCAATCAAATATTCTTAACCATCTCATGACACCTCCAATTCATCTTGCGGCCCCTAGTAGTGGTCCTGAGCCCCAGGTTGGGTGCTTATATGATATATTGTGTATATCATGTCCAGGATGGAGGAACTGGGGATTGACAAAGATGGAGGCTCGGTGTGCTTCGGCCAGCTGCTGGGCATGTGTGATCACGTCTCCCTCACGCTGGGTGGGTGATTTTTCTTTACATTTTCTGCAAGACAGGGTCCTTTGTTTTATTCAACCAAAGCTTCACATGACACATGGTTGGTGAAGGGACTGAGAGCAGCTCTGGCCACCTAACATCTCTTCATTAAACCTTTAAAATGCTGAAATACACCCACCTTCTCACCCAAAATCATGAAGTGGAGCTGTGCTGGAGGAAAGCACTGCCCTATCAAACTGCATGCTGTCGTTCCCCCTCTAACACACCTCTCCCCTCTTCCCTCCAGCTAAGGAGGGTTATGCCATATACAAGTCAGTGCCATACGGCTCAGTGGACGACACGGTGCCATACCTGGTACGTCGGGCTCAGGAGAATCGCACCGTGCTGCAAGGAATCCGTAAAGAGAGAGACCTGCTGAGGAAGGAGCTCTACAGGAGACTGAGTCTGAGGGGAGGCGGCTTGTAGGCCACCTGCACAGGGTGAACAATCAGGAAGTGGTGTAGAATAAGGAGGCCACATGGCAACACTGACGGCCAATTGGACAAAAGAACAAAAGTTCTGATCCATGTTCACTGACATACATCTCAAGTTTGTAATAGAGCTTGTCTGAAAGCTGTACTGGACACTGATGAAGAACTGAGGTGAATGTAAATGAAGTGTGAAATTTGCATTAGATATAGTAGTTTTGATCTAAATGACAACTGAGAACAATAAGTTTGATGGACAAGTTGTAAAAAAAAATATGCATTTCAAAAATGTAATATTGCTGCTGTACATCCAAAACTGCCAATATCTTCTATACTGTATGTTTTATAGTAATAAACTACTTAACTGTACAGAATACTTACTTTATTCATGCTTGCTGGTCTAGTAAAACAACACCGACCAAACCACTGATTCACACTACTTTTGATCAAACAACAACAACAGTTGGTTTGACAGTGTTGAAAAGGTTCAGTGATTTTTACTCACATCATACTTACATCTGAAGCAACCAACAAGAGAACCTGATGGTGGTGGTGAAACAGAGACCGATGCTGGTTTCTTTGCCTTTGTCTGCCTGGTGTGACCTATTTACCTTGTTTAATGAATAACAGTAAATGCATCTCTAGAGAAGCAAAACCCAGTTCAAGCAAGATGAAGAAACCCAAGGTCTGTGAGTGCTCAATATAAGGAGCGTTTGCATTTTACCTCAACACCCTGATGAAACGCCACCAACATCTTGGTGTCAGCCGTGTCGTATTAATGCATTTTTAATCAGAGTCAGGACTCACAGTGCCTCGACTGTGTAATGACCCTACATCAAGAATCAGGACATGATCCTGAGTTCTAAAATGCACAGAACAATGGAAATATTTAAGTTATGGAAGACCTGTTTCAGGCCGATACCCCTCTGTGTTTTCTGCGTCTTCAACAGTGGGATTTATCAAAGCAGCCTGTCTTTCGATACTTGCAAATTCATCCTTTAATTCTGCCTGACGAGCCGGTCGTAGCTTTTCTTTTAGATCATATTTGCTTCTGCACTTCATCAATTCAAACATTTCTTTCAGTGAACTGATTTTCAAAGCAGCGATTCACATGAAATCTGGACCAGACTTTGCCATTCACTTAGTAACACAATATGAAATCATTCCAACCTGTACACTCAAAAAATTTGCCATAGATTTCATGCAAATCGCTGCCCTGGAATTACGTTTAATGAACAAAAATGACTCATTACTTACTCCAAGCTGCGGATAAGCCAATTAATTTCTTTAGATTCCCCACAGATCAAGCTCTCACACTGCTGACAGCACATTGTCTGATAGATTTTTCACTCGTATGGATCTGAAGCTCAGTGTGGAGGACGGTGGTTTATGTCATCTATGTTGTTTCATGGTTTGGTTTTATCTTCTTTGTACTGATTAAAAAAAAAATCAAAATAAAACTGCCACAAAGAGTATTCAAAACACGCTGTTAATTATTGTTTATTTAATAAGTATACATTAACAATACTCGACATGTCTGTCGCCCAACTGTACTGCCGCAAGCCAGCCACACTGCAGTGCCTTTATGATACAAATTCCCATCAGCAATAAAAACCTGAAAACTCTTCTGCTCATCCAAAGTTGGCAGTACTGAGATACCACACTATGCAGTTGCAGTGAGAAGGGCTGCGATAATTTTCAGCTGACTCAGGATCAGCGAAAAGCAGTTTTGAGTCAAATGAAGGAGAAAGCAAACAGTCAAGTGCCGACCGCAGAGAGCTACGTTGTTGTTGTTGTTGTGGAATGAAAACTAGTTCAGGTGGCGAAACCGAAATCCAGGCGATCCAAGCTCAGTAGTTGCTTTGGTTCTGATTTCTGTAGCCGCCGCGCTGGTAGCCTCCCTGGTAGCCGCCCTGGTAGCCACCCTGTTTCTGCTGGTAACCGCCTTTCTGATCTGTGAACACGCAAAAGAGAAAAACATGATTCATCATCAGCATTTATCTCAGATAACAGAGAGCAAATCATCTTACCTGATATTCCTTCAGTGGTTTACACACAATTATAAAAAGCAGCCTTAAATGCTGCTTGTTGGTTGGATGGTCTAAGAGCTGTGGAAACCCCCTCCCACCCACCCCTTTCCAAAATTGAGGATTGGAGTGTCTCTTTCCCAAAATCCGGCATTCACACTCACTTCATGGGGCTCTGGCCACCTATACAGAGGTGAATGTCACTGAAAACATGCGGCATTATTCCCATATTGAAACAATTTCACATGCCCCCCTCTGTACGGCAGCCATCTTTTCTCTCCTCCTTCCACTGTAGCCGTTGTTCAGAATAATTATAAATACACTTCTGATTTCCGACAGTTGTATAACACAACGTACAAACGAGTTCTGTTTGAGAGAAACGCAACCTTTCTCCTTAACGTAACATTTTAATGAGTGATGAGTTAGTCACTGATTAAGTGCACAGAAACTCAGTCAGCAACTAAGTTAAAAGCAGCAATGAATAAACAGCCTCTGCAGAGGATCAGGGGCGTGTTGGCTTGGGAAGGTCACCATGTGGTCTGAATGTTTTTTTGCTTCGTATCCAAAGTGCAACTTCAGTCGGGCTTAACATACCTCTCTGGTAGGACTGCTTCTGCTGGTAGCCACCTTTCTGATCTGTAATGCACAGAACAACATGTTATTATTGTTTCTAAAAATGCACTATTCAACCTTTAACAGAAAGACTGATGCTAGGGGGATTTTTACCAGATATAGCACTCAGAGCCAAGTGCTTTAATGTGTATCTGAACAACATGCAAACACATATGGTATATAAAACATACCTTGAAGCATGTCGTTTAGACTTACCTCTGTTGAAGTAGCCTCCATAGACGCCCTGTTTTAGATCGAAGACGCGCTCGTTATTCTCCACCAAGCTGCCCAGTTTCTCAGCCAGTTGCAGGGCCATGTTCTGCAGGGAGGTGGGCTCTGTGCGGTGCATCACCACGGTCTGTGTGGGCTGGTCGAGTGATGCCTGTTGGGAAGCAGGGACACGGGTGAAAACAAAATTTACATGTAAGGATGCAGCAAAAAACCCATTTGGCGCATCACGTTGCATCCACACTGATTAAAACTTACCATGAGCTCCTCGTTGATGATCATTTTGCTGATGATGCTGTGAACTGTGGGTATCTCCAACTCAAACATCTCAGACAGTGTCTCCATGCTGGAGGACAGACACAACAAATGTGAAACAACAGCACTGTCTCACATTGAGATAAAATGGGGTTTAGGCTTTGCTTGATCTGATGTGGTTTGCATTAAGCAGAGTAACATCTGATTAGAGCTATTTGTAGTCTAAGTAGATACACACTGGTATACACAAACCAGTACTTCAGTAGTAACTGATGCTAGTACTGCTAAAATTGTTACATCTCGCGCTTACCTGATGGAGTCGTACACACTGCTGTATGTGAACAGATAAGTCCTCAGTGACTCCTCTTGGATCTTCCTGTAAAAACGAAACAGTCAGGAAATTTAAAAAATGAAATAACGCAGGACGGCAGAGTGATTTGATATTTGTAAATTATAACTGGTAAGACTGAATGATGAACATTTGAGAATAAATTAACTGGATCATGACGGTGGATGCTTACCTGACCAGCATCTCACGCACTCGCTGTGTCTCAGGAAACAGGTCCCAAACCTTGCTGTTCATCTTCTCATTGATGATGAATGAGTGGCAGGTGCGCCAGTCTCCCATCTTCATGGCCTTGCTGGCTGCCACCACGTGCTCCCTCATGCTCTCAGGGGGCCCTGGAGGACAAACAGAGAGCGACAGTTATTCACTCTGGCTTCTCTATGGATTAAACATCTTGGGGTAAAGAGTTGTCGACATGCTGTGTACCGAGCAGTGGCTGTCTCTCTCCCACCCTCAGCTGGTGGTGGAACTGCTTGCTAATCATTCTGCGGCGGGCGTCAAACTCGTGTGCAGCCATGTAGGGGATTTCCAGCAGCATGGCTGACACCAGGTACACACACTCCAGCAGCTCCAGGTTGATGTGCATATGGAATGGCACCTGCAAGGGAGGTCAAAGTGATGTCATGGTAATCTCATCAGGCTCTGTACCACCTGATATCAAGTTGTTCTTTACCTGTTCTTTAAGTATTCCCAAAGTTTGGAAGCTGAGCTAAATGCTAATGTTAGCATGTTAACATTCTATATTAAGCAGGTATGTTTACCATATTCATAATCACAGCTATGCCTGTTTTGTCGCGCTAATATCTGGTAATTAGAACAAAAGAGAGAGAGGAGCACGACCAACATGGTTCTCGGAGAGGTGCTCTGTCACATCAAATTGCTTCTCATGTATTCAGCAAAGCTAGACTACATCCAGCAGGCGTAAACTAACATGCTCTACATGGGTCTACTGCTTATGTAGGACTTACCTGTCTTCTCTTTTCAATCTTCTCCTGCTCGGCGTTCCTCTCCTGCATGTTCCTCATGAGCAAACCCTGACCCAGGAGCTCCTTGGCACGGCCAGAGGACTGGATATCCAAAAGGGCATTGTGGGCATCTTTAATCATGCCCTGCCTGAAGGCGCAAATGCCAAGTTGGACCATGGTTCTGTTGTACAGGATCTAGATGACAGAAAATATATTAGTATTCATTTAGGGTTCAGTGCTGTTCCTTTGTATAGCTTTGCGCCTGCCTGCCAACCTGCACGGGAGGGTCAGCGTGCTGGATGTTGTCCTGCAGGTGGCTCATCAGCATCAGGTCGCGGGCCTGGTACCAGCGTGAGTGCAGAGCGTGGTGATAGATGTGGCAGAGGATGGCGCATGTGCGGATACGGTCGGTGCGATCCTTGGCGTAGATGAACTTGCACAGACGGTCCATGATCACAGCGCTGTCCTCTCCCTCGCTCTCCTCCTGGTCCTGCTCGGACTACACGGCAGACAGAAACACGACTCAGCACATTGCATTTTAATAAATTCATGGCAACACACTCACATTGAAGATTTGTCGATGTCAGAGAAACTCTCACACTCCTCTCTTTCTTGCTAATTAAGTCTCTCTCTCTCTCTCTCAGGCTGTATCACTCCTGTGCTTTTCTCACCTTGGACTCTCCCTGGAGGCCCAGGCTGCGCCGGTGGGCCTTGTAGTCAAACTTGTAGTAGGTGTGCATGATTCTACGCAGGTAGATGCGGCAAATCTCCTCAGTGCTGCCCTTGGACTCCATGTAGTTGAGCAGCCGGTCAACGATGCCACAAACTCGGCCCTCATCTTTCAGGTTGTCAACATATTCTGGAGGAAGAGTGGAGAAGATGAGCTACCACAGAGAGCTGGAAATGATGCAACACACTTCAGGGATTCTTGCAAAAACATCATTTTCCAATACTCAGCCATTTATTTTCACATCTAAAATGATCACTGACAATTAAAATAATTCTCACCTTGCGAGTGGGGATCAGTGTTCTGCATGATTTTGGTAAACTCTTCATCCATCCTCTCTACCAGCGTTAAGATGCACCCACGAACCCTCAGTGGCTGACAAACAAACACAATAATGCAATAAACACATATTCTTATTGCAATGCTACCCTCTTTCTGGGCCCAGAATTATTATGCAGTTTGTGCAGAAGGTAAACCGTTTCCATGTAAGATGGAGACACACAAATGATGAATGCAGAGCACAGCTGATACAAATACAGACACAAACGGCCACAGCTGCAGGGATTCAGCGTGGGGATGGTGTAGCCATCAACCAGGAAAGAAGATGGGATACCTGGTCTGTGTTGCCCAGATTCTCACTGTCCTCTGCAATGTTCTCCCCAATGAAGATGTTGTTGTGTTCAAAGAGGATGTCGAGCAGCTCGTCGATGCAGTCCAGGCACTTCTTCCACATCTCGGGCTAAAGACAAATAAGTCAGAATAATTCAATCTGACTAGAGTCCAGAATTTTCAGTTAAAAAATTTTGTTGCATTTAAGCAAATATTTTTAACACCAGGTAATACAAATTGTAACTTTTAGAAAAACTGCGGCTCCTACCTTCATGAAGGCTGCCAAGTTGGGGTTGTAGTCATACAGGGAGGCGATGATGTTGAACTTAATCTTGACCAGGACTCCTTGGCCCAGGTTATTCTCATTAGCGATGGCTGCCAGAGCGTGGAACAGCTCAATCTGGGCAGCCCTGTCAGAGGGAGAAAAAAGGAAGGAGAGAGAGTTAGATGAGAGAAAGAAACAATAGAACTTGGTTGTTCTTGACTGGAAGAGCAACAAGAAAAAAGAACAGATACTCGAGGGTATACAAGGTGTCCCTACTTAACAGTTGCATCAGCACCGGCATAAAACATGGCACCTGTTACTGGTGTAAATATTACTTATTGGTGCTTTTTTTTTTTTAATTACAAATATGTGCAGCCATATTTTCTAATAAGTGAGGTTTTGGTGTTTGATGTGGGGTTACCTGTCAGTGCCCTTTTTGCCTCTTGCTTGCAGGATCTCGTTCAGCTTCTTCACCACCACTGGTATGTTGATCTCTGTGCCTTTGGCAAACATCTTTGGCTTTTCCTAATAGATCAAATATTTCACATGACAACATAAATAAAATGAATTTGCTGATTCATAACATGTGTGTGTTTTTTGAGATAAGCTGTTCTTTACAAGCTTGTTGATTTTTTTTTTTTTTTTGTCACCAAAACAAGCGTCTTGGATGATTTACAATGATGCTCATTACCTTAATGGAACATTTCTACACTGTCAGGAAACAAAAAAAAACAACAACTATTTCCTGTGCTCTGAGTGATACTGTGGTAAAATACATTATCTGGCATTATGGCAAAGATGAATATGAGTGATTGTACCATCTTTTGTTTTATCATGTTGCATCGAATCTAAAAAGGCCTTAATCAAAACATCTTCTTACCTTGACCAAAGGGGCGCCTCCTTTCACCTTCTCCCAGCCTCCCTCAACCTCCTCTCCTCCCTCCTCCTCAGCCTCCTCCTCTAGCCGTTCCTTCTTCTTGGGCTTCTTCTTCTTCCCAAGCTTCTTTTCGCCTTTCTCTGTCTCCTGGGTCCTGATGGCAAAAAACCGAGTGTACGGTGGTGTTTTAAAATTCACACATATTTTCTATGGCAACCAAAAAATGCGGAGAAGGACACTCACTTCTTGAGGAAGACCACGGCCAAGGAAGCGCTCTTCCCCTCCCCTTCATCAGAGCTCTCACTGCCACTGTCTACGGTGTCTGAGCCCCAGTCTTCATCATCATCATCGTCATCACTAGAAGAGGACTCATCCTGTCAGAGGGAGAAAAACACCTGCACATTAGCTCAGGTGCAACCTCACACAGCAGTTCGTGAGCACGGGATTAGGTCTTTTACACTAGGTTGCCTGTAGCTGCACAGCCTTCTAAGCATGTTGGCATCTTACCCCGGATCCCTTGGCAGATTTGAGGAACTTGCTGGCCTCTGAGGAAGCCTCAGGCTTTTTCTTTAAGAAGGACTTGGCTGACACTCCCTCATCTCCTGCCTCTCCGTCGCTGTCAGAAGACGAGCCTTACAGAACAAAAAATAGAACGGATTTTACAGAAGTCACTTGTATTTGTTCAATGTAATCATTATGTCTTAAGCAATAATAAGCTACTTTTTTTTTTAACAAATATCACTGAAAAGCGGGTAGGGTGATGTACTTGTATGACTAATGTTTGCAGTTTATGCAATGATGTGCATATGCATCACCAAAAGGCATCGCAGCACACTTGACCCATCTGCTCTGATGTTAGATTGAACACTGTGCAGCTTGTTTATGTTCTTGTACATTTTACAGCGTTCGTGTGATTTAACTAACATGCATGAAACAGCAACATACCAGAATCCCCTGGCTCCTTCTCCTCCTCTTCATCTGCAGACTCCTGTGGGTTCTAACAGTGACAGAAAACATCGAGGGTTTAGTTTAACCTTTGTTTATCCTGAATTTAGAAGTGTAGTTAATACATTATAACCAGGCAAGTTTCTATATGTCTTGAAGAACAGGTTCGATGCGAGAAAGTTTCCCAATTTACCTCCTTGTATGCAGCTATTTCCGTTTCGTAATCTCTGTTGTACTTGCGGATCTTCTGACGTAGCGTGCTGAGGGCTTTTGCGTTGTTTTTGTTCATCTTCTTCTTGCCTTCTTTGTCCTCCCAAAGCTGGGGAAAAAACAAAGTTATAACTATATCTATTGAACTGGAAAAGTGGGGTATGTCAATCTGCATTAACAAAGGTTAATATACTTCATTTGCTGCAGACAAAGCATGCAAACACATTTGTTAAATTACAAAGCTGGTAATTATAGAATCGTGTTTTAACTCTGGGCTACTGACCTGGTTCAGGTAGTCCTCCAGGTCGGCCAGCAGACGGATGTAGAAAGGTGGAACACCCTCTTTGTCCACTATGTTTTTGCTTTTGAGGAAGGCTCGACATAACTGCTCAAACTCCTCCAGACATTTGGCCATGTCACGAATCTTCATAGCATTGCGGATAGTCTTGATGAGGTTGGTCAACTCTTCAAACCTGAGATTGAAGAATGAATGATGAATACATTCAAAACAAAACAGTTTTTAAGACACGCTGCTAAAAAATTAAAGTAAAAAAAGCCACACCAACCTTTTGTCTTTGGCACTGCGCACCACTCTCTTAGTGTCCTCCTCATCGTCACTAAGAAGCAACGACCTGTGAAAACAGTAGACACGTGTGACATCACGCTAAAAAGTGGAATTTCAGTCCTGATGATAGGATTTATTGTAAATGGCACTGACTGCTTGAAAGTTGTCCCGGGTGCTTTAGGGGTGATCTCATCAGCGGATGAGGACTCCTCTGACTCGCTGTCAGACCCGGTGGCAAAGAAACGAGACATTACTGAAGGAAGATGTCAACCTGCAAAGACAGAATTACACATGTGAGGAATGATACTGAGGAGATTACATCATCTGTTTATATCTGTGCTTTATGAAACGTGAACATTTAATGCTGTAGAGCAACAGCTTTACTTCCTACTGTTCATGGATTAAGATTGTCGCGTATGTAAATCACCCCAGTCGGTTTGTTGGTAATATGATACGTATAGCGGGGCGCAAACTATTTAACGTTGTAATCAAGATAGCTATTATTATCAGTCAAGCTAACGTTAGCTAACACCTACTCTGTTACTATGCAACAACCAGTTGCCTCAATATGTGACGGCAGCGCACCCTTTGTATATTTTGAAAGCAAACGCAAATATTGTTTAGAGGTTAATATACCTAAGCATTTGATATGCTTTCGGTGAATGGTACTGTATTCCATAAGACGTCGACGGGGTTGCGTACGGACGCTGGTACAGTTAGCATCCTGCGTCTGTGCGAGCTATGCAACGACAACCTTCACACTGCTGATGCTATCTAGCTTTGACAGATAGATTACAAGTAGCCAACAAAAACTAAACACCAAACTGGAGCTGACACAGTATATTTTTACAAAATCCACATAATGTTAACACACACCGTAACGTTTCACTTAGCAAGCTAACTCTAATTTATATTTAATAATACAACGCGAATACTAACGTGGCGCGAGGTTGTTGCTAAGCTAACGCTAGCAGCAGGCCTCCCCGCATGTGTAGCCGGTAAGTACAATTCACTAAAACGAAGATTAACCACTCATAGTTTCATCAAATATTGAGCCAGACTCACCTACGTCCTTGTGAAAGTTATACTGTCGTGTGTCTGTCTGCTTTCAACAGTTATTAAATCCAGTTTTGCTGTGGAGCGGCCACAAAAAAAGGCGTGCAACAGCCTTGCCGGGTACTTGCGCCAGGAAAGGAAGTGACGTTTAGATCAACAAAGCATGTGTTGTGTCGGGTTATGTCGCCACCCAGCGGCTCTAAAGTTCACTAGACGTAAAAACACTCACGTTATGGGGGCCACGATTACGACGGACGTAACACAGACGATAATAAAAGATTAATCACAATGCATTCTTTCAATTATTCACAGAATATTTATTTTAAATATCCCAGATATATGCATACACTAACAAAGTTCATTTGCAAATGACTGCAATGTTTTTATTCACGTTCTACACAGCGTCCCAACTTTTGGGATTGGGTTGTACACTGGCAGTGGAAGAAGTACTGTTTAAGCTTTTATCATGTCCTCTCCATAAATGTCCTTCTTAGGTTACCAATTAAAACATTTGAAGATACGTGTGGTTCAATTTATAATTGGCATGTAGTTCAGGGTGTGAGGTTTGTGAGCATATTATAACGCAGCAGACTTCAATAATATAACATACATTCAAAGCATACAGTATATTGTGTTAAACAGCTGGTTTAAATGAGTAAAGCTGTGTTAAATGTTAACATATTTATTAGTAAAACACATTTATTTAATTCAAAATTATTTACAGTGTGAAACTGTGACTGCAGACATTTATGAATGACAGCAGCTATTCTTTATGCACACTAGTATTATACTTGAACAAGTAGATTGGAATGAATGTCAGCAGTCTTCCTCTGGATTACTGTACTTCAGCAGCTCTGGAAAAAAGGAAAATTCCATTAATAACACAAACAATTATACATTTACACAACCCAACATCCGGAACATATTACTCAATATAATAACCCAGCTATAACATGGTCTGACACCATTCCAGAACATTGCAGCATGTTGTTTTCTAAATCATTTGCTATAAATTCATGGAGATTCAACCACATGAACGAGCCGTACCTTCTTTCAGTCTCCTTATTTCCTCCGATTTCATTTCAAGTTGCTGTTCAAGGACGGCACATTTGGCACAACCTGCAATACAGTTTGAATCATTGCATTTCTGAGGAGAAGGTCTCAGCCAAATCTTTTATCTTCCACTTTTTATTTTCAGTGCATTAGACCAGTGAGGGTGACAACCTGATTTATAACTTTCTTATAGAACTGCTTCCTCCAGCCAACGGGACGTGGCCATGGAAGTGTTATTGCAAGTTTATTATCCAGACACCCCTTTGCCCTGTCCCAGTGTCGCAGTTCATTCACTGGGGCACAGTTTGACTTATTACTGAACATATAAGCTTGGGTCAGGTCTTTGCACAGCCATTGTGCCATCATGATCATTATGATTCATATGTCAACAAGAAAGATGTCTGATATATATGTATAATGTAAAGATGGACACATCACTGCAAGATCTTAATAGGCAGAAGGTCAGTCTGTACATGGAGCCTATTAGAGGATATAAAAAATATATCACTGGAGTTGTCAGGGATGTACCTCACATTAGAGGTTTGATTAAATTAGTTCCATAAGACCTCCAGTGGCCTCAGCAGTCCATTTTGGCATCTCAGCACTCCCAACTTACCGTGGATTGGGGGTTTAGACAGCAGAGATCTATGGCTGGATACAGGCTGCTTCAGGGCTTTGGCTCGGCTTACAGCATTGCACGATGCTAATGTTTCAGCAGTACTGGCTGGCACTGCAGCATCTGAAAGCGTGTGAAAAATAGCAGGTACCAGAGCAGGTAAGTAACTCAACAAAAGACCAGCTTACTCAATGCAAAAGACCATAAAACCTGCAGTAGGACAAAATCCCAACCTACCATCTCTTTGGGTTTTAGCTGGCAAAGTTCTCTGATTGGTTGTGGGCTGTTTCAGGTTTTTAGTTCTGTTTGCAGCAACAGAAGAAGATTTGGGGGCTTCTGCACTACCAGAGGGTAAGGGTGCATCTGAAAGGATGAGATGAGTGTGAGAAAAGTATGTTAGAAATATTTAGTGAGCTCAGAAAAGTCCAGTTTTTGAACATCATCACAGTAACTGTTGTTTGTTAGCTTTTGTGCAAATACTAACCATGTCAGTCTTAAAAATGCAACACAAAAAAAGCTGCATGATGACAGTGTTCCTTTGCAGCGCTCAGTATTTACCCATTTTCTTCTTCTTTGCTACTGGTAAAGCTTCACCTCCGGTTAACGGGTGCTTGGCTGCTTGCAAAATCTTTGAGGCATGGTTAGAAGCTGTGTATAAAGAGAGAGAAAAAAACCATTACATTCTAATTAATGATGATGCATGTCACACAAGACTGTAAAACTGCTGATTCATTGACAATACTTGGCACTCTTTAACTGCAATATTACCTGTTTATTGTTGGGGCTCAGAAATACAACTGCATAGGAATACTATATGTACATATGTATGTAGATCAAGACTCAATTTAAACTATTTATGGTCAAATTTAGGCACATTTTTGTCATATTTGCAGAACAAACAGTCAAAATATACAGTCTGACCACTCAATGAGTACCTGTCGGTCCACGGAGCTGGTCAGTCCTCGAAGAAGCTGGTACGTTGCTTCTTGCTGATGGTGGCCTGAGACCTAGTGCAGCTCTCTGGATGCCTGACGGTATGCCACCCAACCGGGGTTTGCCAGGACTGGGCTGCTTGGATCCTAATGTGAGAGTGAAGAGAGAGTGTGGATAGTGTGCATACATATCCCATTCAGAGGCCATTATACTGCACATGGCTAAAATAATAATAATACACACAGCATACCTGTTAGTGTAGCACGGGAGTTGGAGGAGGTTGATATTCCTGTGTTCTTAAATACACAAGAACAGAGTCAACAAGTCATCAATACATGCAGTCAAAACTCATAAAAAAGTGGATTTAACAGAAAAAACTGACATATGTATTTGATTTATTCCATTAGAGAGAAGATGCTGTCAATAGTTTTTGTACAGTCAGTGGATTACAGACATTAAAAATCCTACCTTTTGAGGTGCATCAGAAGCAGCAGTATTTCTCAAAGCTTCAGACTGGGTCTTCTGTCTCATCATGGCTTGGGTTCTCTGCCTGGTCATTGGCAGGCCTGACATCAGTGGCTCAGCCCTTCCTGAAAGTGTGGAGGCCAGCTTGCACTTCAGCAACTTGGATGCAGCTTTCAAGGGAGGCAAAAGGGATACAGCAGCGGGCTGAGTCAAGAGTGTTTTTCGATCACAGATGATGTTCGATGGTACGTTCAATGGCACGTCTGATGGTGCCTGACCGCCCGGCTTACTGGGACCATCCCCATACAGTTTTTTCTGTGCCCCCATGGCTTTGCTCTCGTCTTGTGCAGTGTGGATGTTACTTATTTTGTTAGTCATTGGTGTTGAGGTTACCAAACAGTCAGCCCTTAGATCTAGGGTATCATCCAAATTTAATGTGTTTGCTTTGTTATCCTCCGCATCCATGCTTTGATGGCCCAAAGTGTCGGAAAGACCATCTCTCATAGGCAGACCCGATTGTAAATGATCCTTAGTCTCATGGTGACCAGCTTCAGATGCTACGTCCACAGTTGGGTTAGCTTCAAATGTGCTCTCAGGTGTGCTCTCAGGTGTGTCAGCCATCTTGGCCTCAGGGTCTGTAACAGATGTTGTGCCATTATGTTTTGACTGCTCAGGAGGGTGGACATCAGAATTATTGTGTTTGGGGCTACTCGTTGCATTACAGACCTCAGGAGGAGAGGGCTTGTCCAGAGTGTTGTGATGACTGTCACTTGAGCTCGTTTCTGACAAGGTTATTGTCCCATTCTGTTCAGAAGATTTAGTTTCGAAAGTGACGTTCTGCAGGCAAACCGTCGCAACAGCTTCTGCTAAAATGGTATTGCCAGTGGATTTTTTCCTATCAAAAGTGCTGTTCAAAGACCTGGCTCGTTTTGGGCTTGGTTGTGGCACCTTGCTGGTCAACTCATTGTCATGGCTGATAAGCAGCTCCTCACTGTTAGCTTCCACAGTATCAGAGGTCACTCCAGGTTCACCAGGAAGTTCGAGGGTGACATTCTTGGAACTAGTGTTGCACTGCACATCAGAAGTAGAGAACTGTGTCGCAGCAACCTGAACAGACATGTCAGTGGAGGAACTTATGTCGTGGGTAACATTAGCAGGGTGGGTACCATGTGTGCCTTCAGCTGATGTTTGAATCTTTGCCATATTTTGTCCACTGGTCTCCAATGGAGGCTGACTGTCCTCCATAACACTGTCCTCTGAAATATCGCGAGTTGCTTCCAAGGAAGCTTTTGTTGTGTTTACACTGACACACTTAACAGACTGCTCACTAAAGGAGCCTATGGTGCGAGTGGCACTGCCGTCAAGAGTACTCGACATATCGTCACTTTGATTGACGTTCAGTGTGCCCTGCTCTGCCACAACTTGTCCACTGAGCTCTGAGGAAGGCATGTTGTTTTGCAAACTATTTACCGGTGAATTATCCTGCGTGACATCCAAGGAGGGCATTTCCCCTCCTGGTGAAAACTCTGAATCATGTGTAACATCAAGGAGAGTAATTTCTGGGAAGTATCTGTCATCCAGCCAGCGCAGAGGAGCATCTATGTTCTCAGGGATGTCAACCATCTTGGTATCAGAGTATTTACTCTGTGTTGTCCCATTGTGTTTGGACAGCTCAGGAGGGCGGACTTCAGAATGGTTTTCTTTAACATTAAAGACCTTGGGAGGAGAAGGCTTGTCCATCGTATTCTCATAACTGTCACTTGAGCTTGTTTGTGACATCATTACTGTACCATCCTGTTTTTGAAGAGAATCCCTATCACAAGTGACATCCTGCACCTCATACGATCCACCTGTCTTACCAGCTGAACCACTCATAACGAGGGACGTTTCAGTGGTGTTCTTAGAGACCAAACAAGCCTGATCTGTCACCTCATGTTCTGTTTTGGGACTGCTAACATCAGATTGAATAAGACCCAGTGTCTTATTCTGAGGGCTGTGTATTTGAGCAGTGGTTTTCAAATTGGTGGAAGCACTCACCTGGGAGTGCTGGAGAGTGGTATATGTGCTCGCAGACTGAGCTGTTACAGGCGTAGAAGGCACACTGTCAGGAAAAGCTGAATCATTTTTAGTCATATGCACTGTGGAGTCACAGGTAACATCGAGGAGAGTCATTTCTGGCAAGTATTCATCATGCAGCCAGTGCACGGATGCATTAGTGTCACCTAATGATCGTCCAGAAAGGCTACTGGAGAAATCTGAGCTGGGATGTTGGCTGGAACCCCCAGTTGATTTTTGACAATTTGCTGTGGTCTTGCCAAAGGAAAAACAGGGAACAGTCAGATGAGGATTGTTTCCATGTTTTGAAGGTTCTGGCGATGGGCATTTATTTCCAATGTCTAAGTTTTTCAAAATTGGTGTAAGAGCAGACTGGAGACCAGAGAGCCGTGACTTTGCCTTGACTGCGCCACTGCTGCTTGTTGGAGCCGGGGTTGAAAAGGTGCACGTGTCAGAGAGAGGCTCATTTTCTCCGCTTGGCTGTATGGAGGAATATTCTACCACATCTCCTACTTGGACCTTGAGCTTTGAAGTCTCAGCTGCCACACTGGCTCTGGGTGGAATATTTTCCAGGCATTCATCAGCCTCATAATCTTCCTGAATACATGAGGTTTGCACTGTTGTCTCATTGGCCATGCCGCACGAGTTCTCTTTTTCTTTCAAAGGAGGAAAACTTTGTTTTTTTTGAGACACGGCACACGGGTCAGACTTCTTGACAGATGTCTTTTCAGATGACTCCTCAGGCTCTCTGTGCCAGCACCCTGTGGATGAAACAATTCAATTAATGTCAAACATGTTTGCTTTTAAATTACAAGGTCCTGTAAAGTTGCCTTGGGTCAAGATGCCATAATTATTGCCATCTCTGGGATCAAAACGGTTTTACCACTGGATTATGTTAGTGACGTCTGAAGCATAAACTAACATTACTTTTAAAGCACATTTAAGTACAGTCTAATAAAATAGCAAGTGGGTACATAGACACAAATCAAAACGCCAACAATTAACGTTATTTTTTAATCATAAAATAAAGCCAACTGATTTCCACTGCCATCAACTTCTGTCATGTATTTAGTACCGACAGTACATGATGATCACAATAGGACGTTGCATACTGGGGCTGTTCGGCTAATGAAAATCACTACCTTCAGTTTAGTTCGGCGCTACGCATGCAGTTAACGTTCGCTAATATATATATATATATATATATACATTTACAGCTTACAGCGGCGACGTATTTATAGTCTACAGTCCGTTAGTGATGTTATGCTCGAAGCGTGAGACATTCCCGACACGAGCTAAGCTAACGTTAGCTTGGTAACGTCAGTTGACAGAACGTAAACTTTGACTTGTTAACTTTGACTTACCTATGTCAACAGACACTTCTGCTGGAGGCTCATGTCTGTGAAAATACTTAAAATTGTTTTTTGAGAATGGAATCTGTTGAAGGAAACATTTATCCACGAATGTCAACTGAACGTCAAAGTAACATGAAAATGCTCATAAAGTCGCAAACACACAGAGCGCCGCTCTGGTTCAAACGTCAGCTTTCCTCACGCTCATTGGGTAATTCTAACCAATGACAGCTGAAGGCTTCTTCTTCGTGTATTTTAGAGTGAGTGATGTTCACAAATGGGGAAAATCTGCCATCTACAATCTCGATAAAACTTAATTAAACTAAACTGCCCTCTGCCATCTTTAATATACTCTTTATAATAAAGAGTAACTCTCTGACTCTACTTCCTTTCTCAGTTTTCTCAACTGCTTTTGAGGATGATGATAATTGTGTGTGCTAAAAACCCAGCGAAGCCATGGTATGAACACGATTCATATAAAAAAAAAATACCATTCCTTTTTCAGTTAAGCTTTATTACATAAAGTTAAATGTATGACAAATAATTGACATCATGAACATTTCATCACTTCATTCAGTTTGATAAATACATCAAAAATAAAGCCATTTGTATATTTTATTCAGACGTTCACACAAGCATTACAATTCATCACTCTTTTGTGGTTTTCTTCAGTTTGGTCTTCAGCTCAGACAGAAGTGGATTTCCAAATCTGGGGAGACATGAGAGAACTAAGAATCAGAAAATGTTTGAGCACAAGATACCTCTTTTGTGCTGTATATAACAAAGCCAATACACGGAGACTTTACCCCGGATGTCCTGGAGGCATCCATTTGGGTTTGCGTTGGGGCTCGTCTTCTTTGGGGGTGTTGCTCTCCTCCTCTGGCTTTGTCTCAGGTTCCTGTTGGTATTGTGACATTTTAATCATGTACACACCTTAACATAAGAGAAATGTGGTATTCAAAGACTATTAATGGCACCCGCAAGAGGGTTTCCTGGCTATTTTCATCCCTCACCTCCCGTTGTGTCCTTTTTAAAACAGGAAAACCTGCACCAAGCCCTAAAAAAACAAAAACAAGTGACGTTATTTACAGATTATGAAAAATAACTCGACATGAATGCCTCAAGTAGTGGCTTTCCATGTGTTGGAAGTGACCTACCAGGCAGTTTTATTCCAATGCCCATGCCTCCCAGAGGCACACCTGGATGGACTTTGACTGGCACATGTGAGGAGGGTGTAGGGTCCACTGAGGGCATGTTGAGCAGGGAGCGGGGATCTTTGGGTGGCCTCACACAAGGGTTTTTAACAGCAATTCTTGCCTTTTGAACAGTGAAGTCCAGCACAGACACATCCACCTGCAATGACCAAAACAGCTGAATTCACACCCTCTCTGGAGGTTATGAGTACTATCTAAATGTATAATGATTTAATCACTCCTATTATGGTTAAATATGAAAGAATACCTCCATCTGATGTGCAGACTCTGTCCTCGGCGGTTCTGCCATCTCAGCCCTGTTTAGTTCAGGTAATGAATCAATAATATTTTCTGGCCATCTGGGTGCTTTGTCCAGTGAGGGCAACACCAATAACTTCTTTTCTGATTCAGTGCAGATGTGGCCTTGTGATCCAGATTCTGTCGACATGATTCCCTCCTCCAACGGAGCTTCTGAGCGACTTCTAGGTCGCCCTGAGCCAGTGTGTTCGATCTCATCTGGAGAGTCAGACACAGTTATCTCAAGCGGTTCATCTCCAACTTTTGTTTCCCCGACTTTGAAAGGAGCACCCGTTTCTGTCAGGGACTCAACGTTTGCCTCTTCAGCGTCAGTCTCTTTCTGTGATCCAGTTTCTTCGTCTATATTTTCTTGTGAGTTATCCGATTCCTGATTTAGATGTGCAGCCTCTGATGATGTAGCTCCCGAATCAGGGTGAAATCCTGTCTCAGTGGCTGATTCCTCCTCTTTCAGATGTGACTGTTCTGTCTCAGCCATTTCCTCCATCAGTACATTCTCACATTCAGAGTTAGGCTGCGTAGACGGTCCAGAGATGTCTGCTGGCTGTGACATATTAGCCAACATGTCATATATGCCTTGAAATGACTCAGCACTAATTGATGTCAGTAGCTGAGTTCCACTGTTTTGTGTGCCCCACTCATCGAGAGACAGGTCCAAAAATCCAGACTCCAGAGACATTTCTGCATCACTCACTAACTCTGATTCTGCTGACTTTGACTCCACAAGCTGCTCTTCCACCTTTTCTACCTGCTCTGATGAGATTTCACCTCGTTCCTCTCTTGATGGCTCTGTCTCTGTTTGCATTTGTTGTCCAGGCTCAGGAACTTCTTGCTGTTCTATGTCATTGTTGTCCTCTGATAATGTCGTCTGTAACCACAAGTCAAGGATTTCTTCTTCAATCACATCTTGACATCCACTGATTGGGCTTACTGTTTCTTCATTGTCACGGCTCCTCTCTGATTCTGTCATATGCTTTGCCATTTCTTCTGCTGATATGACATTCAAATCTTTTGTCTTGGACTCACTTGTGATTGATTTATCTGCTGTTTCAGTCTCTTTGTTGCTTATCTGAGGTGCTTTGTGTGATAGTTGAAGTTGAGTCTCCAGTGACTCAGATTCTGTGATCAAAGCATTTTCTTTTTCATTCCTTTCTGTGATTAGCTCAGCTGTCATTCCCGCTACCTGCAGATCTAAAATTTCCATCTCATTTTCGCTCCGCGCTTCATCTTCCTCAGCTCCATAACCTGTTTCCTCCATGTCCATCCCTTCATCTTGCATTTCTGTAGCACTGTCTTCAAGTAATTTAGGTTCAGTCTTGAGCGACTGCTTCAGGAATCCAGATTCAGTTAAGTCTTCTGGTAAACTGGGTGTCTTGCAGCTCTTTTGCTCCAAGTCTATGGCCTCTATCGACTCCTGAAAGAAGCTCATCTCTGTCATCTTCTGCACTTCAGCCTCAAGGAATTTTAAAGTTTCATCTTCCTGTTCTGCCACAGCTCCTGTCGTCTCACGCTCATCTCCAGCAGCATCAGCTTCTTTGAAATCACACAACCCCTCATCTATTGCAGATTCAATCAAAAGCTCTTCAGCCCCAGCTTGCAGCGCGTGTGTCGTTCTATCAGTCACACCAGTTAAGCCAGTGTGCATTTCAAATTCTTTTCCTGGGTGTTCGATCCCTGTCTTCATTGAGGCAGTCAATAATTTTCCTTCCTCTTCCTCAAATAAAAGTCCTGATTCTTGAATTGCTGATTGAACAAGTGGTGTGTCCGTTTCTTGTGGCAATCCAGCATCAGTAAGGCGCAGTCCTCCAGCGTGCTCCTCCACAACTAAATCAAAGCTATTCCTAATGTCTCCTGTGCTTTCTTGATCCTCTTCCATATGCTCTGTCACCAGTAAATAGCCAGCTCCGACGCTACAGCCACTGTTTTGAACGCTCTCAGGCTCTTTGCTCTCCACCTCTTCTGGTAATTGCGTTGTCTGGATTTCCTCGCAATCTCCTACTTCCAGGAACCTTTGTGTTGTATTTTCATCTGGCCCAGGCTCATTGTTGTATCCAGGAACTCCCTCTTGTGTTTCCTCACATGTTGGAGAATTTAGCTCCTCCGACACAAGCCGGCCTTCACATACCCCCATAGGAATATTTTTAAACTCTCCGCTTATTTCCTGTCCAGTCTCGCCTGAGGTGGTTGCACATATTACTCCCACGTAACTTTCTATGCCACCTACTTCACTGGGGAGCCTTTCCTCTTCAAATTGATATTTATTGAAAAATGTCTCATCTATGCAAATGTCTGTTGTTGTCATGTCAGATTTTCCACTGATCTCTTCACTGTGGCTTTTTGGTTCAACATCATCTGCCTCTCTTTGCACTTCAGTGTCCTGAGCCACATCCTCTTGCTCTCCATGTGTGAATTCAACTTTGTGCAGCTCTCTTTTAGCATCCTGCACGTCTTCTTCACTGCATGCAACATGTCCAGTTGAAGTGTCTTCCTCTTGAACGTCTTCTGATTTGATGTGGTCTTTCTGGTCCGGCACTTCATCTTTTGTCTGACTGTTTCCAGCCTCATTCGCATTTTCCTCCTTAATGACAGCACCCTGTTCCCTCTCATCCAATGTGCTCTCATCCTCTCTCTCTTTTGCATCCTCAACTTTATCACTTTCACATGCATGAGCCATCATCACATGCTCTTGTCCAACAACAATTAGCTCTTCCTCAGACACAATGCCACTCTTGTCATAGGCTATTTGCAATTCAACATGCAGTGAAGTAAAGCTTGGGTCTCCCTTGAAATCTCTGTCGTCATCTGAGGGCGGATTATCAACTTGTCTTGCTCCCTCATCTGACTTTTTTTCATTTTCAGAGGCCAGCAGTGACACACCATCACTGTCCTCTGCTTCCTCACATATCACCGCAGCACCCGCCTCGTCCTTCTGCACTCTTACCTCTTTTATGTGCATGTTATCCTCCTCTCCTGGACTCAAATCTGTGACAGTACACAATCGTGCCTCAATGCCTTCTTCCTTCAACTCTTGATCATTGTCATGGTGCATTTCTTCTTTTTCCTTTACTTGGATCTTTGTCATGGTTTCATGCATTTTTTGCTGATCATCCAGTGTCGCTACCCTTTCAGTCTCAGCACCATCTTTTCTTGCACTTTCCTCCATGTCTTCACTCATTGCATCACCTCTAAGTCTCACTGACCTGGTGTTCACATGTTCTTCATACTCATCGTTCTCCTGCGGCTGATCTCCTCCGTGACTGTACAATTTCTGAACTTCGTTTCCTTCTTGTTTGTCCTCTTTTGCATCCTCAGTGACGAGCAGCCCTGCATCGTTGTTTCCTGTTTGGACGAACTGTTCCTCTCTTGTGCCCTCACGTTCATCAGATGCTTTGCTCTCATTGCTCTCTTCGTCAGGTCTTAAGTCAATGTCGGCGGTGCATAGTTCCCAGGCAACACCCGGTCGAGGTGAGCTAAGCACAGAGACTGTCGTAAGAGGCTGTTCCTCACTGACTTCCCTTCTGCTAGTGCTGCTCTCTGCATGTCCACAGTTTGTAGGCTCGCTATCAACTGCAGATTCCTGGAAGGAGTTTGGCTCATTTGTAACGATGTCAGTGGGCCCTGGTCTGAAGAATCTGTTGACAGCTCCAGTTATATAGTTCTGAGAATGAGATGGAGAGGAGGAAAGTGAGACTTTTGACTTATTTATGTAACAGATTAATCAACTTTGCTCTATGTATGTTCTTATTTGTCTTTTTCCTCATTTTGCATAACGTTTGCATTTGTTCTCTTTGTTCTAAAATGATTCTTAATTTTATACTCAAATTAAATGGCCAATGGTAAACAGACACACCCATTTAAGTGCTTTTTGGTCTGAGGCTGTTTTTCGTGGTTTGAGATTCCTCTTAGTTCCAGTTAAGGGAAATATTAAAGTTACAGCATGCAAGGCTATTTACACAATAGTGTCATTCCAGCAGTTTGGGGAAGGCCCCTTCCTGTTTCAGCATGACAATGTCCCCACACACAAAGCCAGGTCCATACATGGCTTTCTGAGTTTGGTGTGGAACACAGGCCGGCCCAGAGCCACAAGCTGAAACCCATCCATCATCTCTAGGGTGACAACACTTTTTTTTCACAGTGGGTGTAACTAATAAAGTTAATAATGGTTTCAGTTAAACCTGCAATAATTACTTTTTTTCCCCTCTGCGGAGAGGGCAATAAGCTGTAAACACAACCCTGACATCGTATGAAGTTAGTATGCTGAATGTGTCACCCATCAGAGCTACATTAGTCGTGTTTCAAGCAACCAGAGCAATCTCAGTCCAATACTTACTTGCTCTGTTTTGCTCTGCTCCAACGCCTCTATACCTGGCTTTTTGGTTGCTAAATGCTGCATATACTATGTTCACCAGCTGGTTGCTAACTTGGTTTGCTGCGCAGGTAGTGTACAGTCAGCCTGGCTTCAAACCTCTGAGTCCCTTTAGCATTCATATCATCAACTAAGTCATTTGGTTCATTGCTAATATATATATAAAAAAAACAAAACAACAACAACAACAAAAAACACATTGATTAAAGCAGCTTTAAGCTTATAGTTTAGTTTCAGGGCCAAGGAACTCAAACCCTTAAATACCATAGGCCTACAGCCATCATTAATGTTGTTAGTTACTTGCTAAGACAAGTGAAAATGTCTCCTGTGAAAAAGGTCAACAGTATTGAATCTCACTAATAGTAGTTTGGATTTTAATTTGGTGGAAATTATAAGCAAAATGTGGGCTGTGTTGAGTTGAGAAACCACCAAATAATCAATTCCAAATAAATGAATATAATCAGAATGAAGTTCACAGCAATCAATGACTGATGAATAAATGCTTTCATATGTTAAAATGAAAGAACCTTAAATTACTTGCAAATGACAGTTTCTGGGAAAGTTTTGTGCAGCTTAATTATTAGAAAATTAACAGGAAATAATGGACCTGTGTGTGCGTGTGCGTGCGTGCGTGCGTGTGTGTGTGTGTGTGTGTGTGTGTGTGTATAAGTGTCTGCAAGGTACACAACAAAAACACAGACAAGGGGAGGGAGAGAGGAACAGACGTGCACAGAGCTGTGAGAGAGGCAGTGCTGCACGGACACAGGAAGACAGACTTCACATCCATACTCCACAGCCTCTGACAATGAAAGTTAAAGCAGATATGCCCATCTGGCTTCAGATGATGCAGCGGCTCACCCAAACTGTCCAGAAAGTCCTCTCCGCCCTGGAAGTGACACTGTCGTTGTCCATCTTCAGACCTCCTCCTTGACTCTTTGACTTAATGTCCCCTGAATCTGATGACGGATCAGCCGGTCCGTTAAATTTTCCTAATCCAGGTTAACCAGAAGCCCGACAGCGAGATCCATCCACAAGCGATCAGGTTTTCAACACCCCCGCTGACGCTGTCGGTTCAGTTCCTGATGCTGACATATGTCCGCTGGCTCATTATGAGGAAGAGGGTGATTATCACAGCTGAGCCGGCGGTGCACCAAGCCTACGTGTCGCACAGTTTGCGGATGTGCGCAGAGTTTCTGATAAGTCAGGCCACTAAAGTGTGAGTGATGGTGTCTGATGTTGATGTGTGTGTTAAAATAAGTCTGCTTGTCCACAGCATTAAAAACAATCATGGTGAATAAACACCAGGGGCTGTTGTCTGTCAGTCTTTATTCATGATTCAGCAGTGACCTCTCTGGATGAATAAGCAGATTTTTAACCGTATGGAAAGCCAAATTAAGTCTCACACATGTTACTGGATCAGTTAAGATCCTTGAACATAACAGTACACACTGAAGAACATGTTTGGTTTATTGGTGATCAAATTCCACCTACAGAGCACTTGAAATCCTAACAATGTGCTTAAAGTGAGACAATGACAAGTAAAAATAGAATATTCTGCCTCTTACGGCAGAAAAGATGAACTCATAAGCACTAACTGTAAGTATACTGTATGCTCACAACAGTGAGTAGTAGGTTTTTATCGGTCATGTGGCCTGCAATACAAAATGTACAAAACATATAGAGGAAGTGTGTGACACTTAAGTAAAAAGTATAATGTGGGGCCTTTGCAAAATGTAAGAATGTTGCATGAATATTGTAGAAAATACGCAAACCTAATTTCACATACGAGGGATAAAAATAGTATTTTGCAGCATGTTATGTGTTCAGCTGTTGACGTGATGATATCATTTGACAGGTGGAAGTTCGAAACTAAATGTCTTAATTACTCAGTTCAACCACGCAGCACCTCCTCTGCTCAGCAGTGAAGTGACACCCCTGTGGTCAGAGTGCAAAAGGAAAAAAAAAAAAACAGAAGTATATTTTGAAATGAGAACTTATTTCAGCGGTTGACGAGCAACAGCGGTCAGAACAGTGAAGAGAAGACAACTGCAGTAACACTGCCTGTTGACTCATGTTTGAAGACAAAAACAAAATCCAAGGAAACATCGCTTCAAAAATATTCATATAGGTTTTATTTCCCAGTGCAGACGTAGAAAAAAAACCCCACAGAACTGGAACATTATTGTAAAATTCTTTGTACAAAAATATGAACACATGTAAAAATCATGCAGAGGGGAAAAAAGTAATGGATGACACATGAAGAATATAAAGTCATAAATAAAACAACAGAAATGTTGGAGGCAAAACTGCGCTTGTTGATCACATGACAGACTGCTGGATATCCTAAAAACACGACTACAGCTTTATATTCACTAAAGAGATAAATATTAGATATATAGGATATATAAAATGGAGAGGCACTCTTTAACACGTCACGTCTTTCATGTAGAAGATGAAATTTCCTCATTGGGCTCTGAAAGAGATGACGCAAGACAAAGACAAAGACATGAACAAACTTCCTGTTGAGTGTCAGATTTACTTTTGTCCTGTGCAACAAGATGACAGTTGGTTATTTTTCTCTCAACCAATAAGATTTCACAGCCTCAGTGAGGGTTTTTCATGATCTAGACTGTTTGCAGTCCTACCTGTCCAGGTTCGATAAACAGGAAGCTTGAGTGCAGGGTGTTTGATCTCCACGCAGACTCTCAAGCGTGACCTCTCATTTTCTCTGGGACCCCTCCTCAAGTTGACTCTGTTGATGTGCAGCGCTCCTGGGTCCTCCTCTCCCTCCTTTTCGCTGTCCTCGTCCACCTCTGACTTTGTTTCCTCATCCCTGTCAATGTTGTTATTCTCTCCATCCACTTTTTCATCGATGTATTCTATTCCCTCAGCGTCAGGGTCTGTGATGGCAACTTTTGTGTCTGTGAAGTAGCACCAATAAAAATGAAGACAACATTCATAGAGTGACAGCTGTACAGGAATAAAGCCTAAAACATGTACTGCATTGGCCATTTTGCACAAGTTAATTTGGATCATACCCCTCTCCCCCAAGATGCATCAGAGTAGCCACAGTGTCAGGTATGCAGGAGTGCAAAACCAAATAATTTGCATAAGGGTGCTTCAGAAATAAGGCCAACGCTGTTGAGGGTGTGAGCTGAGTTTCCACTTATAATGCAAATGATATCTTAGATCTCATACAATCAAGTTTGCACAACTGACAATTTCAAAGAGCTCTGACAACTAAACAATCCCTAATATGGTCCAAGCTCCAGTATACAGTGTCCACTCTATGAACTTCCCATAATGCAACAGGAACAGCATGTTTCAGCAGGCCATTTCTACCAAGTAAATATCCACCTCTTCCCAGTTTGTAGCACAGACTTCCCATTAGAATTGTATAGACTCTGGATGCAAGCCAAAATAAGTTCCTCTTTAAGAGTAATCTGATTTTTGATTGTTGGAGTTCCTCTTTAAAGTTGAAATATTTCGGAACATTTTATCAGCAGTCCTGTGGCTAAGATGTCTTCTGAACTCTCTGCCATTCTTATGAACAAGACTTGTGTATATATATATTAAAGGCAAGTACTTATTGCGTGTCCGTTCTTCCGTCTTTCCAGCTGTTTGCTTGCCTGACTTGGCAGGCTTGTGGACCTCTCCAGGGCGCACACACTTTTCAGCTCCCTCTGTCCGTCATCTCCTATCTCCTCTGTCTCAGTGGACACCAGCGGTGAGAGAGTGTGTCCTCCCGCTGCCCACACCAATTTGACCTTAGGGTGACCTCCCCTCAAGAGGAGAGAGAACACGCCGACCCCCTCACTGCTCCAACAGACTGAGATCAGTGGAGGAATGGAGGGAGCAACTGAGGAAATACGAACAGGGAGCACAAGTGAATGAAAAAGCAGGTGAGTTTCAGTGTTTTTCTATTGGTTCAGATACTGTGGGAATATCCTACATATTATAGGATAACGTCCAAAAATAAAAGCTTCTAGAATGATTCATACCAATGTCAACATTTCTCCAGTGTCTCTCAATGGGATCGAGCAGGGAACAGTGCTCCACTCTGCAAATAATCCCTCCTCCTCTCTCCTTTTTCTCCTGATTTGTTGCCCTTCTCTTCAGAGTGGCGGTGGCCCTGTAGAGTCTGGGCTGAATCTGTATGGGGCCCCACATCTCTCCTCCCTGTATCACCTCCTCCTCTCTGTCATCTCGCTCTCCCTCTCTGAGCTTCAGCCAGGTGACGGATATGTTGGGAGGGTAGAAATCTGTGATTTCACATCCGAGGGTCAAAGTCTGGTCTGGGGAAGAAGTGGAGCTGACGATTTCGGACACACACGGCCCCTTGATGAAGCCTATGCGGATAAAGTAGGATAATTCATTTATATAACAATCAATTGGATTTTTTAACATATAACCTTAAACTGAATTCTCATTTTCACCTCTTTTCTTACCTCTGGTTTCACGGGTGACCGGCTGCTTCAGGGCGATGTGGTGGACACTGACCCACACTTTAGTGCCTCCCTTTTCCAGCTCAGTACGGGGGAGTTTACACTGGCTGAAGGCTGAAAAGAAGCCTTCAGAATTGGGTCGAGGGGAGGATGAGGCCTGGGAGGCCACAGGGCTCAGCTCGCCCCCCTGGCAAAACCAGCGGAAGGTAATGACATCTGGGTGGAAATGTGATGCCCGTACTGTCATGCTGATGACTTCTGGAGGGCATAAATTACAGGGATGTAGTCTCTCACAACCAGGAATGTTTTACATGTGTTAAACTACAACAGAAGGATAAACTGTTTGTCTTACCGGAGTCATTCTGTGCCTCTGCCAGCTGAATTTCTGATACTTCTGGAGCAGCTAAAAGACAAAGTTTACAAAAATGTCCATAACATAAATTGTGAAAAATCATACACAAGTAGATGCAAAGTGAATAAGAGAACATCTTTTCTTACACAGGATTGTAAACTTCTCAGACACCCTCTCTGCCACAATCTTATCTTTGCCCATGTAGGACACCTGACACTTAAACACCGCCCCCTTATGGATTGAAATCTGGGGGATGAAGGTGAGCGAGGAGATCAGCTGTTGAGTGCCATTTCCAGATGAGAGCAGTGGCCCCAGAGTGTGCAGCTTGTAGTAACCCATCTCTCCTCTGGAGGGCAGCAGGGGACCTTTCTCTGACACTGGGGAGGTGAGAGTTAGACCGTAGGGCAGATGGATGGTGGTTAGGGGGTTATAGAGGCAGTTAAAGTTGGCTTTGGAGGTTCCTTAGTGCGTAAGGTTGTAAATTGTTAGCAGAATTAAGTGTAAAAGAAAAACATAACATGTTTAAGCAGAAGTTGCAATACACCATCCATGCACCGTTATTCACTGTAATGTATTATTAAGACACCAATCCAAACACATTTTAGTTCTTATTTCGTCTAATAACCCTCTAACATCTAGTTTTGCATCTTTTTAAAATTTATTTATTTTTGTTAATTTATAAAGGTCCAGTGTGTAAGATTTAGTGGCATCTAGTGGTGAGGTTGCAGCTTGCACCCAATGGATTCCCCCCCACCTCACCCTCCCCTCCCAAGCATGTAGGAGAAGCTGTTGTGCCACTAAAAACACGAAAAACATTAAAGGCGTTGGTTTGTCTGTTGTGTGCAACTGTAGGAACATGTTAATGAAACATGGCGGACTCTGTGGAAGAGGATCTGATCGCTCTGTAGATTTAAAGTTCTAAAGTAACGAAAACGCAACAATTCTATTTTCAATATTCACCTAAATCCTGCACACTGGACCTTCAAAGCAATAGTTGGACATTTTGGAAATATGCTTATTCAAGTTAGATGAGAAGATTGAGACCACTTTCCTATTGTCTGTTTAATATGAAGATAGTAAATGAAGTGGTTGTCCCCTTGGTTACATAAATGTATGTTGTGTCTGCTAGTATCCAGACAGTAAGATTTTCTCCCTCTCCCCCATGTGAATAAAGGTAGAACTGACACTTCTTTTCGCCTATCGGGTTTCCAATAGCAGGTTATATATGGCTGGTTTCATCTGTGTAAAAAAAACACGAAAAACCTGCGCCTCTGGGAAAGACGATGCTCGAGGAAGGCAAGATTCCCAGAAGTCACCCTGGCTTGCCACTAAGTATTTCAGCACACAACGCCTACAAAAAAACATGTGATGCATTCCTGCTTTGGCATTTTAATTACTTTGACAAATGTCAAGCGAGATGCAAATTAGTGAGCTTTCAATTTAGCTACTGGCTGAAGCCTCATATTTACAGTGCAGACAGGTGAGTGGTAAAGATCATCTCATCTAATATTCATAACTTTGTAAACTTTGTGCACAACATGAGTTTGCAATTACGGACCAAGTTCACTGAGGTCAAACAATTATTCACAAGTAATCACTGGTTATCTGGATGTGCATAAGCTCTCCTACCTGTGAGTGAAGTATCAGAGATAGGGGTGTCATTGAGGAACCATGCGGTCTGGACTCGGTCCACCCTCCTGCCCTCAATGCTCAATGTCACCCTGCCCTTTTGACCTACAGTTACACGTGGGGGGAGGATGATCCCTGAGACATTCAGAGACTTCTGTTTCTCTGATTGAGGAGAGAAACATGGAGATAAAGGAGTTAGTAAGAGAAAAGGGCATCTGAAGTGGCTGCTATGATGCAATAACTGCAGGGTTTGCTGTCAACATCGCTTTGAGAGCATGTATACCTCACAACCTGCTGGTAGCATGGTAGTTTATGGAAATGTGATACTGCATATGTCAGTTAAGAGTAGAGATACTTTAATAAAGGACAGAGGCACTGTTGCAGTTTCAAGCTTTTGGATTTATTTTGATAATGGTTTTAAAGGAAAACAGAAGCTTGAAACTGAAACGCATCTGTTCTTTTTGGAGTAACTCTTCCTATATATGTTTTAAATGTCTGTGGATGTCCTGGCATATGCCAGTGGCTCCCAATATCGGGGTCCGGACACCACACTGGGATCCAAATATTGATCTGAGGGGTCACAAGATGATTGAAAGGATAAGAAAGAACACAATTATATGTTTTATGTTCAAGTTTGACTTTTTATGTTCTTCTGAAATACTGTATAGTTTCACATCTGTATGCTCCCCAAAAACTTGAAGTTGAACTCACAGCCAACGTCCACACTAATCTCATTCCTCGTGATGAGGGTCAGAAATAGACTTTGCTTCATCACAAGCAAAACAGATACTGCAAAGGAGCCTCTGACTCACCATCTCTCCTCCTCCAAGAAAAGCCAAAGCAGAGCAGGAAGACCAGAACCAGAGAAATACACATCATAGCCACTGATGCTTTGGCCGATTTATTCAACACTGGAGGCTCATCTGAGAGGAAAAAGAATGACAAGCTGCTAATGCTATCAGTGAAAAATCATCAAAGACAAGACAACCCAGCTGCAAACAATTGTGCAGCTGCTTCCAAACCACAACAACGTGGTTTTCAGGAAGCTCACTTGCTTTCGTTCTTTGTTTGTTTCATTGTGAAATTCACTGTGTACTCTACTAATGGATATGTGGAATATCTTGTCTGATGGGTGACGTCAAACAGTCAAATTCAGATCTTACACTGGGGATCCAGTTCCTCCAGATATGCTGAGCCACTGACTGGGTGCACGACCCCAGGTTGGTTTACCACACACTCCACCTTCCCACCTTGATCCCTCTCCTCAGTGCTCAAAGTATAATAGCGTCTGGTTCTGTAGGTGCCATCCGGGTTCTGCTCAGTGGTGGGGGGCTCAGGGAGGACTGTGCCATTTTGAAGCCAGGACACAGACACTTCCTCTGGGTAGAAACTCTCCATGTCACAGTAAAGAGTTAGAGGAATCTTGTTGGAGTGCGAGGGTAGGACAGAAAGTGTGACAGAGGGGTGATCTGAGGAGAGGCCAAGAAAATATTATCATTTGGCTTTACCACAGGCTTAAACAGATTCAAAGCAGTTCTTTGTATAACGATTAACAGAAGAAGTTATTCTAGTTTTACGTAAAAGAGGAAAGTGATGAGTCATTGTGGTTATTACTTGTAATGTAATATGTCTTTGTGTGACTCACAGGTGATATTGAGTTGGAAATCCAGCTCCTGATAGCTGCCACTGTGTGACACTTTGCAGCCAAAGGTCACATTTTGGTCCTCACGGGAAGGGTAGAAGGTCAGGTTGCCCACAGCCATGTAGTAACCATCTGGAGTCTGTTCACCCTCAACATGGTAGGGAGGCCGAATCACTTGCCCATCTCTGGTCCAGGAGAAAGTAATAGGACGAGGGTAGAAACCATTTGCATGGCATTTAAGATGACTCTTTGTTTCCAACACCACCCACTGCTGAGGAACTGAGAGAGTAGGGGAAGCTAAAAATGAAAGTAGAAAATGAGTAAAAGTTCAGCTCTGTTCCTGCTTTTAGGTTCAAATGTGCAACGCCCAAATCAAATCTGAACAAATACATACCAAGGATGCTAAATGTAACATTACTGGAGTGCAGCATTGTGGAGTTGTAGCTGACTGTGCATTCATACACCCCCTGCAGGCTGAGACTGGCTCTGAGGATGGTCAGTGAAAAGTCCCCATTGACAAAGACTCTGGTGTCCCAACTGAAGCCTTCCTGTATTTGTGTCACTGCTTTACTATACGAGGCGATGCCAGAGCCGTTACTTATCCAGCTGACTTTGAAGAGAGACTTGTCTATTTTGTCCCCCTTGATAGAGACAGGGAAGGTCACATTGCAGGGGAGGGTTGCATTTGTATTTGGGCTGGCCTGTATTTCACTTGAAGACACTGAAAGCAGAGAAAAAAAGTTAAGATGGTCAGAAAATGAAGAGCCTCTACAACACTGAACAGCACTCATTGTTCCTTCTTGCAACACAGGAAGGTTTGAAAGACCACTGATGAGACTGTGTGAGCTCGGTGAAATGGGCCTTCAATATTTGCCGAGCTAACATGCACTGCAGGCTTTCATTGTGTCACAAGGGGGTATTTCTTCTTTTAAAAGAATAAATGACACAATCCTCCTCTTATGAATGCAAATTTGAATCCACAGACAAAGCTATAAAAACCATATGTGTTCACTTAAATACACAGTTTTGTTTTTTTTTTGGCATGGTGTAGCTAATAGCGGCTGATGTTAACTGATGTTAGCAAGCTAAGATGGTGCTGTATGACTGACATTACTTAGCCAGTTGGCTGACTTTATGACTACTCTTGCTAGAGTAACAATATGTTTAAACAGATCACAGATCCATTTTATCACAAAACTAATATGGCAAATAGAATTGCCGCTTGTAGACACAAGGCGAGCCCTGTTTATGTCAATCTCTTGGCTGATAACTGCCATTGAAACAATGTAGGAACACACAACAATGCAAGTACAACAACAAACACGTGTCTTAGCCTGGGCAAATAGTCCAGTTTGTTTTTTTAAATTGGCACATGTCAAAAACCTGAATGAGCAGTGATAAGGGATTTGGTGTCAGGGGTTTTAGTTTCATGAAGTTTTCCACTTCACATTCTTTCTTTTCACCCCTAATCGTAAATCAATAATCTCAGTATACCTCTTCAAATCAGAGTAAATACAAAGCCTTTCAGTAAGGCCTGGCCAATCCATCAGTTTAATTAGTAACTAGTACAATAAATACCCTCAGGCATACTTCCAAGTACTTGTAAACTTTCTTTAGTGTTGAGTGTTAATGTTGCACCTTTTGTGTGATTGATGGGCTGATAATAGCAGGTTGCAAGGCAGGAAGAGAACGCGAGAATAAAAGGACGTGACTAATACTTTTATACATTCATGGGTACGTTTCTATTTTAGAATACAATAGTCCCAAATGTCAGAATCAGTTAACAGCGAACATGATGCTGCTCCACCGGCACAGTATATTATTATATTAGTATTTTGATTAATTACAGTTGTTTAAAACATTCAGCTCAAACCAAAGCAGTTGAATCTAAATTGCTTTAATTTGGAAGAAAAAAAAAACAAAGAAAATCATAATTAGAATATACTTTTCACCATAGTAATCAGCATCCTCAAATTCCTTAGTCATGGTAAGGTATACAGAGAATAATTCACTTTAAATTTAAATAATTACTGGAGGTGCAACTCCAAACAACAGCTTTGGTCATTATTCTCAGTGCATGTGAATATTATAAGAATGTAAGGCTGCATAATGTTAACAAAATCATGCATCTCTGCATATATCATGTGGCATATGTATTTAATGTTGTATATTTTTTGGAAGTTCAATCGAGAGAGGCGAATGTCTCATTCTTTACGTTTTGTCATGCTGCCCAAACCTATTATGCTCGATGCACTTCATGTTCCTGACATACAGTACACTCTCAAGTTTACCGTAAATCAACACAAAATACAGGTCAAATGCATGTTGAAACATAACTTAATGTAATCAACATGCACCATCAGTACTTTTGGACTTATTCTAACTCCCACCTCGTAAACCACTGTAAGGTCAACACAAACTAATGATTTGCATCAGGACTATATACTGTAAGTAAACATTCCTGTTACAAGACTGTTAAAAGATAGTTCAGAATCAGTAGTTCCAGTTTCACCTGGTCAAACCAAACCTGGTCATCAGGTGAAGAAACAACAGTGCAGCCTGTGTGTGCAATGGCACTTTACTCACCATGCTTTATGAGAGTCAGAAGGGCGATATGGACGAGGACTTTACACCCCATGGCCAGGCTTGTCTTGAGACCAACTTCTTATCATCAGGTCCTTTCGCTGTCTTATATAGAGCTGACAGTGGGCGGGTTTGTCCAGCCAGATGGGAAATAAGAAATATTGTCCCTAGGCCTCAGAGGAGTGAAAGGAGGCCCTTGATATGTGTATGTCCTCCTAAACAAGCAAGCCCTAGAGGACCGATCGAGCGAGAGGGAGAAGGAGGGAGATGTGCAGGGACACACAAGTGGGCAAACTTAAAATTCACAAAGGCCTCCGGCCAAGGTTTTGGGGCTACTTTACATTGGTGCAGTGTTGCCGTGAACAAACGGAGAGGGGGATCCCACTGAGCTTATGTGGGCAAACACTCAGGCGAGACTACAACTCTTTTCTGCCTGGAGAAACATTAGAGTTGTGTTGAATTTGGAGAAAAAGAGGAAAAAAACAGGTCAATGGTTCCTTTTGCCCTTCCTCTGTACGGGCCCTCTATCTTTCAAGTAAACTCCTGCTATGATTGCTCACACTGATTGAAGTTAATTTTTAGCCAGAACAAGTGTTTGATGTTCCAAGGAAATGTGTCTGTTTCATCCCCTGCTGAACGGTCGTTCACGTGATTATCCATTGAATTGTTTGACTTTTCACTTTAATTGGTCTTAACACACATCAGTCAGTGAACATGGGTTAATGTCACTGAGTTGAAGTGTTGTCTCTGTCAGCTTTCCCCTCTCTGCTTTACTTTGCTTTTGGTAAAAAACAAAAGTGAGTCTACAAACAATTAAAAGAGGTGATTAATGTGTTCCCCTCCCTGTTTGTGCTCACACATGACTCTCTCTGATTCTTTCTTTTTGTGACGCTCTAGCTCCTTTAATCAGGCTGAAAGATTGAGTGCACTTCAGGATGCTCTTAGAAAAAGAGGAACTAACCGACCAACTCAACCATTGTGAAGACATTTTCATGATTGTCATGCCTTGAATCAGTATGCATAATCATGACATCATTGTCAGATTATACATTTTTTTTGTCTGTTTCTGGAGGTGAAAACCACATCTGCATACAAACACTGCTGGAATCTGTGCATGAAGTCAGAAACATGACAGCAATGTATATTATTTGAATAATGCGAGATTAGATAAGCACGTTCTTTACATTTTGGAACGTATACATTGTCAAGGTCACACACACTTCCAATTCCATTGTCCTCACGCACACAAAGTATATGTTATGATCTATTTTATAACATCTATTCATCTAAAACAGATAGAATAGACCCCCAAAAGAGAATTTTTATTAGTCTCTAAAGAACAAATTTTGGAAATTTTAAGCTTAGAGTGATGAATTTATTATGCCACTACTTACTGACAGACAGGTAATTGATGCACTTAAAGAAATATTCTGACATTTTGGGAGATGTGATTATTCTTACTCGCAACTGACAAGAGTTAGATGAGAAGATGAATATCCCTTTCATATCTGTCCTGTAAATATGATGCAGCCAGTTAGCTTAACATGAAGACTGGAAACAGGGGAATCAGCTAGTGTGGTTCTGTCCAAAGTCAACAGGGTCCTTCCTGTAATCCACAACATGTCATTTGTACCTTGATTTTTGTACAAATTACACATAGAAGATATAATGTGGTAGTCAGTCAACATTAGAGGTGCTGGTAGGCAGATTTTATTACCTGCGGACAGAGCCACACTTGCTCTTCCCCCCTGTTTCCAGTCTTTCTGCTCAGCAAAGCTAACTGAGTTTCAGTATTACTGGACAGATATGAGGATGTGTCAATCTTCCCATCATACCGCTGTCAAGACAGAGAAAACTAATTTAGAGTCATTTCAAAAATGTGGAAAGGTACTGAATGTTCTAGTTTGTATGTATGTCTGTGAAAGTATGTGAAACGGAGAGGTGGCCAGAGGTGGAGAGAGCGAGCGCAAGTATGAGAGCGAGAGAGAGACTGTACTTGAGTATGATTTTGAGGTACTTTTTTTAAGGTATTCCATTTTCTGATACTTATACCTCTGCTCCACTACATTTCAGTGAAATCAACTGAACAAATGAACTATGGTGTAGTTTTTTTTTATTTTAAGCTACAACATCAAAATGATGCTTACAGACTTATGCATCAATAACTTCAGTATCATCCATGACTGTGATATACAGGCTTTTATTTTGAGTGAAAACCAAGACACCTTCGGAGGCTTTCCAAAGACATCACTGACCCTTTGAGTCAAGATGTGATCAAGTAGCACAACTACACACAGTCAGCACTTTTATGATAATACACCAAGGAAAACAAAGGCAGGCTCTGTTAACTACTGTTATCATATGTGTGACACCAAAGGAAGCCACATACTAGGCATGTTGTGCAGGCCCTCTGGCCATTTGTGTCATTTATTGGTGATCAAGACAGATTTGATTATTTAGTGTCGATGAATTAATTACTCTTTCAGTATTAAACCTGTGTGTGGGTGGATGTGGATGATGTTCGTCAGAGATATCAAGAAAAACAGGTTTGAGTGGGGAGTGTTTGCTGTATATAGCAGACATGAGTGCGGCTGATGAATGACAAAGCTACATCAGACAGACTCTGCGCTTGCTGAAGGCAAAAAGTCACATTTCAGTATGGAGGCCTGGACTGTATGGACACTCCTGATGTGTGCAGCCCTCACTCGGCAAGGTGAGCTTTCACTCTGATTACCAGTTATTATCTATTATACCCCAATAAATAATCTTTTTAAAGCTTATATTTAGTTTCCATTATCAGTGATTGAGATGTTTTGATCCAACTCTATTGCCATTTTTGAGGGTGTATTTTGTTGTAGTCTAATGCCTGAAGTTTTCTCTTTCTTTTATACACAGTGGAGAATATTAAAACCACCTGTAAATATAATATGAATGTAGCCTCAAAGACATGGTTTATTGCAGGAATGCTGTACTGAACAGAGCCGTTGACTGATGCTTTTACAGTAGTGATAATTATCAGTGATGGAACACCTGTAAATCATTGAGAGGTTTGCTTACTTACTCACTGTTTCAGCAATTGTAAAGCAGCTTGGGATAATGACTTCTCTCTTCCATTATTCAAAACACGTTATATGTATAATATGTGTACGTAATTATACTGCAATAATATGGAGAAAGAACTCACAGACAAAAAAAAATGAGAAACATCTATCCGTCATATCAGCATTACTGTACGGGTGTTAAACTGGATGTAAGCTCATTTTCTTATTCATTTGGGTTATGTCCTGTTTTGTGTAACTATCTGATTAATCTGACAAGTCACCAGCCTTTCTGGTAAATATGGAAATGCAGAATCAAGCATCATGTGGGAAATAGTGACAGTGAGTAACAGTGGTGTGAGTATTGGAAAACTGGGCAGTGCTTCTTCATGTTGGTTAGCACAGTACTTTGGTGAAGTCTGTCAACACACCTGTTCCAACAACATTAGCAGTCTGGCCATCAAAGGAAAACGTTCTTTTATCATATTGTGGACTTGAACATCAAGAGGACATTGTGACATATAACAACTGAAAATAGAAAAAGCTTCAATGAACCACATAACACACCTAAATATTGCAGTGATGTGCAGTACTTTGAAGAAGCCTTGTACCACCCTGGTGAACATCTAAGTAAATGAGCAAAATAAAACATGGCAAACAAAATACTCTAAGAATGTTGCACAGTGCTGATCAGTAAGCCGATGAGGGAGTAAAAAGGAGCAGCTGGAACTTTGAGGCCACCTTGTGTCTGTAGTGACACATACAGTGTCCACACAGCACTACTAATACCTCCAGTATACTGGAAAACCCACTAAGGCATAGAAATGTAAGTAACTTTTTCCATCTCTCTTTCCACCAGGGTCAGAGGCTCAAGGTAAGCACAGTTCATATATTCCATATAATTGCTCTTAGCAATGTAAATGCTCATGTAGTCACATGCACTGTACCCAAAATGAACATGAGCAACTTTTAATAAACACGGTTTGGGATGACCACATGAATGAGCCTAACTTTACTGACATGGTTGTGTGTGCTCCATCAGATTGTGGGGTGGCGCCTCTGAACACGAAGATTGTGGGTGGTGAGAATGCCACAGCAGGGTCATGGCCCTGGCAGGTCAGCGTGCACTTCAATGTTGTGGGATATCACATCTGCGGAGGGACTCTCATCAGTGACCAGTGGGTCCTCACAGCAGCCCACTGCATCTTGGTGTAAGTCTTAATTTAGGGAAAACCGGGAGCCAGTAAGACTGCCTCCACCTCAGTGCTCTGACACTAAAGTAATTGACCTTCAGGCTAATCATTTCTTCCATTTTGACTGCCCAGCCCAACAGTAATTTGACATGTTAGCAGTGTTCGCTTAGAATGTCACCAACACATAAGACTCAGACCACAAGCTGAGTTGGCTCACTTGCTTGGTAGTAAAATGGAAAACAGAAAAACTAAATTCGACTGAATCATGAAGCAACAGAGAAGTCTCATAAAAACAGTACCCACAGATAATGGGCAGAAAATACATTTGGAGAAAGAGTTACTGTCAAAGATGCTTGAGAGGCTGGATGTAACACGTCGGTCAAACCTTAAACAATATGTGCTACCGCAACATCCAAATGAAACCAAGTGTTGGTGGCAGATTATTAGGCCGCCTGACCAAATAAGCAGCATTTGTTGCTGTGACTCTTTCTCTTGTCCTTTCAGATCCTGTTGGGTTTGTTGTTTGCTGTGACCCCGCAGCAATTTTAGTTTGACCCAACCTGCAATTGATATGGACTAGAATTAATTCCCAGGCCCTCTGGTTTTCTTATTTTGGAGTTGTTCTTTCCTTTCTTGGGAAACAGGAGTCTACAGGAGGGTCAGACTTCTGCTTTTCTTCACTTTTTTTTTTGCCTTTACTGAGTTGAGGAAATGAGGAAATGAAATTTCCTAATACACCAGCGGTCTAAGTCTGATAAGATCTGTGATTTGATGCAACCTTAGTTAGTGACTTGTCCAACCAGTGAAATGAATACATGGTACACTGGCTCAGAAAACAGCTCCCTCTTTGTTTAACTTACATCTATTTCTGAGCTGTGTCTAAACCATGTATTTCTGCATTTTAAAGTGACACAATACAGCCACAGGACTCATTGTACTGTCAATCTGTCTGTGCATCTTACACCCTCTGAAGCAGACCAGGTAATAAGCAAGCATGCAATCCATATTGTATCTGCTTTGACTAGCTCAGACTGGTCCAGTGGTTTTACTGGATGTACAACTGAATTCCAGTACATGCACACATTGTTTATCTAACTCACAGAGAATATGATCATTGAATTGTCTTGGCAATCCTTAGCAATCATAGGAATAATAAACTGGAACTCAATGTTCTCCACCAAGTATCCACAAACACAGGAAAAATCTTCTTGAAATTGTTTAGAAGGCAATGTAATCCGCCTTCACTGACTGATTTAATTTGTCTTTATCTATTCTTTTATCCAGAAAATCACCAAGGGCATACACCATCTACTTAGGGAGAGAGACTCAGACTGGCCCCAATGTCCAAGAAGTGTCCAGCACTGTGTCCGAGGTCATCGTCCATCCTGACTACAACAACACTTTGCTTAATAATGACATTGCCGTCATGAAGCTCAGCAGCCCTGTCAGTTTCACTGACTACATCAAACCGATCTGCCTGGCAAGTAGTTCCAGCCAGTTCCACAACTCCACTCTCTGCTGGTCCACTGGCTGGGGCAAACTCGGAAAGAATGGTGAGTAACCTGCAGGCTTTTCATTTGGAAAACAATCCTCCTGAAACTGTGCAAAAGATGGGTGAATAAACAGTCTTCTGATTTCACACTCTCTCTCCCACAGTTTCCTTGCCAAGCTTTTACCCACTGCAGGAGGTTCAGATTCCTGTCATTGGAAAAAAGCAATGCCGCTGCAGCTACCTTTCAGTACCAGAAGCAAAAATCACAGACAGAATGATTTGTGCGGGGCAAGAGAGCAAAGGAGCATGCCAGGTTAAAATAATAACCCACTGATGTTATTATCATTGAGCATGTGCCAGGCTGGAGGCTATTCTAGTCTTATTCTGCTACCAACAGTACCAATTAACTGTTTTCTGTGTTTTGTCACTCCTTTTTCAGGGTGACTCTGGTGGACCATTGCAATGCAAACAAGGCTCAGTGTGGGTCCAGGCTGGCGTAACCAGTTTCGGAATTCCCTGTGCCTTGGCTGGCTTTCCTGAAGTCTATGCCCGAGTGTCTGAATTCCAGAAATGGATCACAGATCAAGCGGTGGGGGCGAATGTCGGCTTTGTGACATTCACGGCCACTGGCACTGACCAAGATGACAGCTTTGTGTGCACAAACTCAACAGCATCCACTGTTGGAACTGAGCTTGTGTGCATTGTCATCTCAGTGACAGTGTTCCTGCAGCATATTTTAGCTGTTTAACAGTTTTGCACCAACAACCTCTCAGCTTCTTCGTCTGTTGTGTTCTATTTGTCTTTTGAATCATTTTATCTAATCATTATTGCATTTCAGATTATACTTGTATGTATATGATTGTAATGACGCATGTTTTTATACCCATGTATCATACATTGCATTTGATTTTACCAGTGAAGAGCATCCCATCCCCTCAGGCGGAGCATAGTGTTGAAGGGGACTGATTGATGATTCCAAGAAAATTGCTGCTCTTCTGCATTCTCAATGCAGAACCTTCATATTCCAGATTTGCATAGTTATTTCTGCAAACCATAGAATAAAGCATTTTGCACTGCAGATGTAAAAGTTTGTTCTTCTGTATGTCGGTGTGTGGTTATGAGCCTGATAGTGGTAATTTATTTTAAGTTATTGAAGGCTCAATGCAAGAAAAACCACAGCGAGAAATGTTTTTTTGCATTGTGCTCAATTTCTTCCGGTTGGCCTGTTTTGATGTAATATAAACTTCATTTAACACATACACCTCTAAAAAGTCAGTCAGTTTTGTAGGTAATGGTATAAAATCATTCATGTTAGCAGTTGCTCCACAGTCTTTCATTGCCACTGTCCCTGCTTCTTTGAAACGTGATGCTGGCATCAAATTCAGAATGAGCCTATATTGGCCTGAAAATGTTTAGATATTGTCTTTGTACTGTTTTCAGTTGAATATTTGTTGAAAGGGTGAGCACATGAGCTCTGTTTTTAATTTTTAACACAGTCCCATTTTTTTGCAGTCAGGGCTGTAGTTCAAGCTGTAATAATGCATCATATTAACCATCATATCCCGTGTGAACTATGTATCTATACAGTTATTAGTAATTACACGACAGACATCAGATAAATGTGCTTGGGATATTACAGAAGTATGGTCATAAATGCTACAAGGACTTGTCGGATGAAGATTAACATGCACCTACATTGGCTGATTATGTATTTCTT
Organism: Chaetodon auriga; assembly: GCF_051107435.1. NCBI lineage: Eukaryota > Metazoa > Chordata > Actinopteri > Chaetodontiformes > Chaetodontidae > Chaetodon > Chaetodon auriga. Next base: position 11,164,220 of record NC_135093.1, read on the forward strand.
TTGCTAGTGATGTTATTCATCTCGCAGTGATATTATCAGGCTGCAGTGGCTGCAGCTTCTTAATGTTGTTTGTGACCTTGCAATAATGTGCAAAGACTCAAAAGTTAAGCAACATGTTTGGGTAAATACTTTATTCCATGGTACCAGCATAAATCATATACTGCACTTGGTGGAATCAGACCACGGAAAAAGAATAGTACAAGTTGCGTAAAAAGATTGTGGGAATCTTCACCTGAGAAAAGGTGTTTAAAAATAAAAGGTAAGGGAATGGAGGCAGAACATTTCTTTCAGGATCTCCTAGCTGCAGCAACAGCCCAAAGGAAGTTTTTTTTTCCCCATCTTTCTCTTTCGCTTTCTACCAAGATGATGTGAAAGTGCAGTGAGACGGTGCACAAGAGGTCGTGGCCTTTTCCATGGTGACATAGTAATGATGGGAAGATGGTGGAAAGAGAATTAGTGAGTGTCCATGCTTAATAAGCGTGGTTTGCCACAAACAGTGACTCTCCACCAGCAGAGCTGCCTCCAGTGGAAACATATTTGCCCTGGCAGGCCTGGTTATTAGCCTGTAAGAGACAAAAAGGGCAGTATTATTGAATGTATAATACAGCACCGAAGTCTGATGCTTAACAAATCTCTACTGCAGCATATGTGTAACACAAGACGGCATATTTAACTTTCTTTAATTAGCATGATTATTTTATAATCGCACGTACCAGAGCCCTCTTGACGAACTCCTCCTGGCATGCCTTTCCATTCTCCTTCTTGCCGCCCCAGGCTTTGAGGGCAGAGGCCTGCAGGGCACGGCCGTATGAGAAGGTCAGGGCCCAGGGCCTGTGCAGAGGGCACTGGTTCATGGCGTTCAGGTTGACGGAGGCCTCCTCCTCACTCTGGCCACCAGACAGGAAAGTAATGCCTGCACAGGAAGACCATGAGAGCTTAGCAACGCGTTTCTCTAGACAAGAATGAATGCCGTGCAACTATTCAATAAAGAATCAAGACATTTGCATTACAAGTATTTTGTGCATCTCACTCACCAGGGACTGCAGGGGGCACGGTGCGGCGCAGGGCAGTAACTGTTGCCATAGCGATCTCCTGGTTGCTGTACTTGTGTGAGCAGGAGTGTCCAGCGGTCACCATGTTGGGCTTGAGCAGGGTGCCCTCCAGGTAGACGTGGTGGTCGGACAGGGCCTTGTAGACAGCAGCCAGGACCTTCTCAGTAACGTACTGGCAGCGCTTCAGGTCATGGTCACCATCAGGGAGAATCTCAGGCTCAACAATGGGGACGATGCCATGCTGAGGACGGCAGAGACAAAAGGAGTCAAAATGACTGTGTTACCATGAGAGGCAGGTGTCAGAGGGAAGTTCATAATAAGGAGGCAAAACAGTAGAATCACAGTGTGGACATACAGTACGTAGGTCCAGATTTGAGGACGTTTTATTGAAGTGTTTTGTCATTCTTCAAAGACACACCAAAGACTAAATCTGTATAAATCTTGACGAGTCTTTGAGACTATTAACTTAGATCTGAGATTAAAAAAGCTACTTTCATCTCTCAACTTACAGTTGAAATAGATAAAACTAATATGATACAATTATCGATAAAATAGACCTAATGCAACTCCTTGTTGGGTTGGCGTTATTAGCGGCGCTGTACTGAAATTGCTATGAGAGCATTTCAGAGAGACAGTGTAGAAACACCCATGCAGGAAGTCAGTGATAGGATAACATAACCTTTATCTGTCCTTGCCATGACGTTTGTAAAATTATCGGGAAATAAAATTACGTAGACACTGATTTCAGCATCCAACTGATGTGTCTTACCATCTGGCAGATGCTGGCATAGCGAGCCAGCACATTGGCGTTCTCAATGATGGCCAGTCTTGAGGGAGTGGTGGGGGTGATCTTCAGCACACAGCGCCACTTGGCAAAGTCAGCACCATCCTTCTTGTACTGGGCACAGCGCTCATACAGTCCATCAAGGCCTGCGACAGAGAGACAGGACACACCAAATAAGTTAGACAAAGGTATAAAAACACATTCACACATTGCTCTCTTTGTGTCTACATCTGTTTCTCACTCACCCTGTGTAGTTGTCTCGCCATTGGTTCCGGCCAGGGGGACAACACCTTTATCGACCTTGATGCCCACCACCATGCCTCTGTCTTTGAGGTACTGGGTGAAGGCCTTGCCGTCGTCGGTCTTCTGGTACATGGTCTCATGGAAGAGGATGACTCCTCCAATGCAAGGAACTATGCGGTCATCAGCGGTGAAGAGGAGCTGGCGGTACAGCCTCCTGTTCTCCTCAGTGTTCTCAGCGTTGATGCTCTGGAAGCGCTTGGCCACGCTGCCTAGAAGATGTGGAGATATAAGATAGTTGAAAAGTGGATCCATCTGTGGATGGTACCAGTGTGCTTTTTGTAAGCATTTGCAGATGGTTGCAGAAAATATTCAATTTAGTTCACCTATACTCTGTCAGCTCTGTTGTGTGCTTTATAGATTGTTGAAAGTTTAATGAGTCAATGAAATACACTCCTTTTTCAGATGTTGGCTGTCCTACATGACTGACTAATGATTTTCTATATAAAGTAAATACATTTTCTTGAAATGCTTTACCGGTGGACTCATCTGCGGCGAGGATTCCCTTGCCGGGAGCGACAATCTTCTGAGCAATATCGCTGAGCTCCTTCTTCTGCTCAGGAGTGAGGAAAGGGTATGCGTGAGGCATCCTGACTCTTGTTAGGAGGGGGAGGAGGAGGAGGAGGAGAAGGAAGAAGACACACGATGAGATAATGAGGAAACAGGGAAGACGCAGGGGTACATTTAGACAGAGACGGTGAGGGGAAAAGTTCAACGAAAGATATACTGCAAAGATTTGCATTTGAGTTTGTGGTTCTTATGAACGCATGGGAAACTGAGTGTTGAAAGAAGGACATGAGCCTCGGTTGACTATGTGAGGGAAGTGGTGAAAGAAGACTGACTGTATGGTTTGACATTTTCCTGTCTGTCTCTTTAAGCTGGTGTTTTGACTGTGTGACTGCAGTTGTTGCAGCTATAACTGTTGCAGTATCATAAAGCACCTTATGTGCCGGGGTTACACGCCATTCCCCGGGCACAATATGCTGTGGCACAGGAGATCCAGTGTCAAAGAGCCCTCCACCCTCCACTGCCCCACCCTTCATGTAACCACCCTTGAAAATACATGACAAGCATGTGGATGACCTATTCCATTTTCTAGCCTCTTCTCCCTGACCTTTCCCTTCCCCTTCACGGCCCCCTTCTCTTTCCATTCCTCTTCCCTGCTCTTCTATCCCACACCTCCTGCACTCGTCCCTCCCTCTCTCCCTGTTTGCGCCTCAACTATCAATAGGCTGAACTAAATATAAACAGTGTATTACATGCAAGGCAATGAAAGCACTATGGCTCTGCAAGAAGGCATTATGTAAAATAAAAGTGCACAGCCTCATACTTCACTGTTCAGAAGTCATGCACTTTACAGGAATATTAATAACCACACAGCCTGGACAAATTTAGCAGTGTTTTTAATAAAAACCTACTCAAATAAGTGAGTCACCACTGACTGACTGGAAACTTTGCATCAGATAAAGGAAGGTGGCGCAACAACCAGTCAAGACAAATGAGCTAAACTGCTCAGTAAGTACAATCGTTTGCTGTGTAATAATACAGCATGCTGTTTGTGAAATGTTGTTTGTGAAAGTGAAGTTGAAGTGCAAGAGAAGTGTGAACTAGAAGGCAAGTGACTCTGTTCATTAGTGAATATTAAATATAATATTGAAAACATTGAGATATTTCAGTCAGCTTTAGTTGGCTTGAGGTCAGTGAGAGGACATATGTATATGGGTTAAATGTGACACATATAGCTCTAGCTGTCACAGTAACCACAATGTGGCACATGTGCTTCAGCAAAAGCATAGGTGAAACGTATTTCTCTCACGTGGGAAAGGTTACGCGCCTCATGCTGTATAAGAACAAACTATTCAACGGAAAGCACAACAAGCTAATTAAAGTAATGCATTTATCTCATAGTTAGCTTTCTGTTCATTTTACCTTTGAGGTGAGGAGGAGAGCTGAGAGAAGAGAGAGTGAGGAAGATCCGGCCTTCGTCTGCGACACCCCCCCCAGCCTGCTGGTCCTTGTATTTATCCTCCCATTGTGACCCCTCACATTTCAGCTGCCCAGCTATAAAAAGAACAGGACGCAACCAGAGATGGATCGTGACATTCAGAGAGACTGAGGCTGGAGTAACATAGTGGTGAGCAGCCAGTGAAAGGGCAAAGAGTGTTTCAGTGAAAGGCACAGAAAGGGACACTTTGGGTGGAGGTATAGGGGGAAAAACGAGTAGAAATGTGGTATAACAGTATAGTCCAAGTAGTTATGGAGACAGGAATAAAATATTACCCAGAAATATTTGATAAAGAATGATGTGGAAGAATTAGCCTCATTTTGATGTCAGTGCTCTCTGCATCCTCCTTTAACAAAGTTATGCATCTTCCAAGCACATCCCTGCACCCTGTGCATCCTAGTTTAAGTCATTTTATGACTATGTGGTAGTGAATAAAAGTGTAGACTTCATACACCATTCATGTGCAATAAGATTAAAATTTGCTGCCTCAGAAGAGCATCTCAGCACCCAGAGGTCATTTAAAAGGGTATGTGGAGGATGATAACTTTGGGTATATGCAGTAATAGCACGATCGCACACACACACACACACACACACACACACACACACACACACACACACTCACACAGAGGCTTGGACAGCATGTGACAACATTGCTAACCTGCCCTTAGAAATCTAATCCAGACACAGCAACACAGTGCGCTGATCCTTGACCTTTTCATGACTTTTCTCGATCGTCTTTGCTCGGCAGAAAAGGGTGAACTGGGGAGCTTGGCAAAGGTTGTGCTTGCACGTCGTTGTAAGTTGAAACACTCACTCATATAGGTGGGCAAAAGTCAAGTCACACATTTGAAAGGATGTGCATTTCTCACCACAGAGATGGTCAGAGTGAGCTTTGGGTTGTGCTGACAGTAGCATCAATCGTTGCAGTAGCAGAGAAGAGATGTTCACTTCCTGAACAGAGGCTGTGGGCTAAATGAGTCAACGTGTAGAGATGTGAGAAGGACAGAAAATGAGTAAGGTCACTTTGTTCATCATCTATCAGGCAGGCAGGGTAATAAAAATCTCACACAGCCAGAGAGAGTGAGCTTTTAACTTTTAACTGATGTTTAACATTCACAGTAGGCACCTCCACAGAACAACTACAATATTTTTTTCTATTTCGAAATCATATATAAACGGGCAACAATAGACATAAAGTCAGCCCATATCCCACCAAGTCACATTGCGTGTCTTATAAAACTGACACACGGGCTCACACATGAGACAATGCAGAGGAAGTCGGGCAAAAAGGAGAAACAGACCTTTTTATTTTTAGGATGTCATTTCGTGAGGAGAACACAGTTTTGTTTGAACAGGCCCTCTCACTAGTGGTGAGTTCATGATTTAAACTGCAACTTCCTCTCTCCCCAGCTGGTGTCGGAAAGGAGACGAGAGACAGCAGCAGCTCTGTTAGGAAAAAGGAACTTCTATGATCTTAAATTATACTGCCATTTCTCTTAATACATATAACAGAAGTGATGAATGGTCTAAATAAAACCACTATGAGCGTCTCACATCCCCCTTCTTTAACTCCTACTGATGAGAGCAGTGGTTAGGGATGAGGTTTGATTTAATTGAATTTTTTCAAGCATTATTTATCATCCTTGCATCCAAATTAGCATCAGTATCCCCTACATCATTCTAGATAGTTTAATCTCTTTGTTGTGAAACAAACGTATGAAGGAATTTCTTATCAGAATTTTGCAATCACGTGACAACACACTGTGCCCATATTAAACAGAAAGTGTGTCAATATTGTAACCCCGCCTACATAAGAGTTCCTCTAACGGGCTGCCTTTCCTTTGAGTTGCCGAGTGGATTACTGCATTGTGCTTTTGACAGATTGACGGCTTCGGTAATACAAACGGTCAGTAGGTCGCCAGAAAGCACAATAATTTCCAAATTTGTATGAGCTCAGAGAACACATCACACTTAGTATTGTCCATGGGAGTAGCACAATGGACTGGATAATTATTACTACAATATCCTTGTCAGGTAAGATAAGTTTATATCTCATGATTTTGTCTTCCACTGTCTCAGTAAAAATATCCCGTCATTTCATTTCATGACAGTTACATCAGCATTAATCATGACAGTTTCATCAGCATTAATATATGTCCCAATGCAGGAAGCATAGTAACTTATTATCAGCAATTATCATCTGTGTTATTTTGAATTAATAACATTAATAACTGTGATAACACTATATAGAAAAACAGCTGAGATGATGAATTCCACATTTGTATTTCACTTCCTCTGTGAATGGAACTACAGAGGAAACAGAGTGTGACGCTAAAACAAGCTTCACCAATACCTTCTTTACTTTAATAGTACAAAACATTTTTTGAATGATCTTTGAAGAACACCTAAATCCCGTGTGGTAACATCAAAGTTTTGTACAATTCATGCAGTTGCAAGTATTGTATATAATGCAGGATGACCGCCGCTCCAGCCTCCTAAAGATTTGCTGAGGTGCAAAGCATTAGTGAGTCTAAACTGAAAGAAGTAATTTCTGCACATTTAGATCTGTGCAGCATTTTACTTTATTTTGAGCTTTCGGTCTATCAGAGCTTCATCAGAGCACACATGGTTCAACAATGTCCAGGCAGGTACAAATAACCAATCCCATTCTAATCATTGGCAGTAAGCAATACACCTGTGCACACCATGGTGGTTGAAGCTCTGCCTCTTGGAAACTGCAGTTTTTAAATACTGAATTTAAGGTATACAAATGGCTCGGGCCAGACTTGTGACCACTTCGTCAGAGACATTTAAAGTTATGATGTTGGTGTAGCAGCACCTATTGTTGAAATGCTGTGAAATGGTGAACAGAGTAGATATTTGCAAGAATTATGGCAACGTGTAACAAATAGATCACACGCCTACAAGTGGGTATTACTTAATTATGACATAGCAAGAAACAAATAACAGTTTGTCAGGATCATTCAAATGTGTCAGGCACCAAATTTGGTGAAGAGGAGGAGTGTCAAAAAAAAAAAAAAACTCGATGCATGAAGGCAACATTATTGCACTTCTACTTCCATGGCCCATAACCACCTGTGTAATTGTAATGTAAAATCCTAAATTATGATCAATTTATCCATTCATTATGAACAGAACATCGGCTTAGCCTGTGCAGAGCTGCAGGGGCACAGGTCACCACAGAATTAACCTTAAACAAGCAGCAACATACATCACTCTGCCCCTGAGGTAACATGAGGGTTTTGCTAAACCCACACAACTTGTGAGAGCTGGTGGTTTAGAAATGATGGGCAGTAACTTAGAACAGGAAAAGATGAAGTGACGTCATCTGTAACAGAGCATTGGTTTATATGCTGCTGACAAGAAAAAGCAGATCCTGATGGCATGAGTCTCACGGTGGTTAATCATCATTATTTGTCATGGATTTATTTTTCTGGAGAAACAGCAAAACTATGACTGATGTCTTTCTGTAACACTTGTACAGGAAATCAAAATGTATTACTGCCTGACAGAGCTGTCTGACTAGTGTTAATGTAACTTTCAGCAGAGAGAGGAAGCTAAACACTGTTATCTTATCATGCTATCTTTATATACTGTAATGACCATTTTTAGAAAACTTCATGTTGTACCCCAAAGGGAGGGCTTTATTTGCGTAACAGTCACTCAAATTCAGGAAATCCCATGCGAAAGCAACACTTTCAATTTAAGAAGAGTTGTGTTTCTGCTTTAAAAGAATGGAGGAAGTATAAGTAGTAAGAAGTAATCATCTTGAATATGTCTTTAAAATGAATCAAATGAGTGGGGCCACTATGTTTAGAATACAAATTGCTAACTTTGGCGCTCCCTTGTGGTACTATCAAAAAAGACACTGGCAGTTCACAGCACTTCATCCTGTAACACATCAAAGATTTTCAGCTAAGTAAGACACACTATAAGAATCATTTTAAAGTCGCTACAATCACTTTAACATTCGACATTCGATATTGGCTTTAAATGAGAAAAAACGTCATTCTTTCTTCTTCATCCCGCAGTGTTAAAAGCTGCACTTTGTTTCAATATCGACCCCGTGGCATGGAAGCTCCTGACAAACAGCGCTGCAGGTTTTGGATACCAGGTGGTGCAGAGACGATCAGAGTAAGTCAAAGCATGGATGCTGTTGTGGAGCATGGGTTCACAATAGCTAAATGTCTACAGCCATTTGTTTCTAACCAGCATTTCCGTCTTATGGTCATCTCACAGTAATGATGAATTGAGTATGTAGCATTTTCATATAGACAATTTGTGAGATTGGTTTTGTTCTCTCTCACATGTCTTGTTTCCTCAGCTTGCTGGTCAGTGCTCCTCTTGCACAGTATTCACCAAAAGGCAGGGGGCAAATATACCAGTGCACCACTGAAACCTGCCGTCAGCTATCAGTTCCACGTAAGCAGCTTCTCATTTGCAAACGTTTTAAATGAACTGTTAAAACTAACATTAAATAAGAAAAGTGACTGTTAGCATAAGGATTCTTATTACATGTTATCTTTATAGAAAAGTACAAGTGTGAAGGGTAGCTTGTTGAGCAGATTCTGAGGGGTTTTGTAGCAGATGGGGTCAGGACTTCATGTTCATCATCACGGACATATTTCCCAGACATATGTAGGAAAAATACTGAGATAAAAATACATTTGGTGTAAGATTCAGACTTCAAGACGTACGTTGACGTAACAGACAAAATCACTTGTTAGAATGGAAATGTTTCGCATTTAATGCAGAAAATCAACAGTTAAACAAGTATGTATATTCATGTGATAATTGCCTCGGTCGTGAGTGTTTTGGGAGTGGTCACAGGCCAGAAAAGGCTGTGGGATGCTGCTCTATAGTTTGGGCACAGTGAGTATGAACTGGCTACTCATGCTGCTGCTATTTATCAGATCACCTTTAGGAGGTGCTGTCCTAGTGGTAGCTGTGGTTTGCAGCAGTCACTGAGACTGCACCCGTAAAGAATCCTGAATGACTGTTTTAACATGACTGATGAATGTTGTCAATGCAGTGCCAGAATTTGCAGTCAACATGTCCCTTGGATTGACACTGACAAGTGATCCCACCACACGAAACACCATGGTGAGCTGGTAAACTGCATGATGATGTCAATGCTGACATCAGAGAAAATCCTCTTAAACATTTCTTTCTCTTTCTATCAGTGAAACAATCTTCTTGCAGCCTAAAAATGTATTGTTTTGGAAAAGGAAATAATCAACATTTTTTTTTGTTTACCACTGACCATGTCTCCTTTCAGGCATGTGGTCCAACCATCCCAAAGGACTGCCAAAGTATCACCTTGTATAATGGTGTATGTGTTGAGATAGACAGTTCTAATCGTTTTGGATCTTCTGTGCCTTCTTCTCTTGAAGGTGAGCATGTTGAGTCAAAAACATATCAGTACTAAAGGAAGCGGTAGAAGAGGTCTGATAATATCGCATGTGGGCGGAAATCAATGTCTGTAGTCAAAGGCCCATATATACCCATGTATGATGTTAACAAGTAGAGTGAGATGTAAATACATTTTTCAGGTAACTTTACTTGAGGGGAAGCTGCAACGATTATACAGACATTAATTCATGTCTTCTTTCTGACAGGGTGTCGAATCCAAGCAGACATTGCATTTGTGCTGGATGGCTCAGGCAGCGTGTCTGCAGAAGATTTTCGAACAATGAAGAATTTTGTGAAAAATCTCATCGGCTCATTCTTGGAAACAGACACAAAGGTACAATTGCTTTATTCTATTTGAACCATAGAATGACTCGGAGAGCTGGAAACTGCAGTATTAGGCACTGTATGAAATGTATTTCTGTGTTTTTTTGTTTTTTGTTAAAAGGCCTCCTCTCCTTTGGACCTTTTGAAAACATGCACCCTTCCGCAAATATCTCAAAATATAACCATATACTGCTACTTCTATTCACATAAAAGGCAAAGCATAAAGGATTCAAGAACCAAAAAACCTTTGTATTCTTTTAACAGAGAAAGTATTTTTACAGTAACCCCCAGTGGGTCCATCACAAAAGTTATATTAGTGATTGCTAAATTTAAAAATAGTTGATTAAACATCTATAAAATACCCCTCCACCCTCCATCTAGTTTTTGTACCCACCCTTAATTGTCTCTACAGTGGATGTGCTTTATATTAATTGGATAATTTAACTGTTGAATACAAATTTTCTTTTATATCTACACAAATTACCTTTTTTTTCATTCTTTTTTGCAGTTTTCCGTTGCCCAGTTCTCCCAAAGTTCCATCATCCATTATTACTTTGATACATTTGATGTTAACAATTGGAGGAATCAAATTGATGGAATAAGACAATTAAGTCAATCGACTTACACAGCGGCTGCCATCATACATGTTGTGTAAGTGCCGTCATGATGCAAATGCACGACACTACCTAATGCTGATTACGCACAGACAGGAAGTGAGCAATATGGTTTTCACAGATTTCACCATGAAAGTTCATGGAAGAGTTGGAGTTTGGACACATCAGGGTCTCTTTTGCCTGTGTACTCTGGAGAAGGAATAAGACAGCAATTGAATGCCATGGCTAGTGGTGTTTATCCATGCAGACATTTGTGGTTTTATTTGTTTATGTTTTGACATTTTTGTCTGTGATACTTCTGCCACCAACCCAGCACAGTGGAGGTGAATGAAACTTCATGTGCAGTGCTCCCAGCATTAAAAAAATATAATAGAAACATAAGTTTCCAAAAACAATGTTCACATTACTCATAAGTCTCAAGTGAATATCTCAAATTCTGTATAAATAAAGCCAATATGTCTTCTTGGAATTTGGGTAAACCAACACATCAGTTTATTTTCCTAACCTGACAAGCTTTTTAACACTACAGAGCGTATCACAAGAACATGTATTGAAAACAGATCTTTCTTTTGACAGCAATGACGTCTTCTCAGTATATAGAGGTTCCAGGCCAAATGTGAAGAAGGTTTTGATAGTCATTACAGATGGACAATCTCATGACCGGGATAGATTGCCAGTGGCAGCGGCTTTAGCTGAAAGTAAAAACATTGTTCGGTTTGCTATTGGGGTAAGTTGTATGCACATGTAAATCTACATGATATCTATACATGACAGACAACACCGTTAAAAAGTTTGGAATCGCCTGCTACAAAAGCTTGATTTGGTAAACGTCAAAATAGAAATGGAAAGATAGTCTGAGGTTAGCACTATTGGACTGGCACTGTTAGCTGATCATACTATGGACGGACAAATAACAGTTTAAATCTATTCAAGATTCATTACTGAAGGAAAAAAGAAAGACATCAATATAACAAGTGCTTCCAAATGTTTGAACAGGGATGCATATATGTATTTTAAAAAATGTAAAATGTTTGCATTAGCTATCTAAACTCTTGCATATTAAAATATTTCCATCCATTTAAGATTCGGTAATATAAATCGGCTCAGTATTTCACATTTAAACATGTCATTTCCGTTGCAACACCTCCAATGCTTTCTCTCAACATCCCTAGGTGGGGGACGCATTTACTAAAGGTGGAGCAAAACAGGAACTGGACACCATTGCATCTTTTCCCCCGGGAAACCACGTCTTTCAAGTGGAGAATTTTAATGCACTTGAAATAATAAGAAAGAATTTGCAGGAAAAAATCTTCTCTGTCGAAGGTACAGATGTGAGCTCACCATATCAGCTTGTAATATTTTTTGCATTTTTAGTTGAAATTACAGAAGAAGAAAAAAAACTATTATTTGTTCAATGTCGCTTATTAGAGAAATTACAATTTTATGTTTGTGAAAAGGACAATATAAGAAAATACTTACACCACCTTAAAAAAAAAGAAATAACCATCGCCAATTCTTGGAGCCATAATTTTCAATCGACTGCTGTTTCGTTCTAAACATGAACTTGATGTAAGGGATAATGCCCGACGAGGTGTCCATTATCAGAAATGAATGGACAATGCGGAGGACGGTTGCTTCCGCAAAGTCCATTCATTTCTGATAATGACACCTCGAAGGGCATTATCCCGCTTATACCATGGTCACTTATGAAAAAAATAAATATCAAATCAATTATTAATACGTTAATGTTGTTTTTTACCATTAAAATCGTAAGTTTTTCACAAGAAGCGGCTGAGTGGACTATTTAATATCTCTCGTTGTGACGTGTTGCCAAAGTAACTGGCTCTGGCCACAGAACCTGCAGCTCGGTCGGCGCAGCTGTTATATTAGGCCTAAACAGTGGAGGGAAGTGAGATGATTGCTTAACGTTATGTTATGCGTGTCTAGAGGATGATGCGAAATCTTGTTTCAAACAATCAAAGTCCACAGATAGTTTCCTAAATCGTTTTTATTGCAAGAAATATTACCCACCATTCACTCTGTTTCAAGCAATTGAAAATTGAATTAAACTGAAAACTCCAACTCACATGCAGGCCATAGTGTCACACTGCATTAAGAAACCTTTAATATTGCTGTTTGCAGGATCTCAAACAGGTGGAGAGTCACTGCAAATGGAAATGGCTCAAGAGGGATTCAGTGCAGCATATGTGGATGGGGTAATTAAAAATCAGTTGTAGACTCATATAGAATACAGACTTGGAATGTTTGGCTGATGTTTTGTGGCAAACACGTTGTCCTTTAATAAATCTGTCTAAATTGCAGGGAATTCAGATGGCTACTGTTGGCGCCAACCAGTGGAAGGGAGGCTACCTGCAATACACCAGGCAAGGCCAGAAGATTGGCTCTTATGAGCCTGCACAAATGGAGCCTGACAGTTATCTTGGTATGAATACGACAGTGATAACAAACATACACATACTGATGTCGCTATGTATATGCTCTGCTCTACTGTGGTCCTTCCTCCAATCATTTGGAAACACATGGATCAAACATGAGAGTTTAGAGAAGGGACTGAAAAAAAAAAGGCCAATGAGGAATGAATCAGTAAAATATATGCAATTTGTCCGCAGTTGTGCCAAACCTTTGGACACTTAAACGTATGGATTTGACTCTTGAATTCTAGGTTACTCCATGGCAGTTGCTAAAACCAGGCAAGGCCCGTTGACAATTGTTGGTGCGCCAAGATATCAACACAGAGGAATTGCGATGGCAGTTGACACAAACGGCAAAAGCAAAAAGATTGATCCCTCTCCATGGCAGGTGTGTGGTTCCTGAAAGACCACGTGAAGCATATCAGAAAACATTTTCGTAAATAAAAAAACTGCTGTTTTCTTCTTTTATGAAATTCTTTTCATCGATAATTTGTTGCTGACAGGTTCAGATTGGTGAATATTTTGGGGCAGAGTTTTGTGCCATGGATGTGGATCGTGACACCTACACTGACCTGATCCTCATATCTGCCCCTATGTACATGGACACTGATAGAGAGGGAAGAGTTTACGTTTGCAGCCTGTCTGGTTTGGTATGACAGTTTTATCCAGTGGCATTATGTGAAGCTTTTTGTTTTTTTTACTGACTATGCAAACATTGACTCTCAAATATATTCACCAGAACGTCGGGTGCCACTTTGATTCTCCATCAGTACTGAGAGGGGTTGCATCTGACAAAGGAAGGTTTGGGTCCTCCCTTGCTGTGCTGCCTGATCTGAACACTGATGGTCTCAGTGATTTGGCTGTCGGGGCACCTCTGGAAAATGACGGTCGTGGCAGCATCTACATATTCCACGGCGAGGGAAGAGGTAGAATCAGTCTTGCTCACTCACAGGTGAGCAGGATCAAATAAAACCTTTTTCACTAACATCTGGCTTTTCAATCAGCATTCATTCCTGGGTCAAATGACTGCGTAGGAAACATGGCGGATCATGATTTCTGTTTTCTGGTGGTTTTGTGATGTCAAGGGTGACACACCAGAAAAAAACACTAAAGCAATCTCTGATGATGGGAAAGAGTCAACCGCCTACGCTTTTAGCCGGTTTACCCACGTTTAAACAAACAGCATATACATGCTAATTTTAGCGTAATTGTGGAATTGGAAACAAAAAAAGATTTAACAGATCCAGTCTGTATTGCATCCTGTTGGTCACTCTGCTTAATAAAACATCTGTACAATTGAGTCATCAATTAATTAAAATATTTCTATCTATATAGAGAATTACTGGCTCTGAGGTCAACTCAGACCTGATGTTCTTCGGTATGTCAATCAGTCAGTCATCTTTTGACCTTAGTAGGGACGGTCTGCCTGACTTAGCAGTGGGCTCAAAGGGAAAAGTTGTCTTGCTCAGGTGAGTAAATATGACTCTTTGGTTTCTAGCCATGATGTTTACACCTATAAAGAAACTTTAGCTTTGCAATGTGTGCAGACCAAAAATAGCCATTCTGTGTATTTTTTTTTTTTTTTTTTAGGTCACAGCAGTTCAATAATGCATTGTATCAGGCAGCTGAGACATACCAGTCAGTCTACTTTTCTGTGCTATTGATAATAAAGCCAGAGGTTATTTACATGTATTTTCCCACTCTGTCCATTTCCAGATCAAAGCCTATAGTAATGGTGGAAGCTAAGATGTCATTCAGTCCAAATCACATCCCCACTCAAATCTCGGACTGCACGAAACCATTGGAGATCTCATCTGAAATCTGCTTTATCATGACCAGACACTCTGCAGTAAACACAGGTTCCTGATTCTCTCCTGTCTATTCATTTAAATGCTTGTATGTGTGCACACTAATAACCTCCTAAGGAAACTCTAATCTATTCCAGCTCGAGCAAGGATTAACTATACTTTAACGCTGGATGCTACCCGCAAGGCCCCAAACAACCGCGCTTACTTCAGCGAGAAACAACGAGTGGAGACCAGATCAACTGATCTTGACTTGACAAAGGAGCAGTGCCGCACAGTGAAATTTTTTGTTGAGGTAAGTTATTGGATATACACCATGTTAAAATCTGGTATTCTGGGCTTTTTAATAACATCAAAAGAACCTAGTTTAACACTTAATTTCAACATGCAAAACCACAGCCTGTCCTATATTGAAACAGGCCATATTTGACGCCCATGTTGAGTTTAAGTATCCAAAACTCACATCAGTGCCCTCTTTGTGCAGGCTTGTCCAGATGATGCTCTCAATGAACTTTCCAATGAACTCAGATTCACCTTTGACGGCTATCCGTCGGGCACAAATCTCAGGCCAAGTCTCGCCCTGCAGGCTCAGACAACATCCATTCATCCTGTAAGTAATCTTTAAAGACACCCTCATTAGTCTGAACTTCTTACATGTGGTCATTTTTTTGTGTGAATAGTTTCCACGTTTGACCTTTTAATGTTAGCTACTGGAGCTCTGAAGGGCTATGAAATGCACAGAAATCACCATGCCTTCTTAACAATGTTGGATTATAATTCTATTTATTTGTAAGAGTAGGCAGTCATACTTTTTACTGCCGTGTCTTTGTTGGCTGTTTGCTGTCACTCTTTCTGAACAGACATGGTTTACTTCACACTCTCTTCCACAGTTAGGCTTTGAAATCAACTGTGGCACTGACGACAAATGTGTAGATAACCTGAAAGTGGATTTTAACTTTACCAGGTGAGTTACAAAGGTGCAACCTAACTTAGGTGCACACATTAAAACTTTGAGCTTTTAATTTGTGCTTTTACTTGAAATGCCTGTACAGTTATTGGATTGATTGCAGCGCTTTTGGTCCACACATATATTTGATGCATCGTAACCTAATTCTTCATCTGACTTTCCATCAATCAATCATCATTTTTCCTGTACTTTACTACCAAATACCTAAATAACTAATAACTAATAATAATGCCAATCAGCCTCTGCTGTACTTTGTGTTTTGTGCTAATTAGCATTTAGCATGTTAGCAGCCTAACTAAGACGGTAAACCTGGCGAGCAGGCTGATGTTAGCGTTTGGCTTAAAGCTTTGCTGTGCCTGTGCAAAGCTGCTAGCATAGCTTGTAGACTCTCAGTCATGTTTTCCTCTGCCTTCATTTTTCTCTTTCCTCATAATCTGTTAGATCCTCAGAGGTTAAAGTGGGTATTGATGAATTGTTGGATGTCACTGTGTCAGTGGAGAACAGAGAGGAAAACTCCTACAACAGCCGCGTCATTGTCACATACCCACGTGGACTCTCCTATAGGAAGTTTACGATTCTGCAGGTAAAATGTCAGGATCAAGTCTGCTTCAGTTCATCTCCAGTTAAGTGCTCTCTCAGGTCATACGGCTATTCTGATTGATGTGTGTTTTGTACTTTTTTTTAATGAAGGGAAGAATTGAGTGCAACTCTTTGGACAGTGAAGGTGCCTTATGGCGAGGAAGGACAGAGTGCACTATTGACAAGCCTATTTTCAAGAGCAACACTAAGGTTTGTTGTTTGCACAGGAGGATCTCTTCTCAGTGCTGCAGAGACAGCCCTGCAAAGACAAAAGTTCATTTCTCACGTTCATCTTATTTTAGGTGTTCTTCATCATCTCCTACGGGATCGAAACTAATAGTCAACTTGACAGGAGAATTTTTATCACCGCAAATGCTACCAGGTATTGTTCAGCTGCCTGCCCTTAAGCACAACACTATGCAAGTGTGTAAATTTGCAGTAGTCCTATTACCATTTGTACTAATAATTTCACCTCTCGTCTAGTGGGAATCAGGAGCACTCCAGCTCAAGCGAACTCTACAAAAAGAAAGAGATTGATGTGAAGTACAGCATTTTTGCTTCAATTGAAAGGTTGGTGTTGTTCTATGTGAAGCAAATAAACGGTGAAAAAAAGTAAGAATTTGAAGTTGACATTTAATTACTAAATATTGATCGAATGTTCAATATGTCTGTTCAGTCCCCTCAGCTACAACAATTTCACTTTCGGAAAGAATAATTTGCAGAAACCAGTCCAACAATCAATTGTGGTAAAAAAAAAGATTTTTTATAATAAGACCAGTGATAGTTAATTAACTTGATTCAGATTTCACTTTAATGCTCAGTTAGTCTATACAATACTGGCCACCCTTTTCTTTTCCTCCTTTCTATTAGGTTAGAAATGATAACAGGGCACTGAATTTCACTGTGGTGATCAAGGTGCCAGTAAAGCTTGGTGATAAAGACATCTGGGCGGATTCAAGCAGTTTGCAGGTAACATGTGGGAACTTGTAGTTACTGAACCCAAAAATGTCTCAAGTTTAGCTGTTTTTATGCAACTACAACCTCATGGATGGATGTGGTCAGATGAGGAGCACTTTTTGTTCTCTTTTTAACTGACATGAATTGACTCTGTTTCAGCTTCCAGACTGCCAAAGAGACAAAGATGAAGAACCTACTGTCACAGATTTTGTTGCTCAGATACAGAAGAATAAGTTAGTGGTATGTACAAGTCTCCCATTTATTTTAGTTACAATTGAGCCTGGTGACAGTATATATTTTTAAAAATCTCCACGATTTTTCATTAATTCATTCATTCATTCATCTTTTGTACCGCCTATCCCTTTTGGGGTTGCGGGGGGGCTGGAGCCTATCCCAGCTGTCAACGGGCGAGAGGCGGGGTACACTCTGAACCGGTTGCCAGTTGATTGCAGGCCCACGATTTTTGTTAGATGAAAATTAAAAGAAATTACATTACACTGCAGTGCACATAGCTACAAACTCGCTTTGTAAAATACATTTTCAATGAAAATTTGGCTCCCCTTGTGACTTGGGTAGATCCGAAGAGTATTTTTTAGCTACAACTGGCCCTTGTTCAATTCCCTTTGCTGAGTTTAAAGTGGAGATGAACAGCGGGTGCACTTGTGGTTTATCGTGTGTGGTTCCTCCCTCCTGATTGGGCAGTGAGTGTAAAGATCTGTCTCAGGGTGCCAAGGCCCTGATGGGGTAAACCAAGCCCATTAGAGGTCTAAGTGTGTACTCATAGAACTGGAGTTACATCCTTGTAACTATTTTTTCATTCCACAGGAGTTTGCAGGCCTAGTTACAGCTTTTTTTCTTTCTGCCTTCTTAAAATCACCAACAGGACTGCTCTGTAGCCAGGTGCTCAGTGTTCAAGTGCACTAGGTTCATGGGAAGACTGGAGAGTAAAACATACAAAATCTCTGCCAACCTGAGTTCTCGATGGATTGAACAGGTAATTCATGTATAGGTATGATATTCAACAGACTGATTTACGAGTTTACATTTTAAGTGCATTTGGTAGAAATAATTACAACTGGTCCTGACTACATAGCAGTAAAGCATTAGGTAAAAACAGTAACATCACTAAAGATTATATGAACAGGCTCATCCCAGTCCCCATCTTTTCAGATTGGACTTCAATCTGCCAAATTTCTTTTGACCAGCACGGCCAGTCTGGACTATGACAGAGGACAGTATATCTTCTATTCAACAGGGTCTAATAACAACCCTCCTGTTCGCAAGGTGATGACATATTATTTTCACTTACTTATGCTTTGAAAGAGCATGAATTTGACCCACTTTCTCTCATTTCATCTCTCAGATTGAGTCAGTGGTAGAAGTGTATCCTGAACCAGACTTCACCAAAGAGATTGTTGGAGGATCCCTAGGAGGGCTGGCTCTCCTGGCTTTAGTCACTGCTGGCCTATATAAGGTGAGACAATGTACATACACTGTTTCAGTTTATTATACATCTTTATGGGCACATGCATGCATTTTAATATATTTACAGCTATTGTTTCATCGTTTTTACATGACATTCTTTGTTTTGTACTCTCAGGCTGGATTTTTCAAGAGTAAATACAAGGAGATGATTGCTGATACGTCAGGAGAAGCAGGAGATCCAGAGGTTGATGGAGGCGGACCCACACCAGAATAAAATCATTTAATGTCTCACCAGCTGGTTAACCTGCTGATTGCAGCTGACAGCAACAAAACCTTTACTCAAAGTTGAAGTATCTCTAATCTGAAATGGAAAATAACTAACATCTTGCCATTTTCAGGAATGTACATGATTTGTAAAGAAGAAATATCCATGCCACCCCTTTCGATTCATTGAACTAAAAAGTTTGGCTGTGTATGAAATCACTCCCTTGCTCACTCATTTCCTATTTTCAATAAAAGAGGTTCCCAACCTGGGGGTGAAGGCCATGACAAGGAGTCATAAGATGATTTCCTGGTTATGGAGTAATAATAAGTGAATATTACATAGTTGTATCTCTTCAGTGCCCTAAAAAATATATTCAAATGAATCCATCCAAGGAGGGAAAATTACTCATCGATTGAACTGTTCACATCTCAAACGGTTCGGGTCATAAGTAAAATATGGTTGAAAACAGCTGTCCTATATTTTAGGTACTCAGGACTTCATAGTGAGCAGTAAATTGAGATTTCAGGTTCTATATCAAGCATACATTTCACCCAATTTCTGACATGGCCTAAGTGATCCAGACATGTGACGTAATGTGGCAGGAGTTTCAGAGAGGCTTTATAGAATGACTGTACATTTTTCGAATCCCATTTTTGAACTGCTTAGTCCAATCGCTGGGCCAAAATGAAACATTTCTGCATGTATATTTCTGCAAACTACGTATGTTAATTTGTACAATTTGTAGTGTGGTGAAAAGAAATCAGCAGTGTGATCATCTGGATTCTGTTTTTCATCATATGTTGTCCTGTCAAACTGCTGAAATGCTATGTTGTATGCACACTTGCTAAAAAAAACTGAAACAATTTTTCTTGACAACATGAATTGCTCTGTTTAGGAATAAATTATAGAATGTGCAATATTGATCTAAGTATTTTGATTTTACGTAAACAGACGTTTATTTTATGCTTCATCAGTATTTATTATATACATGTGATTAAAATTACATTTCATTTGTCTTAACAGTTTAAGGAGATAACTTTTTACATGAGTCATCACATTTTTAAGTCAAAAGACAACAGAGGTATATTGGAATAAAGAATAAATAACATAACATTGTCCTTCATTTAACTGGATTCAGTGAAACATATTTTTCCGCACAATTCATTTCTATAAAAACTTCATTGTACGACAGTAAAATTCAGTTTTTAGCAGTTTGACCTGAGCATCTTAAGTGCGTTTACAGAATATAATCTGAGAAGAGTGTTCAAACCTGTCATTCAACTTGACTTTAGGTGCAGTGATGAACTACTTCAGTCACACTGGTGACAATAGACCAAACATCCTCACAACAGGAACAAAGAATTAATGGGGACAGCAAAAAAGAGGAATAAGGAAATTGCGAAACGTGGTGCATTTCCCGTTGCAGTTTCTGCAGGAGACGGCAAGTCACCAACTGTTTCTTTTAAGAAGGCCCCGAATCTTGATGTCTTGGCAAAGACCTGAATGTCAGCACGGGCCGATTTACTTCTACTCATTGATACAACGGCCACCTGGAACCAAGATGTGCCTGACTTGCACAGCAGAGGGCTGCCCTGATCACCCTGCAGATATAAAAACAGAGGATTAATCAAAACTGTCACTCCCTGTCTGAAAATATGTGAGCCGATGAAAAGCCATACAGGAACACTTATGGATAGGAAAACTATATTTTACCTGTAGAAGGTCTATGGCGGAAGTACAAATGTTCTCCGAATCAGAAATATTCCCACAACTTGCCACTTCAGTTTCAAGGTCTCGTAGACCTGAGCCAGTGTTATCAGTGCATGGAAAAATCACATTTGCTCATGTGAATACAAATATTCTTTGTGAATCATCAGTCTATCCAAGATCTACTAAAATTACACTTAGCGTATCAGCAAAAAATAGAAAAGCTTGATAAACCCTTACCTGTGCTCTCCCAGCCTGCCACCCAGCATCGAGTTCCAGTGGGGAAGGATCTGGAATTGCTAACGTCCATACACACAGGCTGGATATAATCTTTGTAGCTGATGGGCTTAACCAGCTTCACCAGCGCAATATTGAAACTAGTCAGTTGGCTCACTATAATTTTCGCAATGCCGACAGACATCTCGAACTTTTCAATACCGTTCACACGTCTGTGGCCCACAAACACACTCCACTCACGGACATCTGGATTGGGGCTATCAAGAAGATAAAAAGAAGCAATGTCATTATCTATTCCTAAATGTCTTTAATGGATGGAAAATGCTTTTCCACTTACCTTGAGAAGCATCGGGCAGATGTGAGGACAAATTTCTTAGTGATGAGGGTTCCTCCACAAGTGAAGACACCATTTTTGTGGAGACTGACCATCCAGGGCCACATTCCTCCAGGTACAACACCGCTGTCACCAACAGCACGACTGTTCATTGGAGCTTTGCCACACACTGGTCCTAATTGAGAGCATTTGATAAAATATCAATGGACAGCAAAATAACGTGAATTCTAAATTTGAAGAGTGGAAAAAGTGGACTTAAAACCACTTTTCAGGATACTCACTTGAAGGACTGGTTAGAGTCGGGGTAACAGGTCTTATTGTTGGTGAAGTTGTTGAGGAAGCTGGCAGACCAGGACAGGTGTAGCTGCTGTCAGCATCCAGCCCACTGGAGGTGAACTGTACAAAGCCTGGCTTATCAGAGCTGATGTGGGAGTTAATCCAGGACTGGTAACTGGACACTCGGGAGTAGACTCCCGGCAGATTGGGCCGAGCACAGCCAAAACCAAAACTAACAATTCCAGACTGGATCCAGACGTTGCCCTGTTTGCTCACCATTGGACCTCCTGAATCACCCTGAGGAGATGGGGAGGAGATGTCTGAGGATTTCACAAAAATCCTAAAGTCATGTAGCAACAAGAGACAAATGAACTGAGGCAGCCTACCTGACACGAATCTTTGCCTCCTGCAAGAACACCTGCACAGATCATGTTGCCTGTGACTGTACCGACTCCATTGAGACAGTTACACTGTCTGTTTCCCACAACTGGAACCTCAACTTCTTGGAGAGTTCCAGGGAAGGGCAATGACACTAAGGGAGCAACGAGAACACAGACGATTCACACATCCGCCGCCTTTTTATACATCACATGAAGACTGAACTCCGATAAAACAACAAGCAGACTCACCTCCCTCCTCCACTGCCCCCCAGCCAGTGACCCAGCTATCAGTACCGTTGTTGAACACACTGTCGCCGGCTGCCAGACACACGGGTCTGATGTAGTCTGTGAATGTGACTGGTGAGGACAGTCTGAGCAGAGCAATGTCGTTGTCGTTGGTGTCGCTGTCATAATTTGGATGCAAAATGATTGTGGAAACAGTTCTGGAAACTTCGTTTGGGTTGTCGCCCTGCAGGTTCTGACGACCAAGAGAAATCCGCCATCGGGACGTACTTGTACTGAAGGAAACATGAAAAAATGTGTTGGCTTTAAACTGAATGTGGACTCAAAGTCTAATCGTAGACTGTGACACAGGAAACCTCATCCTCTGTTATATCACAGTTACTCACCTGGAGAAGCAGTGAGCAGCAGACATCACCCATTCTCTGTTGATGAGGGAACCACCACAAACATGGCCGCCAAATCTCTGCAGACTAACCTGCCAGGGCCAACTTCCAGGTGGAGCGTCTTCGCCTCCAACGATCCTGGTGTTCAGGGGAGTGATACCACACACTGCAAGCAAAGGTGTTGCAATAAATGCATCTGAAATTAACCCTTCTGACCCACACACAAAAATAGCTGAATCTATTAAAACTACATAACACCCGGAGAAGCGCTGAAATTAAACATACAATATGACATAGAATATTCCAAAGTCTCAAATTTAATCTAAATATCTAGCTAAGTAGTTCAGGTTATTTTTGAATGAAATTTGAATTTTCCTCACTCTGCTAACTCATGGTCGCAGCAGTGAAAACTACTTGTGGATGACAGCAGTGGAAACTGCTGCTCCTCATCCTCCTTCTGAGGAACTGAGACCTGGTCCAGGACTCTGGTCAGACTAGGTCCAAAATGTATTAAATTTCATTGCCCCTCAGTGGCACTGCTGTCTGCCACTGTGTCATTCTTCATACTACCACTGGGGGACACCAAAGGTGTGAATTGAAACATTGTGCACAATGCGTCTTTAATAATTGCTTGAATCGAATGATCAATGGGGGCTGACACAGGTGAATGGATGTGAACGTCTCAGGACTCGATCTGTTTGGAACAGCTGGTTCGATGTTCATTGGCTGTATACAGTAAAGAAAAAAGAAATTACATGCTGTGTTCTCTGGATACTTACATTCAGCACTTGAGGTAGTGGATGCTGGAGCTGTAGTTTCGTCTGGTTCTACAGGACCAATAGTAGTCATAGCAGTGACAGGAGGTGGCAGACCGGGACAGGTGTAGCTGCTGTCAGCATCCAGCCCACTGGAGGTGAACTGTACAAAGCCTGGCTTATCAGAGCTGATGTGGGAGTTAATCCAGGACTGGTAACTGGACACTCTGGAGTAGACTCCCGGCAGATTGGGCCGAGCACAGCCAAAACCAAAACTAACAATTCCAGACTGGATCCAGACGTTGCCCTGTTTGCTCACCATTGGACCTCCTGAGTCACCCTGAAGAGATGGGGAGGAGACGTCTGAGGATTTCACAAAAATCCTAAAGTCATGTAGCAACACAAGACAAATGAACTGAGGCAGCCTACCTGACACGAGTCTTTGCCTCCTGCAAGAACACCTGCACAGATCATGTTGCCTGTGACTGTACCGACTCCATTGAGACAGTTACACTGTCTGTTTCCCACAACTGGAACCTCCACTTCTTGGAGAGTTCCAGGGAAGGGCAATGACACTGAGGGAGCAACGAGAACACAACAAATTCACACATCCGCCACCTTTTTATACATCACATGAAGACTGAACTCCGATAAAACAACAAGCAGACTCACCTCCCTCCTCCACTGCCCCCCAGCCAGTGACCCAGCTATCAGTACCGTTGTTGAACACACTGTCGCCGGCTGCCAGACACACGGGTCTGATGTAGTCTGTGAATATGACTGGTGAGGACAGTCTGAGCAGAGCAATATCGTTGTCGTTGGTGTCGCTGTCATAATTTGGATGCAAAATGATTGTGGAAACAGTTCTGGAAACTTCGTTTGGGTTGTCGCCCTGCAGGTTCTGACGACCAAGAGAAATCCGCCATCGGGACGTACTTGTGCTGAAGGAAACATGACAAAATGTGTTGGCTTTAAACTGAATGTGGAGTCAAAGTCCAACCGTAGACTGAGACACAGGAAACCTCATCCTCTGTTATATCACAGTTACTCACCTGGAGAAGCAGTGAGCAGCAGACATCACCCACTCTCTGTTGATGAGGGAACCACCACAAACATGGCCGCCAAATCTCTGCAGACTAACCTGCCAGGGCCAACTTCCAGGTGGAGCGTCTTCACCTCCAACGATCCTGGTGTTCAGGGGAGTGATGCCACACACTGCAAACAAATGTGTTGCAGTAAGTGCATCTGAAATTAACCCTTCTGACCCACACACAAAAATAACTGAATCTATCAAAACCACATAACACCCGGAGAAGCGCTGAAATTAAACATACAATATGACATAGAATATTCCAAAGTCTCAAATTTAATCTAAATATCTAGATGATTAGTTAAAGCTGTTTTTGAATGAGATTTGAATTTTCCTCACTCTGCTAACTCCACGTGGCAGCAGTGAAAACTACTTGTGGATGACAGCAGTGGAAACTGCTGCTGCTCCTCATCGTCCATCTGAGGAACTGAGATGCGACCAAGGACCCAAGTCAGACTAGGTCCAAAATGTACTATGTCTCAATGGCACGGGTAGGGTCTTGGCACATTATGATATGTTCAGAAAAATTCTAGAGACTTCATTAAAACCTACTTAAAGTCCCTCAGTGGCATTGCTGTCTGCCACTGTGTCATTCTTCATACTACCACTGGGGGACGCCAAAGGTGTGAATTGAAACATTGTGCATAAAGCGTCTTTAATAATTGGTTGAATGGAATGATCAATAGGGGCTGACACAGGTGAATGGATGTGAACGTCTCTGGACTTGATCTGTTTGGAACAGCTGGTTCGATGTTCATTGGCTGTATACAGTAAAGAAAAAAGAAATTACATGCTGTTTTCTCTGGATACTTACATTCAGCACTTGAGGTAGTGGATGCTGGAGCTGTAGTTTCGTCTGGTTCTACAGGACCAATAGTAGTCATAGCAGTGACAGGAGGTGGCAGACCGGGACAGGTGTAGCTGCTGTCAGCATCCAGCCCACTGGAGGTGAACTGTACAAAGCCTGGCTTATCAGAGCTGATGTGGGAGTTGATCCAGGACTGGTAACCGGACACTCTGGAGTAGACTCCAGGCAGATTGGGCCGAGCACAGCCAAAACCAAAACTAACAATTCCAGACTGGATCCAGACGTTGCCCTGTTTGCTCACCATTGGACCTCCTGAGTCACCCTGAGGAGATGGAGAGGAGACGTCTGAGGATTTCACAAAATTCCTAAAGTCATGTAGCAACAAGAGACAAATGAACTGAGGCAGCCTACCTGACACGAGTCTTTGCCTCCTGCAAGAACACCAGCACAGATCATGTTGCCTGTGACTGTACCGACTCCATTGAGACAGTTACACTGTCTGTTTCCCACAACTGGAACCTCCACTTCTTGGAGAGTTTCAGGGAAGGGCAATGACACTGAGGGAGCAACAAGAACACAACAAATTCACACATCCACTCCCTATTTATACATCATATGAAGACTGAACTCCGATAAAACAACAAGCAGACTCACCTCCCTCCTCCACTGCCCCCCAGCCAGTGACCCAGCTATCAGTACCGTTGTTGAACACACTGTCGCCGGCTGCCAGACACACGGGTCTGATGTAGTCTGTGAATGTGACTGGTGAGGACAGTCTGAGCAGAGCAATGTCGTTGTCGTTGGTGTCGCTGTCATAATTTGGATGCAAAATGATTGTGGAAACAGTTCTGGAAACTTCATTCGGGTTGTCGCCCTGCAGGTTCTGACGACCAAGAGAAATCCGCCATCGGGACGTACTTGTGCTGAAGGAAACATGAAAAAATGTGTTGGCTTTAAACTGAATGTGGACTCAAAGTTTAACCGTAGACTGTGACACGGGAAACCTCATCCTCTGTTATATCACAGTTACTCACCTGGAGAAGCAGTGAGCAGCAGACATCACCCACTCTCTGTTGATGAGGGAACCACCACAAACATGGCCGCCAAATCTCTGCAGACTAACCTGCCAGGGCCAACTTCCAGGTGGAGCGTCTTCGCCTCCAACGATCCTGGCGTTCAGGGGAGTGATACCACACACTGCAAACAAATGTGTTGCAATAAGTGCATCTGAAATTAACCCTTCTGACCCACACACAAAAATAGCTGAATCTATTAAAACTACATAACACCCGGAGAAGCACTGAAATTAAACATACAATATGACATAGAATATTCCAAAGTCTCAAATTTAATCTAAACATCTAGCTAAGTAGTTCAGGTTATTTTTGAATGAAATTTGAATTTTCCTCACTCTGCTAACTCATGGTCGCAGCAGTGAAAACTACTTGTGGATGACAGCAGTGGAAACTGCTGCTCCTCATCCTCCTTCTGAGGAACTGAGACCTGTTCCAAGACTCTGGTCAGACTAGGTCCAAAATGTATTAAGTCTTATTGCCCCTCAGTGGCACTGCTGTCTGCCACTGTGTCATTCTTCATACTACCACTGGGGGACACCAAAGGTGTGAATTGAAACATTGTGCATAAAGCGTCTTTAATAATTGGTTGAATCGAATGATCAATGGACGCTGACACAGGTGAATGGATGTGAACGTCTCAGGACTCGATCTGTTTGGAACAGCTGGTTCGATGTTCATTGGCTGTATACAGTAAAGAAAAAAGAAATTACATGCTGTTTTCTCTGGATACTTACATTCAGCACTTGAGGTAGTGGATGCTGGAGCTGTAGTTTCGTCTGGTTCTACAGGACCAATAGTAGTCATAGCAGTGACAGGAGGTGGCAGACCGGGACAGGTGTAGCTGCTGTCAGCATCCAGCCCACTGGAGGTGAACTGTACAAAGCCTGGCTTATCAGAGCTGATGTGGGAGTTGATCCAGGACTGGTAACCGGACACTCGGGAGTAGACTCCAGGCAGATTGGGCCGAGCACAGCCAAAACCAAAACTAACAATTCCAGACTGGATCCAGACGTTGCCCTGTTTGCTCACCATTGGACCTCCTGAGTCACCCTGAGGAGATGGAGAGGAGACGTCTGAGGATTTCACAAAAATCCTAAAGTCATGTAGCAACAAGAGATAAATGAACTGAGGCAGCCTACCTGACACGAATCTTTGCCTCCTGCAAGAACACCTGCACAGATCATGTTGCCTGTGACTGTACCGACTCCATTGAGACAGTTACACTGTCTGTTTCCCACAACTGGAACCTCCACTTCTTGGAGAGTTTCAGGGAAGGGCAATGACACTGAGGGAGCAACAAGAACACAGACGATTCACACATCCGCCACCTTTTTATACATCACATGAAGACTGAACTCCGATAAAACAACAAGCAGACTCACCTCCCTCCCCCACTGTCCCCCAGCCAGTGACCCAGCTATCAGTACCGTTGTTGAACACACTGTCGCCGGCTGCCAGACACACGGGTCTGATGTAGTCTGTGAATATGACTGGTGAGGACAGTCTGAGCAGAGCAATGTCGTTGTCATTTGTGTCGCTGTCATAATTTGGATGCAAAATGATTGTGGAAACAGTTCTGGAAACTTCGTTTGGGTTGTTGCCCTGCAGGTTCTGACGACCAAGAGAAATCCGCCATCGGGACGTACTTGTGCTGAAGGAAACATGACAAAATGTGTTGGCTTTAAACTGAATGTGGAGTCAAAGTCCAACCGTAGACTGAGACACAGGAAACCTCATCCTCTGTTATATCACAGTTACTCACCTGGAGAAGCAGTGAGCAGCAGACATCACCCACTCTCTGTTGATGAGGGAACCACCACAAACATGGCTGCCAAATCTCTGCAGACTAACCTGCCAGGGCCAACTTCCAGGTGGAGCGTCTTCACCTCCAACGATCCTGGTGTTCAGGGGAGTGATGCCACACACTGCAAACAAATGTGTTGCAATAAGTGCATCTGAAATTAACCCTTCTGACCAACACACAAAAATAGCTGAATCTATCAAAACCACACAACACCCGGAGAAGCGCTGAAATTAAACATACAATATGACATAGAATATTCCAAAGTCTCAAATTTAATCTAAATATCTAGATGATTAGTTAAAGCTGTTTTTGAATGAGATTTGAATTTTCCTCACTCTGCTAACTCCATGTGGCAGCAGTGAAAACTACTTGTGGATGACAGCAGTGGAAACTGCTGCGGCTCCTCATCCTCCTTCTGAGGAACTGAGATGCGACCAAGGACCCAAGTCAGACTAGGTCCAAAATGTGCTATGTCTCAATGACACGGGTAGGGTCTTGGGCCATTATGATATGTTCAGAAAAATTCTAGAGACTTCATTAAAACCTAGTTAAAGTCCCTCAGTGGCATAGCTGTCTGCCACTGTGTCATTCTTCATACTACCACTGGGGGACGCCAAAGGTGTGAATTGAAACATTGTGCATAAAGCGTCTTTAATAATTGGTTGAATGGAATGATCAATGGGGGCTGACACAGGTGAATGGATGTGAACGTCTCTGGACTCGATCTGTTTGGAACAGCTGGTTCGATGTTCATTGGCTGTATACAGTAAAGAAAATATAAATTACATGCTGTGTTCTCTGGATACTTACATTCAGCACTTGAGGTAGTGGATGCTGGAGCTGTAGTTTCGTCTGGTTCTACAGGACCAATAGTAGTCATAGCAGTGACAGGAGGTGGCAGACCAGGACAGGTGTAGCTGCTGTCAGCATCCAGCCCACTGGAGGTGAACTGTACAAAGCCTGGTTTATCAGAGCTGATGTGGGAGTTAATCCAGGACTGGTAACCGGACACTCTGGAGTAGACTCCCGGCAGATTGGGCCGAGCACAGCCAAAACCAAAACTAACAATTCCAGACTGGATCCAGACGTTGCCCTGTTTGCTCACCATTGGACCTCCTGAGTCACCCTGAGGAGATGGAGAGGAGACGTCTGAGGATTTCACAAAAATCCTAAAGTCATGTAGCAACAAGAGATAAATGAACTGAGGCAGCCTACCTGACACGAATCTTTGCCTCCTGCAAGAACACCAGCACAGATCATGTTGCCTGTGACTGTACCGACTCCATTGAGACAGTTACACTGTCTGTTTCCCACAACTGGAACCTCCACTTCTTGGAGAGTTCCAGGGAAGGGCAATGACACTGAGGGAGCAACAAGAACACAGACGATTCACACATCCGCCACCTTTTTATACATCACATGAAGACTGAACTCCGATAAAACAACAAGCAGACTCACCTCCCTCCTCCACTGTCCCCCAGCCAGTGACCCAGCTATCAGTACCGTTGTTGAACACACTGTCGCCGGCTGCCAGACACACGGGTCTGATGTAGTCTGTGAATGTGACTGGTGAGGACAGTCTGAGCAGAGCAATGTCGTTGTCGTTGGTGTCGCTGTCATAATTTGGATGCAAAATGATTGTGGAAACAGTTCTGGAAACTTCGTTCGGGTTGTCGCCCTGCAGGTTCTGACGACCAAGAGAAATCCGCCATCGGGACGTACTTGTGCTGAAGGAAACATGACAAAATGTGTTGGCTTTAAACTGAATGTGGACTCAAAGTCTAACCGTAGACTGTGACACAGGAAACCTCATCCTCTGTTATATCACAGTTACTCACCTGGAGAAGCAGTGAGCAGCAGACATCACCCATTCTCTGTTGATGAGGGAACCACCACAAACATGGCCGCCAAATCTCTGCAGACTAACCTGCCAGGGCCAACTTCCAGGTGGAGCGTCTTCGCCTCCAACGATCCTGGCGTTCAGGGGAGTGATACCACACACTGCAAACAAAGGTGTTGCAATAAGTGCATCTGAAATTAACCCTTCTGACCCACACACAAAAATAGCTGAATCTATTAAAACTACATAACACCCGGAGAAGCGCTGAAATTAAACATACAATATGACATAGAATATTCCAAAGTCTCAAATTTAATCTAAACATCTAGCTAAGTAGTTCAGGTTATTTTTGAATGAAATTTGAATTTTCCTCACTCTGCTAACTCATGGTCGCAGCAGTGAAAACTACTTGTGGATGACAGCAGTGGAAACTGCTGCGGCTCCTCATCGTCCATCTGAGGAACTGAGATGCGACCAAGGACCCAAGTCAGACTAGGTCCAAAATGTACTATGTCTCAATGACACGGGTAGGGTCTTGGGACATTATGATATGTTCAGAAAAATTCTAGAGACTTCATTAAAACCTACTTAAAGTCCCTCAGTGGCATTGCTGTCTGCCACTGTGTCATTCTTCATACTACCACTGGGGGACGCCAAAGGTGTGAATTGAAACATTGCGCATAAAGCGTCTTCAATAATTGGTTGAATGGAATGATCAATGGGGG
Source organism: Chaetodon auriga (assembly GCF_051107435.1). Lineage (NCBI taxonomy): Eukaryota > Metazoa > Chordata > Actinopteri > Chaetodontiformes > Chaetodontidae > Chaetodon > Chaetodon auriga. Next base: position 11,194,823 of record NC_135093.1, read on the forward strand.
CTGACACAGGTGAATGGATGTGAACGTCTCTGGACTCGATCTGTTTGGAACAGCTGGTTCGATGTTCATTGGCTGTATACAGTAAAGAAAAAAGAAATTACATGCTGTTTTCTCTGGATACTTACATTCAGCACTTGAGGTAGTGGATGCTGGAGCTGTAGTTTCGTCTGGTTCTACAGGACCAATAGTAGTCATAGCAGTGACAGGAGGTGGCAGACCGGGACAGGTGTAGCTGCTGTCAGCATCCAGCCCACTGGAGGTGAACTGTACAAAGCCTGGCTTATCAGAGCTGATGTGGGAGTTGATCCAGGACTGGTAACCGGACACTCTGGAGTAGACTCCCGGCAGATTGGGCCGAGCACAGCCAAAACCAAAACTAACAATTCCAGACTGGATCCAGACGTTGCCCTGTTTGCTCACCATTGGACCTCCTGAGTCACCCTGAGGAGATGGAGAGGAGACGTCTGAGGATTTCACAAAAATTCTAAAGTCATGTAGCAACAAGAGATAAATGAACTGAGGCAGCCTACCTGACACGAGTCTTTGCCTCCTGCAAGAACACCAGCACAGATCATGTTGCCTGTGACTGTACCGACTCCATTGAGACAGTTACACTGTCTGTTTCCCACAACTGGAACCTCCACTTCTTGGAGAGTTCCAGGGAAGGGCAATGACACTGAGGGAGCAATGAGAACACAACATATTCACACATCCGCTCCCTATTTATACATCATATGAAGACTGAACTCCGATAAAACAACAAGCAGACTCACCTCCCTCTGCCACTGTCCCCCAGCCAGTGACCCAGCTATCAGTACCATTGTTGAACACACTGTCGCCGGCTGCCAGACACACGGGTCTGATGTAGTCTGTGAATGTGACTGGTGAGGACAGTCTGAGCAGAGCAATGTCGTTGTCGTTGGTGTCGCTGTCATAATTTGGATGCAAAATGATTGTGGAAACAGTTCTGGAAACTTCGTTTGGGTTGTCGCCCTGCAGGTTCTGACGACCAAGAGAAATCCGCCATCGGGACGTACTTGTGCTGAAGGAAACATGACAAAATGTGTTGGCTTTAAACTGAATGTGGACTCAAAGTCTAACCGTAGACTGTGACACAGGAAACCTCATCCTCTGTTATATCACAGTTACTCACCTGGAGAAGCAGTGAGCAGCAGACATCACCCACTCTCTGCTGATGAGGGAACCACCACAAACATGGCCGCCAAATCTCTGCAGACTAACCTGCCAGGGCCAACTTCCAGGTGGAGCGTCTTCACCTCCAACGATCCTGGTGTTCAGGGGAGTGATACCACACACTAGAAAAGAGATCATTAGAGCTAGACTTTAATTATTTCACAATTCTGGGCCCATTAATTCATCACTTCATGAAATTGTTTTTTTTTTTTTTTCAAGTCAATAAATCCCTTTTCTGTTCACGTTGGAAAACTTTAATGTTATGTCCATGCAAGTTGAAATGTAGTAGCCAATGTCAACTCACCATCAAGTTGAGCATGTGATTCTGTGAAAGAAAGAACACAAGCTTGTTAGTCATCAGTCTGTGTTGTGTGCTAAGAATTGCAACAGATTAGGTTCCTCTGTTTCAGAAAAACATAAATAGAGACTTGTTTTACTATGTAATCTGTGTCCGTTCATAATTTCTTTGCACCATATGTCTCCATCATAACAGCTATATTAGCTAGATGTTCATAGTTTAATTAGTGGTCAATAAGACATGTACTAATGGTTTATAGATCACTTATAACTTAATAATAAGAATAACTTTGGGAGTGCCTAATTATGAAAAAACGTTTGGCTGTTGCCAAAAGAGAAAGTTTGTAAACAACAACAAATAAACAAACAACAAATACTCATTGGTTTAATAAAATCACTAATTAAGGGTCACATGTTTCTTATAAGCCAAAAGGAAAAGTTTATCATTCATCTTGAGTTGCTGATGTTAACAAATCTTTGCACCAACAGCAGATAACGTTTCATACAGTGCCAGAAACTGAATGACAACTGTCTTTGATTTAAAGTTATTATGAGACGGATAAGAATTATGATATGGAACATGAGAAAAAGTTATGTTAAGACCAACACTGGATGTAAGAGCCTTGAAAAATCAATTTCAATTCACTGACATTCAGCATTAAAAGATCAAGTACATTGCTAGTTTGACAGAACAATTACTGTATTAATGTCAATAGCTTTTCACTATGGTACTGAAAAAACAAAACTGGCTTTTTGATGTTGACGTGCTCATCTATGCACAGAATAGTGGTTAAATTCTATCTCCACTATATTCTTTATCATCATATTAATCTAGTTACTGAACATTTTTTTTAGTTTCACATGTTTTTGTATTATTATGAGTAAATCAAGATACACAGTTTAAAACTACAAAACCATACTTGCTGTCTCTGAAAGTAGGAGTAAGTGGTTTAACTATTTACCTGAAGGTAAGAGGCTCGTCAGCAGAAACGTGCAGAACCACTTCCTCAAAGCCATTGTGTGACTGCAAAGTCCTCGTTTGACAGTCCTTATATATACCTGCCATGAGGTGTGCCTCCCCCGTGAAGTGCATAACATTCAATAAGATGAACAGTTTCCTTGTTCCTTTTGCTTCATGTCTGCTGAAACAACAACAGCAACCCAGCCATTCCTTACATACACAGCATAGAGGCCACTGTCCCCAGTCTAAGTCCTTTAACAGAAAGAATTGAAGGACTTGTGAGGGCAGTGGTGAGGTAAACAAACAGACAACTAGATTAAAACAAAGTGTAGAAGAACTATTAGAATTTCAATTTCCCATCTTCTTATTATTTATTATTATTATTTTTTTTAATGTAATAAAAATATGATGACTCGTGGTTTTAATGCCAGAGAACTGGCCCTTTCACAGTCAACAGAACTCAGTGGAGCTCCATTGGTGGATAAATATTGATGCTGGCCTTCACTTCTTTTGTGTCCCCATCAAAGACGTGGGTGGACAAACTCACTCTGAGAAAGTGCAAATACCTAACACATCCCAGGATTGAGAAACAGCCAGCAGTGGAACATTTTCACACAGTGTGTCTGCTGTCATTGTTTGTAGAACAATTGGGTATTTCAGCACCTTGGCTCACTACGTATCAACCAAATAGTATTTCAGAGACGAAACATGTGCTTATTCCATCACTAGCTATTATCAAGCTGACAGGATAGAATATTCCGGCTACTGGCGGACAATTAGTGTTTAAAAATGCATACATTACTAATGTTGTGCAGATTAGATTAAATAGATAATAAAAATAAATAATAATAATAATAATAATAGCTAAATAATCAGAATAAATAGCATTTATCAGCAGTGTGATGTCAGCTGACTGAATCAGTAATGCATGATTTACTTTTCTTTTCACTCTTTTCATGGTTGCTGAGTAATTCAAAGAAGTTTATTCTTAACTCACAACAGAAACCATTTGAATCATTCATTGTAAATAAAACAAGCAATTTTCAGACAGGGGTTCTAGGTGGATAAGTGTGTCATTCACAGATGCTTTATTATTATTTCCTCCAGCACCTTTGCTCTACAACTCACTGCTGATAGCTAGTGGACATGTCTTTCAGTGCAGCTATAAAAAAAAAAAAAAAAAAACACATCATGATGGATGGCTCACACTGACATGTTGATGACATGTTTTGTGTAACAAGAGCACTCACTATTTTCATGTTATGCTGCAACCTTTACACCTCATCCGCTATTACGTGTGCATTCTCCAAGAGCAAATATGCATTCTGACAGTAAGAAGAAAGACCTTTTCAAATGCAGTTATGCAACAAAGCATTTCGTGTGCATGGTTCACATTTTTCAACCCTTATTCTCGGTGAAACTTTATTGACTTTATGCCCATTAAGTGTCACATTTGGACATTACAACGACCATCTTTCTCATTTAGTACAAAACAGTTTAAAGCTCTGCCAGCTGAGCTTCCAGTGACTACACAAGACACTTTCTTTTAATATAACCCGCTGCTGCTTTATTTAAAACAGAGACGCAAAAAGGAATTCTAAGAGTCAAAAGCTGAGCACAAGAGCAAAAGCACAAGATGAGTTGCACCTTTCGTGATTAAGTAATAATGATGACTAAGATGGTTTGTTCTCACAAATGTTCTCGAGTACACTGAACTGGCAGCCAGCTATTGTTGGACAATTAGTAAAAAGATTTAATCCCACTTCCTGGAACGACTGGGAAGAACCATCTAATTATAGATACTTGATATATTGTTTAAACCGCTTAAGTTGCTCAAGGTATGATTTGATCTCGTTCTTTTTCTTGTACAAAGTGTACAAAGAGAGAACTGATACACTGACAAAGTCAACCACGTCAACCAATATATTTATTACAGCATTTAGAACAGTGGTGATACATTTACTGTATGTAACTCACAAATACTTGGATCACTCTGGAACATTCTTGCAAATTAAACTTGAAGGAGATGTGTGCGTCCACACATCAAATGAAGGAGGTTCAGGATATTGTCTGTCTAATTTATTTCAAGTCCTGGAAGATGCTACCTTCATTCTGCCAGACCAACATCTGCAAAGCACATTAAAGTCCCAAATTTATTTCGTAAGTCAACCATTGTCTCTGCTCATCATTTGCAAAGAGGAGAAGCAGCCCCGAGAAGGAACCTGACAAATGAAACATGACAGCTGGCTGAGTCACTGGTTATTAAAAATTAACTGCATTCCGTGGAAAACTACCTTATGAGGAAGTATGAAGGGGAAAGATTAGGTAATAATTTTGGGGGGTGAGATCATCGATAACAAAAAGAAAAGAAGCTAAAATTAGACAAGAATGTCAGTTTGGCTCTATTGTGACAAAGTCTTTGCTTATCTGCTTTCAAAGTGCCACCTGTCCACGCTTGCACGTCAGTCAGTGATGAGAAACACAGACAAAAGCTGCTGAAACCTTTCAGGTTGTTACGGCATCTCAGCCATCGGCGGTCTTCAAGGGGATTCTGCAAAACAAAGGTCAGCGCAAGTTCAGTCAGAAGACTATCAGTCGATTGTTTTGCATTAGGCCTGTATGTTATTTCTCATACCATACTGCATTCACCCATCTCAGAGATGCTCACTCGTAACTTCTTGCTAACACTGTCAAGTAAGATATTAGTTGTTCTCATTGGCTGGTTACATGTATGCAATAGCAAAGCAACACACCTTTGCGGTGAGCCAATTGACTCGTCTGTCTCGCGGCGTGCTGCATCTTTGTAAGAGCTGTGCCAACTTCTTTCTTCAAAAACAAACTTTTACTTATATCATCTTCATCTTGATGATGAAGTTGTCTGCTTACATATGAATAGCTTTCCGTTAGTTAAAGGTGATTTAACATCTGCAATGTGATGGCAAATGGTGAAAAGAAATTTTGCAAGTAAAAAGTCACATTTTTCCAAGTCACAAATATGCTTTTGTAGAGAAGTGAGCGTTTTTCTGGATGTTGTTTCTCTTGGCTGAAGTCTAATCCACTGGTTCCAAACCTCTGGGTCCTGACACCCAGTTCATTTATTTAGGAACTTTAGAAGTTTACAATTTTAAGATACAAACTTAAAAGGAAAACTCACAGGATCGTTAGTCATTAACAACCAATCTGTTCAGTCGTTTATGTATGAGGATGTATTGTATTCTCATTTATGTAAATATGCAGAATGAGACACTAAGGATTTGGGGGTCTGCTTTTATCATCATCTACTGTCACCCATAAGTGACATGAGTGGTAATTATGGCCATTTTTAAATTTGAAGCCTTTTAGCTAATTTCTGAGGTTTCATTTTACACTTTCTTGTGTAGGGGAATTAACTACGTTTACCTAATGATAACAATAAGAATTATTCAGTCGTCTTCTTCCAACAACACTATCATATGCATATGTTTACACAAACTGTTTCACCCAGAAGACCTCGTACTCAAACACGAGACAAGCAGTGTAGGGAAAGCTATCTAATTCAGTGAGGCACGGACTTGTATATCATCACCAGTCAGTTCGAACAGAGGGAGCCCTGTGGATGAGAAGCAAAACACTTTCAAGTTTCTTCAACCAAGTCCAGTCACCCTTGATTCAACCTTCCTTGGATATCCAGCTCTTAAAACACGTGCAATACAAGACACCTCTGGGCATTTGGCTCCATCTACTGGTTAGATTGAGTCACTGCTCTACTCTGTTTCAGTATAAGACCCAGTAATTTTCTGTAGACTAGCGTATGTCCGCTTTTAGGGGTTTTGCCGACCTCACAAGCTTAAATCAAATGAGACAAGAGGTAGTGTTCAAAAGTGTGTAATCAGCATCACAAATGCACACTGATATACAACAATGATTGCTGCTTTATCCAGTTTCTGTGCATCATCTTCTGAGATGCATCTCCAGTCCTGTTTCTCTGAAAAGTCTGAACAGGTTTATACAATACAGAAATACTGTGGGAGAGAATTTGCTTTTCAGATCCAGTGTGGCTTCAGTTCAGCTGACAAAAAAAAAGAAAAAAAAAAACATGAAGGTGTTAAATTTCTCAGGTGACTCTTTCTATCCAGCCTTTTCTTTCACTCCCTCAATTGCTCTCCTCCGTTTCAGGTTGGTGAAGAGCAACGCAAAGTTGACGATGTATGTTGACACGCAGACCATGCAGAAATCCTCCAGAACAAAGGCCAGAATAGATGCGAGATAGAGTGAGCCGGCCACAGACACCCAGGAGGAGAAGACCAGGAACATGGCTGCCTTTTTGGACAGAGTCAATCCTGCAATGAAAGACAGAGGAGTTCAATCCATCAACAAAAGACTTTGCATGAGCAATATTTGGAAAGTACATGTATATTGAATTTAGCTGGAATGCAGGGCCATTCTGGGTTGCAAACAGTATCATTTTTTCCTAAAAACACTCAGCCTGCTCTGTAATTTGCAGAAGGCTATGACTGACTCACCCAGGCCCATCTGCAGAGAGTAAAATATGATGCCAAGCACGCTGTTGGGCTGGTTCAGAGGACTATCTTTGGCGACAAAGAACTGGACCAAGCCAAAACCACGTCCCCATCTGTGACAAAAAAAAATGGAAACAGTCAGAACAACACATCATAATGGCTTCCAACGCTTAGAAAAATGAAAATTTGACAGGAAATGTCAAAAGTGGAGTATCAACTTCATGTTGTCATGATGTCAAAAAGCAGCTGATGTGAAGTGTTGCAGAGGGGTTTTAACACGTGGCAGTGGGGGGGTCTGACCTGCATGAAATCTGATTAACAAGTCTGAACTCGAAATGATGGAAGAGTCTCTAAAACACAAGGTAAAGCAGGTAAAAGCCGCTAAAACAAAAGGAGGAAGAAACAACAAACATACCTGGAGGTGAAGACTTTGGAGCAGCTCACTGACTTCCCCAGGTCGCACATCGCCCTGTAATCTGGGTCACTCTCTCGGGACAGCTCGACGTGAAGCGCGTAAACAGACAAAAACAAACCGAAAACGCACAGAAAAATGCGCGCTGTTCTCTCCCATTTCGGCAGCGCCATGTTTGTTCCCTTCCGCTGACACTTTGAGATGAATTTAAACGTCTCCCGTGGGTAAAAAGATGAAGAAAACAGCCTGAATCTGATTCAGTTTACTCTAAACGTTCAGCAGAGGTCCAGCCAGTCAGGGCGACGTGTTAAAAGTCAGATTCTGTCTTTTGATTGGTCTGGTGGGTTTCGGTCGCTGCCTCTGATTGGACAGCAGGGTCCAGATGTTGGACCAGCAGGGGAGTGTTTACTGTGCAATAACTGTGGACTTCAGCCTGTTTCTCTTTTGGGGGAAATGTTAGCTGCTCTGTTCATGTCATGCCACTGCAGCTTCACCCAGGATCATGTGTCTGTTTTATAAATAATTATTATACAATCTGCAGTCTGAACACATTATACCTAATGTGTCGTCAGAGGCGGAAGAGGTGCTCAGATTAACTCAGTGGTGGAACCAGTGTTGACACCTTTCACCAGGCTTTTTACCGATAACATAAAATAATAAGAAATAAAGTCATAATAATAAACTTTATTTGTATAGCGCCTTTGATGCCAGATGCCGGAAATGCAGCTCACAAAGAAACCATATCCACCAAGTGGCTCACACAGAAAAACATGGAACAAACATAAAAACAGGGACATGGCATTTATGTAAAATAAGATGGAGAATAAAACCCACTTCATAATAATAGTCAAAATGACATAATAATAAGGATGAGAACTGAATAAAGAGAATGCATAACAGCAACATGGTAATAAAATCACTGAATAGTAGAGTAGTATAGAATAATAGTAATATTGCTAATAATTGTAATAAAAGAAAGTGTAAAAAACCCTCTATTTACTTAAGTAAAAACAGAAAAATATTGACATTGAAATATACTTATATTTTGGATAGCTGAATCTATAATAGAATATAATCTATTAGTTCATTTCTGTTTTGTATTAATCATCTAAATCTGCAAAGTAACTAGTAACTAAAGCTGTCAAACAAATGCAGTTGAATAAAAAGGTAATGTCTGCCTCCAAAATGTAGTGAACAAGATGTAAAGTAGCAAAAAATAGAAATGCTTAATCAGGGTACCTCAAAAATTGTACAGTACAGTAAATTTTACTTCAGAAATACACATTCTGAAATAAAGTTGTGTTTAATCAAACTGCCATCCAGCCCTGATGTTGGTAGATGCAAATAAACCTATAATAATGCCTTGTATGATAGACATGACAGTTTGTGGGGCTTGGAAGCAAAAGGTATCATCAAGTAAGGGACAAGTATCTCAAAATTGTGCTATGTACAATACTTGAGTAAATATACTTTCAGACACTGTACATAATTCATTTGCATGTGCTTTCACACACTTAGTCTACTATCTATCCATCTATCCATCTATCCATCTATCTATCTATCTATGCTCCAGTGTTGTTGTAATTAGTTATTGGTATATTATCATTAGCAGCAGTAGTAGTAGTAGCAATAATAGTACTTTTTGACCTACACAAGTGTTATTTTTTAGTTAAGTCCATCATCCATGAAGAGGTTTAAGTGCAGGTAATATTTGTCTCAACGTGGCCCCTCCTAAAATAATTTAATTCTGGAAAACAGCGTCACCACCACCCAAAAACAGAGACCCTACTGTTTGCCGTAATGTCCCGCCTCCCACACGATCTCCGCTCCTATTGGATGGTCTTTCGGACGTCATCTCGCATCATTGGTCCGGCAGATGGCACTCAAACTCAACACGGAACTCACGAGGAAGAGGCAGACAAAAACAAGAGATAGCAGTGCTACTACGGGCTTAACGACATAATTACGGATGTTGTGGATGGCTGACAAGGTGATAGTCGAGTCCGTTAGGTAGAAACACAACTCTGTTGTCCCGGTTTCGTTATATAAACCGAGAAAGACATGGTTTAATGGTTTCCTTTCCTAGAAAGCCTGAGCTTCAGGTAACTAGCCTACGCCCCTGCGCCAAAAGTGGGTAAGGCTGCGTCTTCATCGTGTAATTAGTGTATTTTAATTACTCTGCAGCACGAAAGCCAGCGGGCTCTTACAGACCGCTCCTCCTGGATTTCCCCACTCTTTCTGTGTGTAAGCAGACTCCAGCTGTGATCGAGAGACGTCTTTGGATAGAGAGCTACAGGTTTGGCCGTTTGACTGACAGGCCTAGCGTGTGTGAAGTTGCTGGGCAGCGCGATGGTCCCGCCTCATTTCTTTTAACCTTCACAGTTTATGAGCATTTTAACATAAAGTACGTCTGTTTAGCTAATGTTGTGACTTAATTATGGTCTTGATCCTGTGCAACTGTTTATAAATGTCACTGACCCTCTGTCAAGAGTCTTGAGGTGGCTCCTGGGGGCCCGGGGCTCTGCAAGTAAGAGGACAGGTTTTTTTGTGGAGTTAAGCTTGGCTACCAATAAGTAAGCTTCCAGTAACAGAAATATTACCTGTTTGATTCACATCAGTGGTCCTCAGCTCTGGCCTCTGTTTTCCCACCGTTATCAGATGATACTAACGTGTAGTTTTGTAAGCATGTAAGAAAATCAGTAAATACTCAGCTGGGACAAGCAACAGTTTGGCTTTTTTTGATTGAAAAGTGACTCGAACAAATATTCAGTTATCAAACTAGTTAATTTCCTGTTTCAGCTCTACTTTTTAGTATATTATGGACTGGGCAACAATTTGATGTTTAGGTTTATTAATTATCAGCAGAATAATACTATTACGATATCAAACTGTATATTTTTCTTGTCCAAATGAAAGAGGCGTGATTGAAAATGTCACTGCAGTTAAGAACCTGTAAGATAATGCCAGTGAGTTTTTCTAACTTTGCCATTTTTGATTCTTTTCAGAAAAATGTCAACTGAGGAGGGTGGAGAAGGTAAAAATGGTCAACCTGTGGCCATGTCACCTGAAAGAATGGCCACTGACAAAAGCAGAGAAAACCAGAACCAGCGTGGCGTCGAGGCTGCGGGAGGCACCGCAGATACCAGCACCACAGCGAAGAACCTGGCTTTGCTTAAAGCACACTCTCTGGACGTGAAGTTCGACGTCGGAGAGGAGTATGATGTTATAGAAACCATCGGCACAGGGGCCTATGGCGTTGTTTCATCTGCCAGGAGAAGGGACAATGGTAGGTCTGATTTAATGCAGAAATCACACGACTCATTCAGTGCTTAATATTAAACATTCATTTGTTAACATCGTCATTCAAACTCAGTTGTATGTCCTGTCCTGTGATTTTTCATTGGGGCTTATTTTCATTTCACAGGCCAGCAGGTAGCGATAAAGAAGATCTCTAATGCTTTTGAAGTGGTGACAAATGCCAAACGCACATTGCGAGAGCTGAAGATTCTCAAGCACTTCAAACATGACAACATTATTGCCATCAAAGACATCCTGCAGCCCAACCTTCCTCACTCTGCCTTCAAATCTGTGTATGTACTTTTTATCTTGTATGTAACTTTGGTGGCAAACAGCACATGCATTGTGGAAATTGGAAATATGTGGCCAATTCTAGCAGAGCTTAAAACAAAAATCCAGAAAGTATTACTTTATATTTAACATCATATCAGTAGTAGTTGTACTGAACACGTTTGTGTAACTGAGAGACATCTGTCAGTTGTAGATTGTTACACTTATTAAGACTTTATGGCTCATTTTAATCTGACTGGACATAATAACTTACAGATGCTGGAGAAAATCACAAGCTATCAAACATATCCTACAAGCTGTACAGTTTGAAAATTCACTTGATCTCTCACAGGCCTCAACACAAACTGCCCTCACAAAGGACTGGAGATTGTTCAGAAGATTCATGTTTAGATGAGAGAGAAATTTGGTTATTAGGGTGAATTTTGGAACTCTTGCAGTATAATGTGCTGTTTGAAGTCTTGCTGTTTGGCCACAGTTCACTTCTGTTAGTCAGTAAATTGAGATGACTTCTGTTCTGATTGAGAGATGAACAAACAGACTGCCTTGAGCTCATCTCACTTTTCCGACTCCTCATGTGTGCAGGTACGTGGTGCTGGACCTCATGGAGAGTGACTTGCACCAGATCATACACTCTGCCCAGACCCTCACCTCAGAGCACACGCGTTACTTTCTGTACCAGCTCCTCCGTGGCCTTAAGTACGTGCACTCTGCCAATGTCATCCACCGTGACCTCAAACCCTCCAATCTGCTGGTGAATGAGAATTGTGAGTTAAAAATCGGTGACTTCGGCATGGCGAGGGGTCTAAGTTCACACCCTGAAGAGTCTCATTCCTTCATGACTGAATATGTGGCGACTCGATGGTACCGTGCTCCTGAACTCTTGCTGTCCCTGAATCACTATAGCTTGGCCATCGACTTGTGGTCTGTGGGCTGCATCTTTGCGGAAATGTTGGGGCGGAAGCAACTTTTTCCTGGGAAGCACTACGTCCACCAGCTCCAGCTCATTTTGTCCGTGTTAGGCACGCCCCCTGAGGGCTTGATTGGTGCTATTAGGGCTGACAGAGTACGCTCCTATGTTCAGAGTCTTCCATCACGGTCTGCTGTGCCTCTGGCCAAACTCTACCCACAAGCAGAACCAGAGGCCTTGGACCTGCTGGCAGTCATGTTGCGCTTTGACCCTCGTGAGAGAATCAGTGTGACGCAAGCACTTGAGCATCCTTACTTGGCCAAGTACCACGACCCAGACGATGAGCCAATTTGCGTGCCAGCGTTTGACTTTGAATTTGACAAGCTTCCAATGAACAAGGAACAAATCAAAGAGGCGATTCTGATGGAGATCCAGGACTTTCATCAAAAAAAACAGACCTGTCGTCAAAGACTGCAGTTCAGGCCATTGCCGAGGGCGAACGGCAGAGCTGCGGCACAAAGCAGTAGCCAGTGTAAAGCTCAGCCCTCCACTGTAAACCTGAGCAAATCAACACTGGTTCCAATGACACAACACCCGCAAGCAGCACAAGTGAAGTCGCAGCAGCAACAAGACCACACACCAGCAGAAGTGAACCACACATTTACAAATCAGATTCAAACCTTCAATAAGCCCGCGTCCCTTCTAGAAGTTGTTCCGCCTCATGTGACCCACAACTTGCCTCTCCTCTCTAAAAGTGAAAGCGGCCCAGTTGATGTGGACATGCCCAGTGCCAACTCAGACAGCGGTCAGCCAGAGACTATAGATTTAACGACACCGGTCTCGAGTCAGGACACTCCATCAGAAACAATGAGAGATAGTGAGGTACAGGAGCAGCTAACCAGCAGTCAGGCTCCTCTGACTCAGCCCACCCAGAGCCAGTCCATGACCCAGACTCCCACCTCCATTCCTGCAACGCCAGCACAGACCATGACGCCCCTGCCCACCACTGTGCCTTCCCTTTCTCTCTCTGTGGCACAGGCCCAGTCATTGTCTCAGTCCCTTTCACAGTCACTGTCCAAGAATGCCAGGCCTCCTCCAGGTGCCGGCGAGGGAACCAGAAAAGAAGGAGCCATTTCTGAGGATACTAAAGCCGCACTCAAAGCAGCTTTATTGAAATCAGCTCTCAGAAATAAAGCCAGGGGTGGTGAGTTCATAGTTTTCCACATCTACTTATATCACTGACATGTTGTGCTTTAGACCACCTTTATCTTTGTTTAATCTTTTCTTTGCAGATGGAGGTACCTCCGCTCTGGGCATTGACGCCGGCGCAGGAGGAGGTCTGCCGTCCTCCCTGTCTTCTGTTGCAGAGTCGCGTCGGCCTGTCACAGCACAGGAGCGTCAACGAGAAAGAGAGGAGAAACGAAGGAAGAGGCAGGAACGGGCAAGAGAGAGGGAGAGGAAAATGAAGGAAAAGGAGAGAAGAGAGGGAAAGCTGGGGGACTCGCTGGGTGGGGTTCTGCTGAGTGACAACGACAAAAGCCTTCTGCAGCGTTGGACAAAGATGATGGACAGGCACAATGAGAGATCTCAGACTCCTAATAACGACGGAGCAAATAATAAGGACTGTAATGTGAACTGCAATGTCAACCCGCACCGGGGCGTAGCTATTGGTGATAACACTCAAGGAGCACTGAACAATAAAACGGACAAGGAGGCAAGGAAGATCCAGTCTCATGAACAGTTAATCTCTCATGTTAAAGCTAGCCAGCAGGGCATGTTTCAGCCTCCCAGCACCCAGCAACCATCATTACTTTTCTCCATGAGCCAGAGGAAGCCTCCAGCAGACATAGTTGTTGCTGTAAGTGGAGGGATAGACATAATGACTGTCACTAGTGGCTTTGTTAAAAACAACACGCTCAAACCTCACAGCGAGAGCAACGGACAAAGTGGTTTCAACTGTTTGGGGAACTGGAGCGGGCAGCAATTAGAGACGAGGCCACCACAACAACCGCAACCAAACAGGAAGCCGCAGCCAACACCGTCCAGCTTTCTCCAGCCTCAGCTCCAGCCTCAAACCCAGCCTGACCCCCAACCTCAGTCGCAGCTGCTTCCTCTGGAGACTTTTTTGACCAAAGCTCCGGCATTAACCACCAGAGAGACAAACGGGAATGTGGAAATCGGAGGCCAAAATAACCTCAACTCCCACCCTAACCCCTCAACTGCAAATGCCAGTCCGATGGAGAAGCTGTGTCCCTCTGTAGGAGAGAAATCCGGGCCACAGACCACAAACTCGATCTGTGGGGCTTTAGGGGTCCCCTCGCAGCCTCATCCCAGCTTAGGGTTCACAGACACTGGACAGCAAGGACCCTCCATTGCCCCTGACATCCACACAGTAACACTGCAGCTCTCCAAGTCCCAGGTGTGCCTCGTGTTTCTTCTGCTGCTTTGTGCCGTCCTTGTAAAATATTGTGTTGCTGTTTGCAGGTAGCATTTTACCAAGAGAAGCTACATGTACTGCCAGAGCACTGAGGCTGCTTTCATTACAGAAGCCATACAAAAACATTTGCTTTTCCATACATGCCAGGCTTAAATGTCATAATCTTCTGCTTGCCTCTAATCGTTCTTTAGGATGCAAAGTTCAGTTGACCCAATGTTTCCCCCCCCTCTCCCGTCAGGTAGAGGACGTTTTACCCCCTGTGTTCTCGGTCACCCCTAAAGGCAGTGGTGCTGGGTACGGAGTGGGCTTTGACCTGGATGACCTTCTCAACCAGTCTCTCACAGACCTGCAACACTGTGACCGGGACAGGTAAGGTCTGATCCAGGGTCAGCTTGGTTTCAGATACTGCTTTCACAAGTCTGATACTGGGGGGGAAAAAAAACCCAAAAAAAAACATACCGTCTGCTTAAAGTTTTACCATTTCATATCAGACTATTTTCTGTAGCTGTGCATATCATCTGGTAGTTATTGTTTGGCAAACGTGGCTCAGAATTTTATTAGACCTAGTACAGCCTTACATTACTGCCTCGTGTGATGTTTCCATGCAGGATTCATCATGATGGATGCAGCACAAGTTAACTCACAGGTTCACGTTTTTTTTTTTTCCCAAGGGCTCAAATGTCATGCCCATATATACAGTAGACATTATGCTTTTTTTTTTTTTAACTTTCTTTTGGCTCAAATTCCATGAATGTTTACTTTTAGGGCTCCAACAAATTATTTTCATTATCAATGAATCTGCAAATTATTTTCTTGATTGATCATTTTTCTTCTAAAATGTAAAAAATCTCAATCAGCATTTCCCAAAAGCTTTTGTTCATATGTGACACATAAAAACATCTAATAGTTACAGTGAAGAAGCTGGAACCAATGACATTTTGGCATTTTTGCTGGAAAAAAAAAAGACTGAAACATTGAATCGTCAAAATTGTTGCACATGAACTTTCTGTCATTTGCTTTATTAAATGTTTCATTTGTTTTAACAGTATCAATGTCAACAGTGTGATATAAGAAATATTTTTGAGGTGTCCAAAGTAGGAACTAGTACTCTCCTTGGAAAAAGTATACAAAGTGTTAAATCATTCTCTACAATCATGTTAGCATGTCTTCACAGTTCATTAGACTCAAATTAACACCTGGAGCAAAATCATTAATGTCTTCAAGAGTCAGGTTTACCTCAGACTTCAGGTGAGCTCAGATAAAACGGTCTCTGTTCATACATCACTCAGCACAGTGAAGGTCAAACGTCCAAGTGACGTAACAAGAAGCAAAGCGCATCTGAGTGGGGGGGGGGGTTCTTTAAACACTAAGTAGGCTGCAGACTTGCATGTGTAGTTTTCAGGACTTTCAGTGTTGGCACTCGGTTCGGTTTGAGAAAAAAGTTAACATATGATGAAAAAAAGCTGCTCTTAATGCTTTCTCTATTTCCCTTCTCCTCCATCAGTTACGACTCGGCCCCCCTCTCGGCCTCCCTCTTATCTGATTGGAGCGAGGTTCACCGCATGACTCCAGCTGATCTGGAATCACTGCAGCAGGAGTTGCAGCTCGGCTCCCCCATGATCCTCTCTGATACCATCCCCCCCGATGCCTGACTTTCCCCTCCGGGACTTTCAAAGACAACACTTGGATTTGTATAAACGTTAAAAATTTTTTTAGCACGAGAACTTTGGATGAAGACTTATCGAAATAATTTAAAAGCTAGCTTTTTTTAATAGGCATTACCAAGCAGTCTTTTTTACCGTTATGACATGCTGGCCTTCTTTATAATAAAGAAAACTCATCACCTGTCTCTGCCTTTGGATATTCAATGAACGACAGTGAAAGCGTGTTCAGTTTATGAGATTGAGTTGCTTTGCAATAAGGAGGGGCGGCTTCAAATTAGCTTAAAGCAAAAGAACATTTTAAATAACAAAGGATGGCATAGTTTGCTTTTCTGAGGTGGTGTGTACATTGTTGTGGTATTTCAAGACAGCTGAAGCTTCGATCCGTATTGATTCGACACATTTCCAAACCCACCTATCAGAAGTTAAACTGAGCACTGACCTGATTTTCAGAATCAAATTAACTATTTATTTCAGATACAGAACACATGATTTATTTAGCTCATAATTCTGATTTAAAATACAAAACCTATCCAAACTACTTTGAATCAGGTTATATTCTAAAAGATTATATTACATTTCATGTTCAATATGGCTTCATGTACATATCAGGCATAGTTTTTCTATTCAACAAAACTTGGGGCTTCAGTTATAATTGATCACCTCCTTCATTTCCCCTGGTTGGCATTCTACCCTCCAGAGATCCAGTTTTCAAAGTGTCTTATCTGTGAAGCAGGGCCAGTAGAGCGGACAGACAGCTGCTCAACACGGCAGTCCTCCCACACCAGCTCTGATGAGCTCGGCCATACAGCCGGATCCCTGGTACTGTGTTGCTGATGAAGCTTGAGTAGCTGGTCAGTCTGGCATACACACCTGGCTGGTTTGCGTGAGCGCAGCCCTGTCCGAAACTCACCACCCCGGCCTGCACCCACGTCCCATTTACCATCTGGCAGACGAGGGGCCCTCCTGAATCACCCTGAACAGGTGACACAAACACACAGATGTATTCAGCTTTCACCACTGGGAGGTATCAAAGTGCTCAAAACGAAGGTCTTGCAAGCTACACAGTGGATGACGGCAGAACAGCAGCAAGCCGAGTCGTTTTTTCAATGCAGGTTCTTGTGTTGTTCGTGTATGCAAGCGTGCAATTGTGAATGTAAATGAAACGGTGCAAACAGCTGATCCCACAGTACCTGGCAGGAGTCCTTGCCGCCCTCCTGGTATCCAGCGCAGATCATGTCATACAGGATGTCCACCTGGTTGGCCGGGTCCGTCCGGTACATCTCCTGGCATGAACTCTGGGAGATGATTGGCACCTGCACTTCCTGCAGGGTCCCAACTCCTGGCAGAGGGACTGAGGGGAATACGAGGACAGCGTATATGTAAAGCTATTTATTACACTGAAGCAGATCAAAGCTTCATCAACATTGACATTTGAACTTCAAATCAACATTTGAATGCTGCAGGTCTGCATTTTTGCAAGTCAGATAAACCTTAGGCTACACTAATATTATTAACATGCTACTATGTGTACAATGAAATTCCAGTGGTGGCTGAGCAGGATTGTTTCCAACTAACTGAACTTACTGAATGCCAACAAGCATTTATGTTGGCGAAACTAGCAGAGACTAGTAGTCTCGATAGCAGCTTCGAGGTTCTTATGTTGAAAAAGCAGTAAAGCTCACGACAGACATTTTTTTCATTCCTTTCAATCTTGATAATCTTTTCTTTTACATGCATGAGAAGAATAATTCATGTATTTGCTTGCCAGAGTCCAGGGATTTGGAGACTTGTAAGACATTTAACCGCTGAATAAAAGTTACCTGCACATGCTAACATGATGTGAAGAAGCCTTACCTTCATCCCGGATGTTCCCCCAGCCGGTGACAGAGCACAGCATGCCACCTGGGAACAGGGTGCCAGAGGCGGGCAAGCAGACAGGACGGACATAATCTGACCAGGTTACTGCGCTGGACAGCTGCACCAACGCCAAATCCTTCCCGCTGTGAGGTTCCACATAACCGTTTGGAATCACCACCCTGCTCACACGATGCGCTGACTCGTGCAAGTTGATGCCATTCAGCTGGTACCGGCCAGCGTAGATGATGTAAGAGCTCACATCGGACGGACTGAAGGAAGACACAGGGGACAGCAAATGAAACCTGCTACACTGGAAATGCAAAACCTTGTCATATTTTAGATTAAGAAAGGGTATTTTATGCAAAGTGGGTGCTCCTTGAAATGGACTTGGCGCTCAAGGAAAAAGTAAAATTCCCAGTTGCGCTCATATTAACAACATTTTGGCGCAGTAAAACTCAAATAATCAAATTAATGGCAAATGGTCTGCAGGATTTTTGGCAGTCAGACTTCCATCTGACTTTCTGGTGTGCAAGAAATTGGTACATGTGGGCAAAAAACAGTTAAGGCTCTTCAACTGCATGTTGAATATGATGAAGGTAATTTTCCAGAGCAGGTGAAGAAGGATATAAAACAGACTTTCCTCAAGGGCTTTAACAAAATTGCTAAGAATTCCACTAAAATGACTCAGATGGCTCAAAAAGAAGCAGAGCACCTATGGACGCGTCCTCAGCTGTGAGTTCACGTGCTGATTTTTTGGCCTGAGGAGAGTTTATCTTACTTGGGGAAACAGTGAGCGGCCGATAGGACCCAGTTCTCTGAGATGATGGAGCCTCCACAGATATGAGCGGAGGATGTCTGCAAGCCCAGGGGAGAAAAGAGTGAGTCACCTCCGCATCACAGGCAAACCCCTCTCTCAGCAGGTCAGTTTGACAAACAAGACCCAGACTGCAGCCACTGCTTAGCCACCCACAGACATGTCTGACCTACCTGGATATCCACCTGCCACGGCCAAGCCCCTTCTTTGGAGTCCATCCCGCCCACTATCCTGTTCTCCACTAGCGGTGGTCGGCCACATTGTTGGGCGTATGAAGCCAAAATACCTAAACATAAACAGGAATGACACTCCTGGTTCACTCTTAGGGATGAGGCTGAACTTTTTTACAGTATGTCAAATAAAATGTTTTATTGGATTAGCTAAGAGCACATTTTACTGTGTTTTCCTGGTGGACAAAGAAACAACAGACATGGCGAGCGCAGGTATGAGATGGGGGCGGGGGGGTGGATATGACGGTTGATACTCACCTGATACGCACCAAAAAATGGCAGGAAACTGCATTTTGAGCGACATTATCGGACGTTTCGCGACACAAACAACGCTCGTAACTTCTACTGAAGCAGAGCCAACGATTATTTCTGAGGCCTAAATCACGATAAATGTCCTTTCAGCGCCGTTACTTCTGCTGCTGCCTTCCCGCTCCGTAATCTTAATCTTCCTCTTCTTCTTCTTTGTTGAGACTCGGGCCGTACAGGTGATTAAAAAAAGTTACGTCTCCTTTGATAAAAACATGTCTCCAACCGTTTCAACGCCGATAAAACCCGTTCACGACTCCACCTTCAACCTAATGCGGTTTCAGGTGCAATTCAAGAGAAGCTTTGGATCACAAACACCTGGCTAACTGTGTGCTCTGACTCACCCAATCAAAACCCCCGTCCCGCCCTCTTATTCCACCTGAGCTAATGAAAAGGAAGGACCGTAACCGCGGACCAATCTGATCATCCTCCTGATTTGGTCACAGGTAAAACAAGTTTTCCGCTATATGGGATGTTTTTTTTTTGTTTTGTTTTGTTTTTGTGTTCTGTAAATTTTATATGAGTTATATATCTTATTTATATTTATGTTTTATCATATCAAAGGCTTGAACAAATAGCAAATATCATTCGTTTTTATCTAGAAAATATCTGCCGCTGTAGTGAATGGCTGAGTACAATATAGTACAATGGCAGGTCTTATTTTTTCCTTCAAAGATCAGCTCTATGCTTTAGGTATTAAAATGAGGGTCAAAGACAATTAGCCTCCTCAAACGTGAGTCAGTTCAGTTTTTTCTTTACTGATTACACCTACTAAAAACAGGCCTTACATTACTTCAAGGTCTGAAATTCTTCAGAACCTGCTTGAACTGCTTTGCGGTTGCACTGAGCGTTTACTCATTGTTTGTGGGAGCGTTCCATGTTTCCATGTAGCTCCAGGTGGAAACCAGTTGAACAGGTATTAGAGGAAAAGCAGCTGGGTTATAGCACACACAAGGTAAGCAGCACCCTGAATGGATACACTGACTAAAAGACATGTAGGATGAGGTCAGACACCCAGGTCAAAGGTCAAACACTGTCCTAACCTGGGTGCATGCGTGTATGTGATTGATTATATGTTTCCAACATTAAATAAATAATGTTTTATGTTGTTTGTGTGAATATTATTGTGAATCATTCAGTTGGTTTTAAGACTAATGCCACACACATCTGGGCTGTGCATGGCTTTTTTTTTTTTCTTTTACATGACACCAAATGTTTATTCCTTCTGTCTGTCTATAAAGCTGTCTCTCTTTTTCCTTCTCTCTCTCTTTTCCTCTCTTCCCTCCCTCCCTCCATCCCTCCCTCCCTCCCTGCCTCCCTGCCCCAGGCAGTGTGTCTAGTTTCACAGAGCAATTGAAGGTGACAGGGACAGAGAGAGAGGGAGAGGGAGGGAGGGACAGAGGGAGGACACATCACAGTATCGCCTGGGGCTACACAACAGTAGAGGAAGAGCGAGAGATGGAGGGACAAAGAGAAAAGAGAGGAGGGACTCACGAAAAGTACTCACAGGGAATTCCATAAACAGGTAATGGAAGGATAAAGTTATACACAAAGAGTTGAAATGTGTTTGTCACACATGTGTTTGCCAGCAGGCCGGTGGATAATCACTTTTTTAATCACTAACGGCGTCTTTTTGTGCGCAAGCCCCTTCCACTCTGCTCCCCTCACTCATAATATATGAACGCATTATAGGATCCAGTCAGTAAGAGCAATTATAATGCACTCCCGTTTGTTTTTATTTTAACGACTTGATGAATATTTGTCGTGGCATTGTAACCATGGTGACTGCCTCCACCGCCGCCGCCCCCCCTCCCAACCCTCCCACCCTTCCCTCCTCTCCCAGCCCTGTCCACCACCCCTTCCCCATCCCCCCTTCAGCGCTGAAAAAGCAAGGGATGGCGAGCGAGAGAGGGAGAGAGAGAGAGAGGGAGAGAGAGGTGACAGGAATGAACTAACAAGATGCACTAAAAAAATGCATGTCCTGGAGCTACATGAATCTTTGCAGCGAAGCACGCGGCCATCTCTCTCTCTCTCTCTCACGCACACACACACACACACACACATTATTGCACTGAGCACACAGGGATCACATAGGTTAAGCCACATTCCAACAACTGGAACACAATAAGACGCAACCATGATTTGTGAATAAAGAAAAACAAAAGGGTAACCAGCTAGACAGCAGTGGGGTGGAATGTGGAGGGTGTGATCGGGGATTAATGCCAAGGCTTTAGGTTTAGTTTTACACTAATCGAGCAGTTTTGTTACTCAACTTCCCGTCGCTTTCTTTCTTTCCCCTCACGTTCAAAGCGCTCACTCTTGCTCAAGTGCTCTGCAAAAGTAGAATTCGGAGGTACTTGTGCAAGAGTATGTCCATTTTGAATGACTTTATTAATCCTCTGCTGCACCAAATTTCAGAGGGAAATATTGCATTTTTTCACTCCAGGATGTTTATGTGACAGATATAGTCACTCATTACTGTGCAGATTCTGGTTTGACGCAAAATATATGATGATCTTGTAAAATATGAAGCATTGGAACAGATGACAGTACCCAACATTAAATACAGTCAAAGCTATGCATGTTAAAATGCTGCTTATATGTTGTATGCATCCCTTATAACAATACAATAATATGATATCATTATTCTGCATAATTAGCACTAATTTTGATACTTAAAGTACATTTTCTGATAATACTTTGTACTTCTATTTGAGTGAAATATTGATTGCAGGACTTTAATGAGTACTTCCCCGGTGTGATATTGGTACTTTTATTCGCTTCTTCCTCTGCCGTTCTTATTCCTTTTTACCTTTGAACTTGTCAAGTCCTTTCCTTTCTCCGAGGCACGTCTCGGAGGAAAGTAACAGAGAAAGAGGGAGGGGAGGGGGGGAGAGAGAGACAGAGCAATGGGGGCAGCGGAGAAAGAATAGCATAGTATGAAAGAGAGAGGGAGCGACAGAGAGAAAGGGAGCGCAAAGTCTTGTCAACCGGAAATAAAACAAGCTGGCACCCTCCCCATCCCCAAGCCCCTACACCCACCCCAAAGTCACATACTTCCTCTTCACTCTCTCTATCTCTCTCCTCTGCCTCCATCTTCCATCTCTCTCTTCTTCTCTCCCTTCCGCTGCAAAGAGATATATTTAAACCCCAGTTCTACTCTGCTCTCGCTCTTTGACTCTCCCATACATACCGTCATACCTGCGTCATTACCTAGGCCTCACATCAGACCTTGTGTGTCCATCGCCATGGGTTTCTGTGTGGTGCTCCTCTAACCTGCTATGGGGCCAGACGATGCCTTTGTCTATTGTCCCATAGCTTTAAGGCCAGTGTGTTATAGCAGGAGAACAATACCTCTGTAGTCAGGGAACAATGTAGTGAGAAAAGCTGCTACTCAATCTCTGCATTTTTTAGCCCCCGTGTAAAGAAAAAAAAAACTTTGTTAAGCCCATCAACAGCATCTTTACAGCACTGCAGGGTTAAACACTCAGTCCATATGAGCATGATATCGCATAGCTGATGAAGAAAAAGAAACAATCAGTCCATTGATTAGTTGATAGAACATTAATCTGCAACTATTTTGACTGCTACATCCCTTTGATCAACACAAATACCAAACATTTGCTGGTTTTCAGCTTCTCAAATCTAAGAATGTGCTTCATTTCCTTACATTATTGTAAATGCAATTGTGAGCTCTGGGTTTTGGATTGATCACAAAAAAAAAAGAATATTATGATTTTACAGTATTTTCTGGTGTTTTATGGACCAAACAATTAATCAATTAATTGCAAAATTAATTGAAATTAAGATAATGAAAAATAAAAAGTTGCATTTCACGCCTAAAGACAAACACACGCACTTATAAAACAGCAACTTTCACTGACACTGTCCATAACAAGAATTTGCCTTATTTAGTATTTTTGTTGTTGCAGTTGTTTATGCTGTTAAATGAGTTAAAACTCAAATGAAATTATGGATCATTATTTGTCCTTATGAAACAAATATCTGGGGGCTCAGTAGGGTTTAATATTATTCCTTTAGTCATTCACATCTTTATAACATTAGTACATCAAATAAATAAAAAATTTAATGACAGTTATTGATAAGATAAATATTACCAGCAAATTACCTAATTACCATACAAATATCTGGTTATAGAGAAGTTTTAATATGTTTTAATCATTAATGATACATTAACATCATCCTCTGATTGTTCATCTTCATCATGTCTCAAATAAATCAATAATATAGTCATGATATTCCTGCTTATCTAAGTCTAATTCCAGAGAAATATCTCTTATTTCATGAATTTGTTTTACTGTGACGTGGAAATCTAACCCAAAGTTCAGTGGCTTAAACAATCCTAATAATCATGATAATTCCTGAACGAATGTCTAAAAATATCCAGTAGCTGAATGCAATATTCACAACAGCAATACAAAACAATACAAAACAATAGCAGACGCACGTGAATATGTCACAGCTTTATCAAAGTTTTAAAGCGTCTCTTGTAAGTATCAATAAAAAATGGCATGAACATTGAGTTTAATCTACAAATGTCAGTTGTCTGGTTGCACATGTGTTGGTGTAAAAAAAACCCCGAACACACCTGACTGCCAGTTGCGCTCAGTATTTATGTGCAATTTTTTGATTTCCATCATCTATTTATCATCTACTATCTCTCCATTATCTGTGCTTTATGCTCTACTCTCTCGGCCTCCCCTCCTCCTCTCGCTGGCATTAAGTTCAAACTTGACACTGATGTTGACTCACTTTGTCACCCCTCGGTGGCTCCCTCTCTCTCTCTCCCTCTCTCTCTCACTCCCTCTCTCTCTCCCTCTCTCTCTCTCTCTCTCCATCGCTTGGAGGACAAGAGTGCCCGCAGACGCATTTCTCTCCAGAGCCCCCCCTCTCCCTCTTTCACTCTCTCTCACCCTGTCTAACTCTCTCCATCTCTCTCCTACTCTCTCCTTTACACACACACAGTATTGTCAACAAAGCTGGAGAACAAGGGACGTGGGAGGAACAGGGGAATCAAGGTCCACAGAGGAGGAAAGTAACACACAGGACCCCCGCATCATTTCACCTGGACACTTGGTAAGTTTGCAAAAAAAAAAAAAATCTAGTCCCTGCAGCGCTTTCATATGTGTGTGTGTGCGTGTGTGTGTGTGTGTGCTGAGATCACTTCTGTAATATGGACTTTGTTCGAGGCTTTGGGGTCGACGATAAGTTAATCATTTCTGGAATTTAACCAAAAATCGGATGAATAAATTCTTGTCCGGGGGCTGCTTCGTCCAAATGAATGAAGTTTGACCTTTGACATTGTGCTGCTGCAGTAGTTTGTGAGATTTGGCTCAATACTGACATACCTTTGCATTCCTTTCTGACTCTGCAAAGAGGACGTTTCCCACAAAAGGGGAATGTGAGATAAGAGGAGAGGAGAAGAGAAACGCTCTTATTCGTCTCTAACTGAGGCATACATTCATTTACACAGATGACGATATTTGTGGACATCCTTGGGCGCTTCATGTCTGATCCTGAAAGTGAAATACGGGTTTTGTTAAAACGTTTCATGGAGATCTCGATCATGAAGCTTCTGTGTGTGTGTGTGTGTGTGTGTGTGTGCGGTGCCAGTTTGTGGCTACATATAAAAGCAGTGTCTTTTCATGCATTCGTGTGTGCGAGTGTGCGTGTGTGTGTGTGTGTGTGTGTGTGTGTGTGTGTGTGTGTGTGTGTGTGTGTGTGTGCATGCGTGCTCAGGCTCATCAGCACAGATAGAGCTAAAAGCAAGTAGCATAATAAATGTCATGGCTTTCAGAGTGGGTTCTAATGTACCTTAGCTCCCCATGGTATACTAGCATACCAATGTATAACACACACACGTTACGACAGCGGGCGTGTAACTAACTCCATTTCTGTCTGTCATCATGAGGCTAATTCACCACAATGCCGACCATGTGTGAACTCATGCGATATGAACCCCTCCTTCTTCTTCTCCTCTCCAACCCCCCTCCCCACCCCCCCACCCCCCAAGAGGAAGGGCTGGAGGATCAAAGGAGGGAGATAGGAGCCAAAGGTGACTCTAATCAGGGGCGGACACACACAGTGCAGGACTCTTTATTTCTCTTCATGGTGGTTTGGACTCTCGTAGTATGTATGAGAAGTTAACCATGCTGAACCTGCAGAGCGGCTCAAACTGGAGCGGGCCTAACAACTGGTACCATGACCCCACCGGCGTTCAGACACAACACAGCACAGGTGAGGGGGAAATACTCAACACACGCCAATGCTCACAGATCATCAGTTAAATGTGGCACTTGTGGCTGTCGCACCAACTTCCTGTCAAAGCATGAATCTCATTCGAAACTGTGTCCCTCCGTGCATCTGTGGTAGCAATTCCCCTGACACTCCCACATCTCTTTTGTCACCTTCCTCTCTGCCAGTGTCTGAGGGCTGTCTGCTGGACACCGAGGGCAGCATGGGGGGAGAGGCGGGGGGAGGGGGAACAGGCCGAGGGGGAGGAGTCCCCGTGGAGAGGGACGATGGTGAGGAGTCTCAGCTGAGGCTGCAGCTCAAGAGGAAGCTGCAGAGGAACAGGACCAGCTTCACACAGGAGCAGATCGAGGCTCTGGAGAAAGGTCAGGCCATGCAAGCACGCACAGCGCTTTTCAGCCAATCACTGCCCTCCATGGGCACCAGCCAGACCAGAGTGTGTCATGACGCAGCTTATCCTGCTGCTTTTTTCCCCTGCCAACACCTTTGTTATTGGATTATAGCCTTTACACCTTTTTTTCTTTTTTTTTTTCTTACAGCTTCTCGCTAAATAGCTGGGAAATTACACCCAAAAATCCGGCTGTTTATTGGGTATCGTGCCTGGATTTGTATCAGTCCATGCAAGAGAGAGCAAACACTGCCACCCCTGATCATTTCCAGATGCAAATTATCCAGAATCTCAACTCAAATATTCCCGATCTGCTCCAAAAAGCCCGTGGCAGCGTGTAAAGCAGAGTTTTGATAATGCATCATTACTGTGGTTGTATTATGCAGTGGGATCTGGCCCTCGTAGCCCTGATATCCAATGAGAGGGATCAGAAAGCCACCCTTGACTGGATATGGCTGCAGCAGGCCCTTGAGCTAAATAAGGACGCAATGTCCACTGTGCAGCCGAGTGGAAGAGTATCAGTGTGGTCACTCTCTGCAAATGACATTAATGAGGTACACTGACCTCAGTGCACGGCCAAAGCACAATAACAAATGTGTTGACACAGACGCCAATTATAACCAAGCCAATTATAACAATTTGGGAGACAGACTTAATTCAAAGAGCCAGCGTTGTTATCTTGTGCAATATGGATTTATTAACCATGTGTCACCAGCGTGAACTTTAGTCTTCACTTATTTACAGTGCTGGTAATCTGTTAACATTATATTCGCAGCAATTTCTATCATAATTTCAACTGATTTATTTGTTTCGGTTTCTCCCTCGACCTTTTACTGGCATGCTAAGCTACCATCAGAAGCGCAGATGGTTAAATCTATAAAGACGTCTCCATTATCAGACCTGAAACTTCAGAGTTCATTAGGATGAGTCAGACTGTCATTTAGAGGGTGAGGCATGTTCTCGTTTCGACTTGTCAACAACAAAAATGTCAGCAGTTTGTCAACTATAAATTAACTGCCACAGTGAGAAGTGATACTCGGAAACAGAAAGTCTCAGTGACACAAAGTCACTGTTTTAACAGCAGCTGAGTCAGGAGTGAACCCACCTCAAGCCTCTGTGTTACAGGCTGTTTGTCAGTGTGCCAGACAGAAGTACTGATCAGTTCAATAACGTGCTTACACTGAGAATTTAGAGGGTAAATAATGACAAAATGAAAACCTATAGTGGTTCTTCCTCTTCGGTTTTAGTCAGCCTGAGTGCTTAGACGGCATCTCAACTTGAATCCTTTCATTTGAACTTTCTGCGTGTTCCATAATAATAAATAATTTATACAAAGTGCAACAGATAAATATTTCAAGTACGGTTGTAAGGATACATCTCAGCTTCCTGGATTTGTACATCCCATGGCAACATAATTAGCGATGCTGATCTTGAGCAGCAATTAGCTGATACGCAGGAAAATAATCAGATAATTAATCAGCTGATTAAGACTCACTCTCTTTTGTATCTGGCTTGAGTTCTTTTCACAACAAAAGACAGATGCAGTTGCAAAAATGCGTTAACGCCACACAGCCGGGGTTATCAGAGGAGCTGCTCTCCAGTCGTCTTGTCAGCCTCGATTATGACTCACACTGCGTGTTTGACATTAGTTAATATCTTCCACAGAGTTTGAAAGGACACATTACCCAGATGTCTTTGCGAGGGAGAGATTGGCAAACAAGATTGATTTACCAGAGGCCAGGATACAGGTAGGAAGCGCTTATAATTTATTCGACCCTGATGCTCCACCTGTGATAACATGCCTCATTGTCTAATATGCTCGTGCACCATAAAGAGGACTCTCTGATTGACAGGTGTGGTTCTCAAACCGAAGAGCCAAATGGAGGAGGGAGGAGAAGCTGCGCAATCAAAGGAGGTCAGGGGGCGTGACTTCCTGTTCGCAGAACCAAGCCCCTCTGACCACTTCCTTCAACACGTCTGTCTATCATCAGCAGCATGGCAGCAGTTCAGGTAAATACCACTGTGACCGTGTAATCATAGTCATAATGACTCTCTATTGGTACAGTTTATGGGCTGATTGACTCATTCATACAACACATCAGTGGTACTTAAAGCTCTCTATGATTTATAGATTTGGTAGCAGAAATATTTTACTAGTTTATAATTACAAACCTCAGAGCTGCTGCTTGACATTTGGAGGCAGGCAAACCATTAGAGTTTCTCCATTAGCGCGCATCTATATTACAACATTTCCACTGCGAGATGTTCCCATCGTGTGTGTGTGTGTGTGTGTGTGTGTGTGTGTGTGTGTGTTTGTGTGTGTGTGCGTGCTTACCATCTCGCTCTGTGTGTCTCTCTCCAGGGTCCATGTTGAGTCAGGCTGAGTCGTCCCTGCCCAGCTACAGCTCCCTGTCAGTTTTCTCATCTGGAGTCCAGGTTGGACATTCATCATCATTCATCATTCATCAGCACCTTCTAAACTTTACCAAAGCAGGTCATCGTCTCAGAGCAGGACCTGAACTTTACGTCAAGGGTAGAAAACACAGGACCATGAAATAAATATGTAAATAAATAAACGCTATTGTAGGTATTAATACTACTGCTGCTTTTACTCTTAAAAATAATAACATAATCTATTCTTCTTCTCATCAAAACTCTTCATATTGCTGTAGTCCAAAATACTCATTATTATTTACTAATAACAGCAACAACAAAAGATATGATAATAAGAAATTTAAAAAAAGAGGAAGAAGTAAGCAAATCTGGAAATGTGTGAAATATACAGTGATTTAAAGTCTTACATTGGATTTCTTGAAGAGGCAAAAAAGTCGCTAAACATCAAAAAATAATCTCTCAAATCTTGATTGTGGTCACGTTTAACTGACCTTCACACAGTAAATTAGGCTCAGACATCACTCACTAATTCACTTAATTGAGATGAATTTAGAAAATCTTGGGATGCTGGACTCTATCATCCCAGCCTCCACAGCAGCATGAAAACACACATTTTCTAGTTTGACATCAATGTTGAGATATGTGCTTGACTCTCTTCTTCTTCTTTGAAATGTCAGGAACAAACAAGAAACAAGAGACAAACGGAAAAGCTTGCATACTGTGACTTATGCTGAAAATATAGTTTAATGTCTGTGCAGTAAATAGATTTTCAGTTAATTTCCAGCATAAGTCACATCATGGAGAAAGTATTTTGAAAATACAAAATTACTTCACACTAAAAGCAACTTATTGCAAATGACATTTCAATTTTTGTCAGCCCTGTAAAATATAAATTACAGAATATTCAAAAGTAACAGAAACTCTGCCCATCTCTGGTCATAAGACTGCGCTCCTGCTTCTCTTAATGCTGCTGCTGTGCTTCACTCCTACCATGCAGCACTACTCTAGCACCGCCGTGTGGATAAACTGAAACCATGCAGTCACTGCTTCACACTGCCTTTACACTGCATGGTGTAGTACACAGCAGGGGCTATAGTCACATTTAAAGATGAGATAAAATGCTCTGTTTTGATGTTGTTTCAATATAAATCTACTCACATCTCTCCTCTTCCTCACTCCTCGGCTCTTGTGTCCATTCTCAGTCTATTCCTCCGCAGTCGGCCTCCTCCTACTCCTGCATGTTACCTCCATCCCCCTCTGCCCCACGCAGCTTTGACTCATCGGCGTACTCCTCCCCTCATCTGCAGACTCCACCCTCGGCCAACTCAAACACCGGTGAGTGTACTGACTTGCCTTATATCTGTCTGTACCTCGGACTGCTGCACGAGAAATGACTGACTGTCCTTGTTTTCTTCTCCCTCTCGTCCACTCAGGGCTCATATCGCCTGGCGTTTCAGTGCCGGTCCAGGTTCCAGGATCTGAGCAGCAGGGCATGAGTCACAACCTGGGTCAGTACTGGGCCAGATTACAGTGAACTACAGCCAATCGCTGCCAACACAAAAGACAACGGGGAAAAAAGGGGCATGTAACAAAAAAGTGTGAAGAAAACAATTATGGGGGACACACAGGTTTTAAGGAAGCACAGGACTGAGCTATAGAGGGGCCTCAATGAGTTGTAGACCCCAAAATGCATTAAATGTTTACAAATTCAGCCAAGAGCAGCTTTGGTTGCACTTGGCATTACTCTGGTCATGTTGGTATTTGCTTAGTACTATCAGGTTGCACCTTTTTTGGGGGAGTAGTGTGTTAATCATAGGGCTGAGGTCAGTGTTGTAAATAGTTTGAGGTGTGTTTAGGATTAAAAATGGAGTCAGGATCAGGCTAAAGTCAGAGTTTGGGATCGCACAGATGCAACAAGTGACAGCGCTTTTTGCCATTTGACCCAACGTCAAAGGTTTTCCATATTTCATTATTGTGTCAAATATTCAGTGATCCAAATCATGACCCAAAAAATTAAACACAACAGGAAAGAGGGGAAAAGAAAGGACAGTCTTTATTATGCAGAGCTGTGATACACTGTGAGATGTGGCTGCAAGCTCTGAAAGACCAGTAAGTGGACTTTTGAGTTTGGATTATTTTGCTTACACCTCCATACAGGTAGCTGCTTTGAGACCTGACGTCCCTCCGAGCCCATTAACATAAAATAAACAAGGTTATTTAAAGTAATGAACGGGAGAAAAAAAAGAAAACAGCATCCTGAGCTGCAGCCTTGAAGTTTACAGATATCCAAAGCTGAGAAGATGGCGGGGTTATGATTCTAATTCTGCCACACAGAAATGCTTCAGGAAGTGATTCCGCAGTACTAAGTAAATGCCAGCAGATGTCTGTATTGTGAAGTGTAACCAATGTTTCTTGTAACTTGAGCAGCTCAGTGATATTGTGATAGCGAGCTTGTTCCCTAAGCTGTGTGAGGCTACTGTGAAGATTTTTGACTTGCTTACGGCAATCACTTTTACTAAAACTTAAAAACGTATCATAAAAAAAAGAAAGTCCTACCTACCCTGCCAGCATTACACTAAGACTGATACTGCATATTTTTGTACAGACATCTGTGTATGATGAAGATAGCTGTGGAATATTGTCAGATATTATCGGAGGGAAGAATGTAGCACGTCGTGGACTCAAATCATCCTCAAAGCACAAATTTCATTTATTAAGGTAAATTATTAGGGATGCACCATATCAGTAATGGTATTATATATTGTCTGATACAAGGCTAAATATGAAAATGCTACATATTTACAGTACAGGCATCACAGATTTTCTCCACAAATTACAGTAAAGCAATTTCTATATACAGTATATGGGAGTACATCATTTTCTTTATCCAATCCATCAAATATAAAACACAATCAGCAGTGATGCATACTTGGATTGGCAGGGATTTTTTTTTTTTTTTTTGTACATCACTGATGAACCACATCCATCAGCCAGCGACAATCAAGCATCGTTACACAGCAAACAAGCTAAAAACCGCCAAATGCAAACACTTGCTCGCGAGACAATCAAAGCTGGAGGTACGGGAGGTAAAAAGGGAAAAAGATTTTTTTTTTGCAACACCGTCCATACAATAGAAGTGACATTATCAACTGTGCATGACCAAAATAAGCCGCTATAGACAATCAGCTACTTGCAAGAAATGAATCGAGTATTGTACAAAGGCGTTACTGTACTTTGCAGGGTTTTAAGCTCTGCTCACTTTCCTCTGACTACTGGTTTTGTTGATGCATCTCAGTTTAAACTTATATGAAATGTCTTTCAACTCTTATTTAAATTTGTCTTTTCACTCGTTCACATAAGTCCTCTGTGTTGTTTCTGTTGTTGCTGTGTGTTGTGTTAGTACTGTATAGCTACCAAGAGTCAACCCTTTTGTGAAGGCCTTGGATCCCTTTAATGACAATAAAAACTGTGTGTAATGAATAGAAATTCAAAAGTGTTCATTTCTGATGTTACATTACAGTTTCTTTACCTTCCATGTGGTTCAAGATAAAAACCATCAGGTGGACAGAAACACGACTTCACATAAATGTTAATTTTGCTCCTTTACTGGTTTGGTTTCACCATATGAACTTAAAGAGTGAAATTATGTCAACGTTGTGCTTACAGCTTGTTTCTGCTGCCCCCAAGTGGAAAAATCGGTTAATGCAGGTTTAAGATGTTCTATT
Organism: Chaetodon auriga; assembly: GCF_051107435.1. NCBI lineage: Eukaryota > Metazoa > Chordata > Actinopteri > Chaetodontiformes > Chaetodontidae > Chaetodon > Chaetodon auriga. The sequence goes on from NC_135093.1 coordinate 11,226,769, forward strand.
TTAAATGGTACTTTTTCTGACTTCAGCTTGGGACCAAACAAACAAACTGCAAACCTGATGAGCTTGCAAACAATCAGCAGTCTGTTCCAGAAACTCTGTGTGGTCTTAAAGTCCACCTTCTGGATATCTGAGGGTCGGTGTGGAGTCGTGAAATTATCCAATATGTTCATAGTAGAACAAGGATTTCATTGCCAGTGACTGCTTCAGTGTGATTGTTGTGCACATGACAAATAATGAACTTCAAAGGAACAGCAGCATAGACATGGCGTCCGTCATAATCAACACTACTAAAGACTTCCACGCCGTCCACTGGTGCAGCAACATGAAGTGGACATGAAGTAAGACCGGCCAGCCATTAGCAGGGCAGCGTTTTGTGCTAATGGCATGACTCACTTGGTTCCCTGGAGAATGGACGGGAATTAAAGACAGGAGACGAGGAAGAGGGGGGAGGGAGAGAGAGGGAAAGATAACACCAGTGATGGTCTGCAGAGAGAATGACCCACAGTCATAATGGGACTCTAAGATGGGATGTGAGATGCCGGTGCACTCCAGCTTACTGCAGCGTCATCAGTTTCCCAGAGTTTCAGATGTGAATAACACTGGTAAAAGAGTTCTTGAAATGAAAACTACCTTTCAAGCTTCAATTTCAACTGATATGGTTGTATATTCACAGATAAAAATAGAATTGGAGACAATGAAGGTTCAATGAATGTTTTCAAGTTTTAATGTAATTTCATTTTAATATTGTCTGACCAGATCTTCTGTACATTAAGACTATAAAAATGTACATTGTGCTTTACAGCAATTCTTTGTGATTTCAATAATATATATATATATATATATATATATATATATATATCAGATATCTATATGAGTAAGGATATTCATGAAGGGCTACTCAGATGTTAATAAATGTTAACACCTTTAACAGTGTGGGAACTATACTATAGGTATATACCACTATATATGTAAAAGGGTGCATAATGCTATGCTTACATTACCATTTTCTAATATTTGCAATGCTCTGAGGAAATAGCAGCAGTCAGTTTCACCATTATACACCGGAAATCCCAGCAAGACTGCATCAGTTAAACTTCTGCTGAACTGCAAGTGATGTGATTAATCTCTGTAGGTCTTTAGACTGCAGTGGAAACACAGACAACAACGCGCTGAAGTAACCTGTTCCTTGGAAAGTGGTCTCTGGGATTAAAAGTTCTGGGTACTTTGGGTGGAAATGCAGACATGCAATGTCGTGTTGGGGGCCATAGATACCAAATGCAGTGCAAACAGACAAAGTACTTATCCAGTCAAAGACTCTTTAAAACAGTAGTGATAAACATGACTTTGTAGAAGCATACTGACTTCTAATTCCACGAGACCTCATTTACATGTATTTAGAGGCCTGTTTGAAGCAATTTAGATTCAACATGTCAATAAGATCACACTACTGCACTGAGTGTTTGTTCAGTGCTTTTTTTTATCTCAGCAACCCAACAACCAGTTGAACTACAGGTGAACAAGTGTTAATGGGTGGTAGAGGAGATGGAGGAGTCAGCATGTCATGAAACCTGCTGCTGTGTCCAAAAACAAGCTGACGTTGATGCTAAACCCAAATGATTTTGTATAGAGTCTAAGCTTCTACTAAAACATTAACTTTGTTGATAATGATCCCATTAGTGCTTTTTTAAGGACTTATGACCAAAAGATCTTAGAAAAATAAACTCAAACATTTCTGACATTAGCTGAACAATACTCTGAAATATCTGGAATAAGCTTATATTAGTCGATGTAAATGACTGGCTGATAAGAAATTTGTTAATAGATCTATAAAGCATCAGTAAGTCATTTATCAGACTATTGATAAGACCACCTTATTAACCCATTACAAATGGAAGCGTATGAGAAACTGGATCCAAAGTGTTTAATTTAGAGATTAAAGCATTGCAATGACTGTCTCAAATCGTATCATTGTCATATCAGAGTTTTGCTCTTGATCAGCAGTCTGTAGCCTCTATGATACATAGACATGGTGCATAAAGAAAAAAACCACAATCAACGACTCGCTCTGCCTTCAGTGAGGGAGGGCAGAGCCAGAGAGAGTTCACTGATCATCGATCAGCCCAGCCTAGTCCCAAGAGAGACTGAAGCTTCAGAGGAGAGACAACGGTGAGCTTTGTTTCCCTTCTCTTGGCTTTGGGACGGTGTGGAGGAAGCTGCTGCAGTTAAAAACGAGGAATGTCTCTGTTTGGTGCAAAGAACGAGTATTCTGATAATAACGGAGCGTATTTTTCGCAGTGACTGGAATGGAGCTGGGTCTTCTGCTGTTGATGGTTTTGACCTTAACGGAAAGCGCATCATCGCAGTCAGACCAGTACAGTAGAGCAGTGGTGAGTGTTGACAAGAGGAAAAACGTCATTTAACTAATTCTCTTAAAAGTGTGTGCAGCCATCCTGTCGTTGTCCTTCAGTGATTCATCAATTACAAAGTGTGTGAGTGCTGTCTTTACTTGGCATCGTAATTGTCTAATTTCCTATTAGAAAAACTACATTTGCCTTGTTTTTGCTCAGTCTAAGGCCAATGATGAGGCCAGTCGGGGATGTGTATCACTTCTGGAATTTCCCCTTGCGGGACAAATAAAGGAATATTGATCTTCATTGTTATTGACTTAAGTGAGATTAAGTATTTTAAATTGCAGTCATGTCAATTTTAAAACACATTTATACACCCAGTGAGAGTGATTTCTTCTGGGGAAACATCACATCGCATACCTGTGTGTGTGTGTGTTTGTTGTATTCAAATGTGAATGTTTGAGTGCCCGTCTTTGCATCAGGCAAAGATGCACATGAGGCAGTGTGCAGGTGACTCGTGAGGTTTCTAAAAACCAAAAGAAAAATCAAATCCGTATCATTTTTATAAAAGAGCAGGTTTGGGGGGGGAAGGGCAACCCTAAGCTGTCATCATGTTTTTTTGCAGTGCACTATGACACTATATTCAAGACATTAAAATAAGTTTTCAATGATTATCAAATATTTAAAATCAAGAAACGCAACACAATGTCCACTTCTCCCACACAGTTCCTTTAACATTACGTCAGTGTTGCTTATTTTGTGCGTATGAACGTCAGTGCATCGTGTGCGAAAAAGATGTTTCACTTCTGTTACTACGAACATGTTTGCATACTGTATGATGCCGTTGGTGTCTGAGTAATTTGGAAAGAATAAAAATAAATCAGGTGACCGACCCATCTCGAAATAATATCAGTCAAAATTAGGAAATTTGCTGCAACAAAAATAACAAAAATGATCAGCTTCGTTGGAAATAAACATAAGGACTTAGAAGTAAAATGAAACCACGTTTTCTGCAGTGTAAAACCCACATAAAAACAACTGTTGAGTGAGTGAGCCAACACCATTTCCTGACTGACAATACAGCACAAGGGTGGAGGCAATGCAGTGAGGAAGGACAGGTTTCAAAATCACTTTTAAGAAACACTTTTCTGTTTTCTTTTGACATAGTTAGCAGGAAAGACACCACACTAGATCTGTCAGTCCGTTCTCCATGCAGTTATTCTGAATATGTGAATTGTCAGTTGCACTCTGCCTTTACCCCATCAGGCATCTTACTTAACGAGGACAGGATCATGTAATGCTAATGAGAAAAATGCTGACACACCGCACTGTGAGGAACATGCTGGGTCTGTTTCGGTATTTGCTGGTAACCTTTAAGCAACATTTCCACTGGTTTCCCTGTGTTCTTTCCAGGATTGGCTGAGCAGGTACGGCTACCTTCCGCCTCCTGATCCGCGCACAAGCAAACTACAGAGCAAAGATGGGATTGAGAAAGCCATTCGTGTCATGCAGAGATTTGGCGGGGTCCAGGAAACGGGAGTGCTTGGTAACAACCACTAAACTCAGATCAAGATCAAGATCAAAACAATATATCATATGCAGCCTATATTATATTTCACATGTCTGTGGGTCACAAGATGTCTTCCTGTAACCTGCACTTCATTACACACTGTGTGATCAACTTCTCTTCCAGACAGTGAAACCCTGAAACTCATGTCCACACCACGATGCTCCCTCCCTGATATTGTTGGGGGTGAGGACATGCTGAGGAGGAGGAGGAGGAGGAAAAGATATGCATTGTCAGGCCTCAAGTGGCATAAGACAGACCTCACATGGAGGTGTGTTTCCTGTCATGTTCTACTGTGGCTTTTTGTCTTGCCTGTATGAATCATAGAGCTTTATATATCATCTCAGGTTTTGAGGAAGTGCCCTCTTTGAGGAAGTAATTTCAGGCTTCTTTTTGTCTCTGCATACGTTTCAAAAACTGGAAATCTGTGTTTGAATCCAACAATCTGACAAATATTTAACAATCGCGTACAAACTGTTTGGATCTATTGCTTCCAGTGCTGTGGTTGTCAGCAAGCTTTATGTCGACTGTAAGTTTGACCTATCTAACGTCTTTGTTCATCATGAAATTAGCGCCTTGCAGTACACCAGAGACCATCTCTGGAGAAATTAGAAAGATATATCTTTGAACACATGCACATGAGAGGAGAAGCTTTATTTATTATTATTGTTGGGAAATATAAAAAGACACAAGAGTAAAAAAAAAAAAAAGAATAAGGCTGGCGTTATTCTTTATTTTTCTTGTGGTTAAAATGTGACACTATAGTTTAATTTTAAAGAAAGTCAGTAATTTCCCAAATATTTCTCAAACAAAGAAAATCGCACCTTTCTTGGGGACTATATTCAGCGGTGGATTAATACACATTTGGCACTCCAGTGAGACTTTACAGCAGCAGGATGCTGCTTCGAAATAAACTATAGTGTCCATGTTCAAAGTAATGAGGAACATGTCCCACAGTGTGGCTCACTGACGTGTTTTTAGTGGTTTTTGACAGCAGTGGAAGTCTATGGCACAGAGCATTAAGCTGTATCAGGTTATGGACACACAGTCAACAGCTGTTCATAGGATTCATTGTTGGTTTTGGTGTTGGGATAATTAAAACATAACATAAAATTTAGTTATAATGCATCTACTCTTGTCTGCAGTGTCCACAGCTACCCATCGCCCTCCCTCTCACGAAACCTGCCTAACAATTTGGTGGACAGCATCCTGACTCACGCCCTCAAAGCCTGGAGCGATGTGGCCCCCTTGAATTTCCGTCGGCTGCCGAGCGACAGCAGGGGGGCGGCAGCTGGAGGGGACATCAGAGTGTCTTTTAACCGCTTGCTTCATGAGGACGGGTACCCTTTTGACGGGCAGGGTGGCACCCTGGCCCACGCCTTCTTCCCTGGCAGGGATGAAGTGGCGGGGGACACACACTTTGACGATCATGAGATCTGGAGCTATGGAGGTATTTACTGATTTAACTCATGATGGATGGTATATGATGGATAGAAGACCAGACAAGACTGTGTACTGACATACGAAATGTGATGGGAAATGACCTGTATCTCTTATTTGTTATCAAAAGAGGAAGCAGAGTCTGTGGTCTAATTCCTCTGAATTCATGACTGTTTGTGTGATCCAGTAACACTTTTGCTTCACACTTCCTCAGGTGACAGCAGCAGCACAGACTTGTTCACAGTTGCAGTGCACGAGTTTGGCCATGCGTTGGGCCTGTCCCATTCGTCCACTGATCCGTCCATCATGAGGCCTTACTACCAGGGTGCTGTGGGAGACATTTCCAGCTTCCAGCTGGCCCTGGACGACAAGCTGGCCATCCAGCAGCTTTATGGTCAGTTACCAGCTGGAATAACTGCATTCTGTACTGCATTCTGTAGAGAGATGAAACTTGAGAAAACAGTGAGGTAAGCTCAGTGTCAGGACTTTATTTTCGCCATCGTACAAGGTGTTGCAGTCCTCCACCTGCTTTATTTTAAGGTCTTATTCTGGTTAATGAGAGTACAGACAAGGAAGTTAACATACAAAGAACAGGCAGGAGACAAACATAGTTGTGCAAGCTGATAAAATGTGACACGAAACAAGGCAGCAATAATTTGAGCTGAATTCCTTTTTGGCCTAAGATCCTGTCCAGAAATTTCATATTACTTGATGTATTGAGGTATAAAAAGCTACCTCTGGTGGTCTGTGGCATGCTATGGCCTGAACTGAACTACTTATTGTTTGTGATGATAGCTCGTATTATAAGAACAAAATTTAAGAACAAAGTCTTACCCATTAATTGTTCATTGTAAGTGTATTATGTTATAGCTCAATAAGGCATTCCACAAAGGATATAAAAGGCCATAAAAAGACAATCAAAACTGCCCTCTGATAGAATAATTTATCAGTGTAGTACTAATGTGTGTAAAGGTGCACTCATGCACAGGATATTTCAGCTGTTTCCTTCCGTGTCCTTAAAAGAAACTGTTTGCATCCTGTGTGTCAAACTCCCCTGGCCACTGAGAAGAATGTGGGTTGCTTTCACAATTTTTCCCATGCTGTCATCGGCCTCAACGCCTCCTCAATGTTGTCTGCTGTCACCATTGTAGGTGTGAAGGGCGGCTGGCCACCAGGTGGTGTTGATCCTGACCTCCCACGCCTGCCCACTCCACCTCCTGCAAGACCAACACAGCCGTGAGTAGAGCCAGACCAAAGAACCACAACTGCTGTGCACCCATCCAGACAATAAGCACTTATCATTTGCATTTACAAAGGATGAACATCCCATCCATGCACTCACTCACGATGATGATGAGTAATTCAAGATCAAGTGGATGCCGCTGAAAGCTCTCTGATCGATCCTCACTGTGGCTTTGTTGCACCCTCTAGTGATGTTTTTTAATAACACTGCATCCTATAAAATATAATATGAGTCTGACTTTTGACTTTTTCTGTCCCAGTTCTGACCCTTCATTCCACGACCGCTGTCAGGGAGGCTTTGACGCAGTGGCAAATATCAGGGGAGAGGTCTTCTTTTTTAAAGGTAGGAACAGACAATCAGGGATGCACAGAATAGGAATTAAAATCTAATTAAAATCCCCCAACATCCTGTATATTGTCTACATTATTCATGTGACAAAAGGATATTCAGAATTGGCCGGTATGTTGGTTTTATGCATACACTTGATGATCCCCCTCATCATCTGCACTGTGTGTGGTTACACATGGAGTCATGTTCACTCTCATTTCTTGGAAAGGTGAACACTTCTGGAGAACCAAGCGAGACGGGTCTTTGGTGTCGCTCAATCCGGCTCAGATCAGAAACTTCTGGATTGGCCTTCCACCAGGAACGAACAAGATCGACGCAGTGTACGAGAGGAGGAGTGACAGCAGAATCATCTTCTTTATTGGTGAGAGACATAATCCCGTGGTGATGTGAGCATTGTCCCTGTTCAACAATTATTACACTAACAATCTCAACAGCAGAAGAAATTGCTATAAATGAAAATGTATAGTTGTAACTTACAGTAACCAGTAGAGATGGGTTATATTTGAAACTCTGTCCAGGATCTCAGTACTGGGTCTTCAAGGACACGGTGGCCATGACCGGCTACCCTCGGCCCCTCTCCGAATGGGGCATGAGGACAAAGCGCGGGGTGCCGGTGGACAGGGTGGAGGCAGCCTTCATCTGGGCCCACAACGGCAAGACCTACCTGTTCAGCAGTGGGGAATTTTGGAGGTTTGATGAGAGCCATAAGGGTGAACAGACGAGCCGGCAGCCGGAGCCAGACTACCCACGGGACAGCACCCTGTGGTCAGGCGTACCCTCCCACGTGGATGACATCATCAGCTGGGGAGAAGGTAACACAGTGTTCAGTGGCGGAAATGTGATGATATATTATGATCAGTATCTGAGACCAGTGCTGAACAAAACCTTTACTTTAAGGTGATGAAACTCTTTAACAGGCTTGTAGAAGCTGCTGGAAACTGCAGGTGTCGACAGACCGATGGAAGAGATCTGATGTAATCCAAAACAAGAAGCACTGAATACCAAAATCACCGGACTTGATTAACAGCATACCAGGCAGTTAAACATAAAAGACAGACAGTGCCAGGAAACTACTACATGAACCGAATCTCGAAGACTATTTGATAAAGGTCATCAAGTTTGATTTATGTTGCTGGAAGGTGTGTCCAGGTGCTTTAGTTAAAGGGAATCTGTGGAATTTTTGTCCACTAGTAGCACTACAGAGAAGTGTTTTTAGAAGTGGCTTCCTAAAGTAAAAAGTATAGCTGTCAGATAGACGTACATAGTGCAATATTTCCCCCCTGAAAAGTAGTGAAGCTGAAGGAAAACAGAAATATTCAAGTAAGTTACGGTCCACCGCTGCTTCTGTGCAACATCTCTGTTCTAGTTTGCTCTTTTTTCTCTCTGTGGATCCCCATGCGTACATGTCCAGTGTCCTTTTCATGGCAAGGAATTATTGGCTGTAAAGGAATCATTACACACAGTGATCAGTCAACAAATCCATCAATGTAAACATTGCACCAAAACAGCAATAACAATAATAACAAGCTGCTGCTGCTCTTTAGGAGATGCCTACTTCTTCAAGGACAACCTTTACTGGGTGCTGAAGAGCGGAGGCCTGACTCAAGACGTCGTCACCCCTAAATCCATCTCTGCGGACTGGCTCAGATGTCCAGCTCCGCCCGCAACCACCACTCCGGTCAATCCTCGAATCCCAAAGGAGTGCAGCTGTGACTTAAAGGGATCATCTTCACTCCTAAGAGGCAGCTGGCTCCTCCTGGTCTCTGTTTTACTTGTAATGGATGAGTTTCTTAGAAAATAGATGCCTGAGGTTGAAATTTGTGTTGCTTCAGGAGAGTAAAAATGGCTCTTAATATCATCAATCATATCAGGGCACAACTCATTAGCACATGTCAAATTACACACGAGTCTCATAAAAAGCCAATGTTAAATACCATAAGACCTATGCTACCGTAGATGCAGAGCATATTGCTGACCTGTGGAAAGAGTACATTTTGCATCCTCCCTCCTTCCGGGTATAGGATTTCAGCCCCTTGTTTCTCTTGAGAGAGTATTGGGTTACACAGCCTGTATGGGAGAATGCATGGAAATCCAGCACAGAAATCCAGCACGCAGGCTACTCCCTCATAATGAGGCCTTTCACAACCACCCTATGTTTGCATAGTAAACAGGCAACACAAACACACATAAGTACAACATAAGTCTTAATCAGAGCTCATTTTTTAGAGTAGATTTGTGCGTGTGCATACATACATATGTGCTGAGGAAGATTAAACTTGCAGACAGTGTATCATGAAGAAGGACCTGTGCTTTGTTTTGTGGTTTTTGAGTTTGCTGTTGTACATGTAAATAATTTCAAACCATGGATACTGGAATGATCGAGAAGAAAAATCACCTTTTTGTTAATTAGGGAAATGATTGTGCTTGAAAGTATTTTTGCACATGTTCTGCACACATAGATATGGACTCACAAGCAGGGGGCATGGGGAACAGTTGTGCTGGTGGGTGAAGAGATCAGGTGACCAGAATTGGTGGGAACACACTGCTGCTATGCAGGTGGGGAATGGCAGGTATCTAAAATGACAGGGGATGTTAATGACTGAGAGCAGGAAGAGCTAAACAGGATAGAGCCACAGTGAGAATTATTTTATACTGGTGTTTATTACTATTGTGTAAAAATTATTTAATTTCTTTATTTGATTATTCAAATTTGTTGACGTGTGTCACTGTGATGCTTCTGAGGTGGAGCTGAGCTCTTAAGGTGTAATTCAGTCAATCATTTAATGCTTAAAGTTATTCTGGGATTTCGATCAAAATGTCATGTTTTTTTCAGGTGAGGCCAGTTGTAGATACCTTAAAGGTCTGATGTACTGTATCTGCAGGTCTGTACACAAGAAATTTTGAAGTGACTGTTGGAATCATCATTAAAATGTCAGAGTTCTTAATATGAGTTTCCTTTTTGTCTTGCATCTTTGTCCAGAACTACAACTTCTATACAAGAAAAAAAGAAAAGTTATCTCTTGATCTGAGGCTGTGTTATGGCTAATCTCATTTTTCACATGCCTGTCTCACATGATACAATATAACATGTAACATAGCATGATAGCATCTTAGCACAACAGTACATGCTTGTCATTCTCCAGTGGCAGCCCCAGAAGCGTCAGTCTATAGAACATCGATTGATATCTTCATTGGTAGCAGTCCTGTCGGGCTATGACATTCTTATCTCAGTGACAAAGGGTCACGAGTGTTACAGTACATCAGTAATATAGTGCAGAAAGAGCGCATCCAGTCTGATGGACTGCTGTCCTTTGTTCCTCACTGTTGTTTCACATTTTTGTTGTGACCTAAATTCTGATGGCTTGATAACTGGCAGCTCTGCTTTTACAGTAAAGTGATGCACACTTCCTTATAACTTGGAGTATTTTATTAATAACACATCTAGTTAACCATTGAATCTTTAGTTCAAAGCACATTCAAGTTGATCCAGGAAGTTTACACAGGAGTATTTGCTCAGCTCTTAAAGTGGGAAATGTTTAGGTAAGCTGCCAAGTGGCACAGGTACGGTTAAAAGCACAATGAGGAACCACTGAATCCTTCCAGAAATCAGTTATAAGGAAGAAATGTGACTTAGAATTAAAAGGATCATCCTAAATACACCCACTTTGAGTATAGCAGGCTTTCATGGCATCTAATGTTTTGTAAACTAGAACGGTAAACTCTCAAAAGCCACGTCTCAAGTGTCGGGCTCGAGTTCAGTTGAAGTGCAACAATAGGGATTACATTTAATGCCTTTACACAATGCGGGGGGGGGGGGGGTTTGTTTAAGTGCAAAGTTGCTAGAATTTTGTGTTTGTTCCATATTATCCCAGTAAAAATAAGACGACTGAGGAGACAAGACTGACACCAAGTTATTTTAATTCATTTTAGAAACATTTAACAAGAATAAGAGGTCACAGTTTTGTTACATTTTCAAGTAGTGCCACACAGAGCGAGAGAGGATAAATAATGGCATTCGTTCAACTGAGTGGCACGTCAAGCCTTCATGACACCAGCTGAAAGAGGCAGCACAGATTTCACTGGAGTGTTCAGCTTGGCAATGGAGCTACATATATTTGCACTGATGAGGACAAAAAGAAAACCCAATCCCTTTACAAAACAAAAGAAATAGAAAAATAAAATTCAAATTAACAATAATCATTGTGCAACTGCTACTGGTGAGTTTTATACTCCAAGACAGATACACACTAACATTAACTAAATACAGTCACACTCGTCGCATTGCTATATTTCCAAATTACCATTACTTCATCGGCCCAGTAAACGTGCAAGTGCATCCCTTACTCAGGCACCCGTGTGCAGCTTTGGCAGCTCAAAAACAGACAGGATTTGTTCCTGAGTTATTCAAACAAGACAGAAAAACAAAGTTAATTCTTGTGCAGATCATGTATAATAAATACAGTATGCAAGTGATGCAAGAATACATACAGATTAAAATCAGTTAATGGATAAGTCTACAGCTCATCATAACCCTGGAAGCCATACGATAGACAACCACATTAAAACCAGGCAGTCATCACATTTAATAGGTTTTTGAACCACTTCATTATCATAGTGTTAATGTGCACAACTTAAGTGGAAAGCGACAACGTTCTTGTGGTGTTAAGGCTCAGTTTACTCTGATGTGGAACAATCTCCTGTGTCCTGATTTGAGGGTCCTAATGAACATATCGGTGCATACTTCAGTATTAACAACTCGGATGAGGCTAAAGTCAGACAAGTCACATGGGGAGGGGATAAAGGATGGAGAAAACAGTGTCCTCATTACCAACAGGTTTACCAAGAACAATAGAAGTTGCTGAGACATCACAGCAGCTCGAGCTCTGTTTTCCCCCCCTGTTTGGCTCTAACTCCTTCCGAGGACAAGACTCAGGGCCATCAGCCCCAGAGAGTAGCAGGTTGTGGTAGAGCTGGAGCGCTGCGTTGTGACTGGTTGCTCTGGCTGGATTTCTCTGAAGACATTGACCATCACAGGTGATGAGCTGTTGGAGATGTGGAGTGTGCTGAAGAGGTCGATCTGGAGACAAGACATTAAGCCAGTTAGCATTGACGAGAGTATTTGAGCTGACCCTCCTGGCAGGTGCTCTTAAATAGAGAGAGAGAGAGAAAAAAAAAAAAAAAAACTCACCAAATCTGAGCTGACTTTGATTGTATCCTTGAACACAGTCCAAACCACAGCTTCATTGCAAGTGGGGGTGGTCAAGGAGCCAAGGTAGCGGTAATACTGGGTGCGATCCACCCCAGCCAGGAGATCATCCATTGAAATTCCAGGTGTTATTGCAACAGAGTCGCCTGAGGGCAGAAATATGACCTCTGAAGGGACTGCAGCTGACACATTTTACTCAAAAAAAAAGAAAATTTTACACATGAAAAGAACAAATCCTCCTTACCACCATTTGAGATGTTGGCCAGGTAGGAGGTCAAGTTGTGCCAGCTTGCAGGTTGTTGTGTCTCATTACCAGTCATTGCCTATAAATAGTGCACACATTGTTTAATTAGGCCCAATGGCTTTTTCCATATCAGTGGAGGACTGATAACTTAAGTATACTGGCATTATAAAAGCTTCCGTTTCTAACCTCAATGAGGAAACCAAGAGCGGCAAGTCCTGTAGAGTCAGCAAGGGCAAGAGTTGTGTTCCTGTTGTGGGATGCCTTGCTGTTTACAATGTGCAACTGGGAGATAACAAAAAAGATATTTGAATATGAGCGTATTCAAAAAACTCTAATTTATGGCTCAACATAAAAAAAGACTGTAGTACCTCCATGGGATAGCGCTTGCCATCCACAGTGTGCTCAGAGCCGGGCATGGAGGAGCCGTTACCCCAGTGCAAGTGGAACTGCAGGCTGTCGTAGCGCTCGGACAGATCTCCTCCTGAAACGCCGAGACCGCTGTCCAAGGTGACTTTGACTGGAAAAACAAGAACATGGACAATTAAATCAACTGCAACCAGTGAATTTACTTTGAATACTTGATCATTTTTGTGTTTGTGTGTGCCTGGGGGGGGGGGGGGGGACAGCTTGCAGGCAAGTTCTTTATATATTGAAAGCATTCCTGCATCTGGTATCAGGAGCTTTCTGTCCACATTCCTGCCTCACCTGTCTTTCCAGTGTTTTCGATCTTTTGCAGGCCACTGGTGCTGCTGTAGTTGTGAAAGGTGAATGCTGTCAGGTTGTCGTTGGGTTCCGCAGCTGATGAGACGATGTTAATGGGTGACTGCCTGGTGCCATTGCAAAATGAAGAAGAAATGATGGGCCATTGAGAGTCCCCTATAAATAGGAACAAAACTTTTAGTGGGCAGAGAGGAGGTTAAGGTGACACTGTGGCCATTTAAAGATAAAGGGAGAATACTCACTGCAGCTTTCCAGGTGATAACACCAGACTGGAGGAGGAAGAGAAGACTTTGTTACCCGCTTAGTCAATGCAAACAGCCCACACAAACAGCTCCAAAGAGGTAATGTAAATGCAACATGAAAAATAGCCACCTACCGACTGTGTTAGTTGCACAGTGGACGCTGGGTGCGAGGACGCACAAAGCAAATGCAGCTACGATCCAGTTCATCTAAAAATAAGTAAATAAATAAATTTAAAAAAACAGACAAAAAAAAAAAAAATAATAACCGCGTTAAATACCCGGAAAGACGACGAGATCTACAGCCATGCAAACTCTGAATGAGAGACTAAATTCAACTTGATAATTTCATTGATTTTCAGCAGGTTTCAAATTGGACACAAACAAACACACGTTTCAACAAACAATTACGAACTAATGCAACATGCAGCAAAAGACAACAGAGACCCCCAAATGCGCTAAAAACACCAACAAACAAAGACAAAACACCGTTTCAGGTCTTTCGGGCGCAGCTGAATCCACTTCTGAGCAGCAGCTTTACCTTTGACGCACCTGTGCCTCTTCTGAGTCAGCTAACAGCAGGAGCCTCATCCTCCCTCTTTTATTGGCCCAGAAACCATCCAGCAGCCGGGCGGACACGCCTCTCTAACATCCGACTTGAGTCTTACCTTCCAAAAATTCAGGTGTTGATTAGCAGAGGAGGAGTTTGCACAGAAATGATTAGCCCACATTTGGATTCAGCGCACAATTCAGTACATGTATTAAGCCTGTTGTATGATAAAGCCATTTCAAAAGAAACTTGAATCTCGGGGCTTTTTCGTTGGTATGCTTCCATCGTCTCAGTAAGGGTCTTTAAGTTGAAGTTGTATTTCTTCTGCATCAAAACAATGCAGGCCAGTGTTGCTTTATGCACCAGGAAGAAAAAACATTGCACAATGTTCTGCAGACAGCCAGTCCAAACGCAGGTGAGTTTTGGATTTCTCGTCTGTTTCCTCTGTCTGGATTTTTGCAGGAACTCAGACAGCAGTTCAGAAACTCAAGAAAATCACCTTCAAAATGATTTATTTTATTTTTTTTAATCTGAAGGCACAATGAACTGGATGAAAAAGGGATCTCATTAAACCTGTAATAATTTGTTTTCATTCATTTATTTATTTATTTATTTATTTATTTATTTATTTATTTATGTGTTGGTCCATCAGAAAAAAAGAAAAAAGTTGTCAAGACAGCAATGACACAGCATCTTTTAAGTCAATATGGCCAATGTGTTGGCAAACTGTTGCTTATTTCAACACCCTGCCGTCAGAGCAACATGATCGTTCATTTAGAGACATGTGCCTGTATTCACTCTCTTGTAGTTCTGTATGGGTCCCCACCAACTCCTGAGGGACATATTTGGCCTTTTAGCCACTAAGCGCTCCACTGTGTTCACCAGCTAGCTGCTAACTGTGTCTTTGCGCCATTTGGCATTGAGCAGGTAGTGTACTGCAAGTTTTTAGAGCTTTTTCATTGAAAACAACCACTTTCAGAGGGCAGTGAGAAGGAAGGACATCAGTGAAGCTGCAGGCCTGACAGCGACGCAGTGAGCTGATGCTCGGTATAAAGCTCCATATAGCCGAGCGGAGCAGCAGATCTGATGTTCTCATTTTTCTTTGAAGAAAAGTCTGGTTTAAAATGTACTTTAATTCCTGCTTTAACTCCTGAGTTACAGGCAGACAGACCTGAATCAGAGGGAGAGTCATAGATGGCATACAGATGACATGCTACTTCAGCATGTATGAGCTTTGCATAATGACATGTCAAAGTGTCATTCCTTATTTCCTCCACCATCTAAGGCCCTGAGGTGTCAGCCCCACCCACAGGTATTTTTAAAGTGCTCACAGAGACGTCTCTGCTTTCATAAATTCAATTCACTGTTCTTCCTTGAAGGGTAAAAATGCAATCAGGTTTTGTGAGCCTGCAATCATTAAATGTAATGAATTAATAAAACATCTAAAGGTGTTCTGAGTTCCTTTTTTATCTGAAAAGAAAAAAAAAGTGTCATGACCAGTACTTATAAGTATGACAGGTGCAGTATAAATGAAGTTATTATTATTCATTCATTCATCTTCTATACCTGTGTATCCCTTTCGGGGTTGCGGGGGGGGTTGGAGCCTATCCCAGGGGGCAATGGGCGGGAGGCGGGGTACACCCTGAACCGGTCGCCAGCCAATTGCCGGAGTGCCTGGAGAGAACTCGGAGAGAACCCAAGCATGCACGGGAAGAACATGCAAACATCACACAGAAAGGCCCTGCCCGACCCGGGGATCGAACCAGCGACCTCCTTGCTGTGAGGCACGCACACTACCTGCTGTGCCACCGTGCCGCCCGTTATTGTTCTTCTTTCTAATTATGTTATGTCACTGATGACTTGTCACTCTTATTGTGAGTGACAATAAGTCATCAGTGACTTTTGTCGCACCACGTTACCAACATGCATGAGCTCGGAAAATCTGACATTATATCCGAATGATGACATGGGCGGCAATGCCTTGTGGTTTTCATCAACAGCACACTCATAGTTTGCATACTGACTACACACTCAAAACCTGCTCAGGATTAGTGTGTCGTGAAATCGGGACTTAAGTTTTGCACTGATTGAACTGCTGGCAACCTTCACATTGAGGCTCAACGGTTCTCAAACTGGAGGGTATGGAGCCAACAACAGGGGTGACATCTGGGAGACCAGAGAGAAAAACGCTGAGCAAAACTAACGTTGCGCGAATATGAAACGTGGGGACAATGAACAAATCCAGTAAGAGAAGCGGAGATGATGGTTGTGTAGTGAAACTGTTCAGCACAGCAGAGTAGGAGAGAAAAGAGTTCTACATGCGCCCACAGGCATGAGAGAGAACACGCAATTAAAGCAGCCATGTCAAAATACTCCAAAGAAACAGTGAGTCATAGAAACACAGAAGACAGAAATGAATGGCAGAGCGAGGAGCATTAAAGATAATTACCTCTCTTTCAAATCAGACATTTACTATTGTTCTTGCAGCTGCATTTGAAATATTTAGACTCAAGTGTAGCTTTACCATGTCATGTAATATGTTACGTCAGTGCACCTGAAGTTAAATTGCAGGTGAATTTACATTATGGACACTACAGACCATATACTGAGTTTCAGCCCAGTCTTATTCATGTTTAAATAATGCATCATTTTGTAAAAGTGACAAAAATGAGGTGCGATCTGTATCTTAAGCTCAGTCATAATGTTTCCACCAATATTTGTTCATCTTGTTCTTCCCGCCAGCCTCACTCAAATCGGTGCTGGCATCTGTACTTCTTTGCATTCCTTCCTCATGCAGGTAAACGCAGTAAGCAGGTTTTACCTTTGTTGTTTGACCTTTGACCTATGGAAACATTGCTCTGACCGTCTGTTTCCTCTCGATATGCAAACTATGTTGCTAAAAGCGTCTTCACCAAAGTTGCAAAAAGCACTTTCCCCAAACACCGAAGCCACAAACTGCTTTCTCGTAAGCCACCTGACTTGTCAGGTTTTTCAGTTCATGCTTTGTCTCCCAATTAACTTCAAACACAGGTGAGTTACCAGAATATAGTGTCAGTCTTTAATGCAGTGTAAATTTCATTGAAGCTGAATTTGTCTATTTTCGACTTTTTGACCACTTATTTAATCGTAATGGGTAACATGATAGCTAACAACTGACCGTGTAAGTCCAATATTCACTCTTTTCTCCTTCAGCTTCCAACAGTAGGTGCTTGTCATTGTTTTTGAGCTAGCTAGTTGCTAACATTGCAAAAAGAGTCAGTGCTGGGATGGTAGCAAACAGCAAGCTTTTTGGAAACAGCTGCATTTGGACATTGAGGATCGAATCTGACACTGACCGATACCTCCTTTTTCGGACTTGCTGATTTCTGTGTTTATATTCTGCTCTGTGTAGATTTCAACACGTTTGTCCATGGCACAGCTTCCTGAGAAGCTATGGTCTTTTTTAATTGCCGCTTGCTCATTCATCTTACCGGTTGGAGTGCTTTTATGACCTTTTGTTATTGCAATGGCCCAGATAATTGATTCTATATATATATATTGACTCTTACAAAGTGTGGTAATGTTTACCAGATGTGGTTCTTTATCAGCTTGCATTGACTCATGTCCTTAAAATGTGTGTAATTTGAATAAATACTCCATTTCTAAATCTCACAAACACAAAAGGACTAAAATTGAGAAACCCTTGTTCTTGCTGTAACAGGTTTTTATTTTAACATACAACAGCACAAGAACATATTATGAGGGCAGCTGCATACTTTTCATTTGAGACATTGGCCATAACTTCTTGCTTGGAGTGACATCATTCTGCGTAACAACAGAGATTAAGATAAGAGGTTTTCCACTGAAATGCACACTGACACAAGTCAGTCACATTCCTAAATGTCTGAAACAAGTGCTTAGCATAACTCCTGTACTCAGGTCACTTCAATTCTTCAGGTCACTGGCAACCAGTTTCTCACAGACTCAACTTCAAAACTGTATTACTTGTCCACACATCATAGTTTACATCCAAGACGCTTATCTGGGCTTCTGGCCTAGTATGAACTCTGCAGACCTGTCAGGTCAGCTGCTTATGGATTACAGCTGGTCCCCAAAACCAAACATCATGAACTTGCCTTTAGCTTCTTCAAATCTGGAACAAACTGATAGAAGACATAAGACTCAAACGAATGCTGACTACTTTCAAATCCAAGCTAAAGACCCGTTGGCCATTGCTTTTCATTCATTCATTTTCTTTAAATGAAATTAGTTTCACTTCAAGAAGACAGATACTTGCTAATGAAACAATAGGCTGTAGGTCTGCCTATAGTTGATTATGAGATTATATAATTGCATACTAATACTAAAAATGTACATGAATAAAACTCACCAGTGAAACACTACTTATTAACACTTAATTATTTTGCAGTGCAAGACAGATGATTAGTGCAATATGCTTTATTCTTCACAGTGGGTCTAATTAGGAAACTTTCTCACAAATGCAAATTATATGAAAAAGGCACAGAGACATGTCAGCAGCAGAAACAGTATGGTGAGACCAGGAGCACAGGATCCCGACGAGCTGGTGTAGATTGTCCTGTTATGAAGAGACTGTGCAGGCCGAAACACATTGTGATATCCTGTCTGAGTTGGGAACATCGTCATCTGGTGATGTTAAAGGAAATGGTCATCATTTAGGACAGATTGCAGTTAAATCCATTATATTTTGACTTGTACGTCTGTCAAAAGGCCACGTCTTTATCTGAGAAGTCATGTCTGAATATGTCGTTCATGCAGTGGCTCTAAACAGGATAAACCAGGAGGAGAAAACACCCATCATAGTGAAGGACTTTGAAAAAAAGATGCATTTGACTGTTGATGGCACATTTAGTTGAATTAAAGTCAACAAAATTGATTTTGTTCAAATGGAAGACATTGTGCAATTAAGAATTACCTGTCATCATTATTACTGTAATTTGTTAGAAACCTGGCTAACATCATAAAATAATTACTCACTAATTGTCTCGACCTCTTAAACGCACGCCTAAATGGTTGATACATGAAAAAACAAAGAAAAGCTTTACACTTCCTCCTTGACGTGGATGGAAATGCCCTGAAATACCCCGAAACTACAGCTGAGAGGCAGCAATTTAATCTGTCATTGTTTCAGTTCAGATTCTTCCATGAGAGAATCACATGTGCCCACATGTGAGAGATGCCAAACAAAAGAGAGCCTCAGATAACTCTGATGACACTGCGTTTTGATACAATCTACCCGTCAGATCATTCTTATGTTTGATTGTTCTGTGATACAGTGGAAGAACTGTTTTCCTGTAATGACGCACAACGACCTCTCCACAGGGTGATGGATTGCCAGCACAGATACTTCTGTTGCTTAAATCTCATTATATGTGACAATTGCCAGCTGTCAATGGTGCTCATTAACCAACTGTGTTAATTACGCTAGGCTAATTAATGTTCTGTGGAACATTAATGATTCAAAGTCACTGAGGCACACTACCTATTTAACACACCAGCAACACCAAGATGGAGAGTAGTACATACCACATTTTTGTCCACCTTGATAGACTCTTTGAAGACTGTCCAAACCACTGCCTCATTACATGAAGGAGTGGTCAAAGAGCCATTGTAGCGATAGTACGCAGCTCGGCTCACATCGCCAAGCAAGTCGTCAATGGAGATCTCTTCTGTAACTTCAACCTCTGAGCCTACACGAAAGCACAAATGCACAAAGTGTAGTGGCCCATTTGCGTGCCCACATTCAGTGTTCAGAGTCAAACAAGTGGACACTCACTGATGTTTTGAACATCTGAAAGGTACTTGATCAGTTTGTTCCAGGCGCCCTTATCAGACGTGGGATTTGTCTGCTGAGATAAACGTGGTGAATGATTAAGGGACATGTGATTGCAGAGCAGCGAAATCTGCTGGTTGAAGAAAGCCACACCCTTTACCTCGGAATGACCTGAGGCG
The DNA here is from genome assembly GCF_051107435.1 of Chaetodon auriga. Lineage (NCBI taxonomy): Eukaryota > Metazoa > Chordata > Actinopteri > Chaetodontiformes > Chaetodontidae > Chaetodon > Chaetodon auriga. The sequence continues at coordinate 11,246,644 of NC_135093.1, forward strand.
CCGCTGCTGCTTTTGGTCGTATCCATAGCCTGGAAAGGAGACAACGCAAAGAAGTGAGGCCATTGTTTAAATGGCCTTTCTCAAATTTAGACTGGAGAGAAATGAAAGCACGATTGCCTCTGCGAATATGCACTGTGTGCACACCAACTGCAAAGAAATCTATCATGCGTTGCCACTTCTAATAGGCGATTATAACCCCTTTCATTGAGGTTTCATACAGCTTTGTTTATGTTTGTATGACAAAACATTTCGCAAAATGCTGAAGTGTTGTTTTTGTCATACAAGAATTGCATGAGCAAACTGTACAGCCCGTCCTCACCAGGAAAACAGCTGTATAGGGCAGTTGTTAGACGGTGAACTCTAGCGGCTGTAGTAATTGTGACTAGAGCAAAGAAGGCTGTCAGGTAATGTAGTATAAAGAGCAAGAAAGTGGACGGATGGGTCAAACAAACACAGGACTTTCACCCAGGTGACCGCTGTTCATGTACCAGGGTGAAAAAAACTTATTTCAAGTAACGTATGTAACAGCAACATACTCATTTTCACTCAAACCACAACCTTTTCAAATCCAGGATTTTCAGTGGTTCAACCTAACCAAGCAGTTTTGTTGACTAAACCTAAGCAAACTGCAAAATGATGAGGAAGCAGGAGTCACTGGTGATTGATCTCATTATCCTTTTAGCTGTGGTGACGGGTTCGAGGAACTGTACATCAGGCATGAATTATACTGTACATCAGACATGTGAAAGATATAGCTGTAATGACAGGTACACACTTAAAAGGTTTAGTGATGAATGACAGCGGTGAGTCATTGCAACATTTTTGTCTCGTGTTCAATCAAATGCTGGTATGTTGTTGTAACCTCTTGCATAACGCAAACTGGGCTGAACTAGGTTGGTGCTTTTTTAATGCCTGTTCCCCCTTTGCATTCTTCTTCTAGTTTTCAGTACAGTATGTGTTGGCATGCACTTGTCATAGGTGTTGATGAGTGACATTCATCATGACTAGAACACTGCAGAGATCTTATCATTTCTGACTCCTTGTTTCTCAAACTAGAAGTGTAGACCTCAGCTAATTGCTATATAGTCATTGCAACAGGTGGAAAATCAAACCCTATCTATAATTGGTGTGTTCTTCAATGCATAAAATTCTTTATTTTCATTACTCCACAACATTTTTTTGGCACTCAACTCCTCCCACACTTTTCAATATAGAAACTTCAAACATCAAAATATTCAGCTCACTGAGGACATTTCAGCTTCTGTAGTTTCTCAGTCATATCTTTCTTAAGAAGTTGCTTCTTTAGTTTGCACATACCATTGTGTGGATTTGAATGACAGCTATTGGCTCACTACATAAATGCTCTAAATGTTACCTCAATAAAGAATCCCAGCACTGCCAGTCCATGAGGAGTCTGTACTGCCTCATCCAGACTTAAATCCTTCCTCTTGTTCACTATGTGCATCTGGACAAAGACACCATTAATGACACATATATACAGTACACTGGCAGAAGCAAAGTGTATTGGCAAGCAATATCTTCACAGGAACAATGCAGCAGTTCCACTACTTATAACTACCTCCATTGGGTATCTGTGTGAATCCACTGTGTGCTCTGAGCCCTCATGTGACGTGGAGCCCCAATGGAAGTGGAACTGAAGGGTGGAGTAGACGTATCCCAAACCTCCTCCTGAGACCTCTACCACACCCTCCTTCAGTATGCACTTCACTGGGAATTGAGTGAGACCACAAGGAAAAGTGTAAATTGCTTTCACAGACTTATATGAGTTTCTCCTATTCTAACTCAGCATCGGTGTATAAAATGATGTAATGTAACCAATCGTGCTTCCTTTTCCGTGTCAACAACACTTCTTCACTTTTCATTTTGGAGACAAAATTCTAACCTCAACGATCAATTCATCTGCCAATTGTTTCCTCGGTTAATTTTTTAGTCTGTAAAAATTTGGAGAAAATAGTGCTTCACAACTTCCTTGTTCAGATCGTTTGTTTTGACTGACCAACAGCCCAAATCACAAAAGACAAAGACATTTACTATGATATATGTCAAAGAAAAGCAACATAAGTTCTGCTTTGTGCGGCTGGAAGCATTACCTGTTCATTATCAAATGTGACTGTAGTTTATGTGCATGCCCAGGTTTAACCGAAGTTTCATAAAGTTAGTCCATCTTTACGTGATTTAAGACTCAGTGTCCACAAAAAACAGCCTGTGAAACCCTCAAACCTGTGTGTCCTGTGTTAGTGATGCTCTTGATGGCGTGTTTGTCGCCAAACTTTGTGAATGTGAAGGCGCCGAGATGCTCGTCCACCACGGCGGTTTTCGTCTCAATATTGATGGGTGACTGGCGTTGGCCGTCGCAGTGGGAGTAAGGTAGAAGGTACCAGTCAGACGGACTGTGATCTGAGGGCAGAGAAAAAAAAAAACAGCATTTGCAAGACAAGTCTAAATCCCATTCAAACCACACTATTTAAAAACTGTGCAGTCATCTTATTTGTATATGATACGTACCACAGTGATCATCATAGCACCATGGAGGACCTAAAGAACAGCAGAACCGTCATAATGTATCAACTCAGAGCCATAAATATTATGGGTCATTCATGTGCGTGATATTCCAACTCACTGGGAGGTAAAGGAGTTGCAGGGGAAGCAAACACTCTACGTTTGTTAAGTTCTTGTGTGGGCCGATAAATATTGGTGAGTCCTGTCTTCATGGGAAACTGCTGAGTCTAAGAACAGAACAAAACATGTTTCCTCCGACAGATCACCACAGTCAAGTTACAGGCAAACATACGTTTTAAAGTTGTTCATGAGTCGTAGCATTTCTTAGCAGCAGGGACAGTCAAGATAAAAGCGTCATGCACCTGCTGGCCATTCGGACACATGCAGAGGCATGTGCACCTATAATCAGGCGAATGCTGGTGGCTGTGTGGTAGATAAGATGGAAGGATGACATGTGACAAACGATTGACTCGTCGTCCCTCTCTGCGAACTGGTGACACGCAGCTCGCCAAGCAAATTCTCTTGTCATTGCAGTCAACGCACAATCAAACTTCATTATCAAACGTGATGATCAAACCAGATGCCAGGATGAACCAGTATGTACTGGAACTTGTTTGTCGTGATGCTTGCTTTCATGCATACCTGGCAGCTTGTGTAACAGTTTGCAATCCCACTTTTCATAGATAGGTCATTGCCATTTTTACAGGCACACAGCTCAGACAGGTTAACCTAGTTACATGTGTGGTGATAGCAGGGAGAGGATATAGCTCAGTTAATGTGATTTATGTGTGGATTGGTTATGTTTGTGTGAATTTGTATCTGCGCATCCTGTGGAGTTCAACTTTGCTGAACTGGGATCGGAATTTTGTCTTCACAGGCGATGCTCAGGACCATCAACCTGTCACCAGTGGGTGTGGAGAAATGACACTTAAATGCTGTTCTGCTGCTGCTCATCAGTAAAGTAGGTCAGCGCAGGAGTTTCAGCAGATAATTTTGACAGTTGTGTCACAATGATTATACAGCAGGATCTCAGCTGCGACTGGCTATTGTGCAGATTTTTTTCACCTCTTTCAGTGTAAAATTGCTTTATTGAACTTTGCACTGTTTGCATTACCTACCCACCTGAATTAAAATGTGTGATATTCATTCTTTTGTAGCTCTGTATTTGGTCGTCACCAACTCTGGCTCTTTAGCTTCTCAGTGCTCCATTATGTTCACCAGCTAGTCGTCAACTGTGTCTGTCTGCAGTTTGGTGCTGAGCAGGTGGTGTTTTTGGCTTTTAGGGCTTTTTCAATGAAAACATCTGTCTGCTGTCTGTCTGATTGTATGTAGGTCCATCAGGTTCAACAACCCTTTTCACATAGTCATCTGACCTATTATTGTGTTTCTCTCTTACCACTAGTCTTTCCTCTTATCCTGTGAAAGAAAGGCTTCCAGGCTGTCCAACTCACCAGATTTTTGTTGACGTTGATTGGCTCTTGAAAGACTGTCCACACGACTGCTTCGCTGCAGTTGGGGGTGGTCAGGGAGCCCATGTAGCGGTAGAACTTTGTGCGGTCTACATTTCCAATCAGGTCGTCGATGGAGATGGTATGGTTTATATGACGCTCAGTGTCTGTGAAACGATGTAAGAGAGAAAAGTGGCCGTAATTAAATGAGTCATGTGGATTTAATTCCAAAGTTTGATGCCATGAACATGATCATAAAAGGAGTGACAGTACATGAACGTGTCTCTACAAACAGGTAGGATGTGACCCAAAATTGAGAAAGAGGGTCTGAGCAGTTGAGTGGCAGATATTACATAAACAGTAACTTATGGCTGAGCATACCAAAGTCACAGCATACTGTTTCCTCATTCAAATATGCTGCCACTGAGCATGCCCCACATGGATCTGTCAGGTTAACATTTTTTGTGACATTGATATGTGAGATTTGGTTATGGTGACATGCTACTTCTCATGCTTCTTCAGCTTCACGTCACCCATCAATGTAAAGGTATGCACATGCAGTGCATACAGTAAATTCCAGTCCATACAGCAGTAACAATACACCCTGCTCTCATATCTCCGCCAGTTCAGTCACTGCAGCCTCATGTATTGTAACAACACAGATGAAATCTTAGCGAAAGAGACATTTCCTGTACCTGTGCTGTTTGTTAGGTAAGATGTGAGCATGCGCCATGGTTCCGAGATTTCCGCATCTTCTGTTGCCTTCACAGAAAAGACATCAGAAGTACACTTGCAAGCTTAGTTTGGTCATGTGGAAATCAGCCCTCTTACATTTACACATACATCCCTACATCTTGTTTGCAGTCAGCAAGCTGAAATTCTGCAGAAACATAAATGTTTTATTGATGTTTTCAATACATATTTCTGGAAAGGTTAGCAATTATAATACTTTTCTTCTGACATACATTTATGAGAAACCCAAGAGCAGCAATTCCCGTTGAATCCTCCTTGGCCTGCTGCACAGTAAGCCCTTTCTTCAGACTGACTATGTGCATCTACAAAAGATTACATGAATTGGGTAGAATAAGCCACACGGTCTATAAAGTGAAGAGGCATGTTTATAGTGTTTAATTCATAGTGAATGCCAGTGAACAATACTGTACCTCCATTGGGTATCTGTGCCCATCAATCTTGTGCTCTGAGCCGGGATGATGTTCTGTATCGCCCCAGTGGAAGTGAAACTGAATTGTAGAATATGTGCCATTAAGTCCACCTCCACTCACTTCAACTTGATTTTCCTCCAATTTGCATTTCACTGTGCATGGAAGAGATGGAGGAGAGCCCTTATGTCGTTAATCTCATAATCACAAATATTCTATACAGTATGCTGTCTGTTGTGCAATTCAAAAGTCAAGGACAAAAAAGTGTCAGTTTGTTTACCTGTATGTCCATTGTTTATCAGGGACTTGATGACGTGCCGAGAGCTGAAGTTGACAAAGGTAAAGTTATGCAGGTTGTTGTCAGTCTCAACATGGCCGGTGACTATATTAACAGGAGACTGCCTTTTTTCTCCACAAGAAGAACCGGAGATGTCCCCCCAGTGGGACGGGGTGTCGTCTATGAAAGTTAGAGGTGCTCTTAATGCAAACTAATGTAGACGAATGACGATTTGATCTAAATCATTCAATAAGTCCGACTTCTGTTCGTACTCACCACAGCCAGTGTAGCACCATTCACTTCCAGATGCTGAAACAGAAATATGGCCAATGCACTGTGAATACTGCAGGAGCCATATTATACCAAAAGCATCAAATATGGCTTTATTAGCATTATGTGATGAAATGCTGGGCGGCCAAGGAACACTGTTACTGGAGGTAATTTCGCACAGGGGTCCTGGGCAAGGATGTCCACTCTCCCATCGTCACTGAACCATTTTCAGCAGCCTTTTTCGACCTTCACATTATTATTTCTGATGATGGTAATGGTATTATAGCATCTCAAGATGTTTTTTCTTGTCAATATTTCCAGTTGCATTATTATTGTGGAGATCTGCAGTCTGGTGTCCCCTGTTCGTCTGTCCCCTGTCTGTCTTGTCTGTGATTGTGTTGCTGCAGGTCGTGGCCGGCAGGTTAGAACCGGCACCCTGAACACACCTGCATGCAATCATCAATTAAGACTCACCTGCTTACTCAGTATATAAGCACCCGGATTACAACCAGTGCTCATCATATTGTCTGCCTTGCTGTGTGGTAATGACCACACCTGAAGATTGTATTAAGTATTGTCATCAGTATTTTTGTCTTGCCTGCCTTTTGCACTTTTTCCCTGGCGTGCTCAGGTGTTTAGTCCACACCTTTTCCGTCCATGCCCTGTCAGTCTGCTCTTACTAAGAACCTGGACCAGTCTGTCTACTTTTACAAGGAAATTGGATCGGCCAACACTCCAGCTCAGTACAATAGACTCTGCCCTCCTCAGAACTCATTCATTGCTCATTGCTCATGAAACTGTTTGAACTGCTTTCCGTCTCCTCCCTCATCTGTCTCAGCCTGGCACTTTGGGTCCTGTAAACTCTGCTAAAAACTAACTATTATTATTATTATGGCTGTTATTATTTTACACACATAAATATGGATACACACACCCACTGTACATTGTACTCTTAAGATATTGTTCTCGCTCTTTTCTTTTTATTCTTATTGATTCAAAGAAGTGTTATTTTATGGAGATAGATAGAAGAGACAGACACCAAGATAGACAGATAATTGAAATCAAACAAAGAAAACAAAGACTGTCACTCCTCAGCGAACAGACTCCCTTCCATCAATCTGTGAGTGGTCCGAGGCAGGACGAGGTATAAGACCTGCAAAGGACCAGGGCCCCCCTCTGGGCCTGGGCGCGGCTCAAAACAAGATCTCCCTAACACTACACACTTAAAACTGAACTAACAGTAAAGAAGGTGAGGATGGAGGGGGGCATAAACAGTACATGCATAAACAAGGAATGAATTACTGAATTGAAATCAAAAGTAAATCTGACAAACAACAAATGTACATCAACTTAAGGCACTACATCAAGCAATAGTCACACCCTTTGTCAGAAAGAAGGAGCGCACAGGAAACAAAGCTGTTTCGTTGGGGCCCCTTGTCAAGTTTCTTTAGGTTGTCACTTCTTCACATTTCCCCTTCAAACTCCTCATATAGTTTTATAACAGCTTAAGGTCCAAAGAGATACAATTACACTACATTTCACAAAAAAGACCAGATTTAGACAAGCCAAAAAATAAATAAAACAAAATTTTAATTATGCCAAGACCCATCACTCTTTATCTTATGACCCTTTGACGGGGCCCGACCCTGTGGCTGGGAACAACCAAACTGCATCTATCTGTAGCTAAAACTAGCTACACCTTGACCAGCTACAGCAGCAAATTTCCACTCACATAATATATTAAATCAATGTGATACACAGTGTTTTATCTACTTTTTATAGGCTATTTCAACATTTCTATATGGCTACTTTTACATGAACAAACACTGCTTCTTCCACTGTTGTTTAAGAAAAGCTGAAACCTGCTGTGGTTCACGGTGGTATGGTATATACTCTCTATATTGGATTCATTTTCATTCATTCATTCATCTTCTTTACCCGCGCATCCCATTTCGGGGTTGCGGGGGGCTGGAGCCTATCCCAGCTAGCAATGGGCGAGAGGCGGGGTACACCCTGAACCGGTCGCCAGCCGATCGCAGGGCTACATATACAGACACACAGACAGACAACTCACACACTCACACCTATGGACAATTTGGAGACCAATTAACCTAACGAGCATGTTTTTGGTCTGTGGGAGGAAGCCGGAGTGCCCGGAGAGAACCCACGCATGCACGGGAAGAACATGCAAACTTCACACAGAAAGGCCCTGCCCGACCCAGGGTTCGAACCAGCAACCTTCTTGCTGTGAGGCACGCGCACTACCTGCTGTGCCACCGTGCCGCCCTGGATTCATTTTATATAGCTTAAATTTGAGAAAACAGTCATGAATAAATTGCATTGTATCTTACATTTAATTTATGACATGTGGGTGGAAAAGGCAGTGTATGCTGCCCTGTAATCCAAACACAGAAAATACTACAGGAAGCAGAAACAGATAGAGCTCATCAGTACAAACATTTCCATTTAAAAATTTACTCACCACATTTTACCAAACCTCCCAAGCTCAGGCACAGCAGAAGGGAGGAGAGATACATCTTTAGGAGAAATGGGAAACATTGTATCAATCATTTCTTAACAGTTTTATAGGGATTGAACAATATATTTCTTATGTCCAGCAACCAAATGTTGAGGAAGACAAAAAAGCTCTATGGCAGCCTCAGTGAAGTCTAGCTGGATTACTTAATGATGAAGCTTTCCTGATTAACAAGTCAAGCATATCACAAGGAGTTCTGTGCTTTGGCTGCAGTGGCGTCAGGTATGCAGAGTCCATCATTGACTGAATTCCTACTTAAGTTGGCTGACACAGAATAAACTGAGGTCAATGCCAGAGCATCAAAAAGGCAGGCACCAAGAGATTTGTGATGCTGATTGGTTTCAACCCAATGTCAGACGCCTTGATCAAAGTACTGCATTCAAGGTGTCAAAGAAGAAAAACTTGCTATTTGATGATTCATGTGTTAAAGTTTGCCAAATCATCTTACCTTACTGTCTGAAGTCCCAGAGGCTTTGAAAAAATGCATATCAGAATGAGGTGTCACATTAAAAACATTTCCAAATAAGCGAGGAGAAGGTGACAAAGTGTCCCAGTATGTTTCAAGCCAGTGATATAGAGTCAGAGTGACATGCGATGGGGGGGGGCACTGTGTATACATCACTAAATCAGTATGGGGGTGACATGTAACATGACCACAGGCTTCTTTGACACTGCAGTCAAAATACAGGCTGTGTCTGGTAACGTGGTAAGGGGCGTTTACACAGCAAAGTTAGCCACCTATAAATGAATCCTGCTCCATGACACAGCATCCAGGTCTCCAGATACAGTGCTGACTCAATATAAAAGCTGAAATAGTTGACCAGAATTATCCTAAACCCTTAAACTCAAAGCATGATTTTGATATACTGGTAGCACTTGCTGCTTCCTTGTGAAGTCAGTGAAGTACTTACTTATTTGTCATTTTAACAACTATGCTAGGAAAATCCTCAGATTCAGACCCAAAACTGCCAAACTATCAGCTCCAGCACACAATCTTACAAACTTCAATACAGGATGAACTTAAACTCATGACAAAAAAACAAAAACAAAAACAAAAATGGTTATTTGACACCTCTTTTATTGTGGTATTCAGCAACAATAGACACAAATACACAAAAGCACTATCTTGATAAAGAACATTAGATGCCCCTGGAGCCTAACACATAATCCCTTTTCAAACACAAGACACACTTAGACTAAGCTCTTAGATGACAGGTAAATCTGCAAGTTGGCAGGCTGACCAAAAGGACTTGGTGTTTATACACAGGATTGTCGATCGGCTCGTCAGACTTCAAGCTTGCTCATGTCAAAACCACAGTAATGTGATACTATCCTGTGCACTGGGTCAGTGCCATTTGTGGCATTACACATGTGATTAAAATTCACCTGGTCTTTCAAAGGCAGTGAAAGTCCTGGGTGAGGCTTTTAATAGCCACTTTTTGTTGGATGGTTGTGTGGTTTTGCGTGGTTAGCATCTTTTCTCGCAGGTCAGACAAACTGGCTGTGGGAATTCGTTATTCTTCTTCATGAAATGAACATACAGGATATTGAATTTAAATATGTTTAGAAGGAATAGCTCAATATTTTATGAAATCAGCTTAGTTGCTTTCTGGCAGAGAGTTAGGCGACAAGATTGATACTGCTTAATATCTGCCTGTTAAATGGGAGGCTACAACCAGCCATTTGATTATCTTAGCTTAGCTTAGCTTGGCTTAGCTTAGCTTAGTGCAAAGACTGGAAACAGGGGGAAACAGCTGGCCTGGCTCGGTTCAAAGGCAAAAAAAAAAGTAATTAAAAAATAGGCCCGAAACTAATTAAAGTGAAAATCTAGGTTGTACCTGGAGTCACCTGGCAAAAACACCTGACATGTTTTCTTTGTAAGAGAGCCAAATGTCTCATCACCCGGCAATGTTTGTTGTAATTGATCCTGTGTTTATACTTTTCTGATATGAGCCAACAGAACAGGTTTCCTGTCCTTCACCATGTCCTCTTCAGAAGCATCGCCACACCTCATTACGCCAAACCTGGCCTGTGTTTATGTTCGTAAAGAATGAAAGTAGAAACAAACAAACACTATGTGTCACTGACACAAACACTGTGCACACCTTTTCCAAAACAAGGACAAGCACGTCAAGGTAGGTGACTTGATACCGGGCAGTGGCATTATGATTGCTGACCAAGAATCAAGGGCGTGTGAATCAATGCAGTGACTCACAAAAGATACAGAATTATTTAGTGCCTTTGTAGAGGTGTCATAAGTTCAAATACTCCAAAGGTTCACAAGGTTGATTCTGAGCGGCATGTCATCTCATAGCCGAGAAAAAGCAGCAATACAGCTGCACTAAAATTCAGTCAGCCATATCAGTACTTTGATAATAAGGGGCCAATGCATGTCAGGCATAAAGCCATGGCTCAGTCTGTGCTGATTCAGTGATACACTCAAGATATTTTCCCCCTCTTTCGCCACGCTTCAATCACACATAAATAGGGGCCGTCTCTATGACAGAGCAGGACCTCAACCACAGAGAAGACGAGGTGGACGGAAGTGATTTATTTAAGAAACAACACCGTATGTAGCTTAATGCAGTTGTTCCACTCTTGACTTTTGAGTACACTCCACTAATTGTACACATTAAATGAAGTTTTTGTCACGGTGAGCACTGCTCAGCCTGAAAACAGTTGTGTAAATGTCTTCTGTGGCACTGGAGATGAAAGATGATGGTATCAAGTAGCCTTATGGGAAGTTTTGGATTAAGTGTTTTTGAAAATTGATTCATATTAGAGACTAAAAGGATGCCTCTGCCTCTTCTACAATGATTTTTTTTTTTTTTTTTTGTCTAATGTTGCTGGAGCGCTCCAAAGGATTGTAATAGCAACCTAGTTAGCGTCTTAGCTCATATGTGCCACTTTTCTTTGTTGTTTGCTGAAAATAATACACCTAAAAACTTCCTTTAGTTTATTCTTATGAATCATTCAGAATATTTTTTTACCTTTAATTTGTGGCTTAAAGCTGTTCAGAAGTTGTAGTTTTATAGTCCTATTTACAAAAGTTATCGGTATTTCTTTATTTGACATCAACTGCAGCATTAATGAGGAAGATAAGCCAAAGATCAATCTAGCAATACTTTAGAAGTCAGTAAACAGTGAGATATAGAAATAAGAAACAGCTAATTGGATGTAAATTTGTGATAGATATGACCTTGTGCTTAACTAACACTGAGTTACAATAATGCTTCTACAAAAAAAACTCTTAAATTATATTTAAAAGCCTTAGCAATGTAACATCATCCATTTTGCATTGAAAATGTACAGTAGGCAGTTCATAAAATAAAGGAATAGAAAATAATATTTTTTCAGCTCTCAATACAAGCCAGGCTGAAAATTGTATCTAAAGATAAGTTAAAACCTAAATATGTTTTTAGTTTAGCTGTCCGCTGTCAGCTTCACGTAGTCCTCATGTTTGCTGGAGAGGTATGAACAGCCGGGCAGCTCCAATCCTGAGCGCAGCACCTCATGCAATCACATGGTGGCGTTAAAACGTTGCTCAGAGTAGAGAGGCAACAGTCCTGCAAAATAAAGGCCAGGGCATCAGTAAATCTGTCATGAGACGTCGTGTCTAAATTACATTATCTGTCTAAATAACGTAGACAGTTACCCACATAGTATCTCCCAATGTGTGCTTCTCTGCTGCTGTATCACTAAATAAGGATACAGTGGCAGCACACCACTAAATATCAATGTGTTTTGAAAAACGTGAAGTCTTACTGAAAGAGGGACCCAGTCAGCTCGTCAACAAGGCCACCTAAAAAAAAGTATGCATGCAAAAGTTAAGTAAAGCCAAAGCTGACGCAGTTAACAAACAATCTTACATGCATGGTGCGAGTAGTTGCCAGTATTTACCTGGTGTGCAAATTGTGTCACACAGGATGGGGCAAAGGTAGCAGGATGAGCATCCCTGGAAGACGAGAAGGGTTACGTGTCTTTCTGGTTCTTGTCCCAGAGAAAAGCCACCTTTGATGTGTATTATTAACAGTATTTTGGACAGATACTTACTTCACAGTGCTCACAGTGATCGGACTCATCTCCCTCCTCACAGGGACACTTGTCACAGTTATTAGAGCAGTGCTGAATGAGGGAGGGGGGACACACAACAAAAAGTTCAGCTTAAAACGAAAAGTTACCAAAGCATTTGAAATCAACACAGATTATTTATCAAAGTCTTTGCTCATAATTTTACCTCACAGATGGAGCAAACGCTACACAAAGAGCCAGGGCGGAACTGCAGCATGCCAGCGGCGGATTCTTCATCACTGTCATCTTCGTTTTCCGCTGCGTCGCCACCTTCAGGCTCGTCTGTGCAAAGTCATCAGGCAACAGTTAAGAGCTACTAGAGCTGGACTGGACTATCAGTCTAGCTGAAATTAGTTTACTGCCAATATAGCAGTATCTGTGTGTATATGTCAGCCAATAAGGGACGAAAGGTCATTTAGAAGCAGTGTCAACGTTACATATTTTGTCCACTTGCCTGCAAGCAGCTCCAGGGATATTAATGTCAGTCTGTCAGTAACTTTGTTCCAGACTGAAATATCTCAACAACTATGGGATGCTTGTACAGACGTTCCTGATCCCCAGAATAGGACCTATGAGTCCTACTGACTTTGGTGATCCCTGACTTTTCCTGCCGGATGGATTGCTGTTAAATTCCACACAGACATTCGTGGTCCCCAGAGGATGACTTGTAACAGCTTCATCTCCTGACTTTTCATCTTACCCTTACATCTTATGACCACGGACCTGCAAACGACGTCCTCATCAGCCTCAGCTGTGCTTTGCGTTTAGTGCTAATTGGCAAATGTTAGCAGTGAAGATTAGAAACATTATGCTTGCTAAACATCTGCATGCTCATTGTAAGCATGTTAGCATACTGATATGAGCATAAGCTCTTATCCTGGTCACCGCTCTTTTAAAAAATAAGCTGCTCTCACTGTAAAGAAAGCACATGATCAACAAACTGTCTGGCTTTGGCCTGCCGGCTGCAATCAGATGTTTAAAGCCTGGGAAATGAGAGGGACTTAACTGTCAATAAATTTGGTATTTTGAGTTTAGTTTTTACTCCTTTTGCACCACCAGTTGTGTTTTTGCTTCAATCTGAATGTTTTTTTATGAACCGACACACTTGAACGGTGCATTACCTGTTTGTGAGTCTCAAAATAGCCACATTGGTGCAACAAATAAAGGCATGAATGGTTTAGACACTGCCGGATGCCAGCTACCACATAGATAAGCCGCTCTATTTCAGGACTGATATGTGTGACCGTGTGGCTGCAGCTAGGCTAACAAAGTCAGAAGGCTCCTGTGGAGTTAGCAAATCCTCAAAGAGGTCGGGAAAAACAACCGTTTAAACTAAATCACTGCACAGTTTTCAGTACTTTCAACAGTAAACCAATAAATAAATTCAAAATCTGTTGTGATAATATATAAAATCATGTTTAAAAAGTGAGTATACCGTCATCTTCCTCTGCTTCAGCTGCATCCTCTTCCTCAGAGTCACCCTCAGCAATATTCTCCTCTTCTTCCTCCTCCTCACCGTCATCAGCCTCCTCATCCTCAGCTAACTCCTCTCCTTCAGTTGCTTCATCATCTTCTTCACTTGCCTCCTCTTCCTCTTCTGTTGCCTCTTCATCATCATCTTCCTCTGCTGCCTCCTCTTCATCAGCGTTCTCCTCCTCCTCTTCTTCCTCAGCTTCCTCCTCTGCCTCTTCCTCCTCTTCCTCATCCTCCTCAGCAGCCTCTTCATCTTCCTCCGCTGCTTCCTCCTCCATATCCTCATCTTCCTCAGCAGTGTCCTCCTCTTCCTCCTCATCAGCCGTCTGCTCTTCTTCCTCATCAACGGCCCCCTCTTCATCCTCATCGACAGCCTCCCCCTCCTCCTCTTCCTCCTCCTCCTCCTCCTCCTCAACATCCTCTTCCTCCTCAGCCTCCCCTTCTTCCTCTCCTGCCTCCTGTTCATCAGTCTCTGAATCATCATCTGATTCTTCTTCATCTTCATCACCTTCCTCCTCTGCTACCTGTTCACCTTCCTCACCAGCCCCATCATCACCCCCAGCCGTTTCACCCTCTTCAGCCACAACCTCCTCAACAACTCTGGCATGGAGGTCTTCCTCAGCCACTTCCTGGGCACTTACTAGACCAGCGTGGGGGACGTGGGATGGGCACAGGAGGACCAGCAGGAGCCCCACTACCCAGCCTTTCACAGGTGCCATTTTGGAAGACTTAACACAGGATGATGAAGACCTCCTCTGAACTACAATTCCACACTGGATGAATGTCTGTACCCTGGTCCTTCCACCAAAAACAAAAACAATCGGATTTTTAACACTTCAAAACCATTAAATCCACAGAAGACGTAATGGAGCTGCAGATGATTCAGGGACACTGTTCAGGTCTTTGCTCCAAGCTACAGACAGACGGGGAGAAGAAGGCCAAGTTCACAGGACTGTCAGAGCAGTGTGCCAGCCTTGTGCTGGGAACTCAGAGGACACAGTGGACACTGGGTGTGTGGTGTAGTTGTGTGGCTGCATGAGTGACAGAAGCAAATGTCAAGGAAGAATGCTCCCGATGCCCTTAACCCAGTGTGTTCGGGAGGCGGGTGTGTGCAAATGGTAGTCGGGGGGGGGGGGGGGGGGGGGGGTCGGGCTGCGGGAGGGTGGGGAAAAGAGAAGTCAAAGAGCATATGGAAATGAGGAGGAGGGAGAAGTTCAATTACTGAGTTTGTAGAACTGCAGTTGAGGTTGATGGAAAGGTTTCACTTATATATATATATGGGTGCATATATACACTTACATGTTTGCACTATTTGTATGACTATTCATGTTATTTATTACGTTTACTGTTATTATTTTTGTTCTCATATTCTTATTCCTTATGTGAAATCGCCCCATGTCTATAACATATAACATTATAGACAAGACAAGAAATGACACACAAAGAAAAGCAGATGCTGAGTTACCACAGGGTTAAACCAGCACTGCTCAGACACTGTCTCTACAGCAAAGGTCATATTTACTTAGTTTTGATTTTGAAGGCCCATGAGAGATTTAGATTCAGCAGCATTGCAAGTTGTGTTAAAACATTTCAATCAAAACCATTCAGACACCGAGGAGTGACACATACGTGCTCACTTACATGGCACATATTTGCAGTCGTCATCCAGTGAGGGGGCTGCAAGGCCCAAAGTGATGACATCGCTTCTCCCAGTGTGAGCCGCTGGAGCAATTGACAGGTGGCCCAGCTGGCTATTTACAGTAAAGGCTCCTTCAATAGCCCTCCTCCACTGTGACCTTCAATAGAGCTCTGGCATACTGAAACTCAGCACCATGGGGCACTTTTCACACTATCCATATCCCCTTCTCTCTGCAGTATGTCCAACTACCAGTTTTACTTAGTTTCTTTGTAGCAAGCTTCCTGACATTGGCCCCGTTCGCAAACATGGCATCCTCCAGAGTTGTTGCACCCTACCCTTTGGTGGCTTTTATTCTCGAGGAGCTGTTATTCTTGGCATGATAGCTCCATTTATCATTTTGTCTTGGCTGCAGTGCTTCACCAGCATACCTGAAGAACAACAGCCTGACAACAGAGAATCCTGATTAGCATTCAATCAAAAGCTAAAGATCTGGAGATATAGAGTTACTTGTTTTCTTACAGAGAGTCAGATGACAAGCTAGATATCACTCTGATATCTGTATGTTAAATATGAGGCTACCACAAGCAGCCAGATAGCTTAGCTTAGCATAAAGACTGGAATCAGGGGGAAACAACTAGCCTGGCTCTGCTCATTGATAACTAAATGTAACTATACCAGCACTTGTAATGCTTACTAATTGATCAAGCTACATCTAATTATTTAATATGTACAAAACAGACAAAAAATGAGGTAAATATGTGGCTGCAGCCAGCAGCCAGTTGGCTGCAGCCAACAGCTGCCAACAGCTGCTGCTGGCTCTGACCTAAAGTAACACAATTCACCTACTAGCACCTGTAATTAACTAACTTGTAACTGACACTAACTAACATGTTATACTGTATCTCAAACCGAGCTAGCTGTTGCCCCTTGTTTCCATTCTTTATGCTAAGCTAAGCTAACTGTCTGCTGGTATCAGTCTGACTCTCAGCAAGAAAGTGAATAAGCGTACTTCCCAACATGTCAAACTAGCTTTTAACAGTAACAGTAAGAACTCATTCATGAAACTTTCTATACAATTTATTGAATAGAATAAAATAACGTAGCAACACAATTACATGATTTAACATTTAAGGCTGTAACAAGCAACCATTTAGCCAGAAAGTAGCTGATTCAGAAGTATTACAACGTACACTGAATATATCCCCTGTAAACAACATTGTAAGTTTCGATATAACAGTAAAAACACCAATATAAAAAACATTCTAATAGAAATCCTGCTGTCGACTTACAGCAATACAGATAATAGCAGTGGCAAATAAAACATATCATGCTCCATCATAAGTTCATACAGTACACTTTACTTTGGCATTTGAATTAGATTTACACTTAAAATATCAGCTTTTGCATTCACTCAATACTGTAACAAGTAGTGATCACAGCCAATCTCTCACTGTTTTCAGAACAACTGAATCTAGCTGGTAACTGTGTCCAGTGATTGACATTGCTGGCAAACAGTAAGACAGACAGACAGGTGGGTGGGTGGGTGGCATGGGAGCAGTGCTTCATCATTGTCTTTTACAGACCCTGAGCAACTGAAGGCATCAGCGAGGATGAATCAGGAAGAACTGGACGAAGAGGGGAAAGCATCTGCGTAGAAGAGGAGACAGAATAAGGTCAAACAAACTTACATCCTGACTGTTTTCCTGTTTCTGTGAACATACATGTATGTTCTGACTTGCAAGTACCTCTTAATGTAGGTGGAGGCCGAGGAGGTTTGAAGGTGCTGCCTTGTGCCAGAGTATCCACAATCCAGCTAAGAGCATTCGAGCAATACTCCATCTGAGAAGGAGGATCAGAAGAGCCGCATTGACATACAGTACCTCACCTAAGGGAAGCATCAGTAATTTGGGAGTACAACGCAGTATATATTGACATTTCCTGTTCACTGTACATCTTTGCCATCCTATGAACTTAACCTATGCTAGAATACAATACAATAGCTGTTTCCCCTCATCTCTGAATCGATTGATTAACTGATAATGCTACAGAATGATAAAGAGTGTTAGCTCTCAGTGCTTTCATTTTACCTCATTCTCCACAGCCCTCAGCCTGTGTTCAAAGTCTCGGCTTTCAGTCAGATGTTTAATCACACCATCCACTCTGAAAAAGGTTGACATTCACCTCAGTATGATGGAGCCAAACAAAATGAGCCATTTGGCTGCAACAGTGTTGGTGTAGGAAGGTTGTGCTCACTTGACAGACATCCGCTTGAGCCTCTCCGAGTCGCTGCTTTTCTGAATTTTGCTCTGGGCGGTCAGGAATTCCTCCTTCTGAATGGTTTCCCACGTCATTAGCCTATTAGCTGCTTTCCCTCTCAACTCCAACACTGACAGACAAGACAATTGGTTTTCTTTAATCATTATTACCATTCAACTCAACCAAATGAAAACATCACATTCACAGGCCAAGTAGAAGACATGGTAGATGTTTAGAAATTGCAAACAGTTTTGGTTTTAAACATCTCATTCAGCATTTATTGTCATTAGCTTGATCACACTGATTAGACTCACTCAAGTGCTCAAATACTGACCGAAGTGGTGGATCTTGACAGAGGGCACTTTGCGGATGTTCCTCTTGATAAAGAGATTGATGTGAGAGAGGATGATGAAAGGAGGAGCCAGGGAAGGACGGGAGTGGTACTGAACGATCAGGTTGTAGCGCTGGAACTTCCAGTAGATGTCGCTGTTAGCCTGCACTTCGGAGAAGGTGTGACTGGTTGGACACAAGGAGAGCAGATCATCAGGCTTTCTGCGTAGACTACTGATGAGACAGACCGGTGGACACTCATCTCCTTGTTCTTTACCTGAACATGGCGATGAGCAGGTTGATGAGCAGGATGTTGGTGACCAGCAGATAGACAACCAGCAGAATCACCACCAGCCAGTTACTATAAAGAACTCTGCACGGCTCCTCACCGCTCTGAATCAATGTCACGTTGTTTGTGCACTCCATGTCCCATCGCTTCCCCACTGGGATGGACAGGAAAATATAGATGAAAGACATAAAAGTTTAAGAGCACATTCAAATTGCTGTGGTGAGTTTTAAAAAGCTGAATGTCAAAAAAAAAAAAAAAAAGTTCAGGACAGGCTGCAAAAGACCTGTAACTATTCTTTTCTCAATATGCATGATGCACTCATACCATCCATCTCTTCCACAGGGATCTGTCCAAAGATGTGCAAGTACGGCCTGTAGAAAACCCGGCGAAAGATGTGATCTAGGCGAGGGTCATAGGAGTAAAGCAAAGCCTGATTGGCTACTCCGTACGCCATGAGCCACACCCCCAGGAAGAAGAGGAAGAAGAAGACATCCTTCATCTGAGCAGGAGAAAATGGTTGTTTTCTGTCACTATAATCCAAACATCCTGCTGAGTTACATTGATAAAATGCCAATTTGTGGTAAGTTATGTTATGTTTCTCACCATCTTGCCAACGATGATGATTTTTGGTCCCAGCTGTTTGTGAATGGCGAAGATGTGAATGAGACGGAGGGTGAAAACCATGTAGTCCACACACAGGACCTCCCGGCCAAATCCATACGACCACCGGAACATCCTAAAACACAGTGAAGCAAATGCATGGGTAACAGCACCACCCAGTGGACAACCTGGAGAATAACTGCACTTTAAAGGGAATTTTGCAATACAAAAATCTCATTGAACAAAACTCTTGCGGACGGTTTTAGCGTAATCTAATAGTGATACATACTGCAGATGGACCCTGTGCGTAATTACAGTCCCTACCTGCAGATTAGTCCAATGATGAACAGCACAATGGCAGTGAGGTCACACTTGTTCCACACATCCTGGATGTACACTCTCAACCTCTGGCGCCAAGTCATCGCCCCCAAAAAGAACGTCTTGAAGGAGAAAAACATTAATCAGCTAAATAGACCTGAAAAGTGAATGATTCTATTCGGTATTGAATTTTGTATCTACTTTTGCAAGACAGTAATACGTCTATCAGTGCTCACCTCCCGGATCTCCTCGCACACAATGGTGAATACCCAAAAGTACAGCACATACTCAGTGATGGCCGGACCAGAAGGCGGCGGGGGCTTGAAGTCCACCAGCAGCACGTAGGCAAACAGCAGGAGGAAGAGGAAGTACATCAGGACGTTGCCCAGAAAGGAGGTGACGGGTGCAAACCAGAACTGACGCCATCTCGACACTATGAACGGACGCTTTGGCGGTCTGCGAGAGCGAGGTATGCCTGTAAGGAAGAAACAATTCTTTCTGCAATTCATTTTTCCTCCCAACGCTTTTTCAGAGGTGTAGCGTTTAAGGAGGACTCACCTTTGATGGTTGCCGTCCTGGGAGTGTTTAGTCCTTGTGTGTCAGCTTCACTGGTACGACAATGACACATTTTTAATGAACCAACACACTAGAAAAGACAAAGGCTAAATCAATAAAGAGTAAAGGGTTTTACATGTGCTTGATGTCCGAGAAAGAGAAGATGGTGGCGCCATAAAGGCTGTCGTTGTCCCTGCCCAGCCCGTCCTCGTTCGGCTTCCCCTCCTCCTCTTGCTGATGCTCCTCTTCTTTCCTGTAAGGTAAAGTATGTTGTAGTTCTGAAATCTGAATCACCTGACAAAGAAATATTGATAATAATGTGGATTTTACCTGAAGGAGATGAGGTTGGTGTAGCAGAGGACGGGGCAGAAGAAGGTGAGCAGGAGCTTCCACACCTCCGTGTTCCTCTTCATGTCACCCCACCAGATCTGGGACAACAACGACTGAAGGAGAAGAGAAAGTTGGACCATTTTCACCAACTGCAATTCATTTGCTTTGTATGAAAAAGGGCTGTGTGTGTATCTGATCTGTTATTGCTTTATTATGTCCGAGCGCTGTTATTTTCAATTATGGTAGCAATGTAAATGAAAAGAAGAAAAGGTGATCTAAGCTCCACATTACAAGTTAAGTATTGGCAGACCATGTATATTGAAAATATACTCTCTAAGCTAACAAAGGAATAAAGCCTTAGCCAGAAAATCTGGGTGAGCAAGCTCCAGAAAGCCTAAGGATAAATACAACTGGTTAAACCACCACAATAAAACCAGTGACTTGGTTCCACTGCTGTCTTTTAAAATGTCAGCCACACAGCTGTGAAAACAGTGACACACCTGTACTCCATCATGGCTGAAGAACAGTCGTGCGTCGGCGCCCATGCCCATCTGGAGGCAGGTGGTGCCACCCCAGACTGGAGATTTCCTAATCAGCAGGGTGAAAGAGCGGCTCTCATTGCTCCGATAGCAAGAGCTGAAGACGTCTGAGCAGGCGGAAAGACACGTTTGGTTGGATGGATACCATTAAGAAAACAAAAACGAAAGTTCTCTTCAGAAAAAAAAAATTCTCACTCATCACCACTAGCAAAGTAAAGACTTTTGTGTGTTACATAATTAACTTGGAAGGAGTGGTCACATAACACAGAGTACAACAATTAGGATGTGAAATTTAATGATGGATGATGTATTATGGTCTCACCATGTGCCAGGTTCTCAAACCTCTGAGCCAGCTCTTTCATGGACAGCTTGGTCTCAGTCTCCACCTCCAGCTTGGACAGTTCCCTCAGCATCTTACAGCCGCTCAGAGCACTCAGCACAGACTCCCCTGCCTGGAGAGACAACAGGGCGTACAAACTCCTTCATATCGGCTGCAGAGTCACGCACAGTTCCCTCAGACAGGAGTCGTCAGTTTACTCAAAGATACTTTCTGGAAACGTCAGAAGTTTTACCATCTCCCAGAAGAAAGTGGCCATCTCGCTGCGGTTCTGCAGGACGGCCCAGATGAAGAGCGAAGCCCACGGGAAGAGGCAGCGCTTCTCCCGATACAAGCAGTCTCCCCGCAGCAGCTTACTGGCACGCTGCAATGGATGAAAAGAAGCAGTGGAGGGGGTGTTAGATTCCCTCTAGCTTCTAGAAACAGTTGAACTTTTTACATATGTCTACATATTCAGAAACGTTAAGAGTACCCTGAGAGCTCTCCTCTTGGATGAGATCTGCTCTAAACCCAAAGCATCATAGTAAAACAGCTGGCAGACATCACCAAGTAACAGCTCCAGAACCCCTGAAACCTGAGAAGAAAAGGAGGCAGAGCAACAATCAAACAACGCGTGCACACACTTTCAGAGGCAGAGGCATGGATGTCTCTCTCATAAAAGTGGAAAACCCACCTCAAAAAGGCTGATCTCTGTCACTGGGCCCCTCTGCACGTTCTCCGCTGCCACTTTGTCCTGCACGTTTGATGATGCAGCCACAGGGGCTGTGGTTCCTAGCCGCTCCACCAGATGGCGCTGAAGTAGCTGGTAAAGGACAGTCCCATCAGCCACAGAGCGGTACAGGCTTTCCAGCCTGCCATACGTCAGGTAGTCCAGGATGTTGAGGCCATTCTCAGTGAAAAGACGCACAAACTGAGGCTTGTCGTTGATCAGGGCATCTGTCATGGAGTCTTCCAGGTCTTCATACTATTCATTGGATAAAAATGATGGTTTATTCGGCAGGTTTCAACACTTATTGTACAACACACTACACACACTGCAGCTACTTCAGAGTGGTAGTATTTCTCTGAATGTGACATCTGATGTGACGTCTTCTCCCCCCGCTCACCCTCCACTGGATGTCTCCATTGAAGAGTTCACTCTTGGCAATGTCAACCCTGTTCCATGTGACCGCCAGCCTCAGCTCTTCATTGTAAGGGCTGGCATCGACTGACGCACGTTGCTTGCTCGCTGTAAAACACAGAATCACACCAGAAAACATCAAAATAAAGACGTGCCATCATGGGAAACGTCAGCAATTTTCATACATTGAATGAAGTCGTATGTACCTCCCACCAACGCTTTGAGCAGGACTGTGTCAAAGTCGTTTGGGCCCTCCTGCTCTCCGTGATAGATTGTGATGAAGTCTCTGTTCTGGTAGATGCTCAGAGCCTTGAGACCCAGAACAAGACAAGAAGAACAAGAATCTTGAATTCCAGTACGAGCAGAGAACTTGGTGGTCGCAAACGGTTTTGCAACATCCATGATGTCGTTAAGCGCACTGCCTCCTCACGACGAGTGAGCAAGATATCTGCCATTCACAGATTTGATCAGGGCATTTGAAGTTAAGCACCAAGAGAAACAATTGACCGGCGAGTAGAATAGAATAAGATTAAGCGTATATCCAATCACTACCTTGTTCAACAACACAATGAATTGGATTTTGGGTGCTGATTACGTTAATTACTGACACGGATAAAAGAGTCAATAAGCAGGCTCACTGCTTCAAGGCAGCACGTGGTGCTGATAATGTCACATTCACACAAATCAAACTCACACAAAAAATCTTTAAAGCTGCAGCTGACCAAAGATGCTCCCTGTTTTTTTTTTGCAGTGCATTCTGGGAATTTTCCAGAAAGTCACATTTCTACTGCATTGAATAGATTTGGACAACAGATGTCTTTGAGAGATTTCGAAGCTCAGTCAACTAAAAACAGGATGCAACCATTTGGAAACAAACTGTGTTTACCAACAGCAGTTTGTTAAAGTGTTCCTGAGCCCATGTAGTAACATCCTTTATCCAGTCATGTGTTCACAAAGTGGTGAACCTCTCTCCATCCTCGCTCGTGAATGACTGAGCCTTTCCAGGATGCCCCTTTCATACCACTTTCTCTTCATCTATGTTTTACACAGCGCCCTAACCTTTTGGGAATCAAAGTTGTGCGATACAAACAATCCTTTTTCAATGCTTTGTGTTACAGGAATGACCCCATTACACCAAATGAAACCTGAAACTGAGTTCCACAGTGAATGAGTGATTTTGTTGAGGAGCAGCAAGAGCAACAGCCAGCAGTCTCAGGAATCTGGGTCAAGCTGAAACAGGAAGTAGCTGGACAAACAGCCTGAAGTTCAGCCTGAAGGAGCAGCAGAGGCTCATGTTGAGTTGAATGACATGAGCAAGACACTGATAATTTTGCTGTTCTGTGAGCCTCAGTAGCAGCAGGGCAATAAAATGTAAACTTGCCCTCGGGGTTATGGAACAAGAAAAACTTCATGTACTTGGGAGCATAAACATGCAGAAAATCTATTGGCAATCTGCCCATTATGCTATGAAATATCTACTATGAATAGGACTTGACTTCATAGCCTTAAAAGTAAAGTGACAGAGAACATGCGAAAAACTCCAAGCTCAGACATATCATTGTTACATTCCACGCCAATCCAGCAGTTTATGAATCTACAGCTTCTGTCTGCGGTGCAGCACTTACCCGTTCAACTAGTTTGTCTGACTCCGCTTCCGACGGGAAGTGCTTTCTAACCCGTTCTGCCATTCGGTCTTTCAGATCCACGCTGGGACCCGCCTCGCCATCTCCCTCACCGGAAGACTGGACAACCGGGGCCGAGGACAGATTCTCCAAGACGTCGCTCAAGAAGTCAGCCAGGCCTCCTGAGCCGGCCAGCACCAGCCAGGGCATGGAGCTTTTCAGAGAAAGATCCACCCTCTGACGGAAAAGGGAGAGAGACGTCTGTTTACAGAGTAGAAGGGCATAGTCAAAAAGTCAATTTTAATATTAAAAAAAAGTGACTGGACCTCCAGCATGCTCGCCTCCCCTGACACCAGCATACAGAGGACAGGGATGTCAATGCTGCCACTGCCTAAAGAAACACACAAACAAACAATTTTTACCTGGATTGGTAAATTATTTGTTTATACTGACTTCACTTTAATGCAGACATGATGATCAACATTTGCACACTTACATCAATCAAACTACATATTTTTCTTGTACTGCAAGAGCTCAGAGAAGGCACAGACACAGACAGAGCGCCCGGTTACATTTTGGACAAATCTCTGCTTGATTTCACATGTTGAAGAGCAGTGTCTCAGATTCGTGCAGTGGCATGCAATGGCTTTCATCCTGTGGATGCCAGAGGACTGCCTTATCTTACGCACTAATACAAGATCACCACAAGAGGGCCAAACAGCTTGTAATGAGGGTTGAACGTGAAAGAACATGTTCATGGTTATAAGAGCGTTGTGCCATTTACTTACATCCTGTGTGCACAAATAAATTAATTCTTGGAATATACAGGGGAACCAGTTTCTTCCAGTTCGTCTATTTGGATTCTACACACAATGTAAAATGTTATACTTCTGGTCCCATCTCTCACCCCAGATGCCTGTGCGCTGGTGGGAGATGTAGTCCTCCAGTTTGGCCCTGAACCCCGTCTCTCCACCTCTGCGTCCCACACTGCCGTCGTCCACCAGCAGGAAGGCCTGGTAGTTGTTGTCCAGGCAGCAGGAGTCCCGGGACGTGTTCTGGACGTAGTACTTAGCAGGAAAGCTTCCCTGCAAGAGGAAGAGCGTGCCACTTGAATTAAGAGCCCAGACCGTAGAAGCTGAGGAATGTATACATTTTCCCTGATTGTTGCACAATACACATGAACAAGCTACAGTATGCGAGTGCCTGTACTACCTGAGGGTTGACCAGCTGCTGCCGGTTGTGCACCAGGCCCCAGGGGGCGATGCCCAGCGCCACCACCTTGTTGAGGGAGACCGACGAGGCTGCAGTGGCGTGATCCCTCACCGCCTCTCCCACGCACCTGCCGACGCCTTCACGCAAGCCTGCCGTCAGGATCCACGCTCCTGGGTAGAACAGACAAACAGTGAAAGTAAGAAGAAAACTAGAAGTTTGGTTCATCTGCTGTAATGACAACATATGTGCTGCAAGAGTGCAAACTGCAGGTCTAACTTAGGTAGACAGAGATTGAAACTCATCCACTGATGATGTGGTTTAAAGGCAGGTACAAGAAAAGGTGTCATGATATGTTTCCATGTGCAACAACAGCTTTTCGCTCATCTGTTCTCCACTTTCCTACAACCACGTCTGTACTGAGGCCAAGCATTAGCGGCCTGTGTCTATATATGCACCTCGTATGTGTTCATGTACACACCTGAATGTTTTTGCACATGTCTTAGTATCTCTGTTATAATCAGGAGAGTCTGAGAGAACAGCTAGTTCAAGTGACCTCAGTCACGAGAGATCAGTATCGCCGGGTGCCACCTGCATTTGGCACAGTAGTCAGGAGGAAATGACCATTGTAGTTCCAAATTAGGATCGGACCCCAGGGAGACATACAGTGCAATGGTACTATAATTTGTAACAGCTGTGTTTTTCCTGCTAAAGTCATCACGAGTGGCTGTGTCTTCGAAGAAAACACTGATTCATTATCTGGCATTATTAGTCAGTCAGTTCTTCCAGAAGGTATAAAATAGTAATTCCTAAAAACATAATTAATTATACTAAGGTAACCTGGACCTGGATAAGCAGGAGAAAATGTAAGGATGAATTAACCAATAAAAATGAATCATTAATTTAAGGTTTTGTTAAAGTTATCCTGCAGACATGCTCAAATTAAATGCCCACCAGTTAAAACAATTAATTTTTATGTCACAGCTTTTTACTGACTTTTTGTTCTTTTCTGTCTTCTTTGATTCTTTTCTGTCTGTAACAATTTAATTTCCCCAGCGTGGGATTATCTAATCTTAATGGATTTTACAGTGATACTGCAAACAGTGCATATGCATTACACAATACTGTTAAAGGACATGTAACCTGTGACCCACCATGATATGTTTACCTGTGCTTTGTGAGGCTTTCACCAGTCCCTGCCTGAGGACCTCCCGTACCCAAGTCTTCACCTTTGTCCTGCCTTCTCCGCCCACTACAGAGACCACCAGGTTGGGTGCGGGAAGACCCCAGTGGGCTGTCATCAGGGTGTACACCATAGACGGGGGCGTGTCCCATGACAGACGCAGGAACTGAGATCCCAAAGAGAGACAAAACGGACATTTGATTGATTGAAAGGGACAAGCACATTTCCAAAGACAACCTATGAATTAGAAAGTAAGTTAGTTATAAAAAAGAAAAAGGGCTTCTCAGTAAAGATATGGGACCTCACAGTCAACTGAGTGTTGTTTACTCAGGGGCTGCAGTAGGTCAAAGGTTAGGAAAAGCAAAAGTTCCTCACTTGAATCATTATTTGTCTCACCTTTACAACCAAAAAACAACAGATTTGATCCTAAACTCTACAGAAATAAAGAATCTAATGAGGCATTCAGAGCCAACAGAGAGGCCACCCACATAGCTATGTCTCTTGCTGGCTCCTGCAAACTGCAACTCTCCAAAGGCATCAGTCGGGTACTCGGAGGAGTGCTGGGCGCTGTCCCAGTGGTTGACGATCGCTGTGCTGAAGTAGTCTCCGAGAGCCACAGAGGCATGGGTATCTCTCGCACCCCCACACTGGCACAGTGCGCCATTACTGCGAGAGGTGAGAGAGTAATTGCATGTGAAGATGTGCTCATCCTGTGCTGCAGCACCACAGTCAGGGCAGAGTCATTGCTATCACAGAGGAATGTGCTCCGCAGAGCTCACAGTACCTGAAGGAATCCTCTACGAAGGCGGTGCACACTCTCTTCTTGATGATTTTGGGGATCCAACTCTGAAAACATTATAAACATGTTGATTAAGTAAATGTGCATGCCCGCTGTTTCAATTTTAAGGAGCTTTTCTTTTTTCAGATCCTACCATTCTATGCCTGGAAATCATGTGGCTGCAGGGTGAACCGCTCAGATGAGACATGTTGAATTTGGCTGAGAGAAGTGTCTGGTGATCCGGTGGTGAGATATGCTGCGCCTGAACACCTGACTGTGACTTCTGACGTGGGGCTGTAGTTTAAGTGTGCGTGTGTGTGTGTGTGTGTGTGTGTGTGTGTGTGTGGTAGGCACATACAGATACCTGCAAACCTACTTGTCAAACTAAGAGGCCCCACTGGAATCTTACAACTTGAAACTCGACTAGACCCTGTTTACAGCTTCTAGACCAAATTTATAAGACTAAGAGTTTCTTTTCATTTAAATAAATGAATTTCTAATCCACCGTCACAACAATGTCTGTGTGACAAAGTCAACACATCTGTCTCATAGGACATATTGAGTGAGGAAAAGCAAGTGTAACGGATCACTTCATGGTCGCGTTCCATTTAGTTGCGCCAGCACGCCCTGTCAGTGAGCCCGGACCACAACAGCGGACTACAGGAACTGGCACGCCTTAACGGAATGCAGCCATTATTAATATTACATTAAAGACATATGTAGTTGTCGGGTGAAAATATTTGCAGTGAGGGCATAGCCATGGTTTTTTTTTTTTTACATCTTACATTATTTATCATCTGGTTGTCGGTATCGCGATATTAACGGAAGTTATGTTTGTTACAGTTTAAGCTAACTGTGGGCACAAACCGTACAAAGCTATGGAGTGCCAGATGTAGCATGCTAACTTTAGAGAAACCCTGAGCAGATGCTAAGGCTACATACAATAATGGGCGTGTGCTCGTCTTTGTTTTTACAGTTAGAGTTAGTTCCGTAAACGTTAACGAAACTGTTATGATAGAAAATGTCAAACCGACGCTTTTTCCCCACGTTTTCATCGCGTTGACCGGCTTATTAGCAGCTGGTGTTACAAGTGGATCTGTTGAATGTGTCTTCTCCGCAAACAAGCTAGCTTAAATAACGTCCGGCTTGGCAAGTAGGTTGGTGTCAACAAACACCCGCAGAAATCGACCTGCCTTTGCTACATTTGGGACAAAATGCGAGCCCGTTTACAGAGACAGCGGCAGGGCTTCAAAGCCTTTGGTTTTCCTAGAACAGACTCTAAACTGTGAGTATCATATTACTACAAGACCACTTGATACGTGCTGTCCAAAGCAGGCAAATCGCTCGTTACTGAGACTCAACCTCGGGGAATAACTGCCAGCCACAACTTTCATTACAACTTCCACTTTGCAGACTATTGTTTTTATTACAGCGTTCACAGCTGGAGTTTTCGCCAAAACACAACAATGGGATCATTACAGGAACATTATTATTAATGGAAAGCCAACCCACCTGGTCCTTCTCAGATTTACCGATTTTGTCTCCGCCGCCTCCCCCTCTTTCTCCTCCCGTGTCTCTCATGTTGTTTTCCCCTTTCTGCTGGGCTCGGTGAGAGATAGGAGGGAAATACTCAGGAGTTCTGTCTGATCATTATCCAGCGAGGAGGTTAATTCACTGGATTGCTAAAACTGAATTTGGCCGAAACTATGGAAATGCCATTTCCTAACGCCTCTCAACAGCCGGAGAGGAAAGGTACAGGGCTGACATTCCTCACAGGTGAGGGTGTGGTTTTTACAAGAGGCACTCAACCTTCAAATACCGTGCTCCAAGCTCTGAAAATGTAGGAGGAGCTGGTCAAAACCACAGACATTTCATACCTGTGGTGTGAGCTGGAACAATGCTGATTATAATCCTTTTACAACCTGAGTTCATCCCTCTCCAAAGATCTCCTCCTCTGGGTGAGTGATATCAGATGAGGTGGAGGACGTGCTCTCGGCCACTGATGGCACCTATTTTGACACTGCTGTAGGAGACAGACAACTGAAGACACACGACTGTGCGCTGAGCAATTTGTTGCCGACATGGTTAGCTAAAAATATCACGCAGTCAGGCCTGGATTTCCAAATGGGCAAGTGGGGCAAATGCCTCAATCATCCCCACACCAACAAAGGTCAGACTTGACTGAATGCAGGAATTTTCAACATCATATTTCAATCAGGATATGGGGTCACTCAGGTGAAATGGAAGTTAAAAGGACAGGAATATGCAATACTGAACACAAAGTCCCTATAAGGCAATTTCTAGTCTGAGAATAATGTCTCAGGGCCCCTCTACCCTTAAAAACTGAAGCTAGTGATCCATAGAAAGTGCTCATGTAAGCAGCATTCAACCTGTCGGGGTCCATGTTGCATTTTTCCTCAAGACCCTAGCAGCTTAACCCATGTATGCATCAACTGTAAGTCCACACACTTGTTTATATTAAATATTTATTGTGCAATGCATTTAAATATAGAGGAATTTCTATTTTGAAAAGTAATACGATTAAGCATTTCACGCAGCATTCAAACATCCACATTCTATGTGCTTACAGAGCATAAATCCATAATAAGTACCAGTCAGTCAGAACATACACATAAACATAAACAGATGGAGACATTGTTGAGAGCTCTCCGCCTCGTTAGTCCGTAACAGTTTTCATTCCTCTTGGCCCTATCTGCCGTATCCCCGGGGGTCGTGGGCCTTTTTCGACTCCTCTTTTCCATTCGTCTTGCTGATGTGGTACAAAGTGTTGGCCAGGTTGTGAAGCTGGCACGTCCCGAGCTGGCAGCCGCGCTGAGGTGCACGCCGCGGACGGAGCTGCGCTGCCATGCTGTCAGTGATGAAGAGGAGAGAGGGGGATTAATGTCCAGGCTTTTAAAACATAATGAGCCATAATGAATAGAACAGACACAAACAGTCCAGTATGTATCCTGTAATAATCCCGCATCAGTAACCTACAGGAGTGTTTTCAGCTATTCCTTGTACTGGTAGCGCTTCTGTAGTCTCTTACTGTCTCTTGCTCTCTTACACACTGTGCTGTGTGCTCTTTTGTACCTGTGTTTCAGAGCATCCAGGTTGAGGTGTTTGTCTTCTGAGTGAAATGGGATGATCTTCAGAGCTTGTACATGCTGCTCCTGTGTGTCCTCTGACCTTTTCACCTCTGAAGTCCCAACAGTGTCCCCTTGGAAGACAGCGTCTACGTCTGACCTGCGGGTCCATCAGGAAACGGTATTTATTAATTAGGCATTTTCTACATTTGAGGCTGAAACGTTTTGATATCTTGTTTGCAGATTGGCAGGCAGTGGGCGATCTGTCATCTATCTGTCTCTTCTTTCATTAGCTGCATACTTACTGGGGTTTTTCACTAACCTGTGAGTTGGTCTGAGTGGTGTGGCGGCAGTCAAAGGCACAGTCAGCAGCAGCAGAACAGCTATCTCCATACCGCACTGGCCTGTGACAGAAAAATGAGTGATGAAGAGGGGAACATTCTGTCTTGACCAGACAAATCATTAATATCAATAAGCGACACAGATGAAGAGTCAATAAAAATTACAATTCTGAATTAGAGACCTGTTCAAAATAGGATAAACATGAGTCCAGCATGAAACTTACTGCCAAGAAAATCCAAAATCCCGCTGTGGCTTTTTGAGTGAACCATTCGTGGTCTCTTGCTGATTGTCGGGTGCCCAGGTCTGTCATCCCCTCTCCACTTCTGGTCCTTTATAGTGTGGTGACAGGGTGAGGGGGTGTGTCTGTAAGGTAGTCACATTGGCAGACCAACTCCCACACTTGTAATCAGTCAGTTATGGTGGCAGTTTTATGCTCTATTTACAGGAGATGTGATGCAAGCATAAACAAGCTTTAAACAAGAGCGTCAACATTGTACTTACACTTGAGTTGACCTTGTACCTTGTGTGATGTTTACATTGATTCATATGTTCACTGTTTGCTCCACCGACCCCCCACCCCCACCCAAGTCCACATCCTCCTCCATCCCTCTCCTCCCGCACTCCACTTGCTGCTGAGCAATTGTTCCAGAATCATTCTTTCATCTTCATCACCTGCAGGAAGCCTGCAGAGCCCAAAATAACCCCAATTCTCCTCCAGGCTTTTCTTTATCGCCCCATTTTTCCTGTGCCTTTTTCCCTTGAGTCACTTTTGCCGTCACCATGTTTATTCCTGAAATGTCCTTCACTCACATCCACCCCCTCCGCAACCTCCCAGCGTAGTGTTTCGAAAACAAGCTCTCAATCTTACACCTTTCCTCCAAGATAAGAAATCAGATTTTATAGAGAAACCGACTAAATTATAGCATCCAGGAAGGGTTCATAGCTTTGGTGCAAATGGTCACAGAAGTCTGAAATGTTTTCAGGTTTGGTACACAGCCAAATTTGAACCTCTTTCTAGGAAATTATCCAATAATTCTTAATCTTTTAATAATACAGTAAATCCACGGGGAGCCAGTGTCACGTTTAATGGTCTCCAATCTCCGCACTGTTTCTCCCAGCCTCTCTCCTTCTCACTGAATCACAACTTCCCCTCTGGAGTCTATTGTGTACCTTTCCTGTGACTGCCATCTGGCCAGAGTCGTGCACTGAGTCATCACAGGCGCGCGTGCACACAAGAGCATTGGCAATCAAATGATAAGGCAGTCTCGTGATTTCACATATGATGAAGCATGGATTACGTGAAGGATTTTTTTTAAGAGAAAATTCTCTTAAAGGGTTACAACTGGCACGGTGGCAAGGACGACGTGCCCAAAGAAAGCAGAGAGTCTTGGTAAACCAGTTCCTGTGCGTCAGCTGCTGAACAGCTGTGACCAAATTTAATTATTTCTGCCGAAAACATGAGCATGCCGTAAACCCAAATGAACTGTCAATTACGGTTTGGACCCTATTTCCAGCTTCTCAAGCATGAGAATTTCCTGTTTTTCTTTGTCATATGTGATGGTAAACTGAATATCTTTGGGTTTTAGACCAAACAGAACAATGATCACATCACCTTCAACTTTGTTGTTTGTTGCATTTTTTTTTACAGTCGCTTTGAATAATAACTTGTGGCCGATTTTCTTTGTTGATAATAAAATAAAATTACATCTTCTGGTTCTCACGTCATTGAAAAATCCAGAATCTATGACTATGTAAGTATTTTTCATTTTTGAGGTTGGCAACCCTTTGTTTCAACCCCCCATTTAACATTGATAAGCACTTAAACATTGAAGAAGTGGTTTGTAACACACATTAATGTAGTTGTAAGCAGATTTAAGTGTTTTTTACTGTATTGGAGGCTGGCATATTGTCAGTTCAGAATGATAAAATGCACTTTGTAACTGAAAAGCGGAGACCTCTGCCAAGTCCAATAGTCCACATTTCTATGATAAACAAATCTGGAAGTGCAGCCACTGTCTATGTCTGTCACCTTTGGATTATGCACAGTATAATTAGTCCCATGTTATGTGTACATTTCCATAGCCACACTTTTGTTTGAGAAACAGGCGTTGTTACAGTACTGGTTCTTCCATAAAACCAGAGTGCTCCATAACAAGTGTTTGAGAGTTTGAGCAGCTTCATGTTTGGACTGCCTCAGAGGATTGCTGCTGCCTGTGAATGTGACCGTGAAGAGGAGTCATCGTATTTATACAGTTGGCTATGTTTTGTCATTGTTGAACTTACTACCATCTGCTGGATTTTAAGATGTACGGCCAAATCTCGCAATGTTAACAAAAGTGAGAAATGATTGGTGTAACCTCCCTGTGATTCGGATCTGCTCTGAGATATAATGGGTGCTTCCTCGGCCCATGCACCCTTTGATCAAGTCTCATGAAAATCAGGCCAGCAGTTTTTCCATAATCCTGCTGAAAGACAAACAAACCAAACCGAAAACATGACCTACCTGGCAGAGGTTATAATGTAAAATATGTCTTCATAGGCAAAGGTAGAATTGTTGACAAATGCTGCATTTATTTTATTTTACCTTTGTTTAATGAATGCTTAATAAATATGCACGTGGCACTTGTGTAAGCTTAATACTGGCTCATGTTTGGATTCTAAAGTCAAAATGTCACAAAATAATCTCATGTTCGAGTTGTAAACTGAGATTTCAGATGGGATGAATATGTAAACTGTCTGCTGGTGTCAAACTCTGCACATGCGTCACTATGCACAGTGAAAGTCAAACATCCCAGTGAGGCAACATAAGCACAACTGTAGGTGGAGAGCAGTTTTAAGAAAATATCAAATACTTAGTAAATGGATATAATTAGTTTGTATTGCCATGTTGTTAATAATTGCTAATTACACTACAGACAATAAATGCATCCTGCAAACATACACTCAGAAACATGGAGATCCAAAGTCTGTCCAATTAAAGTGCACTGACCCTTGAAAGCTAACAGGTCAGTTGAATTTCGGCTACATGTAGCATATCGTGTTTCAGCCGTTTTGACAGCTAGTCATGACGTCGGTCTGTGTCAGGATGACTACAGCAGAAGTCCTGGATTGTGTACGTCAATGCCGTTGGTTGTTTTCTTCCCCTGGTTTTAAGGGTCACTTAGAGTCATTGGTCTCTGGCAGCTCTGACTTGTTGATTCCCCACAAATCATCTTGGAGGAATATACGTTAACTTCCATGAGAGCACTTTATCAGCACTCGTCTGACTTTTCTCCCACTATCGCTGACATCGTGTGCATCCTGTTGTTGTAAATGTGCAGCCACCAGCTGGCCACTTCAGTCTCCAGGCCCTGTTTCCTCTACCCACTGGGCACAAGAGTGAGCATCCTGCCAGGAAGGCCTGTCATTCACCCACATATCATCTTCCCACAGATTACGTCTTGCAGGACACTCAAGACAAGTGTAAACTTTACGCTCTCTTACACACTGTGTATGACAGTTGAAAGTAAGTTAGCTAAGCTGAAAACAAAAACAGCTGATGTGCTAGTATAGAATGAATGTGATCAATATAAAATACATAATACTTAACTGCAGATTGTTTTCTGTTACAGCTGATCTGATTGATAAATTGGTAAAAGTTTAAATTTACTTTCAATGGGGACATTCTATAATTCACACATATTGTGCAAGAGCTACATAACCTCTTCACACTTCATATTTGGATGGACTCAACCATGAAAATAGCTCCATCTTGTGGGGCAGGAGGCATACAGCATTTTAATGCTGCATACACAATTCACTGCACCTTTTCATTTACATGATGGAAGGACTTTGATCAAAAAAACAGACATTTTTAAGCTATAAACTATCATCTGAAAGAATCATGATGTTATCTCAGGTGACTCCGCTGATGCATTTCCATCAATAGTTCCAGTGTGGTTATGTAACAGAGCCATGATAAAAAAAAACTAAATCTTTTACGGTTATTCCACTGATTCCCAAGCTATTAAGAGATTTGAGTGAACGAGTGTGTTAAAGCTGGACAGAGAGAGAGAGAGAGAGTGTGCGGCACAAGTCTGGAAAACCTGTAGGTTAGAGGGTTAACACTGAGAGATATAAGCTGAGAGTCCATTAGTGGATTATAACCATATCCACTCCATGGCTCCTGCATCTCTCTTGGATTAAAGAGAGAGAGAGAGAGAGAGCAACAGAGAGACATGCTGAGTGCATGAGGGTAACTGGAAAGCAAGTGGATTGAGTAAATTCAGAGGCAGAGCGTAGAATACTGTGCATACGTGGACTGAGAAACACTTTGGGAAGCTGTGTGCTGGAAAGTTGGAGTTGTGACAGCTCTTGGGTTGGCAGACTTAAGGTTTCACCTGGTTGATTTCTGTGAGTGAACTGCACAAGGTAAGTTTAGACAAACAGACAATTATCATGAAAAAGAGTTAGCTTTCGTTAGCCTGGAATCATTTAGTGGTGATCAATCTGATGTGGCTGTCGTGTATTTTACTGAAAGTCATCATTTCTGCACTTTAATGTCGTATGTTCACCTACTGGTACATGATGTATTCTTTTGTCCCTTCATTTTGACACTTTAAAATGTATTTAATAATGCCGTAAACTCGGTCACCACCATCCTCATCCTTATTGTTGTGTAACTTTCATTTTGTTATGGCCTGAATGATGTGTGCGCAGGAAGCATGGACATGGACCTGGAGGGGATTATCCAGTGCATCAAGCAGGGGGATGAGAAAGGTGTTCAGACACAGCTGCAGGAGTTCAACAAAGAGGTAACGCCACCGCACAGAGGCTCACGCACTATTGTGCCTGGACGGTGCCTTTTCAAACCAT
The DNA here is from genome assembly GCF_051107435.1 of Chaetodon auriga. Taxonomy (NCBI): domain Eukaryota; kingdom Metazoa; phylum Chordata; class Actinopteri; order Chaetodontiformes; family Chaetodontidae; genus Chaetodon; species Chaetodon auriga. Next base: position 11,281,786 of record NC_135093.1, read on the forward strand.
CGCTGTCGTCTCTCTCCTGCAGTTTGCCCAGTGCTTCTTCTTTGATGCAGAGGAGAGGGAGCGGAGGAAAGTAAGCTGGTTTACGTTATCGTCTGTGTTCCTTAAAGCTCACCTCAACCTTCTCTTACCCCACCTCATCCCACTCGTCCCCATCTCATCCACCCCTCCCCACCCCTGCTCCACAGTCTGTCTGTGATTAGTAATTCTGCTGTATCAGTTATCCCTGATCCTCTCTCCTTGCATGCTCAGGCAGATTGAGCCCAGGCAGAGTGATTGAATAACCAGCATACTGCATGTTCATCTATTCAGCACTCAGTCTGTCTTCACTTTAGTAAAATAAAATGTTTCTATCAATAGTTACATTTTTGCATTTAATTTAATATTTTAATGAAAAGTTTATTACATTTTAAATTTGATTTCTAAGTTAATTACATTTTTAATTTTAAGCTTTTTTTGTATTCTTTTAAGCATTTTTGATCTAAACTTCCTTTCCATACTCCTATAAGTACTGACCAGTATTTTATTTCACATTCACTGACTCAGACTGCTCCCCTACCAACCAATCATTGTAGACAGAGTGAGGACATTAAGTCAGAAATAGGATGTCTTCCATAGCAGCAGGGTCCCCTTCTCATATTGTAGCTCAGCAGCTTTGTGAATGGCTTTGAACTTTGAGCAGGAGACTAACTCAGTCGGGTTATTGAATGGACAATGTCATGAAAGGGATCACTTTGGGTGGATGCTGTAAATAGTTAGTTAGTCAATAGATGTGTGATGTGGCTCCTGGTTCACAGTGGTGAGATGAACCCGTACTGATTCTCTTTCTTCCTTCTCTGCTGCCTTGCTCACTGAAACTGGACCATCCACCTCCTGAAGCAAAAGAAGCTAGAAGAGGTACAGCGCTGCCCCAATTTAGAAATCATGTTCAAGTGTAGATTGGAAGTGGGAAACATATGATATTATTTCTCATTTGCCTTCCAGTTCAAGAAGAATAAAGTGAGAGACTTCACGGATTCTGACTCTGATTGTGACGAGTACGACCAGGAGGATCGAGGCCTCCTCCTCAGACAGGTATCTGCTGCCCAGAGGTGCCGTAAGTTCTTCCTTTGAAGACTGATGTTAAATGTCTGTTTTTCCTTTCCTGTCCTCAGAATTTAGCTGTTGTCCTCCTGAGATTCATAAGAACAGGAGTTAAATGTCGTCTGTTGAGAGTATCTCTACGCACCCTGAGAATCCTCTCCAGAGACAAAAAGGTCCTGGGCCCTCTGGTGACAGACACTGCTCTCATGACTGTGGCCAAACTGGCCGGGCTGACCACATGTGACGCAGACGACGAAGCCAGCGACCCTGACTCTGAGTTCTACGACAACATCATCGCTTCACTCGCCGAGGCCAAACTGTTGTCGCAGTGTCGCGCTGACGAGGACGAAGGCGACGTTGAAGCCGCTTACCAGAACGAAGAGTGCTCTGCCTTTGATGAGGACGCCAAAAGCGACATCAGCATCACCAACAGCGGAGATCTGGACAGCATCAGCTGGTTTGGGAGCCACAGGGCCAGCATCAACGAAATGCACAGAGGCAGCATCCATCACAAGGTGCTGGAGCGAGGGAGGAGGGACCGCAGAGAGAGCAAGATGGAGGTGGAGGAAGAGGAGGAGGAGGGAGACACAGGAGAGGAGGCACAGAGGAAAGAGGCCTTGAAGGTGTTGTGTAATGTGGTGTACAACAGCACCTGGGCACAGGAGAGGTTCAGCACTCTCAGGTGGGCTTCCTCACAGGACACACACACAACAATCCACAATACTGTCAAACGCAGCTGTTGTGTTGCGTTCGCAAACTATTTGCTTACATGTCTAATTATATACACATACACCCAACAAGTTCCTGCCTGTTCACAGACATGTAAATTCCAAACTGAACTGGAAATTGATGGAGCAGACTGACAAAAACTTGTGTATGTCTGATCATCACTGGCTTGTCATAAACTTCACTTGGCCTTTGTTTAAATGAACATGTTTCCGGACAGCTGACCCGTTCTCATTGTTTCCCTCAGGCTCATGTGTGGTCTCGTGGAGCGTCTCTCCTCCAGTATTAGTTGCTCGTCTCCCTCCAGCGTTCAGTTCTATGAACTACGCCTCTTGTTCCTCATTACTGCACTGCGCCCGGAGCTCAGGACTCAGCTTCAACAGGTAACATAACCTCACTCACGACAAAGAATTAAGTATATACTGAAATACATGTCAGATCATTCTGATATAACAATCCGCTGGGATCTAATATTGACGTAAACTGACTTCTTCTGCATGTCTGAACTGGCCTCCTTCCAGCTCTCACTCACACTTTGTCGCTCTTCCAGGAGGGAGGTGTGTCCCTCCTCACTGCAGCTCTGGAGAGCTGCCTGGACGTTGAGTGGAAGGACCAGTATGAGTGCGTGCTGGGACCAGACAGGCCACCCATCTCACTGGAAGCCTCTCAGCGTATCGTAGAGATCCTCAAAATCCTCTTCAACATCACATACAGCGCCCACAGGCAGGAGCCGAGTGAGGTCAGTGAGTCCAGAGTGAGCCTGTCAGCCTTCAGGTGTAATGTCAGCGTCTGCAGCAGAGCACATCTCTCAGCTGTGCTTCATGTCATCAGAGAGAAATGAGCTGTGCCATGTGTGTCCTGTGTCCTCCCTCCTCAGGATGATGCAGCTCTCTACCGACACCTGGTGGCGCTCCTGCGTCTCTGCCTGATGAGGAAGTGTCTGCTTTCAGACGACACTGACGAGCTGCAGGGGTGAGCATGACCCACAGTGGGGATAGATGGAAATAAAACAGCGGTCATCAGAAATTATCAATAGCATAATCTTTGCTATTTATAGTTTCTCACTATAATTTTGATTTTTATTGATGAAGTACAAAATTTCATTGACCACTCTCAACTGTACCCTGGATTTCCATGAGGAGTTTTATGAAATCCGCTTGGGTTTATTCAATAAAACCTTAGTCCCAGGTTGTAAAATCCTCTCTCAATCTCACTTTTGTAAAGATGCATTGTTTTGAAATTTATAGTGATAATTATTCATCTCTAAGTAAGTAGCTCTGGCTTTAATAGCACATGTCCTCCCATTGCTTACTCACTTGAGGCACAAACAGATTAAATTTTTCAGCAGATCTGACTCAGTTCAGGTGATTAGAATAATAAATCTATTTTTCCTGAGGCCTGGATTTCTTTCTTGTATAATTTCATTTTATTTAACTGTGAGTCGCCTGTTATCTGCAAAGCCTTTGTCATTAATCATGTTTTCAGAAAAGTTAGGCTGATAACACATTCATGTCTCACTCAGTCTTGTCTAAACGAATGTAATGTTTGATGCGATCACGGCCTTATTGGTAGTATATGTTTGTATTTTTTCAATCCCACAGTCACACAGTCAACCTGTTGTCAGCGCTGCCTCTGCAGTGTCTGGATGTGCTGCTGATGGTGCCCCCGGAGCCGGGCTCGCAGCAGTGCCAGGGGGTCAACATGGACTGCGTCCACACCCTGGTGCTGTTCATGGAGAGACGCCTGGAGTCGGTGAGGAAGACAGTAATTTGCAGTGAGGAGGCAGAATGCTTAAAATTTAGAGTGTTTGCTCATACTGAAATAACCTGAGGGGGTGTTCCTGGTTTGTGTGCTTCTCAGGGTGATAAGATCAAAGAGAAGCTGACACCAATCCTCAATCTGCTGACAGAGAGCTGCAGGGCGCACAGAGAAACACGCCACTACATCAGGAAACATGTAATACCCCCAAAAACAGTGGGAAGAAAGCTCACAGTTTGCTTCTCACAATATTTGGATCATATTTGCAACTTTCAAATGTCTTCACCCCTCGTCATTAGATCCTGCCTCCTCTGAGAGACGTGTCACACAGGCCAGAGGAAGGCTCCACGGTGAAGAGTCGTCTGATCCGTCTCATGACTCATCTGGACACAGACGTCAAACACTGCGCAGCTGACCTCATCTTTGTCCTCTGCAAGGAAAACGGTAAGAGCAGACTTTGTCTCTCTCCATCGATTAACGAGGACGTACTTTGCTTAAAAGTGGACGATAAAGATGCAAAATATTCTTAATTATAGTCTTGTGTGTGATTTTGTATTCATTTCTTGAAAAGTGAGCCAGACATATCCGGTTTCTCCACTAGAATTTAAAATACTCGTTTGTTGGTTTCCAGCGATGCTGGCCTGCAAAGCACGCGTTAGTAATCAGTGACTCCTGCTTATTAAGTATGTAGTGTTGAAATTTTGACTGACACCCCATCTGATTTTCCTCTCTTATTTCCTGTACATGGCTCACTCACCTGATTCGAATTAACACTGAAAAATAAATGGTTTTTGTGTATACAAAGCTTTGCCTCCACCATTCACCACCCTCACTTCTTCTTCCAGTGAGTCGTTTTGTCAAGTACACCGGCTACGGCAACGCGGCGGGCCTGCTGGCCACCAGAGGTTTGCTGGGCGGCCAGGGGTCCAGGACCCTCAGCTCTGACGGCCAGTACTCCAGCGACTCTGACTCGGACACCGAGGAGTACCGTCAGGTCAAAGATCGCATCAACCCGGTGACGGGACGGGTGGAGGCAGAGCAGCCGGACCCCATGGAGGGCATGACCGAGGAGGAGAAGGAGGAGGAGGCCAAGAGGCTGATCATGCTCTTTAACAAGCTGTCCAGGTCAGTGAAATGACACACAGCATCAGCTATCAATAACATCACCAGGGCAAACAGTTTGAAAAGAAAAAGAACTCCTCACTAAGCGTCCAGTTTAAGCTCAGAGCAGAGCAGTAAGAACAGTGGCAATGCAGATTAATAGTCGGTGTTTTTTTTACCCCCATTTGTTTCGCAGAGGGAACATTATCCAGCCGATGGGAGTGGATTCAGAGGGGAAGCTGGTCCCGATGTCAGGACTGAGGGAAAATTCCCTGACTGAGGAGAGGGAGTCTGGGTCAGAGAATGATGGAGAAGCAGAGGAAGGCGAGAAGAACTGAAACATGTCAATCATTCATGAGGGTGATTAATTTCCTTTTGTAAATATCCTATTTCTGAAATCTGACTGCCGGAAGATACGTCTCATCGACTGAGCTGCCGAGAGCTTTTCACACTATGGACTCTGGCAGATGTAAGAGCAAGAAGGTCAAAGTTCAAGACACACTGTTATGATGAAGTAGTATGTCTCAACTGTACACATACGCATGCAACAGCACGTACGTTGTAAGGGCAGCTGCAGGACAGACTAAAAGTAAAAACTTTGCAATTTGGAACACCAGTCAGCCATTCTGAAACTGAACAAATTCAAGAAAAGATAGAAACTGAATATCTTGATATCTTATTGTTTGTACTGACATTGTGTGTATTTCGATGTATAGTTCCATTTAGTCTCTCTTCTAAAGAGAAGCTTCAGAGTAAACTTGGGATAAGCTAATATTTGATACATGAGAATAAGTGAAATAAACATCTGCACAGCATATTTACTCTTTTCTGCACCGTCTCTGGAGTGTTGTGGTACATAACTGTCTGAGATTGAGCTCAGGTGTGCATATAGCATATTGTGCTGAAATGGTCTCATGTGACACAAGATCAAAACATTTAGACTGATTCCAGATGCTCTGATCACACCTGGACTGTTAAATCTGGCAGTTGAGTTCAAGGCTTTACTGTTATTTTTATTTAGTGGAGGTTTTGCATATTGTTCCAGTAACATGACGCTAAGAGTGAAACTTCTTTATTTGATTATACATGTTGCGACATGTAGGAATTCATTCATTCATTATCACTTTTATTGTGACACATTACCTTCAAAGAAATGAACAAATAAGATCATTAACAGGCTGACATGACTGACAGCTTCCTGATGACGTTGAACACTGAGGGAAATCTGCTGTTTTGTTTAGTAAAAAACAGAAGTGCACTTGCATCAGCATGAACACGTTAACTCGCAGGGGCAGAATGGAGAAGGATTGGAATTTTATTTTTTTCTTGAAAGCAGCAGAAGAAACAGTAGCACCAGTAATATCACTGATGTAAGAGAGATCCAATCAAATCATGTCATTATTTTAGGTAAAAAAAATTCAATTCATTTTAAAGCGGATATTTCTGTTTAAATATGGTCCAAGTTGCAATTTAAATACATTTGCTTTGTTCTTTTATGCAGTACCAGCAAATCCACCACTAGAACAATCTAGAACAATCATTAACAGTGTTATTACCTGTTCTATTTTGTGTAGAATAAAGATATAAAACATGTAAACATTATTATTTCTGAGATGCTTTTCTCAAGGTCAAAGATCACAAAAAAAAGGGTAAACAGTGACTTTCTTCAGCACAGCAAAGCGTGTCAGCACATCTCCATCATCTCCTCCAGCGACATCTGCAGCTCCACAGACTGCAGGGAGGAGGCGCCGCCTCCAACAGCCATATTCTTCAGTAACTCCATTGAAGTCAGTACCACCTGAGACAAAAAAAAAAAAAAGAGCAGAAGGCAGATGCAGTGACAAGAATGACTCGTGTGAGCTGGCAAACGTGAGCTTGACAGAAGCCATGCAACTGGAGAAAGCTGGAGCAGTGAGACGTGTCAAGCTGGCTTCCTTTAAAGTTTTGTATAAGCTTTTCTCAGCGTGCGCTCCTCCGTGGAGGCTCGGGGGCAGAAAAACCTTTGTACGCCAGAGGAATCAGCTGTCACCACTGGTATTCAGGCTTTGTTCCCTCAGAGCTATTAATCAATACTGAGACAAAATTGCCTCTTGAAAAGTGCTGCTGACTGCAGCTCCCTTGAGTGGGCAATTTTGGCGGTTTGATCACTCATGAAATTTGATAGAGGTGTGTGCAGCGGGGGGAAAAAAAAAAAAAACCTTCTCTGCCAAACTGATATACTGCTTTAAGGTCTTTGAGAGCACAACACTGTCTGTGAGTTTTAATAATTTAAAGGTTCCTTCACCTCCACTGTGACGAGTTTCTTCTCCCAAGGCCTGTTGTCTGGATCTGGCCACTTCTCACCGAGGCAGAAGAACAGGGAGCAGGGAGGGCAGTCTCTCCCGTCGATGAAGTCCAATATTCCTGGAGGGACGATCAATCAGTCAGCACATACACGCCACAAGGTACAGCGCATGTATTCACAGGTACGCTAATAAAAAGCTGCGTAATGATTCCTTCCACCCACCTCGCAAGAAGTCCTTGAACAGGTACAGCGGCTGAGGATGCAGTTTAGAAACCTCTTGGGGCTGTCTGCTCCGGTCAAATTTGGAGAAGCTCCAAAATGCTTTGCTTTCGCCCCGCCGCTGGCCGTAGACCACGTGACCGGACACCCTCAAGTCCAAACCCACCAGCTTGCTCAGAATGCGTTGGGTCAGATTGACCTGGGTTTGATCCAGCATGACTCCAGGACTCGGCAGAGAGACCAGGGACAGGCCTGACTCTGGATCCAACGCTGTCCCGACGAGTTCAGGGCTAATGTGAAGACAGGATTAATTTATTGGGCTTTAAGTTGAACAGCAGGTTGGAAGCCTGGAAAAAGCACTGAGAATGCTTAAGGAATAGTTTGGCATTTTGGCTTTAGAGGGGTTAATGAGCACATTTTGTTACTTTTGGACAGAGCCAGGCTAGCTGTTTCCCCCCGTTTCCAGTCTTTATGCTAAGCTAAGCTAACCGTCTCCTGGCTCCAGCCACATACATACATGAGAGTGGTGTCAATCTTCCCATGTCTTTCACTCTTTGTGAGAAAGAACAGCAAATTTCCCAAAACACCAACTATTTTTTCAATCTGAAGCTAAACTGGGGATAATGAGCAGTTTGCCGGACACGTTTCCTCTGATGAAAGCTCCATTTTGATGTTACCTGTAGACGAAACGGACTCCAGCTTCATTCTCAACCAGCTGCTCCGACACCTTCACCCCTCTGTAGTACACTGATATCCTGAACTGAGTCTCTGACGATTCACAAAGAGGAGAAGTGTGTGAGAAAAAAAGCATTCACCAGCTTCACTCTCAACTGTATCCCTGCTTAAAATACCTTATTGAAGTGACTCTTGTTTATCATTATTATTCATATTGACAGGTCACCTTGTTTAATTGTATTCCACCATAACAGTTTGTGAGGGGAGGCATTTCATTTTTACAGCAGCACCCATCAACTTACTGAAATTATCTCCATCCCTGGTCTTGTTCATGGTATGTAGGAACTGCTCCGCCAACTGCCCACCACAGACCCCTCCCACGGTTCCCTCCATTGGAAGTGCCGGTTGCTCAGGCAACCCAGCTTCACCGACTGCACCCTCAAACGTTACTGGATACTGCTGTTGCCCAGGCAACGCACATCCACCAATCACAACTGGGTTTTGGAGCTGCTGTTGCTCGGGAGGAGGCTCAAAGGCTGCAGTGCCCTCTGTGGAAAAGTTTGAGAAACTGAAAAACTATTTTCGAGGAAAAGTACCTCAGATACTCTTGTTTTCTGCTCACACTGCAGCAGTGAGGAGGAAATGATGAGCAGAGCTGACAGGTCTACCTGTTTCAGGGCCGATGTTCAGTCCCTTGAGACACTCCTGGAGGATATCCTGGTTGACAGAGGAATCTGCAGGCACATATTGATCAGCAGTGATTCCACATCGCTCACTATCAAATTAAGGATTTGACCAATTCAGCTTCTGGGATAGAGAGAGGCTCGTTTACCTGAAAACACGGCTTCTTCTGGAAGATACAGACAGTCGTCAAAGCACGAGATCACCTGGCTCTAAATGATCACAAAACACACATCTGAATGAGTTCATATGCAGTTATATAAAAACACAGCATTTACATTCTACTTCCCGTGTCCCTGCAAGTCTTACTTCTTGTGTAGGAGGGCCAATATGCTCAAACATATCAGGGTCATCTTGGTCCTGAGATCCAGCAGAAGAGTTCGCTTTGAGAGTGAAAGCAAAGAGCTCAGTTATAATTTGCTGCTTACTATCTTTTAATCATTTATTCTCCTCAGAAACACCCCTTTAATCTTATAATCCCCTCTGCAAATGGCATTGACTTGCACGCTTTGCATCTGCATACCGCCTTGGCAAATCTCAGCCACAGGAGCACAAATCCGGACATAAACATATGCAAAATGGCAGGTAAGTGACGTGAAGGTAAGAGGTGATCTGATGTGTGTGCTGCGTGTGGCCACACTGACAGAAAGGTGCTTTATCATATCACACGCACACGTAACCCACACGTGAGAACAGATCAGCAGCATCTGTGACGAATTTACTGCATTATCTGATTTTTGTATTTATCTAATTTGCAATCCTCAACAGCAGAGTGATGATGCCTCCCCCCCCCCCCTTCCTGGGATTAAAGTTAAGATACACAAGCTGAATAATTTTGCATGAATAAAACTGCAAGAGAAATGAAGCGTGCGTTTGGATCCTGCCAGCCAGAGAACACTGTGTTTTGTATTATTTGTGCATTTTTAATGCCAGGTGCCAATGAATACACGTCATTAATTATTTATTTTTTTTGTACATCAGAGGAAACAGTCCCCCTCTTTTTTTAACTTGCCTGGTATCCACTAAAATAAAGGACCATATGGTGACTGTCTATGGACGCCCGGGTGGGTCCTCACCTCCTGATCCTGACTCATCTGGCCAGTGAAACACTTTATGGGGGTTAGCTGAGTCGTTCTTGTTGTCAGAGACCAGTTTGAAGCCTTTGGCTCGGAGGGCGCTGCGGAAGTTCCTCTTCCAGACCGAGGGGTCTCCCTGAGCCCGGCCGTTGCCACTCACCTCTGCCCAGGCCTGCAGGGAGGAAACAGTCACTACACTACAGACACCAAGTTATGTCAAATTCATATTCATGACTACTTTGTCCTGCACTTCCACTGACGCTTCTAAACTGTGCATGACAATTACTTTAAATATGAGAATGTCGGTGTCAGAGGAGTCCTGTCTTAAAGCATGTTTCCACGGGATGGAGAACTCCGTTCGCTCCGGGTTTGTCCACTGGACACCAGGATACCTGCTGCTGTCAACGTGGGCCCGCAGCCACGGGATGAGCAGTGGTTTGGAATGAGACATTTCTGCAAGAGCAAGAAAACAATGTCACATCAACAGAGCCGCTGCATTGGTTTGCTGTCATATACAATACGTCAGGGCTGAGCCTTTCCACTGAACAGCAGCGTGGTTCCCAGATCATCCAGACAAATCACCATCCAGCCTGCTCTGCACTGCGAGCAACAGCGGAGCAGAATCAGAGGAAAAGACTGCATAATTGTGGTGCAACAATTTTTCATCAATAAAAGCAGCTGAGCCAGGCTGAATGTTTAATCACCACAATTATTCATGTGTATTTACAGATGTGTATTAATTATCACAATTTCCAGGTCCATCTATGTTATTTTTGCGTATAGATGGCGCTATTTAGTCATCTAACAACCGGATTCGTGTAGGAAAAAGAGCCATCGACAAATATTAGCATTAGTAGCATAAGAAAAAGGGAGTAAACACAGTAAAAAGCAACTTGCATGTTTGAATTAACTGTTCATTAAAGTGTAGAATCTATTTCTAAAAGACCCCGATGCAAGCACAGTTTACTGAAATGAGGGAATCTTTCGTCACAGCCACTAAATTATGGGAGGATTAAAACTAAATCAATAACAATAAGGCATACACTGAGCATCACCAGCCTGACCTCTGCTGTGCTCCAGTGCAGCTGCAAAAATCTGCTTCTGTGAGCGATTTCTGACATGCAAAAAAGAGGAAGCAGGAGAAGATGAGGTCAGATATGTTCAGCCCTCAGGACCAAAATACTCCAGAGTGAGTTAGAAAAACAAAACTGCACAGTTTCACCTAAAAACACTGTTATTGTTACAGTAAAATGTGTTGAAGCATGAAAAGTAAAAGTACTCAGTATTTCATGTATAGCTGCGTTTAAAGTTGAAAAGGATATAAAGTCACATACAGTGGAAATACTTGGATGCCGTAGTACGTAAAGCGTATATAATATAGAGTATCGTTACTTTCTTCCCGTGTACAGATGCAGTATCGTTAAATATCCCTCTACCTGTGAGATCACATGTGACAGAGGAGCTGCACAAACAGCAGCTGGTTCTTGTTGTTGTTGTTGTTGTTAATAAATTCACAGCAGATCACAGCTGATGACTGAACTCACGTGAAATGAGTCAACAAAGATGACGGCTTCCACACGAGCGAGGGGTCCAGGGTCAACGAGGCCGAGGCGTGACGCGGTACGGCGGCTCCGGGTCGGTCGTGCGGCTGGCAGACAGACCGTCGCTCCGTCCGGGCTGCTCATTCCTTAAATACGGCGCAGAGAGCAGGGGCTTTCGGGCCGCCCGAGGTTTTCTCAGGAAACTCCCAGACGTCAGTTTCGTTTTCCAAAAGTGACGTCACACGAGTTTGATACCAGCCGGACCCGCTAGGTGGGGTCACGCACGCACACACGCGCGCGCGCGCACAAGCACACACGTTTATATTTCTGGACACTGGAGTGTTTAGAGTGGTGGAGGAAGTATTCAGATACTTTACTAAAGTACTAATAGCACACTGTAAAAAATAAAAATAAATAAATACAGTTACAAGTCTTGCATTGAAGAACTTGGGTGAAAGTGTGTGAGTGCAATCAAAATGTACAAAAGCATAAAAAGTATTCGTGCAGAAAAAGGGCTGTGTTACTGTTACAGCATTTTATATGATGAGATTAGATTCTGAACAATCAGTGTGAAAACACCTTTCAGCTGTCAAACGGCACATAAAAGGAGGAACAACACACGAAATGCATGTTTGTGTGAAGGGGGACTTTATTCTAACTTTGACCCCAAAAATCACATCTTAAGCCCCAAACAGCCTTTTGAATAACTGAGGACCATCCAAAATGTCTAAAAAGTCAAAATGTCCTCACAAAGATGGATGAAAAAGAGCACACACATACAGTAACCAGCCGTGGACCCACTGACAGGTGAAGTGAATGGCAAAGATCATGGTCTGATGGAACACCTCGGGTCCTGGGACTCTTGCCACCTTGATCCGCATCCACATGAATGGTCCCCGTTGCAGAGCTGCCTCGGGGGCACGAGGGGGATCTGGACAATATCAGTCAGGCGGTTTTAATGTTTCGGCTGCTCGGTGTTCACTGCTGGGAAATGAAACACCGTTTGTTCTTTGCAGATTTTATTTGTTTCTCAAATACAGGAGAGTTAATGTACAGAAGGACAAAGAATTTCATCAAGAACTGTACAATATTTACACGCTTTTTTTTCCTTTTTTATGGAAAATTAGATTGTTTTCAAAATAAGTCATAGTATGCACAAACATCAAAATGATAAAAATGAAATGACTATTTCCTCTTTAAATATTACTTATTTATACTCCTTCTTCCCACACGGGAAATGGATAGTTTACTTATTTTTCTTTGCACCTGCATGACTGATGATTGAACTGAAGCACAACAATGTTAAGTTTCAAATAAATTTTCCCATTCTTTTTTTCTTTTCTTCCTTTTGTTTTTTTTTCTTTTTTTTTGTTGTTGTTATTTTACACCCACTGCGTTCCACCCAAGGTTTCTGTTCTGTTGCGACGTCTGTTCTTTTGTATAGAGGGGGAAGACGGCTTGGATATGTGGGTTACGGTTGTATACTGAACCTGTGGGAAATAAAAAGGTATTTAAAATGTCAGGGCAGCAATCCAGCGCTCGTGAGAGTTTAAGTTAAAAACCTCATCATATAAATAATAAAAATGTGTTTATATATTATCACACAGCGGACTGGTGCTGCCCTTCACACGGCACAGGATGAGAGCGAGAGAGAGAGCGTTTATTATCACATTTCATGTTTCTAACCGTGGACGAGTCCATGTTCACGCTGCTCACGGCACACTCTACACGCAGTTTAAAAAGCATTCTCACCCTCTTCCACTCTTTTCAAAAGCCAACAGCGGATGTTAGTCTTCAAAAAATAATTTATGTAAAAACTAAGTGGTAATAGTATCTCTTTGAACTATTGTCTTTATGACACACAGTTAACAAGACGTCAGTGGCTCCTCCGTCGACTTGGCGTTGCGGCTCCTCGTCTTTGTCCTTCCGCCTCACGCTGCTCCCTTTTTTCACCGACGGTCGATTCCCTCTTTGACCCGCCGGTGACCCCTGAACCGGTGGGGTCCCCTCCTTCTCACAAAGTAAGACATTTCTTTAGTCATTGATCAACAACAAGAAAAAGAACAGAGGCCAGTGTCCAAGGTCACATGAACAGACCCCCTCGTGTTTGTCAGGGCCTTAAAAATTCATCCTCAGATCTTAGAGATTTGAAGAGGGTCTGGGGGCTGTACAGTAGGATCCTTCTCTTTCCATTTTTTGTATTTTTTTTTTTAAAAATCCTCCCGCTCTCTTTTCGCGGTCGCCTCAGGCTTTGGTGCTGAGCGTGAGCAGCTCGATGAAGGAGCTGAAGAGGGTGTCCAGCCAGCTCTGGTTGGCCATGCACTGCTGCACCACTTCCTCTTGGCCCGGGTCCTCAGCTGCCTGCTCAATGGTGTTGGTCTGGGAAAGCAGCACGGAAACACAGGCTATTGTGATGCATATAAATGCTATGAGCAGCTACATGCTAAAGCACTACACTTTCAAGCATGCTTGCAGTGACAGCTGGAGCTCCAAAATGAAAAGATCTTGTCAATAAACTTCCCGAACGTGACTCGAGCGTATACCAGATCTGGAAACGTGCTTGCTTACCTCTTTCTTGCACTGTAAGAAGGTGTGGTATTTATAGTGATGCAGGGAGTGGTAGAGACTGTAGATCCGATATGAATCGGCTGACAGTTTAAGGTCCTAAAGGGACAAAAAAGAAAAGAAATCCGATTAGGAATCGGTCGATCTTATCAACTTCAATGGAGAGGAAAAACAGCCACGGTGAGAATAACTCTCTCAGTTCTGTATAAGACAGAGTGAAAGTGGAGCAGGTTTGGAAACTTGCAGCAGGTGTTGGGGGGGAAGCTGGTACTGTTTTGTCCTCTCTGCTCCCGGCTTTTTACAGGCAATGCTTAATTTTGTTGTTGCTGTGGTTTCAGCGTCTCACCGAAACCAAGAAGAATCCCCTGATTACAGGCTGAAAATCTCTCACGATGGTCCACAGAGGTCCTGACAGTGCATGAATGTCACACAAGTCGAATAAAAGGAGAAAGGGGAGCGATGCTGTAAGGGTATTGCAGCTCCTTTAAAATACATTAAATTATCTATTAGGAGCCCACTGAGGTTCTAATCACACACACGCACCTACCTGTGGTTTAGGCAGGGTCTTTTTGACTCTGTTGAGGGTCTTGCGGTTGTAAGCATCCCCGCTTAGCCGCACCCTCACCACTCCTGAGTCCAGGGGGTCCACAATGATCTGAGGGTAAGCATGCAGGACCTCCTGACAGGAAAGAGGCAGAAAAAGGAAGATCTAGGTCATAAATCTGTCCGTTATTGTTTCAAATGATCATTTAGGGTGTGAAATGGTTTACAACGTCAAGCTAAGCGGCTAATCCTCAAGCCTGAGAAACTGGAAACCGCAATCGCTTGACATGTTTGCACGATAGATGACTGAAATGATAAATTAATTATTGTAAATCAACTTTGTTTTTCATGACTAGCCAATTAATCCACTGTTTGTTTCAGCGTGGAATCTATTATAATGACAGAGCTTATAAATGAGGCTAGTGTTGTTCTGATGGAGCACCATTTAGCATCAGATTTTACAGAATAAAAAAAACAGTTTCAATCTAAATGAAGGAAAAACAGCAATGCAAGATAAAAACTGAAATGTTGTTTCAGTCATGAAGGACAGAGAGAGAGAGAGAGAGGACAGATTACCTGGTGCTGAGAGCTCATGCTGACTCTCCTCAACAACCTCCTCTTCTGTTCGCTGAGGATGCTGTCAATCTTCCTCATCGGTGGGAGGTAAAGCTCATCTGGTGGCCAATCAAGGTGGAGGAAGTTTCATTAGTCATCATTCATGTAGCTGCCAATCATTTTAATACCAAGGGCAGATTCAAAGCAGCTCTGCTGGCTGCTGATCTGTCAGCATTCCCGGGGCTTCCCTTCAGCCTGTCACACCTTGTTTATTTGGATTTCCAAAACCATTAAAAGATTCATCTCGATACGCTACAGAATTCTCTAACAATTCCGCTGCGTCTTGTCAGTGGTGGTGATGTTTATTCAACCCGCCTGAACTGCACACCGCAACACCAACAAAATGCCTCAATGCAGACATTTAAGCTGCAGAAACATGCTGCCAGGCAGGCAGGTCTGGTTAGGTTAGAGACATCTTCTCACACAATACAGGGCTTCTACTTCGGTCTCCTACATGTCAGTTGATTTTTAAAGGAAGCTTAAATTGTCAACATGCTGAGGAGGCAGTGCGTGCTGCTTCTCACCGTCTGTGTCCTCCAGGGCCTGGATCATGTCGGGGTCCAGGGCCGTGCTGACCAGCATCTCCACGTAGCTCCTGAACATCTCCCTCATGGCACGGTTGTTCACGCCGCCTTTCACTGGCACTGAGTGGACGAAAACCGGAGTTTCAAACTGCACACAGCTTATCTTCTACCATGGTACGTGACATAAAGACCAACTGCTCTCTTATTATGGCCTCAAGTAAGAAAGGAAATTTCAATACAAGGATCAAAATGGCATCTCACTTTCATTCTCGCTAGCTGCCTCGTCCGATGAGTCGGAGTCAGACGATGAAGGTATTTCCTTCAGCCACTTCTTCCTCTTCTTGGGCGGTGGCTCTGCCTTCACTTTGGCTGGCTTGGACTTGGGTGGGCGCTCAGCCTTTTCCTTCTCCTTCCTCTCCACTGCTTTCTTCTCCTCCTTCGCTCTACCTCGTTCTGCTGCCGCCGCACGTTTCTCCGCTTTCTCCTGCTGCAGCTGCACTCGCTTCTCCGGCTCTCTGTCTTTCTCCTTCTCCTTAGCTTTGAGCACAGCAGCTGACGCCTCCTTCTTCTCCCGTGGTTCTTTTGTTGATGCGGTTGACGTTCTTGTTTTCTCCCTCTGTTCGCGCTGGACTGGTGGAGCCACTCTCTCCTCCTTCTCAGCTACTCTTGGTGGCACCTGGCTGGCAGGAGGGGAAGCCATTTTGGGGAGGGACTGGCGTCTGTGACACATTAAAAAAAATAGTTTTAGACATGCAACAACTTGAGTTTAATGTATAAATACTGCCAAAAATGTATAGGTGGGGTTCCGTCAACAAAGGCCCCTACACCTTCACCCACATCATAGTGGCTACATATTCCCGGCCCTATGACTCTAAACTTGGACTCCTGGCTCTCAACCGGGAGCTCTTCTCCCAGGCCTGGCCCTGGGGGGGGGGGGGGCAAGTATTCCCTCACGTGGGCAAGGTAACTCTATCCCGACTAAATCAAACAAGCCTCAGTTCAACAGGAATAAGACTTTCGATATGGTAAACACTGGTACCTGAGAGCAGGTGTGGCTCTGCGCCAAGGTCTCCGAGAGCAGACTCTGACATAGTCCTTCTTGTTGACGTTCTCCAGAAACTTGACATAGATTCGCTGGTATCGCCTCTTGGCATCTCCAAAGTAGCCAAGATACTGAGCCAGAAACAGGTTACAAAGAGTCAATTGTACAATCTCACAACTTTCAGTGCCATTACATTGACAGATAGTCTGTATACATCCATCACAGCATATACTAGAGTATTTTTATCAAATGCTACGATGCAGCAGTGAAAAGAATCCAAACCAATGTGACTGTCTGCAGGTGTTGTTAGATCACTCACATTGCTCGTGGCGCAGAACTGTCTCTGTCCATCTTTGATCTCCGGGCTGAACTTCTGCAGCAAGGCCTTCTGCACCCTCCAGATGGGTGGAGGCTCACGGCCCGTCTGCAGGGCCAGCTGTGCCCACACACACATGACACACAGGTAAGTCTCTGGAACTTGGCAGCTACTGAAGGATTCAAGTCTCAACTCATTTTACTCATTAAAAAAGGAGCACAAAGTGGCTGTCCCCAATGATTTTTCCTTGGATGTAATCATCTTAATCTCACTCTATTTTTAGCCTGCACCAACACCTACATATCAATGCAATGATTTAGTTAAAATAATTTATTCAGTTTGTTGCCTCATAACCTTTTTTTCTATTTTTGGCCAAACAAAGTGCTTTGTGATTATTCACCTACCAATAACACACACACACACACACACAGAGACACACTCTAACAAATACCTTAAGAGTTCGAATGTCTTCCACCCGCACCACAAACTCGTCCCTCTCTCTGAAGATGCCCTCCCCTCCACTCTCGCTCTCATCCTCCTCACTCTCTCCAGCAATGGCAGCATCTTCTTGCTTCTGGGCAAGATGCAGGGAGGTGATCTTAGGAGGTGGGGGCTCTTCAGGAGAGGCGGGGGACTCTGGAGATGGCATGGGAGACTCTTTCTGCGGTGAAGGTGGGGGAGGAGGGGAAGTCGGAGGGGGAGTGGCCGGCTGAGGGAGAGTGGCGGGTGGTGGAGGTGGTGGAGAGGGGGATGTGGGAGCGACAGGGCTCGGGGGCTGGGAATTCTCCTGTTGTTCTTCTGGCGGAGGTAGGGGTGAGGGGAGCGAGAGGGGAGGGAGGGGGGAGTGAGAAGGAGAGGAGGATGAGGCGGGAGATGGTGGGACAGAGGGGGGTTCAGGAGTTGCTGGTGCTGGAGGAATCTCAGGGAGGGGCGCTGGAAGGAAAGAGGGGCACGATTAAAGTTACAGTAAATTTTCCATATTAATTTACCACAATGGCAAAACAGCCACAAGAATTTAATCAAATATTTAAAGATCACCTCCACACATCTTAAGTCGTACATAACAATTCCACAAGATATGAATACGCAAATATCTTTCATTTTACAAGTGCTGCTTCACAAGATGTCTCCAATTCACTGTTAAGTCCTTGTAGTGCCGGGCGGTATACCGATTCACACCAAATACCGATGCATATTTTTGTTATGAGTTTTAATATACCGCCATACCGGTGTATTTCATTACCCAACGTTCGGAACGCTGCGCCGCGCGACACTGTTTCAGATGGGACGCTTTTCAATGTTGCACTTCTAAACACGCATTGTGCCAGGCATGGTAAGGGTATACTGTAGTGCTGCATTATGGTGAAGATGGATGGGATACACATTGAAAAGTTCCGAAACCGAAGCTGCAGAACTAACAGAACATGACGATACAGAAGAACTTGTGCCAAAAAGAGGAGCTGTGTCTGTTGTTTGGAGGCTTTTTGGTTTCAAAAAATCCGACGTCGACCAAACAAACATTTCAAGCAAATGTTGTCGGGCAAAAATTGTCGCCGGAGGCGGCAACACCCGCAATTTGCTCCACCACCTTAGCGGCAAGCATGTCTCACTAAACATAATTAATACAGCAAGAAATTATATGCGCATGTAACAAAAAAGTAAAAAGGAACTTATGTCCACTTTAGAGCGTCTGCTCATTTCACCACCTCACGCAAACCACACAAGCTTGACATCATATGAAAGCAGAGTCCGCTGCGCTGAT
Source organism: Chaetodon auriga (assembly GCF_051107435.1). Lineage (NCBI taxonomy): Eukaryota > Metazoa > Chordata > Actinopteri > Chaetodontiformes > Chaetodontidae > Chaetodon > Chaetodon auriga. The sequence goes on from NC_135093.1 coordinate 11,300,294, forward strand.
TACGAAGATGTCTGCCTCCTCACTGTGCGACGGAAGCTCGGCGAGCTAGCAGCCAAGGAGATAAAGCATGTCTTACCTTTGCTGTTTTGTGGTCAAAAGTTATATTCCAGCTCGAAAAAACGCTGCTAATGTCTGTTCATATGACTCTGTGTTAGTTTGAGATCAATCACGAAGGTCCTGGTTGTTTACATAAGGAGGAGGGGGTTTCTAGAGTGGGGGGAGTACATCTTCATGCGATATACTATCTCTGGGATTACTTCCTTCTGGATCGTCATTGGTGTTACTATGGTGAATTTGGGGGCTGCCCCTCGATTCTCTTGACTCTGACTGGTTGACAGAGGTGTCGATCATCAAAATTGACCAATTGGTTGGTGAGACATGGGCCGGTGTAAGTGCGCTGTTACTTTCACCGCTCCGTCTCATTTACACATGAATTAGCAGAGCGCTCACAGACTCTGTTGACCAGCCCGAGGTGTTATTTTACTGTTTTATTTGCATTTCTTCCTTTTATGAGAGAAAAGAACAATAGCAATCAGAGAAAAAGGCTGAAAAGGTGTTTTCAACAAAGGAGTTTCTCCGTAAGCTTGAACGAGATAAGGGTACTCTGCCCAGATGCGCCAAATGAGCGACTGGACATGCCTGTGTTAAAACATCTGTAAAACTGCTCAGGTTCATTTTGTTAGCACGTATTTTTGCACAGCTACTCATCAGATATCAATTTATTAATTCCTAGATAAATTTGGCTACTATCCCATGATTTAAAGGTGGTTTTCTCTCTCTCTCTCTCTCTCTCTCTCTATATATATATATATATATATATATATATATATTTAGCGGAGATAATAATGTTAATTTTCTAATGCCTTCCAAATGAAAGAAAAAAAATACCCTCATATACCATGAAACCTATACCATGATATACATTTATGGTCATACCGCCCAGCACTAAGTCCTTGTTTGTGTTGTTTGTACACTGGCTTCAGGTTGCCACACCACACTTGTATATGCAGAACATTGGACCAGGACTGGCTTCCAAACTAGTTGTGGTGTCACAAATCATGGCCACCTCTTAAAATCAGATTTTCAATGAGCACAGAGAAAATGTACACTTTCAGCGGATGAATGCAAAAACAGCCTCCTAGTGTCAAACTCTGCACATACATCATCTACACAGTGAAGCTCAGACATTCAACTGGAGGAAGAAGAAAAACACATTTTCGACTGGAGGGGGGATTTTAGTAACAAATGCATAATGGGACATTTTACTAGACTAGAAATAAAGCAATAGCTCAGCCTGACAGGAAAATATTAATTTTCTTAAGCCGAGCTGCACAAAAATCAATGTGCCAATGGGACATGAGATGAATAAAAAGCTAACTCCCAGCCTTACCGTCAAGATTAGGGGCACCCAGGGTTTCCAGCTGGGGTTCTCTCTCCTCTATGATATCACTCTCTTCATCCCCTCCTGTGCTCCTCTCCTCCTCATTCTCCTCTTCCTCCTCCTCTTTGCTCTCATCCATGTCTCCATCTTCTGGCTGGAGAACATCAGGTTCACTGGATGGGGGCAGGGCATGAGGGGTATGCATGGTGGGCTGTGGGCTAAGCGTGGGGGGCTGCAGTGTGGGAGTAAGTGGGGACTGAGCAGGCTGAGGCTGCGGCTGGGGAGGTGGAGGAGACAGGGGAGGCTGGATGTTTGAGGTTAGCTGAGGAGTGTCATACAGAGCAGAAATGGCTGAGGAGATGCTCTTCTGGAGGTCCTGGTTCTTTCCGACGGAGTCTTCCTCATCAGAGGAGAACGACGGCAAGGTCTCCAGGTTCCTCTTCAGCTCATCTTCCAAGCGCTTGGGGCTGGAGCAGTTCCCCAGAGCCAGACCCCCATTTCCTTCACTGTCCCCAAATGGAGGTGGCGGTGGTGGAGGAGGCGGTGCGGGAGACAGAGGGCGCAGACCACCCGACTTGCAGGGCGAGTTTTCACCATTGTCAGGTTCCATTCCTGGAGAGATGTCCAAGCCTGGAGGTCTTTTCCCTGTCTTGAGGAAGTCCAAGAACGAAGCCACAAAGCCGGCCTTGGATTCAGAGTCCTTCTCATCGCCCTACAAGTCACACAAAAGAAATTTCACTCAATCAAAATCCACCACTGAAGTACTGAACTCCACTACTATCAAGAAAATCAGCTTGAATCAAATCATTTTTAATTCATCTTAATGTTTCTTTTCAGCATTCTTTGCTTGACAAGGATTTAATCCTGTAGCTCTTACCCTGTCCTCCAGCCCCTCCTCATCAACTCCTTCACTCATCATCTGGCTTTTCTGCTTGTTCTTGTCCTGACTTCGGGTGCTGTCAGTGCTGCAGGGCGGTCCAGGACTTAAACCAAGTGAGGGAGCGGAGCCCACTGAGCCATCCGACAAAGCAGGATCCGTGCCAGACAAAGAGTCCGTCCTCAGCAAGGCATCGGAGGAGGACATGGTACCAATCGGTAACTTGATCTGAAACGAAAGAAACAAAACAGTACGATTTAAAGTGATTTTGTCTGAATGTATACACAAGCAGATCCTCACTAATTTAAAGACAGTAAACTACTTGTTTTTTTCTGCTTTTACAAAGACTACACCACCACATTTAACTTCAACAACCAGTGTTTGTTTTTACATTTATAAGTAACACATCAGTACTTAAATGACAGCTTGTTTAAAAATTAGATTGAAAGCCACTGACCTTCAGAGGTGGAATAGGCTCGTGCAGCTGCTGTTGAGGCTGGTGATGGAGCTGCTGTGGCTGCTGCTGATGGAGGTGATGGTGGTGCATCTGATCCTGCTCCTTCCCACTCATTTCCATGTACATATCCTCTCTCCTTCCTCCTCTACCTCGGCTTCCACGGCCCCTGCCCCTACCCCTTCCCTCCACACTGAATCCCCCTCCTACTGTTGTTCCACCCATCTCCCCCATCATCCCTCGTGGAGTGTAAGGCTCAGGCATTGGGCGGATGCGAGGCCTGCCTCTTGGCCTTGGTGGACCCTCTCTCTTGGGTCTAGTGGGCTTTCGGCCCCTCTTCTTGGGTCCATCCTGAGGCAGAAGAGAGTGTGAACCCATAGAGGAATAGCCAGAGGAGTGGTAGAAGTCAATGTCACCCATTAAAGGACTGAGAGATCCACTTCCTCCTCCTCCCTTTCTGCAGCTGGACACCAGGTCTGGCAGTAGGTCTGGGAGCCTGCGGCTATTTAACCGGATGTCAGCTGGCTGGTCGGCTTTATCCTCATCATCTTCAAACTCATATTCTTGAGCATAACTTTTCTTAGGCAGTGTGTTGGGGTCTCGGCGCTCCTTTAACAGGTGGAAAGAGCTGGACTTGAGGAGCTTCTTGGGACGAGATGAGCAGAAAATGGGAGACTGGAGGCCTCCAGAACCAGGTCCTGCACTAGCGCCTCCAGGCCCAGAGGACAGTTTAGCTCCAGAGTTGTTAGGACCAGCAGCATTGGAGCCCATCCCCATAGCTGGGGCCTGGGACTGTATCAATCCTAGCTGTTCAGTGTTGACAGTGGAAGGAAGCTCATGGGTTTTAAGGGAGTCTAAATCCAGAGTCATGGTGTTGTTGCTTGGTTCTTCCAAGCCATGACAGTATGGTTCATAACCCTGATCTCCACCGTGGTGACCCATTATGTCATAGCTGGCTCCACTACTCCCCCCTGCTCCACCTGCACTCTGTCCAGCTTTCATGGAATCCATTCCCTCTTGCCCAGTGTGGCTTTCGTTCATCTCCTCCTGCCCTGGTCCTGCACCTCCAACACAGCTCGACTTGTAGTCCTCTGCACAAAACATATCTTCCATTCCTGGAAAAAAGGAGCGGTCCTCATCCTGAAGCAGGGAGTCTGGGAAGCAGATGGACGTCAGGGGTACAAAGCGGTTACTTTGTTGATTCTGGTCTGCTTTCTCCACTGGGCTGACTGTGTCAAACTGGTGCTGCTCTGAGCGCTGCTGGTCCAGCTGGCCCTGCTGAGGGGTGAGCTGGGATGAGAGTGGCTGCTGTGGGTCAGGCTGAGGCTGGGAGTGAGCTGAGGCAGATGGTGGGGGTATATGGTGAGGGTGAGGTTGGGAGTGAGGGTGGTGAGAGTGGGTTTGTTGGTGCTGAGAGCTGGGGTGCTGCTGTTGTTGCTGCTGCTGCGAGTGGTGCTGTGAAAGATGGTGCATGTGAGATGGCGTGGACAAGCCAATATCGGGCTCAGAGAGGAAAGAGTGGAGTTCAGAGGCAGAGTGTTGCTGTGAGTGGTGGTGGGATGGATGTTGCCTCTGTTGCTGCTCCTGCTGTCTGTGGCGCTCACTGCTACCTCCACTCCTTCCGCCGCTGCCTGCTCCACCGCGTCTGTCCTCTGCAACAGCTACGTCTGTGCTGGAAGTCTGAGAAAGGGAGCGCTCCAGCATGTCCAAGGAAGACACCACTGAGCTTTGTTTAACCTGGCTCTGCTCGTGCTGATGTGGAGGGGGGCCATGGTTGTAGTGAGCCGCGGCCACCTCCATAGCCTGGGACTGGAGTTGAAGCTGGAGCTGGGTGGTTTGGGACTGAGGCTGAGCCTGATGTTTACTTGAGCCAAGTGTCCCACCAGCACTTTCCATTACAGCTTGTTGTTGACTAATAGAGTGCTGCTGTTGGGGGTGAGAGTCCATTTTATGGTGCTGTTGATGTTGTGTATGAGAATCAATTTTGTGGTGCCGCTGATGCTGATGGGAGTCCATCTTCTGGTGCTGTTGATGTTGAGGGTGGGAGTCCATTTTCGGGTGCTGCTGATGTGGTTGGTGGGAGTCCATTTTGTGATGCTGTTGGTGTTGCCGATGAGAGTCCATCTTGTGGTGCTGCTGATGAGGCTCCAGTTTGTTGCGGGTGGTGTGAGACAGGACTGACTGCAGCAGGTGCGGTGGCTGACGAGACTGATCAGTGGGAGAGTCCATGAGGGAGGCAGCAGCTTGAGACTGGGAATGCTGTTGCTGGACTTCTGGTGTTTTCCGAGGATAAGGGATTTCAGCACGCTCCTGTGGCTTCTTTTGGAGCTCCATTTGGGTGTGGGACGGTATCTGTGTATGCGAGGACACGTGCTGACTATGTGAGGAGTGTTGAGGAGCAAGGGAGTGTTGGGTGTATGGATCACCCCGGCCATAGTGGACTACCGAGCCTAGGTTGTCATGGTGATGGAGGTGGGAGTGCACTTGTTCAGCACTGCCTCTCCCTCCGCTGCTCCTGCTGCTTCCAACAGACCTCTCGTTTCTTTGCTGCTGTTGCTGTTGATGATGGTGTTGTTGATGTTGTTGCTGTTGTTTCTTTAGTGACATCTCCAGCTGGTTCTCCAACCCTGAGATGGACCCTGCAGACCCTGCATTACCTACTCCAGCAGCAGATGTGGCACTGTGAGTACGTATGACACTCTGGGGATGGTATCTTTCCTCAGAGGTCTTACCCATGTCATAGCTCAGGCCTTTGCCGGAGTCAGTGGTTGGGGGCACTGACTGGGGCTGAGGCTGTGTTTGCGACGTCTGTTGGGGTTGTTGTTGTGGGTGGTGATGAGCAGCCTGAGGAGCAGGACTTGCCTGGGCTTGCAGCAGGTGCTGGATCAAAAACTCGTCGTCGTCATCTACTTCCTCTTGAGATCTCTGGGTGCCCACTCCTAGCATGGAAGTGTCGGCCTTTGTTTTGGTGGAGGTGGAATGATAGGACTGAGGTTGGGAGCTCGGGCCTCTGGTATCGGGGTAACCCTGTGGGGAGGCTAGGAAGGTGGGGGAGAGAACTGAGGAAATATATTTATTAGAACCTGCACCCCCTGGAGATTGTGTGGGGCAGGAGGGCACTGGGGAATGCAACCCTGGACGGATGATGCCTGAGTTGCCTGATGGAGAGGGGCTAGAGTCTGGAATATGATAAGACCCTCCACCACTACCGCCCCCACCTCTCTCACTGGTCATACTATTTCCCGCTCCTCCTCCTGACCCAGAGTTCCCACTTCCTGTGCCACTACTGCTTCCTCCCCCAGATGCTCCACTACCTGATGAACCACTTGACCTTAAAAGGGCAGGGGAGTGACCTGGGGCTCCGTAGCCTAGTGACGGGCTTCCAGCTCCTCCCAGAGAGGATGGAAGTGATCCATAAGCAGAGTCAGCTCCATATATATCAGTGGAGTATGACTGGCTTCGCCCCCCTAAACTCCCATAGCCTTTCCCACCCGTACCTGAGCTCAGGTCTTGGGCTTGTGGTGAACTGAAGCCTCCATAGGACTGAGCCAGGTGGGAAGTAGGTGGCTGATTAGGGGAATATGACTGTGTCTGTTGTTGGGGTGGGGTCTGGCCAGTAAGAGCAGAAGTGGGGGTCTTCACTGGGGGCACAGGAGAACCATAGCCTGAGAGGCAGGATTTGGGGAGAGACTGGGGGGCTGAGGTGGAGGTGGCAGGCGGCTGCTGCTGCTGAGGGGCTGGGGGAGGAGGAGCTGGCTGAGGGGGTGGCTGTTGCCTGGAAGGGGCTGCACTGGAGCTGGAGGTGGGGATTGAGTTGGAGGGATGAGCCCCAGAGGTGGCAGAAGAAGATGAGGAGGAAGAGGAGGTAGAGGACGCAGAGGGGGGTGTGTGAGGAGTTCTTGAAGATGACGCTGAACTGGCAGAAGAATAGCCACTGCTGGAACTGCTTTTGGTACCTTTCCCAGCTGAGGAAGAAGATGAGGAGGAGGAGGAGGAGGAATAGGGAGGCTGGATGATTGGCCGATACTGTTCAGTGCGAGAGGTGGGCTTGTGATCAGATGAGGGGCTCTGGTCACCCAAGGGACTGCAAGAAAGACCAGCATGCCTGTGGTGTGTGGCAATCTGCTGGTACCCCGCCCCTCCACAGCTGAGGTAGTGCTGAAGGGAGTGGGCAGCAGAAGATGAGAGCTGTGACTGAGCTGGCGTTGGCCGCTGGTAGTGCTTGATTACGCTGTCCTGCCGGGGCACAGCCCGTTCCTGAGCCGAATTAGACTGGGACTGGGACTGAGGTTGGGGTTGGGCTGAGGAAAAGACTGATGCATTGTACAGCTGGGACGACTGGTCTTGGAGCTGTGATGACAGCAGGTTGAACTGATGTGACTGCAGGTGCCTGGCAGAGGACGCCTGGGCTGATGTGGCACTCGTGGGATCCTGGCTGCCCCTATAGGCAGCTGCAGCAGCGCCCTGCGAGGACAGGAGTCTATCAAAACCCAGGCTAGACTGGGAAGGGGCCTTGATGTGTAGTAGGGGGTCATGTGGAGAGAGCAGGCCATTGGATGTGGGACTAAACGTCGGCGTGTCCTGGAGGGAAAGGGAGGCGGCAGGGAAAGAGCGGCTGGAGAAGGATGCTGGATGCTGATAGGCTGAGAGGGCTGAGGAGGAAGGGAAGGAGCCAGAGCCAGGAAGGGCTCCAGAGATGAAGAGTTCAGGAGGAGCAGGTGTGTGCATCGCTGTTAGGAAAAAGGAAGACATATTGCAAAATTACTCAGAATTCATCAAGTTCTCATTTAAATTATGAAATAATAAAAGCAAAAACACTATTTATAAAGTATTCATGAGTAAGAAAATGGACAAGTGCAATAAAATGTGTACATTTTATATGAAAGCACTTATATAGCAACATCGTCAGAATAATAATGCAGCCAAACATTGTGAGGTTCTTTAAATGTCATATTGACTGTGGGGCCTGTTTGAATGTCAACACATGAGGGAAGATCTAACACAGCCCCACCTGTCTGCCAGGATGGTGTGCGAAACTGGGAGAGAAGGGAGGAAGCGGAGGGTGGAGGCTGGGGACCCCGGGACTCCAGGGCTGAGATCAGATTCATGACGGATGCGTCGGGGGCAGAGGGGCTGGCATGGTGCAGACCAGTGTCAAAGAGCCCCGACAGACCTTTTGGGAGGAAAGACAAAGCGATGAAAAGACTGCAAATACTAACAGCCACTCGCAGAGATGTTGATGAAATCTTCGTGCATAATCAGAATAAACAATATACAGGATTTTAGAATCTAGTTTAATCTCTAAAAATAGAGTTTATTTAGCGAGGCTTCAGTCCCACATACCGATTCCAATCAGTACGTCAGTAGTCTTAAGTGCAACTATAAGTAAATCAACCCCTGTTGCTGAAAAGCCCTTGAGATATCAGCAAACTGTATGAGAATGAATGCTTTGACTACAGGCCTTTCCTGAAATCAGGCTTTCACATCTCGGGCTTCAGCTCAATTGAGCTATAATGTGCACATTTTTCAATGACAATAATCTATCAGGGCTTGCAAGGAGAGACACAATAATTCATTGCCAGGGCCCCTTATGGTGGTGACATGGAAGGTATGACATTTATCTCACCCAAACTCCGTCCAGCTGCTCCCCAAGCCCCGCCTTGGCCAGAGCTCCCTGGGTGGTGATTGGTGGCATAGCCCTGCAGAGGGTGTGGGGTGGCGTAGGCTTGTCGGTGAAGGAGCTCAGACTCAGGGTGGGATGATCTGGAACTCCCATATACAAGACTACAGAGGAAGGGGAGTGGGGGATTGTGAAGTGTCATTAATTTCAGAGTACATTTACATAAAATTAATCTGTTCCCAAAATGTGACCCTTGAGAAAAGACTGTCTAGGCTTGGGGTCATTTTCACAATACACCAAGAAGGACATGCAAGTAAATTGCTTTTCAATTAAAAATCAACACATCAGGCTGTTCATTTGTTTGGTGTCCACATGTAACTTCTCAACAGTGAGACCCAAAACCCCTGAGGAATCTGATTTATATGTTCAGCTGAAATCTTTCCGATCAATATCGAAATGATCCATGGCTGAATTAAAAACTTGGGCACTATAAACAAAGTGTATTACAGTGGATGCAAATCTGTCAAACCAGCACTATAAGTGGCATGCAAAAATTATGGGATATTTAATTTGCAATTATTATAACAAACCCACGAGACCCAACCACAATATAATTTAGAAATGCACAGACTCAGTAAGCATCTTATTGAGCACTGAGGACTTGCCAGTTGCAGAACTTTGCGTTACCACAGGCAGATGAAATGCGTGGCTGGCTGGCTGGCCGGCCAGATAACATGCTAGCATTTCTGCTGTTGGTAGCACCGCCTAGCAGCAATGCACAGCAGCTAAGGTAGAAATGCAGACACTAGGCCCAAACTGGAAGGCCAGTCATTTACGTGTAAATAAGCCATCAGCATCGAATGTGCAGACTTAAGCCAAGTGATAAAAATACAGTTTCCTCCGTTTATGCATAAGACAAACGACTCATTTGTCTGCGGCCATTGATTATGTTAATGTAGCTAACAGCTGGATCGTGCAAGTCGACGCAAATGCATGCTAAGCTGCATGCAAACACCAGCAACTGGACAGATTTGTTTAGCCAAATATCACTTCCCATATGTGCATAGTGGTTGTCGAGTGTGATCAGGTAGCCAACTCTGGGTCAAAATATCTCAAATAATGTGCAGCTCGGTGAGAGGCAACAGTGGTTGCGTGCACAGGCCTCAACTGACTTCCATGCAACAGAGCGCTAGCTCTCAGGCTAACTAAAGCTAAAAGGCAGAGCTATCCTGCACAGTGCAGGCGATTTTCATCATCTTGTAAATTAACCCAGGGCTTTTTGATTTTAGGGAAACCGTAAACTGCAAGTCTGATGCAGTGAAAATTACATATTCCACAATTTAATTATGCAAATGAACATAAACCATCCAAAACCCAACACCGATTATCTAGATCACGCTTGGGCGAAATGCATTAGAAATCTCAGTTGTAGGAGCATGGCACCATCCCCACCTCAACATCTTTATTTCCTATTTTCCTTAACATGTAGCCATTTATAGAGTGTTTCATTGAACGTGTCTTCCCGGTTAGTATGTATCAGTTCATCTTGTTGATGTCTGTCAGGGGGGCTGCTGTGAGGGGGTTTGCTGCGTCTGCACTCTTCGCAGTTCCTATCAATCCAGTGAATTTATCTATCAGGGTCTGTGTCCAGGCCTGCACACAGGGAACAATAATTCCTATGGATGCTCCAGACATACCCCCACCTCCAACCCGCTAGGTCCACCTAAAACCTACGTCTGTCAATCACACGATTCATATCCCCAACCTTTCCTTTCTCCACCCCGCCCACCCCCACGACACGCACACTGCTCCATTCCTGTTTATAATATTATTACTATGCAACTGTTTGGATGACAATGCACTCCACATAATGGCAAGGCATGGCACTATATATGAACCCAATGGCGACAATTTGTTTACATGGGCCACACCGTGCCCTGCAAAGTACCAGTGATGCATGCACATTGTCTGAATCCAATGCATACCTTGCTTTTGCCGATCTCTCGTAACTCCATCCTGCTCCTGCGCCCAAATCGCCGAATCCTGTTCCCGGGTAATTTCTATCCATTTATGTGTTGTACAATGTGTGCGATGAGGACGAAAGCAACGAGCACGTCGCAGAGCAGATCACGGAAAAAAAATCCAGTCTTTCCCGTTCTCGGTTTCAGGCTATTTTCCCCGGTTTCATAAGCAAGTCCTCAGGAGTGGAAAACAGCATATTGAAAGAGAAATGGAGGGGAGGAGGAGAAAGCTGGATGAAAAAAGAGGGGGGTCTACGGGGTTATAATCCAACCACCTCCAAAAAAAGCCAGCCTTTCTCCTTTTCCTACGCCTTTCACATTTATCATTTCCACGAATGCAAATGCAGTCCAAAATCAGTCTCGGTCATGATGAAGATGCCGCGGATTCGGCCGGTGATGGGCGAATTGCTGATAAACATTTGATTTGAATGCGTCCTTTTTCACCGTATCTCCTCCCCTTTCTTTAGGCTAGTCTTTGCTACGATGCTAGCACCAGAAAAAGATTGCAATCGACGGGCCACGTTGGTACCAATCATTCCCCACAGACGAGTACAGAAATCCCCAATTTCAAAATCTCTCTTTTTTTTCTTTGCATGCAAATCGTTCCCACCCCCCTCCGGAGCAGAGCTGAGGGCTAGCAGCAGATGCTAGCTGTCAGTAACGACGCATCAAAATAAAACACGCTCGCTTTTATTTCCCCAAATGCTCGCTGCCCATATTTCTTCTCTCTTCAGCCTTTCAAGTAAAGCGACGAGTTCGTCAGCGCCGGTGAAAATAAAGGCAGAGTACGAAAAACATACACACCGAACGAGGAAGTGTAAAGAAAGCAGGCCGCGTTTTAATATTTTTTACTCATTTTCCTCCGGAGACGCCATTTTTGAAGGCGGCTGGCCGCTGTCCGTCCTCCCTCTCCCCCCTCTCTGTCTCACCGTCGAGTCTCTCAGTGTCTGCGGTGACCTCCATTCACCGGCCCACAGTCTCCCAAGCAGCCCCGCGTGTTTTTCCACATTTTCATAGTATTGATAGGCTGATTATTAATTTAGACTGCATTTTTCGCCATCATAACCAGTCATCTATGTGAACTGAACGCTGCGATTGGCTGAGACGCATTCGAGTGCAAAAGTATTTCCAGTAATAACCAGTTTTTTATGGGCCTGTAGCAGCCACTGTGCAAATTCGCATCCCAAATTGTGCAGCCTGTGTGACAGGATCATTTCCTGCAATCGCATGCTTAACTGTCTAAAAAGGCTGCAGGCTGCATATAATCAGCATGTCAATAGTGGGTATTTTCTCCCTTTAAATATGCCAAAATTACTTTGCCTTTTTCCCCCCACCCTTTTGCTAATTTTAGTATTTGGGGAACCTGACTGCCAAATCCCATGTGCACTTGATTTGTTCACCAGCAGATGGCACACTGGATTTCATTGTGATTATAAAGGTGGAGGAATTGCCGATTACATTCAGACACACATTAGTCTCTGCACGTGCTCATAGTTGGTGTTAGACCAGTGTTTTTTGACACATTGTAATTGGCCTGACCATCACATTAAAATGTCACTATAGCGAATTCCACTCATGAAGCAGGATAAGGTGTTAGAAAAGTAGTAAGGGCATCTAGTTAATACTGCCGATTGTAAATGTGATCCCTTTTGTTTACAGGTGATACTGATGCACACACCGGACCGATCTGTCGATAAATTCATCATTGTGTGTATATGAGTGTTTGTTGCCCTCTAGTGGTGAATTCAAATACTGTACAATACTATAAATACTTGGCAGTGACTCCAACATTTTATAGTACTTTTGGGGGCACTATGTCACAGATACAAAACATGGGAAACAAAGTATCTTCTATATTTTTTTCTACAATATCCATAACCTCAATATCCACATGTATAGAAAAACACAAGGCATCTGTGGTTCTTCAGTAAAAATCTACATGCATATAAATGAGCTTTTGTAGATGTGCGCTGAAAAACCTTTGACTCTGGGACAAAGAGTTACATAATGTTTAGTAAACCTCAAAATTCACAAAAAAGTATGTTTCTCCAATGTTTCCCATGCAGATGAATGTAAAAACACAGTGAGGACAGGATGAGTCTGATGTTCCAAATAAGAAACAAATGTGTGTTCCTGTATGGATTAACCTCACTAATGCTACCCACATCTGCTTTTATTTCTGTCTTTAAAAGCCTCAAAACTCAGGATTATTTTCACAGTATTAGTTGCGTCATTTTTAACAGCATGCTAAATCAGTATTTTATCAGTTGCTACAACACTGAGCTCAACCTCTTAAGCCAACAGTGTAAAAAAAAAAAAAAAAGTCAGGCTCCCCAAACTCTTTTCAGGAAAAGGTCCTCCCCTGTAGTGAGTATTTAAGATGCATTATGAGGCCTTTGTAATGTATAATGCTTGAGTCAAAAGGTCACTCATCTGCATATTCATTAGAAAGACTGTAAAACAAAGGACGGGCTTGAAAGAATGTAAGAATACCTATGTGGGCTGGTGTACATGAATGGGAAAGAAAATCAGAGACAGGTAAGATAAATAACTGAATAGTAAGAGGAGAGATTAAAGTAAGAATTTCATCTCAAACTTTTGAGTAATCTCTTGCATACGATTAATTTCCATCAGATTTCCTTTTCCGAGCTTATCATACTCGGTCAGTGTCATGCCTCCTCCCTCCCTCCCTCCCTCCCTCCTCCTCTCCCTCCCTCCCCTGACCGTCTTTCCCTCCATCTCTGTAACTAATCTTTAACCACACTTGACTACAGCTCGTGCAGCAGCGCACCTCCACATACTCCAGCTCTCTTCTGTCAAAATGCCAGACTTTAACGAAGCTGTGCCAGCACCATGCCAGGTTATCAAAGAGGATGTTGCCAAATGGTGAGTCCTGACAAGAGTGACATGTAATTTGGTGTTTATACAGTTAAACACACATTTAAAATTCTAAAAATGAAGCATTGCATTTTCTCCAGCCCGTGTGACAGCCTTTGGTGTGCCTGTGCAGAGTGTCTTTGTGTAACTTTGTGCCCTCAAGGAAGATTCATTAACTGTGTTTGGGTTCCAATGAAATATTGGTCACTTTACATTACATCCTTATGGCCATCCTCAGTCATCACTTATCAAGTTCTATGCATGACATCCAGTGTAATCACATTAACTTGTAAGAGCGCCTGTGGAGTGATCATTAAGTCTAATTGGAGTTAATGTTGAGTACTTGTTCACAACTGTCAGTACATCCCCTCTACATCATACGACATGACATTTACAGATGGTTCTTACAGTACCATCCATGTCTTGAGAAGCATAAATAGACCTGAGGTTTAAAATAGGCTTTCACATGTATGACCTACAGCAGAGGACCGGGACATTCCATGTTGATGGTTCGTGTTACATGCAAGAAGCGGCAGACATTTGGTTCGTGTCCACGTGCAGCAGTGATTAGTGTTAGTGGAGCTGCTGCAAAGATTAGACACTCTTGTTCTCATACATCATCAAATGCAGATAAGAGCAGCTGTGGGGTTTGAGTTGCAGTACTTTATTATCAGGCCATACTCTGATAATCCCGTTGATGCACATGTAGACTCAGTTTAGAGACGTTCCTTATGTCCTCCACACAGTTTCAGGTGACATAACTTCTACTGTGTACATCATGTGACACATTTCGAACTGAAACCCTGATATATGACAAACATAATAACCCAGCTACATGTGCACAGTGTTATGTGTGTTTTTGTAAATCCGGCTTTGTGTTTCAGTGTCAGAGAAAAGGGAGCGGAGGACTGTAAAGATCTCATGGATGCCTTCCAGGCCTGTATCAAAACCCTGTCTGAGGGATCATGATACATGAGGAAATACATTTCAATTAAATGTAAGTTCACATGCCTTCAGTGAGTTCATTAGGAGCTGGACACTGAAGCTTGTGGAGATTAGTTTCACCCAGAATTAGACTAAAATTAAGAGGAAAAATGCAAAATAAACAAGTATTGTATGCCTCAGGAAAATCAGGCCAGAATAAAAAACTGAAACAAACAAGCAAACGAACAAAAAATAATCAGGAAATTGGATATTGAAGTGACCAATGGATAGTGTGAAATGCCAATTTAAAAAATAGAAGTAAACTGCTCCATTCATAATATATATGTTGCTGACTTTATGAAGCCCGACGTGGTTCTCTTCTATCGACACCACAGAGTGTGTGAATTGTATTGCACTGTTTGAATCTGTGATATGATTCCTATGATATATTTCCAACTTTGATTTTTTTCTTTGTGATCACAGCTTCACTTTATCAAAATCCTGCACTTTCCCAGCATCCCCTTCTTTACTTATTGCATTGGACCAGACCATCTGAAAAACTGAAGAGGGGGGGGTGATGAAACTGAACTTCTGACACTGTATACTTCTGTCAATGTGATTTTTTTTTTTTTCATATGTTATAACTCCATTACTGAAAGTACTATGATGCTGGTTATCTCTGTACTGTAAAATATTTATGCACAAAATACAAAATACAATAAATATAAAGCTTTACAACACACAGTATGTTGTTTTTCCTTTGGTAATAACAGATCTTATATCAGCCATTTTTGTGATGTTCTTCAATTGTCAGATGCGCTGGCTGTTGGGACCTCGTCACTGGCCAAGCACAGAGTAGTTACTCTTAATGGAATTAAGAAGGGCTTGTTAATCTCTGCCTAATCCTCACATTAGTACCTGCACTGAGCGGTCTAATGTCACTTTTCCAGTCTGAGCTCTGGCAATGACTGTGAGGACTGTGGGAATGCACAGAGGTTAGACTGGAGAAGGGATGTGGAAGAGAAGTTTTTCCGGAATTCCTTGTTCTCAATAGAGACAGTGGACAATGTAGATCCTGGTGCTGTCAGCTGAAGGAGAGGTTCAGGATCAGCCTCTGGAAAGACAGTATGCACACCAAGGAGCATAGTTAGCTGTCACATATACAGTATATGCAGTATTTTCCCTGATTGTGGGCAAGACAAACTTCATTCTGACCTCAAAATCTTACAACTGCACACTGAGAACATTCAGTCCCACATTCCCAGCTTTGTTTCCCTCGTTACCTCTATTCTTTTATTGCAAAATCTACTTGTGGGAAAGCCACAAGCATGATATTTACAGTGTCGTAAATGTAAACTTTCTTATATTCCATTAAGGCAGACTTGATTCGTTTTCTCGTGCAGGGAGTGTCATTCACAGCGCTGGTTTAGCATTAGTGTTTTGATCACATAAGACTGTGTGTGTCCCATCAGAACGAACCAGAAAATGAGTATCTTTTCCGTTCTATTTCTGCTCCATGGTTGGAGACAAATCCTTCTGGCTGCGTGCAAATCGACCAGCTAGGCGCAGATGAAGATGGGCTTTGGGGAATTATCCACCCACACACAACATTTCAAACTGAGATTTTAGAGATTTTTCAAGGCACTTTACAGATGATACATTCAAATGTCCTACTTACCGTTTTTTTTTTTTTTTTTTTTTTGAAATGAAACTGTCATCTCTGCCTGATTCATTTAAATCAGCATCCAACACTTGTCTTCTCAATTTCCTCTCCAGATGAGGAGGTGTGATGGTCACCCTGCTTTAAGGGTGAAAAAAGGAAAAAGAAAGAAAAATGTGTGGTTTTCAGCTGCTGTTGAGGTTTTATATGTCCCCCCCCCCGATAATTTGATAATTGACAACACAAAGCAATACAAACGTGGGCTGTGACTTGACACTTTCTGGGACATTGCTCTTATGCGGTATCATCATGTGCCAGGTTGTAATGGCATTACATAAAATTTAGATGAAAATTTACCATTACAATAATGTATTCTGTTTAGCTAATAAGCCTTTTTCACAGTACACATTTTGACTTGTCATAGTAGGAAATGGGCACGCGTTAGCAATAACATTAACAATGACTCTGTACTAGTGTCTCAGTAACCCATGAGTCGGCTAGCATGCACAAAACCAGGGAACTGAAGCAGCTAAATGGTATCCAGCCATCATTCATTTTATTATTTACACCTTTGCTTTTCCTGTTGTCAGTGCCTATCAGCAAACATTGAAACTAAATGAACACACAATAACAAAACATTAAGATTCTGTATAAAACATATGGTTATCTAATAAAATATGACAGATTTTTAGAGACTTATTTATGCTCAGTGTGCCACGACATTACAATCCTTTCTACACTGTAATAATAACAATCCATTATTATAGTATAACAGGGGCAATTCTGCCACTTAATGAATATTTCTATTTTTCACACATTTTGCTGTTAATACTTCTTGACTTCTCCTTGAATAAAGTGATAATGAATGATCACGTCAGCAACTCAATGAAATTATATTTTATCTTCTCTTAATGATGGTACACCAAACCGTAAAAATACTCCATGACAAGCACAGGTCCTGCATTTAAAATGTTTGTTAAGTAAAAGCATGGAAGGACTATCAGTAACTTAAACTCAAAGTTTCAAAAACAAAACTACTAACTAAGTGCAATACAACATATGACAGCAGTGGTTTTTCTCTTAAGAATTTTGGCAATAGTACTTTTATGGGCAGAAGGATTTTTATGGCATTTACTATTTTTATAATGTGTACATAATTGACATATACATAGTTGTTTTTCTATTCTGTATGCTGTACACTTTTTTTTTTTTTTTTATCTTGACCCTTTGGTGCCACTGTTCTTGCTTTTTGTAATACTTGCTGGCTGTAACAACTTAATTTCCCCCATGTGGGATCAATAAAGTCTTATCTTATGTTGAAATGGAAATTCTCACGTTAAGTACAAATACTTTAAATTTGTACTTTTGTATTAAGCTATTTCTATTTTTACTTATAAGCAAAAAAAATATCCCAACACTTCTTCTAAGTTATGGCACTCATCAGATTTTACACCTCATATCGAATCAAAATGTACCCAAAGTAGCACCTGTGGGACACCAGCGATTCTGAAAGGCCAGAGCGGGGCCAGAGCGGGGCCATATCCGGGCCAGAGCGAGGCCAGAGCCGGGCCGGAGCACCCCAGAGTCCCCTCACGAGCAGCGTCCCATCCGCTGCCTCTGGCGATGTTTACCATCAGTGAGGGAGGTGTCAGGGGGCCCACAGTGTGGCCGGTGGTGCTGAGGTGAATGCAGAGATAAGCGTATTTTGAGGAAGATGATCAGGAGGAGGAGGCGGGGGAGGAGAGGCGAGAGGGGAGAGGATGGAGAGAGAGTGGGACCCGGATGCTGATGCGAGTGAGACGAAGGAAGGAAGAGGAGAGAGAAAATATCGATTTACGGCAAGAAAACCGAAGGGAGTGTAAAACGGGGGGCCTTTACACTGCGTGAACTGCTACTAGAAGTGAGCAGCGGGATAAGGCAGTCGATAATAGTGCGGGTTGATCTGCGGACATCTGTGTGTTTTTTTTACCTGTGTAACCGCCGGTGAGGGAGGAGGACACGCCAAAGGAGAGAGGAGAAGATGCTGTGATCCGCTACTTGCAGGGATGTAGAGAGGGGGAGACGGGGAGAGACAGGGAGGGGGAGGACTACGCTAAAGATGGTTGTTTTGCGAGGAAATATTGTGAGAATGCGGCGGCCGTCTGATAAATCTTACCGTTTGGCGATGCCCGGAAACTTCAGGAGGTGTCGGTTTTTTTGACAGGCGGCGCGAGCGAGACGGCCGTCGGTCCAGGCGTTGAGGCTAAAGCTAGCCTCGCTGCTGTGTGGGAGAGCGGCGGCGAGGCTAAAATAGCATGTTGTTGCACCTGTGAAACAGGCCTGACAGAGAGATTTAAATTGGTTTAATTTTCAGTGCTCACATCCACTTGACGTATTTGACGTTTTGCTGGTCTACGCAACTAGGAAATGTCATAAATCTGTGCAGCAGACGTGAAAAAACTCGGTTGTTTTAAGGCTATTTAACGGTAACGTTACTCTGCGCTAATTTTCTTGTTAACCGTCATATACAGTTAAAGTCATACATGTAACACGGCGCAAGTTATACAAATAAGCTAATGTACAGGAGTGAAACGAATTAGTTTGCCTACCTTGTCATGTTTATCTATAGGGTAGAGGTCAGTATTTAACGCATAAAAACAGCCTTGTAACTTATTGTCATCTCAGTTCCTCTGCTTTAACCTACAACTAGCTAGCTGTTTTGTTAAATATCAACGTTATTCATGTTTACCGTGCTCCAGGACAGACATATTTAGCTATGTTTATTAAGCAGGTTTGGGTGAAGAATGTTCATTTATCATCCAGATGTTGTAAGTCAGTGGCAGTTTGACTTGTCCTTTTTTTTTACATGTTCACCCAGTAACTCAAAGGTAGTCTGTCTTCTAAGTTGAGCACCATCTTGTATCCCACACTAACTTCTGTATAAGCTGTATAATATCACAGTAATTGCAATAACCACAGTGCAGTAGTAGTAGTTGTAGTAGTAGTGATAGTAGTAGTAGTAGTAGTGTATTAGCCTCCAGTCAGAGCAGTATGAGTAAGGAACTGTCTCTCAGTCAGTCAGCTCAATATGTTGGGCCCTACCGACTGGAAAAAACACTGGGGAAGGGACAGACAGGTGAGTGTAAAATGATCAAACTCTTGAAATGTGAGATTTAAAGTCTCTCCCGCTCTCTTTTTGCCTCTTTACGTCTCTTTCGTTCTTGTCTTTCAGGACTGGTCAAGCTTGGGGTCCACTGTATTACGGGTCAGAAGGTAGCGATCAAAATAGTCAACAGAGAGAAGCTGTCTGAGTCAGTCCTGATGAAGGTAAGTGTGACGCTGCTGAGGTTGTTGCTCACAATGACGATAATGATGCTAATTCTGTCCTTAGCCAGGTGTGTTATGCTGTACACAAACTGCTTCATATCCTCTATATTTAACTTCTGCATTAGTTAGTTAATTAACCTTCGCTGTGTTGCTTCAGATATGACACCGAGTGGCTTGTGTGCTCTGCTTTGGTATCTTCATCTCTTCCTGTCTCTTTCTCTTTCTGTCCATCTCGTCTCTCGAACCAGGTTGAGAGGGAGATTGCCATTCTGAAACTGATTGAGCATCCGCATGTGTTGAAGCTGCATGATGTTTACGAGAATAACAAATATCTGTGAGTTCCCCCGGCATTCAAAAGAGCCTCATAACTGGGTTCGGCACAGCCTGCCTGCTTTTATTGTTGTTGCTGAATACTGAACTTTGGAGTGGGATGGGTATAAATATTACTCTAAGAACTATATTAATCTGCTCTCTTCGCTCTAATTCTCACTTTTCCTTCATCTCCTACAATAATTCTGCAAAGTTTTTGATCTATCTTGAGGAAGAATACTCCTTAACGCTGTTATAAAGCAGCTTTTGGAATAGAGAGGCAGCTTGGCTGAAAGGGAGTACATTAAAAAAACAGATAAATTACAAGATTTCATCTCAGTATTGTGCTCCTAGAATCCAACACCATAAATTGATGGTATCTAACAGTTTGAGAGTGTCTGAGGTTTGATTTGATTTATTGTTTTTGTTCGTTTATTCCTTTTGTTCCTCCTCCTGTCTCTTAAAGACGGCCGTTTTTAAATCACACTGTCATCCCTGTATGCTGGCAGGTACCTGGTGTTGGAGCATGTGTCAGGAGGAGAGTTGTTTGACTACCTGGTGAAGAAGGGCCGGTTGACTCCAAAAGAGGCCAGAAAGTTCTTCAGGCAGATCATCTCTGCTTTGGATTTCTGCCACAGTCACTCCATCTGGTTGGTTTTTGCATAGAGCAGGCGTTCTTAAATGGAGATGTGGGGCATGTGTCGGGTGATGGTTTGCTAACTTAATAAGCTCTTTGGAGGCCTGCACTGTTTTTAATTCATAGCCCTCTCTTTACACAGTAAAGATTCAACGCCAATTTGATGTGTCATGGCAAATTAAGTCAGAAGTTCCCGCTGTCTTACTCCATAACAGCCTAAATGTACCTTAAATAGGTCATTCCGCTTTAATACTGACTTAATATTTGCAGGCACTTATCATTCTTTAATTTCCTTTAGACAAATCGACTTTTTGTGTATCAAGTCATAAATATATATTCCTATATATTATGATGTTAATGCCACCGTTTCGAGCCCTGGCAGGAAATGCCATAATCTTCACTGGAGGACTAATGGTACCTGTTGTGTTTGTGCAGTCATAGAGACCTGAAGCCCGAGAACCTGCTCCTGGATGAAAAGAACAACATCCGTATTGCTGACTTCGGCATGGCCTCCCTACAGGTGGGAGACAGTCTGTTAGAGACCAGCTGTGGGTGAGTACCTTCCTGAGTGAGTGTGTTCATAAATAATGTGTACTCACATGGAAAAAGGTCATATTTTGTATTTCAGAAATGATGCGATGTAAACCTGTGCATCTTACATAATGTAAAATTCTTCATGACGAGGACAGTAGTTGCCACCGAAGTGAAAGACGTTACATCCACGGTTATATATGTGTATAAACAGAGCATGTGCACTGATTGTGCTATTGTTAATATCACTGCCATTCTTATAGAAGCGTAGTAATGCTGCTTGCAATACATTTCTCTTTCATTTCAGATCACCACATTATGCATGCCCTGAAGTTATACGGGTAAGCGTTCTGCTCTTGCGCAGCATGTTGCTCAAATGTTGGCAACTGTAATATAAATTAGACAAAGATGTTGATAAATTATTAATTTAGTGGCATAGTTACAAAGCTCCATGAGCTGAACACAAACATCACTGAGTCATAAAAATCATTGAAATACTCTTAATGGAATATAGAGTCTGTCACCTGGGTTGTTTTTAAGAAGAAGGTTGCTTTTAAGTGATTCTCGACAGCACTCATGCGAGAAGATTGTCCAGTTCTGTCTATGAAGCTATGGTTTTGTTGCGTGTTGGACTGAAATTGACTAAGTGCTGTATTATAATGGATTAAAGTGTTTCATTTGACACAGATTTCTTTTGAAAGACATTATGTAGGCTTGGATAAGCCTTAAATGAGCTGAAATTATTTAATCAATTAATGTGGCTCCATTGTGTTTTCAAGTCGTCAGTGGGGAATTCATGGGGATTGTGTCTTTGGCAGGGAGAGAAATATGATGGGCGGAGAGCAGATGTGTGGAGCTGTGGGGTCATCCTTTTCGCTCTCCTGGTGGTAAGTCTTTCTCCTATTTTTACAATACAGTTTGCCCCTTTGTAGATACCCCCTTGCCCGCTTTTGTCAAATATATTTCCTCATGTCTGTTATTCTTTCCTTTCTTCTTCTTCTTCTCCCTCCCTTTTCGTCCTGCAGGGTGCCCTGCCTTTTGACCATGACAATTTACGCCAGCTCCTGGAGAAGGTGAAGAGCGGGGTGTTCCACATGCCCCACTTCATCCCCCCGGACTGTCAGTCCCTGCTCAAGGGCATGATTGAGGTCAACCCTGAAAAGAGGCTCACGGTACGAGACTCTGCTCACACCAGGCTCATGCACAGGCAGTTTGAAAGGCGCCCGAACACTATGAATTAATAAGTCTCATATGCAGACTGAATTATCCCTGACTCCAGGGGTAATTGAGTCAGATCTACACCTGTGTTAAATTGTTCACATTGAATGGGGATGACCTCTCCTTCCCTCCTTTTATTCACTTTCAGATTTGCCTCCTTGGCTTTGCTTTTGCTCTTTGTAGCCGCATCTGCGCTCTCGCATTTTAATTATCATCACTGACATGGACTAGAGACACAGTTGGATTTACATTGGGTGGTTGCGTCATCAGTCTGCTTTTGGTGCATTCAGGCCAGGATTTTATGGTATACTGATGTATTAAAGCACAATCTGTGCCAGCAGTAAATTTGTAACGGGTTCGATAACATTTCATTTAGTGATGCACGATTTTATGTTATGTTCTCAAAAACAATAAACATTGCAAAGATGCAAATTGTGGTTTTAATATATAATGTTAAGAATGGATGAGTTGTCTTTTGTGCGTGTAAAAAAGGATCTGGTGTGAACTGTTTACACAGCACAGCTCTGTGGCCATCTGGCTCTAAACAGACTGTAGAAACTAATGGCCCCATCTGCCCTGTCACCCCTTACAGCTAGAGGCCATCCAGAAACACGCCTGGTATCTGTGAGTATACGTTCATTTTTACATACTTAAATGCTGAATAAACCACTCCTTTACAGTGACATTACATCATATTTAATCATATACATTATATCTGTGTCACTCTTGTGTTTCGTTGTGTGTGTGCGGCTCCCAGGGGCGGTCGTAATGAGCCGTGTCCTGAGCAGCCTCCTCCCAGGCGAGTGTGTGTGAGGCGAATCTTGTCCCTGACTGAGCTGGACCCAGATGTGTTGGACAGCATGCACTCGCTGGGTTGTTTCCGAGACCGAGTCAAGCTCACGCGTGATTTGCAATGTGAAGAGTAAGTCTTTTTATAACCCCAAACATCACTATGTTTCTGTGACCAGGAAAATAGAAGCACTCACGATGCGATAGCCATGCAGTAAACACAGTACTTCCTCACTTAAAATGGACAGTTATGAGGCTATTTGTGTTCATAATATTTTGTCTGCTTCATTTATATACATGGAGGGTCATGCAGACATGACATAGTAACAATACAGTACATTGGAAAACAACATAAAACTGAAAACAAGCAAAAATAACAAACATATTAAAAACATATAACACCTACACAAAGGTGTTTTTTTCTTATTACTGGATTGTTGTATTAGATTATATTCAGCAGTTACTGTTATTCTGGTTACTCAGACGTGTACGTAATGAGTTTCAGCATCTGATTTCTACTGACCCCTGTGTATTGTGGACAGATATTTTTGAGTGCTGTTTGAAAGCGGAGAGGGGGATCTGGTTTCCTCTCCATCATGCCACATGAAACTCCTCTTCTGAGTCAGCTTGGCTGACTTGCCACAGGGTTAAAGCATGCAAGATGCTGGAAAGACTGGAGATGTATCCAAATTCAGGGACTAGATCCTCCAAAGGATAAGGCCTGTGACATTGGCTTTCATGTCCTGCCCAAAAAACATAATCAAGCCTCATGAATATCAAAGTAATGGTGCAGCCAGATGCTCCTTGTCAGCTTAAAAAAAAATCAGGTTTATCACAGGAAAGTGATACTGAGGCCTTCAAATAATACATCAGTTTGTGCTAAAAAAAAAAAAATTCTATTTGGTTGTTTTTTTTGACATACTCATTTAAAGACTGCAGTCTTTGGAGGATCCTGCTCCTGAACATACAGTAGTCTGGAACATAGTATGAGAATGTTTATGTTTTAGTAGAGAGCAATGCATAAACACATCATCAGTTAAATGAAGAAATGCATGTGTGAGTGTGTGTGTATCCATAAATGGATGGGCAGTATCGTCAGAGTTTGACTCTCTAAGAAGGAGCGTGGTTGAAAGCCAGTCTTGAGGTTTTTTATCACATATTGTTCCTCTCTACATCAACGGGTTTCTTTCTCTCCCTCTGTTTGTCTCAGAGAAAACCAAGAGAAGATGATCTATTATCTACTGCTGGACAGGAAAGAGCGCTACCCCAGCTATGAGGATGAGGACTTGCCTCCGCGCAATGACGTAGGTCAGTCATTAGGGGGCAGGAGGGATCCACTCAGTGTCTGAGAAGCAGTAGAGGGGCAGTCTGTGAGTCTGGTGCCATGCTCAGGTACTCATTACCTCTGCCAATGAATTGGGGATTATTTGAGATTGTGTTATAAACGGCATTAAGTTTTGGATGAAGTTGTTTGCACTGATGGAAATACGCCTAAGAATCAGTCAGCCATAAAACATGAAGCAGTATGACAGACAAGCAGACATTTGTGTGCCTTCATGTTGGGTTCAGCTTTGTTGGCAAAAATCCTCTCTAGTTTTGTCTTTTGAAAATAATGCAAAAAAAAACAAAAAACATCTTAAGTCATGATTGTCTTTTACGATGTTCAAACTAGCCTTTGCAGAACATCAGCAAAATTTCTTTTCGGGACAAAACTGGGAGAGGGCAGCTATTCTGCCAGTGCAAATGAAGCTAAGTTTGATACAGTCACAGATGGTGTGAGTGAGAGAAAAATCACTTTCATCACAATCAGACTTTTCGGAACTGCAAAAGAGAAAATAAATGCATAGTGACAGAGTGACTGACAACAGGGAGCGGGATGGTGAAGATGCATCAACATTTCCTACTAAAAGGAAACAATTGGGTTTAATAGAAAACAGTTTTAAAGATACAATGCCACTGCCATGGGAAAGAAACACACCATCTTCTTGAGAGTGGTCTTATTTCCAGTTGCACAGTGTATCAAGGTAATATTATTAAAAATTGCAGCTGTAACATAAGCTTTAAACTTCCTGTGGTAACTTTATGGTGGTGTTCCTTAGCAGACCCTCCTCGAAAGCGTGTTGACTCTCCTATGCTTACACGCCATGGCCGCTGCCGCCCTGAGAGGAAAAGCCTGGAGGTCCTGAGTGTTACTGAACAGGGGTCTCCAACCCCGCCTCGCAGGGCCCTGGACACAGCTGCACACAGCCAGAGGTACAGTATATACGACGATTGGGGTTGTATTATCCTTATACGGTACACACACTCTATAAATGTTTAATTGTTGGCTACACTCTCTTTTTAATGATCTTTTGACTTCTGATCTCCGTCAGGTCTCGCTCAGTCAGTGGAGCATCAACCGGTCTCTCCTCCAGCCCTCTCAGCAGTCCCAGGGTAAGGGCCTGCTGGCCAACTTCTAACAAACTGTACACACATAACCGTTTGCTGCTTTGATTACCCGCACCATCTTTGAACACAATACAAGCATGTATTACAAAATGCTGAATTTCCAACATTTACTTTTATCATTTAATTCCCCCGTACCCTATAAATAGGAGGAATGATTATAATAAGCATTTAATAGCTGCATTTCAATCAGCATGTTTTTATGCACAGTTTGAAGTATTGCATTTGAACAGCACAGCACAATTAAAAAAAAAACTTACAAAAAAGTTTATATGGTAGCTTGAGGTGGTTTTGGCCTTCTTGAAAAATAGTTAATCTGGAGATAGAAACGCCTTTAATGAATAAGGTCTCATGTAGTGAACATTTAACTCACACGATCAATATGATTGTTTCACCAAGAGAAGAAGAGGAAGAATCATTTCCATTGCGGTTCAGAGCCTACACTGTGCTTATATTTATGTAGGCCCATAGTCTGGCGCTGAGGTGACAACAGGTCTGTTAACCAATTGTGGTTTGGCATTTTAAGGTACTTGTGACATTGAGCTTGTAGTGTCGATAATGTAGTGTTATAAGTTTCTTGCACAAAATTCCCATATCAACATATTGCGGTTCACAGTTGTGGTTATCACAACTTCCATACTCCAAAGCCCCCTAAAATACTGACTCTCGCACACCATCACAGCACCGGTTCCTCTGATTAAATCTCTAACCCAACAGATTTGTGTGGCACTTTTCTTCTATCTTCATGTCACTTCTCTTCCTCACCATGCATGAATTGACTGCATGCACAGTTTTTAAGGAAACAAACATAGAACCTTTAAATTAGATTATTTGTTTTGGTTTATGGGATAGTTTGCTTTCAAGGTTTGCTCATGTTCCAAACTGTTTTAAAACAGTCATAGATGGTACATAAATTAAGCAATTACTGCACAGCTACACCTTCACTGCCACTGTCCTTTGTCACTACATTCTTAACCTGGTCACCGCCACAGCTGTCACTAAACCCCTCACTCACACAAAAGATACAAAAGAAATGCTTTTATATTCAGCACTGGTAGTATTGACTTTAACACTTTCACAACTCACAAGATGCACTCTTTCTTATCATGAAGCATGATATTCATTTCCATCCTTTCTTCATGTTCCATCCCCTCTCTTTCTTGTTATCCATCTCTCCCACCCCACAAACCCACTCCCCAGTCCTATCAGAGCCCCGTCTTCACTTTCAGCCAATCAGACGTCACCTCTGCCACCGCTACCCCCCTCACAAAGGAGCCCAAACAGGGAAGCACCACTACTCCTCGCTCAGCACGGGCTCATGACAAGCCCAAAGCTCCCCCCAACCCAAAGACCCAGACCCTGCCCACCAAGGGACCTGCCGACCGACCCCATCTGCAGCCCATCAAATCCCTGCCTCTGCACAACCCATCCTCCCGCTCACCCTCCCCCTCTCCGCTCCTGTCACCCATCCCCCGTTTCTTCTTCCCCTCGTCCTCTGTCCTAAAGTCAGTGACTAAGAGCTTCTACCCAAACTCTGCCCACTCTGTGCCGCAGGTCACCCCCCAAGGCTCTCCGTTGCCCACACCCTTGGGCACCCCTGTCCACCACCCTCACCACCCCTCCTCCACCCCGCCCTCCTCTTCCTCGTCCTCGTCCTCCTCGCGGGCGGAGGGAGGGGGAGGGGTGGGCTCGCTGTCGCTGACTCCGCCTTCCAGCCCAGGAGGGGGAAGCGGTATGGCGGCCAGCAGTTCTGCCCACTGGAGGACCCGCCTCAATTCTTTCAAGAACAACCTGCTGGGATCACCCCGCTTCCATCGCCGCAAACTGCAAGGTGAGCTGTGTTTTAATATGATGTGGGAGTGTTGGGAGATGTCGTGTTTTTACAGATGCACCAGAATCTGCACAGCCATGGAACAACTCGACTAAAGTAGGTCATCACTTTCAAAAGGCTTCCTGTGTTCTAACACTGGTAAAACATGAATTTTTAGCATACAGTATTGCAGAGCTCGATAGTGGCAGTGGATTATATCTCCACTATTTTTGTGCACTGGGTTCCAGCTAAAGATCTAATATCGGATACAAATTAAAGTTTTAAGAGTGATTTGTCTCTTTCAGTTCCCACCTCAGAAGACATGTCCAGTCTAACACCAGAATCCAGCCCTGAGTAAGTCAGACTCCTCCAGAGAAATTCTGCTTTCAGTTGTTTTTGTATGGCTCTGTATTTGCTCATACTGTATGATTTTTTTTTTTGTCTAACTGCCAGACTGGCCAAGAAGTCGTGGTTTGGGAATTTCATCGGCTTGGAGAAAGAAGAGCAGATCTTTGTGGTGATCAGAGACAAACCCCTGAGTTCTGTCAAAGCCGACATTGTCCACGCCTTCCTGTCCGTAAGTATCTGATGTGGTCTGTGTTTTGTGTCTCTGTCTGTAGAAAGCATGGCTCTCACTGCTGTGAGGACTTCACGCGCACTCTCATACTGTACGCACTTCATTTCTTTCATTATCTCAGTTTTCTCTTTATTTCAGTCTCACTCACTCGTGGCACGTTGATGGATCACTTTGCTTTCACCAATGGCTCACTCTTTCTCTCTTCTCCTCACCCTCACCCTTTGTCTCCCTATACTCACGTTGGCCCCCCGAACCTCTCCCGCCTCGTAAGTCTGTCGGTCTCTCTGCTTCTTCTCTGTCTCCCCACCACACAGATCCCGTCGCTCAGTCACAGCGTCCTCTCTCAGACCAGCTTCCGGGCCGAGTACAAATCCTCCGGCGGCCCCTCCGTCTTCCAGAAGCCCGTCAAGTTCCAGGTGGACATTGCCTTCTCCGAGGGCGAGAGGGAGCGGGACAGGGAGAGGACCGAGAGGGAAGGCAGGAGGGAGACAGGAATCTACAGCGTGACGTTCACCCTCATATCAGGCAAGTGGAGTGGACATTAAACCCCTTCAGCTGGGGATGGAATTTTGATTGTACAGACTTAAAAACAAGTTCAGCATTTTGGGAAAGACGTGTAATTGCTCTCTGGTGGAGTGTTATATGAGAAGATCAATACTATTATTGTGTTAGACAGAGCTGGGCTTGCTGTTTCATCCTGTTTCCAGTCTCTATGCTAAGCTAAGCTAACTGGCTGCTGACTGTAGCCTTATATGTAACGGACTGATATGACTTCTTCTTATCTCTCTGACAGAAAATTGATAAGCTTGGTCAGACTTAGTCTTATTTACTCATTCTTTGATCAGACATTTCCTAAATTCAGTACTACTTTACAAAGTACTTGAGGCTGTATTTTGCGTTGACATTGGGCACTATTGCATCTGAGACATTTGGCCTATTTTACCAAATTAAAAAGAAGGTTTGATTGAACAATACAAGCCCTGTTGCATCTCCAGGTCCGAGTCGCAGGTTCAGACGAGTGGTGGAAACGATTCAAGCTCAGCTTCTCAGCTCCCATGATCAACCCATGGTGCAGGCCCTATCTGGTGAGACTGCTTTTACACACCTGTGCACACACCAGAGCAGTATGACTTTATTCATCTAGGACTGAACAACTGACTTGTGAACAGAAAGAAAAAAGGATAGAGCTCATTTTCAAGCCCACACTCTTAATCACACCTGTACTTCATTCATTTGTAGCCCTGACCCACAGACACTAGCATGTATACACTGAGAGTCACTTTCCTGTTCTCCTCTTTTGATCCCTTCCCAGATGAGAAGAACGGCCGGCCCCACGGAACCCCCACCCGCCAAAACTCGAGGCGCTCCGAGGGTGGGGGCGACAGGTGTGAGTGGGGCGACCGGGCAGATGGCGGAGGCATAGGAGGCAGCGGGGGAGTTCTGCAGCGCAGAGGCTCGGCAAAAGAGAGAACCCGACTGCTGTCCTCCAACGGAACCCAATCCCAACCGTAGGATAGAGAGCGAGACCACGCAGCAGGATGCCTGAACCACACCGGAAAGAAGACAGTATAACTTCATCTCCAAGTATCCCTGCAAGCCATGAGCTACTCCTAATCTTCCTTGACTAAGTTGAAGGTGCTTGACTATAGCAAGGATTGAGCCTTTTTCCCCGTCATGCTTTTTTCTTTTTTTTCCAACTCGACATTCTTTTGATTGTTTGGATCACCAGGATTCCTGCCCTCAAATGAGAAAGAAGTGTTAAGGAATCACCCTTTAATGAAAAAAAAAAACAATATGTGAATGAGCAGTTTGGTATCCATCATAGATACAGCTTCACAGATCAAACTAGGAATTTTGAAGTGCTAATATGCATGCCAGTTAGCAAACCAGCCTGCTAAAGGATGCTGATATGATCAGATAGGCTAGTCTACCATATCATTGTAATACAGTATCTGACACCAAAAAGAAACAACAGTGTTGTGATGGTTCTCAAGATTACTCTTAAAATTAACCAGTACGCTCATATCATTATCAAGCAACATGCAATTACCAGTCCATACTGAAAGAAATATAGATGTATCTCAGCAGATGAACCCTAAGAGTTAGCACCCTGCGACCACCTCAGTGAGTGGCCATGAGCTGAACAAAAGGTCCTGATTTTCTCAGGAGAAACTACATCCTGGAATTCCAGCAGTGTCTTCTCCTGAGGTAAAGAAAACCAACCAAGTAAGCTAAGTAAGTGAATGTGAAAAAAAATATTTTTTTATTTAGTTTTTATTTATGTTTACATATTTATTTTGAGGATGTCAGTAGCGCAGTGATAGCAGTAAAGGCAGTAACTGAAAACACTCTACAGTGTCGGAGAGGGGAAGCTGACCGGTTGCTTTTTTAGCAGGTGTTCTTTTAAAGTTCAACATTTTGATTCTTTTGTATTTTCTTTTTACTCAGAGACAATACGAAACAGTGCATCTAAGATTTTCGCATTGGACCTTTGTTGCTCTGAAGAAAAGTATTTTTGATTTGAACAGAAATATGAACATTACTATATGAAAAAAAGAAAAAAAAAACACTATGCGTGAATAGTTCCATGAACCTCATCACAGCTGTTTGTGCCCAGATTGAATGAGAAGAGCATTCCTGGCCCGCGGATCAAACAGAAGCCACCTTTCTTGTCGAGCTTGTCTCCTATTGCCATAGTATTCACCTAACGACTCAGAACAAAATGTAACAAAACGGAAAAAAACAAAAAAAAGCCACAAAGGAAATTCATCAATGGACATTTTCATAATGCCGGACTTCAGAGGCTTGCGATGTCAATTCCTTGTTGAACAGGACTTCAAAATGGGAAGCAAGCAAAGAGGCTCCTAACCCCCATGCTCCTCACTTCAGTGTTCACCAACAAGCCAAGTAGTCCATCACTGCACCCGCACTCATCGCCGAGAGTCGCACCATTCTGCAAGCAGACGTAGCAACTCGGACAGTCATGTATTACTCCAACACTCTATCAGACTAGTCGATGTTCATCACCAGTCTTCCATACAGCACAATATGCAACAAGAGTGCAGAATGTTTTCAGAGAGATACACGCTACGGTTTATTTAGATTTTTTTATTTATTTGTCCAATGTAACTATCCATCTGTTTATTTATTTTTATTTATTTATTTATTTGGTCATGTGCTTGTTTGTGTCTAGATTTTACGCCAACAAAAATATATTAAGAGCTAAGTCAAGAGACCAGTTCTGTTTCATTTTTCATCGCCACTCTTTTTTTTTTTTTTTGAGCGCCTCTTTTCACGCAAAAGAACGGCTTTGATGGCAGTACTGACAAGTTGCTCTCACTTTACTTCTCCAGTGCTCTTTACTTATATCTTGCATCTGTTTTGTCATGCTTGTCTCTGGTAAGTGGAATGTGTGTGTGTGAGACCGGTGGACGATGGCTGAGTGAGAGTGAGCTGAAAACTTTGCAGCAGATGCATTTTGAGCTGATCACGAACAGAGGTTTTCGACTGACCCGGGAATATAAAATTCATTGACATACCAAACCCCACCAGGCACATAATTTCTCTCACGCACATTGAATGCTTGCTAATTCACTCCATTTCTTGCTTTTATGCCTT
This sequence comes from Chaetodon auriga, assembly GCF_051107435.1. NCBI lineage: Eukaryota > Metazoa > Chordata > Actinopteri > Chaetodontiformes > Chaetodontidae > Chaetodon > Chaetodon auriga. Next base: position 11,331,348 of record NC_135093.1, read on the forward strand.
GTCCCTTTGACCTGTCTGTCTGCCTCACCTGTTGTGTAGCCATCATCACGATAGAAACTGTACAAAGTTGTTTGCCTCACTGTCCGTACACACTTTATGATTGCTCACCATCACCAGTTTCATCTTTCTCATCACCACATCACCTTCACTTTCATTGACCCAACTCTGGCTAAGATTGTAAACTATTCTCCATTCATAAGGGTCAGTAGAATAAGGTGTTTAAAAAAAGAAATGTCTGTATCATAATTTAAATATAAAAAGTGCACTATTATAACTATTGCCTGTGATAAAAAGAACAATTATGATTGAAGTGATGGTCAAAATAAAGAGAGATCCACCTTATTGTTATGGTTACAATAATAAACCCTAATTTCATGTGTGTGTCTATTTAGTTTCTGGGTTAAAATTGTGTCAGTTCATTTTGCGTGGCTGTTTTTTTATTTTTATCTTACAGTAATGCTGAAAAAGTTACAGCCTTAGATAGATTGACCAACTACATGCAAACATCAGAAGAAGCTTTCTTTCACTGTGGAAAAAAAAGGTAAAGCTATGGCAAAGATTCGTTAATGAATTTATTCAAAAGACACAACACGTTAGAATACTAATTCATATAACATAGCATTCCAATAAATGCGTATTTTTTCCCACCGGATGTTGACATTGCCTTCTATACCTTTTCGCCCCATGAACGCAACAGCGCAGGCATCAGAGAACTCGCTGTCGCTGCATGAATGCGACAGTTCCGACAGTCATTGAAGGCACCATCAGCTCCATCCAGGCGAGCATCTGTAGTACAGTTGTTCAGTCGAGAGGAGGGCCGACACAACAGCAACAGACACCGGGAGGTTCGACGTCAGCAGTTAACAGTCCGTTTCTGCTGCTCTGGACTGTTGAAATTTCGTAAACAACAACAGGTAGGCTAAGCGGCTCCTGACAATGATGTAGTGCACTGCTAAGAAGACACCAACAGTCGCGTCTTTTCATGAGCGTTAAGAAGCCCTATCAGCAGCCGTTGGTATGTAGCTAACTAACAGTTACATAATGGGCTGGGCGCTCGGCTAGCCAGCACTAGCAGCAGCTAGCAGTAATTTTCATACGTGCCTTAGTTAAAACGTCAGCTAGCTTAGCTTTAACGTCCTTCAGTCAGCTTTTCATAGTTGTAGCAGAATAGCTAATGCTATCGTAAATGTGAAGCTTTCAGATACGCTAATAATAATACGAAGTTCGTAACTAAATACGTAAAGATGATTGACATTGTTGAATCAAATTTTACTTTGTGTTCACGTCCAAACAGGACGTTTTTTGGCGTTATTGTTATTGTTTTTTTGTTTGTTTTTACAAAGATGCAAGTGTTAGCAAGCTATAATATCCCTTTTTTTTCAGTGCCTGTCTGTAATGTGTGCTGACCTGGCAGAAAGGGTTGAAATGTCACCGTTATTTGCTTTGTTTCTTGAGCTATGCTTTGGAAGTTGTCCCATCACAAAGAGTTATGACTTAACTGTTAAATGCTTTAGTCAGTGATGCACTGCTTGGCCTTACTAATGATTCTCAATAGTTTACACATTAGCTATATTCAGTCAGAAGTCTCCTCTGCCTATCCGTGCCTCATAAAACACTGACAGTAAAGAGGACAGAGGCTTACAGTAACTTTACACTTCTGTGTCGTTGAAATGTCTGCATGTAAAGGTCTGAACCACTCAATGTAAGAATCAACACGAGAGACCTCTGTCAGATTAGACAGTGCTGGCATGAAGGAGTTTTCCAGTAAACCAGATGAAAGCAGATCTTAAAGCATCATAAAGCTTGATGAAGTGATTTAAACAATGGTAGTGATTTTCATACCCAGGGAGCTCCATAGCAAAAGGCAGTGAAGGCCAGTGAGGCATGTTTTGGGAACAACAAGGATTGCCTTACCTGGGATGTCAGGCTTGTAAGACATTAGCATTACCATAACAAGAGGCCCTTAATGTTGTATATATAAGTAAAGCTTCGAAATCAAATCTAAAACCGTGTGTGATGAGTGAGCAGAGTCAATGATAATACTATGATCACATGTCTTAGAGTTGATTGAAAGTAGTGTCTGGTATGAGCTGAAGGCTGTCTCTGACTGAACCGTGGGGATGGGGATTTAAAGTTGTGACCAGATTAAACTCTGTCTTTTCGAGCTCTGCAAATGATTAAAAATATTTAAAAGTGAGCTAATTTTAGCTGAGTTCTTCAGTTGGAGAATATGTCCACAGTGTGTAAGCATATAACCTTTTTCTATTGTTTTGGTTGTCAGTTATGTGGGTTGTGTAGGATATTTTTGTGCTTTTGTTCAGTTAAACGTGAAAATAACATTTAAGATTCACTACTTCAGGGTTGAAATTCTAAAATATTTTGCGTCTTGCATTGTTTGATTGCTTCTACAATGTGAGGATGATAACCGTAACCTAGTGATGTAGATTTTCACTTGAAAGCTGAAACATACACCTTTATTTTGCATCCTTTCTGTGTTTCTTATCAGGCACACTGCCAGGAAAAGGTTTTTCAAGATATGTTATCTGTTGCTGTGTCTGAATTTCCAGTAACTCTTGACTATATGCCAGACCCAGTTACTCTTTACTGGAACTGTCTTGCCCTAGAGGGCAAAATGCCACGAAACTGTCCTAATCAAACAGTATATAACAAGGAATGTAAATGTGAAATGTTATTTTTATATGTTAAACTAGATGTTTAAGTTTGAAAAGATGCAGATTCATGGTTGAAGTTGTTTATCGTTATCTCACCGTGTTTTATTGCAGGGTTTAAAATCTGTGCTTCTGTGCACTACAACTGAAGTCATCTATCAATTAGTCGGCAGCAGCAATAACCAGCTGTCAATTTTGTTGTCAGGCCAGAAATAAATGTCTCAAGTCTGGTGCATTAGGTATCCTTATGGTCTTTCATGTTCCATGTATTTACCTTTTGCTTTTCCAGTGACCTAAAGGCCTCAGGTGTTAACCTTTCGCAGAGATTACACATATAGTACTGGTCCTGTGCCTCTCTTCTCGCGTCCTCCTCTGAACTACCGCTGATCTTGTTTGCTCTCTGTCTGGAAGTTTTCCAGAGATCAAAAGGCAAAGTTGTTCAATTTTTGTTTAGTCTTTTTATCAAACAAGTAAAAGGAAAAAAAAAAAACAGCATTGTGTCAGTTCAGTTTAAACTTGAAACTCTTTTAACTGTAATATCTTTGGACAGACAATACCATCCATAATCCATCCGTTATGCAGTACTTGAAATTAAACTATAATGGCCCAGTCAAAATAATCTAATTGTTAAGCTGTGTCATTGTCAGGCAGTGTGTGTTTTCTGTTTTTTAAATAGCAGCAGGAAAGACATACGCTCTAAATGAATTATGAATGAATGAATTATGAAAAGCTGCTGAGAGTTACTACACTTGTAAATAGCTGCACATTAAGCTCTCTAAACATTTATTCCCATCAAAGGGATATTGATAATAAAATTTAGCGGCTCCTTCGGTGTGGGTGCAGTCAGCCCTGAACTGAGCAGGTGTGTTGTGTCTGTGTTGGCACTGAAAGAAAGGGGCTGAAATTCACTGCTGTTAGTCCTTGGCACAGGCTCGACTGTATCTGCCAGATCTGACCTAAAGAGCAGAATCTTAATGGGACGTGGGGACGATGAGGGAATTGTGTGTGCGTGCGTGTGTTTGCCTTTTTTAAACACACACAAGAGCAGACGTGGCCTCCACAGGGGTGCAGTCCACTGTCACAGTGGCCACAGTGACTAAACCCCAGGGCATTATCCGTAGCCTATTTGTGGAGGAAAATCAATTCCATTTGTGAAGAGAAGCAGTTATTGCCTTAAACAAAAATACCCAGTAACATCAGCAGCCAGTCAGCGCTTTTGCATCAAACTGTATCCGTTTCAAGCTGACTTTGCTTTTGAAAGGAATCATAAATAATGTGTCTCTTTTGAGCTTCTCTAAAAAATGCTCATTGCATGAGATGGATGTGTTTTGCTCAGCATACACACACACATTTTGCAATTCATCATCAGTTTGATGAATCATCTGTATCCCCTCACAGCATTCACTACCACCTTCAGGACTCCGTTTGCCGTCAGCTGCTGCAGTGCAGTTGCATATATGAATTGTGATCACAGTTCACAAAGCATAAGGGGGGCTTGCTGTTGGTTTCATTGTTCTTTTTGTTTATTTTTCTTGTTGACACTTTGCATGCAGTCTTCAGTGTCCTGTTATGAAGAAGGTCATTTTATGATACAAAACGCAGCTGCTGAGATGCTCTTACCCATGTGTCCTTTGTCGTAATCTGCATTGTGGGTACATAACACCCCATTTACACCAGGTATTAGAATGGGATCTGTATTTGGTTATGAGATGCGGATAATAGCCACAATGATCCTGCCTTTGTGTTTACACCTGGTGTTCACGTTGTCCTTATTGAGATTGGATCTCTGCCATCCAGGGCAAAACCTCCGGGTGGGTAATTTGAGGTGATGCAAATCAGTCCTAGACTTGGGGGAAACTTTATGAACTTGATAAAATGCTGTCTATAAATCTTAATTGTTTGTCCCTTCTTGTTAATTCAGCAAATGTAATACATTAAGTTCCTCCTTTCTTTGTACATGTCAGTTTGTCCCATGTGTTGTGGTTCCGGCATGTAGTCTGCTCTCTGATTAGACAATTATAAGCCTTGTTAGGAGCAGATCAGCTGCACAATTAACTGGATAACATGTCCAGATACAGATCACATTTTAATACCATGCATATAAGTTGGGTGTAAATGTCACAGTTGAGGCCTCATCAGATGTATTATATTTTGTTTCTGACCACAAATTCCAAGAGCACACAGGACCGAGTGGTCTTTGTGTCAAATTAATACCTTTACTTGAGCAGTCAAGCAAAGAATGATCTTTATTGCCTGACAGATGATTTCATTTGTTTTTGTTACAAAAGGTAGTTAAGGAGGACAAAAGGTTGTTTACAGTCTTGTTAGACCTGAAGGACAGCTTGACTGTGGGCTAATCCATGTATGTTTATATAGCAAATAATATACACCAGGCATCGTGGTGGGGCTGCTTTCAAATGTTTCTTACTTAAGAGTGCATGTGTTTGTCCATGATTCACTTGAGGTCAGTAGTTTCACCATGTTCATTAGTCATCTTGTGTTTGAGGTTTGATACTTTTAAGGCGGGAAACACACATTGCTTTTTGCCTTTCGTTTGTTGGCTGACTGTTTAAATCAACATTTTCTTTTTCATCTGCTCTTCTCTCATCACTGACAGTAATCATGGCGGAAGCCCACCAGGCGGTGGCCTTCCAGTTCACCGTCACTCCGGAGGGCATCGATCTGCAGCTGTCCCACCAGGCCTTCACTGAGATCTACCTCTCTGGTGTGCACTCCTGGAAGAAGCGTATCATCAGACTCAAGGTATCTCCACTCTGTGTTTTACATCTGTTGTCTGTTTTGTGTGGTCATTAGTTGTCTGTGTCTGTGTCCCTCTGTAATTATCACAGTAATGTGCCTCTTCGTCCTTGTTGTTACTGCTTTTCCTCCTCTCTACGTGTCAGCACTTGCTTCCGAGTTAAACGTTGATGAATCTTCCAAGTATTCTCTTCTATTAGTTTGTCCATCGAATGATTTTAGTGTTTTCAAACATTTTCTGGTCATTCATCTCAGTTTCCAGGTTTGCATCTTTGCTGCTTTCCAAAAATAAACAGAACAAAGTTGAACTGGGAACACATCTACGTCACTTGTACTTTCACCTTAATTACTGCAACACTGGCACCGGCTGAATGCAGCTGTTTTAAAGAGAGAGAGCTTGGTCTCAATGAGTTTTTTCCTGTGCAAATGTGTGAACTTGATCAATTCATAATGAATGCCACACATTATGACACATTATTTGTGTGCGGGCATACTCATGTCTTTATTTGATTCTCACTTCCACTGCTCATTCATTTTCAGAAGAATGTGAATCAGAATTAAAGGGATTTTTGATGTGGAAGCATTTCATACCAAGTTGGACCTGCACCTGTTGCAGAAGGCTTGAACAGTTAAATTGTCAGTAATTTGTTGCTTAAATCAGGTTAATATCTGACACTGAGCTAAACGCAGCAAAGACACGTGTTGCCTTAATTTGATCACAGCTGAATTGTCACTGTGCATGTCAGTGTAGATTTGTAAACAGGAAGAATGGGATTTAAATCAATCTCTCTTCTCTCACATTAACAGAACAGTGTGCTAACAGGGGTATATCCTGCTAGTCCCTCCTCCTGGCTGTTTGTGGTCATAGCAATCCTGGCTACTATGTACACTCGCTCCGACCCCTCCATGGGACTCATAGCCAAGATACAGGAGCACCTGCCAGTCAGGTAACACATCTTTTGACTCCATGAAATGGTTAAAGTTAATGATGAATCTTCTGATTCACCAGGCACCCCTGCAGACACAAAATGTTCCCTTTCCCTGATTGTACACTGAGTGACAGAGAGATCAGTATGCAGTATGTATTTATGTATAGTGTGGTTGAAAGGAGCCTTACCCCTTCCCATTCTTCCTTTTTCAAAGTCCTTTCTTATACCTTTCTTGTTTCTTTTTGTCTCATCTTTACGATCAACTTCCCTCTCATTGCTTTCTCTTTCCTATTGTTCTCTTCAAATAAAGCAGATTTTGCGTTTACTTTGAAGTGAAGGGATATTATCCACAGCACTAACTGGGAAAAGATGGAAATGGAAGACATTCATCTGAGATGTCCTAGCTTGATATTACCATTGTGAAACAGCTAGCTCTTGTAATTTAAAGACATTTGTTGTTTCACCCCCCATCCATCCTGGTGTGTGGCTTCTTTGCTCCTGGCGTTGTTCATCTTTATTCGCTCACTGTTCCTCTCTTCTTCCTCTTTCCGCTCCATCCATCTGTCCATCTTGTCCCACCATTCCCAGCCAGTCGATGAGTACCCAGTGCCAGGCGCTGCTGTCAGCAGTGCTCTTCAGCACCATGCTGTGGCTCTTGCTCATCTTCACCATGCGCCTGTGCCTCAAGCAGCTCCTCTCGTACCACCGCTGGATGTTCGAGCAGCACGGCAAGATGTCCAACACCACCAAAGTCTGGGTGGTCAGTGTTGTTTTGCACATTTGAACTTACTGTAAGCTAACCTTACCTCTCACTGTCCACTGTGATCTTTGACTGAGGTGTCAGTCAGTAGTAGGGCTGTATTGGAGTGTTTTTAAAATCACCTTACTGTATTTTTACATCTGATTTTTGATATATAATATTCTGCAAAGCTACGTGAAGAAAAAAGAAAACCAAAAATAATTAGTCCGAGGCGCGTCCTCGCTTTGGTACTTAGAGTGTGTTTGTTTTCTGAGTGCGTGTGTTTCTATGCCAGGCGCTGGTGCGGATCTTTTCTGGCAGAAAGCCTCTGCTCTACAGCTACCAGGGTTCGTTGCCAAACCTGCCTTTGCCTGCCATCAAGGACACAGTCAAGAGGGTGAGACGTGACATGAAGTAGAGGAAATGACAGCATGCCGATTACTGACCATGGAACAGATGCATCACGTTCTCACATTCAAATTTCCTTTGTTATTGTCTGAGGGTTTTTTTTTTTTTTTAATCTGGCTGCAAGCAAGTTGAGAAATGTATGAAGATGCAACATGTCTACCCTTTTAAATTGAGATGCAGTATATTTGACAGATGACAAGATGCAGAGTAGATTTCGTATGTGCAGAATCAGATGAGGTTGTGCTGGTGGAAAGCTTTACCAACTGTGGGTGTTATTTTATGTTAATTAATTGCTTTCTGAATCTTTTCTGTGTTTCTCCATGTAGTAGACCATGTAATCCTGTTTGTTTCTGCTGAACAATGCTCATTTCTATTCAGCTGAATCTTTTTCCCACATCTCTTTTGTTTAGTACTTGGAATCGGTGCGTCCGCTGATGAATGATACGGAGTATGAACGCATGACCAAGCTGGCAGCAGAGTTTGAGAGCGGCCTCGGTAATCGCCTGCAGTGGTACCTCAAACTCAAAGCTCTCTGGGCCGCTAACTACGTAAGTGGTTGACCACAATGCTCTGGTTCAGTGAGGCTGCTTCTAACGCCTTAAATGTCCAAAGCGAAGCAGGCCAAAGGAAATTTAAAATCCCATTAACAATGTATATCTTTGTGAGGCTCTGTGCTTTGAATTATTTATCCTGTCTGAGTATGCAAGGGATGTAACTGCCAGTTGGCTGCAATATTAGTTTTCTCATATATTTGTGTTTCGATTCTTCAGGTTAGCGACTGGTGGGAGGAATATGTCTATCTACGTGGACGCAGCCCAATAATGGTCAACAGTAACTATTATGGCATGGTATAAAAACCTTTGTATCTTTTTGGTGGAACAAATTTCCGGTTGATTGACCCTGTTTAGTGTTTGACATGTCGATTTTATCAGGCCATACAGCTCATTTTCTCTGTTTTGTGCCTTCAGAGTTATGTAAGGATTCATTGTGTGAATCATTTGTGGGCGCTGGATGAATATGCAGCACCTGTCAAAAGTTTGGACTAACCTTTTCATTCACTCCCTTTTCTTTATGTGTATTATTTGATACACTGTAGATTAATGCTGTAGGCAACCAATCCGTGAAATCACGGATATGGAATTATGGAGTCAACAAGAAAGTGTAAACAAAGCAAAATATGTTTTAGATTTTAGATTCTTCGAACTAGCCGTCTTTTGCTCTGATGATAGCTTTGTACACTGGTGGTCTTCTCTCAGCCAGCTTCATGAGGTCCTCACCTAATTTTTTTACAAGATACACCTGTTAATTGAAACCATTCCAGGTGACTGGCTCATGAAGCTGATTACTGTCAACTTGTAGCATATAAAAAACATCCCATGGATACATTGACAAGGTTAAGAACTTGAAGTTTATTGGAGCGTCCTTTCAGTATTAATAAAACAATGTAAAAAATAATAAAGAAAAACCACTGAGTGAGAAGGTTTGTCCAGACTTTTGACTGGTTCTGTAATTGTGTGTTACTGCCTATTCAACAGAGACAGGTTCTCTCGTTTTTGCTTTTTAATAATCCACATATACAGTAATGTGAATATGAATGTTTTTTAGATATGGCTTCCTAAACAGCGACTCTTTTCTCAAGCATGTTACATAAACAGTCCTTTGTTTTTTGATCCAGAGAACCATAGCAGGAGTAACTAAATAAGAGACTCTCCAAGAAGGCCTTGGATCTTGATTCTGTAATCCTAGACATACTCGCAGTGCATTTTGATTTGATGATAAGCACTTGTGCTTGACATGTCTCCTGACCTACCGTCTCTGTTTCTCCCCAGGACTTCTTGTATGTAACACCCACACCCATCCAGGCAGCCAGAGCAGGCAACAGCATCTATGCATTCTTCCTATACCGTCGCAAACTCAACAAAGAAGAGATTAAACCTGTGAGTTTAACCACCACTCAACCCCAGCTGCTCCAGATACACGTAGGCGTTCGTAATTCATGCCTCTTTGCTATGGCAACAGGAGACTTGCTCGTCAAACGTCTCAGATTTTGAGACGTTGGGGCACAGTGTAGAAAACAGTGTATTCTGGTAAATAATCACAGTAGAAACATATGAGAGCGTCAGTAGGTGCTTTGATTGTGTTGTCACTGCATCCATCAGTGTTTGTGTGTCTTGACTGTTTATGGTACATAGCATCCCCACTCAGTGTTCATGTTTATGTGAAGGCATTTCCCTCATGTTCTTACACCATGCTCATCTCTCACCCCTTCCTTTTGTACTCCTTTCAACCTCTCCTACGCTTGCTTGATTTCTCTTTATTTGCCTCCCTCGTTTCCCTCCTTTTGCTCGATTCTCCATTTCCTCCGCTGCTCTCGTCTGTTCTTCTCCCTGTGCCCTCGCCTTTGCCTTCTCCTCCTTCCCAGAGTCGTATACCAGGCACTGTCATTCCTCTGTGTGCAGCTCAGTGTGAGAGGATGTTCAACACCACACGCACTCCTGGAGAGGAGACCGGTAAAGAGACAAGACATGTACACACACTGTGGCATCGTGGTGTTTCACACAGTGCTCTTATATGAATACATGATACTGTCTGACCACTAGCATTAGCTTCAACAAGAGAGTCTGCACCGGTGTCTGACTCCACTGTGAGCAGTGCTAACACACCACTGCTTTAGAGATGATGAGGCATACCGGAGATGTCCATACCCTCTGGAGTTTAAGTGTGGGCTAGAAAACTGTGTGAAAGACAGTGTGTGTGTCTGTGTGTGTGTGCGCGCGTGAGTGTGTATGGTCTCCAGAAGCAAGGCGTCGTGATTCACTGAGTCATAATACGTCTGCTGTACAGCCAATCCTATCATCTCTCATCTGTCTCCTCTTGCCTTCTGGTCTCATCTCAGGTCTGTCTGGGTTTTCTGAAAGGGGTCTGTCTCTAACTAATGTCTGTTTTCTTCTGCCCACACATTCTTTGTTCTCTCACCTTTTTTTCCTCTCTCTTCTCTTCTGGTTCTCTTTCTATTTCATCCCAACACTCTCCTGTATTTATTTTCCATCATCCTCTTTGTTTCCTCTCTTTCTCTCCCTTACTGTTTTTTTTTTTTTTTTGGCCCACCTTTCTTTATCCTGTTCAGTGGTTGTTGAGGTCTGCAGTTCCTTGCTGTTCCTATCAGTTTGAGCGGATGTTTGACACATGTCGAATCCCTGGAACACTGACAGGTAGTATTTATATTTTTACACGACTGGCCCAATCCTAGGTTTAGATCTCTAGATGTCAAACCCATATACTAACAGTAGAAATGTGCTTAATATACTTTAAATCTGCATAGTTCAAAATGAAGATTCATCCCTGTCTCATACTGTAAATTTTCCTTGTCCATCGTGTTATTGAGCCATCATCTTGATTGGCACCGTCCGTCATTTCATGCAAGACCGGAAAGAAAAGAATCACAAATTGCATCCTTGCTTTCACTATCACAGCACGGATCTTTACTCAGGCGTCATCCCTCTGTTTGTTAAAGGCAGAATGAGTAGGATTTTATATACACAACTTTTAAATTTAGCCCCTCGTCCCCTGCTCAGTGGCTCCTCTTGGATGTGTGTATATTGGCTGGGGGCTTCACACCACAGCCCAAAGATTGATGATTGATTAATCATAAATGTCCCGAGCACAGCAAATACCATCAGAGGGCAAGGTCTCTGCAGATACAGACAACACCACGCAAATCTCATGGGTCAGGTGATGGTGGTTTGAGTCTTTACATTGGGTTTAGGAAAGTCCTGCTCATTCTGCTCTAAGACATCTGTTTAGAGTCATCTCAGTCATCCTGGTAGCACAAGGAAGGCTAGGTCAACCTTACAATATCTATTGCAGTTGTATTGTGAACTTGAAGTTGTTTCACTGTTCTGTGTGCTCTAGTGTTTGCATATGAATCAGACCTAAATCATTTGTGGTCTTTAAAAGACGATTTGTAGACATTGTCTACATGCGTCCTTTTCATTCTGACAACAGATGCTGAGTTGTTTAATGGAATGTTTCAGGGATGTTGGAAAAATATTTCAGGCATCTTACTGTGTGGTTGGAATAGTTTTTTTTACCTTCATCCAGTGGATGATGTAAGGAGGGCTCCTGTTTTCCAAGTTTTTTTTATTCAAACATATACCTGCTGCCCAGTGCAAATGTAGTCTTCTGTTTGTGGTCAGTGAGTAACGAGTCACTGCAGCAAAGTCTCTGTATCCTGAGCACCAGGCAAACACGACAACACGCACGTATGCCTTTGACTCAATTAACTCCATATTTACATTTCCCTGTTTTCCTCTCTCTTTTATGTGCAAAGACACGGTGCAGCACTGGCAGGACAGTGACTACATCGCGGTATACCACAGGGGTCGCTACTTTCGTCTTAGGGTGTACCAGGCAGGTAGACTCCTGTGCCCCAGGGAGATTGAATTCCAGATTCAGAGGATCCTCGATGACCCTGCGCCTCCTTCCAAAGGAGAGGCCAAACTGGGGGCACTGACAGCTGGAGACAGGTAATGTTGACAAGCCACCAAATCACATGGACCATGCAGCATCCTGAACATAATGTCATCATGACCCCTGAAATGTTTCCCAGAATTCCATGGGCTCAAGCCAGGATGAAGTATTTCAGCAGTGGGGTCAATAAACGCTCCCTGGACTGCATCGAGAAAGCCGCCTTCTTTGTGACCCTGGATGATGATGAGCAGGGCATGATGGGAGATGACCCGGCAGCCAGTTTAGATTGCTACGCCAAAACCTTGTTGCATGGGAAATGTTACGACAGGTAATTTTACACAAAACTGTCACTGTCTTGTAATGATATCATTGTTTTAATAGTGATGATGAGTCGTTACTTTTCTGTACAGTCTTCAGTCATTGTCTTGGTTGTCATACAGGTGGTTTGACAAGTCTTTCTGCGTCGTTTACTTCAAGAATGGAAAAAATGGCATAAACGCAGAGCACTCGTGGGCTGATGCACCGGTGCTATCACACTTATGGGAGGTGAGAAACAGAAAAGTAGCTTGTACAGTGCTGTCTTCTGGTCCTGAGAAGAAGCCATCGCTTATAATCGTCGTGTGTTTCTAGTACACCTTGGCCACCGACTGTTTCCAGCTCGGTTACAATGAAGAGGGTCACTGCAAAGGAGAAGTGGATTCATCACTACCACGACCACAGAAGCTGAACTGGGAAATCCCTCCAGAGGTTAGTTAACCATTCGCACGTTTCCCTTAACACCTTCACTCCTTTAATAATCCACATTATTTTAATATACCTTTTTGAAGGTCTATAGTGTTTGTAATGTGTGTGTTCAGAGCAGGGTGGTTTATGCTGGTCATTGTCATTTTTGTGCTGATGGTTTTAACCATTAGTGAGTTATCTGTCACGTTTCTTGACCTCCAGCTGTATTTAACGACAGCGCCGCTCACAGTAACAACACTCCAGCTAAGCTAATGTAGCTTCATATTTGGTGTACAAACATGAGAGCGATATCAATCAGTAACATTCAGCAAGAAAGAATAAATCAAATAAGCACATTTGTCAGTCTAATGTCAAACTATTTATTTAAGGTTTCAGTTGTAAACACACTGCCCTGCACTGTACTTGTAAATATTTTAATGCTCATGGTGAAAATGACCACATGGACTGAAGAAGTGTTCGGATGTGTCTGTCTCAGTGTGAGGAGCAGATCTCCCAGTCTCTCGCAGTGGCCCAGGCCCTGGCTGACGACGTGGACTTCCACGTTTTTGCCTTCCGAGACTTTGGCAAAGGAAAAGTGAAGAAGTGTCGAGTCAGCCCGGATGCCTTCATTCAGATGGCTCTTCAGTTGGCCTACTACAGGGTGAGCCTCCCTCTGAGGTAGAACATATACACCTGCATGACCAACAGAAAGGCTGTTGTTTTGCCTCCGTACTCTGTACATGTGACAGTTCAACAGAAAGACATTACATTTGGACATTTGGACATTGTCTTCACTACTGTCAGTATGATGTGTGATAATGTGAGTTTTGTCTTTGATTCCAGGACCGGAGGACGTTTTGTTTGACGTACGAATCCTCCATGACCCGTCTGTTCAGGGAGGGCAGGACCGAGACCGTTCGCTCCTGTACCAATGAGAGCAGTGCCTTCATTCGAGCGCTGGAGGGTGGAGAGGTGAGGTCATGGCAACTGTCTCTTCAGGACGTTTTTAGTGGAGGGTATTGTAGAGTAATTAAAACGAGGATGGTGGAAGATTCTGTGATGAAAATACATCCGCATTGAAAATGATTATGTGTAATCGCTATTTCCCTCACATAAATCACTCAGTGGCTATTTTTAGTGTGTGCTATGTCAAGCATTCATGCCACTCATGCCATTCTCCATCAGGCAGCAGACGTGTGCAGGCGTTTGTTCCGCACAGCGACAGAAAAGCACCAGAATCTATACCGCATGGCTATGACTGGAGCTGGCATCGACAGACACCTCTTCTGCCTCTACGTGGTGTCCAAATACCTCGGAGTGGAGTCCCCTTTCTTGAAAAAGGTTTATTTCTCTCCTTTGTCACTTTATTTATATCAAACTGTCCGCTTCAGTTTGAGTATTTAACTCCTCAGTAGAGTCCATACAGCAGCGATTTCAGCAACCTGATGCTTCGTGTGGGTATTTCAGGTGTTGTCTGAGCCTTGGCGGCTGTCCACCAGTCAGACTCCAATCCAGCAGATGGAGCTGTTCGACATGGTCAACCACCCAGAGTACGTCTCCTGTGGAGGGGGCTTTGGACCGGTGAGTGCTGCCCCTCAGTGCTTCAGTCACCTAAACAGTCATAAGACTAAACACTGAAACAGAAATAAATGCTAATTTTGTCGTTGTAGCATGTAATTCTACTGGTTCTGTTTATGGAATTACACTTTTTACCATGCTGTACTGTGCACAGTTTGAGTTAGGAGAAATAACTGCACCACTCCATATTTTTTTTTGCAGTCTTGACTGTGCAAAAGTATATAAGCAAAGAGTTTTAGTGTTTGTTTTGAAATATTTCTTGCTCAGACTCTCACAGGTTCTTCTTTGATATTCATATTCATTAAGCAGCCACAAGTGTAAATGTTGTCTGGATGTCTTGCAGGTGGCTGATGACGGTTATGGGGTGGCCTATAGCATTCTGGGAGAGGACGTCATTAACTTCCACATCTCATGCAAGCACTCATGTCCAGAAACTGTGAGTTTAATGAAAGAAGTCATTTTACGCTGCATAAGAAAAGTGAACAAAATAAATTCGTCAATTTTGGGCAGGAACTGCTGTGCCAGGACTGATTTCTGAAATTATTAGTCGTGTCTAAGGACAAAGGTAGTATCTCTGGGTGTTTGAGGCAGACTTAAAACAACCTGAAAACATTAACAATAACAACATATTTATGTTTTAAGCACATTTTTTTTTTGACCTGAGGGTGTGAAGTAAATTTATTTAATTTATTTCTAACTTCTTTCTCCCAGACTCATATATATCCTCATTCTTTATTCCTCGTTTCCTTTCCAGGATGCCCATAAGTTTGGCACTCGGATCAGAAAAGCCCTGCACGACCTGATACAGCTGCTCAGCCCCAACCAGAAAGAGCCTAACAAGACAGAAGAGAGTCGGCCAGAGGTTAAGAAAGACCTGTAGGCAGTTACTCAGGGGAAAAGGATGCTGAAGGGAAGGTGTGCACACAGAAAGGTCACACCATAACATGAGGAAAGACAGGGTTTCTTCCGTCATGCATTGGGAGAATTTTATAGCCAGCTAGATGATATTGAAGAGACAGCTCCATGGGGAAACTGGCATTGTGGAGGTGATGTTTTTACTCATTTGCATCTCTATTTTGTGTATGTATATTAGTTGTGCGCTAGGTGTGCAAGAAGGAAAAAGGTCCATAGAATAATAAATCGAGACATGTGATTCGGGTACAGAATGGATTATTGGTGTAGATTAATTTAAACAGTCACACCGTTGGAAAAAAATGCAAACATGAATCCTTAAGTGAAGAGGTTCTTACTGTGACGTGGTCTGACAAGTATGAATCGCACCACTCGAAGTTAGGTTAGTAACTATTGTAGGAAGTCATTGGATATAAATTCAAGGGCAGTATATTTTGACACCACTAAGTATGCCACACTATTTGTGCCACTAATTTTCTGTTGATGAATTTGTTCGATAAATGCAATTGGACAGGCGTAATGCATCCTGAGTCTCAGAGCATTAGCGTGGAGAGAAGACGCGGAGGACTGTTGAGGTGATTCCACTTCCTACCATCTACATGCCACATCGCAGTAACAGTGACACCAGGTATTTTAAACTCTTGGAAGTCCGTGACTTCTCCGTGTTTACTCATTCTGTATAAATCTGCTTTCTATAAAAACACATGATTGTAATGCTGTGCTGAGAGCGCCAGGCTTTATTAAACCCATAGGTTAGCATTACTGTTCCACTGGTATTATATTCAGTGCCAACCTTTATGTTTTCAGACATATTCAGACTGTACATACAAATACGGTAGGCCAGTTTTTCTTTCAGTGCTTCGTAGGCATTTCAAGCTAACCAAGCTAAAAATGTACTGTGATGAACACCAGTTATTTCACTGCCATCCACACGTCTGTTTTTATGTTTTCTTTTCATTACTGTGTCAAACAAACACCATAACAATGCAAGCTGTATTTATGAGCGCAAAGTGCAGGTCTTCGCTCTCGAGCAGTGCTGCAGGTCAGATGTGGACTACGTGCGGAGTGAATTTTTGGAATCAAGAGCATCTGCTTCACTGTTACCGGCGTGGTAGCACGTTCTTCAGTTATTCTCCATTGATAATTGCCTTTTATTGTTTTTACTTCAGATGAGTTGAGCTTGTCTCATTGTATTGCTATTGTCTGCCTTTTTTAATGCAATGTTATGAGGGAACATAAAGTAATTCCTAAAGAAAAAAGGCCTCGAGCGGGTTTGTTTTTGTTGTCTCAAAAGAGTATTCCATATTTAACAGCGCCCCTACTGCTGGACTCATGATGGACACTTAAAAAAAAGAAATTAAATGCAGCAGAACCAGACATACCTTCGCTTATTTATTCCTCTGTCTTCTTTATCAAAATTTGACACTTACATTAAAGTACAACTCCTCAGATTTCATGCAGCTCACTTCCACATATACAGTAGCATCACCCCCAACACCTGTAAACAGTTTAAGGTAATGGTCACAGGCTTCGATTTATCAGAGGGGGAAAAGTTTGTGTATTTTATGTCATTTTTCTGCTAAAGGACTGAACACACCTACTGTACCTATTAATGATGACAGATAAGATTGAACATAAAACAGTGAAGTCAGCATGTGTAAACGTAGAAATGAACCTCATCAATGCAGGAGTAACATCGACTGCATGTAACTGAGTCCACATTTAAGGTGCCCATACAGATGTGCTGGAGTAATGGTGATGTCTTGTTTTGCACTGCGGGTGATTCCATAGTGACAGCTTCACTTTATGTCACTTTCTAACAGGCCTCAATGACTTTTCTTTTTTATGGAAAATCTTCCCGTCTGGCTGGACTCTCCACTGAAGCTTGACCCCGTCAAACTTTGTTTGGATCTATGGAAACAAGACGCAAACAGTTTAAACAAACTGCATTCAGATCAGATCAGTTATTATGTTACTATGATAGTGGCTCTGGTAGTGTAAAACCTCTTGACATTAATGTAAAATGAAACTACTCTCAGCGTGAAATTTTAGAGTAGACAAAAACTGACTTGGTTCAAAATGGCTTCGCTCAGAGCAGAATCGCTGAATTTAAAGAATGAACTTGACTTCATTTCCATCCTCACGAGCTTCATGACTGTCCCCACTGTGGTTGAACAAAATAATACATCAAGTTCAGTGTCTGTTGTTCGATCAATCATGTTAAGGCATTTTTCTAACTGTAGTAACAGCAGGAACAAAGACTACTGAGAACCAAAACATAGATTTCAAATGTGTAAATTTGCAAACAGGGAATTAATTCCCTGCATAGAAAACAAAAAAAAAAGAGTACAGGCTGCTCACCGGTGTAGCAGTAGAAGGGATATGAGTAAGTGCAACCTCTGTCAGACCACTTAAGGGTGACAGTGTGTTGCACTGCACACATTCCATCGTTATTTGGCTGAGAGCCGGACCAGTATCTGAGGGAACTGCCACTCTGGTCTGTCCATTTCCACTCATCTCTGAACAGACCGATCCACACAGAGGACAACCATGGACCATTTTCAGCAAGCATTCGCTGTAAGGCTTGATTCTCACTCTGGCTCCTCACACTGGCCAAGTCTCGGCTTTTCAGTCGACAGTACTTTTGGGCTTGCCTCCAAGACGCCTTTTCAAGAACAACATACATCCCACTGGAAGTCTCATCTGTGAATTTTGCAAAATGCACTGTAAAGATTAAAATGTTTGGAGAGGATGGAAAAAAAACTCCTACACACTGTTAGGCTAGTTTTCAAGCTGAAAAGTGCATTAAAGGGATGCCTCATTGATTTAAATAGCACTTTCACAGTGTTGGAAGATTTAAAAGAGACAGGTTGGAAAAAGAATGGTTTAGAGTTGCTGTCCTTAGTCCCTAGAATGGGCCAAGCTTGAAAAGTGGCATTATTCCTACAATTCCCATAATGCAATTTGACATCGTCTTTCATTAGAACTTCCCTGCCTGATAAACGGCAACATCTTTCAATCTCCAAGCCCTCAATTAATAAAGCAGGCTCTCTATTACACATGTCTCCAACCTTTAGAGATGGAGCCAGGCTATGCGTTTTGCTCTGTTCGCGGTCTTTATGCTAAGCTAATCATCAAACCTTCATCGAGAAGAGTGAATAAGAAGAAGGCCCTGCAGCTGAGCATCAAGACGATGACTGAAGATCACTCAAACTTGTTCCTGATTGGAGGAAACTGTCATGTGCATCATATTTTGTCTGACATACCTTCCTGACAGACAAAGGGATGTTGTGTTTCACAGGATGCGCTGAGCCATTTCCCATCAGCCCTCATGACTCCACAGTGCTGAGAGGAACCAGGTGAACTGGCCCAGTTAGTGTACTCAACTAATCCGTCACTGGTTCGAGTTTCTCCCACAGACCACAGCCAGGATGCCACCCTGGTCTTTTTCAGACCAATCCAGGCCACGCCATTGGCTGCCACCACGTTTTTCAGCCTCTTCATGTCATTGTGGCTGCCAATGGTGGCGAGGTCAATGTAGTTCTCTCTGCAGTAACTCTGGGCCTCGGCCCATTTCATATTCCTGTTTATCAGGTAATACTCTCGATGAATTTGTAGCTGCAAAGTGATGCAACCTGCAGAGGGACACCCAAAAACAATACAAAACAAAACAAAATAACCCATGTAAAACAGGCATTATCATTATTATTCTTATCGTAACAGTGTGTGTTTTAATTTGACATGATTATTTCATTATTGTACAAAAACACACTTACTGAAAGCTAGCAGCAAAATCACCAGATGGAGCATTATTTTTTTCTGGGAAACAAACAGATAAATGTCATACAAGTTGTTGCACAAATTAAACATCTCATTGTGTTGACATGTTGTCCCTTTAACACCAGTGGCTACTCCTCTCACTGCAGGTCCAAGCTAATCTGAGGCCACAAACTGAATTTACATACTAAACATGTTTGAGGAAGATAATTTGGTTAAATGAATACTGTCCAGTGAAATGAGCACAGGATTTCAAATATCTGCTTTGCTTACTTAGAGACTATTGAGAGACCTTTGTTCTGCAGGCAGCCATTTCATTTGCATGTGTCCTGGGTGGGTATTTGAATGTACTGTGTTTATTGAATGAATGAAAAAAAAAAAAAAAATACAGTTAAAACTCTTGGCTATACCAGTAAATGCCTCCATTAAATTATCTTCTTTCTTGTTACAGAGCAACATCAATTGTGTCTGTAATAAAACTGAAGAGCATCCTGAGGAGCATGTGAATGCGTTCTGGAGCTGCAGTGAAATGAATCGATTAGTCGATCGAGAGAAAATGAATATGCAGCTGTTTTGATAATTGATTAATCATTAAAGTAATTGTTTTAAGCAGAAAATGCCCCCAAAAAATATCTCTGGTTTACATCATTTGATGTGAAATATCTGTGAGTTTTGGACTGTTGGTCAGACAAAACAAGACATTTGATGATGTCAGCAGGGACTTTTCACTGTTTCCTGACATTTTACGGACTGAACGATTAATCTAGACATTTTTTTTTTTTTTTGCAGATTAATGAGTAGTTAAACTAATTGTTAGTTGCAGCCCTAATGTAGTCTTTGACACACAGTGAGAATAAAAAGGAGAGGTAGAAAAAAAGAACAATTAGACATCATACATGTACATTATATACAAAAGAGTATAAAACCTTCTGAAGCATGGCTCAATTTCACCGTGGATTTTGAATTACCTCGGGCACACTAGCACCCAGCTGAGGACGGGGTTTAAAAGCCTTTATCAGTTAGGACACATCCAAGTGAAAAATATCACTGGAGGAGAACGCCAAGCGGTTCCTCAGGGCTGGAAAGAGGAGTCAACCAGAGCAGAATGTCGTCATTCCTTAGAAAGACAAATTAGTGGCCAGGAGGCTAAACTACAGCAGCATATCAGTAAACACAGTAAACATTTCCATCCCTGTTTCCCACTGACACTTTGTTACTGTGGACTGTGGAGCGTTGCTGCAGATATACACACTCAGATCATCCTTCCCCCTGCTCTGTTTTGTAAATAATTCCAAATCATGCTCTCTGATTTGATATTAACATCTCTCTTAAAATTCGTCTTCTTACCTCACGCACGGATGTGTCCTCGTTTGGAGTGAGGCGTACCTCTGCAGGCTCGTTCTCTCACTCTTCATACGTGTTGTGTTTCGCTCATTCTCAAGGGCACTTCATATTTGTCTTTATGGAAATGCTGTTTGCATATGACATTCACAAGGGCTCATGTGTGTTTCTCAAAAATATCTGGAAGTGTCTGCAAGTGCAGTTACAGCAGGGTGACATAAATGTTCATGGTCTGTTCTTTTCATCTACTATGTCCATAGATTTTTGTGCATGTCTTTCTTCATGTTTGAAATGCTTTTGTGGTTCATTCAAAAATAAAGATCAGGGACAGTTTTCTTGTGGAATATCACACAATCAGTCATTATTTATCAGCCAGTGGAAAAAGAGGAACGACCTTGACAGCGCTAAAGCTTCCTGCCTTCCCAGTTTCAGCTTTATAACCAAGATCAGGGGCGCTGGTGGTGTTCAGAGCCTTTCCATCCTGGGCCGTCGTGACAGAAACTGTCTTGTTTTTGCCTCGTTATTCTGTCTCCTCTGTCTCTATTTATCTTCTGCCACCTGTCTTTTTGTCTCCTGTTTCAGCTGTGAGGTCAGCAACAAAGCCTCCGCTCATTATCCTTCCTGACAGACTTCAGCTTACGCTCCCAAAAGCTGCCAATAATCCACATAGAGTCCCCCCCCCACACACACAGACACATTATAGTACAAGTCACTTCTCCGCCACCCCAGAGGACCCCTTATATAAAGCTCTGTCTCCCCTCCAGTTGTTACTCTCCTTGTTTTCATCATCAGTGATCATCCTTCTCTTCTGCTGTTCAGGTATGTCTTTGGCTTTTCCTCTGCATCATTCTTGTCCTTCCTGAACATTTGAAACATGTGACCATCTGGAGGCAGTAGCTGATATTTGCAATCAATCAAAAAAAAAAGTCCTCCATCATTTTTATCTGCCACATTCTTCAAGTATAATCAGTATTTTTAGGACATAAAAAGATCAAATGATGATGTGTAGTGTGAAAAGGATCACTTGTAGTGATGGACACAGAATTATCACCAAAAAAAAAAAAAAAAACTGCTAAAAATCCACTAAATACTTCCTGTCTAACACCAATCAACACAATGTTAGTGAATATAACCGAGCATTCAGCCCCTAAAGAGCCAGATATTTCCCACAGGAGTCGGTAGAGACCAAAAACGGAGCTAAAAGCAGAGTGAATATTGGACTGATATTCCTCAGGTGACCAGAAACACAACTCCAAATGAAAGCTAATGCTGCTCCATGTCTGCTGGACATGCAATGGGAGCTGTTCACCAACAGGTTGACCATATTAACTTTAAAGATGCTTATATGTTACTGTTGTGTTCACAGCCTGTTGTTGCTGCTGCCTGCCAGTGGCCAAAATGTCACTTATTGTGCTTTCAAAATCAATAACTAACGAAAAATACTTACAGATTACCTGATAATCCTCATTAAAGATGCTTTAAAACGTTAAAAATCCACTCAGATTGATAAATGACTGAGTTGTCGTCTTGATTAAGATGCAGGAAAAAGTCATAACAGCATAATATGTGTTTGAACACCGGACCCACCACAGGATCAGGGGGCGTTAATAACGTTGCATTATATCTCTGAACGCTCCCTCATGACAAGTTATTCTCGGTGCCCTTGGCCTCACCGTCCGCCTGTGACTCTGCCGGTGAGTTTGGCCAGAAACATCCAACAGTGAAGTGATGTGATGAATTCCGATCCCAATCCCTCATCTGCCTTTTGTCCATGTGCCCATGTTTATTCAGACTCACATGCTCATGCTCTGAGATCTTGGCTAAAAACTAACCAGGATCCCAGAGACTTGGGTGGCGGGGCGCTGAGTGCTTGATCTACTATGTTAATACACTCAAAGACAGGCAGTCTGGGAGGGCTTCCGCTCTTTTGCATTAAAAATAGTGTTTTGAAATCTGGTACATTGCTGGTCCAGGTTAACTGCAGCTGATCAGACGGGTTTGACTCAAATTCTAATACTTCATCTCCTGTAACAATCCACACTAAAATACGCATACAAACTGCTGAAGTAATGGTTAGGAATGCTAAAATATTTACGGGGCTCCACACGCATTTAGATGTCCCTGCAGTTCAGTGAGACTACAAGCAGATCAGATGATAATAGAGGACTTGGCGGGCGTTAATAGCAGCCAGCCAACCGGCTTAATCTCTCCAGCCCACATTCTCTCCTGTAAATCAAATTAAACAAGAAGGATTGGCCAGCTGATACTTAACTCTTATCCTGGGTAACAGGACACTGCTCCGGCCTGCTGTCCCCCCAGCCTCTTCTATTCCTAGATCATTAGCTACAAATGGCCGTCCTCTGAATCTCACTCTTTGAACAAAAGCACCGACCCGCACTGAACGTATAATGCATTTCTCATAAGTCATGAAATTTGTTCACTGTCTTATTTTCTGACATCAGGAGGCAGAAGCTTTTATGATTATTAAAGCTCAGCCATATGGAGTACCATCTAATTCTGTTTAGACTCTGTATCTTTTGCTGAACAATGAACATTTTCCAGTCCGGCTGCTTTAAAAGCGTCATCATTAGGTCGGCCTGACTGATCTTAAATGTTGTGTAACCAATAGGGAGGAGCCACAAAGTCCAGTAGGCTGATCCAGAAAAAATGCAGTAACAGGTAGATACCGATATCTACAGTATTAAAAGTTAAGCTAAGGTTAGCCACCATAAGCTACCAGTCAAACCAGACCAAATAACACTGTGGCAGCAAAGTTCCTCAGCGTCCCTTTCACACACTGGGTTAATGCTGCTGCACATTTCTAATTTCTATATTCACGGTTTTCTCTCCAGTGCCACCATGTGTGATTTTGAAGATCATGGGTGAGTCCAGTGAAACCGCTGTGAAAACTTTTCTACATCCACAGTACATGAGCTCCTGTTGTGTATATTTCTAACTTTTTTTTTTTTTTTTTTTTTTAATTTAGAGGCCATCAGGAGGGTAAGGACATTTTTTTTTATTATTAACTCAATGAAGCAGCAGTTTGATTTTTCCCTCCTCTCTTTTCACCCTCTCTCACTCTTTCTTCCTCCAGAGGAAGACGAGGAGCAGGGAGAGGGAGGTGAGGCTGTGTAGATTTTATTGACCTTCCCTAACAAGTAACACATTCACACACAAGCTATAACAGCAACAGGTCAGCGCAACCTTCAGAATGCAAATATTTATTTGCATATTATGATCCATCCAGTGTTTACTTGTCGCTCTTAGCTATGTTTTTGTAAGTGGAGTGGTAAAACACGAGAACTTTGAATTTTAAATTCAACACGAACCGGCAACTTTGAACCTTAAAATGCCGCCGGGCACAGCAGCAGAATAAAGAGCCGTTCATCTTTTGTAGGGCAGCACGCGGGTCATGGTTATGAACAGTGGACACGAACTGGGGGTTTTGAAACTCTGCCTATCACAGTTAAACTTGTATTAATGTTTTTTCTGGTGCGTTTTCAAATCGAACTGTAAAAAATGAACTAATTCACTTCTTCATTCCTGCTCTGGTTGTCATGTTGAAGAAGAACGGCCCAAATACAAGTAAGCCTACACGGGAACACTCGACATCAAAAACTCAGATTTTACCACACAAACGTGTGTTGATGTGCCCTCGTGTTATTTCACAGGCCACTGGTCACACAGCTCGCTGCCCCTAAAATCCCAGAGGGAGAGAGGGTAGACTTTGATGTATGTTCCTTCAAGATTGTCATTAATGGGAAAATTACATGATTGCTGCAGCAAAAACAGCATTAAACAGTCTCCATCTGTGCATCCACTGGTTTCTGTTAGGATATCCACAGGAAAAGGATGGAGAAGGACCTTCTGGAGCTGCAGACTCTGATTGATGTCCACTTTGAGCAGAGGAAGAAAGAGGAAGAGGAGCTGATTGGACTCAAGGACAGGATTGTAATGTCTTTCCCATGCTGGTTTCCTATTTATTGGTCTGAAAGAGTGAAACACTGAGTATTCAGAATAATAGGGATTAAAGTGCAGCCCAGATGCCAGAATAAAGTTAAAATTCAATGTCTCATATGTGTCATATCAACATTTCTACATCAGGTATCAAAGTGATGACGCTGAGCTGTGTTCGTGGCGACAAAACTGTTTTTTTAAGCCAAAACATGATCTTTTCCTCACCCTAAAAAAGTGGTTTTTGTGCCTAAAGCTAACCAGACCTAACCCACAGCGCTGTTACCACACAAAATTGAAAATTTACTTGAAAGGAAAAGTCAAGTTCGAATGTAAGAAAACGTTAACATATCCATGTTTTGCATAAATGTACCATGCCAAGATTTATTCTGGTGATCGGGTTGTGAGAGAGCCAAGTGTAAAAGTCCATCTGGCATGGTTTTTCCTGTTACAGGAGAGCCGCCGGGCAGAAAGAGCTGAGCAGCAGCGTGTGAGGGCTGAGAAAGAGCGCGACAGACAGACACGTATCGCGGTAATTAATGTTCAACAATGTCTAACATATGTTGATTAATCCATGCGCGTCAATAATCTGCTCAGATCAGACCCTACACACTATTTAAGAGCAATTTAAGTGAACTGCAGTAACCAGCTGAAGATGACTTCCACAGGAGGAGAGACAGAGGAAAGAGGATGAAGAGGCCAAGAAGAGGGCAGATGACGAAGCCAAGAAAAAGAAAGTGCTCTCCAACATGGGGGCTCACTTTGGAGGCTTCCTGGCCAAGGTCAGAAGAATACACCCACAAACAAAGTATGTGGAAAGTTCATGTGTCTGATCCTCCAGGAGAGTGAGTTGTGTTTGTTTCCTGCAGGTCGAGCAGAGGCGAGGCAAAAAGCAAACTGCCAGAGAAATCAAGAAGAAGACGCTGGCAGAGAGACGCAAGCCACTGGCCATTGAGAACCTGAGAGAGGACGGCCTGAGGTCAGTGCAGCGTCCGTTCAAGCTGATGTCTTGGATTTGGGTGCATGGTAAATAAGCATTCATTTGGTGTAGGAATGGCAGCTGGGTAAGGCTTTTAAAGCTGCTGCAAAGTAGCGGGTGATCCTTTATTAAGATTTTATAAAGTGTGTACTTCGTCATCTCAAGTTGTTCACGCTGTCGTGTTTTAGAGAGAGAGCCAAGGAGATGTGGGATTGCATCTACCAGCTGGAGTCAGAGAAATTTGACCTGACTGAGAAGATGAGGAGGCAGAAGTATGAGGTGAGCCATTCACCTGGGAATATACAAAAATGTATTTTAAATATGGTTAATTTGTGATGTCAGAATGTGTTTTTTTTTTTTTTTTTCCAGATCAACGTCCTCCTGAACCGAATCCAACATGCTCAGAAATTGTGAGTCAATCTGCTTGTGTCAAACCACCATTGCACAACTCCCACACCCCGAGAAAGAAAAAATAGAGCATTGCAGCGAGCTGCTTTGCAGTGACCATGCAAACATACCACATGGCAACAGTCACCTAAGCAGTATGTACACAGGAAACGCTTGCAGCTCTGAGCCATTTACAACAGGATGCACACATGTAACACATCGGCATAGAGTGACGGGGTAGAAACAGAAGAATAACTACTTCCCTTTCTGTCCCCTATCAGCCACACTTGCCTGTTATTTCTGTTGTGCTTTTCTTGTGTCAATGCAGCAAAAAGGGCCACGGCAAGGGCAAGGTCGGAGGACGCTGGAAGTGAACTCACACAGGAGGCACAAAGAAACAAGAGGACAGTTTCAGGACAAGGGTGCAGCAATTTTGCAGATTTCATGACTGAAGCTGAGAGACATATAAGATTTTTTTGTGTGGCGTTTATTGAAATACATCCACTTACAATTGCACTTGTAATTATTAAAATGTATGCATAAAAGCAACATTTTCTATCAATGTTATTCACTTTGGAAATGAAATCTGATTATTATTCGTGAAAATTCACAGCCACTAGGAAGGAAAAATAAATTCTGTCTGCATAAGATCTCTTAACGTGTCACTTTGACCGTCGGTCTGTTGCATATTGTGAAGGTAAAGCTGTTGACAAAGGGAGCAGAGGAAACCACTGTTTACTTCTGTGGTTTGAAAACAGCATGGGCGTCATCACTCCTCCCCTCAAGACACGGCTCAAATTCAGCCTCGAGAGCGATGCTGACCACTTTCTCTGCAAAGCCTGCTTCTTGCTCTTTGCTGAGGTCCAAAATGTACCTGAAACATCCACAGGAACACATGCACTTACACTTATTATTCACTGCTCGTCAGTCAAATTAACCATGGGACACGTAGCAAATCTGAAACATCAGACACACAAAGCAAATACTCTGCGTTTGTGAATTACATAGTCACTGTACTCTTGGTGACTGTACTGTCACCATGGAAACAAGCCCTGTTACTATAAAAACCCCTCACTTGGCCAACTCCACGATGAGCACAGCGTCTGGTGCTGCAATCTGTCTCATCATCGGGCCCAACTGGTGCACGCAGCTTTCCAGCATTGACGGAGAGGGAAACAAAAGCACAGAAGTGAAACATGGTCAGCAGTCATACCAGGAGTCTGCTGTCGAGGTGATTGGACGCTGGAAAGACTCTATTTTAGGTTAAGTTACTATCTTTATGTTTAAGGAAATATGAAGTATTGACTCAGTGAAATGATCTTTGTCGTGGTTCGAGAAAAACATCCCTCACCTGGCTGAGGAGTAGATGATGTTGAAGAAGTGGGAGTATTTCTGTTTTTCTGGCAGTTTGTACAGTGAATCCATAGGCAGGAAGGTCACAGAGACCCCATTCAGGTGCATCAAGTCTGATGAGGATTTTAGAAAATTAAGTGCTAAAATCATCAAGTTACTGTGTACTGCAGGTGAAAACAGGCTCCAGAGGGAGGGGAAGTAACCTGCCACACACTGAAATGCTTAAAGACCAGCGCCCCACTTAGGTATCCTTCACGTATTCAAACATGCACATTAAAACACACTCAGACAGTATAATCAAATTTAATCTTTCGCCTCAGCCTGGACCTTTTTCACTGCAGGTTAAATGGCTTTTGTCATTGCCTGAACTGCTACTCTCACCTGCGCTGACACTGACAATCATCTGAAGCCACGAGGCTGCTAGTGTTAATGCCCATTTACCACTGATGGTGAAAGATTTTCGGTCGGTCTGTGGAGACGGCTCCTCTGCTTCTGTGTCTGACTGAGAAGTAGTGGGGCAGCCCCGTCTGCTGGACAGGGACTGGAACAATGCCTGTACGTTTGCCAAGGAGATATCCTGGGCTGTCTGTGGACGTGAAGAAAAGACACTGTTGTTCCTCAGCATACGCACAACGTACTACTACTGTGCTGTAAAAGGACGTCGCTACTGTATGTTTTACCTTGATGTGTTGCCCATTCTGTGTCTTCAGGAGGCTCTTGTCGTCAGTTTCAATGCCAAAGGCGAGGTAAGGACTGGAAACAACGTCTCCCCAGTAGCCCCTGACAGCCACTTTGTCCCCTTTCTGTCCACACACACACACACACAGATAAGTTCTCATATGGTGTTACTGCTGCACAGTGCAGAAAGGTTTTGCAGAAAAACAGACAAACACTCACCTGCCTGAACACTCTTGAAGAGAGCAAACTTGCATTGGTTGTTTGGTAAACGCCTTCCCTCATTTCGAACGCCAAACCCCGCTCCCTCCATTGCACGTACTGTTGTTTGCTAATGACGCCGCACTGCAACAAAGTCAGTACAAAGAGAGTGTCCATCCATCAGTGCAACACAGACGCATCATCTGTCCTTCTGAAAAATTTGGGTGAATGTGGGAGGCACAAACAAACAAAAGTACACCAAATACTCAAATACCCCTTTCGCGTGCAGTTTCATTGTAAGGTCCCAGTCGAAGCAGCCCCTCTTGGAGTCGTAGCGTGTTCCAAGGTGCTGCCTCACCCGATAATCCCAGGCTTTGGACATCATAATAGATGATGAAGACTGAGGCTGGTACCACAACTTGAATATCCTGGCCAGCTCATCTCGCTCCTTGAACTGCAGAAATATAAATATAGATTATGAAATTAGTGGACTTCCACTGAAGTTTTGTCTACTACTGAGCAGGCCTCAGTGTCTGATTTCAGGAAGAGCTCAATCCAAAAGAGACACAGACATTAGGTTTATTTAACAAATGATTATACCTTGAGCAGAGTTGTGTTCAGACAGGGGTGTGCGGCGGTCTCCAGTGTTTCAGTGACACACAGAGAGAGCTGCGATGCTGAACGTCTCAGCGTCTCTTCAGTCTGACTGCGGATCTCACTGTTCCCAAACAACTCCAGGAAAACCTCTGTCTTCTCTGGAAATAAAGACCATGGCCAAAATCACCTGAATGTTTAGCTTCAGTAACATGTTTACTGGACAGTGAATAATTTCACAAAAATCCCACCCACCATTATTTCCCATCCATTCCTGGGGCATCAGCGCCAGGTAGAGGAGCAGCAGCTGTCTAGCCACCTCCTCCATGCTGTTTTCTATCACCCACACCTGCAGTAGAGCAGAGAGAAGTTAGCTCACAGTGAGTATATCAGTTTGTTCTCAGGTATGACGCGATAGTTTAGGACACTGAGGCTCACATGAAGGCTTTCTCCATTCCGCAAACCAGCAATGGTCTTCAAAATATGTCGTGGATCTCCACTGCCAAGCAGCAAAACGTTGACCTCCCCTTCAAGTCTCACAGGCCCTAAGCACAGACAGAGAAAGCACACAATAGTTCCAACACACTCTGCTTCCAAGGCTGAGTACCAAACCTCAACAGTCTGTTGGTGCCAAATTAAATGTCTGCAGCAGAGTATCAAAAGTTGGCACTGGATGTATGGTCAGATCTCTAGTCTAGTCTTCTGGTGAACTATACTATAAGTGATACATAATTAATAATTTTGCCAACTTTGACTGTATTATGTTTTGCTCTTCAACGGCTGTCTCTGTTAAATCATCATTTATCACTGGAAGAGTTTGGCCTCTCTTCTTGAACGAAAAATAAAATGTTTGTAGGCCCCAAAGCAAGGCACTGAAGGCACCGTCAGAGCTATATATAACATTTAAAAGGAAGTCCAACCTCAGCAGTACAAGCACTTTATTATCTGGTGCAATAATCCTGCAGCAGATATTGATAGGATATATTAGGGACGATCACTGCTGTGGGCAGGCACAGTTTGAGGACATAGTTTGGTTAAACAAATATATTAAACTCATTTGTATATCTAATATACTGTGTACAGATTGTTTCAGTGTTCATGAGTGATCTGTGTGGTTATGTGTTAAGCCTCGTGTTGTTTTCCTCAGCTGTTATTGTAATGCATTTTCCACTAGTATAACAGTAGCAAAATAAAAAAATAAAAAAATAAATACACCTTTACAAGTGAAAGTCTCACATTTAAAAACTTTTGTAAAAGTACAAAACAAAAATAACAAAAAGTGTCAAAAGTGAGAGTCCTCATCATTCACAATGGACCCTGTTTAATGTTTAGTGTTTAATCTGAAAAAACAAACAAACAAACAAACAAGTTCATGAGAAAAATTTACTTAAGTTGGAAAAAAAAAAAGTACTTAGTTGTTTTCCAACACTATGAAATCATCACTGCCCTGACGCACGTGTAGGACCAGGTATCCTCGTGCACCTAAGGCTCTCACCCATACTGAGCAGGTCGCGCGCAGGACTGAAACCCCACCAAGTAATGCAGCCCACGCCCTCAGACAGCCGTCCAGCACTCATCCTGTAAGGGCCCGAGAGAAAGTCAAACAGCCGTACACCTGACTGTAAGTGGTTTATATCATGATTCAATCAGCAGGGATCATTTTACATGTCTTCAGACAGTGTCACCTGGTCCAGGGCTCATGTGAGGTAGCTTAGCTTAGCACAAACCTTAACTAACCCGAGCTAACGGTACTTGGTCCAAACAACATCTCACGCTAGCGTTATCAGTTAAGATGTGATCCAGGCCACAAAGCCGTCTCTAACCTCAATATGATGATAAAACCTGCCATAAGCTCCGACCAGATTCTATCAGTTAAAACAAAAATGATAGGAAAAACTCACCTCACAGAATATTTTATGACAGAGACGCCTCTGAACAGAAAGTTTGGCTTCTGTTGCTAAGCGACAGTTCTTACATGGTGAAGGCAGAAATCACCTACCGGGAGCTGTTTTTCCTTAGGATGGCGAAGGCGTTACCCGCCCTACTCTTCCTCTGATTGGCTAGTGCGTTGGTTAGGCGAATGATAATTTGTTAACGTAATATCAGAGTAATCCAATCACAGATAGTAGGGTGGACTCTACCTTCGCCATTCTAGGAAAAAACACGGCCGGGTTTGACAGTTAAACTGAAATAACCCATTGATTTTAATTAAATTAAAGGTCAGACAGAAAGAGAAGCACTGATGCGAAACTGTCCACTGTGGTTTTATTTGCATTTGAAAAGATCCAGAGCATTACAGCAGCCATTTTCAGGACTCTGCTGCACCACAGCACTGCAAAATGAGCAAAAAATGCCCAGCGTACATACTATGAGATGTGGAAGCTCTACCATGTGTTCAAAGTCAACTAAACTTTCAGAACACAGTCATTCTGAAATTTTGCCAGATTTTACCAGGCCCATGTATGAGCATACACAAAAGATGCACATTTACAGATACGTTTTACAAGTATACAAGTACAGAGTCATATTGGTTTACAGTGTAAGGAAAACAGGGGAAGCCTTGGTTTTAACAACAACCAAATATTAAAAAATGTCTGTACAGCTCACATACACACGCATGTTCACACATACACACATTAAACAAAATCAAATATAGAACACCCAGATTGACAAAACATCAGGAATGACAAGAAGTAACACCATCAACAGTATGTAATACGTGAACAAGGTGCAACTCTAACGAGGTTTCGCTTTGACTGCCGCGTCAACTTCTTCTTCTGGCAGGAGAGTGTGCCACTGGGCTACTGGACGTCTGGGATTGGCAAGCATGTCTGACCAGTGGCGCAGGCCAACTCCTGTAGCTCCATAACCCATGAAGGTCTTTCCAATTGGATCATTGCTCCCAAGTTTATCATAGTCAAACACTGTGATGACCACCTGCACTTTCTGAGAGAGAAAAAGGGTGTGTTATCAAATCATTCCCCACATCAACACTGAGTGTCAGTTCTATTTCAAATTGATATGAAGACACAGCCTACCTGTATCTGTTCAAAGGGGACATCAAAGCTGAAACTCTCATTAAAGTAAGGATTGAGTGTATTTTTCTTGACTGTCGTCTTTTTCTTCTTAATCCGTTTCCCATTTTGCTGCAGAACAATCTTCACATATGGATCTTATGGAAGAGGGAAAGAGGGTTATATGGTTGTATTTTAAGTTTGCTGACGCAGCCCATTCTAATGAGCGATGAGAGTAAGTGGCAAGAAATTTAATTACCTGATAAGCCACCAACGTCCATTTTCTTTAGATTCTTTGCCTCCATGATGTTCACCGTCAGTTTTCCAGCAGTAGGTACATAACGTAAAGAAATGCAAATATCGCCCAGCTTTTCTTGCTGAAAGGAGAATATTATGGATTACTGTCATGTATCATCAACTTAAATTGAAGACATATTTTATTAAGCTGTTGATTATCACAATTTCTATCAAAATATTTTTTTTCCAACATTAACTGACACGAGGTTGAATGAAAACACAATATATCATACCTCCTCCTTCTCACCACTCTCCAAGTCTCTCCATTGTTGCATTGGCTGGCCCAAATCAACACTGTTCATTGGAATCTTTATCTCACCAATCATATCATGCTTGGAGAAACGATCAAAGTCAAATACTTGCAGCACCAAAGTCTTTCCACCCAACTCTGCATACGGGATCTAGAAAGAGATGTTTGTATGTTGAATAGATGAGGGTAGACAATTTTGTTTACAGTACCTGTAGTAAAACTGACAAATCCAGACACTAACAAAGAACATTTAGTGACAGGAGACACTCAAAAACATACTGCAGTGTTTGGGGAGGGATACCTTGACAGACGCCATTCAAGGAATGAAAGACTAAAGACGAGGGGAAGTAGAGACATAGGCCACACTTCTGCCTCATGAGGGTAAAAAGTGACATGTCACCAACAACCTGGAACACCAACACAAGCTGCGACAGAGACATAAAGACAAGAGAAAGAACAAACAAAACACAGACAACGTCAAGTTGACAACAGCACAATGTCGGGAATGTGGTACCTTGAAAATGAAAGTCTCGTTGAAAACAGGGCATAAATTCTTGCGCTGCACTTTGGTCTCATACTTCTTCTTTTTGTCTGGCAACAAAAAGACTTTGACATAGGGATCTGAGGTTCCCCCCATGTCCATAGCAGCAAGGTCTTGAGCCTGAAGGATACCCACTATAAGCTTGAGGGGAAAGAGGACAATCGTCAGGATAAGCAGTGAAAGGCAAAAGTCTGATGAAAAGAGTGTATAGATCTGTTTCTGATAGGTATTTGCTGGTCCCTATGTTTGATGATAATGATTTTGTGTTCACACAGGACCTACCTGGGAGTCTGTGAAGTTGTAGTCCAACGAGAACTCCAGCTTACCCAACTTTTCCTGTTCTTTCTCCTCTTCCTCCCCTTCCTTCTTCACCTCCCCCTCCTGAGAGATAAAAACATTAGTGGATCTTCATCATGAGGATAAGAAGGTAAGATTATTTAATAAGGGGTTGCTGGAAATCACATACCTTCTCTCCAGTCTCTCCTTCACCTTCCTTTTCTTTTCTGCGACGGCCTGTCTTCCTCTCCCTCACTTTCTTTGGCTTTTTCTTTTTCCCAAAGCATTTTTTGAAAACACAGAA
The DNA here is from genome assembly GCF_051107435.1 of Chaetodon auriga. Lineage (NCBI taxonomy): Eukaryota > Metazoa > Chordata > Actinopteri > Chaetodontiformes > Chaetodontidae > Chaetodon > Chaetodon auriga. The sequence goes on from NC_135093.1 coordinate 11,364,476, forward strand.
GATGAAGCATGCCACCAAGACCAGGACCACCACAACAATGGCTCCCACTGCCCACATTGGAACTGCAAAATAGAGGTGAATTCACTTATCAGTATTCACTGTGTGCAGACTGTGCCTACTATGGTAGAAAGGAGTGGGGGTCTGATCCCCTGATGTCCCTTACATTCACAATATTATAAAGAATATATGGAAAAACTCTGCCCCTCAAGCAAGCAACAATGACAAACCCCCCAACAAAACAAACAAACAAACAAACAAACAAACAAACAAACAAACAAACAAACATGTTTGAATCTGATCTTTAAGTAGACATCTTGACATCTAAAGCTTGTTGGTCTTATACATCTGGATTTCCAAGAGGATTTAAATCTTTCACATCTTGAGATTACATAAAAGAAAACTCCACTTTCATTGGTCAGTCTACTCCTATAGTCTAAATCAGCTCCAAATGTCCAACATAGACTGCTTGGAAACGGAGCCAAGGGAGAAATGCATCATATCATTGAAATACAATATGATACTATTGAAATAAAATACGGTGCTTCGTACAACAGAAGATTGGAGGGTTCTTTTAAGCATATCTACATTGACGTTAACATTTTTTAAGAACTTGTTTATCTAGGGATGGTTTGCTGAGCATGCATGTGGTTGTCAGCAACACCCTTCACCACAATCTGATGATAACACACTCCCAGCCGGGAGTGGCCCTGTACAACAGTCCCCAGCAGTGTAGTTCATCATTAAGTGCTTCACTCAAAGCATCCCAGTAGCTGTTAACTGAAAAAAAAAAAATGCTCGCTCAGTTTTTCCACTTCAATTTTCATAGGCAGAAACATTGAAATAGTTGGTATAATTACCAAGAAAAGAAGCTCATATTCCATGAAAGTCATTCCTTGTACTATACTCTCTTCATGGCTTAGTCTGTAGTGGAATGTAATTCAGTAAATTTACTAGTTACTATGCAGATTTAGATTACTAAAACAAAATGTGAATTAATTGATAAAACATGATGTACTGTTACAGGTTAAGCTACCCAGCAGCATATAAAGTCATTCAAGTTAGCCCCACTTTTACCAGCTGCAACAATTTCTGCCACGAGGGGTCTGTCAATCAAAACTGTAACAAAGGTTTGATGGAGTCATGAAGCATTGCACCACAGTAAACAATAGAGAGGCTACTAGCTAGTTTGCCATCGTCCGTCCTCGCTCTCTGATGTATCATCTGGTATTTCCTCTTTCAAGTAATAACCAAAGATAAAGTTTATTCCAACAAATAAATAAAAGTATGATTTTTCCTGCAAATTCTAGAAGTGACTTACTTGGCAGATGACCAAGTTCATTCATGAACTTCTCCTTCATGTGGTTGTAGTCGTGGCCGGGGTGATGTTCTGAATGGGAGTGCTCATGGTGTTCCGTATGGGAGTGCTCATGATGAACTGGCTCTGTTGCTTCCTCTGGCTCTGGTTCGGATGGCTCCGCAGCCCTCCGGGCCCGGACCCCAGCGCTGCCCAACCTCATGTCAGCTGTAAAGACCATCAAAATCAGTGCAGTTAATTATGTGTTGCTGGTTTGTTATGTTCTCTGCTGGCCCCTACAGCAGCACATAACTCAACTTCGTATGTACGCTGTGTAATCCCTATGTCCATGCGTTGCAGTACAATTCAAGAGCGTCGGACATCTCTCAGCCAGATGCTCAACATGGCTGACCCTAATCCCTCTGTTACTCTCATTCTCTCTGTCATCTCCCCTGCCCCATAACCCACGCTTTCACTCCGTTTGTCCCATCCCCATTTTTCTCTCGTCAATGTCTCTGCATGTAACTGGATTAAACTCTGGCACTACAATATTAATCCAAAATCCCAGATCCTCAAAGCTTAAACAAATTCGGAGTTGGTCTCCTCCCTCAATTTTCCTCCCTTGGAGAGTATACTGGAATGATGATTGCTTTTTATTAAGGTATTTCAAAAGACGGCAAGTGGACATTGGCCAAGATTGAGAGGAAACCCTGATCTTTTTATATGTAGTTTTCATAAATATTTATCCCCATACTATTCAAAATATGAAAAAATTTTATATATATATATATATATATATATATATATAAAAAATGTAATGTACATGAAAAGTAACATTTTTTGTTGGAATCACAGACATTTCTCATTGGCAATTGTCACATTTGTCTAGTTGCAACTGCTTTTTAATAGAGGATGTTGAATGAAATTTAAACATTATTGGTGTCTGTTCTCATGTATAGATAACTCTTATCAGCCATTTAAAAGGGTTGATGATTTGGTTCAGTCATAGGAAATTACAGACAAATCATTCACATCAAAAGCACCTTTCAAACCAAATGGGACTTATCTGATCATTAAAAAAACTGAATTTAAAAAAGTCTATTTTTTTCTGACTGGTTAATTTTTTTTGCATTCATCTCGCACTTAATCAAAACAGAAATGTTTGAAATCTGATGTATATTGATCTTACCTGTTGATATGTTCCTTTAATTTCCTCTATACCAAAAGAGCTTTAGGAGCAACTTTCAGTTCAAAGTGTATTTCTTGTTGCTTCCCCTTTGGCCTGTTGGAGCCCTCACAATCGCAAGCCCATTGTTCCTTCTGTACGCCACTGACTCTGACTGGCAGACTCCCTGCAACCCTTTCCATCAAAGCTAAAACGCTGGCAAATCACTAGAGCAGTGTTGTGATTTAATCCCCCCTTCCCCTCCTCCCGATATTAGAATGCTGAAAACACATCTGTTGCTTCGGGTCTCTGACTGAAGATCCATAAAAAGCAACAGTTACCTTTTCTTACGTTGTACAACTCCTCCATTGCTCACAATCTCAATTGTGTTAAACAATTTAAGGCTTCTCCTTGAGTTGGAAAAGTGACTGTTCATTAGACTGATGAGACATGGCAGTAGTGGTTGTGTTTATCCATTAGATTGAGATTGTAGTACATCCGGCCCTCCACTAATCCCTCCAGCATAGCTGTCCTCGCAGTCAGTCGTCAATCTACCAACAACTTTCACTGAGAGTGGATATTCCATCCTCCCATCCCTTGGCTTACCATTTTACTGTACAAAACATATACCCGTATTTAGAGCACTGTCAACTGTAATCCTCAGGCATGCTGCCACGTGTTTGCACTGCTGCATCTGGAGATCTCAGTGGATCCAATCCAACATTCAACAGCCTCCTCTACTAGCTAACTTACTCACTGCAGAGAGAAATTAAAAAAAGCCCAGAACAAACAAACAAACAAAAAAAAAACACTAACACAGCAACAAAAATGAGTATTGTAAGTTTTATAGCATTTTCTGCAGGACCGGTATACTTAGTTGTATTATATTTCCCCTGTTGTGTGTATGGCAGCGTCTTGTCAACACATGGCTTTTGTAATCCGCGATGTCAGATAATTAACAGGACCTTTTTTCCCCACGGAGGACACTAACTTTAGAGTACACCCAACAATAGTAGAGATCACTTTAATTATAGCCTTCCCACTGTAAACAGTGTAACATGTTCTTATTCAGTCAGAACATTTTCTCTTGGTCAAAGAAATTTTTTGATCCAAAAATCACTCAACAAATCAAGATCTTTTCCCCCCACAACTGTATGTTTGTTTCATATCTGAAATGTGTTGCAGGACTGTATTGCTAGACAGCAACTGAAACACAAACATTCGCTTGGCTGTGAAGCACTCAGTTGACAAACAGTACTTCTGCAACTGAATCTTATCTTTGCTGGAACATGTAATTTACTAAGAAGCAGCATGGGCATTTTTAACCACAAGCTGTCTGGTTGCCTAATGTTAAACATTAAGCTTCAAACCAACAGTGAGTAAGCAAAGTCCCACTGGTATCTTTACAGTGTTCTATAGGTGCAGACATGACATGAGGAAAAGCACAGAAAGTGTTTTTAGACTCCACGGCAGATGAGACAACTGTCTGAACAACTGGACATTCAGTTAAACTGGTTGTAAAAAAAAAAGGCAGAAAAAGACAAAAATGTCACCATAATCTGACTTTATTAAGGATTTCAATATTCCGAATCTTAAACTCTTTAAATAATTTTATTTTGACTCAGAATAATGTGTTTACTTTATATTTGTGAAGGTAAAAGCCTCTGACACACTGGAATGTATGACACGATACAAATGTGAGTGTAAATGGAAAAAGTGACTTGTTTTAACAGCTTAGGAAATCTGTAGTTTTCAGCACCATATTCATGAGACTTATTTTTCCACTGTGGCTCTTAAGAAAAAATTGAGGTATTTTCTGTTATTTTACTTCGAACTTCTCTTGTGCCAGGGGTACAGGAGTGAAGTTTGTGAAAATAATTTCGTAACGGAGAAGAATGCACAGTGCGAGGGACTGTTGCCCTCTTGACTCCACGTATCTTTTGAAATGTGGAGCTTCTATCACTGAGCTGCTGTGACCTTTACAGAGTGTGTTTATCAAAGAGGTATTCTCCCATAGGGCCGTGTGTCTCAGACGCAGTGATGCGGCTCAGACTGCCGGCGTAATCGCCCAGCTTCTTGATGGTGTCGTGGCTGTCGATCAGAAAGTGCTGCTCAAGGAAGTCACACAGCTAGAAAAGAAGACGTAAAATAGTGAGCAAGATGTGAAACAGTCCTAGAAAAAGATGCAGTTAATATTTAATAAATCCTCCAAGTGGCAGTTATATCTGTCTAACAGTGCCGCACTTACATGAGGGTCAGCGTGGGTGCCAGCTCTGCGGTGCACCTCAAGGATACATGTGTTCATGGACTTTTGGTAGTCCAGGGAAAAGGACATTGCATCCAGACCACCTCTCCAATCCTCTCTACTTGGTTTCTAGAACAGAACATTACTTGGATAAACGTATGCACCAAGACAAGTTGTAACAATCGGGACTTGGAAAAACTGGACATTGTGGACTTACGGCGATAGTCTGAAGCAAAATTCGTCCTCCTCTCATGTTCTGATATTCCAGCAGCTTCTCGGCCTGTTCTCTCTCTTTCGTTGAGCGCTCCAGGAAAAAACTGGAGAATTTTGGCAAGGCAACATCATCCCTGTCAAAATACATCCCCTAGAAAGATGAGAGAAGCACTGTATTTAGGGATTACAATTCAGACGTGGGGGAAAAAAGAGGATTCCTCGCAAAGGGGGGAAAAATCTGTCGTTTTACATCAATGCAAAAACTGGATTTAAACAGATTACATAACAAATACTGTTAGTCTTTCAGGGACCATACTGGTGTGGATTAACGTTATTATTACAGAAATCGTACCAGAGAAAGGTAGGTGTAAGACGCATTGAGCTTCAGGTTGATGAGTTTATTGATGTCTCCTTCGGTCTCCGCGTGGAAGTTTTGTTTTACCACAGACTGCATTTCTGAAAAAGAAAAACACTATTAGTGGAAATCAAAGCCAGTTTAGATAAAACTACAGCTTAACTAAAACAGAAGCGAGGCTCCCGTTTTGGAGCAGAAAACAGTCCAGAGGAAAAAGACATCACGCTACCTCTCCTTTCTCGGCCGGCTCTCTTTGCTAACAAACACCTTTGTTCACTTGTCCTCTGCACTGAGCTTCCCAAAGTTCTGCACTTGCGTTTGCCGGCTTTTAAGCAGCCGGTGATTAACAGCTTCAGTAAAACATCAGCCAGACTGGCGTCATGTGTTCTGAAGTGAATGGAGTTCAAGTGGGTTGTAACGTTTCTACTTAAGTGAAGGTTACAGTAACGTTAGCATGTTTTGTTAGCAGCAACAGTGAACTGAAGTTATCTTAACGTTCGCTGGAAAACGTTAGTTCAAGTCACTTACAACACAAGTTTCCCTCAAAAGCTCAGACTTCTGCTCGTTTGTTGAAAGCACTTAAAACAAGACCTAGCTACTAACACTAGCTTAACGAGTCAACGCTGACAGCTAGCCGAAGTTGCATGTTTAGCTAACGTTAGCATCAACCAAACATTGTGTAACTTAACATCAGATAACGCTTATGTTAGCTGAGCCAGGCCGTGGCTAAGATTTAACGTTAGTTAGCCTATTACTGGTCAGTATTACCTTTGCTTTTTATTACTCACTTGGTCTGTAGAGGCAGCTGCCAGTACTCTAGCTGGCCTTATCTTCTTGTTTACACAGCACGTAACAGCGATCCTCCCCCAGCTAACGTTAGCTCCTTAGCTCAGCTGTGTGTTCACATCCTCTGTGCTTCTCTACTGCCACCTTTTGTTTGTTTGGTACGCATGGGGTATTTCAATGAGAGTGTTCAACCCAATCTGAACAAAATGCGCAAGCATCCGAACGATGGGAAGCTGGTGGATATCCTAGAATAGGGGGGTGATGTGGTGGCTGGAGTGGGCGGACAGCAGGAGACAGAGTCCACAGTTACTTATGTACGTGCTGCAGTATGCTGAGAGTCTGGGAGGGTGGATCAAACAAGCAGTGACTGAAACACTTGTAATAAAAGTTATGAGTGAGCTTCTCAGCATCAGTCAAACAGTCAACAGCATCCTGACAGGAGAATCAGGAGCACGTCAAAGAACCATTGAATTGTATGACTTTGTATTGCATTAAGTTTTAGGCCTTTTCTTCTTCAACATCTCAAATTGAGAGTGATGTGACTTTTTTTTCCTCTATTTTGTATTATGTTATCTGTATTATGTTCTGTATTTTTACTGCAAAGTTAAGTTTCTTTGTATTCAAAGGTTTCAGTTACACCAAACCACCATATGTACCTAACCAAAATAAGTGGAAACTTGATTAATTTTAAGGTTTGTATGGGTTAAGATTCAAAAAACATGAGCACAATGTTGAATGTGAATTTTAGTAACTTTAGAGTGCAGGTTTGAAAATGTTATGAAAAGCAAATTATCATGCAGACAGGGACGAAATATCATAAGATACACTATGTTTGCATGAATGTTGAAGGAATATGTGTTTTTTAAAACAAGCACTATTTATGCTCAATAACTAATACAGAAGGTCATTATAATTGTTCTGTTAAAGAGTGACATTACGTACAATTCAAGGATTGTGGAAAAGGATGATAATTATGAAAGACAACTTCCTCCTCATGTTTCCCCAATACAGATATTGGATGATGCTGTCTGTGATATAATGGTAATTTCAAAGTGCTGGACCATGATATAAGACCATAAACACTGTTCTGTTAAAAATGTGTTGATACTGTTTTCTGTTCACAGTTCCCGATAGAACTCAACCACAAAGAAGCTATAAATATTACTGCCTCCTGAGACAATGCAAAGAAACCAAATGCAAATCTGCTGTTCTGTGAAACCAGCCCAACTGAAGAGACTTGGTAGTGATTTAAACTAAGAAATCATGAAATAAAATAAATAGTTTAAATGGTTGAAAACACACCTGTGAAGGTGCAAAGGCAGTCACAAACGTTGAACTGCTATAATCAGCACAAAGCAAATATAACTGACATAACACCAATAAATATGTAAAACGGACACACTTTGACCGTTAATAAGGAAGTAAAAGGCGGGACAAAGGTCTCTGTGGTTGTATAAGGCCAAAAAGGAGAAGCAGCTATTTACTTACTCACTTGCCGATATGACAGGGGACCAGAGGTTACAGAAGGAGGACATGGTTGAGAATTAAAAGTCAACACCGGTGGAATAAAGTTAACATTAGACTGTTTCATCCCAGGCACGAAGAAATTGTCTGCCAGCCTTAAGTGTTGTTGTCTTTGTCAACACATCAGTGGCAGTACTGAAAATAGAAACTTGAGGTTTATCTGGGGGACAACAAACGGATTTAACAAGCTCACAGTATGTGTGTAGCTTAACAAACCTCAACAGCGATGAAGCCTTTATCTTTCAGAATCACCTCTGCCCATTTGCTGCTGTGTGTCTTTCTACTTCGGGTAAGTTTTTTTTTTTTTTTGCTTTGACAATGATCAGATAGCGTACCATTATTCAAAAGAAGGTTACCCTCTACAAAAAGAAACCATAGCGTCAAAACCACAGTGAAGGTTTAGAGCATGATAAAGTTTAGACAGTGGCATTGTGCCGTTTGAAATATCAGTATGTCCAGAAAACTAAAAGACTTGCACAATTTAAGAATGATGGACTTTTTCAGATGGTGAAATCTGAATTCATTGTTTCTTGGAAGCGATAATTCTTTTTCACTCACTTCCTCAGAGAGAGCACGAATGAGGAAATAACGTAATGTAAAACATAAAGGGAGCGGAGCCTCTAACATATGTTATCTTGTTTATTGTATATTTTAGACAAGGTGGTGTAGCTGGATACTGTTTTGTACTATAATCTGTATATATTAGTAGATATGGAATATTGGGACATACAGAATGCTTTAATGGGCCATAATTTGCATTTTAAGATCACTGATGTTTCCTCAAAGTTCCTGCACAACAATATCATATGTTTATGTCAAAAAAGTTTTGGTACCTTTAAGAAAAATTGTTGACTGACAGGTAGAGCAAAACACTTTCATTATTTCTGCTGAATTTTTTTAATCTCCATGTCAAGCTGCTCTTTGTGGCACAGTTAGATAATGTAATGTAGATACAAGATAATAGGATAAGTTACATTACTGCGGGATACTCAAAGATTACCTCAACTGTGTAGATTCTATAGTCAGATGAACAACGATTCCTGTTTGGTTTTTAGGATATCACTGACTCCAGCACACCATCAGCACCAGGTACAACGCTAACAGGGCCAAGTTCAACAGAAGCAAAAACAACAACACCACTGTTAACCACTCCACTGACAACCCTTTCAGTGACAAAATCAAGTAAGTGTGAGCCGCTATTGTAATTTTTTTCATTTATGGATTTTTGTTGGGATATGCAAATTGGCTCAACAATTTTCAGCATTTAAATGTCATTCCAAGTTTCTCAATGGGTCCTATTCGTCAACAAACTAAAACTGCCAGCAGCCAACCAAGACATGATGATTTTAGAGATTTTGAAGGACTAATATAACTTATTATTTGTTTGAGAAAACGACACAAAACAGCACATTTTACGAGGGGTAACCTGTAATTTCTTTTAGTTTTCTCCATGTCACTTTACAATCTAACTCCTCCTAATGCAAAAAAGTGCACTGGTAAGATGTGTTTCACCTGATATAGACCTGCAACCAGACCCAGTACAGAGCTCTGTAACAATATCTTATTAAAAGTTTCTTACTAACACGAGGCGGCTGCGGCTCAGGAGCTAGAGCAGTTGGCCACCTATCGGTGGTTCAGTCCTAGGTCTCAGCAGCCGACATGTCGAAGTATCCTTGGACAAAATACTGAAGCCTGATGCTGTGCCATCGGTGTGTAAGTGTGTGAGAATGGATAATGCTCAGAATGAGCAGGTTTAACCAATGTGTGTGTGAATGGGTGAATGCAAAGTTGTTGTAAATATGGTTTGAGTGGTTGTCAGACTAGAAAAGCACTATATAAATACAGTCCATTTACATGGATGCTGCTCACATAACATTTTTGGCTGTTGCTAATGAAATAATGGAATTGAATTAAACTATTCATTTGCTAAAATGACGACAAATAACCCAATATTGCGATGAAAGCTCCACTCCTTTTCCCCAATGAAACTGTCAACTGTTTGTCTTTAATTTCTTTTTACTTTCTAGCTCCTCCTGATGCAAAAGAGTTCAGACCAATTGGACAAAATGAGACCAGTATAACTCTGCAGTGGGCAAAAGTGGATGGCTTCCTCAACTATATGCTTTTGTACGGTGAAGAAAAGATTGACGTCAGTGCATCAGCGGAACATGAACAAGTGACACACACAATCTCAGGACTCACAAGTGGGACTACATACGATTTCATTCTCTTCGCTGTGTTTGACAATGTCAACAGCAGTGGAGTAAAACTCACTGCAGCCACTGGTAAGATGTGTTTCACCTGATATAGGCCTGCAACCAGACCCAGTACAGAGCTCTGTAACAATATCTAATGAAAAGTTTCTTATTGACACATGGGTGCTGCTCACAGAACATTTTTGACTGTTGTTCATTAAACTATTCATTTGCTAAAAATAGACTACAAATCACCCATTATTGTGGTGAAAGTGTCACGCTCAACTCGTTTTCCCTAATCAAAGTGTCAACTGTTTGTCTTTCAGCTCCTGAAAATGTTAAGGACGCGGAAGTGTCAACACAAACTGAGACTAGTATAACTCTGCTGTGGCACAAGGTTAACAACATCTCAACATACATCCTACAATATGATAACAAAGGCAGTTTGAAGGAGGAAAGTATCAGCGACCCTCATCAAGGGCCATCAGTTACACATGAGGTCTCTTCACTCACTGCTGGGACGAAATATCATTTTACACTCATCACTGTGTTTGCAGACGTCAACAGCACTGGATACACATTTGATGCTGTCACTGGTAAGAGATCACTGAGTTTATGTTTAGAATTTAGCATTTTGCTTGTGATATGTAAAAAGCATATTAAAGAGAACGTGCTGTATTTACAATTAGTGTTTTCACACACTTTCCTGTATCAGTTGAGTAAAGCAAAACTTGCAATAGCTAATATAGAGACATGATTAAATACTGTATATTTACAAGGATTGGTGTGTTTTTACTTTCTAGCTCCTCTTAATGCAAAAGAGTTCAGACCAATTGGACAAAATGAGACCAGTATAACTCTGCAGTGGGCAAAAGTGGATGGCTTCCCCAACTATATGCTTTTGTACGGTGAAGAAAAGATTGACGTCAGTGCATCAGCGGAACATGAACAAGTGACACACACAATCTCAGGACTCAGAAGTGGGACTAAATACGATTTCATTCTCTTCACTGTGTTTGAAAATGTCAACAGCAGTGGAGTAAACCTCACTGCAGCCACTGGTAAGATGTGTTTCACCTGATATAGGCCTGCAGCTAGACCCAGTGCAGAGCTCTGTAACAATATCTAATGAAAAGGTTCTTATTGACACATGGGTGCTGCTCACAGAACATTTTTGACTGTTGCTAATTAAAATAATAATTTGCTAAAAAAAAAAAAAAGATTGCAAATCACCCATTATTGTGGTGAAAGTGTCACAGTCAACTCTTTCTCTAATGAAAGTATCAACTGTTTGTCTTTCAGCTCCTGAAAATGTTAAGGACGTGGGAGTGTCAACACAAACTGAGACTAGTATAACTCTGATGTGGCACAAGGTTAACAACATCTCAACCTACATCCTACAATATGATAACAAAGGCAGTTTGAAGGAGGAAAGTATCAGCGACCCTCATCAAGGGCCATCAGTTACACATGAGGTCTCTTCACTCACTGCTGGGACGAAATATCATTTTACACTCATCACTGTGTTTGCAGACGTCAACAGCACTGGATACACATTTGATGCTGCCACTGGTAAGAGATCATTGAGTTTATGTTTAGAATTAAGCATTTTGCTTGTGATATGTGAAAAGCATATTAAAGAGAATGTGCTGTATTTATAATTAGTGTTTTCACACACTTTCCTTGTGTCAGTTGAGTAAAGCAAAACTTGCAATAGCTAATATAGAGACATGATTAAATACTGTATATTTACAAGGATTGGTGTGTTCTTTCTTTCTAGCTCCTCTTAATGCAAAAGAGTTCAGACCAATTGGACAAAATGAGACCAGTATAACTCTGCAGTGGGCAAAAGTGGATGGCTTCCTCAACTATATGCTTTTGTACGGTGAAGAAAAGATTGACGTCAGTGCATCAGCGGAACATGAACAAGTGACACACACAATCTCAGGACTCACAAGTGGGACTACATACGATTTCATTCTCTTCACTGTGTTTGAAAATGTCAACAGCAGTGGAGTAAACCTCACTGCAGCCACTGGTAAGATGTGTTTCACCTGATATAGGCCTGCAACCAGACCCAGTGCAGAGCTCTGTAACAATATCTAATGAAAAGGTTCTTATTGACACATGGGTGCTGCTCACAGAACATTTTTGACTGTTGCTAATTAAAATAATAATTTGCTAAAAAAAAAAAAAAAAAGACTACAAATAGCCCATTATTGTGGTGAAAGTGTCACAGTCAACTCTTTTTCTCTAATGAAAGTGTCAACTGTTTGTCTTTCAGCTCCTGAAAATGTTAAGGACGTGGAAGTGTCAACACAAACTGAGACTAGTATAACTCTGATGTGGCACAAGGTTAACAACATCTCAACATACATCCTACAATATGATAACAAAGGCAGTTTGAAGGAGGAAAGTATCAGCGACCCTCATCAAGGGACATCAGTTACACATGAGGTCTCTTCACTCACTGCTGGGACGAAATATCATTTTACACTCATCACTGTGTTTGCAGACATCAACAGCACCAAATACACATTTGATGCTGCCACTGGTAAGAGATCATTGAGTTTATGTTTAGAATTAAGCATTTTGCTTGTGATATGTAAAAAGCATATTAAAGAGAACGTGCTGTATTTACAATTAGTGTTTTCACACACTTTCCAGTATCAGTTGAGTAAAGCAAAACTTGCAATAGCTAATATAGAGACATGATTAAATACTGTATATTTACAAGGATTGGTGTGTTTTAATTTCTAGCTCCTCTTAATGCAAAAGAGTTCAGACCAATTGGACAAAATGAGACCAGTATAACTCTGCAGTGGGCAAAAGTGGATGGCCTCCTCAACTATATGCTTTTGTATGGTGAAGAAAAGATTGACGTCAGTGCATCAGCGGAACATGAACAAGTGACACACACAATCTCTGGACTCACAAGTGGGACTAAATACGATTTCATTCTCTTCACTGTGTTTGAAAATGTCAACAGCAGTGGAGTAAACCTCACTGCAGCCACTGGTAAGATGTGTTTCACCTGATATAGACCTGCAGCTAGACCCAGTGCAGAGCTCTGTAACAATATCTAATGAAAAGTTTCTTATTGACACATGGATTCTGCTCACATAACATTTTTGACTGTTGCTAATAAAATAATTGAATTTAATTAAACTATTCATTTGCTAAAATGACGACAAAAACTCAGTTTTGTGATGAAAGCTTCCCTTCTTTTCTCTAATGAAACTGTCAACTGTTTGTCTTTAATTTCTTTTTACTTTCTAGCTCCTCTTAATGCAAAAGAGTTCAGACCAATTGAACAAAATGAGACCAGTGTAACTCTGCAGTGGGCAAAAGTGGATGGCTTCCCCAACTATATGCTTTTGTACGGTGAAGAAAAGATTGACGTCAGTGCATCAGCGGAACATGAACAAGTGACACACACAATCTCAGGACTCACAAGTGGGACTACATACGATTTCATTCTCTTCACTGTGTTTGAAAATGTCAACAGCAGTGGAGTAAACCTCACTGCAGCCACTGGTAAGATGTGTTTCACCTGATATAGGCCTGCAGCTAGACCCAGTGCAGAGCTCTGTAACAATATCTAATGAAAAGGTTCTTATTGACACATGGGTGCTGCTCACAGAACATTTTTGACTGTTGTTCATTAAACGAATCATTTGCTAAAAAAAGACTACAAATCACCCATTATTGTGGTGAAAGTGTCACACTCAACTCGTTTTCCCTAATGAAAGTGTCAACTGTTTGTCTTTCAGCTCCTGAAAATGTTAAGGACGTGGAAGTGTCAACACAAACTGAGACTAGTATAACTCTGACGTGGCACAAGGTTAACAGCATCTCAACCTACATCCTACAATATGATAACAAAGGCAGTTTGAAGGAGGAAAGTATCAGCGACCCTCATCAAGGGCCATCAGTTACACATGAGGTCTCTTCACTCACTGCTGGGACGAAATATCATTTTACACTCATCACTGTGTTTGCAGACATCAACAGCACCAAATACACATTTGATGCTGCCACTGGTAAGAGATCATTGAGTTTATGTTTCGAATTTCTTTACATCACATTACTTTATACAGTAATTACTCAAAATGCAGAAGAGTTTGCAACAGATTAATAAAATCAAATAAGTATAAGACAGTGCTAAAAAGGTGTAAAATAGATGCTAAGAACATGAGTTCAATAGAACACACAGCAGCCAGTAGAGGTGAACTGGACTTGACCTTACGCTGAAGTTTTTCTTTTCTTTTCATCAGTTCCCTCAATGGTGGCCTTGGTCAGAGTGACTGAACGCGCTGTGACCAGCATAACCCTGGAGTGGAGTGTGGATGTGAACAAAGACTGGAGTTACTTTCTCCAAATGAATGGGGAAAATTTGCATCTTCATCCACATAGATCAAGGAATGTTGTGTCACATTCATTCACATCTCTCCAGCCTGGAACAGAGTTTCCATACAGCGTGATCACAATGTTCTCTGGACTCAACAGCACTGCTTACAAAAACTTCACATTAACAGGTATATATGGAACTGCTGTCATTAAATATTTTTCTATATAAATAATATTTTTTTTATTGGATTAATTGTTAAAAACTAACAAATTAAGGCTTTTGTCTACAATTATTTTCTCATTTCAGCCATAAACTGTAACACTGTAGCCTGGCATGTTACGAACTCATCGATCCAAGGAACGATTGAAGGCTTGTTCACGTCTGCAACAGCCACTAATGAATCACGAGAACACATCAGTCCTGGAAGTCCCAATGTGTCATTTACTGGCCTTTACCCTGGTGCAACCTATAACGTGTCTCTTTTGTATGAAAGAAGTTCCACATGGTTTCAACAGTGTCGCCATGAACTGACAATCAGTAAGTACACATTTGTCTTTTCACGTAAAATGAATATTTGTCTGCATTTCCATGGAAATACTGTGCAGTACTAACAATAACTTCCTCAATCTATATTTTAAGAATAAAGATTTCAATGCAGTTTAACGATTGTTCTTGTAGAAGGTGCCCTGTACATAGTAATAGTCAGGTTTTTTGTTTGTTTTGAAAATACCTTTTATTCACATACCATAAGTTAATAGTGCTATTTGAAATGGTTCTATGTGATTATATGGGCTGGAACTTTATTTATTTTCAAAATGAATGAATTTATTAATAATTCCTTCAATTAACTGGTTACAATCTGCGTTGTTGTTAGTGATTGTACTCTAAAGGCATCTTTCTACTTGTTTTACTCAGTTCCTCCAAATATAAGAGGTCACTGTGAATATGTGGCATTTGGATATTCTGTCTTAATTGTCTTGGATGAATCGGATGGTGTGTGGAGAAGAGTGGAGGTGAACATGACTGGAGAAACCTCCACAATCGATAAAGGACAGTCTATCGAAATAAAAGGATTACAACCTGCTAAAACGTATGAGGTGTCTTTAGCTTCACTGTCCAAGACTGAAAGGAGGTCTGAACCATTTGTTTTTTCGTGTTCTACTGATCCAAGAGGTGAGTATGTGAATCTATAGAAAAAAACATTTCAGTGTGTTTCCTAATGTAAAATTTGAACGATACATTATGACTTTTTCCCTCATTATTGTGCTGTTTGGCATC
This sequence comes from Chaetodon auriga, assembly GCF_051107435.1. NCBI lineage: Eukaryota > Metazoa > Chordata > Actinopteri > Chaetodontiformes > Chaetodontidae > Chaetodon > Chaetodon auriga. Next base: position 11,379,882 of record NC_135093.1, read on the forward strand.
AGTTATATGACTTGCTTGTTTCTTACATTGCAAAATTCCCCCTCATGAGAAAATAAAGATAGTGTGACTATGATGCTGTTATGGACTGCTCTGTTGTGTTGCGGATCTACTTTATGTTACAAATCATTTAATACAGACTTTTCTCCCATAGGAGTCATTGCAGGGTCAGTATGTGCTGTGCTGCTTATTGGTGCCCTGGTGTGTCTGGCTGTTTTCATTTTGCTTAAAAGACCAAATATTATCAGGTTGGTGATGCCTCAGTGACTAGAGTTGCATTATCTCACTGAAATGTACTCATCAGACTGGATCAGTGAACCTCTTTGCTTCTAACCAACAGCAGAAAAAAGTCGTTCATTGGTGGTTCCAAACTATCTTATAAAAAGTGCAAGTAAGTATAGACTTCATCATCTCTTTAAAATGGTAACACCACTGTCAGTCCCCTGCTATGTGCTAAGAAAGAGAAAATGAGGTCTTACTTAGTTGGATAATTAGATTATTAATTTGTTAACTCTGCATGAAAAACCATCTACAACTAATGTCACTCCTTATTCTGTAATATTTATGTTTTTCAATTCTCGTCCATATAATTAGGTATACGACTTAACACTAATTCTACTTTTGTTTTGGTGTTTTTTCAGAGCTATTTCTGCGGCGAAGTTTGCGGACCACTTCTACGAGTTAAGTGAGGACGAGAACAGGGGTTTCAGCCTGGAATATGAGGTGCATAAAGAAGCTAATTGGATTTCATTCTTCCTCTTCTATCCTTCCTACTTCTGTATAGGACTGTAAACCTGTGTATGTATAGTTGTGGTATTGTTCTGTGTGTTTTCCATTTACCTTTGTCTCAATTACATGGCGTGTCATCTGCCAACTGTCATGCAGAGCCTCATTCCTGTTGGCACGGAGCAGACACAAAAGGAAGCTCTTCTACCTGAGAACAAAGCGAGGAATCGTTTCACCAACGTTCTGCCATGTAAGCCGTCTGTCCCCTGACTACTGTGCCATGCTATCGGGACAACAGAGAATCACTATCCACTGTCCTCTGACTCTTTCCTGTTGTGGCTCTGTTTTCTCATTCCAGATGACTGGTGTCGGGTGAAGCTCTCATCAACTCCCAATGGGAAGTCCGACTACATTAATGCCAGTTACATGCCAGTAAGTATTACTTGATGACTGACAATCATTTAATAAAGCTCTCTCTGTAATTGTTGTATACCTCTAGACGGTGATGTTATAAAAAATATTGACTCAAACTGTCAAGAAGAATCCAGATGTGAGAAGCTGGAACCTTTCACTATCTGGATTGAAGATACCACAATTGCTAAAACATCTTGTACACAAGCAGGCATTTGACATGTAGCAATTCATGTTGACTTTATATGATCTGATGAGCATAAAATGCTGTTCTATTTCATACTGAGTGATGGAGGACATATAAAAGCTTACATAGTAATTTGGACAATTGCTTCTCAGGGTCACAACAGCAACAGAGAGTACATTGCCACTCAGGGTCCTCTGCCCTCCACAGTCAATGATTTCTGGAGGATGGTCTGGGAACAGAGAGTGAGAGGCATTGTCATGGTCACCAACTGCATTGAGGGAGGACGGGTGAGTTCCCAGGCAGATTTGAGCATCTTTCCTTGCCAGTTTTAAAGGGAAGTGCAAACTTAAAATTGAGTGAGCCTCTGTGAATCATTTACTCTTATAGCTAATGTGCTGTCAAATGGTGACATTCTACATGTCACAGCTCTCTAGTTCTGTTTTTCGTGTGTTTTTCGGTTTCCACAGAGAACTGACACAAATCTATTTTTTGAATGTTTCTGTATCTTAGACTAAGTGCGAACAATACTGGCCTGCAGACAGCGAGCCTCGCCTTCTCGGAGAGCTGTTGGTCACCATGAGATCTGAGCAGCAGGAGCCCAACTGGACACTGAGGGAATTTAGGCTGGAACACGTATGAAACATTTGTACATCTTTTATGGTGTTAGCTAAATAGGTTGGGTCTCTAATTGTGTAGAAAAAAAAATGGATTTTACTTCAAATGTCAGAAAAGAAGCTTGTTTGAATCTTCAAACATTTGCTTTTAGAGGATGATGCTCGACAAAGTATCAATTACTAACCACTCTATTCGCTCAAGGCATAGACTTGCAGTGTATGAATCCCTGTATGTGAATCTTTCTCACAGAGCAAAACCTCAGAGGAGCGCACAGTGAAACATTTTCACTTCACTGCCTGGCCTGACCATGGAGTCCCACAGAGCACAGAAGTCCTGATCCAGTTCAGAGGACTGGTGAGACAGCACATAGAGAGAGATGGGGCTGGAGCACCAACTGTGGTTCATTGCAGGTATGAAATAAGTTTTGAGAGTAGCTATTTGTTGGGCACTTGTATATGAAAACCACTTGAAGGTAAGACAAAAGCGCAGACAAAGGTCAACTGAATAGCTTACTGCAGTTATATCTTATGATACAATTACCTGATGATGACCAGCACATCTTTACACTAACTGCTTAACTTTCACTCCACTCAGTGCTGGAGTGGGGAGGACAGGCACCATCATCGCCCTGGATGTGCTGCTTCAGCAGCTCGTGAAAGAGAGAGAAGTGGGCATCAATGCCTTTGTGCACAAGATGAGACTGAGCCGACCACACATGGTGCAGACAGAGGTAAAAACATGAAGTTGCTTCAGGCTAAGCTACCACTTCCTTCGTTAGGTTCCCAAAGTTGGCGATATAGCACAAGCATTGGTACTATACTTATAATTAGACTTCCATGTAGTTGCTAATTTCCACCCTTTTAAAACACGCAGATGTGAAATTGGCTTTTCTCCTGTCCCATTTAAACTTTTACAAGTCTGAAGTTTTATAGACAATATATCATAGAGACACTTGACAACAGATCCAATGTTATGATTATTTACAAGTCCTTGTAGCAAGATTTCTGTCATTTTGAAAGTAAAACTTGATTTCAATCGTAGTTTGTGCTGTTTATATGTAAGGGCCACACCTTGATGAATGTAGGTTCCCCTGTGCTGAGGTGTGTGTGTTCATATGCATTTACAGTCTTTGTCATACTGAATTAGAATAAATCCAAACACAAAGGCTTGGCTTATTGCTAGGAAACTCAGTATGCAGTTTAATGTCTTTAAATGCTTAAGCCTGTGACAATACCGCATACAAGGAGGTGCCAGCCAGAATACGCCGTATAAGCACTCTACACTCAAAGTTTGGCTTTTCAAATGACCAGGAGTTGTGGTTTCTTTCTTTTTCAGTCCCAGTATATTTTCTTGCACCAGTGTATCATCGACTGTCTGAAGCCAAATGAGAAGACTGAAGAGAACATATATGAGAATGCTGACATGATATATGCCAATGCCACTGCACTCCGAGAGTTTCACAAAAACGCCTAAACACGATTGTCCCTCCTGCAGTCAGTCTTTTGTGCAGTTAATTAAGAATCAATCCTGAAGTCATCTTCTACATTTTGTTATAAACTGTAAATATGAAAAACACACAAGTTTGTATTTACTGTGTATGCATAGCACACTTCAGATTTTATTTAACTTGAATTTTTGTTCCTCTCATGTGCAAATGTATATTATTATTATTATTATTATTATTAGCATCATTGTTAGTGTGTGAGGAAACGACACGTCCAGACGACTGAAGAATGTCTCAACATTTAGAAAACATGAGAAAAAGATAGAAAAGAACGGTTTTCTATTTGTACAAGAAATAAAATATTTTTATTAACAAAAATACCTGAATGTTTTGAAAAAGCCTGCAGACGACATGAAAAACCCAGAACAGCGTCACATTTGTACGTTGGTATCAAACGGTCACAGAGCAGCGACCTGCTCCAAACTGCCGGGCTTTGGTTCCAGTGTTGTGTCTTAACATGTCAGTAAGTTTATGATCCTGTTTGCTTCTCAGAGCAGACAACACACCCACTCGGCTCACACTTCCTCTTCTGTGATGCCTGTATTTGTATTTATTGGTAGGTCCTTGCTACTGGAGTCAACAGAGAAGTTACCATCGATGAGTTCTTGTCTGGCTTTTAGGGCCTCGGGGTTGAGCTCTACTCCCACTAAATGCTGCTTGCCTGGATGCAGACGCTCAATTTTACCAGCTGCGGGTGGGGAAGGGACGGAGAACTTCTCAGCGATGTTGTGCAGGACACAGCAGGCCTTGATAATGTTGGACTTTTTGTTCAAAGAGCCTTCCTGTGCAAAACCAAGTTGCATCAAACACCTGAAGCGCCTCTTCAAGGAGCCGAGCGTTGTTCGCATGACGTTGTGGATCTTTGTGTGGGCCTCATTGAAGCGGCTCTCCTTGACATTTGCGGGTTCTGACACAGGGGTCAAGACATGTTTGCTCAACTGGTAACCTTTTCCACCTTTAAGAAAGGCAAGACAATGCAATTAATACAACATCAGAGACACAATTCAAATGTTAATCCTAAAGGTTGTAATGTAATTTATTTAAATAATACAGATTCATAAACTTAGTATGGACGGTGGAGGCTACAATCCTTGCAGGGTACAGCTCATCTGTACACCTACTAAAAGGATGGTATGGTTGAATTATGAAGGTCACCATTCTCATTAATGCCCATGAGCAATCCATCCCATCCACTCCCCTTTCTATCTGTTTGTTTATGTGTATGTGTGATCTTACCAATAACCCAATATGACCCGTGCAGTTCCTCCTCCATCTCCCTTCCTTTGAACGAGGACTCCCACATTTCCTGCTCAAGCGTGCTGCCCACACAACACTTCTCTACACTCAGTATGTTGCCGTCGGAGTCGCATATCATCTGGCTTACGACAGATGTGTAACCCAGAGTGTTGACAAAAGACCTGAAAGAGTCCTTCTCATAGGGAGAAGCTCTGATCTTGAAGTGAGCTGGAGCCAGGACGCCCAGCACGTTAGGGATCCCACAGAAAGTCTCTATGGTTGAGGCGACTCTGGCTTTGGTTTCCTCCATTTGTGGGAATGAGATGAATTGATCGGACATCCCTGCGATGACCCCGGACACGGTGCTGATGACCGCGGGGCAGTCGGTCTGCTTCAGCCCGACTCTCTGCTGCACGGTAGCGGAGGAGAGTCCGTGTGCGTAATAGTTCAGGGCCACCATGACCATCACGTCCACTGACGGCGCAGGTTTCTTCAAATCGACTTTCTTCATGCGGATGCGCACAGAGTCTGTAATAAACGCGATGCAGGGTTTGGTGAGGTGGAAAGTCAGGAACAAAGCTTCGTCGTCGAACTCGTCGAAACAGCTCGGAGCCCCGTAATCCACCCGGCTGTGTCCGAGGAGCTCCTCCTGGACCGCGAGCCACACCGGCAGAGCGAAGGCCATTTGTTTCCCACCGCGGCACGTTTGAATCAAGTATCACTGAATTAAAGTCATCATGAACCGTAGCAAGCATGACGGAAGCACCATCTTCTTCTCGAAGGCTGAGGTAGTCCGTAAAGCTGTTCGTTCGTTCGCCACCCAGTGGACAGGAGTAGAAACTACAACCCAATGCAGCTGCGTTTAAATACAATAAACAGTGGAAAATCGTGTAGTAGTTAAGTAATTTCAGTTGAAAGTGCATCCAAATATCTGCAGACTTACCAACATGTATATATTTACAGTTTAAAATACACCCAGTTGACAGATTTACTTATTTCAATATGTCTGTGTTGTAAAGATACTTGTGATGATGCTTACCAATAACCATTCTGACCTTCTAGTCCACATCTCTTCCTGATTCGTTAGTTATTACTTTGTACAGAGAACTTCCACATGAGTTAGGAAGAAGTTCTGATTTCCCCCAAGCCGTAAAAATGAAAATGTGGCAAGTGGGAACCTATACTAAAATTATAGTATATCTATAAACCAAAAGCTGTTTATTACCTGTAGGTGGACTAAAGGTCAAAGAGATGTTGCCTCGGACAGATTTCACCTTATGAGAGTGGACAGGAGAGCATTACAGAGTGGTAAGGGGGAGGATGGGGGCATAGCGATGTTTGTGAACTACAGATGGTGTAACCTGAGGCACATCAGTGTAAAGGGGCAACGCTGCACGAGAGACAGAGCTATCGCGGGGCAGGCACTAAACCACTACAGGACCTGTGATTCTCTTCTTAAATTTCTCACAGTTGATTGTGAAGTGAGACTCTTCCCCTTAAAAATTAAAAATACAACAGAATATCTTGTATATTAAGACATCACACCTTATTTATTTCATATAATAATGTTATCAAAAGTGTAGTTATTGCACAAAACATAATACCACACTCAGGGCATGATTTTGTCCATACAGATGTGTAAAGCATCAGAGTAAGTAAATTCATTCAATACATCTTTGCCCCAACTGTACAATGTTCCTGAGTAAATACATAAACAAAGGGTAAACAGTGACACCATGATAAATCCCCAGCAGCTTCACGTCTGGTCTGCCTCCAGCTAAAATCCGTTTCTGCTTGTTAATGCTTGGGTGACAAATAGAACATTTTGTTGACCTCGCTAATGGAAACATCTCTCAGTCTGGGTACTCCCCCCTTCTGGCAGCCTTCTGGCCTCTGACCTTGAGCATACACATCTGCAAGGAAGGAGACATTCAAGGCTGTTAGGGTCAGGGAATTTCGACCTCCAAGAGAAAATCCTCTTAACATCTCAGTATTTTGCAGTTTTAATATCAGTAGCCTTTGTGGTACAAATTATAGTGTTGCCACTCAGGTGTATCGTCACCTGACCAGCAGGTCACAGTTCGCCTAAGGCAACGTTCTGACCTGTGATGTTGTCCACGGAGTCGAGTGGAGCCGTGTTGTTCATGTTCACTCCGAACAGCAACACAAGACTGATCGTCAGTGCAACCAGCAGATAGATCGGCACAGCAAGGGCCCAATATCTACACAAGACAAAGTGTATTTCCTGAGGCACACACTTTCATTTAGCAGTCAACAGAGGGAAAATGTTATTGATAACTACTATCTGATTATAAATTTCTACTTACTTTTGAGGCCAGTAAGTGAGTCCTATGGAATGAAGCCACTCCTCTGGTGTAAATGCCCACAGGCAATAGAGAACTGAGGAGAGAGGAAGGGAAAGTAATAGATGCTTGGCTGTGAGACCTGGATGCAATGATAGTATATGAGAGGTACAAACTGGGGCCATAACTCTGAAAGACCTTAAAATACTGACGGACTGATGGACTGACCATTTCATTAGACATGTTTAATGTTTTAATATTGGCAGACTGAAATAACATTTTACTTACAGAAGCCAAACTGTGAGCCAAGGAAGAGAACAAAGCCATAAATGGCTCTCTCAGGCATGGGAGAGGGGGAGTTTTCGACCATGATCTGAAACCACAACAAAAAAGACAAAAATAAGATGAAAACGTGTCAGAATTCAGGGAGCAAAGCTTCAGACCCAAAGTTAGCTACACTTCACGTTACATACCAGATATTTTCCTGTCAACGCATATAAACCGAGCTTTGTGTATTTACCAAGATGTCCTCGAAATATACCACGCGACGAATTTATCCAAAATGAAAGTTTTCTTTTTTAAGTTACCATCAACATTGGCCAGGCAGCTATTTCTCTCTCGCTGTCAAAAATCGGCGATCTATTAGCTTTCCTACATTTTGTCCCATATGATATTCGGTCCGATGCCAACTGTTTGCCGCTAAGTTAGTTCCGTATTTGGAATAAGAAGTAAAACAAATAACATCAGGACAAAACATCATTTTGATCATATAAATAGTTTAGAAAAATTAAAATGGAAATGAGTTTTAAATGTAAACCGTAATGTCAGTGGATAACTAAGTAGACGTTACTAATATGCTACGGTTCCATGTTTTGCCGGACACATTTGCCTGCTACGCATCTCGGAAGTACACATTTCAGCGTGGCTTCAGAGTGCCTGAAATGCAAGTTACCAGTTAGTATTTTTCTCAGCGGTTAAGGACAATATCCGAAGAAATCCTCTGCGTTGTTGCGGCTACACAATAAACTTACTCCGGGGAAGAATTTCTTGGTGAAACGGTATCGAGCGGAACCTTTTTAACGCTACCTGGCAACCAAGTGAAGGAGCTCTGACGGACCAGCGTGGCTGAGAACGGAAACAGACTTTACAGACTTCAAACAAATAATAGACAGTACTTCACCGAAAGTGGCCACAATGTCAGCGGTGAAGGCAAAGAAGACAGACTCTTCTGCTAAAACACGACGACCCATATCGACAGAGAAATACAACACAGCGAAAAAGAAAAGGAAACAGTGGATGAAACAGAAGTACAGAAAGAAAAAGCCTCAACACAAGGACCAAAAGGACCAAAAAACGGCTAAAGCTCAGCAAACGCTACCCCCAAAAGATGCTCAACAGTTCTCCGCTAACTGGAAGTTATTGCAAGAGGTTTGTCTTGAGCAGAGTTTGACCATGTTCACACATATCTAATTTGTTTATTATATTGTCTCACTTTCTGTACATCTCTGAATATTGCTCACACATTTGCTTTCCACAGATGCTAAAGGCCAACGAGCCAGAGAAGAAGCAGCCGGTGACACCGAAACATCAAAATGGTGCTCCTCAAAAAAAGGGAGCTAAAGAAAATTCTTCTAAAAATATTTCCCGTCCAAGTGTTGGTCACAGGGAGACAGACGCTGGGAAAAAAGTGAAGCACAAAACAGTTCCTGACAGTGTTGTCCCCAGGGACTCTCAGGTGAACCTGAAGGCTCCAGGTGTCTCACAGACGAAACAGCCTGCTGCTCCAAAAAGGAAAAAGGACAGTGGAAAGTCAAACGCTAAACAAGCGGCCAAGAAAAAGAAGTCTGTGGCTGAGGAGACGAAACCTACAGAGTAAGTACACAGCACTAACTTCTACTGACAATTAGGTGGCCGTGGCCGCTGACTTCATCTTGTCCTGTGCTTTTGTAGAGAGGACCTGTGGTTTGATGACGTAGACCCTGACGACATCGAGGCGACAGTGGGACCAGAGGCAGCAGAGATCATGAGGAAGAAGCAGGGCGTCCAGAAGAGCAAGGACACAGAGAAAACCCTGGTGAAGGAGAATGCCTTCGAGGGGTGAGTGAAGACAGTCATTAAAGATTGGTGAATGTGTTTCCTCTCGCTTCCACACAGCCGCTCGTTCCCTTTTATTCTGTAGCAGCATGAAAATCAACTCGCAGTGACATAAAACTTTGCCAGGGACTGTTTTCAAAATGCCCTGTCAAGTCAAAATGTCAAAAAACACTACAGCATGCTGTGGCTCTATAATCATAGACAGATAGAGACAAATATTCAACAAACACTCCCAGCTTTAACTCCTTTGTGAGACTGGCATAGTAGTGATGACTGTCCCCTCTCATCACCCTGTTTGCCCTTCGCCGACCGTTAGCCTCACCAGGGCTGTGGCCATTGATTGCGAGATGGTGGGAGTCGGTCCTGCAGGAGAGGACAGCATCGTGGCTCGTGTGTCCCTCGTGAACCAGTTTGGGAAATGCATCTATGACAAACACGTCAAACCCACAGAGAAGGTGACAGACTACAGGACGGCCTTCAGTGGCATCCGACCAGAGGACATCAGAAATGGTGAGTTGTGAGAGCAGTCGGAATGAGACACTGAAACGAGCTGTTAGCTGCTCTCTGTGTGCTATCACACCATCATTTCTCATCCGTGTGTGCCTCACCGCAGGAGAGGATTTAGCGACTGTGCAGAGGGAGGTTGCTGATATCTTGCGGGGCAGAATCGTGGTTGGACATGCCATACACAATGACCTAAAGGTAGGCTGGATGTGACATCTACCAGGGAACTGAAACAACGTCCCAAACAGCTTCTAAACCAATCGTAAACTCCTGTTTCAGATTTTACTCTTGGATCATCCAAGAAAGAAAATCCGGGACACTCAGAAGTACAAACCTTTTAAGGAGGCTGTAAAGGTACGTCTGCGACTTAAAGTTGCCTAACCATGTGCATCCGAAATACCCCACAGAGTGCTTCACCCTATTCTCTGTTTTTTAGAGTGGTCGACCCGCGCTGAGACTCCTCTGTAAAAAAATACTCAACGTTGACGTCCAACAGGGCGAACATTCATCTGTAAGTCAACACATCAAACACTACCCGCACTCCTTTTCTTTTAAAAGGTGACAGGGCCACTGCATTTTGGACTGACACCCCCCCACTCTCTCTCTTCCGCTGTTGCTCCCAGGTTCAAGACGCTCAGGCCACCATGAGGCTGTACACGCTGGTGAAAAAACAGTGGGAATCAGAGATTAAAGCCAAGCAGAAGAATAGAGCCTCAGACAAGAAGAATGAGAGAGAGGCCAAGTGCCAAACGAGTGGATGATCAGAGGTTTGGGTTTCTCTCTGGAGGACAAAAACCATCAGGAGACCTTTTAAAAGTAACAGATGTTGAACTCTTATCACAGCAAAAACAAACCATGAAGAATAGCAATGAAAAAAACAAGCTGTGATTTTGGCAGCCGGAGCTCCTCCGATCCAAAATGTCAGGTTTCGAAAGATTACTTCTGCTGATTTGGCGAGACTTACACAAAGCTAGAAGTGTCCTGTGAGAGCATCTCAAGCTGCGACTCACAGAGAAATGAAAACATCTGCCAGAGCTCGGGGACTTTATTTACACTGATCCTTTCAGCCGTTTCCTCCTCAAATATTCCAGGACATCATTTCCCAATATGTTTTTCCCAGCAGATGGACGCAGGTATTCAAATCATGCAACATCCGATTTCCTGTGCTCTTGAGAACTCAGAATCATTATTGCACAAGGCTCTGGCAGCGCTTTGTTCTTGCATTATGGTCCCAGTGTCATATAACCATTTTTATTTTTCAGATGTTTGGTCTCTCGTTGCTTTGTAATGAGTTGGTTCCCCGGTTGCCTTAGAAGCTGTGTGTGTTTTAAGAAGTATGAATAAAACATGAGCAGTTATTGTTTCTGAAACTCCTCACAGCTCTGGTGCTTTTCTCAAAGACAGAAGTGAACCCATCCAGGTCCAGTCTTCCCTTTAAAAACTCTTTTTCACCTCCAGGCCTTCTCTGATGACCCTGCTCTTGAGTTTCATAAGACTCGTCTTTGAGGCTGGTTTTTATTGGGCTTCTCATAGCGAGGTTGTGTAAATGTGCATCTTGTGCTTCAGTTCCGGGGTTGCAGTGACAGATTTAGGCTCCTCTCGTGCCCGCGGTGTGTCAGTGTGATTTGCTGGCCGTGTTTGATGGAGAAGGTGTCCCTCTCGTTGCAGAAATGAAACCTTGGTCAGGGGAGTTCAGGCTCTTAAATTACGGAGCCCGATCAGATCATGGAGGTCTCGGGTGGATGAAAACTTGATTTGTTTAGTGAACGCACAAGTAGAGCTGAGAGTGAGAGAGAGATGACTTTTCTTTGCTCATTGTTTTGGCTTAAAATGCAAATATATTTTTATTAAACTTAAATGGCTGCAAATGTACTCAGGTTTACATATACTTTTATCATAAAGCATTTCAACAAAGAATCTACCAACTGAGTTTTAAGCATGAATCAAATCCAATATGAAGCAATTTCATCCATGCCTGAATATTTACGTAGTGTGAATTTTGTTTTTTTTTTTTGGTTTCCATCGTGGTGATGAAGTAAGAATTTAGGCTCCCTGTGTGCCCTCAATGTGTCCGAGTGATTTGCTGGCCAGAGTTTGATACACAGTGTGCCCCACATCGATGAAATGAAACGGACGCCCTTGGTGTGCAGCCTCCAGGCTCTAAATTAGGCTCTATATGGAGCTGGGTCAGATGCTGTGAAGGCCTCTGGCAAATGAAAAGCAGCACAGCAAACCTGTAAGTTTAAATGCAGCCGCTCTCTCATCCACTGATAGAGGACTTTTTAAAAATGTAGTTTTCTGCATAACAAATGGCATTTTGGTGCACTTGTGTCATGACTACTGTCAGTAGGCAGTATGAAACATCAGAGGCCTAAACGCTGTGTGTTGATCACACACAGATAAGGGTGCTGTCTGTGGTGCTGAAGTGGCAGACACATTTAGAATTGCACCTTTTCTCTTAGTTTCATCTTGGATCTAAAATGTTCTCTAAACTATATCCTATAAATACTCACTTCTATACTATAATATAGCTGAAATACTCTGTAGTGTACTCTCACCTTTATGATCGAAGTCACAAGTAGCATCATGTAGCTCGTACATCCGACTCCCCACTGGATTTCTCATATGCTCAGCCTACTGTGAATTGATGCAATGTCTCCCCCTTGTGGTTAAATATTGAACGACTATATTAAGCGTATATCAAGTGTAACGCAATCTTTCTGTGAGGTAAACTGAACACAGGAGCTCTGTGAGAAAAAGCTGTCACTGAAAAGCTGATGGGTTCTTGATCTTTCAACATGTGTTATGGAGTTCTGTTGAAAGTGTGATCACTTCTCCGCCAGGAAACTGGAAAATGATCGGCAAATTAAAAGGCAGCAGATTGAGTATTAGAGTCGCCTGAATTAACAGTCCAAGGATGATTTTGATGATGTCGGGCTTCACTCGTCTTTGTGTTGAGGCCTCTTTGTCTGGATATTAACCAGGAGGAAACAAGTTAGAGAGAATGGGGCCCTGTAACACTGATAAATAATGAAAGCTAATAGCAGCCATCTAAGGACAGAGGCTGAAGAAGAGGCTCACCCACCATCCAGTTCAGGCCGGGTTTGATTGTTCTGGGAAATGTTTTGTTGTTAACAATGATCACTATTTGTGATGCAGTAAGATTTGTTGAATTTAGTTGTGTGACTGACTTTACACTGAACTGGAAACAGCTCAGATTAACCTCACCGGAAATAACAGTGATCTCCGTCCGGATGAGACTCGTGCCAGGGGCGTCCTCAGAGCCCACCAACAGTCTGTCCGTTGTTGCCGTCCAACATTTGACAAAAGCATAGCGAGCATTTCCTGGGAATTTAGTTACATTTAACAGGGATCAAACACTGAAGGGGTGGACATAATAACATGGACAGGAATACAGTTACACAACCCTTTCATCATCAGCAGTGAGCGTGTATGTGTGCGTGTGGGATACACAGCTGCATACAGGCGATCATGACCCTGGATACTCTTCCAATCATTTATACAGGGAATAACCAGATTTCTTATCCCAAATAAGATCAAAACCAGGATAAAACTCAGAACCAGGATACTACAAATGTACTCATAAACATACTTAATAAGGGTGGACTGAATATTAGAAATAATGCAAAAGTTGATTCAAAACATTTAAAAACGTCTGAGAGCACGGAGCCTTTATTTACACGGATCCTGTCAGTCGATTCCTCTTTAAATATTTCCAGACATCATTTCCCAATATCTTATTCCCAGCAGACGGAGGCAGGTGTCCAAATCACGCAACATCCAATTTCCTCACTGGAGAGCTCTTGAGAACTCAAAATCATTTGTCCGCTCTTACACAAGGCGTTGCCAACATTTTGTTCTTGCTTTTCATTACGATGTTATATAAAAATATATATGGTTTTTTTAGATCTTTGATGACTTAGGTTGTGATAGTTTGGTTCCCTGCGTGCCTTACAAATTGTATGTATTAAAAAGTATAAGTAAAACGAGAGAGGCGTTCTGTCTGTAGCTGTATTGTTACTATTACTTCTAAAACTCCTCACCAGCTCACTGTTTTCATGAAAGACACAAGTGAACCTTTCCAGGTCCATCATGTCCTGAATAAGACCGAAACCAGGAGTGAAAACTTCAATACTAATATGCACGTAAACATTCTCAGTGAGGGTAGACTGTTCAGTGTAAAGCAATACAATTCAGCAGAAAAGTTGAATTAAGTATTTAGGATGGACTCATGAATTATAATGCATTAGCTTTAGCTCGATGGAATTTCAGCGTTAATTAGGGATTAATCGCCCCTTCACTAACAACTCATAGGCTGTTTATGAATGAAAGATAGAAGTGTGGCTCAACATTTTGTATAGAGGCTAATTAAGAGACAGTGCGGTTCAAAAATGACTGAATGCATACTAGGAAAGGAAAGGTTATGAACGGGAACGAGTTAAATGTTTAATGCAAGCAAACTTTTCAATCAATACACTTCCTTTCATTTGCAACAGCCTTTAGAGAAGTTATCTGACCTTTATGCAACATGAGAAACTGCTCATAAGAAAGAACAGCACTTGAGGCCGCTGCCAGGGACATCCTGTTTGACATGTCCCAGATGTGTTTTGCTCTGTCTCTCAAAATTTTACACCTGCCTAGCAACTATTACCAGGAAATCAGGACAACAGCACGCAGTAATCAAACATTAAAAATTCAGACTGCCAGAAAAATGAGTCATAACCGGAGAGAACTTTTGCCGAAAACATGACTTTATTGTTAAGACATGCGATTTCTTAGAAATTGTGCAGAATTTGTGAAGCCACCTGGTCATGGGTGTTGCAGTCATCGTTCATCCGCAGCTCCATCCGTCCCTGTGCTTCCTGTGTGGCTCCACGCTGTGATGGCTCACAGGCGAGCAGAACAGGACGCATCTACTCAATTAGACATTGATGGCTAATTTAATTTTTGCTTAAATGAGCCCAAAACACGATTCCATCCGGTGCCTTTCGGAATGATTTTCAGGTCTGTGTTATGATTTTATGTGATATCAACTTATACTGTTTTTATACTGTTTGTAGAAAACTGCTCTTAGTACAGCTGAAAAGATAACCAATGTTTTGGTTACATTCTCACAATAATACAGTAGTCTTAATTCTTGTCAGGTAATGACATACTGATTTGCAGAGACCATAGAGCCTCTTTAGAGACTGGCTTGCTGGAAATAACATGGCTGCAATGAGACTGCATCCACTGGTTTAACAAATCTTATGATGGGATTGGAGGCATTTCTGCTGTTGCTAACAATTCAGTGTTCCATACTACTGCACATTGTCACTGCTGACATTTGTTGTGTGCTCTGTGGGTTTTACGCGAGCAGCGTGGAAACCAGCGGCTCTGCAAAGCTTGATTTGTGTGTCTTATATCGTTCTCATACCAAAACCAATTTCATATCCCCCGTGCGACCGCCTTCCGTTGAGCATAAACTATGTTACAGACCTGAAGATCACTCGGGGTTTCATCTCTAAAGCGGCATTTTTCATTTCTGTCCACCAAGTCACTGGACACTGTTTTTCGATTGGTGATGGACAACATCAATACAGATTATTGAACCACCAGTTTCTCATTGTCAGTCAGTCTTTGCATCCTCAAGGCCAGCAACCCTTTGTGTTTACCCCACAGTTCAGCCCCCATCTGTACAGTATCTGCTATAGGCTGTGTCTTGCTCCTTGCAATCCTTTTTCCATTTGCATGATACATACAATGTTTTTTATCTACACATATAATAATCATACAAACATTTACCGGCAATGGTGGTGAACTGATGAGACAGACGTGCTCTTTTTTTCTTCGTCAGTGCGTGAGAATCTTCTTGCGACCACACAATGTCTCCTCAGGTCTGCTGCTCACTGCTTCCTTATGCATGAGCTGCACTATGCTGCCGCCAAGAGATGGACTGTGGATGTGTGTGTGTTGCCTAATGCTCGCTCTTAGGATGAACAAAGTCGAACATTCAGTATTTATGCGGGTTGATGAGGAAACACTGTCAGCTACTTTCTGTGGATGACGTCCTGCTCATCTGTTCTGGTCTGGTGACTCTGAAGGTGCAATCAGTTTTAGTTTGATGCAGACGAGGGGTGATTGACAGGCTTGTTGTTATTGGACATCGTCAGCTGAACGTGCAAATGCTGTATCTTAATTATTATCTGATACTAACAGAGCTTTGCCATAAAATGACTGTGATTGATGAGCGATTTAACATGGAGTTCTTACTGAATGAATTTATAGCTAATCCATTTTTAGCCACGCTAGCAGCATGGCTCTACGGATGGCAGCGTCAGTCTGAAGGTTGGTGGAAATATTTCTACTACAATGGGATAAATTGGCCGGAAATTTTGTTGAGGATCCCCATGACTTTAATGAGTTCCTGCCTTTTTCTCTAGCGCCACCAGCAGATTGTTGAGTGAAAGGTCTTAACAACTATTGGGTGGATTGCCGTGAAGTTTGCTCCCAGTATCAAGGCGCCTAGCTTGCAAATTCAACAACTTTGGTGATCTCCTAAAATAAGATAAGATAAAATAATGGTGAAATAATTGAGTACAGTGTTTTCCAATATTGCACAGTAGATATAAAAAAATCTGTATATGCATAGGCATGGTACTAAAAGATAAAGAATATGTAATATTGAAGAAAATATGTCATGTTGCACAAGATATTACATGATATTGCTCGCACCAGACTGCTCTTCTAGAACCATTATTAAGCCAAATTTCAAATTGTCCGATACTTTGGTTTATAACCAAGTATCTGCAAAACCGCCATTCCCATCATCCTCAGCTCTTTGTGTTCAGTGCTGTAAATAATAGCATGCTAACATGACCCTGGTAAATATTACCTGTGGAACACAGTATTCTAAGCATGCTTGTATGCTGATGTTAGCATTTAGCCCTTAGCACAGCAGTGCCTAATTACAGTCTTACAGAGCTGCTAGCATTGCTCCAAGTCTTGTTTTGTAACCTTTAACAAACTGTATGCTAAATGCTACAGATGCTGTATTAACACTCCTATAGACTTTGCCAGCGGGGCTCTGCCGCTTTAACAGCTTGAATTATCTAATTCTTCAGTGCAACACCTGTATAAATCTTGTGTTTCACTGATCCTAGACGGTGCTGCAGGGGTTTGGGGGGGCCGTAAATGAACAAGGGCTGATATAGTGTGGAAAAGAGTTATGCATTGTTTCCTGTGGGTGCAGACAGCAGCTCCAAATCTCACACTTATAGTGGAGGTATTGGCTGTGAATAGGTGCCTGAAGTATGTAACAGTTTTACATGTGCGTGTTGTTCATGCTCAGAGTGGCTTACAGTGAACAGGTACAGGCTGAACGTCTCACTCATGGACTCCTGGAATCCAGAATAGCTGCGGATCCACGCCTTGTTTGTATTCTTCATGCTATTAAGTCTCCCCGCTGACACGACGCCCACATTTTATGTGTCAGAATTACTGAAGCATATGGCTCACTTAAGAGATTAGTGTTTTATGAGTTAGAGTAGGTCTTTTGAGAGAAGGTGGAGTATTTAGCGCCGAGGAGCCTGACCTTTACGTTGTTTCATTTTATTCACATGATTTTCCTCCAGCCTGAACACATGCAAGTGAGGTGCATTGGAGGCTCTGCAGATCTGAATATTGCCTATAATCGCCTCAGCTTTGTGTAACAAATGCAATCTGTTTCTACACTTATCTGTAAACTGCCCTTTTTAATGTTTGAACCGGTTAATTTACGGTAACATACCCCTCTTTGTAAATGCTCTGTTAAAAAGTCCCATCTCACTGAGCCTCCCTTACTCATCCCTGTTCGGTCTGCGCCCTGCTCTTCCGAGAACATTTTGTGGTCTGAGAAAAATGCTACAGGCACCCGAGCAGTAGCCTTTTGCCCTTTTACGGCTCTTGTAATTTTTATGAGGCGATGTTTGATGAGTTTCCTGTCCATAAGTGCATCAGCAACATTGCTGATCATTGTGGAAGTACAGTGAAAGAAGCTCACACCACTAGGGCCCCTGGACAAACTGCATCTTCAATGCAAAATGCATCCAAATAACAAGTCTGTTCCTTTTAACCTTACAGGGTTCCCAAAGAGGCTGAAATAATCTGGTTGATATTTCTCCTGTGGCTTGTCTTGCGTCAGGAATTTCATTGAAATAGTGACATTTTTAAAAAGGTAAGACAGATAGAGAGCAAAGACAACTTCATCTAAACAGCCTCTCCTCCTCCTCCTCCTCTTCCTCCTCTTCTTATTATCATTATGAAACATCTTACTCCAGACTCTGCCATATCATAACCCACCTGCTCCTCTGCTACCACATGACTGCTGATGTCAGCCAAGCCAGAGTCAAGGCTGGGAACCTGTAGACAAAATGGTGTTTGTGCGTCCGTCCAGCAGAGTGAGCATGTGTGGCCAATGTAGGCTAAGTGGGGAAGAGGGGGGGGAGAAAGAGAGAGAGAGAAAAGGAACCGATTAAACTGATGCCAATAAATCAACACGATCTTTTCCTCTCATAGCTCAGCTGCGTGTATTTTTTACAGCATATGTATTTATGAAGTTCAGCGGCCATATGAGAAATTAGCCTCTGTATTCACCGGGGTCCTCCCACCCCTCTGTCTTGTTCTCTAATCCGCCCACATGTATCGTCTGAGGAAAAAAATAGTGCAGAAGGTGACGCTCCTCCAAAGGAACAGAGAGAGGCACAGAGAGGGAAAGGCAAAGAGAGAGGTGTCTACAGGCTGCATCTCCATTGAAACATTTGGAAAGGGGAGACAGAGGAGGAAGAGCTGAATGGTAGCTACACCCTGCGCCTGGAAGCGTAGAGACACTGTAACAAAGGCTGGCAATTATTTTTGGCAATAACAAAGAGGTGGGAGAGGGGCTCTGAAATCGAGGGAAATAGGGGGAAAAAAAAAGAAAAGAAAAGAAAAGAAAAAAAAGCGAGTTTTCAGAGGGACTTCTGCTTCATTTCATCCGAAAGACTCATCCCTTGCCATCATCAGCATGACCATAAGCTATAAGTAACATTACGGCAATAACGGTGTCAAAACGAGATTTTCAGCAACAGACGCGCGCGATGCTATTTTGATTTATTATAATCGGGGGGAAAAAAAAGATCAACTGAATGCCTGCGAGAAACTGGATACTCTCTGAAATCATAAGAAAGAGCGATCTAACAAAGAAAACTACATTTTGATTGATCTTTAAGCTTGAACTCGAAACGAACCTGAACCAAAAGCAAGTGAGTATTAACCGTGTCTGTGTATATGTCTGTATTTTGGTGGCTTTATTCTGCGTCTATCCGTCTAATAACAGCATTTATTGGCCAGCTCCAAAAAGAAAGAAAGAAAGAAAAAAAAAAAAATACAGCGTCTAGCCTACATTCAACAAGTATCGTTTTATCCACAATAACTGCGAATTTTCTCCTGTAGCCTGTTTGTGTTCTGATCAATATTTGGCGAAATCAGACTGAAAGAATTGTTCAATTTGGAATCATAAACCTCTGAATTTATAGTCTGATGTCTAGCTGCTGTGACACAGAGAATTGTACTTTTAACGCTGTCAGTTATTTTGATCCATTGATATGACGCCTAACAAATTGTTCATTTTTATAAACCCTGACATTCCTCATTGCTCAAATGGTGGGTGTTTCCCCATCTACACTGCTAGATCAGAGCAGTTTCATGCCTCTGAGGGGAATGTGTGTGTGTGTGCGCGTGAGTGTGTGTATGCATTCCTCTCGGCATCATTTTGTGTCTGTCTGCATGAGCAACTCTGTCCATGTGTGTATTGCTTTGTGCATTTGTATGCATGCATTTGTTTTACTTGCATGCGCCCTCAGTGTGTGTGTGTGTATGTATGTGTGTGTGTGTGTGTGTGTTTGTATGTGTGTGTTGATGGCGATGGTGTGGCAGCACTGGGTAAGTGTCAAGGCCTGAAATGGAGGTTTGATAAAGGAACCATAGGACGAGGGTGAAAGGACTGACACACAAACACACTCATGAGAGAGGGAGAGGAGACGAAGGTGTGAGGAAGAGATGGAGGGAAAGCAGCGGGGCGGTGGGGGGCCGGCAGGACCACAGGAAGGACATAGTGTCACTGAGATCTCATCCAGGAAGTCTATGGGGGCAGTTAAATGTCTAGACGGGGTATTCTTCCCCTACAGCTCCTGCCACCACATCACCTATGCTCCGTCAACTTGCTCCATCTGCATTCCACTGCATTACACACAAAGTCTCTAGTTTCATAACGCCTGTTCTTCCCTCACTTTCCAGCGCACGCCTCGCTTTTTCTGCCAACTGGCTCCAGCGTGCTCTTCCCCTACTCTGCCTCTCTTCCTCCATTTGCTGTCTCCCTGCTCACCCCCCCCCCCCCTCCTCAATCCTGCATTATAAATACAGCTGTATCTACACGCTATTTTTAGATTGAGGGTAACCCAGAAAACACCCCTTCGATTTTAGCAAAGAATTAAAAAAAAAAAAACAAAAAAAGAAAAAACACCAGAGATGGTGGCGTGCTGTCAGCGGATGTGATTGGTAGAGTAGTGATGGGGCACGAAAAAGGAGGGCGCTGCAGTTTAAGCAACAGCAGGGGGGAGATAAATCTATTTTGAGGTTGTGATTGAATTACGCATCTGTCGTGTCCTGAGTGTGTGTGTGTGTGTGTGTGTGTGTGTGTTCTTGCCTCTGACCCTTCCTCTCTCCTTGGCCATGATGCTCTCTCTCATCTTGCGTCTTCGCACCAGCTTCAGAGAACTTTCCCCCCCGTCCTTCAACTCGAGCTGAGCCGGCCTTTTCAGACCTTCTGTGTTTGGTATCCTTGACCTTGAGGCTCTCCTCGAGCTCACCTCTGAGTCTCCTCTCATCCCGTTTGATCGCCTATCCCCTTCATTTTGTTTCTTCACACTGAAACCCAACTTCTCTCCCTCCTCCTTGGCTGCTGAGAGTCTAATTGGAGGCTTCCCCACCCCTCCTCTGTGTCTAATTGCTGGCTAGTTCACAGGTCAGGAGTCAGTGAAGTAATACCTCTTCCCTGCTCCTGTTTGTCTGTCTGTCTGGCCCCGCTGCACCGCTGCATCATAATGGTCCTAATCGTGCAGGAAGGACAGCGTCATTAATTAGGAGCAGACAGGTTTAAATGACCTAAGAGAGAGTCGGGAGGTGTGGAGGTTAAAGCTATTTGGTCCTGATGCAAATTCTTTAAGAATCAGATTTGGAAGCTGAATACTGAGGGATATTAGCTCACATTTATCCAGGACCAAAAATAGAGTTCCTTCCCGACACGACACACTATCCCATGGCCTTTTTTTTTCTCCCTGCACTCAGTGCTGTTTCAGGACTTTTTTGACCTCTCCTATACCAATCACTGCTGCTTGAAGGGAGCTTTAGTACTCTTCCATCGCTCCCTTCACCCTACATCAAGTCTCACCCAGTGGGCATATCTATCCCAAAAATCTCAACGTTTATCCTCCTGTGGGCAGGAGGGGTTTTAGTCATGGACACTGGCTGAGCTTTCAGAGCTCTATTACAGGCTTCATTTCTGTGAGTCTATTCCTGAAAATGGCCTTATGTATTAATCATCCTCAGCCAGCTAAAAGGAGAAAACCAGGAGCACATGATTCTTTTTTTTTCTGCTCATAAAAAAGTGGGCTGGAGGGGATCGTGGCAAGAGAGCAGCAGCAGTAGCTTCTGGGGGTGGGTTGGGAGGGGGGGGGGGGGGTTGATTGACCAATATGCACGAGGCTGAAGACCCCCGAGGGGGTGTTGTTGCTGCAGTATGTGTGGATTGGTCAGCCCCTGGAGATCTCCACGCTGGTGTTGCTGAGTAGAGGAGCTGCCTCTGGTAGACTGGCCATTTCCTCTCTGCTTCCTTAATTGATTGGCTATTTAATTCATGTTTTGGGAATTGGCCGCTGGTGAGCTTTATTATGATGAGAAATACCTTGTCTCTTTTCTCCTCTGTGTGCATTAGCTGTCTCGGAGCTCCTGGGTCATTGTGTTGCCTCGCTCTCTGCTTTTCTCTGCATATGTACCCTGTTTTTTTCCCCTCCTTTGTCCATTCATGATATCCATATCATTTTCATTCTTATTCATCCGCCACCCTCCTCTCGCCACTACTGTCCTTGCACATGCACACACCTTATCTGGCTCCTTGTCTCCTGGCATGGTTACACCTTGAGGTGCAATGACAATTCGAGGGGGGAGAGGACACTGTGTGGTGTGACACCGCACTAAAAGGGGAGGTGACCGCAGTGCTTTCACTGCGCTGCAGTCCCTCGCTTTCTCCTGTTGGGGTCTCCTCAACACTGGGGAGTGTGTTCGAGAGGAGAGGAGAGGAGAGGGAGATAAGGAAGAGAAGAGGGGGAGAGGAATGAGGAAAGGAGGGAGGGAGGGAGGTGATATGGGTGGAACAGTGTGAAGCCTTGTGGTTACATCCTTTGATGAGGTAGCGGGTGGGAAAAAAATGGCTGCGCACCAGAAACACATACGTAATTCATGCTATCTCTCTCTCTCTCTCTCTCTCTTACACACACACACACACACACACACGTGCTAACATAGATTACACACTTGCCTGCAAAGCCCTCCTTCTTCCCCCGTGGTGCATTTGCCACTCAGCTCAACTGTATGTCTGTTTTACCTCCCTACACTTCTTTTCCTTCCTCTCCTCCTCTCCTTCAATCTCTCCACTGTTTTCATTCCTGATATTACTATTCTGCACCCCCCCGCCCCCCAACCCCCACCACACAAACACACCTTTACCTTTTCTCCCGCAGGGTTTCCCTTTTCCATTTTCCCCAAGATCTCACAGTCTCCTCTCTCTATCTCCTCCACCATACCCGCCTCTCCCCCCTACTCTTTGCATCCTTTTCTCTCCTTCTCCATCTCATCTCACTCCCCCCATGTCTCCCCCTCTACCCCTCTGTGATTGGTAAAGGTTTTTGCTTTTTCTGCCAACTGCTGGGTCTGTTCCGCATAGTCAGCACTCCTCCAAATTCCTCCCTTGCTTCTCTCCCTTTCTCTTCCTCTCTCTCTCTC
This sequence comes from Chaetodon auriga, assembly GCF_051107435.1. Classification (NCBI taxonomy): domain Eukaryota; kingdom Metazoa; phylum Chordata; class Actinopteri; order Chaetodontiformes; family Chaetodontidae; genus Chaetodon; species Chaetodon auriga. The sequence goes on from NC_135093.1 coordinate 11,402,536, forward strand.
TGGTGTGTGCTCTCCTCCCCTCCCCCCGGTTACTGCTGCTGGTACCTCACAGTCAATGCATCCCATAATCCTGTGCTCCCTCCCCCTCTTGCTGCAGTGTTTCTGCTAATATATATTAGCGTCAGTGCAGCCTTCGTGCACAAGCCTTCGTGCACACGCTTTCTCTCTCTCTGCCCCATTCTCTCTACCTATCAGCTCACTGCAGAAATGATCTCCTCTCCTTGAAGCTTCCTAATGATTGAACCTCATTTCTTCTCGTTTCTTAGCCTGTTTGTTGCAGCCAGGTGAGAGTGTGCGTGTGTGCGTCTCCCTCCGTGCCCCCTCCCTCTCGCTTTCCTTCCCCTTGTGCGTGTGTGTGCAGTGGTGAGGCAGTAGTAGCAGGGTGGCGCAGGACATGGTGGCCAAGGCAGGAAATGCTGCAGCAGAGCGAAAGAGAGGTGGTGGAGGAGAATGTTTCTCCTCTCTGCTCCTCTGCCTCCCCCCTCCTCCCGCTTCCCGCTCAGTTTTTAGCCTCTTCCTCGTGCTTTCTGCCTTCCTTCTCACCTCTGCGCTCTTTTTTTCATCTCCACTGGATCTTCCTCCATTTTATGGCCGACGCTCACCTTCTGTAGCTTCAGTCCCCCCCCCTCCACATCTCTCCTCCTCATGCTGCACCCCCCCTCTGCGCTCTAGTGCTTTTTTTTTTTGCTTTTTTTTTTTTTTTTTGCTGAGGCTGGCTCTTAAAGAGATGTGCTTACCTCCCCCATTTTAAGCTGAAACCCACAAACTGCGGACATTCTCCTGAAATGCAACTAGGAAGCTTTGAAGTCACATGTCCTGAACTCATTAGTCCTACTTTCACTCAAACTTCAAAATTGTAAAACCTAACTGTGTCATTAGTTCTGAGGCGACGTGGGAAGACCCTAACGGCACCCTATCCCAATTGACCTCCAAACTTGATTTAATGCATAAAAGAATACTTAAGTAAAATTTCAAAATCAATAAGCTCACCACACATGACTCTGAGTGAACAAAAAGGCACTTAACCACAGTTACAGACTTGTGGCTGTCCGTGTATAAAATATTCAGCAGTTCACCAATAAGACACAGCTGCCTATGAAGTAGAAGTCGCAGAGTTACACAATGAAGCCAAAACAAACAAACAAAAAAAATCATCATCTAAGGGATAAAAGTTTCACAGTGAGATCATAAGAGCTGCTTCTGCAAAGTTTAGCATCCTGTTAGAGGGAGTTTGTCCCAGAGAGAGAAAGCACCGCTGTCCATGGTGCTGAAATATAATCCATCCCACAACACAAGCAGTCCCTGCTGGAAAGCCCGCCAGGACAAAGCTGACTATAGACAAAGATCTTTTTACACTCTCCCTGCCTGACCTCACTTCTAAACTGTTTGGTTTTACGTGTCACTGCAAGTTATTACTCAATTAACTTAGTCCTGATTTCCCTTTATTTTTTTTTAGAGTTTTCGGTTGCATAGATGCAGACTAAACTACTTTGGCAGAATGATGCAGTGCAACTCAAACTCATGAGTCAAGCAAGCAGATTTGATGCTCCTGCAGTAAACACTGCAGAGAGAAGCACACAAGATACATACATTTTAATTTTTGTTAACTGTGCACAAGATTTGTGCCTTACATTTCCAAAATCTGACCGCATACTCATGCAATAGCCTTTGTCTTAGCAGATCTTACCTGAGTGTTGTTAAGTCTTTTTCCAGGTTCTTCAAAAATGGAAAAAAGCATAATTTTCATACCAAAAACAAAGTCTAAATGAAATCAGCAAAACAAAGAAAGTAAATGTCAGTGCAAGCTCTGAAGACAAAAGAGAGAAAGCAAACTTTTCCACAAACCAAAAGTTGTTTCTGCAGATTAAAAAGTGCAGTGAAACGAAAAACAACAGAGTAAACACTAATAAGAAGTGAGTACGAAAGAAAGACTGCAGTGTCCTACAATCACAGCAAGCAAATAGTCTGAGGGGGAAAGAGGAGGAGAGAGTTGACCCAAAGTGCGGGACGCTTACTTTGGGAAGGAGAAAGAATGGGACATGGTGATGGGACAAGGAGGCAGAAATGGAAGAAAGATGCATTAGAGTAAAATGCAGTGAGGAGGGAGGACAGAAAGAGCCCAAGTGAAGAGAAAGAATGAGAGAGAGAGGTGTGTGTGTGTGAGTGTGGGGAGGGGGGCACCGGATAGGAATAAGACCATGTTGTGAGAGGAGGAAGAGGAGGAAGAAATGAAGCCCTGATTCTCCTCCTTCAATGAAATGTGATCCCTTTATGCGGAATGTGAGAGCGAATGAGGGAGAGAAAGTGAGGCAGAGAGAGAGTAGTAGGAGGGAGAGGGGGAGGGCCGGTGAGAGCTCACAGGAGAGGAGCGGAGGGGGGAGGAGGAGGAAGAGGAGGAGGAGGAGAGTGGTGCATTTCTTTGAATAGAGGAAAAGGTTAATAACATAGATACAGTGCATGTATGGGCTTTTTCTTTCTGCTGTGAACGTGTGTCTTTTATGAAGCATCGTGACCCCCCCCACGACGGAGAGGCAGCTTGCGGGCGAATACTCTGACCTCGCTGGGAGAAGGAGAGAGAGGGAGAGAGAGGGAGAGAGAGGGAGAGCAAATAACTCTGGCTTTTTACTGCAGCAGAATTCATTCACTTTTATAGTGCACTCTCCTTTTCGATGCTCTTCCACCTCCCCCCATACACTCGCTCTTCAACCCCCTTCTTCCATTAATAGGGAAGAGACAATATTACATGAGCTGTTCACTGTATGAGTGTGCTGCATTCACTTTCTGTCCCCCTTTTCCTTCCACATCCCCTTCTCTCTCTCTTTCTCCCCCTTTGTTTTCCTCATTGTTCTGTCCTCTTCGATTCTTCCGTAAAAAAATCTGATTAATGGCCTCCTCCTCCTTCTCCCAGCCTCCCCCCTCTTTCACTCTCTCTCTCTCTCTCTCTCTCTCTCTCTCTCTCTCTCTCTCTCCCTCCCTCACCCTCCACATGTCTTACACACACACACACACACACACACACACACACACACACACACACACACACACACACGGTGCATTGGAGAAGTGGCAGAGGGAGCATTGACATAATTGTGCATCGCATGAATCTCAGTGCGGTCGGAGGGGGCTGCAGCAGTGTGTGTAGCACGCACATAGGCTGATTGAGGAGATCTAACATTAGTACGGACACCACACTCTCGGGAGGCAATTAACACACACACACACAAACATACACACACGGTGCTGCGCCACCCTACGTCAGAGAGGCATTCTCAGGGAAGGGGGAAAGAAGCAGGGAGATGGATCCCCAGTTTTCTCCCATCTTTCTGTCACTCCCCCCTTCACACACTGTTGGCTGCCTAGGCAAGGAAAAGAGCAGGGCTGTTGCAGGTGGGGAGTGATGTGTGTGTGTGTGTGTGTGGGGGGGGTTCTGCATGCCCAAGTCTCACAGTGGCTTAATTAGGGAAAGGATTCTGAATGGACACTGACCTGAGCATCAACCAGATCAATTCAGAGATTGTCAGCTCGAGCAGAGCACACAATGATGCTGGGAATAACAGCTCAGCGGAGGGAATAAGGGGTGTAACAGTAACAGCCGGGACCCTCGTCCCATCACTAGGGCTTGAGACTATAGGGCATCTTCTCATCACTGGGGTGTCAACAAATTAGCCTGTGAGGGTGCTGACTCATGAGTGTGCTCCAAACCACCTGTTTTGTTGCGCTTTATGAGTTGAAGGCATTGTTGTGCGCCAGGATGTGTTAAAAGCAACTTTGCCAGCCTTCATTTTCATGCCACTCCCCCCTCACCCCCTCCTGTAACCCACTGCACCTGCACAAGGTCATTCTGTGCCCCTCCATCAGCTGATTATCAAGTGAATGATTGCACATACAGCTGGTGTTTGTGTGTGGTTCCTGGTTTGTATTGCAATGTTGATAATCCACATCTATGTCTCCCTTCTGCTAAAATTTCTGCCCTTTTTCTCTCCCCGCAGACTCCTCAGACTCCTCCCTCCTCCTCCCTTCGGTTTCTCTCATCCTCTCCCTCCCCCCCGGTCCTCTATGCTCAGTTCGGTGTGTGTATCCTCTTTCAAAGGGCGCAAGGGTGGGAACAAGTCGTCCAACAAAGCATGTTACAGCGCAGACATGACTTGTCCGTCGGAAAGCGAGAAAATCGTGATAAACTGCGGGGGGGTGCGGCATGAGACCTACCGGAGCACCCTAAAAACGTTGCCCGGTACCCGCTTATCGTGGCTCACCGAGCCGGACGCGTTCAGCAACTTCGACTACGACCCCAAATTAGACGAGTTCTTCTTCGACCGCCACCCGTCAGTGTTTTCCTTCATCCTCAACTATTACCGCACCGGGAAGTTGCACTGTCCCAACGATGTGTGCGGCCCCCTGTTCGAAGAGGAGCTGGCCTTCTGGGGCATCGATGAGACGGACGTAGAGGCGTGTTGCTGGATGAATTACCGGCAGCATCGGGATGCGGAGGAGGCGCTGGACAGCTTCGAGACTCCAGAACCGGACGCGCCGGACGACGACCCGGCGCTGGGCGGTGCGGATGGTGACTTGAAAAGACTGTGCATGCAGGAGGACGCGAGGAAAGCTGGCTGGTGGAAAACCTGGCAGCCCAAAATATGGGCACTGTTTGAAGACCCGTATTCCTCCAAATATGCCCGGGTGAGTTACCCACGTCTCTCCTGGAGGGGCCAACTTGTGTCTGTACTGTTGCATGTTCTGCCTCATGATGTCTCAGAGCTCTGCTTGAGCCATGCTAAGTTTTCAAAACTTTGATTTTTTTTTTTTTTTTTTTTAAATGTTCTGTCCACATCATCATTGCTGATAAACCAGTCCTTCATAATTGCCTGCAGGCCACTGACTGTCGGTGTATGTGTCATCCCTGACAGTATATCTTGTATTAAGTAGGAGGATATAGACTTACTGATATTGAATAATTAATGCTGATAGCATAGGGGAAATGGAAAATGTATAGCAGCTATATCTATTGGTAGATGGGTACTAGTTGATATAACAACCAAGGTTTTTGTCAGACACATCACCTCCGTATCTTATACTTGATGTATGACATGTTTCAGGCTAGCTGGATTCACACTGAATACCGTTTTTTATTGCTATCATAATTCCTATCGCCGTATTCTGCTACTTGAACAGGTTTAATGCACGTCTGCTTCCAAACGCAGCATCCGCTGCGCTTCCTGCATCCAAACGCCTTCATTAGGTCGTATTTGTCCGTTTACGATGCACATCAATGCGCCGTATTTCATGTTAGTCTTATTTATCGTAGCACCGCACTGAGGAGGCTCATTCGACACTGAATCGTCAGTGTTGAGGTGCATGTCTTTGCCCACATTTGCCCTTGGTAGTGCTACAGTCTGCTGTTTTTTTTTCTTTCCTTTCCTTTTTCTCCCCCCCCCCCTTTTTTAACCAGTCTCCCCTGTCCCAGTTGAATGCTACATGGCTTTTACGCACGGGCTTTATTGCCGTTACGCATAACTTGCTTCAATGCTGGAATACCCTTTATTGTTTTCATGTAAATAGTTAATGATTTCGCCCTTAAAAGCAAACGTTTGATGGCATTTGATCATACAGGTGTAGAGTAACAAGTACCCCTGACAATGTTTTTGATCCGTGGCACATGAAAACAGTTACAGTGGGTTTTGGTTCTTTTTTCTCAGACCCTCCAGTTACAGACGAATCCAGCTGCTTGATCACAGCTGCTTTGATTTGTGTTGTTTTGCAAATCCAGTGATAGAGTTTGATCATCCTTGTCTTGTGCCCCGTGCGTGCTTTCATTAGTACTACTTTTCTGCTCCGGGGGACCCATAGATACTGTGAATGCATGCATCCTGTAGGTGCACATGCAAAACCAGACAGTCAGCAGACAACTGCAGTGGCCAATTCATGTCATCACCCCGAAAACAGCTGAAGGTCTGTGAAAGAAAACCCCAGACATAAATCACTGCACACTCAGCAATATATACTGTATCTACAATCAGATAGACAATAGCTGCACACTCCAAACACACACACACACATACACACCTTTTCTGCCACTGGGTATAGATCTACATACCCGGATCCACTTCCCTCCAAAGGAAGAGGAAAGTTATCGGGGCATGACGGACAGATAGTCTGGTTTAGGCCACCTGATCCGCCTCTCTGGACTCGGGATCAGGCAGGAAGTGCTTGTCTAACTGTCACTCTCATCCTGATCGAATTGATTTCTTCACCATCCCACCCCTCTCCACCTCTCCTCCATGCAACAAAACAGCTCATAGTGGTGGAGTAGGTCTTTGCAGAATGCCCAGATGTTGCATGAGAGGGAGACAGCTTCTGTTTGGATTGTGTATGTAAACAGAGGTGGATTCGCTGCTGAATTATCACGCATTGGATTGCAGCATTGGATTCAAGTTACTGTACCTGCTGCCTAGCTGCTGCTGGAATGCTGTTTATTATGTAATGTACAGTTTTACACCACGTCCGCTGGTTCCAGTGGCCAAGATCTCATGAATCATACAAAAATTAACATTCATTAAATGTAATGGCTGCAGATGGAGGTGCTTGTGATGCCACGGTGGGGTTATGCAGAGTACAGAGCAGGTACATGGTGGGATTCATTTCAGTGGCTGCACAACTCCGGTTCTATTTGTGGGTGAACGCAGCCCCATTTTTCTCTTTAGGTCTGATATGCCAGCGCTATACGTCAAACAGCGTTGTGACCCAGATCACTTTTCGTTTTTTTTTTTTTCCACCCTCGCTCTTTCTAAAAGTATCCCGTCCGACGTGGCAGAGCCTTTTGGTCTTTTGGTCCTGAGAGATGCAAATTACATGTGGAGAGAAAAGACAGGGAGAGAGAGAGAGAGAGAGAGAGAGAGAGAGAGAGAGAGAGAGAGAGAGAGAGAGAGAGAGAGAGGCTAGGATAGAAGAAAATGAGATGCTGATGTGGAAATACATCGAGACAGATGAGAGAGAGACAGAGGCAGGACGAGGGAGACGAGAGGAAATAAAGGGAGACAGGAGGAGAGACGTTACTCTAATGTTTTAAGGGGGTTTTGTTTGCATGGCTGTGATGTAACGCATCAGCAATCAATGTTTTGATCAGAACGTTCGACACGCATGCAGGGCTTTTGAAATAAATAAATAAATAAAAAATCTCGCCTCCCTCTTTGCCCGTGATCGTGTGAGGCTCGCTCGTGGATCTACCGTAGTGGCACACACACTCATGTACAAACACACACATGCTGGTGTCTGTGCTGGATTTTCTGCTGCAGTAGACACGGGAGAGAGGAGGGGGGAGCAGTGGAGGAAGAAAAAAGAGGTGGAGGGGTTGGTGGGAGTGAGAGGGATAGACAGAGCGAGGGAAATGGAGAAGGGGTGAGATAGTGGGGAGAAACAGAGGGAAAAGGGACTGCAAGGGGAGCCTGAGAGGGAGAAAGAGGGAGACGAAGAGGAGGAAGAGGGCTTTTCGGAATAAACAGGGAGGAGGTGACAGCCACAGAGTGAAAGATGTTGCACGATGGGGGTGGGGACCCTTGTCTTTGCATCTTCGATTATCTGTGCAGGCTCACGCCACACAATCCTCCTACCCTGGCCCTCCTGCCTGCCTATTGATTGATAATCGATTGATTATCTTCTCTTTTTGTCTGTTTTTAAAGCCATTCTGTCTTTCTCGATCACTTAAAATCTGACAATGCTCGCAGGAACTGTTGGATGTAAACAAAACTGTTAACCCCTTTACCAAAATTTATGGATGTATATGTTTCTGTGTGATTAGGTGTTATACAATACGATTTGCATCTGATTTCTTTATTGATCTGTGCCTGGCTAACATAGATAATTGCAGCTAAGATGACATGGAGCTGTTCTGTCGTGTTTGACAGATCTTGGCACATTGTTTCCCCTTTGTTTAAGGCTTTTTCTTAGTATTTTAAACTGCTTGAATTACAGTGATCCCAATTTCATAACCAAGAACCCACCAGTATTATTGAACGGTGGTTATTGTTTTGTCAGTGTTTTGTTATTGAACCTGCGGTAATCTAATTTGATGTAATCACTTGTCACTCAGCAGATTGAATATTTGGCGTTAAACTAAGAGGAAGACAGTATTGTTTGATGGTCATTGTTACAAATTAGCCCTTGAGATAACGGATCATTTTGGAAAAATGAAACAGCACATAGACTGAAAGGAATATTAAAAGTTTCATTGTTGTTGAATGCATCAGGTATAAATTACACACAGATATATAAAGAAAAAAGCTTCATCGGTCCCGGAAAGTCTGTATGAAGGAGGTGAAGCTGAATGAATGTGATATACTGCGTGATAAGAAACAGAAGTGTGAGATGCAGAGTTTGTAAAAGCTGCTTTCTTCTCTTAAAAAAAGTACTTACCAGATTTCAGCTGTATATAATCTACTGCTAACGATCTGGATGTTGTCCTATACTGTGGTCCCACTGTCCCACAGGTTCAGCTGTGTTTTGGTGACTTCCAGTTTTGCACCAGAAGGGCACAGTTGTCTTTGTCAGCAATCTCCTGACAACGCGCCATTTGTAGCTCAGCATGTACAAGATGCCCCTTTGCCCCCTCCAAATCGGACATTGTGTGCCTGTATTTGATTCATTTTCGAGGGAGCGGGGCTGTGTCCAGAGCCCCCCTCTCCCTGAAGGTCATGCCTTGTGGTCCATTGTTTGCTATTCTTTTCCACCGTGTTCAGTGCTTGAGCGCACAGTGCTGTCATAAACACAAATGTGACCTGCCAATGCGCCGGACGGACTCAGAACAAGTCGTCTCCGGGTAGAAAATCCCTGTGGTGGACAGAAATGTAAAAAAAAAAGAGGTATTGATAGGCGTTGGTGTATATATAGATATGGTGTTGGGTGAAAAAGAAAGATCGCCTAGACAAGGATTTGGGTAACATTACGGTTTGTGTCTGGGACATTGTATCCCATTTTTAGGGGAAAGGACCTTTTGACTGAGAACATGAGTTCTGTGTGAGTCTGCAAAGACAAAAGTGAGGTTTTTACTGTGTCGGTAAGGTCTAACATCTCCTTCTCAATAAAGCATGTTGTCCTCTTTTGATTTTAACCAGTATCAGACGTTCATTCTTACTATATACTGGGTCACTTCTAATTTTGAATAGTCTTGTGAGATTTTTTTGCACTAGTTTGGTTTGCCCCAGAGCCATGTAGTTCCACGCACAGTACCTCCCAACTGTGACCGGCGCTTAATGGGAGCTGTGGTCAAACACTGGACTCTATACATTACCTTGTCCCTCTGGTATTTGTTGTGTATACCCATTATGCTCGAGGGAGGGTTAACATCACAGCAAACCACTATTATCTGCATCTCACCCTACAGCTGCAACAAAGACATCCTTCTCCTGAGTGGACAAACATCCTGTTTTGAACCTCGAAGCTTTCCTCAGCAGTGTCCCGGTGACGTGAAATAGAGATGATTTCCCCCTCCTTTAATGATCCGCTTTTGTGAGGTCTTAAGTGCGTTGAATTAAACTTTTACTTTCAGCAGTAGGCTTTGGTGTTCCAAGGTGTTTATGTTCAAACCCCTGACCCTGCTGTCAGGCCTATTTCCCACTTCCATTCTTGTTCCTCTCCCTGTGGGCTGCATCTGAAAATAGCAAAGAGAGGGAAAGGAGGCCTTAATTTCATTCGCTGGTGGCAAGTCTATTCCTCCATTACTGGTGAGAGGACGAGCCCATGTGCTTGTATGACCATTCTGCACACAAACAATGCCTGCAACCAAACCAAACTGGTCTTGACAGAGAAAAAAAGGATGGAGGGTGTTATTATAAGGTGCTCACCAAGTTTATTAAGGTAAACTGTTGTCCTCAAGCAGTAGCTGCTGTCAGGGGTGTGATAATTAGTCCGCCTGCCTTTCCTGTGCCTGTAAATGGTAAATGTATCTTGTGCTGTTTCAATTTTCCCTGACAAGGTTTTGTACCGCAGGCCTTCTCGTGTTGTGATCGCATCCTCGGAAGTCACAGTCCCTCTCTGTGCTGCCTTGTAACTCGAGCGCTGTCTGTTGGTGATACTTTACTGGATAGATGCTTGATGTCTCATAACAAGGGCAGAGACACGATCCGTGTGTTAAGTAAGTGAGAGGCTCTTTAAAGGGGTGAAAACAGAAAAACAGCACTGTTTGATTTGGACCTTTTTGCAGTATTAATATGACACTGTATTTATTGGTTGTGAATAGATGTTTCTTTCTTAGTGGTAGCGTTAGTTGAAGTCTTGCTGACAGAATTGATGCCACTTTTGTGTCTGCACTGTAAATATGAAGCCACAGCCAGCAGTTGGTTAGCTTAGCTTAGCGCAAACACTGGGAACAGGGGGAAACAGCTAGCCTTGCCCTAATTAGAATATGCCATTTGAAGGAGGGACTGTACTGCGCCATTTCTTCGCTGGGACTAGTAACTTCCTGGACTCTCCTGGTTGCCTGGCAACTGCTCAGAGGCAAGAAACGGTAGCACACAACCGACTGTGAAAGAGCGTCATTTTTACACAAAAGAGATATAACGTGTTAATTAGTGAGCTGGTATACAGCTTTTGATCCCTGTAAGCAGAGCTACGCTAACCCCTTCCAGCTAAACTAAGCTAACTGGCTGCTGGCTCCAGTTTCATATTTACCGTAGAGTGGTATCGACCTTCTCATCTAACTCTTGGCAAGAGAGCGAATAAGCATATTTTCCAAAACATGAACTTATTGCTTTTAAGTCTCGCATTACATTTCAGACAGAATCATTTAACATATGTGATTATGCTGCAAAAATTGCCCCCCCATCACTCCAAATACCTTTCTTCTCCTCTTAATGTCCTCCTCAGCCACCTTCCTCCTCCTCCTCTGCCTCAGTCCATTTAGTCATGCTGGTTAAGTGCTGAATCAGTGCTCCACACCACCGTATGGACAGTCAATTAGTTGGACCTTGTGGTAAACCCTGGACACTTTGCTCTTATGCTGCGGGAACGAAATGATTCAGGACACTGGCATTGGTTGAGAGCTTGCATGGTGCCAGAGCCGATTACAATGGTGGGAGTCTGAATTCTCTAAATGGGGCAAATCTTGTCAAATCACACGAGAGAGCAGTGTATTGTGTACTACCACACAGACCGCCGCACGTGTAAGCACATGTAATTGTAATTGCGTGCTGAATCAAAAGTCCTTTCACTGCATCAAGGTTTTCAATTATTCATAAGAAATATCCAGCACACACTGTAACTAAAGACTTAATGTGGTATAGAAACACATTTACCCACTTCCATTACAACATGCATCTTACATTTGACCCCGTCAAACACCTGGCTGACCATAAATCACTCTCAGTACACTCACCTTTTACACACTAGCCGGTACCCTGTAAGTGTAGCTGTCCATAAACCATTCTGCTCAGCGTTCACACTTACGGCACACTGATAAATCACTTCATTTGACACGCCTCCACATGTAACCCCGCAGACGACTTTCACACACGTGAATGTCCCAAGTACACGCATTCAACAAAGGCAGACTAACTGAATGTTAATTAGCTGACAGGTGACTTAAAAAAAAACAAGCTTTTTTTTTTATGAGAAATAACATTAATAACATTTGAGAGGTTAGTACCACAAAATTATTTTTACCTAATAAACGGCTTAAAGGACCGGTGTGTAGGATTTACAGTGTCTTAAAACTCAGGCTGATTTTTGTCCATTTTTTCCAACAAACGCTTCCAAACCTGAAAATATGCAGTTCACCATAACATAAACAAAACACACAAAACGCCCTAACCCTAGTCATCAGGAAAGTTGCTGATTATTTTTCTTGTCGATCAGCTAATCGATTAAGCTACTAATTACTTTAGCTCTACTGAGGACAATTTTCTTGATTTACTGTTTTGTCTATAAAATGTCAGAAAATAGAGACAAAGAGTCCAAAAAGAAAGTGATTCAGTTTACCATCATGGGAAAAAAAAAAAAAATTCACATTTGAAAAGCTGAAACCAGTGAAGTTTTGGTATATTTGTTTAATGAATGGGTTAACTGGTGATCAAATATGCTGCCGATTTGTACTCCTACTGAACAAATTACACACAACTAATCTGCTGATGGTTACTGTGTTGTTGTCTAACAGCTTTGTCAGCGTCTATGCATGGTTGGCCACGTGTCGTCACCCTGTGGCACTTAAACAGTCAAACTGTATCCCTGCTCATTCCCTTGGAAAATGACATTGGAGGGCGTCATTCCTGTGTGACCATCTGTTTCCTTGTGATTGTCCCTCCTGTCCAAGTGGCAGCGGAGTGGAGGCAGAGCGAGCGACTGCTTTAAATGGAAACGTGATCAAGAGTGTGGCAATGTGGAACAGTCAGATTCAGGAGTGAATCTGGATGGAAATGTATCAGAATGTCCCGTGGAGGTTTGTTGAGATCAGGACATTCTCACAAAATTCTGCTGTTTCCCAACTCAGTGTTTTTTTTTGTTTAACTCTTGACAGAGAAAGGGTTTGGTACATGTGGTCCCAGGATGTTTCATTTTCTTTTTTATGATGGAGCTGTGAGGTAGATTACGACAATTACTGAAGCACAGAGGGATAAGGACGGAGGGAGAAAGGACGGAGGGTGTTTAGAGCAGGAGGATGCACCAAGGCAGTCTTGGCAAGGCTTGCTTTGAACAATATGAGCAGGACAGGAGAGCATGGTTGGGGAAAAGGGGTGAGGAAGGGAGGTAAAAGTGAGGATCGGCTGAGAAAGAGGGGGGACCTGCATCGCAAGGACAAATGCACATAATGCTGCAGTAACCTGAAGCCAATACAAAACAGATGAGCGCGATTGGATGCATGTCCAGTTCATTCACCTCCGCACTGTGTTTGTCTTCAGAAATGTTTGACAGGACTGCAGTGGGAATTAAATAGAGGGGACCTGGAGGCTGCAGAGCTGATACGACACTGTGATGTGTCCACTGGAGGACAATGTGTGTGATTGTGTGTGTGTGTAGGAGAGCTTACAGGATTCAACTGAAGCATGTCAAAGAGTTGAGTCGCTCAGGGAACGTCGGAAACAGAAGTCTCTGTTATGATTGATATTTTACAAGGATCACTTCCAAGAGCGCTGACCTAAGAGAGTCAGTGTTTCCAGCTCTCCGAAATTAAGGTATATCCAAGGATTACCCAGAGCAGACGCTAATTATATTTCTCAGTTCAGCCCCACCTCTCTCCATCCTTCATCGCGCCTCCTCCTGCATTGAGATGTTTGATGAGCCTGATGCACACGTGTGAGTGTCGCATGGCATGTGCAGCTGTGTTTTGCATGCATGCGACACAGTCATGCAACACATGCAACCATCCCGTACCATCCCTCCTCTCTGCCCGACCCCACTTCCACCAGTCCCACCCTTTTCCACACCTCACCTCTCCTGCCCTTCATTATCCCGCAGTGTCCCATGTTGGGTGACCCCTAGCAGGAGCTCACAATCTTCTACTTTAACTGCCTGTCCTGGCTCGGGCACCGGCGTCCTCCACCAATGTCACGTTTCCTGTGAGGCAAGACAGTCCTCTGGGACAGGAAGAAGGGACTAAAGGGCCACATGAATTTGATATTTCCTGTGATATTATTTTCAGGCTGTTACTATCAGCTGTCATGGATTCCCTTTTTTTTTTTTTAAAGAATCCGAGGGGCCACTTCTAGAGTGTTCTGCAATGGTAGAGCCATCATGTTATTGCAGTACAAAGAAAAGGTACAATCAAGTAAAATGTCAAAAATTTGTTGATAGCAGCTCAAAATTGAAGATTCGTCTCCTTTATTTTGATTACCTTTAAACCTGCAACCTGAAACAAGCCATAAACACAACATCATTCCCTTTGAAACTGATATCACAAGCTCCTTAGCAAACAACTGCCATTTTACACACAAGGGGCAACATAAGCAATCATTTGGAGGTGTGTTTGTGTCCATCTGATGAATGGAAGACCAATATTTACGCTCCTTTTAGCTCTGTTTTTGGTCTCTAACTCCTGAGGGAAATATCGCTAAATGCTCCGATAATTACAAACACAATCACAATAAACAGCTGTTGCTGATGAGAACAGTGAAAGTGAACCAAAACACTAAAGATGTAGACTGTAAAAAGCGTAACGATGAGCTGAAGGATGCTAAAACAGGCTCAGGGGAACTGAACTTAGAAGTGAACCCCTTTCACATTCAAGTGACAGATGAAAAGTATTGGTTGTAACTGCTTTAAAATCAATAACGTACAACAGCTGGTGGTCATCATTTTTTAACATTTGGCTGAGCCGTTGTTCAGAATATGACAGTAACAGCTAATATCAGCCCTAAATGAAGTGTTTTCCATGCATTAGCTGTATTCAGTGGATGTTATACAGAATGATGACCTGAATACTAACTGTGCTCATCAGTCTTGGACACATTTCATGGGCCATGCCAGCCTAACTTAAACTCACATGAGGAAGCCTTGAGGTTGAGGGTCATAAACGTCTAAAAGCCACTAAAGTAATCCATAATTCAACATGTAGAAAAAAGGCAACACCGTAAAAAAAAAAAAGAAAGAAAGACATCTTTTCTGTACCGCTCTCTCTCCCTCTCTCTGCCTTTCCACTCAGTTTTACTGCTTGTCCATTTCACACGCCACGTCCCTAAAGGGAATTCTCTCTCTTTTGACATTTTAGTTGTTCTCTTTGTCTTGTTCAAGAGTGTTTGACTGTTAGGTTTACAGACTTTTTTTTTTTTTTTTGCGTAATCTCAAACTGAAGTAGCAAAACCTTCAATTACTCTGCAGTGTTTCTTAACAGCAGTGATGACAACAGTCATGATGATGGCACAAGTGATGGCTTTTCCTGTAACCCGCCCAAGGTTACACTCACACTGCACGCTAAGTGGCTACTTTGGAAGTCTTTGAGTGATAGCCGCAGTCGCTCACCTAAGATAATAGATTAAGCACTCGATTCTGGTCTGAGCCGTTCCTCGGGTTGCCCTTCGGGAGAACGTTCTGTGTGTCGCGTCGTTTAAACGTTCATTTTTCATGCCTCATTCACGTGCAGATTTCACATCATCCTTCAGTGTCTTCTTATCATTGCTGACTCTGCAGTAGTGGTCGCCCATTTGCTTTGCCCTCTGGGAAAGACTCCCCATCCTTCTGTCTTTCCGGGGCGCTGTTCGTCATACTAATGCTGATCAAACATCACCGTCAGTGCTCACGGAACAAAGGCACCATCAACAGGAGGCGAAAACCTTTATTTGTCTTTATATCTCTGTCAAGGTCACTCGCCCTCGACCTCGCGAACGTTAATCTTTCATAGAGCAATTGGCCGGACCGAATGATCACAATCTCGCTCCTCTACATTCAGCCCTTTACGCCAGCTGTAGGAGCAGTATTTGGCTTAGTCCTGTCCTTGGTGCCTGAAAGCAGAGGCTAACGCAGTGGTTGTCATGGTGACAGAGAGCCAGGCAGGGCTGTGGTAATACTGTAATGATAAAGCTCTTCTGGATGGTGCCGCAGTAAACACAGCGCCACTAGGGTCCCGTTAAGGAAGAGCGCAGCGCACCGCCGTGCATGCAAAAATGCCTGTAGGGCTAATATCAGCTCCGACAATCTCTCCTTGGTTATATCACTTACATTCATGCTCTCCCAACACCTCCTCCTTTCTTCCTCTCTTCCTCTCCTTATTGCACTCCCCCTCTCCGATGCCTCTCTCTCTCTCTCCCCGTGATTGGCGAGATTCAAGTCATTGTCTACTCTCCTCCGCTCATCTTTTCATCCCTCTTCCCTCCATTCCTTCACTCTGTCTTCATTCATCCATCCAAACACAATCGACGCTCTCTATCATCAACTTCCTTTCGCAGTTGCTCTCTCTCTCTTTCTCATTTGCTTCTCTCTCTTTTTCTCTCCCCATCTCTGACTCCCGCTCTTTTAAATTTATGTTGATGATCTTTCCAAATCTAATTTCAGAGTCTAGAGAGCGAGGGGGACTCTATTGGGCCTTGAAGGTCATTGGGCTGCAGGTGTCACACATGGTAGCTTTCCTGTAGGGAATTCAACGCAATAAGCTACACACCAATATTAGCGTGCCTCTGAATCGTATATTCAGCGTTAACACACACACACACGTACATGCCTTCGTGTTGGATGGAGGGAGAGAGTGCCCGAGGAGATAAATAAGTGTGAAGTGACAGATTGCTACTCCTCCTTTTATCATCTTCCTCCACCTCTTTCTTTGTCTCCGTCTCTCCGCTCATCCCTCTCTATCACCTCAATGCAGTGCTGGTGTAGCTACCACTCGCTACCTGCGTTCGGCAAGTGTGCGCACACACACCTCCTGTGCCCATAGGCTGTTTGTCTCTCTCGCATTGTGAGTCATGTCTGCACACACACACACATACACTTGTAACGGGCGCTTACGCCAACACATGTGCATACATGTAATGTACACACAGACTCATGCACACCTGTGCGCTACATGCAGGTTTGATGAACAGCTTTAAGTACATTTTTATTAATGTTCAAGCCGGGGGAGCGCTTCTCTATCACTCCTCACACACAACAGATCTCTGCTTGACACGCTGCTGCATATTTAAAAAGGGCTGGCTGCTGTGATGGATTGATCAATATTGATTTGATGTTCAGATCTACAGTGTAATCCACTGTGCGCTGCCATCTTGAAATACTGTATGATTCAATTACTGAAGCCATGAATGAGCCTTTGTTTCATCAGCAGCAGTATTGTATTCTGGCTTTTAACTATAGCATGGTTAAATTCATTACAGCGCAGTAGAACAGTTTAAAGCTGCACTTAGCATGCTAATGTTAAGTGCAGCTCAGTGTTAATTTCTCCTCAGACCTGCGTATAGTTTTTCATTTCTATCGAACGGGTTCAGTGGTGAGTGCTTCCTCACTGTTGTCCAGGAACAATTTATGTATTTCAGTCTCAGGTTTTGAGATTGAAACAAAGACGTGTTATTTCCTGCGTGTATAAGATTTCCCAGCCGTCGCCAAAGTTTAATTTAGAGAAAGAGGGCGAACCTGCAAATCAGGAGAGGCTTTGCAGTTGAATCACAATCCTCTGGTGTCTTTGCTTTATTCATACTGTACCAGAGAGACAAGAAAAGACAGAGTGCTTAGAAAATATTGTTTTGGTGTGGGAGTATGTTAATTCAGGAGCGTCTGAGGAGAAAATGATCCAATGGTCTGGATAAGATCTGATCAACACTGTAGTGTTTTAGTTATTTTTGTTTTCATTTTCAGCTGTGTGTATCAACAGCTGATTTTTTGTTTTCTCTTTCATTTCTGTCACTTTCCTCTTTACTTTCTATTACCTGGAGCTGTCTTGGTCGCAAGATGATCTCGCGGAATATTTTCTTGCAGCAGGAAACAAAACAACAATTTGGTACGCACACGGGACATAGCTTAAACTGATTTACTCGGTTTTTAGGAAGTATAAAGCTGCATTTGGCCAAACATGAACATTATTTTCACCATATCTATTATATGGTCTGTTATAAAGTCCATTATATCACCTGCAAAGTCTTCTGTGTTGGGACCTCACGTCAGGGCTTAGTGTCATCAGATGGGTGTTTTTGACATCGGTGTATATCTTTAGTCATTTTGATGTATTGTGGACAAGATTCTAACATTTTCGAACATGTAGGAAAATTACAGAACTCCCTCTGTCCCTCTGCTTGACAGAAGTCGCTTTCATGGCCAAGGCCTGTCATTTACTATTAGCCTTCAAACTCCTGATAGGTTTCACTCTTTTTCCTTTCTATCCGCTCTTTCTCTCATTGTTTCTTTGCGCTTTCTGTCATCTTCCTTGTCTTTTGAAAAGCCCCCTTCGCATGACACAGTCACATCACTTCGAGATCATCAGAACGATGAGCTACCTCAGCTTGTCTTCGCAGAGCTTAGCTCAGGATGCTTTCCTCTGCCAGCGTTTGATTTGTGCTCACTATTTTGGCGTTCGGTCCTCACCTTTCTCTCACTTTTTTTTTTTTTTTAATGCCTTTCTTTGGGATTGCTTCAACTTTTCTCTTTGTGCTTCTCTACGCATGGATCCACATCGTCTGGTCTCCCTCCCACCTGTCCACCCCCTCCTGTGTCTCCACCTGTGTAGCCTACATAGAAGACATGATGTTACTGCAGTTCTGCACTATTTTCTGTTGTGTAGGTTTGTGTGTGTTTATGCAGGTGTAATGACAGCATTCGTCAGGTCTGAAAGCACTGCAGCATGAAAAAACTCACTGTGAGGACAGATCTCACACCTCTCAGCCTCATTACTTTCTACAAGTACCAGTGCTGCTCATCTCCTCAGCCTAACTGCGGTGATATTACTTACATCATTAATGTGATCGTAAGGAATAGTAGCAACAGTAACATTAAAAAAAAAAGAAGTGCAGATCACTTCAGGGCAAAACTCTCCTCGTTGCCCTGATTTGTCCATGTGAAGGTTTTCTGGTGCTCAGCCAATGAGGGAGCATCCTGAGCAGGTCCCGCTGGTGCTATCCTGCTTGCCTGGGACAGAGGGGCTGGTATGGGGGTAGAGGTAGGAGGGTGATTGAGAACCTCAGTGTGTGTGTGTGTGTGTGTGTGTGTGTGTGTTTTCACGATACAGAGGGGGAGAGCACTGCAGCAATCTGAGAAAGTAGGTCAGACACCGACTAGCGAGAAACATAGCAGAGGAGAAAAGAGGTAGGGAGATGGAGAGGGAGAGGAAAAAAGGCTGAAGAGAGTGTGTGTGTGTGGGGGGGGGGGGGTTGGTCGAGTTGAGGGTTGTGTGAATGACAGAAGATAGAAAACCTGATCATCTAAATCGTCAAACTATAAGAGTACATCCTCAAAAATACCAAATTGTCTTTCCCGACTGCTTCTGTGAAGGAATTTCTTTAAAGCAACTAACACAACCATCATTGCTAATTTAACACCAAACAGAAACCAATACAACAACTTAAAACTCCAGATTGACTTCTACTACGCTGCTGACTTTGCTGGAAGGTCACTCCTTTGGTTAAATGCTTGACAGTTAATCTCCTCAATAAATACAGTGGCTGAGAGCCTTAAGTCTGTTTCTGTCGTGAAGGCACTCAGAGAAAATATGTGTAGGCTCTCATCCAATTTCCAATTCAAAGAAAAGCTGAGAGACAGAAGCGAGACCTTTCAAGAAGAATAGCCGAAACTGGTTCCCTTCATTTGCTTAGTTATAACGCTGCCTCTTATACGTATGTTGCTCTTGATATTACATAAGTGCATGATGTCGAAAATACACGGTCACACACAATGCACCAAGGGCACTCAGGCTTCTTATATATATGGGCTCCACTCAAGTATGAATTACCTTTCTCTTTTGCTCTTCAGGCCGTGTCTGTGTTTTATTATTTATTTGATAAAGCACAAAGTATACTGCATCTATAAATACACTGCAGGGGTTGTAGGAGTGGACTGCAATAGGGAAAGATGTGCAGTAGCCATGCACACACTGGTGCTATCACGCTACTGTAATTGATTCAGTGACAAGTGAACGGGTTACAGTAGGATAAGAAGCTTGGGTACATATAGACACAGATCACACAGATGGCCAATGTTAAGAAAATTGCCTTTGAGAGATGAAAAAGCAGAAGTAAACTCAGTGAGAAAACAGCAGAGATCTCTGAGGTGGAACGCTGTTATGACTTATCTTATACTTTGCTTTCTGTTTTACCCTCAGGACAAAGTTTTAGACATGAAAACGCAATCATAGAGCTGTAAGACATTGTAGTATAGAGAGGCTGCCTCTTATAGAAAGGGCAATAATAATACAATACAATAGTCCCAGGATGTGGAAGGGGATAGAAGCAATGGCAGTAACAATAACAACTGAGCAAAGGTAGCTCAAGGCTTATCGTTACAAATGCATTTCATGTAAACCTCGAGTTCAAGGACAAGATGCTTAATATTTTTGACACAAAATTACTTATGTCCTCTCGTAAAAACAGGGGAACCTGTATTTGAGAAATTAGCTTGTAAAAATAGGAGGCAGATAGTCCCCAATTAATCCCTATACAGCTTTAATCTTATGGATCAATCAAGTACTTTGCCTTAAGACAAAAAAAAAAAATCCAGGGAGCAGCTTGAACAAAAACAAAGAAAAACCCATAAAATCTTTAATCTAATTTTAATTTAAGTCTAATTTGAACAGAGTCCAGCAGGGTGATTGATGTGATGATGAAGTGACGGGTGATGCCACTTGAAGCACCTGCAGCTTATTTGGACCGTCAGTGAAGTGAAGGGGCGGGAGGTTTTTCTCTGGGCTGCTGTCGTGGAATCTGCATTTAAAAAATGGATCAAAGTTGTCAACATCGTTGCTTTCTAAATATTAAAAGATTTCAAAATAACTTAGACGAGTGGTTGCAGGGCCTGACATCATACTCCTCAGCTGTAAACAAATGTATGTTTACAGGAAAGCTGCTGTTCACTCTGACAGTTGCACCAAACTCATCTTTTGACACTTGAACTCAGCACACAGTGAGCTGTGGGACTGAAGTGTGGCATTTCTCTCTCATTTACAGGACTATTTACTGGATGTTATCAGTCAGTTATTGATCTTATCCTGAGAGCTTTTTTTTTCTTTTCATGTCCTCTCCTCGTGTCTAGCCGAGTAACATAAATAAGTTTCATTCTATTATTTTCCAATGTGTTTTTCTTTTTCTGTTTTGGATTACATTAATGAATCTTAATTGTCTCCCCTTTTTTAATGTATTTTTCTCTGTGTCATGTATATCTGATCAAAAATTGAAGACACACTATTTTCTTGGGTAGGGCTCAGGCTTAAAGTGCTTTACCTATCCAAACCCAAAAGTGAGTGAGGTGTTATATGTTTTAAATTCATATGTTTTAAATTGAATCATGGCATATTATAAGCAAACTTTCGCTGAGAACCAAATATAGAGTCTGATGGTATTAGAATAAGTTGACGTTTTTAGTATTAAATTCATAGTACTGCTAATAATTTGATCAACTTTTAATCAATCATCATTTCCTGGTGGTACACGATATGACATGATACTGACAGCACATCTATTTTTATGGCTTCATTGTTCATCGCAATCATTTATGGCTGTCACATATAATTTGATCAGGCCTAATGAGTCTGATTGTCTTTGGACAAAAAAAAAAAAACAGTCATGTGAAACATCCGTTTCAGGATGGTCCAACGTTTTGCATTTGAAGACTTTAATATACAGTAGATGACCATTACAAAATGAGATGTAGTAAGAAAAAGTTTTCTGTTCAATAGGCCAGTTTCCGTACATAGCTTAGTATTTATTTAGCACTTGTATGTGTTCTCTCTGCCTTACTGAATTTTATTGATTTGCAACTGACTCCTTCTCCTTCCCTCGCTTTCTTTTTCTGCCTCCCTTTCTTGCAGTATGTGGCATTTGGCTCCCTATTCTTCATCCTCATCTCCATCTCCACTTTCTGCATGGAGACGCATGAGGCCTTCAACACCATCATCAACAAGACAGAGACCGTCACGGTGGGCAACCTGACCCATGAGGAGATCGTGTACGAGGTGGTGACTGACAGCTGGCTGACGTACGTGGAGGGGGTCTGTGTCATCTGGTTCACCATTGAGGTCCTACTGCGAGTCACCTTCTGCCCAGACAAGTTGGAATTCTTCAAAAGCACCCTGAACATCATCGACTTTGTCGCCATCCTGCCCTTCTATCTGGAGGTGGGCCTGAGTGGTCTCTCCTCCAAAGCTGCCAAGGATGTCCTGGGGTTCCTCCGTGTTGTCCGATTTGTCCGTATCCTCCGAATCTTCAAGCTGACCCGCCACTTCGTGGGTCTCCGTGTCCTTGGCCACACCCTTCGTGCCAGCACCAATGAATTCCTCCTGCTCATCATCTTCTTAGCCCTTGGTGTCCTCATTTTTGCCACTATGATCTACTATGCTGAACGAATTGGCGCCGACCCAGATGACCCAACAGCAAGCGCCCACACCAACTTCAAGAACATTCCCATTGGATTTTGGTGGGCCGTTGTGACCATGACCACGCTGGGCTATGGAGATATGTACCCAGAGACTTGGTCAGGGATGCTGGTGGGTGCGCTCTGTGCCTTGGCTGGTGTGCTGACCATTGCTATGCCTGTACCTGTAATTGTCAACAACTTCGGCATGTACTACTCTCTGGCCATGGCCAAACAAAAGCTGCCCAAAAAGAAGAACAAACATATCCCTCGAGCACCTCAACCAGGTTCCCCCAACTACTGCAAGCCGGACGCCCTGGCTATGGCTACAGCATCACCGCAAAGGCTCTTGGGAAACGTCCTGGGTGGAGTGATGGGGTCTGGAGGCATAGGGGGTGACTGTCCTCTTGCCCAAGAAGAAATTATAGAGATTAACAGAGGTGAGAGATTTGGTTTTATCTCTTCTCAGACCAAATACACAGAAGTCCTGTTTTGCTCACATGTTTTTTGTTCACTGGTTTACCATCAAAGTAAACCGGGTAAAGCACTGGTGGCAGTTTTAGGCACATACAGTGACGATTTCAGAGGTCTGGTGCAGGATTAGAGTGCCAAAGTGTCAAGAGAAACAAGTGGGA
The DNA here is from genome assembly GCF_051107435.1 of Chaetodon auriga. Classification (NCBI taxonomy): domain Eukaryota; kingdom Metazoa; phylum Chordata; class Actinopteri; order Chaetodontiformes; family Chaetodontidae; genus Chaetodon; species Chaetodon auriga. Next base: position 11,425,125 of record NC_135093.1, read on the forward strand.
GTACTATCAAGAAGTGATGCATAGTTGATTCTGGACCCACCCCAGAGAAATCACTGGGCCATCACAACTCATGTGTAATGTATGATCAACTGGTAGGTCCACAGTTGCCTTAAGGCGCCCATCTGCCAGTGAAAAACAAACACCGTGGAAGGAAAATGAACTCAATCATCTATTAAAACAGCTTAATGCATCTCAATTTGGGCTGACTCCACATATTTTCTCCCTGGCATTAGCAGTAAAATCAGGAGGAGAGGTAATTTGGCTCTTTGTTTTCTCTTTACATGCTGCAGCATCAGGGCGTCAGTCACATGCAACAATAATGCACCTTTAATGCATTACTTTACTGCCTTAGTCATCAGTGAACCAGAAAATATTGGTTTCATCAGTGCTCTCTCTATATCCCGTCTGCTTGGCATTCTTCCAGCCTAAAAAGGTTTCTTGTAGGTTGTCAGTCGATCTTTCAGCAGGAAGTTGTATTAGACAAAATTTTGATAACTGGCTCCAAGACTGCTCTGCAGTATCATCGCCACATGCTCCAACACAAGATCAACACACTCGCTCTGTGGCATATTTTAACATAATGCCTCAGTGAGCGTGTGGGTGGCCACTACAGAAGTCATTCCCAATCATTAAGAGACATCAGTTTCCAGTTGTCATGTTTGACAGTTTTCCAGGGTACTCCTCTGACTTCAGGCTCTACCAAAAGCCTGCTGTGTGTATACATATACTGATTACTTTTTGGTACCATATTTCAGCATTAACTTGTGGTATTTAGTGTGGTACTGTGTTTAATTACTTTTTGGTATCATCATTTTGCAATGATCCTATTTGTTTTTATGCTTTTATACTATTTACAGACCTCAGAATGCTAATCCTTGACAGAAATCTACTGCTTCATATAAGTTCTGAAAGCATTTTTTTGATAAAGACGATGCTCATCTCTCTGGTTTTCTCATAATTCCTCTTGTATGTGGTTTCCTCCTTTGCTTTGCCTCTAGATTCCAAGCAGAACGGGGATGCAGCCTCGGCCGCCCTGGCTAACGAGGACTGCCCCACCATCGACCAGGTGCTGAGCCCAGACGAGAGGAGCCCTATTGGGCGGGGGCCTACCCGGGAACGCTACCAGCAGGACCGTGCCTGCTTCCTGCTCAACACCAGGGAATTCCGTGCCACAGATGGGAATGTGCGGAAAGGTACGTTTCACACCAGGAGACGAATACATAAACACGCACATCTTATGTAAACAGATCCACACAGCAAGATGCCAGGTATGACAGACTTACAACATATATACGAAATATGTTCAGTGTGCAGCCGATGCAGATTAGTACACATAGGCAACTATGTATTAGATCCGGTCCAAACGTTTAGGAAAGGTGGGTCGGATGAGAGAGCAAACATGAAACTGACTTTGGAAACCTCAACTACTCAGCTAGCAGCAAAGCATACACACATATCCAGTCATGCAACACGTGCATATACACTTAGCTCTTCTGCTCTGCTCTCTTTGTTTCCACCTCTTCACGTTCATGTTCTCTCTGTTTCCATCACCGCTTGGTATCGTATTTTTATTTCCTCTGTCAGACAAGATTTTTTGTCCCTCTTCCTCTCTCTCCATTTTCTTTCTCTTCGTCTTCCATCTTTCCACGGTGTCTGTGAATTTCGTTCTGTGTCCCATGATGTCACATTCATTCATTCATGCTCATAAATGATCTCTGTCTTTCTCTGTCTTCTGGACTCAGACAGTTGACCATGCATTAATTTACTTCTCGTCACTTCTGTTTCTCCCTCTCTGTTTCTCTCTCTCTTGCCTTGCATCCTCCTTTTTATTTTGCCCTGCCCCCCTGCCCCCCCCCCCCCGTAATGACTTTCCCTCTCTAACCTGCCTTACATTTTCCCTCCCAACCCCCTTTGTCCTCTGCCCCATCTTTAAAACCAATGCCCTCATTTCCCAATTCTTTTCCTTTGTGCTACACCGTAACCTCCCCTCCCATTTTTTTTTTTTTTTTTTTTTACCCCATGTGCATTATCTTCGTGCTCATGAAAACCTATCACCTTGATTCATTTACTACTGCAATCCAACTACCACCACTGCCACCAACCTGCACCAAAACACTCCCTTACACTCCCTCCAAACTTTCAAAACCCCCTGTTGACAACAAACTAGAGGCAGCAGCCCTGGCACCCAGCCCAGACTCCCCTCTGACTGAGGATTGGTATAAGATGGAGGGGTCTCTGTTACAGCAGGACCTCAATGCAAACTCCACCTCCTCCTGGATCAAACCATAGAACAGAGGTAACACTGACAAAAGTTCAAAATAATGGAGCCCATAGTCAGCTTTTGACTGAAAGCACACACAAATTTTGATCTGGCTCTCCATGACATAGCATGTTTTGCAGTTGCACAAACCAATACAACTACACCGGCACTCACTTTCACACAGACGCACTTTATGCATGACTTCAAATCACAGATACACCACCATTTCCACAGTGTTGTGTCTACATGTTCAGTGGAGTTTGAAGTGTCGCCCGTGAGGAGTCCTCTCTGTGCCTGAACATGTGGAAAGTGTGCTGTCAATTTTAAGTATTACATAAAGAGACTGATGCAAACAGTTGAGCTAAGGTTAGGTAGTGCCTAAATCTGAATATTAAGGTTTGGGTGGCAAATAGCATTTTAGGGCTGACCATCTAATTTGTGAGGTATTTTATACAATGAAACCTAACCTCAGCCCAATATCTTACCTGCATACAAATTTGCTTCATTACAATTTTCTGAACTCATGTACAAGATGTAAAAAATATATATATATATTTGGAAAGAAAATGGGATTGCACTGTGATATACACCCATAACAACTAGTGTGCACAAATATGTGTATACTTGTGTGTATGTGTCTGTGTGAGAGTTTAAAACTTGCATACACTCATGAGTGCAAGAGCGCGTCTGTGTGGGCGTGCACGTGTGCAAATACATCCAGCAGCTCAAGTGAAAATAACCCAGTTGTCGTGTCCTGTGTCAGTAACTAATAAAACATACACTACAGAAGATTGAACGGGAACAGTGGGTCACGTTGTTGTCTGATGTGCCTCTGTGTTGTTGTTGTCTCTCTCTTCAGGTTGTGTCATATCACGCGTGTGTATGTGGGCTTTTTCATTCTTACGTGTATTACACTGTGTCTCTGTCCTCTCAATGCCGTCTGAGTGTTGTGTTTGTGCTGTCGTGTGTGGCTTAATTTTCTTTTTCCCTTCAACTGTGGTTATCCGTCTTACTCCCTACCCCACGGGCCTCCACCTTGGCAAACAACAGCACACACTGCAATTTAGAAAGGTTATGCTTTGAAAAATCCACAATTGTTTACAGTTGTGTATATGTATATATACACATATGTTTCTATATTTATGTATGCACATGTAGTCATGCACAGGTTTGGTCCTCAACCATTAACTGAACTACACTTATTCCTTCTGTGCGAGCATAAATTCCATGCTTCCAGAGAGGTGCATACTTACATTTGCATATGCTGTATTTCATGTAAAATCAATTGGACAGCCTTGACAGCTTCAGTTGTGACACTGAGCGCAGTGATGTGCAATGATAATCTTTCCAAGCACCAAGGTCACTGGGGTCAGCGGAGCCATCTGGGTCAAGGGATAGTACCTCTTGAAACATGGCACGCTGAAAACAAGTTAACATTTTAAACTGTGATTGTACAGTGTCTTCAGGTTTGTAACCAAAAAAAAAAAAAAAAAAAAAAGACCAGTTATCACAGTACTTATTTACAAAATACTGTGTTGTGAGCGTGTAATGGATCTGAAATACTACTCCCTAGACCATGTATCTGTGCTTTCAGTGCCTAGTGTAGTCCAAAGTTCAGGACCTTTTGTATTTGTGCTGTGGAGACCTGGATAGAAATCAAAAGGATTATAATCTGCACTCAGGGGCCGAAACACTTACTGAGCAAGTAGACATACAATCGCTCTGACAGATTTGATTGAAAAGTGGCTACATGCTGTCTAAGGTAAGCAAACCTTCAGCTGTCCAAGCCCTTCACTTACAGGTCCCTGACATTGCTTTAGTTTCAATGGTTCTTATGTTTAAACTGCAATTTAGGTGCTATAAAAATCCCTCTTTAAAGCAAATCAGGAGTCCATTGAAGAAAAGACGTGCTGGAGTCGCTCGGGTGACGCTTCAGGGTTTGGGAGTCTTACAGGAAAAGTTGTACACTGTAATTCATACATTGAGGTTGGGGATCTATAATGGTCCTTGTTTCCTGATTAATTAATATGTTCAGTCGTGCACCGGAGAAAGAGATTACAGTTAATACCAGAGAAATTGTGCTTCTTGCCATCTCTGGAAGCTGATTCTGAGCTTTTGATAGCTCTGTTAAAGACGTATTACCTATCCAGGGTGTACTTCACCTCTCACACAATGAACAGATGGCAGCCTAACAATCACTCAGAAACATCTGTGATTTAGGAGAAGACAAACGGTACTAAATATGAAGAAAATGATCAAAAAAAACTACTGGCTTCATGTCAGTTACTGTCCCTGTTCTGTGCTGATAATGAACCTGCTCCTTCTTGTTTTTAAAGAGGGATTCTCATGCTGTCTAAAACTCATTCTTGTGTGCTTCAATTGTGATTAATTTCGTAGTTACACGCATAAGATGTCTTTGCCAACTTCTTTTATTAGCTTGTTGGTTTCTTCTCTTTGATTGTTGGCCATTCAACTTCCTATGATTCCCGCAATATGCATGTCTCACCAAGGTCAAACGGCCAATCACCCCTTTGATTGTCCACTCCCAATCACTCCTCTGGACTGTCAAGGGTCTCGTTTGTTACCGTCTCTCTCTCTCTCTCTCTCTCTCTCTCTCTCTCTCTCTCTCTCTCTCTCTCTCCTTTCAGTTCTTCACTGTATGTACGATTGTTTTCTTTTTTTTCTGTTATTTCTTGGGTTTTTGTGCTTATTTATGTGCTGTGTTTCTAACATGGTGTTTCATTTGTGGAGTATTATGTACTGATTTTGTACGGACTTGTGTTCATGTGTTGTAGTATGATTGTAGGATTAAGTTGGATTTATTTTGAATTCACATGTTTTGCTGTTGTCTGTGGTTATGCTTTGTTTTTTTCTTAATGTCTTTGAGTTTTGTACAGCTGTGTTTTGTGGTTTGAAGTTTCGGCTTCCCCTGTGTTCTTCCTGTGTTCTCCTTTGTGTTTGACCATCACCTATCTGTCTATCTATTAATTGGAATAAGTAAGGAAATTGGCCACAAAACAGTGAAATTAATCAACATAAAAATGGCACAAATCTCGCTTGTTCAGGACATTCTCAAGGACTTTTTTTTGACAAAAAAGCTCATTATTTATTATGAGGTATAACCAAACCCACAATATGAACAATTTTAATATATTTTTGGCCCAAAAGCAGAAAAACTTTCACCACTCTTAAACCGAAATTCTGCATTGCTATTTAATACAATTTTTAGGTTTAACAAATACATTATGCATATACATATACGTATACATCTATTTATAAACAAGCTGTTTTAAGCTGTTTTTCTTTTTAGATTTCACAGGGTGGATTCATTCCCTGACCACAATTTATAATAACCCTCTTCATAATTATCATATTGATTAGGATAGATTGTCTCTTGAATTACAAGACCAAAGGTTTTTATAATATTCACTTCCTGGCCACCAAAACGTATCTGATCTCACCCAATATTATTTATCTGAAGTGGCTCAGTACAACAGGCTCCAACCAAATAAAACATGTAACCCCTAAAATCTTTCTTCTCTAAAGTAATTCGTGTGAAAATGGGTTGTGTGTGGTAACACTTGTCAGTGTCCTCCTGTCTGTCATTCTTCTCTTGTAGTCACAAACAGTGTGTAAAACTTGTTCTACATTGTTGTGCATGGTCTGGTGTGTGTGATAATATCACTGTGTTTCCTACTATTTTACCTCATCACAACTCTGCAAATATCCTTTTGTCTGAGCCAGATTTTTACCTTATAAAAGAAACAATACATCATCTGTACAGTATGTATGTATAAATATTTATGTTTATATATGAGAAGTATATATATAAAATATTAAATGCCTTTGGGCTTTAATTATAACAACTGACGCATATAGGTCTATGTGACCTACATTGAGCTAACATGAGGATGCGAGATACAGTTTCATGTCATCTAGTTTCCCCAAAAGACATCTCAGGTACTGTGTGGACACATTGTGGCTTCAGTAATGGTCATGAAGCGATCCATACATCTAATTATGGGTAACAGGAGATCATACCATCTTTAACAGGCAATTGATCACATGTAAGGATGATACAGTATGTGGCCATGCCAAGAAAAGCATCCGAACAGTCAGCAGATCTTGGGTATCCAAACGCAAAATTATAGGAAATAATAGAGGCGGTCAAGTAGGTCTCCGCCTTTTACATGCATACATACATACAAGAGTGGTTAAGTCCATTAATTCAGTCCAATCTGTTTTGCTTTACATAATTATTTCCTTGGTAAACCCTCTGGTAAGAATATTTGCAGTTCTTCCTCTCTGTTCCTCTGTGTCTCCCTTCTCCATAACCTCCTCCTTATGTGATTAACACTCATTCTCCATCCCATCCTCAGGCCGCCACTGCAGTGCAAGTGTAACTAAAGTCTGACTGTAGGTAGGTACGCGCTCCCTCCACAGTGCAAATTAAGTGTGACTTTGTCAAGGAATTATGTCATCACTGACTACAGTGACAGCCAGACTCACCATTTCCCCTGATAGACAATCCCAGAGCACAAAACCCCTGTTGATGTTGTAAATACGCTACTTAGCACAGTGAGGTAGCTAGCAGACCGTGACAGACTGCAGTGGCTGAGACATGATTAACTTTATAGGCATTTCTATTGTCATTTCTGAAACCTATCCTTATTTTGGATGTTACCAAGCAGTATACATCAGCAGTAGCAAACTAATGTACCAATCAGCTTTTGGCTGCAAAGCAAGCAGCCAAATTGATCACTTGAGCTGCATTTCCATCGTAGGAACTTTCCCCAGGGACCTGGAGCCCCTGGAGGAGCTCAGTGTGTTTCCACTGCAGGGACCAGTGTCAGAACAGACATTTCTGATAGGTCAAGTACTCGCAGCATTTTTTTTTTTTTTTTTTCAGCCACCATTTTTAAAATCTGTGGCTGCAAACAGTTTGTTTTTTCACATTGCAGAAGAGAGCATATGACCTATCAACAACTAAATCCAAGCCTTACTGTAAATATGATGTGTAAAAATAGCCGTCACTTTTCGTAATGTCAGCAGACTAATTGACCTAATATTCATGGGTGTTTAGACTACGATGGAAATGCAGACAACAGTGGGCTGAAGGAGCCTTTTAGTTCCTTAAAAAGTCGTTCCTGGGACTTAAAGTTTCAGGTACTTTGATTGGAAACGCAGCTTTGCGTTTATCTGAAAACCATCACAATCACATTACTGCCCTTTCTACATTTTTCTTCATCAGTTTCACCTTCATCTAATCAACAGATGGGAATTCTTTTGTTCTCTTAATCATATTTTACTCACATTGCACTTGACAAGTGTTTTAAATCCTCTGATTTCAGACTGAAAAGAGCCAAATGAAAGACATTTGCTCAAAGCAACAGAGCCATCAGTAAAGATAGTAAAGATCTTCAGATCATACTGTATATGGAACATAATTAGTATTGATCCAAATTGAATAGAGCCAAAAGAAATTCTTAGTGGAATCAAAGCATTTTATAGTAACTTCATTTATGGGCTTCCCAACATTATTCCTTTGAACTGCCATTGTGAATATCTATAGGACATTTGTCATTGTTAATCAAAGATAGCACCCGAGCAAAGCAGCACATTTAACTTAATAATAAGTTATGGCATAACCTCTGCTGAATAAAATACTCTAGCATGAGCTGTTGGGACATTACTGTAGCAGCTGAACCAATGTACAATACTAGTAATTTTACATTTATTTGGTTTCAACAGCTGAAACAAATCATTAAAACTGTCTGTTTCATTAAAGGTCTAGAACTCAAACTATTGAAAGTAATTATATTACATGTTAGCATTTTGCTTTATAACAGCTGCACATTCAATAACAAGTAATTTAGATAAGTTACATTTCTTTAAGATTTTAGTCCTGGGTGACACCTGTGGTAACCCTGATGAAAAGTTGGAGGTGTGCAGCCTGTGGATAATAACGGCCGTATTGCTTTGTAGACACATTTTTGCTAAATGGATCGCAGTCGGCGCTAATGCTTTTCAGTAGAAGCAGCAGCAGTTGCATGTTCAGTTTGCATAATCAGAATCTTAATGTGGCTCTGACACAGTCTTAGAGAGCAAATACTTTACAGTGAGGTTCATATAAATTAGATAAAATTAATATGGATTACATGCATACATCATTTCCTGTGAATCTCTCGTGAATCCAGCATTGAAACGGCGGAACCCACCACTGACACTGAAAACTACTATACAGCGAGGTAAATACCTCATGAGGATATATTGAATGGCCCATCATGTTTTAAAAATAGTCAGATTTTATAATATCTTAAGGGTAAAATTCACAATATCCATCTCTTGCTTTAAGAGTTTTTTTTTTGTCAGCATTGAGTTGTTGGCATTGCTGTAGTTCTACAGTAAAAGAGGTTTTCCTCACCCTTAGTTCCTCCTGTTGTTGCCCCTCAACTCAGCAAACATCACAAATATGGCTTCCATTTGATGCAACCTGACAATTTGTCTTGATACATTTGGCATGAACAAAATACTTTTGGAACTGAACTTGAGAATGAAGCAGCACAATGGATTGGCCAGACAACTTCCCATAAATCTTTGTGGGGGGATGTAGCCTCAGAAACCCAGCGAAAATGCATCATCAATATTTTACTGAGTTGCCATCCGACTAATGTGCCTGAGCGAGTCAGAATAAAAGAGGACTTTTATTTATGGTCAGCTCGAATGATGCGTAACACAGAGTGGTGGAGTTTTGCCGTATTTTCCCATTTTAACAGGAAGGCACAAAGGGCGTTCTGCTGTACCAATGGGTGTTCTTTGTTGTCTGACTGTGGCCTTATGATGGTTGGAGTTTGACAAAAATATACCGTAATTTCAGCTAATGTAACGCATTCCCATGAAACTGTAAAACTCCACCCATTATGGGCCAATGAGCCATTGTTGGGGCAGATTAACTGCTACCTACCAATGGTGTTTCTCACTTCACCTGATGCAACAACACTCCGTCAGCACAGTACTACCTACTCAGTGGTTGCTTCCGACAAGGTGAATTCAACATCTGCATGCTGTGTTACGCACCAAAAATACAGCGGGAAAGGACACAAAGGCTAATGCGCTGTTGTCTTGGATAAATTGGTTATTGGTTTTGGTAACATACCGTCAGTGGTGCAAGCACCGTGCATTATTCTTCAGTTTCACTTGACCAGTGGACTTTTTCAATAAAACATGCTTTCTTGGCGTGTGTCATTTCCCACTGTAAACAAAATGTGGACTGATCTCCATTACAGGATGCGATTACCGGGGATAGGAAGTGGTTTTGAGTGTTGCAGGGAGGATATTTCTGTGTTGGCCATTTGAAGTTTACAGGAACAAAAGCAAATGCTAAGTGGGCTGTTTATGAAACATAATGCAAAGCAATTCATTATTCCACATAACTTCATTAGAGGTATATTTCTGAGCTTTTTCACCGAAAACTTCACGTGGTCAACTCCTGTATCAGTGATATCTGAGTATTTTCTACTGTGTATTTTTGTAAAAGTGTGTAGTTTTGGCCAAATAGTTGTCTAAAACACCTGAACATTGCACATTACGCTTCACATGATAAAATGTTGGGTGGTTTATTCAATGGGCCTGTTGTAGGTGTTGGATTTCTTAATATCTAAGAATCTTTTGCTTTTCTGTTTTGAAAAAAAAAAAAAAAAGACATATCATAACTCGCATTTTCTTGTTTTGTCTTGTCTTGTCTGTCTTGTCTGTGTCTGTCCTCGTCTGTCCTTTATATGTCTTTATGATTTCGTAACTTTTTCAATCTCTTATCCTTCATTTGTTCTTTTTCCTTTACAATTTCTTCTGATAACATCTTAAACCTCATGTTCATGTTGACTTCATAATAAACCACCTGAATATGGACAATTTTGTCATAACATGCTCAAACATTTCAACTATGATTTCCCTTTTATTTTATTTGCATTCGATATCAAAACAATAATGCAAAATCTGATCTAACGAATCGATTGATGGTTAAAATTCTTCTTAAAGCAACGGGCTACGAGAAATCTCGCAGCCTCAATAACATATCGGGAATGGCTGGGTCATCACTGCGGCTCGCTCCTATCACTAGCCCACCCTTTGAAACCTATGAGGCCCCAGGACCACTGCGCCGCTGTCGTTCCCCCATCCCCTCCATTTTGTAGCAGAAAGGACGTTCATGATTGGATGATAAGAGATGCAGTGGATTAGCTCTGGACTGATGGCCCTGAAGCCTCCATTTGGATTGTACACCGAGCAAAAACAATAGCAATAACATAAAATGAACTTGAATGTAGAAAGAACGACCTCTTGTCTTGTGAAACTAATGGTTTATGATGCATGCATCGGGTTAGCTGATGGGGTCAAAACAAATTTTAGCTTTAAAGATACAGTTTTCCAATTATTAGAAGAAATGTTAAAAAAAAAAAAAAAATCGATCGGTTAGTTAATAAAATAGTGTCAAAGGTGAAAAAATATAACAAAAACATGTGCACAGTTACATTATAGAATTAAGTGTATAGATGGGCATCCATTTTTAAATGTTCTGGACCAAACAAAACAGAGCTCACAACACTGTCCAGAGAAATGACCATGAAACAAGATACTTCAGTTCATTTAGCCAAAGACAAAAATACATCCATAGATTATATTGACGTTGGATAGGTTTCTACTTTCTGTCTTTTGTGAATATTGATGTATGTACAGTGTAGACATCATTTTGGTAATTCTCTCTCGAAAAAAAACAAAAAAACAAAACAGATTTGGCTTCTATAAGTCTCAGTGTGAACACTTCATTTTGTATCTTCCCATTGTGACCTCTTCGGACACTTTATGTTGGTAGTTTACACAGCAGAGCTAAGCGGTGTCGAAGAACAAAAAGACAAAAAAAACCTAGCTTAAAGGAAAAGATATGAGATAAATGAAAAGCATTGTACCATAAGAGCTATCTCAACTGTGCAGCCTAACACGACTTTTGAAAATTGTAGTTTGTTTAAGGATCCCATATATGCAATTGTTACCTTCCAGTGCACATTTAAAGGTCTATTCAGTCACTTTCTTTAAAAGGCATGTCGTCTAATACATTCATATATACTTCTCATTATCATCGTATGTGCAGTTAGAACAATCATAATGGGCAGGACGAGGTTAGTTGGAGACCATTACAATGTGTAAGTCATGTGATCGATGGCGGTACATGGGCTGAAGTGAGCTCGTTACTTAATGCATTCAAAGTCCTTACAGCCGCCTGATGAGCAGCAAGCTGAAGATGTTTTCGTTTTTACAGCATCCATGCTTGCTTTAGTTTTCTGACACGATCGCTTGCCATCTCATGAAGACAGATGCACCAGATTTAGCCCGTTTTTAGCACTTGAAACTTAATGGTTAACAATTTTGCAGCAGAAGACCTAACGAGTAGAGTGACCTACCGAGCTACATGCTAACCGCGTTGTGTTTCCCCAGACAGTCGTTGGCAAAGGAGCACAATTTAATCATTTAGATTTGATGATAGTAAATGACTGAGTGGACCTTTGAAAAGAATGCTTATGAGGACAGTTACCTGAATGAAATATGTACCTGTATTCGTACATTTTTTCAAATAAATCAAAATCAAATGTATTTAGAAAGTTACTTAAAGACGAATAAACTAAGTACAAGAAAATGTTCCTGTAAAGTCATCTATGGATGACTTCATAATTCATTATATAGTAAAAATTAATAAATGCACTTTACTAACAGTCACTGTTAAGTTACTAACCTTTAAAACTTGCATGTAGACATAAGACACAAACCATATTACAACAAATGAATATACTGGACATGTGAGACCACCACCCAAAGGACATTCAGCTTTTCTAAATATGTTTTGCTTCTTCTTCACTTTTGATGTTTTTTTTTTTATATCGTTTATCATTTTTTTTGTTTTTGTTTTAAATGTTTATGCCTCTTCTAAAACAGTATAAAAAAATAAAAAATAATAAGTGCAATCTTTTGGCTAATCTCTGAAAACAGTTGACAGTGGTGACGATACAACATTTCCCTCAATAATTATAGATAAGCAATCTCTTGTAGGCAATTTATAGCTTTTATTGTTGTAACTGAGGTCCTTCCTCAGATTGTCATCCTCACATTAAAAGTTGAGCAAAAAAAAAAAAAAGGAATTAAAAATAGTAACACGTTCACATATGCAATAAACATGCAATATTATTTTAATGCTGGAAAACATGCTGTGCACACACATATGTAAATATGCAGATCTATTTTTAATCTTAAAAATGCACAGACTTCTTAGACAGTCTCTTTGTTATGTTTGATTCTTGAACGTATCCTGATGACATAAACCATTTTGTCTTTATTTCAAGTCAATGTGGTCTTACTGGTCCTTCAGACTTTTTGATGTTGTGGCTGCCATTTTTAATTGTTTAAGTTTTGTAATAGTTTTCTATTTTCTTCACTTGTACTGGTAATGTGTATTTCATTGTGAGGAATGACTTTTCTGTGCCACTGATTGTCTAAAATAACATTTGTGAAGAAGATACGATGTTGTATTTAACTGTCCTTACATTTGTTGACAACAGACATGTACTAAGACTGAAATCACCAGAAAAAAACTGTAAGTGCTTTAGAACCAACAATTTTTTGCAGGTGTAAAGGAAGAATATTTCCGTACTTGTTTAAAAAAAGTGGCAGGTCCTGATACTGTCATAACCAATGGTCTTGATTGCCATTTTGTCTAAAAATCAACGTGCTTCCAGACCCCTAAACTTTGAGAACTTAGATATGCAGTACTTTGATTGAAGATGACATCACTTGAATGCCTGAATGAGTTGCGGACTGCAGGTTTATCAAAGTTGAAGTGTCTCTTTTAGGATAGATCCTAGCATACAGTCACTGCACCGAGGTAATGCTCGCCTGGCTTCGTCTGATACGGGTTTTTGAAGGCCATCGCACATATTTTCAGACTGAAGTTGCTAATAGTCGTGCTTATACTCAGTATTGTTACATTTCACCATTATGATGTCAAAAAAAAAATTACAATAATTTAGTGTCGTCTGAAAATATTTGAAACAGCATGCAGCGCCTTGTTTCTCCAGTGAATCCAAGCATTTCTGACAGCAGCTCCTTAATGGATAAAGTCAACCTGAACTTAGGGAAAGCAGGGAAACTCCGTGCTAGCACGTTTTTAACTTGATATAACTTGCAGAAAATTGTATGAAGAAGTATAAAATGACACACGTTGATTAGCATTAGTTCATTCCTCAAAGCTAATCTTAGTCCACATCAGCGCACAAAACCTCTTTAAACCCTCTAAGCGCACATGCATACTGTATGACCTTGAAATGACTCCACAATGTGGATGTTACAGTTTGCAGATACTTTGAATTCTACTGTTATGCCTCCTTCTTTTGGAATGTACATTTTCTGTTACAGTAAAGGAAAATGTCCGTCCGTCCTAAACTGTATTTCTGCAGTGGAATGTTTTTCTTTAACGCTACAATCGTGTAATCTCACACACCACCGCTTTAATTTGAACATGAATGATTGCATAAGTAGTGCATTTGTTCATATTTGCTTTTCTATTGTGTCAACTTGGATCTGAAGAATGTCATAACTGTGGTTCTGTTGATTTTAAAGAATCTCATATTTGTGGCCAATGCAAATCACCTAGGACACTCTGATGTAAACATTGTTTAAGTAAACAAAACAGGCAGATGTTGTAAGTGCCTCTATGAGGCCCCTGTAGGCTCTGATGTCAATTTAGGAGTTCATGCAAACTAGCTAGATTTAACTAGCTAAACCTTTGAAGCAATGCTTAATAGGTCAGTGGTTATTATTGAATATGTACATATCTGTATCTACACATGTGAATACATTAAAGTCATATGAAATGAATACATCTATGTATACTTTGTGAGTGTGGGGCAGGAAGTTTCCTAATGCACAAATCTAACAGATGAATGATTTAATATGTCATCAGAAAGGTGATATATATACACACATCAACTGTGTATTTCAGAAACAAGGTATGTTGGTTTATTGTTTTATTGTACCGTGACCTGATTATTTTCAAAGCTTCTTATTATTAATTCAGCTGAAATGACCAATGACTCACCACTCTGAGTGCGTTCTCGGGTCTGCGTTGTGTCCTGGTCTTGTTTATCTGGTCTTACATGGGATAAATGCACTGTTCAATTTGTATTCTACCGAATATAAATTGAATATAAATGTACATGAAATGTAAATATTTCAGTGATTGTTACTAATTTATCCTGAAAGGCATGTATGATTTGGCTTTGAGAAAAAAAGAGACTTGCAGAGACTGTTACACTATTCTTTTTGGATTTGGTCAGCATAGGAAGACTAAATGCTGTGGATCTCTAAGTACAGTCTTTTAATTTGTGAGAGCAAGAGGGGGAAATGCTGTTTGATCCACTCTGAATTGTGCAGTGAGAAGATAAACTTCTTCATGTCTGTTACTATGGTGCATGATATATATAACAAATCGACACTATCATCACTTTGACGTACGAGTATCTTGAACAGTAAGCTGTTCTGATTTACAATACCAGTGTCCAAAATAATGGCTGTGTATAGCAACACAGAGGCTGCTTTGGCACTGTTTCAGGATGTTACTGGTGCCAGAACAAAGGCAGGAAAAGACAGGAAAAGTCTGGTTTGTGTCCAAACAAACAATGGTGTGTTAGTATCAAATAATGGGTAATGTCTTTAGACTTGTGTGCATGTGGCCGATTTTATGAGCACTGAAGCGTAACACAGAAAAAAGTATATACAGAAATGTATAAATCTGGCACAAAGACTCCAAGACTGACAGAGGAGGAGGGTGAAAGAAGAGCAGACGGGAAGAGCTGCAATAAAGGATACTGTTTGTATTGGGTTGATGTTTGTTGGCGAGACCACAACAGAAGTGTTTAATCTCCCAGTAAAGAATGCATGATGCAGCACGTGTGATACAGGAATTGTTTACCATAACCGTAGGCAAAGAATGAAAAATGTTCAGCCTACCGTTGCTGGCAAACATCTTCTTGAATTTGCACCTGTGTTTGCATGATGCATTGCTTGGAGTTGGAGGTTCAGCCTCCTGAATTCTGCTTGATTCACAGTGCAAGAATCCCTTTTTTTTAATGTGAAAAACCTCCACAAATAACATTTAGTATGTTTGTATGTGTCCATCTGTCAACAGTGTGTTTTTCCATGAAGTGCACATATCATTCAAATGGAAATGTTTGCACACAGAGATACACACACACACACACACACACACACACACACACTAGTAAATAACTGGTCATCATCTCCTTATCACCTAGTCCTGTTGGCTTTGTGATGCACTGTACATGATTCACTCCTGTAAAGATGGTTGGTATATCTGGTGCTGGCCGGTTGGCTGGCAGCTTCTCTCATTCACTCTGTTGTTTGTTTTTCTGATACTGTCAGCCACCAGTTTTATTGTCACATTCTCTTGATTTTGTTGCTCAGCAATATCTGCCAAATCTGTGTGTGTGTGTTCTCGATATTTTTAGTTTAAATGTGTGCACTTCATTCTAACATGCACAGTTAACCAGCAGTTCACAGGTAATGGTAATCCCTGATTACTTCCCTATTGTATGTTATGTCAACAACACTATTGAACTGTGTTATGGAAATCCATGTAATTGGCAAATTCCAAATACGATAAGAAAATTCAACTTATGACCAAGATTGGTTTGTATTCGTTGAGCACTTCTTCTACAAACCAATCTAGATACAAGTGTTTACTCGAAATGTTGTAAGTTACAAGTTTCACTGAACATAATTTCTTACAAAGCATGTTTATTCTCTGTGAACGTAATATTAATGGCTTTCTGTTCTTGTCTTCACAGTGTTAAGTTTCTAGCATTCGCCTTCTCTCTAATGAGGAGTCAGTAAGCGGTAAACACAAATTTGCGGCGGGAGCCACGTAAGCGACAGGTGTGACGCGGATGGACAGTTTAAAGGAGATCTCTGGGGTGACAAGAGAGAGACCAGAGGTTAATGGTGAATTAAAAAATCTTATGGTCTGCTCCTCACGTTGTTACCAAAGCAGCCTCTTGGAACTCCGACCACATTTTTGACAACTGTCTGACCGACCTTTTCCCCCTTTTTTTTTCGGCAAACTGACTGAGCATTGCACTGACACACTTTGGGAGAGAAAAGGACTCCTGATTACACATTCCAGATGACATATCTCTGACAACATTATACTCGCCATCTTGTATGATGACCAACTCAGTACCATCTACAGTGCTGAACAACTGAGCAACTTCACAAGTTTCCGAAAAATAAACACTTGTCTTCACAAAGGACTGAATGAACAATGTAGCATCTCTGCTAACATATTGTAGCATTTGTTGGCTGGGAAATAACTTGACTCAATCCATCAACAGTTCAAAGAGAGAGGAATTTATGCATTCAAAGGATCTTTTAGATGTCATTTTCCTCTTGGGTTCCTGTCAAGTGAAGAAAAAAAAAATAGAGAGAGTACATGAGAGACAAAGGATTGGTCTTAACCCATTAAGACACTTGATGTTCCAAAAAAAAAAAAAAAAAAAGATGCACTAAATACAAACAGTGCGTATGAAATCAATCACAAATGCACAGTATTTAACACCCATACTATAGTCCCTCATTCAATTTTAGCACTTGCATAGCATGCTTGCCACTGAACTTATGTCTTCCATTCACTTCTATCAGACTGAAACACTGCCCTCATCACAAGTACTAAGATAATCAGAGACAGCACTAACTATGAAGCTGACCAAACGAAGCACATGTAGCATTAGCTCAAACTGGCCATGTATAGCATTTACTGTACACTTAGCTTCACCTGAAACATTAAGAAAATGGTGGAAGAAGACTTATCTTTATCTCTCATGTACTGCCATGGGCTTGCCCAGAAATCCATGTGGGAAACCAAAGGTCCTGTAGCATGCACTTGCTGAACGACCTTCTGTAATGTACAATAGATAAGGAGAACTGTTCCATTTAGGATGAGGTTTGTCCTCACCCTCATACTGGCCGTTGCCTCTGTTTGGTACGAAGTCATTCCTCTAAAAGAACTCAGCCCTGTAACTGCCTCTAGCATCCCATCCCTATATGCACATTCAAATATCACAAGTATTTTTCCCATGTCTGACTGCCACAGTGCGAGGAGCAAAAAGACTGATGAAAGGAGACAAAACAGAAGTCCTAGAGACAAGTCTTTCTTCAGTATGGAGCCTGCCTGTTACATTACAACGAAAAGAACATTCCTGCCACAAGAACACTTTTTACGTCACTTAAAGCTATCCATTAGCTGGAGATGATGTGTTATCATTTTGAAAGGGACCAATCGGATAAACCTTCCCCTTAACACAAAGGCCAACACTGCCAATTAGGCACAAGAATACCCAGATGAATACTGCCCCATCTCTCTCTTGTTCCTCATGCTGCCAACGACTGCTTCACAGGCAAGTCGATGTCAAGATAAGGATGGCCCATCAGGGGAGCCTTAGGCAAAGGGGATAATGAGAAGAAATGGACCAAGAGAAGAGCAAGTGTGGAAGTGTACAAAGAGAACAAATCTATATTTTGATAAAGAAATCAACTATCCATGGCTTCGGAGGAAGTTTCGGTGCAGAATAGGTCCAGAATGGAAGAAAGAAAAAAAAAAAATCAGATGAAAGGGTCAATAGAAGATTTGGCGTCATGAAATGGAGTCAAAGTCCTGGAAAAAAGATGGGAAGTGAATATTTTGGCAAAGCTTTTTTCCCCACAAGCACCGGGAAAATGTTTTTGTTTTGTTTTTTTCCTCTGAGAGACAATGAGCAATGACAGACTCTTGCCTACAAAGACATGGGGACGACAAAGGAATGGACGCTGAGATAAACAAATGAAAAAAAAAAAGATAATGCATTTTTGTAACTTTGTTTACCAGCATGACTACTTTGCATGACTGTCTTTTCTGCAAGCCCTTAGTTGAAGACAAGGGTGCTAGAGATACAAAAAAAAGTATATATAAAATGAATTAAAAAAATGTTATATGCAATTAATGTTTTAAAAAAAGATTATAATGAAAGAGAAGAGCTATATTTTGTTTTGAAAAGTAAAAAAAAAATGTGAATATTGAAACATGTATGTTTGCAAAGTACACCCTGAACTATGTTTTGTTTGATGAAATCTCTCTGCTACTACTGCCCTACATTCCTCATTCCAGTGTTTTCGACCGCTGCCATGGATTTACTTTATGCATTGACCCGTATATTTTCTAATCATTCAACCAACAGCGATCATTCAAGACTTTGCCAAGCTATAGCATTTGCGCAAAGGATGTTTGTTGTCAAAAGTCTACGTTTTCCTCCTTGAAACATTTGCACAACGACCGTAGCAGCAGTTCTACAACAACAGCTCTCCATCCCACAACTTTGACTGCTTGATCAGTACCCATCGTTTGCTTTTTTTTTCCTTTGGCAATAATATAAGAGTTGTCACATGATTGTAGCAGGGCAAACGGAGAACCTCGAGAGTGTCTTCAACGCCTCAGTGTTAAAGAGATTCGTGAAGGCCTTGGATGTCCCATGACAGGATTTTGCTGGGATGAGCAGTTCTGTTCCGCTAGTCCTAGGTAGAGAAATGGGAGTACAAGTGCAGGTTATCCAATAAAGACCAATAACAGACTATGAAATATTCTACATTGGCGAACAATCAAGAGAGATTTCAGGTTTGCATGGAACCAACTGCCATTCCAAAGTTTGTGTGTGGTTTAAAGGACTCAGGTGTGTCGGTGGTGTGTGTGGATGTAGGTGTTTTGCTATTTTCTTTCTAACATAATAAATTCTAGTATATAGACGACGATAATGTGAACACCTCACAGTGATGAGTAAAAAAACGCATGCATTATGACTTGATAATCTCTCGATGGGGGGAACAGAGTCTTGACATATCCCCTTAGCCTCCTATCATTGTTTGTCATGAATCCAGTCTTGATAACTATGAACACTGTGCCGTGTCGTAGAGCAGAAACGTCTTCCTCCGAGAGGCAACTGAAAACTACTCACACTCGCAGTGTCAGCATGAGTGTGTAGAGGTAGCTCATCTTCGTTTTTTAGATGGTCAGGTCTTTGCATCCGTCATTACCCATGGAGTTACCGTCATCCAGCTGGCTAGTTGGCAGCTCGTTACAGCACACACAGTCATGTGAGCACCAATCAAAGAGACCCAGAGCTTCCAAAATGATGTCAGTGAAGTACTTTAAGTGTTGTGAGAAAACAGAGGGTGAGAGATACCAGTGTCCACCAGGGGAGATTGATGTAATATCAAAAAAATGTCTTGCTTAAAAAAGAAAAAAAAAAAAAAAGCAACTCATTGTTGAGTGCTCTCCAAGCACCTCAACCTTGGTTTAGCGTTCAAAGTGAGTTTCAGGCCCTGCTGGTCCAGGGCTCGGCTCAAGCAGCTGAATGGTCCTCTGTCCGTTCCCAGTACATTGCAGTTGGAGGTTCACCAGAATGAGACTCAGTTGTGTGATGTAGACTACATAGACTATTCAAGGTTTTACAGGTTCTAACTTCTGTCTGTTTGCAAAAATGGTCCATGGGATTTTGTTTTGGTCCCATATCTTTTTAAAACTCCCGATTTAGTTCCCATTTTGGAAGGCATTAAGCAACTATGGCTTTGATGGTCACAAAGATGTTTATGAATATTTCAGAGGCAAACTTCTAGCAATGGTGTGCATACTTGCAAAAACTTTGTGCTTCATCCAGCTGTTTGTGCTTTCTTGGCCAAGTGCTTTTTTTTTTCCCCTCCTTTTCTTGTTTGTCACTGTTAAGTTCGCCATGTCTTCATTCTCCACATTGTGACTGCTCTGCCAAAACCAGGCTGAAAAAGATGTCTTTCCTTTTCTATTGCATAATACTGCCATTTGATTTAGTCATGTTGAACAGAATGAGTTACAATGTTGAGAGTGCTAAGTCTGTTTTATTTTCTCACGTTTGCAATCTGTTCGAAAATGTTAAAGATTTCCTGTGTAACACTCACATAACCAAAAACAACAAAGAGGCTTTATATGGTAAGTAGGTGCCACTGTTAAACTAATGGCTACTATGTGTTGTGACAATATTATGACATGTCCTCTCCAGGTGTTTGGAAGGTGTTGTGTGGACACATCCACTCTGATATCCTATTTTATTTCTTTATGTGCCTGTTTCTTTATTTCTTTTTTTTTAGTTGAGGACATTGTATGCAATCTGCACCACGAATGCCACTGATCGACACTTACTGTATGCTCCCTGAGACACAGATGTTCTGTCATCAGTTCAGATGATTGCAACCACATGTGTAGTGGCTTTATGGCTTTCCATAGAGCGACTTAGCAATCACGCTAATCTAAAAATATTTTATTTTACAAAGTGTTAAGACCAGAGTTGTTTTAGGAAATGTTATCATACTGAATAGATTTTTCTAATATAGTTAATATTTTATTTAGAAATAATGTGACTAACACCACAAAAGTCATATCGATATACATACATCTAATATTACGGACTAACTCCATGTATTCACATAAGCATTCCAAAGATGAAAGATGTATGTTCATTTTACATGCCATCAAATTGTATAAAACAGACTTAGGTACTAGTCCATTGTACTACGGTCTTAGTAGGAGAGTGAATGGGGGGAGGAGGTGGTCACTGGAGTATCTGGTTGTGACTTATGCCGGATTTTATTTTTGAAATGTTGGAACACAAAGAACAACTCATCAAGAACTGTATAAAGTATATTTCAATGGAATGTTCATGATCTATCTTTTTATATTTTGAAGAAAAAATAGAAACATATCAATAAAGTGTCATAATTGAACATATTTCTACTATTGAGACTTAAAATGTATGAATGTCAATGCGACCTAATGTGAACCAATCTCCATAGCAGCTTGAATGAACAACTGATTAACAGTCATGAGATGCTTTTTCAGAGACATTAAAATTGCTTAAAATCATTGAAATGAACTTAAAATAAATGAAAAAGTGACATCAACGGTGTGTCAGTTTGTTCAAGGCTTCGAACGAATGAAGCTCCCTAACGATGCATACTGACTGTAACTTTCTGCACTGACTGTCACAGTTAGCACAGTTCATCAGCCTGTCAGGAACAGGATACCACAATACAGTGATTGACATAATCTGTCTTGAAGTGAGGACACAGTGAAAATCCAGAGTCTTGCATGAAACTGAAGGATGACATGCTAAATTTGTGACTGGAAGTTAAAGAATATGACATATTTTGATGCCAGCATTTCCAAGAAGCTCCAACTGTCACCTTTATTTTTTAGCCATTGGCTGTTGCATCGGTCAGTTGGAGCTTCTAAAGTCAAAAAACCTGTCATATAATGTTAATGGATTATTTTGAGGTCAACTGTAACTGCGGCATGATATTTGAGAGTCATGAGGTAATGTAAGGACTGTCTTCCTGACATTACATGTTCATATCAGATGACTGTAACTTTACCTTTAAGTATCTGTGAAACCAAATCGGATCTATAATGTTTCTTAACTGATACAGAAGAGTTATGGTCTTCGACCTGCTCAATAGAATGTAATATTGTGGGAAAATGAGCAAAATAGTTGTGCTCAGAGTGGATAAAAAGAGATCAATTCAATGTTTCACAGTGATTTTGAAGAAACTGAATCAGAATTACAAAAGCCCCGACACAGGTTAGTCATCAGCAAGAATTAGAGGGAATCTGACAATCTTTAATAAACTCTGAAAATTATAGTAAGGAAAAAAAGTGTATTATAGTATAGTTAGACTAATAAAGCTGAAATGAAAGTGGTAGCTAGTTGAAGCTTAATGTATTAGCCCTCGGTTAGCAAAAATCAGCACTGCCTTTGGAAAATGCTTATATCCATGATGAAGGCACAGGACCATAAGCTGATGTATGGACCACATGGTAAGAAATAGTAAAGTGCTCTAATGAGTCATCTTTTTTCTACTTATGGATACCCAGTATCTGTTTCACACTGTTCCACATGGTGATGAATCTGTGGCGGTACAGTATGTACAGCCATCTCATGGGAGTCACAAGATGTCATGATTGCTCTGCATAGCTGCATGAAAGCTGAAGAATTTAAAGCCATTTTTACAGAACCAGGAGCAAAGAATTGCCTCCTCCAGGATGATGATGCACAGCGCTAAGAATATCAGAGCATTTTTTGGAGGGGTATTATTTTGTGGTCGATTTCCACATACATGTTGATTTATTGGCTCCACATTCTGTCCTATATATCCTTGACCTTATTGCTTTATAGGCACATTTCCACAAAAGGTCAACAGATTCATAGCATGTAGTCTGAGTTATCTCATTTGATAACATGATATGTGATCAAAGGGGAACGTAATGTTGCAACCCAGCAAGCAGAGTATTTATTCTGTGACTGAAGGCAGCTGTGAGGAAATGTCGGCAGAGGCCCCTTTCAGTTTTTGCTCCTCAAACATCACCTCCCTCTGGTGGTGATACACAGTAGTGTCTGTTTGGTAGATTGAGGTGGGTGAAGACCAGCAACAAATAACAGTAAATATAATTGATTTAATTTTCGTTTTGTTTGTCTATTTTATTGTTTTAACCACAGACTCTAAATGATCTCCACATTTGGAAAGACCAGCCTTCCATAAAAAAAAGAGCTAAATTTCCATTATTTATGTTATTATGATTATTATTGTGCTAGTATTATCATTATTATGTGAGGCAACCCCATGATTCCACCTCATATTCAAGACATTACTGAAAAAAAAAAACAACAACAACAATGAAAGGCAAGAAGGCAAACAAGGGTCCAATTTTCTGTCATCTCACAGAATCATCATCCTCAAAATGAGGAAAACATGACCAAGCTAAACAGTACTTGCATTAGTGAAATGATGATTATTATTATACTCAACAAAAGAGTTGAGCAAAAAGGTGAGTCTCTTTATCCAATAATACATTTCTGCTGAAGCATGAATAAGCTTTATTTTGCACCACTTGAAAACAGATGGCCTACTACTACACAAATGCTAGGCCCACTTTTCCTGCTATTTTCCACATAAACGTCTATTAATACAAATTATCCCGCTCAATTCACTGCACAGCTGGCAGAACAGCTACGCCAAGGCTAACATTACAGTTGGGCTACAGTTTTACTACATACACAAAAATTACATGAAGTTGATCACTAACACAGCACTTTCTGCTTCCTTTCAATCATTAAAGGTGCTATATATAAGAATTGACCGCCTGTCGGAAATTATACTCCATGCAAATAACAACAACATCACTGACTTCACTCCTTCCTCATCCTCTCATGTTGGACTGAGGACAGCCTGGATGCTACAGTGACTTGCTATCACCTCTTGAGGTACAAAGTGGTATTACAAGAGGTGCCAGGGCTAGCTGGTTACCATGCTAACTTCAGTAGATATACTGTATATGCGACACAATACATAGACGTCTTTAACATAACGTCCAAACTATTTTTTCTTCACACTGTTGATAATTTCAGTCTTGAATGTTTTAAACTAAAATTCGCATGTGCAGCTCCTCGAAAGCAGAGTTAGAGTGCAAGCCTACTACAAATATAAATGCTTACAGCTATGAGCCTCTGTTGCTCTCTCCCTTGAAGTAACATCAACAAACATCGTTCAAACCTAATGTTAAGGACACACTGATTAAAATAAAGAAAGTCATTGAATGAGAAGGTTAATCCAAACTTCTGGCTGATATTGCATGTAAAATAAATATAAGAATAAATAAAGGAGAATCTATACAAGAGCAGTTAAACTCACATTACAGGCAATAGCAGTTCACATACAGTACCTACAACTGGCATTGTACCCGAGCTGTAATATATCATCTCAAGCAAAGTGACATAGTGGTGAGATTAGTGGCAGCAAAGTATAGAAAGAGTAATATGATACTGTCAGCTATAACAGTGTGCACCAGAGTATTATATAGTATGATTACGCAATGACTGTTGACTGGAAACACACATTTGAATTATGTTCATGCAATGTCATGTTATCATGGTTTTGATTTAGATAACAGTAATTGTAGTTTTGGGAAATTAAAAAATTCACTTCAAAAGGACTTCTGAAAAATATTATTAACCAACATATCCTAAACCATGCCAGTATAAATCCCCACAACAATGCAAAACAATGGCAACTGGCCCATACAAAGTATAGCCATTTGTCAAATTTAACAATCAAACATTGTAATCTAAGTTCAAATATTTGCTGATTATCTTGAAAAGACTAAGCTATATGTTAAAGTTTTCTTGTGTGACTGTTGCTACAGTTCCATTGTTTCCTGTTCTTAAATAAGACACTTTTAATTTAAAAAAAAAAAAAAAAAAAAAAAGCCCAAATGCATTGAGTGAGGACCTCTGTCAGTCAGGGTACCATGCTTGTTAGAGAGGGTAACACCATGCACTGCCAGGCAGAGGTGACATTTGATAGGGAGGTTGAAGGTTGCCTTGCCCCATAGCTGAAATGGAGGGAAAGAACAGGGAGGGGTTGGAGAGGTCTAGAGATTGAATTTCAACGGGACAGCATTCCCAAAAAATTTCAAGACAGACAACGTGAGGCAGGAAGGGACAGGGCAAGATCCTGGATGTTCCCTCAGCAAACAACTGGAAGCGCAGTTTGTGTATGAGCTGCTCAGAGAGATTAGCTGGACTGCCAGTGGACTGAAGGTAGAGCAAACAAGCCAAACAGGGACTTTGTAGTCAGACAGACATGATGACAGAGAGAAAGACGGACAACCTGATGAGCCACATGAGACGAACAATGTGATTTTTCGTCCTGGTATTAGCCTCTGTCTGCACTTAGTGAGTAAATACTTTCATCTCACTAACTGGGGACTAACATTGCCTGTTGTTTGTATATTTTTCTAATCCATAGTTCACCTTTTAAATTGAATTATTAAGCAAGATCTCAAAGAAATTTTAGTGACTTTGTGGGTGAATGTGTAATGAAAATATTCACCACACAAACAGACACTTGTACAGTATCTCCCCGTCAGCCATTTGCTTCTAACACCGCGTGTAATGCTTCTCAACTGATAATCCTCTGATGGAAATATCGCTCTGGTTTCAGACACGGTTTGCTTTTAAGTCCAGTTGTTATACAAATTCCCAGGAGAGTGGTGTGTTGCTCTCCCTGGCCTGGCATGGACAGCATTGACCCACATGAAGACAAGAGGGGTAGCAGGAGGAAAGAGAGCGATGGAGAGAAAGATAAACAGCTGAAGAACCAGCTCAACAGTGAGGAGAAAGGAGAGAAGGAGGTCAAAGGGAACGAGAAAGAGAAGAAGAAAGACAGCCGGCGTTCTGGGTCTCTGTGGAGGAATGGATGTTCGCTGAGTGAAAGACTGGCCATCAACGTCTCAGGGATGCGCTATGAAACTCAGCTTCGCACCTTAGCCCAATTCCCAGACTCCTTGCTTGGTGACCCCAGGCGGAGATCGCGGTACTTTGACCCACTTCGAAATGAGCTCTTCCTGGACCGCAATCGGGCCTGCTTTGATGCCATTCTGTACTTTTATCAGTCAGGTGGAAGGCTTCGGAGGCCTGCCAACATACCCCTGGACATCTTCATGGATGAACTGTTGTTCTATGAGCTCGGGGAGGAGATCATGAACCGCTTCAAGGAGGACGAAGGTTTTCCAAAAGAGGAAGCGAGCCCGCTGCCATCCAATGAAATCCAGAAAAGACTGTGGATGCTGTTTGAGCACCCTGAGTCCTCATCGGGTGCTCGTATCATAGCCATCATCAGTGTGATGGTCATTGTGGTGTCCATCCTCATCTTCTGCCTGGAGACGCTGCCTGACTTCAGGAATGAGAAGGAGACACGAGAGGTAGGAAATAATAATAATATTTCACAATAATGCTAGTAGTGTCCTAAGAATTGGGAATGTCAATAGAGGAAAGTGAAGCTAAAGTTAAGAAAAGGTTTCAAATTGGCGTTGGGTATAGGTAAGTCAAAGGTAAAACTTTGATATGAGCAAATATATGGCTAGTAGTCATTTGGAAAAGTAACCCTACTACTCAATCTTTTTTATGGTTTTATATCATGGTTTTATGTTCAGCATCACACCAATCAAACAGCATGGGTGTGAGGTCTTGAATCGGATGTGTGTGACTGCCTGGGTCAAACGGAAACGTGATATGACGAGAAGCAGGTGTTTAGGTAAACACACACTTGGTGACTACTACAGTCTAAGGAAAAATACTGACATGGGGACAGCAATTTGGCAAAATGTCTGGAGCGAGACCAGAGAGAGAGGGAGAGAGAGACTCCTGGAAGCTCATGGTGTGATTATTTTAGTCGGCAGTTAAATTTGATACACTCGGATTCAGGAAGTGCTAAAGGGTACAGAGTAACGGGTCTGGCTTTGGATACAAATGAAAGGAGAGAAAGCACAGACAGGGTATGGACGAGACAGTTAGTTGCGTTGAAAAAAGGTCACACAAGTGACCGAACACATAGGCAGAGGTGAGCCAAAGCCTTCCGGTGGCTTAGTACCGGAGACTAAAAGGTCTCACAGGATGAGCAGCGTACGTTGGGTCATGTTAACACATTCCTGCAAGACTGCTGTGCTAGGCCAAGCTGCCTTTGCACAAGGGATCTGCCAGGAAACTACTGTAACTCACTCTGGTCCAAGTCTGCGGCAGACCCACTGAACTGCATTGGCAATGTTACATGGCAGCAGAGGCCAGGGAGATGGGATAGCTATGAAGGTGCAGATGGATGAGGAACGGTGCAGCAAGACGCTCTCATGTTTCCTTTTCGGAGATCTCACATGGTTATATTTAGGCTTAGGAGAGCCCTTGGAGCAGATCAACACATAGATGTCCACCTATAGTAATGAACACTGTCACTGACTGGCTACTGGAAAGTCATAAGAAATACTAAGTTTATTTAAATTACCCTGAAATTTGATATGGTACACACAAGCCATGACAGCATACTAAACTGATCCCTTTATATCCGTATCATCCGTTTTCACACTTTCAACTTGACTTCGAGTATAAGATGCTTCAAACAGCCACTATCCAAGGCTTGGATGTAATGCTAACTGACAGGAACGACGGAAAGACAGGTGGACTGAAAAAGAGACAGGTGCAGCTATGATTGAAATGTCAAGCCGCAGATGTCCAACGCTTTTACGATGTTGTCAAAAGTGAGAACCAGTGAGATGGCCGACAGCATACTGAAGTTCTCTGTAGTTTATTAGAACACCATGAAGACAGTAGCTCAGTAGCAGTTTGTAAAATGATGTAAATGGTAGTAGCCTGGGAGGAACAGTTTGACATTTGGGGATCTAAGTTTATTCTCTCCTTGCCTAGGCTTAGATGAGAAGATAGTGGCCACTTGCATGATTGTATGGTGAAAATGTAGCTGGAGCAGGCTAGCTTAGCATAAAGACTGGTAAGAGGGGAAAACAGCTAGCTTGAATCTGTTCTAAACACATTAACATATTATGTATTTTTTTTTAAATATTTGTACAAAAACTGTAATATAAAAATGTTAATTTGCCTTTTTATGAAGAGTTTGTGAGAGGTGAATTTTGTTACTTTTGGACAGCGACAGGCTAACTGTTTGCCCCTGCTTTATGCTAAGCTAAGCTAACTGACTGCTGGTCTTAACTGAATAATTACTGTACAGACTCAAATGTGATGTAATATCCATCTTCTAATGTAAATTGTGGCAGAAGTAGTTGAACTATTCCCTTAACTGTTTACATGACTGATTGTTTGAAGATCAATTTGCAGAATTACAGTTCAAATTGTGTATTTTCATTTATGTTAAGGTAATACTTTTGTTATACTTTACAACTATTACATATTCCCTGTCTGTCTCCCTTCTTTCAGGAATATTTTTACAAGTATCACTCCCAGGCAAAGAACATATCTGAGAACATGCCTCCTCCCCACAGTGTTTTCCATGACCCCTTCTTCCTGGTTGAGACCGTATGTATATGCTGGTTCTCCTTCGAGCTCTTCATGCGCTTCACTTGCTCGCCCAGCAAGATGCGCTTCTTCAAGGATGTTATGAACATAATCGATTTCAGTGCCATCCTGCCCTATTTTGTCACTCTGGGAACAGAGCTGGCCAAGGACAATGACGCCTCTCCAGCCACATCCTTGGCCATCATTAGAGTCATCAGGTTGGTGAGGGTGTTCAGGATCTTCAAGTTGTCTCGTCACTCTAAGGGCCTTCAGATCCTTGGTCAGACACTGAGGGCCAGCATGCGCGAGCTGGGCCTGCTTATCTTCTTCCTGTTTATTGGCGTCATCCTCTTCTCCAGCGCCATCTACTTTGCTGAGGCTGACCACACCAACACAGCCTTCATCAGTATACCACATGCCTTCTGGTGGGCAGTTGTCACCATGACCACAGTGGGCTATGGTGACATGTACCCAGAAACAGTGTGGGGAAAGCTGGTGGGCTCCATGTGCGCCATCGCTGGTGTGCTGACCATCTCGCTGCCAGTGCCCGTCATAGTGTCCAACTTTAGCTACTTCTACCATCGGGAGACTGAATGTGAGGATCGAACCGAGTACACCCATGTCCAGACCAGTCTGTGGCACGACGAGGAGCCAGAAGGGGAGGAAATAGAGGAAGAGGATAGAGATCCAGAGGGAGATTATTATGCCATTGAAGGTATCTGCAATCCTTTGAATGGGACCTTGCTGGGTGGACTGTGTACAGGGCAGAGCACAGAGTTCAGAGGAGGAAATATGTATCTGAGGGAACCACTGGTTACACAAGTGTAGGGAGGGCGAGTGCTGTTTTGTTTTGGTGAGTGTTGTTTTGTTTTGCCATTTGACAAAAACACAATATGATGAAGTAAATGAAGTAGAATGAAAAATATGAGTCCTGAAGGAAGAAACTGACCAAGAGAAAATGGCAAACCATGAAGTAAAATCATAAATATAGGACTAATATGGCTACTAAATGCTTTTTATTGCCTTTACTTGTTCATTTCTAAGTATTTATTGCCGCACTTGCCAGCCAAACGTTGCTGAAAGGCAACTTTTGTACAATAAAGCTTAAAAGAGACAGAGTTTTATATTCTCAGGGTCATGATATAGATATAGTATGAGCTGTCATTTAGTAATGCTATCAGCTTGTGTTAGAGATGAAAATGACTTCCTGAATGTCTGTTCTGTGCCTTGAAACTCTGACGTCTTAGCTCTGTCACTTTGTAGCTTAATGTGTGAAGTGGAAGCAGATAGATTATTGGCAATATAGGTGTCATGTCTCATCAAAAGCCGACCTCCCTCGTAAACCAACCCCACATTCTCAACATTCTTCTGTAAGTAATGTACAAAGTTCACATTTGTGTAGTTTTGGCTTATGTGACCTGAAGCCACCGACATGACCTTTATCATGCTGTAAGACAACACTGTAGCATTGCTTAATGACACAGTGTTGCCCATTGGTGTTAAAGAGGAAAGTTTTGATTGCTATGGCAAAACGTCTGTATTTAGCATCTTACTTATGTACTCAGTGTTTTTAATAAAGATTATATTTTATTAATTTTCTTAAAAGAAGCAGTGTTACTGATGGTTGCCTGTGGTATTCAGTAATTATTTAGAGAAACGATTTAAACTTGAATGGTGCCATTGAAAAAAAATCCTATTTGCCTGTGATATAGAGCCTAGCAGTGTTATTTTAGGTTATGAGACATCGCAAACTAGAGAAACACAGCGATACTTAATCCTTCACAGCTTAGGCTACTGCATCTCTAAGCACAACATGTAGTCACGGAAGGTTGCCAGGTTGACTATGTGTTTCACTTTTGTGTGGCCGTGACCGACCTTTTCCAAAGCTACTAAGCTGTTATAAGCAGTAGCTTCCAATAATGTTGCTCTCGATTTCACTGGAACTGAAATCAGGTGTTCCGGTTTCACTGGAACATCCGAGACTTTCCACGACATCCCCGTGATGACCCATGGAAGGTATGTGAAATATACAATTGCAGGTGGTACATTACTGGTTGATGCAGTTAGTTAAACAGACAATAAAAAGACATATATATTTATATCAGTTGGATTTTCAACATTACAACAATACAGGTGAATATACAATGAAGACAATTCATTCATTAAATACATATACAATGTGCAGTATGTATACACCTGAGAAACTTTACTTTAGATTCATTCAACCCAAACACACAGGACTCAAATGATCACCAGAGCCCATAAACAAAGTGGTTTAAGGAACCTTCTTTCTATCATTACTCATTTGTCCACTAGAGAGCGCTCCTGCTCTCACAAAGATGAGCCCATTTCCTCCCTCCCTCCACCATGAGAGCTCTGGCACTGAGCAGCATACCTGTACATCGGCTTCATTCTATAAATGGATCCTTCCTGTAATTGTTTCATTAAATTGCTGTATGATTGCACGAAAGACTTTGACAAGCAGAAGTGAAATTTAAATCATGTTTATTTTGATTCTCTCTGCAGTGATAAACACACCCGAGTAGCACAAACATAAGCTTGTTGGACTTTCCAGACACATCCAGTGTAGAGAAACTCCAAAAGATGGTGCAACACAGGACAGGCCCTTTTTTATTCTGACACAAATACGCTCTCAAACTGCTGACCATAAAAACAATTCAGTCTTTAAATAACCATTAGAAATACACCAATACACAATAAATAAATAAATTACATTAACTGCATAGAAAATATGTTGAGAACCAATATAACCTAACTCATCTCATAACAAAATCAAGTCTGCAGGCTTTAACTGGTCAATAATAAAAAAAAAAACATTTGTAGAAGGTCCACATATAGTTAAATATCTGTTCAACTAATTTTCTTTACTTGTCCACTGAGAACTGAGGACTGACCATCGCATTTAGACCCATTCCAAGAAGATCATCAGAGTCCAGGTTGAAAGATCTCTGAGTGTTTTGTGGCTGTTCAGACACACTCTCTCCTGCCAAAGTATTCCTGAGTGGTAGGAATCGAGTGAAGGGGACTGTGTGCCGGTCTGGGGAATGTTTTGATGCCAGAGACACAGGAGATCCGTGGTGTGCGGAGAGGAAACGGGTGTATCCGTCTGCCAGCAGCAGCTCTCTGAAGGTGCAGTCAGCCTCTGTGTAGTGCCTCTGAAAGGGACAACACATGTAAACTGTCAGTGAAGGACAGGGAGGACAGAGATTTTACATTAAAGTTTTCTTTGCTCACTCGTACCTGCCCCCTCAAACGGCCTCCACTGTCCACACAGAGAAACAGAGACGATGTCTGTCCCTTGATGACCACGTGGCCTGGTTTGACCGATTTCAGCTCCAGCACACCTGGACACACACAAACATTAAAACATGTGTCTTCTTCATGTCTCATGCTGGTTTTTGCATTTTCTGGACCTGAAGTGATCCAGTAGATTGTGTGGATGACATTGAAAGAAAAATATTTTAAATTGGGCCTCACATATGCTGTCTACCAAATACTCACTGTAAGGGGTCTGAGCATCACTTCCTGACACCCTCCCATCCAGGCTCATCTGCAGATACATCCCTCTCCTGTGATTATCTGCAAAAAAGAGAAAGAGAGAGGAAAGAAATAAGGATAATGAGCAATTTAAAAGCAGCAGCATCTCATAAATATTCCCATATTTGCATTCAATCTGTTGATAAATGCATTAAGATGAAAATATTATAAATACCTGTGTAGAGGTGCACCTCTCTGACTTGACTATTAAAGGATAGGAGTGGGTTGGAGTCAGTGAGATAAAACGACAGAGAGAAAGGCAGCGGGATGATTAAGAGAAAACAAGACAGGTAAGAGAACGAGGTGTGTGGAAACAAGAACATTTGGAAAAATAAAGATTAGCCTCGAAAGAGGATAAATAAGGAATAAATAGAAATAAATAGCTCAATAATATAATGAAATAAATAGTTGATATATGGCTCTGTACAAGCCAGTTCTTTTCAATAAAAATTCTAAACAGGAGCAAGTTTTGTGCCCTTATAAAGGAGTTAGGAGAAGGAGGTCCTTCTTCATGGGAGTAATGTATGAGTCAGACAAATTAAACTGTGATTTAATGCCGAGAGGAAGACCTGTGTTCAAACACTATGTATGGGCTTCTTCCGCCCAGTTTACTGTAAGTGTCTCTCATAAAGTCCCATGAGTTCAGGTGGGATAAGATTCATCCAAGCCAACCAGCACATGAAAAATAGGGTCTGTTACTCCTTTGGCAAGTTTTCTGACATTACTCAAATACATCTGATTACTAATCTCTGTCCACTTTATGAAGATTGATTTTCTGGCTTAATTACACACAAGCACCAGCTAGAAACAATAAACATATGAAGAATTCTTTTAATTTGAACCAAAAACGCTAATATCCCTCTAATCCAATGACCATTTTAATTTTATTTGAAACATTATACTTCAGTAAAATTTGTGACTCGGTCACTGACAAATACCTTTACATGCTTTGTCACGTGTGGAACAATGAGCAGCTTACAGTTACTCAGGGTGATTTTCCATTCAGGCTTCCACTCCAAAAATATGCACATTTCACAACTGCAAGAGGACGTAACACAAACATATCGCTCTGCGTCATCTGCTGAAGTAATTATAACAAACAAAGTTGGGTCTCACGGTGTTTATCTTATTTTAATGTGTATGTGTGTGTGTGTGTGTGTGTGTGTTCGTGAGGGAGAATGAGAGAAACTAATTTACAAGCAGAAGACAAGTGTTTATGTGACTGCAGCTGTGCAGTCAGTAGAGAGGCTGCACGTCATGCCCGCAAAGTCACGTGTTAAGAGACAGCAATCAAAAAATGTTCAAAGTTTTTGTTTTCATTCCACTTCAAGGGTCCATTCATCCATACTGATGCAATCTCTCTCTCAGATTTCACTGAAATCTGCATTAAGTTGTCTTAAATTCCTCTATTGCTGAGATCGAACAAGTTATTCATGACTCACATCAGTGAAAACATTGTTATGTATGGATCATCTGTTACAGTTGAATTAAAAAGAAACTGTGTTGATAATATCTATTACTAAGTGCTTTGTTTGTTTATCTATTTATTTTGTCATTTAGCTTGTAAAACAGATAAATTCCACATGATGAACACAAATAGGAGCCAGTTTCAAAGATGGAGCTCAGCCAAGAGATGGAGCCAGAGACACTCACTTTTTGAAACTGGGCACAGACTACTTTTATTTTTGTATTCCTGAGATCAACATATAAACAGATATTCCCCCGTTTTGCATTTTGAGGATGATGTTGGAGACCGTTGTCTGACATTTTTTGTTTGTCCAGGTTTTTCCTTTAATGTGTCACCTGTCTGTACGCGCTGAGCATGCCTCCCAGAGAAAGACTCATTTTGATGCTGAAGGGGACCTCCACTGACACATCAGAGTCTGTGTGCAGGTCTTGGGGAGTGCTACTGCATATGTTTCCCCTCTAGAGGAAGCTGTGTGAAATCGGAGAAATTGCTGCTCCACTGTTGTCTTGGGAATCGTCCAATTGTGGGTCCGGCTCCTGTCCTAAAGGTCCTGGGATTGAGTCCCTGCAGGGACATGACTTAAGACCTCTCTCTGCGATGCTCTGCTGGCTGATGGTGGATGGTTTTGAGGCAGAAATCATCCTCTTCTTGTGTGACATCCTCATCGTCCACATCCATCATGTCCAGATTAACAGAGCTCAGGTCTGTCTGATGTCCTCAGCAGGGCCACTGAAGCAGTGGGAGACATTTCTTTATGAGACAAAGAGTTGGATCTCAAGCTGCTGCTGGCTGTCTTGATAATTTCATCTGGTTTGAGACCAGGACTCAGGACCATCCTGTCCTGAGGGTGCTGGTGGTGAGTCCATGTTTGTGACACTGGAGACAGCAGAGCTCACTTCACAACGCTCCTCTAGTTGAAATGAGGCAGTGGGGGACAAAGTTTTTGGTCTCTGACATGATGTCCACACTACTAACCAACTCCAGAAGGTCAGAGGTCAGGTCTGCTTTTGCTGCATCCTGGATGTCCTCACTGGAGCATACTGAGATAGTAGGTGAGGCTGGATTTGTCTTTCTGCCTTCTGACTCTTCTGTCTTTTACTTTTGTATTCTGGAAAAAAAAAAGAAAGAAACAAAAGTTCCCAACTAGGAGATAGAGATACTACTAGTACTACTGTTGCCATCAAGCACCTGTGGAGAAATGTGTAGTATTAAAACTAAGAACACTCGTTATGCAGAATCGCCCCTGTCCGTGTTATTATAATGTTCAAACATTTTTTTTTCTTGATGCACTAACATGTTAGCTGCACTTCAGTGTGGCAGTTGGTTGAGGTGGAGCTTATTTTAACCTCTTAACATAATTTGCCGGCTTGTCTGAAACAACATTCCCCCTTTCTTTCATTCATCTATCACCTGTTTAGAATATAACCACCATGCTATTAATAACCTTTGCCATGTCTGAAAAGCTCTGGGGTTTCCTCTTCCTGTTTTGGCTCTTCTCCAGTCCTGTGGCGATCAATTCACCCTCGACTGAGTGGAAACAAGCGGTATACATTGTGCCTAGAAGAATACGGCTGACTCATTTTCTTTGCTGTCATGCATTGATAATAAAGAGCTGCAACTACTGACAAGGAGCCCAATATTATGAAATAAATGTAGTCTTAAACTGTGGTCTAATAGAGGTGTTGTATTTTCAGTATGCGTGTCCTCTCCACCCTAAACTATACACTCCATTAAACAATTAAATAAAAGGTAAAGACATGATTATACCCCCACCCTGAACCCCTTTGCTCCACCTCTCTTGTTACTTTATCGGTCTTATTTATGTCCCTGACAGCAGAGTTTAACTGTAATGTGTTGAAGCTGAAGCAGACAGTTCAAGGATAAACTGAGTATCTACATTTTAATGGTTCACACTCTGATGGATGACTGATCGCTCCATCGCAGCCACCTACCTGTGATCTTCTGTGAGCGCTCCGTGTGAGGGGAAACTGCAAAGAACTCCTTCAGTAGCATTTTACAGGTATGTTTTTTAATTACAGCTTTTACAATCATTATCATTATTGTTATCATATTATATTCAATTATCATCACTACTCTCCAATAATATGAAGTTAAATCATAACACAATTTGTTGTTTGTTTTTTTTTTTTCAAAATGTACACATACAAGTAGCATATCTTAAATGTCCATAATTTAAAACATATTTCCTTTTTCGACCTAAAATGAAATTACAGTCAGTCTTAAAACTAAGTATGAAATGAACGTACAGTTTAATACACACACATACATACTGTACATACATACATACATACATACAATAGCAGTTATCATAAAAAAATGATAAAAATAAAATACACACATTTTACAAAGTCCTGACCCAAGCTTTCACATCATTAGATGATTGATATCATGACGTTCACTCTAAAATGGTTGATTTTGGCATGCATATTAACACAAATGCTTAACTCTTTTTTTTCCCAGTTTGAACAGGATTTTGTCATAAAGCACTTTGCTAATTGTCTCATTGTCTGTCCTATTCACATTTGTGCATCTCATGTCTTTTATGGCTTAAGAACATACGTTTCATCTCCCCTGTGTACACTTCCACTCTCCCTTTGAAGCTCCCTCTCCCAAAACCCTACTGTGTTGTGGTGTTCCTAGTATGTTCTATCATCAGTCTACATCAGAGTAAGATCACCTGCAAGGATGTGTGTTGGGGTGTCGTTCTCTTGATCCGAGCAGGGATGCAGTTTCCAATTTGAAAACTATAAATTCATTGTGTCAATATTGCCATCTCACACTCAAAAACAGAGGATGTATTCACGATAGGCAATGGTCACTTTCTACAGGCCACTTTCTACAGAATCAAACAGCATCATGCCACAACTATGGATCAAGATGGAGAGAGAGAGAGAGAGAGAGAGAGAGAGAGAGAGAGAGAGAGAGAGAGAAACAGATGGATAAACAGACATTCACTCATTATTTTAATCATCTTTTCAGAAATCATTCACTCAGTGTCTTTGATTCTTCGAGACGTCTGCCTCAAACGTTGTTGGTCATCTTCTAGTGTCCATTTTTGATTTTGATCCTCACTTTTTTTTTTTTCTTCAAAAATGTGTTTTTTCCTCAGGTAAGGATGGAGGTGGGGTTCTACAAAATAGAATAAAGCAGACTTAAAGAAGCGTAACAGCTCCTGCTGAGGTGAGATGTCTGATTTGGTGTTCACACAAGCTATTTTTAACTACAGATACAATCGGGTGCTTTTCTCACCTGGTGTGCTTATCTTTTAGCAGGAATATGTTCTCACGGACCCCGACTCTCCTCTCGGACCAGAGTTTACTGACGGACAGAATAGAATAATTAGTAAATGTAAATATAATGTGGATATTTGACTCAAGCAAACCTAGAAACTATGGTTAGTAGGTTTTCGGTTCTCATTGTAATGGAACAAACACTGGATTCTAAAAGCCACTAAAACATTTGGAAGTTGAATCAAAATCCATGAACTGTAGTTTTGATTCAAGACATTTTGCCAAAAGGCTTCTTTAGTTCTACCTATTGTGAGGAATAGTGTTGGTATTTTATTCTGAAAGGCCACATTTTGCTTCCTGAGGATATTAATTTCAGCAAGTCTGTATAAACAACGAAACATGTTTGTGGGAAAGCGAACGCACAATATTTGCTTTCTTGCTGATTACAACATGATTGATCGTCTGTGCTGTAAATATGAAGCTACTGTCAGCAGATTGTTAGCTTAGCTTAGCACAAAGATTGACTGTAAGGATGAAAA
The DNA here is from genome assembly GCF_051107435.1 of Chaetodon auriga. Lineage (NCBI taxonomy): Eukaryota > Metazoa > Chordata > Actinopteri > Chaetodontiformes > Chaetodontidae > Chaetodon > Chaetodon auriga. Next base: position 11,462,225 of record NC_135093.1, read on the forward strand.
GCTTACGTAGCTCTAGTGAGCTAAATGATTTATAGTTTATATGCTTATTCTTGCAGACAGTAGGAGATTAACACCACTCGCTTGCCTCTATGGTCAATAGGAAGTCAACAGCAGCAGCTGGTTATCTTAGCTTATCTTAGCAAAAAAACTGGAAACATGGGAAAACACTTAGCCGTACTAATTTTATTAAATGTGTTTAGAAGTGCTGGTAGGCAGTTTTTGCCACCTTTGGACCGAGCCAGGCTAACTGTTTACCCTTACATTGAGTCTCAGTGCTAAGCTAAACTAACCAGCTGCTGTTTGTGAGTTCATATTTACTGTATAGGCAAGAGAGTGGTATTATTCTCCTGTCTGCAAGAATAAGCATGTAAAGCAAAGTGACACAGGTGGTGTCAGCCCAGAACTGTGTGTCACAGTTTCCTTGGATTTGTCTTGCTGTTTAGATCCGACTGACATGTTGAAATTACCCGTAATGTCACACTGCTAAACAGATGTTCCACCTAAATTCCATCAGTCAGTTGTACAGATGACATGGAAAGCCCTGACATTAAAACAAGCTGCCGGTGCCTCAGCTGACTGTACTTCCCGTATTTCCTCATTTCTGAAAGACCAGCCTCTCTGGGACACTTGAATCCAAACATAACTGGAAGCCATAACATGGCAACAAATCCTCCTCACAATAACCCGGTTTGCATGTTTCTGTTTTGGATTTAATTTTCCCACAACACAGGTTGCGAATACAATCGGCTCTGGTGGAAATCTCTGATGCCGGAGCGTGACGCAAGCAGTTCGCCAGCATAACAGCCTCTGCTCTCAAACTCTTACCAGATGATGAGAACACGACCACAAAACGTTTATGCCAAAGGATAACATATTATAATCACATTGTTTAAATCTCTTTTAAATGTACTACAGCAGGTATTGACAGAAACCAGCGTTGAGGAAAGGAATTTAAGAGTCTCTGAAAAATGGCAGTATAAATGGCACCCAATTTGTAGCTAATAAGCCCATATGGTTGGTTAATAAGTGCTATAATTACAACTGATTTGCACAGTGGGCACCAGTGAGTGACTGTCTGCTCTAAAATACTGCATGGTTAGTAGTTGTTTCTCTTTTGTCCTCATTTACAACAGATTTTCATGCTTCAGGTCTTAAACTCATTCATCAAAAATGCTTTGACCTTTTGCCGAATTTTCATCACCACTGTTTTCACTTGGGCGAAGCGTAAATAAACGAATAACGGCAGGCTAACGTCACACAAATTTTCTGCTGCTGTCACACATTTTTAATTTCAGCATGTTTAACTTTGTTAGTGCACAGCATGACTAGTTTAAACAGGAAGAAACCACTGTCTGCCTGATCAAGGCCACCGAGTGCTGCTCTCACGCTCATTCAGCCACTGTGAGCTGCCTCACCTTCACTCTGGACTTTTCTCAGGGTGACCGAGGGGGTCGAGATGGCCGAGGCACGGAAGTTGGCAGGTAACGTTTCCGAGGAGTCGGAGGTCACGCCGCGGAGGTCCTTCTCCCTGAACATCTTCCTCCATGATGGTGACCGTGTAAATGTTTTTGTGCCGTCCTGTAGACACCATGAAATAACACCAGTGACTAAAAATAACAGCGCTCACAGAAGAAGCCATCTATTTCTGGGTCTTATTCATTACGCATTAGTGGTGTTTAACAAAGTAGTATTTGACAAAGCAGGATTTGTTGTGACAGTATACCACAGTTGCACAGTTTTTAGTCCTAGATGCTGTAACTAAGCAATTAGCAGTTGTGTAAACACAGCTGAACCAGTTTGGCATGCCAACAATTTGCCAGCAGTGGTACAAGCACTGATGCCATGAAGGCTCTTTGTAAGGAACAGAGATATTTCAGTTGGATTTTTTACCACTGAAAGGAAATGATCCTGTCACATATTTAATAACGGGCAAAAAGTTTGGATCAAAGGCCCTTTTGTTAAGTAAAATAGTCTTAGTCGTGGTGGTTACAATCAACACACGCTCCCGCCTCCTGGCAGGAGCGATTATCTTGATTGATTTTCTCCTGACACTCTGCTTTGTCATACCTCATCTGGCCTCCTCTCTGTTCCCATGGAGATGAGAGCATTGTACTCCTTCTCTAGGAGCTGCCTCGCCTGCAAACGATAGACAAACACATCTTTAAGATTATAATCAAGATAATTTAAGAGTTAAAGATTAGGATTATCTTGGCATTAGGCAAGCAGGAGGTGTGGCAATGAGAATTCGTGACAGCAGTTGTGAGATAAGTTCTCAACAGAGGTGTTTCTTTTTACAGTCAGGGTCTGCAAGTTGATAATAAAGGTGGTGTGCTGTGGAGTACCTGTGTGTTCTGATTGGGTATCTGGAGAAGGAGGGCCAAGTCAGTGTAGTCAAAGGTGTCATCAAGCGCCAGGAGGGCCCCGTGCACCCCGCTTTCTAATAGGTTGTCAGCAAATTCTTTCAGGCCGATTGACTGCACCCAACACATCACTCGCTCGTTGGACCACACCATTACATCTGCAGAGAAGGACCCAGGCAGTTATCACCAGCTCTCTAAGTGTAAATGTATGCTCTGGCATCATGGCTGAACCACAGGCCTCACCTTGGTTCTGGTGTTGACTCTCATCCCTCCTCCTCTCCAGCTCCTTCCTGTCATAGTTCAAGCGCTTCAAGCACATGATACCATAGTGAAGACTCACCCTGGATGTGAGAAAGACATATGACTGTAATTTTCATCAATGCTGGCAGGTATTAACACCACAAGTAACCCATGAATCTTTCTTTCAGACCTGTGGAAGCTGTCCACCATCTTCAGCTGGCCCCTCAGTTCTTTCTTGGTGAGGTGATCCAGCATGCGGGCATCCACCAGTGACTCCATGAAATAGGAGCGGTACTGGGGCAGACCCAGACTGGGCAGCCATTCGTTTCCTACCCACTCATGGTTCATGTCTCCATAGGCCAGAATCTGGAGGACGGTGAGGAGAAAGCACAAAACAATCCTGAAACTGGTAACATCTAAGACTATGACCTGAATTTCAAACATGTTTTTTTTTATGTATTTTGATGCCAAGGTCCTTGGCAGACAATATATGTGTAAAGTCCTGTTTAATGCTGTTGTGCAACAAGATAGATGAGGTGCTCAAAAAACAAAAATGGTTTATCTAGTATGCAAGTGTTAAGCTAAATAAAACAGTGCAACCTATATGTCCCAAGAAAGTCCCTCTTGTCTGCAGTTGTCTCTCCTTCCTCTGAACTCTATATACACTGCAGCGCTGTGTATACACTGCTGGCCCACCAGCTATCATGTAAAACATCCCTCAGCTGTGTCAGCTGATGCATCACAGGCAACTGGAAACATGGGAATTGTGGGTCAAAGTGGCAAAGACGTGGTACCTTTTCAGGAATGTCCATGATCTCTATATATAAGAGTTAGACCTGGATTTTGAGTTATGATAGATTGGTGCCACCTAACAAAGGGTTTATAAGATGTACTAACAACTTTAATTAACATTAGCTTCTTAGCAATGATCACTTATGTACAGTCCATTTGAAGGACTTCTGGAGGCATTAAAGCTCAAAAGACACTGGAGGACAGTGAGCTACAACCTGGCATCCCAAAAGCCACTATAAAGCCTACACAAATGACTTACTAACCATTAATAAAGCCATTAATTATAGCTGATAAACCCTGGCAAAGGCTTTATTAGAAAGTGTTATGGTTAGATTGAAATTATTCTAAAGTTTATTCTCCATTTAATGCCCAGTCAGGAGACATAATGTCACTGTTGAAGGAAAATCCTTATAGCTCAAATGTTGGTGATTTTTGCTCAGTTGGTCTCAGTGCTGGTCCCAGACTCTTTCTGGTTTTCATTACAGCCATATGATGAGGGGCAGATTTGCCACAGTTTTGCCATTCAGCTGATGCAAAACAGGCTCAGCTAAAGCGTGCAACCTCTGGCTCTTCATAAACAACAGTTTACATGACGAACAATGGAGTTCAAACTACCAATCAAATTGTCAGTTTGTGTTAGTGTATGGGAACGAGCCATTATGTAACCACACTCGCTAGCGCGTCACATTTGAGAATGTGTTCGGCAAAAATAGTGTTCGGAATGCAACGCTGTGAGTTATGCTCTCGATTGAATAATGAATCTAACACCGGGTGGTGTTTAATGAATGTCACATTACACTGTACTATGTGACGATCACCTGTGCAACACCAGAAACTCACCTGGTCCCAGCTGAACTCCTTCTGCTCCTTCAGGCAGAGAGGAAACGAGAGAGAAAAGGGACGGAGAGTTGCAAAGAGTGGGAAAGATCACCAGGGGGGAATGTGGGTGTGTGTGTGTGTGTGTGTGTGTGTGTGTGTGTGTGTGTGTGTGTGTGTGTGTGTTATGGTGCATCAGTGCCAGGGCAGAATGGAGAAGAAGAGGCAGGGGAGGGCAAAGGGAGGAAAAGTTTTGTTAGTGAGTGAGAATTAGTTGGAAAAACGTTACATCAAAACAGATTTTGAGGGAATAGCGAGGGAAAGGTGTAGCCAAACATGCCTAATTAGAGACAAAGAAAAAGAAAAAAGCTCATCAATGTGAGACCTTTGATCATATTGATAAGAATAAGAGGCCAAAACATAAAACAATTAAACATATTACAAGTAATACAGAAAGTACTGTAATAATGTTTGTTTCAGAACTGTCATTTATGTAAATGAAAAAAGTGCAACAGCCATAAAATCAATGTCATAATTAATACTAATACTACTACTACTACTACTACTACTACTACAAATAACAATAATAATAATAATCTTACTGGCTTGGTGGCAGCAGTGAGAGACTCCATCTCAGCATGTGTCATCCAAATATTACTGGTCGACTGGAATGACATTAAAAAAAGCAGTATCAGCCTCCTTCCTTGACAGGCATGAATTTGTCCTAGCGGTGTGAACTCTGTTAGATGATACTTGGACATTCATTGTGCTTTTTAACTGAGCCTTACAGAGCGAGTGCTTGCAGGAGCAGAAGGACTAGTGAGGGAGACCATTTCCTGGATGGCCAGGCGGAGTTTGAGCCTGTGTAGAGGGTTGCTGATGCCGATCTCCCTCTGGATCTCTGTGTCCGACAGGTTAGCCATAATGGCACCGCTCTTCACGTTGGCCCGACACGCTGCCACATACCATGCCGGCATCCCCACCCACAGCTGGATAAACAGAAAGAAGATGACCCTTGTAATGATGATACTTCGCAAACTATCAGGTGAGCATTGCAAACCGGCTGTGTAGCTCTAACCTGACCCTACTACCCTCAGATTTATACTAGTAAAGATGCTGGAAATCTATATAAACTCATTAGTGACACATTATATCCAACTATCCATGACGTACCTCAAGCCACGTAACAACAGTCGGGCCGTCCCATGAGGCGAAAGGCAGACCCTGACGACAGGCTTCCTCTAACAGGTCGTGCCTGGCAAGGAGAGTGGAAAACAGAAGTTTGACAGAGATTCATTTCTTCATATCTCACTTTACCACTGTCTTCTTTTATAAATAGAAAATTCCATTGAACTTGATATGTTAAATACCATCACATTTCTGCCAAGCACCACAAGGGCATATATTCGTTAAATGACTGGCAGCATTGGAATTAAAACCCCGGGCCTGGTTAGTGTCATCCTCTACTAAAGGCTGTGCCAGTTAGTAACAGACTGTGGCCTCTCTGAATAACATGAGAAGCATGCGAAAAGATGACTGATCTCACTTCTTTTTGCTGCGGCGGTCTTTTTCCACTGTTCCAGTCCCGAGTTTAGTCAGGCCCAGTGGGTCAGCTGAACCCAGGTCATCGGAGGGTGTTGAGGCTGGAAAGGTCAAAGGTTCAAAATAACAATTACCTTATGAAGGTAGGTGATAATTCCCTCACTGTAAACAAATACATGTCAGACAGCAAAATGGCATTGTGAACCAGTAGTTTCCAATCTGTCACTGACCCAATGAGGCAGATTCGCGCCCAGGTGCACCGATCCTCCCCTTTTCCTTTTTGCCAAAAAGACGACCGATGGATGACTTAATGCTTTTCTTTTTGCTGGCTTTGTGGAGGGAATCCTGGCTTGCAGTGGTGACACCATCAGCAGAGAGACTAAAAGGACAGAGAAAGGAAAAACAGTGAAAAAACACAAAGTGCATCTGAGGGCTTGTTTGTTGGACAAATAAACCTTCTGGAGAGTACCTGCGAAATTCACGGTGGTCATCAAGGCCTGCGCCCGGGTGAGTGTGCGTCATTCTGTCCAATCGTAGGGCTCGAGGAACGGGAGGAGGGGTGGAGTCAATCAGGGCGAGTGCTCTGCATTCTTCACCATCTTTGCTGTTCTGCAGGGTGGAAAGATTTGGGTGAATTTACAAAGCACCCTCTCTGAATTATCCTCATTTTAAGCTCATTTGTGGCTTATATCACAACTTTGACTCAGCACCTGTCTGTCAGTCTCCCTGGCAGGGGAATGCGGCAGGCGGGGGGTGGAATGTCCAGAACTGGGTGGCGAGGGAGACGCCAACGTGGAGGAGGTGATGGAGGGAGTCATGTAACCCCTCCCGACGCTGTCCCGACCTCCCAGCGAGGAGGGTGGAAGAGGGGAGGCATCGAGGGCCACACTGCTGACTCGGCTCTCGATTTCTTCTGCCCTCAGCTCTGTGCTCTCCTTTTCCTCCTGAATCAGCCTGAGAGGAGACGAGAGGAGAGAGGAGAAGAAGATTTTTAAAGCGTATTGTAACTTTAAAACAGAATACCCACATAATTTTGAATGCAGGCTGAAATACTGGTTGCCCAAATGGACTTAGCATCTCAAATTAGTCTCGTAAAAGAGCATAATTGACATAAAACTCACTTAATCTCCTTGTTGATGGCCTCCAGTTGCTCCTGCAGCATGATGGCCAATGTCTGTACATCTGTCTGTCCGCTGGGGGAGAGCAGCTCTGATCCGAACAGAGTCTCCCTGTCATCCTCATCATCAGAGCAGCCTCCGTCCACGCCACCCTCAAATCCCAGCATAGTGCTGCTGTCCCACTCTCCATACTGGGAAGAGGGAAAATTAGAGGGACAGATGCAGGACATTATTATACTAGTTACAAATCATTACAACATAATCATCATCATTATCTCAGTGTGAGATAACACCTTGTTGCTATCGTCCCTAGGAGGCCCCCACCGGCCACGGTGTGCCCGCCTGACCACCACTCCGCTAGAGGAGCTGCTGTAGCCGGACGGGAGCGAGCCTCCACCCTGGGGGTACCGCAGCTCCGAGGCGCTCCCTGGAAGAGATCTTCGAAAGAGGGTGGAGGGAAGTGAGCTCACGCTGCCCGCCCTATGGTGAGATCAAGAATTCATTTGTTATGAGACATCACTTGACAGTCACAATGCTGCAGACAGGATTCTCTGGAAAAATACACCCACCAGGTACAGTATTACAGATATTAGTGGAAGTAAATTACGCCTAAACAGGAGTGTAAACAAAATGTGTGCTCAGAAGGGGCAGTGTACATACAGCATCCCTTGAGAGGCTTCGTTTTTGTTTGCTTTCATGCAGGACATATTGTAGAAATAAACACCCTTAAAGGCTCATTGTATCTAACCTGGAATAAGAAGAGCCAGGCCGGCCTCTCAGCTGATCCAGCTCCAGTTGGATTCGCTCCAGCTCAGCGAGGAGCTGCTCCTAAAGCAGGCAAGAGGAAAGAAGGTATTTGGCCTTTTTTTTTTTCTCCCAAGGGAAAACGACCTCTATTTGTTAATCACATCATTTTCTAACCACATGACATCTCTTGTTGGGTAAATTTCTGGGTAAATTGGATTGAAAGTCTGATCATGGACGCGCAGAACATGAGAATAAAATAACATAGCTTATAATAATACCTTATTAGCTAGAAGATCATCTTGGATTTTCTTCATATTGGATAGTTCCTCTGACAGAGCATTCTAGCAGAGCAGAGGAATTAACAGCTTTTAAAAACATTCTTATTTTCCATTGCCTCACTAAATATTCTGCAGCACTAATTTATCCTCTCGTTACCTTTTCCTCTAGTGCTGCCATCCTCTCTTTGAGGTGGAGCTGCAGTCTCTCGTTGGACTCAGACAGAAGCTTGTCCACTGTATCTGAGAGGCGTTTGTTGTGTTCGTCATTCATCTTCTCCCTCTGCCTTGCCTGAAATGAAGCGAGTCCATGATGAAGGTGCTCGAGACAGAGTGTAAGAGGACAGCAGCAAAACTTAAATTTGGAAGCCAAGTCGAGTAAGATGAATTATGTTACCCTTTGTAGCTCTTGGTTCTTCTCCTCGAGTTGAGCCTCCATTTGCCGTAGACGCTCCTCAAAGTTTCCATGGCGTTCCTCTGCCTAAATTAGAAGAAGCAGGAATATTCCCTGATGCTCCTACCAGCCTGTTGCTGATGCATAAATGGACTGAAAATAGATCTATAACAGCACGTATTCAGGGTTAAGGTGACTGTAAAATAAACACAAACTTGAAAAGTAGCTATCAGCACCAAATGTAACAGGCAGGTTATAACAGAGTACAGTATGTTATTGCCTCTGATTCAAAGTACCTTGTTGAGAGCAGCAACCCTTTGGGCAAGCTGGGCCTCGATCTCAGGCAGAGTCTCTGCCCTCTGGAGGGTCTGCTGGAGCTTCTGCTTGGCCTCATCCAGACGTTCCTGTAGCTGTCTGTTCTTCTCTTCACTCTGGATGCACAGATGGAAACGTACAGTATAATTGTACCTTAATTGTAAATACCACCATATAACTTTATCACACATTGCATGTTGATGCTGGATTATTTGAGACACTCCTTACCTGTCTGTGCAGTGATTCTTTGCTGGCCAGCTCATTTTCCAGCTTGTCTTTGATATCATGTAGAGAAGTCGCCTCCCTCTGGGCGCTGAGGTACCTGCATTCAACACCGAGCCACCATGAAATCATTAGAGCTGCACTTCTCAGCCAACATAACATGATATATGTGATTATATGCAAGGGTGTAATTTCCCACCAGGGAGTGGGAGGACACGTCCCCCTCGCTTTTCAAAATCTTATTTTTGTCTCCCTCACTTACACAGTTTCATTTTAATTCACTCGCTGAAATACCACTAAACCGTGCCCTCTTACTGTCCAACCAACAGAATCCAGATGGGAGAAGCTCTGAGTTGATCAAAGCATTAAAATGCTCATCTGAGTTGCCGTCAGTTCTGACAGTAGGCTCACTACATTTAAGCCTTACAAGCAGTAGGGAGTTATTTGGGGACTTTTGCCCCAGATTTTGCCTCTCAGGCAATGTAGAAGCTGCCTGACCCTCCTGCTGGAGGCTGCTGGGGCTGTATGCAGCTTGTGAGGAAGCATGCAGACACTTTCAGGTAAAATTAAAATTTAGCTGATTTTACAGATAATGCTACGGAAAAGATGCTAGAAAGGATCATCAATCAAAGATAATGCAATAAAAGGCGTTAAAACAAACTGAACGCATGAAAGTCAGCTTTTGGCATTCTTAGTAAGAATGTAATGCAAATGTCATTATGTAAAACAGTATAAAGAGGTGTCAGGACACCTTTGCAACACATTGCCATCCAACAGGTGAAACATATGGTCCTTCTGCTATGTTCATTTCAGTTGATGGGGAAAAAAAAGGTGTGAGTTCTTACTAAAACTAAGAATAAATTCCTCAAACTCAGCAAAGGTTACCTGCGTTCTAGTGTTGTAATCCTTTCCTCCATGTCCTCCCTTTGGCAAAGGGCCTAGAGGAGGCAAATATGTACCATGAAACAAGATGATGTGCAGTCCAGACAATGATGACAGACATGAGATAACAGATCTTATCACATATTTACTGTATATCATATCTAATGGCCAGTAAGAGATACCTAACAGAGGGAGAAAAATTGATAGGGTGGGTGACCTGTGTAAGTAGAACATTTTAATACTGTAGGAGTCTTTTTACAATTTCTTCTGCATTTGTTTTAGACTTGTGTATACCAATAAGTCCACCTCTGTTTAAATTCTCTTAATTTCTGTCTCATTACCCTGCAAAATAATACATATTACGACTTGTCCAACATATGCCCATTGTGTTCAAATATACACATGGAGCCCCGGGAATCGAGGGAGCCCAGGGTCTTGGCCAGGAAGAGACAGATTGGCCCTACAGACCTCTTTCACTTCCCTTTGGAGCTTCTGATTGGCCTCCTCTGACTTCGTCACCTCCCTCCTGGCGGCCGCAAGCTGTTCCTCTATTTCCCCAACCTGACGTGACACCACGAAGGGACACAAGATGACACAAATTGAACCTACGTGAGTCAGTGTTAACCACCACAGCACAGAGTGTAAATAGACATGACAGTGATTCATTGCCAATGTCTGTCTGGTCAATGTAAAAAACATCACTGACATAAGTGTAACATGATGAGAGTCTGACGCATCAAACCCACAGTAAACTAAACACAGCATATGTCTCTTTTTAGTTTTCAGTTTTCCCTTCAGTTCTTTCATCCTCTGATCAGACAGAGAAGGTTTTTAGAGCAAAACATGATCATGACTACTTACACAAGACTCTGCTAGACACATGGATGCAGTATGTCCCAGATTACATTCAAAAGATGTCTTATTCTACACTATATAATACATTTTCAAAGCTTTTCAAAGCAACTGTAATAGTCTAACTGGCCACAAGAGGGAAGAGGGAGACAAGCTGACATACTCTGCGTAGTTCCCCTCCTTCTTGGGATATACTGTTGGAAATACTTGAGGAATAGCTTTGCTCTGCTGAAGGCAGAAATGCACACATATGCTTGTATTTCTAGTCTTGTGAGGACCCTCACTGAATGCATCCAGTCCCCAATGCTAACCAAAGCCATTACTTCAAAGGAATTGTTGAACATTTTGGTAAATGTGCTTATTTGCTATCTTGCCAAGACTTCTACTGGAAGATCAATACCACTCTCATGTAATTACAGTAAATATGAAGTTACAGCTAGTTAGCTTAGCTTAGCATGAAGACTGGAAACAGGGGTAGAAAGCTTGCTGGCCTGAAGTAAAAAGCACATGTTTTGGTTTTACGCAATAAATATATTTCCCAAAATGTTGAACTACCCCTTAAACAATCAGCACTTACCTAAACTATTATTTTAACCCTAATCGTTACCTGATTATTTTAAAATCAAATCATCTCAGCTTCACCTAACTGTACCTCAGTGTTGTTGCTATGAAGTAAAAATGTCATTAAGCTAACATCATTTCAACAGAGCATTAGATGGATATTATAACTATATATTACAGTTGTAACTAAAACATTTCAGTTTTGTGTAATAGAAAATAATACTCGTATTGTTTTATGATTATGTGCTCTGTCTTATGTTATACTGTCTAATATCTGGGTGCACACTGTGAAACTTGGCCTTTCCTGCTTCTTGTGTGAAAATGCTCTACTGTCGGTTCCCAACGGGTGTGAAACGTTATCAGAAGCGAAGCTGTGATAGTTGGCCTTCAACTTTAAATTCTCAGAAGATAGAGGCAGAGAAAGAAACCCCCAAGGAAAGGAAGATAGATAGAGAACACCGTGTAGTCATTAAAAGACAATGGTTAGTCTCTGAGGTTGACGGATGTGGGATATTTTGTTCCGCATGTGGCTGTATGTACACATACGATTACTGAGCTTCATATAATATCTCTCAGGCCAGCAAGCTCAGAGGTTAACTTGCAAATGATTGACTCATTGTTGATGATTGATTTCACATTAAACACTGACACCATATGCTAACAGTGAAATATCGCCTCAAAGAAGTGAAGATGTCCTCAAAAATGTCCTCGCTCTTAAGTTGCAAACCTTACATGGTCCTCAGATGACAGATAAACAGAACCACATGCTCACCTGCCGGCACATGAGGGCCAGTCTCTCCCTCAGCTGGGAGAGTTCAGCTCTCTGCCGCTCTATCTCTCCTTCCCGCTGTCTTTCAAGCTCGCTGTCTTCCAGGCCAGTGGAGGGGCCGTTTGGTAGTCGCTGGAATGACGACAATATAGAAAAAAATGAGAGCGATGAAGAAAAATAATTGGTTAGACTCAGTTGAGGGTGTAGCTGAAACAAATGACATGTGGATGAAGTACGACTCCGAGTTAAAACCACAGACACACCATGGTACCCATACATCTACTTTTCTACTGACTTTCTGGACGCTAACACATACACAAAAACAACTGGAACCAACATGCATAAAACCCTCCCTTACATCTTTCCCGCCGTCCACCCCTTGTTGACGTCTTTTAATTTGGTCTCTTAAAGAGATTACCTGGAAAGGGGGAGACAAAATGGGCAAACAGACAATGCAAATGAATGTTCTTTCTTCACGCCAGGCATCCATGAGGCACATAAAGTCATTCTCATTGGATTTTACCTCTTGAGAAGAAGCTGCAAGTTGATCCTCTAACATGGACACCCTCTCGAGGGCCACACGCAGCCTCTCTCGAACCTGTGGGGTAGAAGTTATATACTTGGACTGACCATTACAGTATTAACAAATAACAGTTTGAGCTGCATTTGTATTGCAAGAATGGATTTGCCCTTTTTAAGCTCCTAAATGAACTACCTCTTCTTGACCTTCCTGATAATCTTGCTAGAAAGAGCAAGAAAAAGTTACAAGGCCACAGAGCCAATTAAACAGTTCAGAAGGGGCCACACCACTATAGGATTTCTTGCCAAAAGGTGAAAAAGGTATTTCTGCACCTTGCATTGCCATTCAGCTGATCCCAAATCAGCATTGTGTGTGTGATCATCGAGACGGCTTCTGAATAAAAGTGAGTGAAGAGTAACTTACTCCTACTTGCAGCAAAGTGTCGGAGGTTGCTTTTTGATCATATGCATGCTCAGAGCAGGAATAGCAAATGAGGATTTACCTATCATTTGCCCCATTGTTATGTTTATTCAAATGTTGTTATTTTAAGTGGTTTAACATCTATTGAATATGTGTTTGTATGTGCCAATTAGCTGCAACTTGTGAGCTAAATCTACCCTTTTCTGATTTATACTTCACCTTAACCAGTGATATATTGTACAGTCAAGACAAAACAAGTGCTGAAATATCTATGGCCATACTGCAGCCATCTAGGAGTCTAATATGCTATGCTAATAGGACTGTTTTCAGCTCAAGTCAAGTCAAGCCTTTACTCTCAAACCTGCAATAACTGACTTTTTTTTGGCCACTTGCTGCTGTGGAAACAAGCTGTAAATACAGTACTTACATGCTTTTTGGGCTAATATGGCTAATTTGTTAGCAGACAGGTTATTCATGCATCCAGCAGATACAGAGCAACAGCAGCTTAAATTTAACATCATATCTCTGGTCATCTGATGAATGTAAGTCCAATAGTCACTCTCCTTTAAGCTCTGCTTTGAGCTCCACCACCTGCCGAGGGAAATATCTGTCTCTTCAGCTAAATGCTTTCATATGTTCACCAGCTAGCTGCTAACTGTCTGTCTATCTGCCCTTTGGTGCCAGGTCAGCTAGACGAGCGTTTTTTCTGCATTTGCAGAGTTGGAAAACAGCACTAATGAGAGTGGTGCCAGTCAACCAAAATTGTAAAGTTAAGGGCCTGAACAACAAAACATGAGCTGAAAGACACTACTATAGACTATAAACCATGATGCTTTTGTGAATAGGACGTGAAATAGTTTTACTTTTATCTTCAAATTTCACTAGAAGCCGTTTGATAAATACAGGCCCTGATCTACAATACAATAGTATAATACAGTTTTACCCACCTTCTCATCCAGGGCCTTGTGGTGCTCAAACAGGGACTTGAGGGCCTTGAGGACTTCCACCTCACTGGAGACCCCTGCCGGGGACTGGGCTTGTCTTTTCACCACCGTCATCCTCAGACTGCGCTCGTGGCGAGACACCAGACACTCCAGGTGTTCCAGTAACAACTACAGGAGGGAATGGGTTGAAAGGGAAGGAGATGGGGAGGTGAATGCAAAGAGTTGAACAGAGGTAAGAAAAGGAGACCCAGAGGATGAGGAGAGAAAGAGAATAAGAGAGACATAGAGGAAGGGAGGACAAGGGTGAGAGACAGAGAAGATGCAGAGGAGTGGGGAGTTTTAAGAGTGACAATGAGATGAAATTATGTGGTGAGAAGAGCGCCGGGTAGCATAAAGGAACAAGGAGTGAGTGGGAGAGATAAGGGAAGCAGATATGGACATAAAAAGGAGTCACGAAGAGAAAAGAGAATGTGCAGGAGAAAGAGGAAGAGAAGGAGGAAAAAAAAAAAACCCAGAAGCAACTGAAACAGTGTCACACCCACACAACCACAATGGGTGAGGAAGATAACACGGAGGCTGTTAGAGTGCTAATAAGCAAAATGGCCGCTAAACATCTTACACGTGTGTTGTTTCTCTCCGCCTTGAGCTCAGCAATCTCCTCCTCCCTCTCCAGAAGCTGCTCCCGGCAAACGTTCAGCTCTTTAGTCAACACAGCAAACTCCTGTGGAACACACAAGCTGCGATCAGGGGCACAGAAAACAAACTGTTTAAATGTAAGGTTTTAATAGTTTAAGTGGTCTCTGCTCAGCCAGCTTGAGCTATGATGAGAGTTTAAAGGAGCAAATAATTCAGGCCAGACGTGGCCAAACTGAACGACTCTGAAAACTGAATAGAATCAGCTGCTCTCAGCATACACTAAAAACATATAAAGGCCTCCAGAAACACACTTTGTGAAACACCTGAGACCAGGGATGTAGGGAGCTGTAAATGATGTAAACCTACATAATAATCATGTAAATCACTGACACAGTTTCCACCACCACTCTCTCCTGCTCATCCTCCTCTGTGAACTCGCATTCATGGATGGATTACATCACACTGTTACACAATGGCTCTGCACTGGAATGCACAAGAGAGACCCCCAAAACACAGCATCGATATGTCATGTACAACGCCGCTGGGGATACATTTGCAACTCCTGCCTAACGCTAAAACGGAGTCCAAACAGGAGAGCGTGTCTTACTCTTTCTTAAACAAAAAGAACCAGCAAAGAACACTGGTAGAATCTGTGGTTCGTTATTTCTTTATGTGTCCATTAAACATCAGCGAACCCTTCATCTTTGAGGCTTTTCCTGTTTGTGACAATGGTGTGTCGATGTTTACAGTCAGGATTACCTGCTTTATGACTGAAAAACAGTTGAAGGCAGACACATGAAACTGGTCTGTGTTTGCATGGAAGAGGGAAGAGAGAAAGAGGCAGAGATCTATGCAGATGGTGACACAGTAGGTCCATTGGCTCTTGGCCTTATGGGATTCTTTCTTGTTTGGATAGGGGTCAGCTTCTCAGTTGGCTTCCCTTGTGGCCTTATAGTTTCTTTTCTATTTCCTCTCACTCTGTGCTTGTGGGCTCTGGCCTCCCTTAATTTAAATGAGTGTGCGGTCCCCATCTATGACGTGCAAGAAAACAGATATAACAGAGTTATATAAATAAGAAATACATATTTGGAAATGCTTTTGCCTGGTGTTAGCTGTAAATCTTTAACACTTTACAGGTTCCGTAGACAATATCATAAACACCTGCGCATTCGAATGCGATGAAGCCCTTTAACAAATATTGACACTGTGGACTTTATAATGTTCAGCTGTTCATTGAAATAGCATCAGAGAGGTATTTTAGGATGCAACTCGTGATTTTTTTCATTATTGACTAATCCGTTGATCACCCTTGACTAAATCATCAACTGTTCAGTCCATAAAATGTCAGAGATAAGTATCTGACATCTTTGAATCACTTGTTTTGCTGTTGAATGTTTTTGAATGTGTGGCATTTTTGCTTGAAAAAAGACTCAAGCCATAACCAGTCATCAAAGTAGCTGCTGACTGATTTCCTGTCGATCATTTATGTATTAATCAACCAGTTGTTTCAGCTCCAGAGGTGATAACAATGTGTTAGTTTGGCTGTCGTTTTGTCATTGTCTTGGAATATTTAAGGAGAAATGGGAGGCCAATATACTAAATTGTATTGTACTAGCTTCCACGGTTTCTATGATATTGTATCCACCAACTCAGATAAGCAATAACAGGAAAACAACACATGGACATGTTATGTGCTGCCTGAGGAATAATGAGAGTAGCATTTTAACATCAAATTAAGATCTAAAAACGTGCAAAACCTTGTAACGATGACAATGACTACATAAAAGGACCTCACATACAGGCCTGAAAGTTGATAATGTGTGACAGGAAACTGTACATACTGCAACACACATTCAGAGCTGGGGGTTTGTCCCAGTGTTAAAAGAGAAAACTGTTCTAAATGTAGGATAAAATCTTCAGATTCCAGTTATCATTGATGAGCAGTTTCACCCACTAAACTAAAGAGAATCAACTATTCATTTAAGTTAAGCTGAAGCCACAAACAAATATTAGCTTCCAGCGTCATTAATCATCCACTAACAACATGGTCAACAAACATAATAAAACCCAATTACACAATAAGAGGAAAATTGCGGATGCAACTTAGACTAAACAGCCAGAAGATGATAGGAACATAACCCCTCTGCATTAGTAAGAACAACATTAGTGAGGGAACTCTGAAGATGTAGACGGGGAAGTATTTAGCATCCACTTTCTGGCTGCGTCTCTCTGCATGAACTGTCACTGCAAAGGCTTACTGTCTCATGAGCTCGCTTCACAATGATACACACTCAGAAAAACACACTCACACATAACTAGACGCTGATAGCACAGAGGATAAACAATGTTACCTCAACAAGGAGGAACTTAACGCACTTGCTCTATCAGCCAAAACACACACTTTCACCTCCTAACTACACCGATTCCTCCATGCACACATGCACAGGTTGCAAGCACACATATACACACAGTTGTACCTGTGGCAAAGCGATAGATAGCTGCCTCTGAAGCGACTCCTTTTCGTGTCCGAGCTCGCGGAGGCGGAGCTGAGCCGTGCCCAGGCTCTCCTGCGTCTCCCTCAGGTTCTCCAGCAGCCTCTCCCTCTCCGTCAGCATGTTGACCATTAACGACTCCAGGTTCCCTGTGCTGCCTCCTTCGTCTCCTCCACCTCTGGGCTCCCTCCCACTGAAGCCTCCTCCTCCCATTGCACCTCCGGTGCCTCCGACTCCCGCCCCGGCAGGTGAGGAAGGGCCCCCACCAGTCCCACTTCGCCCATCCTCAGAAATGGTGGGCATCACCTCGCACATCATCATGAGATCGTGGCGTGTGTGTGTGTCAAGTTAATAAAGAAAACTAAAGAGCAGATTGTGCGTGCAAAATGTCTTCGTGCCTCTGGGTTTTTATGAGCTTCTACTAAAAGTTTGATGTGCAAAATATAAATCTTTACATCTTCAGTTTTCCAAAAATATCATTCCTTTGGTCTGCATATCTTCCACTTGTTTATTGCCTTTATGTTTTTTTTTCCCCCAGCACTCACTTCTGTATGTCTTTGCTCACTTGTCTTCCTTCACAAAGTCCCAACCTGCATGGTAAGTGATCAGAATGCTTATGTGTTCCTGCGTTATGCAAGAGGAAGAAGTATCTATGGGGAAGCCATTCTGCAAGTGGCTCGGGTTGGCCGAGGGTGAGGAAGGGAAGGGGTTATAGGGAAGGAAAGGAGGGATAAAGGAGGACCGATGCTCCTAAATTGTGTCCAAGAGGCAGAGCTCCTCACAGCACCGGGGTAAGAGCTGAAAAAGAGAGCAGGCCTTGCATTAGATCCCCCTCAATAAACTTCACTGTGCATGTAACAAATGAGAGAGGACACTGCAAGAGTGAGCTGCTAGTTTAGGACAATACAGACTAATGTAAGTCTACGGACATGTGAGAGGAACTCTTTATTTGGAATCAGTATTTTTGACAATTTAAAATGTACAGTGACTTAGTGTATAATGATGTGATGACAACAACAATAAAATGATCAATAAAGGATCTTATACATCCACTCTGAACCTTTAGAATCTCAGGTAACTGTGAATGATAAGAACAGTGTATTTGACAAGCATGCAACTTAAGAAATGTCTTTAGGAGACAAGCATGAGGCTCTTCGGCTAAGAGATAGTCCAAATAATACCACATGCTGCTTGGAATTCTGTGTGTTAATAAGGCCAGCAGCAGCTAGCTTAGCTTAGCACAAAGACTGAAAACAGGGGAAAACAGCTAGCTTGGCTTCACCCAAAAGTAAAACAAAAAAATGTCTACCAGCACCTCTATAGCTTAGAAATTAACATGCTATCTTGTTTGTTTCATGTGTACAAAAAAATTGAATAGTAAACTACAAGATTTTACACTGTGTGACAACTTAAAATAAGTCTGTTACTGTTATGTTTGTGCTGTAACATAAGTTTTTTGGAAATTAAAACGGGTCAATGTTGACTTTTGGCTTCACATGGGACACAAACAGTGGTCTCCTGAGTTTGTTTGACCAATCCATCCACTCCACTTTCCTTCAAATGTAGACTTTCTTGCTCTTTATACTGCACACCTGACTGCCTCCTTTGTTCCTGTCTTAAATATTACAGCCACTAGAGGTCACTACCTAGCACTAAACATAAACATGGGTCCTAATAACTGGCTTAACCTGCCTGAAAGGCTGCTTTTCTGGTGAGGATGTGCTCAGGAAGAAAGTGAATATGCACATTTCTCAAAGTATTGAATGTTGTTTTAAGGTATCACTATGTGCCACTAGATGAGAGAGTGTGACTTTAACTGATGAAAGTGTTGAAATGTTCATCTTAGTGATTTACAACAAGTTAAATTTGCTCTCATTCTCAGTTTTTCTAAAACACTCAGTATGTGACTGTCATTCAAATATGTGATCTCATTCCGCAAAGCTTCCTTTAATCAGTTTTGTTGTAAGTCATCTGCATATCTTAAAGGACGTTCTTAACTGGGTGAGGCCTCTGGCTTACACTGCAAACTGTGGGCCAAAACGGTATGGATTCAGGCAATCAGCATTATTATAGGGCCTCGTGTCCCTCTTTTCTTTCCTCCCATATTCTTCACTGTCTAGTCTATAATACTCAGGGGGCTTGCACTGGCCTTTATACTTTTAAGTGGTTTGGAGTGATTTAGTGCCCCATGCAGGCTTCTTTACGTCAGTGAGACCGGGCAGTGTAATAAAGAATTTCTTTGTCCAACCAAAATCATCCATTTCATGAATCAAACATATTTAGCACACAGGCCTGAGCACCAGTGAAAACAAGTCTTGCCAGTTTTCTCATTATTATTATGGGGACGTCCAGGACCAGAGATGGGGACTGCTAGCTGGTTATTGGAGGCCTGATACAGATACTGAATTAGCTCCTCATGCTGGTGAGCTGGCGAGAGTACTTGGCAACCTCACTGTGTGTCCCACTAAAAAACAACTTGCTTCCTGCCCTGCTCCACTGATGGATAATCACTGATGCAACACTGAACTGGCATGGACTGAATTTCCTTAAAATACAGATTAAGGGTTCAAAATGTAATCATAGTAAAGAACTGTTTCAAAATCTCTGCCACACTGATGGCTGCATACAGTAGTAAAGCATCATGACACCATACTGTATCCGTTAACAAAGGAGGAAACCTGATAAGGTAAAGCCCAGGCATCATCAAACGTCAGAGCTATACTTTTACCCAGATGTGACAACACTCAAGAGTGGTAGAGCACCTTCAGATGTGAAAAGCTCATACGGAAGACACTTGACTGATTAAGATCACACTAAAGGTCTGTGTTGCACTGAGGACTGCTCTGATTCAAGAGGTGATGGTGCCAAACCTTTTACCAAAGAGACAAAACATACAGTGATAAACTTTATGCCAAAGTCTGGGAGATTAAAAACGATTTGGAAAAAAATAACATGAAGCCATCCTCTTTGGGAGGGTTTAGATCACCTATAATCAAAATGACTTCCGCGAGCATTCAGCAATATCTATTTTTCAAAGGAAATATATAAAAATCTATTGCTTTTTAATGGGAAAAACACATTTGTGGCTGTCTCTACAGCCCTGAATGGATGAATCAGGTCTGAATGTGTCACTTATTTGCATCTTTAAAAAAAAAATACTCATGCTGTGTCAAACAATGCCAAGTACCTCTGATGTTGCTCATATACTGATGCTACTTTGTGATCCAAACTACCCAAAATGTCCTCCTGAAACTGACTACAGTGGGTACAAGGCATGGATACACCTGAAATGCTAAGACAGGGTGGCCTGGACGAAAAACTTTAAACCACCCAGCTTGGGTTAATCTTGGAATTACTCATTGTCACCACCAGCAGCTCTTCATTAGCTCAGCAGGGGCAGCAGAAAACAGGGTAATGTAATTACTGAAGACTATTGTATATATTGTAACAATCACTGCACAGCTCACATGAATCATCCACTGTACTCCAACTGTGTCATATGATGAGTCTGTGCTGGAAAAACAAAGGATTCATTGCTGGAGTCCTGGTTCAGTGCAGGCGAAACATAACTGTGCAGCCTGCAGTTTTGACTGAAGCGTCAGCTGTGAGGTCACTGGGCTTCAGGACCTGTGTGTTTATGAGTGTGTGTGGAACCGAGAGAGAGAGAGAGAACTGGAAAACAAGGAAGAGCGCTACATGTCTGGTGCATTAAAACAACCCTGTAGACTAGTTATCATGAAGACTTTTCTTAACTGCAGTGAGAGCAGCCTGAAAACAATGAGAATTTTTCTATAACGCACAGCTACATCGTCAAATAGCTGCACTAGATGCATTGGTTTAGAGCTCATGTCACAGTGCCACCATCCTGAAATTGGTCAAGTCTGTGTGTGTGTGTGTGTGTGTGCACATGCGGGTGTTTTCATATTATGTTTGCCCACATTATCATCATCATCTTACAGAGTCACACTGAATCCTGCTCGTAGCCGCCTACCCTGGAGTGGACAGCCTGGCTTTACAGCATCTGCTTATGTGACCAATTAGGACAAGGCCCCTCAAATTAGGCTGTGTATCATGTTACTAAACATCTCCAAAAAACGGGCAAAGGAAAATGTCATAGCCTTGTGTGTGCTGGGTGCGTGTGTTTGTGTGTGTGTGTGTGAGAGAGAGAGCAGCAAAAACAGCTCTCCTCCACCAGACACTGGGGCGGGGAGAGGGGTTTGCAGGCTCCGACAATTACAACTAGAGAAAGAGGGTCTCCGCCATCGGTTTTTACATGTCAGATCACCCACCCGGCGAAAAAGAATGCGCGCACGTCGGATGCATTCATGGCATTTCCATAAAAGCGGAACATATACATGTCGCGACTAATAATGAACGCCCCCCCCCCCCCCACCACCCCTCCTAATACCATGAAACAGTACCCCCTGGCCAAGAAACGCATCATTGGAATCGATAAGTGATAGTCGGCAGCTGGGCAGAGGGAATGAAAGCACCGGGACTAACTCGCTTTTATTTGCGCTGGCATCCACAGCCACACCGGGCTACTGGCAAAATGACGAGGCTCTCCTCCAGATGACAGCTCGACAAGTCTGTGGCCACCTCCATTTCTCAATGTATGGAGGAAAGACCGTTCGATGGCAGACACGCGAGCGCGCACGGGCACGCACGCACGCGCCGATCTACATTCTTATAGTAAAAAGCTTGTGTGTTGGAGTGATCTCCAAATTGGCCTTTCGTGCTTTCAAAAAGGCCGAGGAGGAAGATAAATCCACGTTTAGAGATGATGCTGGAGTAAAACTATGGGAGGCATCACATCAGAAAGATGGCCAAAAGAAAAAAAAATGCACATCGCACATTTTCAGTAATGGGCCTGCCTTCTCCAGACGTTATGGAATTATAGGCTAATCAACTCCATAGGCCCAGTGACAGCAGTGTGACGAGCTGGGAGGTTTGACTACAAAGCTCCCAGCGGCGGAGGACTTAGTTACAGCCATGATTAATTACAAGCAACAAATAGTAGGCCAATCTACGGTGGCATCTTATGATCTTATGAGGACTCTCTCGCGTTCTCTCTCCTTTTCGAGTGGCTATCACCTCACCTAACTGTATGCAAACGGGAGCGAGCAAGCGCGCCCTAAATAAATCGTGCTGTGTGCAGCCAACACACCTGTCAATGCCCGACACTGACACGCAGGCAACGATGCACAGTCCATCTAATATAAGCCCATATGCCTCTATTGAAATAGTAATCCCCCTCCCTCCTCTTCCACACACACACACACACACACACACACACACACACACACACACACACACACACATATACACCCCCCTCTATCCTTGACAACACAATCTTAGGTACTTGTTATCACACACATGCACGCACACGCACGCCTTTATCGTTACATTCGTGCATGCATATTCCTCCTCTGCGTCTTCCGATGCACATCATTTTCCCTCTGAACGGAAACTGGGTTGCGATGGGGCGGTGTGAAGTTGCATCCTTACCACAGTCATCGCGGGGAGCCTGTAGTGTCCATGTTTGATGTTAAATATCCCTTAAGTCCATCTCCCGCGGATCGTACCTCGGCGTCCGTGCCCCTCATCCGAAACCAGAGTGAAGCTTACTATATGTGATATCTTTTATTCCCCCCCTTCCCCTCGTCTCTCTTCTCCACATGTAAACGGGGGGACGCGGAGAGAGACGATACGCCACCTTACCACAGACTCCCCCTCTGTCGGATTGGAAGGTAATGGGTCTTAAAGAAACATTCTCTCAGCATTCTCCGCATCTCTGTGATTTACGCGCGCGCCACGCACGCACTCACGCGCACTCGCAGGCCAATCAACACACCTGATTAATTATACGGCGTGTATTTATAATAGAAAGGAGCGCAAACTAACTGACAGACATTTTGCTTGACACTAGCCCGCATTGCATTTTTTTTGCAGCAGCAGCAGCAGCTTGAGGCAAAATCCAGTCATTTGGTAGAAACAGAGTATTATGTGATAAACAACATGCACACAAAGTCATAAAGCAGCACTTTATCTGCAATCTGCTCTGCAGGCCCAACCTCAAACCACAAGGAAAGCTAATGTTTCTATTATTATTCTAACCCAGCTGTCAAAAAATAGTCTATAATCACTCAAACGTTATTTGCAATAGTGTCACTGATATAGTTTACATAACTCACAGACATTCAACTATTTTGAGGGTCTTCCCAAATTTTGCTGCAGCCATATAGTATATTTGTGATATGATTACTGGAGCCTTTGTCAAAGACAGACACAATGGATTCAGAACTGTCTTTACTGTGTGTATTGTGGTGGGAAAAGCATGCCAGTTCAGTCATGGCAGGGGTGTTTTTACGTCTAATCGCCAACTTGTGGCTCTGTAATGCATTTGTGGAATTGGCCAGATCTCTGGATGCTGTCCTGTTTGTAACTACAAGCACATAGTATGATCTCACCAGCCGACACATCAAATTGAATCTCATTAAGACTGTTATTAATATGCATATTGATATTGATATCACATTTGTAAACAGATAAGCAGGTTTCTCTCTGTGTGTGTATGTGCACGTTTGTGTGTGTAGCTCAGTAAACATAAGGTGGTGCTGTCTTTAAGAGAGAGAGCCTGGGAAGGGGTGATGTAATGTGTTCTCAGACAATGATGTCATCGACTGAGACACGGCAAGGATTTAAAGTGACAAAGGCATTTTCAGTGGCTCCGTGTAATTCTGCATCAGGGCTTGTCAGAGAGCAGCACCCAAGCACCCGGGGGACCTTCATTGAGGAAAAAAAAAAACCCAAACCAGATGCATGAAAAGAGAGGAAAACATAAATGCGATATGTTGTGCATGCAAAGCAGGAGCAGGAGTGTTGATGGTTCTGTCAGACACAGCATGTTTATTAATCAGGGTATTTGAGATACAAAACACATTTTGTTACAGTGACAGGGTTATGTTGCCATCCACAAGCAGCCATCACGTATAATTTCTGCATTATGTTAGATGAAAATCGTGAGAGGAATGAAAGTGTTAACCTCAAACATATTTGACAGCAGCTATACATAAGGTATTTGGTGTCTACCATCAGGAACAGCACTATATTTGCACACAGTTTTTGCTTTCATGAAATCTTCTTAAGACTTTCTGTTTTCTCTGCATCCATGTCAAACCACATATCACGAATAATGGAAATGTTCAAGTTTACCAAACAGTATGATTATTTCTCTCATTATTATGTTCCCATTTTACCGTTTGGAATCCAAAGTTAGGTCCAAAATCCTTCAATCACTTCAAGTCATCCTCCTTCAGCATTTTCCTTCACCATAAATCACTTAGCTGTGTTCTTGTCCTTCTCAAGTTTGTTCATTTAAGCTCCTTAAGCTGCCACTCTTCTTGCCTCTACAAACTCGTCCTCAGTACTGTAACTCGTGCCTTCCCGAAAGAGGCACTCCGGATCACGCTTCCGCCCTCAAACATGGAGCTGGGTGGAGTGATGGAGTGGTTGTTGCCTCGTTCTTGGACTGTCTCTTTGCTCTCGTCACTTGAACGAAGGCATTTGTTCGTCTCTTCAGGTCTTTCGTGGTCCACCTTCTTGTCCTCTCTCCTTTTCGCTCCACTGTGTTCCTCTCTTGCGTTTTCATCCATGGCCTGATCAGAAGCAGAGTTCTGAACAGGAGCTCCATGGGTAGTTTCTCTAACTTTCTCTAACAGACGGTCTTGCCTTGAGGCGTCTTCACATTCCTTTAGAGGGATCTCTTCATAAACACAAGCCTCCTTTGCTGGACTGGCTGAGGTATTTAACGCTGCTTTGTCTTGGGTTTCCAGTGTTGAATCTTGGAGTTTCTTATCAATTGAAAGACTGTTTTCATTTACATCTGATGGCAAATTTAAGCTGGCATCTTTGCTGTCTTGATTCTCATCATGGGTTGCTTCATCCGGCACAGATTCAGAGATCGGCAGCTCTTCTTCCTCTGTCCTGGATGACGTTTGGGCATTGGAGTTCCCCTCATTCTTTGTTATATCTGTATCTGAAATGCTAATGTCGCATGCAATCTTATAAAAGAGTGAATGGTTCTCTTTCATTTTCTCTAAGCTTTCACTGACTGCGGATGACATTTCATTGGAATCAGTCACGTCATCAGTGCATGCAGGATGGTTCTCGGTGTCTGATATCTCCTCACTGCACAGCGAGTCTATGCCGGGGATCTGCAAAGGTATGAACCCTTGCCACTGGCTGGTGGAAAGGAACCACTTGGCTCTCAGATCGGAGGATGGAAAATCACTTTCATTGTCATCAGCGGCGGATTCATCAAGCTTTTGCACCTCTCCATCCTTGCAACTTGTAAATCCCTTGCCTCCGTCTTTCTGGAAGACAGTCATGGATGAGATATGATAGGGTGAAGCGGGACGTTTGATCTTAGTCTTGGCAACCCCGGTTCTTCCACTGTGATCCATGTGTTGTGTTTTGTTCCCAAACTTGTCTTGACTTTTCGATTTTTTCACATGTCCATCTCTTTCATCTTCATCCTGAGATGTTCCACTGGAAAGCTGAAGTTCTGCCGGACCTCTGATGGTATCCCCACAGCTTCCGTAGACATGGTAAGATTCATGGTCTGAAGACAGGAACAGAGCAGAATTTGCCACTAAGTAAGTGCGTAAGTAATGGGTCAGCATCAGATACTTCTATAGCTGTCGCCGATTTTTTATAGCTAATGGCTACTGAAAGACAGCTTTTCTGAAAAAACAAGCTAGGTCAAAACTTCAAGGACTTTCAGCACCTCGCTGCAAAAAACTCATGAGAATGTAACTGAATGTAACCTATTCATTTCAAAAGAGCAACCACCACTCAAACAGTCATGGACATGGACATAGAAAATAGTTTGTGGGATCGGAATTAGAAAAGATTCAACTGCAGCTTGACCTTGATAACAATCCCGAACTTATTTACTTGAGTTGCGTGTGTACCTGATCTTCTCCTGTGTTTTTTAGCCGTGTCAGGGGGCACCCGGTGAACCTCCTGCCCCTCCCCCTTGATTGGCAGTTGTTTGTGTGTAGTAGCACTCTCTCTGACTGCGCTGATAGATAGATAGATAGATAGATAGATAGATAGAGCAATCAATTAGTGGAAACCTTCATATACACACAACATATACACAGAATTTTAAATATTAAAAAGGTAAAAAAGATAAATCCCACCTTCTTATGACTCTCTCCCGTATTCGTTCCACACGTCGCAGTTTGGCCTCCCGCTGCTCAGGGGTCAGACAGGGCTCAGGGTCCACGTCAGGGGCCAGGAGGGCAGAGGGCTGTTCCTCTTCCTGTTCGAACAGTTTCACATTAGAATGCACTCTACGCCACAAAGACTTTACCTTACAGGATAACTATATCAATGCAACTAGTCATTTTTAATCCACTACAGATATGTAGCCAGTTATGGTAAGACTTTATATTAAGGAACACATATTCACCATGAAATGCTTGTTACTGTCATTATAAGTAACATATTGGCCTTTTATTATTCATCATAAAGCACTTATTAATACCTTTTTCTACAAGACCATTTTCTATCTATCTATATCAATTATAATCTTAACAACCACAACCCCCTAAGCCCAAGAATAAGTTAAAAGTGCTTTATACTACTTTTATACTGATAAAAAGGTCAACATGCACTAATACACATGCTAATAGGCACCTAGTTGTTTACCAACATCGGTGGAGACCTCAGGATTTAACAGCTAAAAAAATCAGACATTGTTTTATTAGCTTGATACTTCACGACCTTTCCTAATTTTACAAGAATTTCTTATAAACATCAATTTTAACCAATGATATGTTTCAGAAGTTTTGTATTGGCTTGTTCGTCAGAGGCCTCATAAGGGGATAGACCTATCTGGGGTTGAACTGACCCAAAACATAAGTAATGTCACAGTGCTGGACAACATACTGTACATTTCCATGTCTGTGAATTACAAATTGACAAATAAAAGGAACATGTATTTGTTCATTTTCTGTTCAATCTCAGTTTGTATCTTGGAGAAACGTTACCACTTTTCTACATGTTGGGTTTTTAAAAGGTCAGAATGAGGCAAAAAAATATATTTAAAGAAAAAAAAATTGGATTTTTACACATACAGCAGACCCCAAATAACAAGGAAATAAAGCCAATGTTAGAGTGAGATGATATGATATAAATCATGGATGAGAAAATTTATGGTATGGAATCATCTTTGTGAAAATGCTGTGTTTTCATAGTGTGTCTTTGATTCCTTTCTTACCCTGATGTTCAAGCTTGCGCTTCCATTTCCTAAAGCTGCTTGATCTCGAACGTGATCCCTCAAGGCCTCGGTTGGTTCAGCTCTCCTCTCCTCTGACCACGACTCCTTCTTAGAGGACCTCAGTACTCTCTGATGCTGCTGCTTTTTGTCTGCCTTTTTAACAGGCTGATCCTGGTGCATCTCTGCAGAGGACTGGTTTTGATCAGGACTCTCCAGGAACAGACGCCTGGGTGGCTTGTTCAACATTTTTTTACTCTGAGCAGCCAATCTTTGCTGCATCTCAGGCTGGATCTGCTCAGGCAGTGGGTTGTCGAGCTCAGGCGGGGGATCCTCAACAGAAACCCTTCTGGCCACGAGGGAAGACGGCAGTACAGCTGTAACGACTCGTGTCACCCTTAGAGGGAAGGGGGCCTAAGGAAATATAAGGTAAATGTTCATAAATGTAGATTGATAATATAATCTAGAGATTTAGTCACTTATATGCTGAAGGATTTGGCAGACCTCCTCTCTCATCTCTGAGTCTTGACTCTGGGTTAGGGCTCCTGGAGCGGATATAGGGGGTTTCTTCCTATTAGTCAACCTCTCCTGATTCCTTTTCATCCGCTCAATCTGCTCTTCTTCGCTCATCTTCATTTTCTAGAAAAGATATAGGCTGTTTAGAATATGAGTCATCTATGAACTCTGCACCTCAGCAATATGCGTGCAGAAAAGGTAAAGCAAGAACCAGAATCCGTGATTTGCATATCAAAAAGCACAGTTAAATAAACAAATAGGTGATTGTCACGGCTGTGTTTGCATCTGTTTGTGCAGAGGTGTATTCGTGCATGAGTATATGTATTACTGCTTGCATCTGTGTGTTTATATATATATATATGTGTGCGTGTGTGTGAGCATGTGAGAAAGGGGGGTTGGGTGGCAGAAGTGAGAAGACTGAGCTGCTATACTGAGACATGAGCCTCTGCCTCCCCCTATTGCCTTGAAGAGGCACTGCAACATGCCCTAATTGCAAGGAAGATGAGAGAATCAAAGAATTGAAATTTGGCTGTGATTGCAATGAGGAAAAATCAGCTTTGGCTGCTTCTATATTTGGAGCGTTTTGGATCACATTGCATACATCCAGATATAGTAAATCAGAAAAAAAGAAATTATGGAGAATCAAACCTTGGTTGATTGGTTCATTGTATCTGGTGGCATCCACTTTGAAGCAGGCTGAGATTCTAAAGATGACATGAAAGAAGAGGAGATGGATAGAGAGAGTGAGGGAGGATGGGTGGGAGGAGAAAGAGTTAAGGAGAAAGAGAAATAGGAAATATGAGGGTGGAGGACAAAACAAAGCCACTGGGGACTGAAACAGTCACCTACTGTTTAATCTTAGATGTGTTAGAAAATGATAATCTATAGCCCAGTATATTAATATCAGTCTTTCCATGGACTCTATTTATATTGAGCATACTGCATCTGAACCAACCGAATGCATCTTTCTGTGCTTTCACATTAAGGAGGTCAGGCTGGCTGTTTCCTCTTCTCTGCACAGGATCAACAGCATGGCTGTAGATTCCCTGAAACATAAGCAGAGCAAAGAAAAATTATTAAAAAAAAGAGAGAAAGTCAAACTTGATCATGTTTGCCATTGATAATGTACACATTTCACACCTCATACGGCGACTCTGTCCAGCCGTGGCCCTGGTCCCCGCTCTGGTGGTTTTCCTGTAGCTCCTGGGGTAACGGTGGACGAACGGGTGGCTCTCGCTCCACATCCTGCAGGGACCATTTTCAAAAGGGATGTAGTGAAAACTGGGATAGAAGATCATCCATACCAGATTGATAAATATTCATACTCTCTCAGTTTATCTTAGAAATGTAGCATCACTCTAGTCTTCCCAAGAGTCAATCAGTATTTTTAGTGTCACTGATAATAACTGGTTGAAGGCAAAAAATGGCACAGACCAGATCCTGGCTTGTAAATCCTGCTGGTCTCCAAAGAGGAGTGAACAGCATATAAAGCTGCCACATCACAAATAAATTAGCAGTATAATTACGGCTTATATATATATGTATATATATATACACTTATATATATTAGAATTTCAAGCACTGTAGGCCTGGAAGAAAACACCTCATCAGATCTCATCAGTAGATGCCAGCAGATGGATTTAACCTTTGCCTTGAGTGGACAACAATCCCATGTTTGTTCATAAAGAGAGCGCAAACACCAGGGGGTCACTGACAAAGGGACAATGGACAGGAGAAGTACCATTGGCAGGCCACTCTGGAGTCTCTCTGTGGGAGAACCAGGGGATCCAGGATGTGGAGTCGTCGGCAGGAACGCTGAGGGGGAGACAGAAAAGGTCACAGTCTATTGTCATGTCCCATGTGCATAATCAAGATGAACCACACTGGCGGCCTCAAATCAAAACAAGAAGTCATTGTTTGGAATTTCAAGACTTCAAAACTGGAAAGACTGTAATGTGACTGGCTTAAATTCATTAACACAGGTGAGGGTGATGAAAAGATTCAGACTTTCTAGATCACTCATGATTTATTCATTGCTATATGCAGAGAGGATCTTCTTTTTCTTTCTTTTCTTTTTTCTTTCGCTCTTCTCTTGTGCATTAGGATGACAGGATGACTGGATTTTTACCTATAATAATGCCTGGTGTAGCTTGAATTAATTCACTTCACTGCATCTATCCATCAAACAATCAAACAATTCAATGTGCTGTACGTTTTTAATGACACCACCAGTGCTTTGAAATAAAACCTTATTTTTACTTACTGTGGTGCCTCTGTAGTCCCAACAGGAAGCGGAAGTGATCCCTGTTGATCTTCAGCCCAGCTAGGATGTCCTCCATCATCCACAGCTCTCTCTGGGCCTGAGACTGCTCCTGAGAAAAAAGGACTCATGAATCATCTTCATGCATGAGTCTTAATGTTAATGCAGTATAAATCGTTAACCAGGCTGGATATATTAGTGAAAAAGTGTTCAGTTTTTGGTGTGCAAATACCTGTGGCACTCCAAAGTGACAGATGTGCTGAAGGTGTGACCGGATAACTGACAGTTCGCTCTCCATTCTCTCATATTGGCTCCACACTCTTTCCATTTCCTGAGCAAAAAGATTAGAAAGCTTATGAAAATCCTCAGTGATTATAAAATATATACACAATATATACACTTCTCATGTAGTGCCACTGTTCGTCTCATTCTGGTTCCCTGCCCCCCCGGCTTATTACACACCAGTGATACATCACACATTCTGGCCCGGATGGTGACCAGCTCCTCCTGGAGCAAAGCCTTCTGGGTCAGTGCTTCTTCCTGGGCCATGGGTCCCTGGCTTTTCCACTCCTCCAGCTGCAGTCTGGACACCTCTAATGCACAATGGACGCTGTCCTGCCACAGGGGAAAAAAAAAATCTTTATTTTTATTCTTAAAACTGTCATAATATGCTGTTTGCTGTCACTATTTGCCAAAGTAGTAGAAGTTTCATATGTTAAAACCATTAAAATGTATTCAAAAGTTTTGAGCTGGAGTTCTTAAGTTGTTTGGTTAGTTTGTACAACAGACCATCAGCCTATATATCCAGCGCATTAGCCTTCATATTATACATTTATTAGTCATGACTTGTCTAAATGGCCTGAAATTTGACGTCTTATGGGGTAATTACTGACCTTATCCATTTGTAACTGGGCCAGTTCTACAGACAGAGACTGTAGCAGCTTGTCACACCCACACAGCCTCGTCAACACAGCCTGAAGAGGGAAAAATCAAACTGTGTACTCAGAGAGAAACATCTGATATGTATTTACTCTGGTGAAAACTATATATAATACCATATATGAACACTCACATCTGCATCACTTTCAAGAGGCCGGATCGGTGGGGTTTCCCTCGGCTCAGACTTTGGGCCCTGAAATGCATCAAGGTTATCATTTTGTTACAATACGTTCAATTAACTGTGTGTTTTTCCTAAACATTGTTTCCCCCTGTTGGCCTGATTTGATCAGTATGTGATTTTAATGAAAATATATTAGATCATAATCTTTTTATGTAATTTATTTATGCAATCTATGAAATGTGCTCACTACAGTTAAAACATATTAGTATTTTTTTGGTGTAGGTTACTGACTGAACGCTTCAGTGCCGATTCTTGAACATTAAGACTGAGCTGTTGTTTCTCAAAAGAGCACAGCACAAGCTTCACAAGACACAAACAGAGGCCATGGCCACGTATCATGAGTTTGGTCATGAATTTGAGAGAAAATGAATCCTTTTCATAAGATACATTTATAATCTGGCAAAACATCTGCTTACACTAATTTCTTGCAGCATAATCATGGCAGAACTCATCATCATGAGACAAATCACACAGATATAACCACAATTAAAAACATTAAAATATTATCAGCACAATATATGATTTATTAGTCACACAATAAAAATTAGTGACAATACAGTACAGTGAAATGGACATAAAACAAGTCAGTGACATACACATAACAGTGTGGGACAATATCACAGAAACACCGTTCATACTGATAAAATAAGTCACTTTGTTAACAGTCTGCGTGGTTAGAGGCAACGCCACAACACAAACAACATCTATGAGAACATATATATCGAAACAAAACAGCACAGTTTTAAAGTACCACACAGGACACCATAAGAACACAGAGCACAGCAGGATGGCCTGTACCATAGCCGGCGGTAGCACACAAACAGATACATTGCTGCGGTGATGGTGATGATGGTGGTGGTGGTGGTGGTGTGGGGGGTGGGGAGCGTGTGCAGCTCTCGATGAGGGGGGCAAAGGGGGCAGTAAGTCTGCATGTGCCCCTGTGGAGTAGCTCTGAAGGTGGAGACAGCATGTATATAAAGAGAACAGACAACACACGACGTCACACAAAACATACTGTGCTACTGTACGCGATGACTGAAACTCATCTTATTCAGTGATCTGTTTGAATAGCTTTTACTCAACAGTTGACACTATTACTTTACTCAGTAAGTGTGATGTGCTGCACAATATCGTGGAAGTTATTACTCATACTATAATCACCTTTCCTAAAGGTCTTCTCCCGCTCGAGATATGATGGACAGAACCGTATGTAGGTGTTGGCTGTAAACAATGAAAAAGACATGGTGTGTTAAAGAGGAGCTCCAGCAGGTAAATATTACGCTTCCAAACACTCAGATTCCCATCTTAAGTAGACAGAAAAGTAATATTCTGGATAAACCTGTTGTATAATATATAATCACAATTTTTCTTTGCAATAAAATATGTTAATGTTGTCACACAGTTATTCAAATTTTGGACGATGTGGCTTCAGTTTTTATGTCTGTTTACAATTAAACAAGCAAACAAAATGAAAGCAAACACTTTTTTTGACTGAAATGTGCTTTCAATTGCACAGGACACGTTATTATTGATTGATTGAGTTCATTTTATGATCAACATAAACCAAACAAGTGCAGGTACCTTGCTTAGGTTCTGCCACCTCTCTGACACTGGAGTGTTCGGCGTGGATTTGAACTCCAGCTTCGGTGAGGCAGGTGTGTAGTACAGCGTCTGTGGCACCACGACCGAGTCATCGTGGGGTCGAATGTCAACCCTGCCCACCGGTGTGTGTGGCCGTGATCCCAGCTGACCTCTTGAGGTCAAAGAGCCCATCCCCATCATTTCTGCTTGTGTGTTTTGATCGGGGAGAGAATCTTCCTCTTGGTTTGGATCACAAACTCTTCTTCTACTAAAATCAGGAGGGCTGGGTGTTCTGTTTGAAGAGAAAACAGCACAGAACGCTTAAAGCTGGGACCTTTTCCCAGATGAGTTTTCCCTTTAAGTAAACCGCTGGGATTTAAATATGCGCCTTTCACACACAGAGGTGACTTGACAACCTGCTGTTTCTCTGACGCACGCTCCTCCTCCCCCTGCGCTCGGAGTGCGACGTCCCCATCCTCCCACTGGTGAGCTGACTCGGTTCGCTCAGAGTCCTGCTGATGTGCCTGTGCTTTTGGGAGGGACCCTCTCCATCAGACGGGGGTTTGGGGAAGTCCACTGATTCACTGCTGCCACCTATCTGTGTGAAATCCTGATAACTTGAGCAACGCCTGAAAGAATCAGAGCAGAAGAGGCTCAGCGAGCGCATTCACGAAAAATGCTTGATATTCAGTGTTTAACACCTCGTAGTGAATGGTGCTGTACCTGTTCAGGGAACTGTCCGGCTCCATCATCGCAGACTGACTGAGAGCTCGGACCCAACCCAACATGTCCTCCTGAGTGTCAGCACTGAAGAAATAAGAACGCATTCCCTGGTGCACCACCTAGTTGTACAGAGATTATTCACAGTGTTACACTGCTGTCGTTCCCCTCACACAGGATCAGTGTTTTCTAAATGTACTGTAGCTCAATAACAACAACACATCAAATGTTAATGCATTCATACAGATAATTTCACAATGGCTTGAATTGAATGAGTAACCGAATGACAATACCTTGAAGGTGAACTTCCTGTTCTTGCATTCTCGTGGGGTGCAGAACAGGATTTTGTAGCTCGGGAGCGGGATGCTGCCCAGCACAGATTCTTCTCTGCTGTCTGGTGGGGGACAGAAAAGAAGTGAACAAAAGAAGAGATGCATTGTTGTACCATCAGAGCACATGAGGGACAAAGTGCTGGGCTACAGGCTGTGTACCTTTATAGTAAAACAGACAGTAGTTTGAGAGGACAAACCACCTCCTCTTCCATAGCTTCAAACCAGAGCTGTCCTGCAGGAGGAAGATTAATTAGGGGCTTGTCTTTGCTTAACTCAGTCACACACTCCTCTACATGCAAGGATGAAGTTAAAGAAAATGTTAAGTAGGCCATGTTTGGAAATGTACTTTTTTGTTGAGCCATCCTCTGATGACCACAGGACAGTTGGGGTCTCTCTTGGCAGACTGACACCTTTTCCCAAATGTTTGCACCTTTCCATCACTTTCCTGTTAGCCAAAGAGGGAATAATGCATTCGTATGCAATAACAATAAACCATCCACATGTGCACATAATGACAGGATTGAAAAATGCAAACTTAAAACAAACCTTTGTGACAGGAAAGTAGGAAATCGTGGCCACGCTGGATGCTTGGCTGACTCTGTCCTGGTCATCCATTCTGCAGTTGAAACAGAAACCATTGCATATAGATTACAGTGGAAAACTGTCAGATAGATGGATGCCTGACGAGGATCACAGTCATAAACTTAAGTTAGAAATGTCACAGCTGGATGCAAATGTCACATCCGAAATGTCGTATTAGGATCATCAGTTTTTACAGTATCGGCACCCAAACAACAGCCTCCCCCCTTACTTTAACCAGGGTATTTCATATGCATGTGTGTCTATAAATAATAAAGTATTGCTTCATTCAAGGTCATAATTACTTAGTGGTTCACACAAACAAAAGTATGTGAAATATCAAAATAGCATTCAGAAAATTAAAAATTCTACATCTCTGAACTTCCCTAACATGAAACTCATTTGAACATTTGAATGAAGTGGTTGCAACTCTGAGCGAGACTAAGACACCAGGCCTTACCAACGCAATCTGAACCAGAGCCTCTCTCTCTGTAGAAGCAGTCAGTCACTCCCATGAACAGCACCCCGAAACCTCCGAGCACACATATGCCACATTCCCGTATAGTTGAGATTTTTTCCTGCTCAACTGTTCATCCTATCGGAGACTTGGTGTTGTGCTCTCCCACTTCCAGCGAAACTCTCCCACAATTCTATTCTGAGCCATAACAGGCCGGCGTGCATCCCCGCCATGAAACTGACAGGTGACAGCTGCGTCGCCGTGGTAGCAGGGAGGGGCCCGGTACAGTGTGAAAACCAATCTGGCAGCAGGGACGGGCTGGTATGAGAGCCTGAGAGGGATTTGGAATGTGTCCCACACTGTAGAACTGCGGCGTGGACGGCCGAGGACAGACAACCAGTATAAAGGAGTGAGGTGCAGGGGAAGTGAAGTGGCCTGTTGGACACAAATGTGTAGGGAGGGTTCACTGTGTCACTGCTTTGAGTTTTCATGCTGTCTCTTCGGGCACATGACTGCAAGGATTTATCAGCGTATTTGGTCTTGTAGGTCACATGGTAGCATGTGTCATGCACCTGCCCCTACTGTACAACCCACTTAATGCTGCGTTTGATATATTTATGGAAACTTGTACGTACACTTTAAGACACTAAGATGCAAGGTCAGTATTTAAGCATATGTGTGTTATTGTGTTTATCCTCTTAAATTCCTTATTTTTCTGCCTTGAATTACTACTTGATGATAAAGTACTTTCTCACTGTACTCATGTATTCATGTATTCTTGAATTCCATTTTGTATTCACTACATATTATTATTTGTATATATCGCTGTACTAGTGCTGTACAACTATGTTAAGTACCACTTTATTTATGAGCTACTTAAACATATGAACTTTATCTTAACTTTCATGGCAAACTGCTTGCTGTATGTATGTACTATATTTTTTATTTCATTTGTCTCTCTCTCTCTCACACACACACATATATAGAGAGATACATATAGATATATATGTGGGTGTTTCAATGTGTGTGTGTGTGTGTTATGCTATTGTTGTGTTATGCTAATTGACGTGTGTATTTACAGTTATGTATGCATATATGTACATACATCATGTTTAATGATGCAATCACTTCATTTACAAACTCACTTGACGACTGAAAACAGTTCTTATTTAGATTAAAGCTGATTCTCATCTAAGTTACACTTAAACTGTAGCTTTATTCTACAGCTCATCTAAACAGTTGATATATTGTTGACCTTCATGAAACAGCAACACAGATGGGCTTAAAAATAAAAACTCATGAGAAACATCTCTCACTGAGCCACCACAAGCACCCGTGGGTGACCCTGAGATTCGACGTGGTTTAGCTGCCGCAATCTATGTCAGTATCAACCACAGCCCACTACCAGTGAGGCGCCCAGTAAATGAGAAAAAACAATCAAGTCTTTGTAAGAGATGAGAGCAGAGACTAACAACCTCTTAGCCGCTGGGGGTTACGTGGGTGTTGTGAAAAATTTGGAAAATCTCCTTCTTAATCAGCGGGGGTCACTTGCTTGGGGAGGAGAAGACTTAAAATGCTAAAGAGGGATGGAGGGGAGGACAAATGGTGGGTCTGTGTGCCACACAGAGTGCGCTTTGTGGACTCTGGAGCATCATGTGAAGTTGGACGCACAGCATGTTGAATACATTGGCCCGCAAAATGTCCTCCCTCTCCGTCAACAAAAACATTTGCATGTCTCCTACATTCTCATGTCTTTGAATGTCAGCAAAATCATTGCTATACATCTGACCTTGATAAGTAAAGTGGTGACATAAGAGCAATGCCACAGCTAATAATTTGACTGCCTGAGAAGACTGAATGAGGATGATTGTGTACAGCATATTTCACACAGATTTAGACAGTAAAGGTGGACTATAGGAGGCACAAAAGTTGCTGGGTAAATACAGCTGGGATACCACAGCTTGGCAAAGCTGAGAAAAAGGCCCCCAGTGGGCCTGAAATAGTTCAGCCACAGATAACATGTCATATCAGTGCTTTACAATACTGTAACCTTGAGCACCAGTTGTCTTTTTGCTCAGTTTATAACAATGAAATGACTGTAAACTTCTGAAAGTAATGGAAATACAGCATCAATAAAGAATACTGAAACGCACTCAAATATCTCTGTGTAACTCAGAATTGCATGAGACATAAATATAATTAATGCCATATTGCTGTACCTGACTAATTGCGGCCGCCTGCTGGCTGCTTCGAGCTCCATCACTTGGCACGTTCCCTCACAGCATCTCCTCAGGCTTGGCTGCCCTCTTCCTGGCTACCACCAGCTCCTGTTGCCCAGACACTCTCCTGCTATACTCCTTTTCTCTCCTCATATGTGTGAATCTCCCTCTTTGTTTCTCACTCCTTGCCTCCGTTCTGACTTGCAGCAGCGGTGTTTGTCCGGTGATCTACCTACGCTGGCTGTTCACACTCAGGCTGCTTTTCTGTCCTCTAACAGTACACTCTCTGTGAGCCCCTTCTTTCTTCCTCCCCCCCTTCTTCTTCTTCTTCTTCTTCTTCCTCAGTGTCCCTCCCTCTCACCCTGCCCTTGACAGCCTCTCTGTTTTTTGCCGAGTGTGGGTTTGTGACTTAGGAATTTACAAAAAAACAGCTGTTCTCCCACTCTTCTTCTCTGCCCTTTGCATTATTTGAATTTCACTTCCCAACTATTTAGATGTAGCTTCATGATGATTAAAGATTTGGATGCCGATCTTGAAATACCACCCTTGATAAAGGCCAAACCATTCCGAGTATGAAGGGTTTGCTCTGACATCTGTGTGCAAAGGCTTAAGGGTTTTGTTGCACTTGTGCACTGATAAACAGAACTCATGGAATACAGCAAATAAAAAGACTGAAAAGTCTCTGACAACCTACAGTTTATAGTAAAGCACGCTCTCAAATCTGAGCAAATATCTGTGTATATAAATATCAGACATAATGCCAGGTTTTTATAATTAGTCAGTCTAGACATCCACAATTAGGCAAAAGCATTCTCCCAGACGGTGGACTCCTATTTAGATTTTCTGCCGCACTGAGTCAGCGTCTTGTTTAGCTCTTCTTCAAATATTCTGCAGACAGAAACTGAAGTACCTCTAATATACTCGACTTGCATGCAGTACACGAGAGAGATGGTGCTTCGCTAATCCAGCCGTAAGAGAGCAGGTGTACAGTGCTTTAAGGTGAGAAGAGCGAGAGCATTTCTAGTCATGAATAATATCAAAAACCTAGACGGAAAGAAAAGCACTCAAAGGAAAAGTGGAAACCGATCCTCAGCGGCGGGCCACGACAGATGCCTCAGGAGAGCTGGCATTATTGCTGTACAAGAGAAAGATATCAAAGGCATTTTAAGAGCTATGATAAGAACAAGGAGATAGGAGAAAAGTCAGAGTCTAAAATTACTCTCAGAGGAAAGCAGCCTAAAGGCCTGGCTGGTTGGTGGCACTATATTTAAATTTATGAATAAAGTGGTGATAAATACCCAAAGCTGTGTCTGGAAAACTTAGAGGAGGCCAAAACACTCAAACCATCGCTCGACACTCAAATAGTAATCATGCCGGCTTATAATTAGTTCCTCACATGTCCGGGCCATGTGGTTTTGAACAGGGAGGTCATGACCTCAGATGCCCAGGATGTCCAGTTCTCACAGGGGACGAATCAGTCTGCCTCCAGATATTTACGACCCCTCCCTTTTAGCATACTACACAATCAGCCACGTTGACTGACAGCTGCGCGGCTACTTGTCATCTCTTGTTACACACTGAACAACCTGTGGGGTGCTCGGACTCAGGAAGCTGGAACACTGGTTTCAAGGCTTGTGGGAAATGTGGTTCTTGACAAAAGACAGTTAGCCGGTGCCAGAGCGCAATAGAGTCCACATTAACCTGAAACATGTGAAGGGTTGAATATTAAGTAAGGAGATAAGAGATTTGAAGTAATCACATGTATGAAGTGAAATCTTACAATGAGTCAATAAACTGTGAAATAATTTCATAAATTGTTAAAATTCCACCCAATTTTGTGAGATAAAGCAAAACTTGGCAGCAGCTGTTGAGCCCCTTTAAGAGAGGCAGGGGGCCTCTGATTGGCTGAAAGGTCAAGGGACAGTTCCTGGTGCTGTTTGAAAAAATGCTGTCATGAAATTAAAAATTAAATTGTGATATTACAGATATGTGATATTACAGAAAGTTATTATATCTATAATATTTCATTTTAACATTCGGGAAATGCATCATTATTGTAAATTGGAGATTATTCTGATTTGTTTGACCTGTGATGAAATTTCCATGTATTGTTTTTATTTTGCCTAACATGCAAAATATGAAGGGAAATATATTATGTACACAACTAGTAAAATCCATTTCAGATAGTCAACACTGTTTGAAATGTTTTGCCTTTTGTGTACACACAGCAAGAATCCAGCAGGTGATGCTGTTTGATAAGTTTGTACATCATGTCCAGCTTCACCTGACAGTTTTACAAAAATTATCCCGATCATTGGATAATATATATATCAAATGTGGCTAAAATACACAGAAAAGCTTCATGCTGTTCCAGGACGACTATGTTATGGTAAAATGAAAATGTACACAGACTTCAGTGGCAGCATGTTTGGCTTGTAATGCATCACTGTTGACAGAAGATGATGCTGTTGTCTTAAATAATGAAGAACACTGTCGACCAAACATGGTTTTTCACAAGCAAACAAAGAACCCAAAAAGACAAATTTGCAGAGGTGGGAGAAGTATTCAGGTTCTTTATTTAAGTACACATAGCAATATCACAATCTAAAAATAGTCCATCACAAGTAAAGTTACTGCCCTGTGTTCAGAATGCTGCTTGAGTGCAGTTATAAAAGTATTGTATGAAAATGTACCTGAAGTATCGAGCTCCTACAGTCAGTAATATATGTTTTTTGTTTTTTTTTTTGACTGGATTAACATTAC
Source organism: Chaetodon auriga (assembly GCF_051107435.1). NCBI lineage: Eukaryota > Metazoa > Chordata > Actinopteri > Chaetodontiformes > Chaetodontidae > Chaetodon > Chaetodon auriga. Next base: position 11,501,954 of record NC_135093.1, read on the forward strand.
TGATGCATTGATGTGTAAGCATAATGGCTTAAATGTAGTAGAATAACAAGTACCATATTGAAAGGTAGTGGTGTTAAAATATGTGCAGTACAGATTACTCCACCACATTTGTACCTAAAATAATCAGAAACAATAAACCAATGAAGCATTACCAGAATCCATTCATATTAGTGTTTTAAATATTGTTTTCATGGATTAAAGGCACAATTCATCATCCAAAATCATAAAATACTGTAAATACAAAAAGCTGGTTTTTACTTTAAGTACATTTTCCTGACTATAGTCACATTTTTTCCTTCCTTTTCCAGTGTGGTCTTAGTACTTTTACTTCAAATAAAGGATTTCTTCTCATTTAGTTTATGCTGGTAAAAAAAAAAAAAAAAAAAATAGCTGCTACAGTAAACCACAAACAGACCCTGACCCACTATCCCGGCGTCATATACTATAGGCACTATAGGAGCGCCGCATGTCCTAGATCGGTATCTGTAATTATATGCAGGACAGACAGCTGACATAGAGAAGATGAATGAGAGTGGTGTGTGTGTGTGTGTGTATTTGTCTGTGCATACTGTATAGACATGTGTGTGTATTCTTTACATACATACCCAGGCAGAGAAGGAGAGAACATGTAATCAATGCTCCCACCACACCACATTCAACTGTAAACCACTTGAATGCGGGCCAGTGGCTACATGACAATAAATCTGCCAGGACCAGAAGTGTCAGAATGAATGAGTGCTGCACATCATTGACAGGGTGGTGTTGGACCAGATGGGAATTAAATAATAGGAGTTCATTGAGTGGATGTAATTCAGAAACCGCTACTGAACTCAACTCACTGAGCTGCTGTACAAGGGACACATGAAGAAGTGAGGACGCTGACAGGAGGACGACAGGGGAAAACTGATTTCGATCTTTTAATGCTATTAATTTGTTACACAATTGACTCTTTCACAGTCAAATGTGGGTTCATCAGGAAGCTCAGAAGAGACTTTTGCTGCAAAACCTTTTGCAAAACATTGTGTGCAAAGTAGAGCAGACAGCAGCTTTAAATATGGGCCACTCTCCCCTGCAGCCTATATGTCACGCTATATGTGTCACTTATATAGCTTATAGCACTTTGCTCATAACACAAGCTTAGAGTTACCACTCACTCACATGCCTCGCATAAGCCCATCCAGACACATCACATCCAGATTGAAACATGTGGGGCGCTGGCGCTGGGGGTGTCATTATTCTTGGACCATGATCTGCATTGGTGTTTTCTTTGAGTCCGCGATGGCTGTTAATACCTGTCATATACGTTTAGCTGCCAAGCTGACTGACTGTAAATTCTCACTCATACTCATCGCAGGAACTACTGCATAAATCACACTTAGGTGTGTGTGTCAGCAGTTACACTGTATATGCATATATGTAACCAAATCTTTGTTCGCTTTATAGTTAGTGGAACAAATATTTGTTTTTATGTTGTTAATGACGTGGATTCCACAGTTGTTTATGAGGTGTGACAACCTTGATCTTCTGTGCAAAAATATTCATCAAGTATTCAAGTGGGGATTTGGCCTCAATACCTACAGTAGATGGCTAAAATTAACCTTCGAATTTTGAAGCAAATAAAATGGCAGAAAAATAACAGGATGCTAAACTTGTTCTCCATCTTCCCAGTGGCACAGCAACAATTAACCATACGAGCACAAATAGTTTTTTAATACCCTTTGATGCATGTGTTGGAAATGACCCGCCTGGTCTGGGTTCTTCTTTTTCAATATTTTTCAGACAAATATTGCAAAATTTGAACCATGCACATACTCCAAATGGTTCAAAAACAGCCATCATTTTACTTCAGGTGTGCATTGGATAGACATTTTAGGCTTTTAGTAGGCTAGTATGGCTTAAATTATTACTGCTGCATCTAAGATTCTAAACAGCCGCCACCAGAGCCGATACTACAGGAGTTAAAACACTGCACAGCACTGATTGGTCAGAGAATCGTCACTCGCGTGGCACAGGGCAACCACATCCATCTGCTTGTCTCTCCTGTTTCTTTCCACAGTGCTTTGTCTTGCTGTCTTCAACCTTTTCTCAGTATTTCCCCTTGCTATGACAAACACCCACATACTGAGAATCTAGAACACCATCCCCACTGATGCCCTCCATTATTCCAGTGTTTGTTTGTGATGCATTGAAGATGATGGCACGGCAGTGTCACACAGCGTTGCTTTGACAATCAGCTACTCCTGCCTACATTGACGGGGTGATGACTGCAGTGGAAAACGAAATCAAGAAAAGTACCTGATCCCATAAGGGAGCTGAGGCGAGCCGAGCCGTTCCATGCATGCAGAAACAAGGATATAGTAGCGAAGTAGCATGGCCTACAGTATATGAGCATGAACCAGAAAGGATCATTTTTTACCCACCTGGTGTGTGAAAATGTAGGTTCTAATGGTCTATGCACCTAAAGGTTAGCATGTGTTTATACATGTTTATATATCTTTTCCCAAGTCGTCTCAGCCGTGCATGGCATTCATTTTATAGTATGTAGGAGACATGACAGCAGTTACAGTTAATGAAATATGAAGTATGAAATACTGGAACGACGTGTAGTCGCTCACTGGGATTCTTCATGGCACTTGTTGAATGAGGCTGCGTGATGCATTGGGCCTCCAGGAGCGTGAATGTTCTGTGTTTGTCCCACTTTTAGTTCCTGTTAAGCTCATGCTTTGGGTGTGAAGGCGGCAGGAATTGAGGCCCACCTGTCAAAGTAGGAAAGTGATCTTCGAGCTGGAGCCTCTCACATATCAAAGTGAGCCCCTTTGACCCAGAGGGGGGGCGATTCTCACTCCTTCTTCTTTACCCTGCAAAAATCCAGAGGGGATCGATGCTGTGGGCTCTTTACACTGTGTGTGCAACCAAATCTTAGGGACACCCAAAGTCCTTCACCCAGTAGACAGACAAATGAGAAGCCTTAAATCAGGTCAAGTGCTGATATTAAACTTGAAACATGAGAAAATGTAGCCTTGGCAGTTATAAATTATAAACATGGCAAGAGAAAAGAATATTTTGATTGAAAGATCGTTGCACACAAGCGTTCATTTATAGTAATACGTTCTTTATTTCAGATTTCATGAAGTGACAAGACGCTCGGCATTGATGAATATCATAATCAGTTCATAAATATCCAATTCGATGGTATAGAATCAAACATACAGTGTACAATAAAGGAGTATCAGACAAATAAATACACAAAAATTGTAAAAAATATCTCTCAAAAATTATGACAAGTCTAATAACAATAAATGTTTTTCTTTCAGCAAAGAACTGATGTATGTTTTAATTAACTGTTGTTAAACATAATTTTAGGTTAATTAAATAAGAATTGAAGGAATATGTGAATAAAGCACAAGCCACAGTTAAGAGTTAAAACCTGATTGTTTCATATTTGTCACAGATTTGATCAGTTTTAGCTTTAACGATTCATTCTGGCCTCTTCAGTATCGCGCATGAGGACTGGATTCCCATCCAGAAACCTGGAAGAATCTTTTTGTCGATACAAGTCTTAACTTTATGCAGAAGCTTGACCTCCCTCTCTGACCCCTCACCAGTTACAGTATAAAAGTTTATAATCCCCGCAGGCTGGTCGATGTAAACTCCAATTGTGGAGCAATACGGGACATCCTTTATGTCTTTGTCTATAGCGTTGAACCAGATCTGGTAACAACTTCCGGACCAACAAAGACCCCAAGACTCGTCATTTTCTCCAAGACCACTCGGCCCAGAATGAGCCCTCCGTCCTGCTCCTTCATAGGCGGCACCGATCACCACCCACCCCGAATACTCCACCTCCCAGTAAGCCCTCATGTTCCAAATAGCCTCTTTGCACACCACCTTTGAAGAGATGAAAAAAAGAAGAGAACATTTGTTTCTTTACCAGACAGCCTCTGAACGTATGAAACAATGAGTTGTTTTCTGACTTACCTGTGGAGAGTACTCATATCTCTCTGGTCTATCCAGGACGGGACAAACCTCCTTAGTTCTACGGCACACCTTAGACCCGCTGTCAGAAATCCACAGCATCTTGTTGGCAGTCTTATCATCCAAGCACAAATTCATCCAGTCTACAGGAGAAAATCAAGCAATGGTAGTTTTTTTAATAATCCCTGGAAAATATCACTCAACATTTAATATTTGAGGGAAGAAAATCTGCCTGTACACTTCATAAGCTCAGCTCTGCTTGTTGGCTCCGGGATGTTCGGCACATAAACAGGAACTTTTTCTGTCAAGGAGAGGAAACTGGCGTAAATGCTAACTCCACACAAAGATTGTGAATAGGTGAATGAATGCCTCGAGTCCATTACCTGCATTTGTCTTCTCATTCTTTTTGGGTTTAATTTTGTTCCCTAAAAAGGTCAAGGTCAAAGGTTAAACTCCAAACATGTGAAGAGCTGTTTCCTGTTTCACACAAACACATGATGCAAACATCTAAACATTCATGACATACACTTCCAGTACTAAAGATGTATGGAGAGATTCGACAAATGTGTCTTTTAAGAAAAACCTGCGGCATCATTATCTGCTTGTTAGTATCACTGCAGTGAAGGTATAATCATCACTAAGATTTCACTTCTTTGATACTTTTTTTAATTCCAAAATAACATACTGTAGTCTATTATGGAAACAATTGAAACACATTTCATTAAAAGGTGCTTCATATTGTTATTAAAGGTCTTGAATGACATCATTTTGACTCATTTTGGCATGACACCCATCATTCGCTTTTTTCACATAATGAGGGATTTTCGATGTCCGTGTAAACACACTCATGCTATCAAAACCCCAGATACAGTGTTCGACAGGACATCTACCGCCATCCAAGTAGGAGCTGGCGGAGACAACAATGTTTGATGAAAGAAGTTCAGCCTCAAACTGTAAATTTAAGTCACCCTTTAAGTCTCAGGTTTGTATGAAACACTCTCAGGCACACATCTGTCAGTAACTGTATCAGCAGATAAACACAGATGCTTATACATAACACAAATGAACAGATAGAATATAAATAGATAAGGTAAATAGAATGGTTTTACATTGTACAAAAGTACTTGTACCTTGTTTGTTGTTTTCTGGGAGGATTATTGTAGAACTGGGTCTAGTTGGCATCTTGAGGCTAAGTGTTAATAATCCACGTCCAGAGGCTTCAAAAATCTTTGATTCATTCAAAGTAAAAAAGTGAAGTCTTGTCTTCCACTTGACTTTTATATCCTCAGTGAAGATGAGGCAGGGGGTGGGGGGTGGGGTGGTTCAGGAGTGTCTGAAAGAGGTGTTGAGGTCAGTGGAACGGGTTCTCAGCAGGGGGTCAAGGGGGTGTATGCACCCGACTTGGACATATGGATATAAGGGGTTCTAGCACAGGCATCTGACCTGAAACTTTAGGAGTGTGTTCAGAAAAGCAAGAATACGGTTGCAAACATGACTGAAAGTAAGACGCAGAAACTGGTCTTGGTACGTGTGCAGCACTATATTTCGCATATTAATGCAATCATGTAAAAATTTGGATGAACAAACAAGAACAGAATGGGTCTCACTCAGTATTTTATTATTTATTCATACTTTCTACATACATTCATATCAAACTACAGCAGAAAACCCTAATACATTATTAGCAAACAATAACAATGGAAGACCATAAATACATATAAATATATCAGTAAAATCCTTGAGTGGTCCAGGGGGTTCAGGAAAGTCCAAAACAGTGGAAGGTCAAAGGTGAATCCCAACCGAAGCCCAGCCTGATTCCACTTTATTGTAATGTTTTAACCTAATACATTTTGTGTGCACTAATGTTTTCATTATGATGTAATGTGCAGGATTTATGCAGGCTTATGTTACAGATTCTGTGTTTAAACCTGCCATAATAGCAGCTTTATTACAAAAGGATGAGATGTTTCTCTCAGTCCTTTATTCCTCCTTCTTTGTGATCCAACAGTGCGACTGTGAGCCGAGCCAGAAACCTGGTATCATCTTCTCCTTAACGGAGCTCTTAAACTGCTGCAGAAGTTTTACCTCCTTTCCTCCTGCGCTCTCTCCATCCTCCTCCACAGCGTAGAAGTTAAGGATACCAGCAGGCTGGTCAAGGTAAACGCCAATTGTGGAGCACTTAGGAACATCCATTATCTCTATATGCTGGCTTTTGTGCCAGGCATGATAGCTGGAACCACTCCAGCCGAAACCCCAGGACTCCTCGTTCTCTCCCAGGCCGCAGGGTCCGTCGCTGTTCCTCCTACCTGCTCGTTCGTACGCGGCCCCGACCACGACCCATCCTGAAAACTCCACCTCCCAGTATCCCCGGAAGCCGAGGATGCCTTCCTTGCAAAGAACCTTGAGGAACATGGATGAGAACGATAGAGTAATTTAGAGGTAGTTTTACATAACCTGTGGTTTACTGTCGCTGGCACGATGGAGAATTCAGAGCAGCCTCACTTTCTCTGGTTTTCCAAACACACAGGGGTTCGTAACACTATTGCCTGTGTTTTACAGTCACATCAAACTCCACCGCCTATGGCATGGTGATGACAAGTTCACCGCACTTACAACTTTAACTCCATCTTTATACTTTACCTGTGGAGCGTACTCATATCGCTCTGGTCTATCCAAGACGGGACAAGTGACATTGTCGGTCATGCGGGCCACCTTAGCACCGCCCTCTGTGATCCACAGCAGTTTATGGGCTGTCTTGTCATCCAGGGAAAGGTTGAACCAGTCTGAAAAAAAAAAAACAGGACACTTAGCAAAACAAAGGACACTTTAATAAAAAAAATCAAGCTTGGATCAAATTGTGAAAAAGATGAAAAGAATAAGAATCTCACGTTTCATGAGATCAGCTCTGCATTTTGGTTCTGGGATATTTGGCTCGTAGGCTGGGATCTTCTCTGAAGGGTGACAGAACAACATCAGTCAGACTGCAGATGGATGGTTTTGTCTTCATTTAACAGCCTGGAATAAGGTGAGTGTTTTACCTGTGGCTGTGTTTCCAGCTTTGGCTTTTTTTGCTACAAAAAAACCAAAAAGAGGAACCTGTGTTAAGATCAACACACTTTATAGTTGTATACAGGCAACAGTATGTGTCAGGCGTGTCTCAACAGATGATGAAGTGAGCCACTGCAAAACCATCTGCCTGTGTCAGATCATCACATCAGCCACTGCATGCTTTCTGGAGCCAGAGGTTGATTCATGCCAACCAGGTGGAAGGATCAAGACACCTCACGCGCTGCAGGGGGGGGCGTCGGTCACACCAGAGCACAGCGTTCAGAGCAATTAGGGACATGGTCTGCATGCTCGTGTCAGATGAGTTGGGGATGCACCCATCCAACGTTTGTTTATTGAGGTAAATAACAACCAGGGGAGTTGAGTTAAGTCGTCTAAAAGGCAACAAATAGCATTTCAAATCTGGTCTCAAATCTTATGTGATGATAATAGATTGTAACACTCACTAAACTAATAATACAGGGGACTTGCTTTAATAAAAGGAGCTTATAGTAATACAAACAAAATAATAATTAGTCTGTTGGCATTTAGATTTTAAATTAAACTTGATTATAGGTGTCAAGACTGTGTCATGACTTTCCGTGAAGTACTAATTGATAAATTAGCCACATAACAGGCTTATCCCTCATGCCAGTTTGGTAACTGATATTTTGGTGTCATGTGTGAGAATTCAGTCTCCAGTTTTTTTTTTTTTTTGTTAATGATAGAGATCAAGAAGAGGAGACACTTAATCCCCACAGCATTAAGATGTCAACATAAGTAATGTGTTTTATTTATACCAACAAGGAACGTCACCTCCAAAATAAACCATTAATCATTCACTCATCAGTGTCAACTGAAGAATATTCGTGACGTGTATTTTAGCAATCCAGAAAAAAGCACAATGCAATTCAAGAAAATCAAACTATAGTCAGAGCACAGCATTGCCCGCTTTGTACAGTGATGCAAGAGTTCAAGGTGAAGCTGCACTCTGCCGGCTCATTCATATCTTCTTGTCATCATTATCAACATTTTTCAAGCTTAACGGTTATTTTTACGCCACGCGGTATGCGTGTCACGTCCAAATGAGCTCATATTTATCTCTGCGTTGACTGGAGGCTGAAGGAGACCATGCGAGAATGTGAAGCCACCTGTCTGGATATAGCATGAGGTGATGAAAATAACGGCTTTGTCTGGTCTCATTACAACCTGACACCACACAAAAGATTTAGGCTTAGAAGCAGCTTCAGCTCCACTGCGGCAATCTTTGTGAGCCTTGTTAGTCAAGTCGTGATGGGATTGGATGAATGCCTTTGATTATGAGTGATTAGCTTCTCGCTGCATCTGTTTCAGTGGTGATAAAAAATCAAATTTAAGTGTGAGGAAGTGCATTTATTTTTATCAATACCATGTTCATGTCTTTTAAAAGCTAACAATTGTACCAGAAATCTATTCAAAACAACAGCAGCTGCAAAGTAGTTGTTTGAGACACCTCTGCAAGTTATGCCTCCATATGAGTCTACATCAGTTTCCCTTGTTGTCACAGCCTATAGAGGCGGACATCAATGAGCTCAGACTGGATTATACTGAATACCCCAGCTGCAATCCTGCTGAATGTCACCCATTTTCAAGACTGGCATTACAGCATGTTAAATACATGCAGCATGTTAAATCTCTCTTAATGCAGATGATGTTGACACTTGCAGACCCCTGCTCCCAGGCAATAAAGCCATTATACGCTCCTCTTAAATGACAAGCATGAAATCAGCCGGTGAAATATTACGCTTTCCACGCAGACATAAACTCCAGTGACCCGTTCACTCAGGATCTGCCTCAGAGGATCATAATAAAAAAGCCACTGCTGCACGCACAGGCTGGGGTTATTAAATCAGTGCATTTAAAGCATTCCTAATAATTTCCATGTTATGCAGCAGGTTTGAGGTTTATGGACCCTCTACTCTCAATTATTTAGATGGATGCATTCAAAAATGTATGAGATTTAGCAGGAAAAACGTATTTAAGCAACGATTTTAAATTGGTGACATGCAGGATATAAAGTTCACCTTTGTCTGACTTCCGTGTGTCAGAAATGATTCTCGTGGTGGTGGGCATCTCGATACCGGCAGTGGGCTTGTCTCAGCCTGATGTCACTGGTGTCTCTGAGTGTGATGAGTCTCTGCTGGCTCCAGCTTATTACCACTCTTATATACCATTAATGCAGGACACAGGTGAAGGAGTCTGGCAATAGGAAGGAGTGGAAAGGGGGCGTAAGAGCGGTGTAATTGGAGCTGTGCATGTCTGTTTTTCCTTAAAAAGGTTCGATGGATGCTTCAGTGTCTGGAGGACATCCCCTATTACCAAGTAAACCCCACCCAAGTCTCTCCACATCACTACCACTGATCTCTCCACAATGTCACGGTGACAGCATTGATGCATTGATGGTGGAAGTGGTGAGTGGTGTACGTGAACAACCATCCACCCACACACACACACACACACCCACACACACACACACAAAGATAGACACATTTCAGAGTATTCAGCTGCAAAGAAGTGTGAGGTCAAACAGGTGCAGAAGAATTACTTATTGAAAAAGCGGGAATATGTTCACAAGTTTAAAAAGTCAGCATTCGCTCTACATTAGGGGAATTATTAGTGGGATGTGACAAACAATTAATACGTCTCTCACAACAACATTTCTAAAGCCTGCATTTGCCCAGTACTCTTGTTCTTACATTGAACATTTAACTTGAAAAACAATAAAACGTATTGTTGTTGTCACATTGTTAAAGTCCAATTTTTGTCAAGCTTTCATTGTTACAGCTCTGTAAATATCGTACGATTAATTCTTAAATTCTTAAGTACATATGAAGTTTTATTACAGGTTTAACTTAATCACATAAATACACTGAATCTGACAATAAACAACATGAAACAAACCATTTGAAATCATGACTTTATTACGTAAGTGATGACATTCGAGTCCAAAAGAGGTTAGGACGCTGTACATACAGTATTTGTATATACACACAAAATTCAATTAATTTGTTTTGCAAATTAGCGTTGTACAAACAGGCTGCTGACATCATGATATTAAAGCCATTACTAAGTCACTTGATATATGATATTAACATCTGATAATCACACATTGTAATGTCGGGTATACACCAACCAAAGTCCAAATGTATATAAACACAGATGACTAACCTAAATACTTAGACAACAGCCAGCCACTTGTCTGGAGGTTCCTCGGTTCATGTCATGCCAGGCTTAGCTACTCTCATGGCCTGCATTATCACATCAACCATTTACAATCAAATGCTTTAAAGTACATAGCACGGGTCAAAAGAAAAGGCATGTCGCTGGTCGTAAACTCTTTCTTCTGACATGCTCTCCACCGTGGGCTGAGGTGTTTACTGTTTGGGCAACCTGCCAAAACCTCTAGTCAAGGCTGTCTCGTCCTTCTTGAGTTCCAGCCTGCCCAAGCATATGACAAACCGGGGCACTGATTACAGTGCAACTGACATACAAAACACTACATGCCGGGAGCTATAGTGTCAGAACTGTCCCAGAATGCCCAGTGGGATTTATTGAAAATAAAGAGGAGCAGTTGTGGCTAACAGGTTTGCATGTGTTCTCCAATCCTCCTGAACAGTAACCAGAGGCACCAGGCTCCCAAACCACCGCTGACAGACAAGTGATCTCTGCCAAAAGCCTGAGCTGTGGATGGTCAAGGTCAAGACTTCAGTTTTTAGCCTTCCAGAGAGTCTATAGGTCTAAATATCCTGAATTAAGTGCAAACTATCTGCTCAAATTAAACCACTTGAATAAACATTAATGGCCTGTATATAAATGATTGACTTTTACAAACACGTTCAGGGAACACATGGCATGTTAGAGGCATTTGAATCAAACAGTGTCTAAACGCGGATATTAAGGATTCAAAACCTAATTAAAGGACGTAACAGAGAAAATCAGGCACATTATAAAAGCGATTATATCTTTACCTTGAAGTGCTCTTCTTTGAAAGAGCACAGGATTACCAGAGATAAACTCTCCACCGCCATTTCCAAAAGGTCTCAAGTTGCTGTTAAGCTCTGTTTTTCCAGTCTTACGTAAAGTGTCTGTACTGTGCAGGATGACCGCATTCCTGAACAGCTATCGATTTCCAAGATGTGTGTTTGATTACACAGAGATGACAGGATAATTGTAAAGGTAAATTCAAAACTACTCAGATTAATATGGGTCAGCAGGTCAGGTGTTGGCACAGACCAGAATATCCTAGTTTGGCAGACTCTGTGGCACGCCCATTAGTGAGCTCATTATCTGTACATACCTTACCAAAAGTTCTCCTAGGTAGCCCCATGGGCCCCCCCAAAACCTTTAATACCCCCGTTCCTGTGGGGGTATATAAAGAAGTCGTTTGCATCACTGCAGCAGTACGCCGCTGACAGACGCCGACATTCAGGAAACCTCAACACGGCAAGGAGAGATAAAGATGCCAACCAGCGCTCCCAATAAGAGGATCATTCCTGCAAACAGCAGGCCGGGTGAGTGAACTGTAGTCCTCAGCAGATGATAATGTAGAAATCACAAGTTTCATCAGCCAGGGGTAAAAGTTAGTGTTTGTGCCATGGAAAGATAATCAGGAGTTCTTTCTTCACTCATGCTTGCAGTTTCTTACATGGATTTATTTTATATTTACAGGCACAAAAAAATCTAAAGATGTAGCTTCTCCAACGGGTAAGTGAAAAGTGCAATTTTCAAGGCACTGCCACTGCCTTGGCTTGTTACTTCATCATCTTAAGATCAGCCACACACTATGTGACTTTTCTCATCACTCAGATAAAATCCCGACCTATGAGCCGAACATCCCTGAGCCCACATGCAGAGCGGATCTTCTAAAATGTAAGAACAATCATCTGAATTCACAAGCTGTTTTTCCAGACTCTTATAATATGAAATTCCTGTGCAAATCTTTCACACCCCACAGACTGGATCGACCTTTCTCTGGATGACAAGACAGCCAATAAGATGCTGTGGATCACAGAGGGCGGATCCAAGGTGTCACGCATGACCGATGATGTCACCTGTCCCGTCCTGGACAGACCAGAGAGATATGAGCATGCCCCCCAGGTGGGTTTTAAACACCAAATCCAGATGTAAAATCCTTTTTCCAGTGCTCAACTAATTTCATCCTCCTCCCATTTAAGGCTCTTTGCAAAGAGGGCATCCTGGGCTACCGAGCTTACTGGGAAGTGAAGTATTCAGGATGGGTGGTCGTTGGAGTCGCCTATGAAGGGGCAGCAAGGAGGGGGAGCGACGGACCCTGTGGGCTGGGAGAGAATGAACAGTCCTGGGGTCTCGGCTGGGGTGGATCCCACTACCAGATGTGGTTCAATGGCATTAGCAACGAAATCTGGGACATTCCCCAGTGCGCCACCATTGGGGTGTATCTTGACCATCCAGCTGGCGTCATCAACTTTTATGCGGTTGAAGAAGTTCAGGAGGGGGAGGGGAGCGAGGCCAGAAAGGAGATCAGGCTGCTGCAGCAGATTAAGAGCACCTTTAACGGGAGGATGTTGGCAGGTTTCTGGGTTGGACAAAAGTCATCATGTTTCTTAGTTAAACGAGAGGAGTAAAGTTTCTTACATTTCCAGTCAAAATGAATTTGCAATAACCTTTCTAAAGCTGGGATATTGCTGGGTACAAGCATCGGTCAATTCAAAACCAAAATCTTTGTATATAGAAATATATATTGATCAAAAAGCTGCTATTTGTTTAAGTGATTGTGTATCATTAACGTGTTGATTTTGTAAAAACTGAATGGAAAATATTGTTTAGTGATTTCACATATATGTGTGTGTATATATATAGTAGCATTGTGTACTGTCTATTCTGGTACCATAGGTATATTCTGCACTCTGTAAATCAAAACTATGAATCTGTGTGACTTCATTCAAATAAAATGAATTTTGAAGTTTTACTCACTGAGCATCATTATGAGTTACAAAGGTCAGCTTGCTTTATTTAAAGCAAAGTTCATGATAAAGTATATGAGACGAGGAGTATAGCGTACATATTATTTTGAGTCAAAGAACTTTAATTTGTAATAATGAAATTAAAACTGATTCTATTTACATGGAGCCTCATTGCTATTAATTTTAGCCTTATGTAACTTTTTTATACAGCTAAATATGAATATAAATCAATCCAGGGCACCTCAACATCTGTAAACCCTTAAGGCTTTCAGCATGCTGAGAGGGTTGGAAACTGCATCATACCAAATATATCTCAACCCCACCACATGTAAGTGTATTTGCTACTAGATCTGCCCTTCTGGGATGCTATTGTTTTTAAGAAAACAGAGTAAATGAGCTTGATATTGATCGATTCACAGAGATATTTTAAAGAGAGGACCAACAAGACCTTTTTTTTTTTTTTTTTTTTTTGCAAATCTGCATTGCTTTGTGTTATCCTCCGACAAAGTCATTATTTAAAAATACAAGATTACAGCATGGGAACATTAACCCATCAATGCCATGTGAAGCATACATACTGTACCAAACCTTCAGCTGCTCTGGATCTTTCATTCTTCACCTTCCCCTGTTAACACTGAGCAAGAGGGGCCAGAGGATTAGGCTGGTGACATGAAAGCAGATCCTGGGAAGCAATAAACAAGATCACATGTGAGAACACAAATAGGGCCAATGAGGGTGCATGGATGGAGGAGAGCTGATGGAATATAAGAGAGAAGATGCACGGCTAAACTTAATGCTAAGTTCACTGATTTTTCCCATCATTTTAGAGTGAAGAGATCAGTAATAACAAAGCTGAAGTGTGCACGGATCGGAGGGGAAATAAGTAAAAACACTGCTCACTGGCTTGTTTGCACAGGAGTTTAGAAAGCAGAGGGATGTAAAGTTCAGTTCAAGCATGACTTCATGGCTTCAGCCTTATTTCACAAACACTGTATCACAAAAAAACAAAAAAAATAAATAAATAAAAAATACAGCAAAAAAACACACTTTTTAACACATTTGCATGAATGTATTTCTGTCAATCCCATGATTCATATTGTCTTTATTTATTGTTGGTGACAACAAGACTGCAATTGCAATTTGGAGCCTCCTCTTTGTTGTCCTCTGGTTGAGAGGATCTAGCTTTGTCTGTGTCTCCCCCTACCGACGCTTATCGGTATAACAAGTTATGCCACCCAGCCCGTACTGCGCCACAGCGAAACTGTGATACAACTCTGGGAAAGAGACTCAGAGTTATTCTAAACTTCGATTATACTAAAACACTTTTCACTTTCTGGAGTGTGGCAGAGCTGTAAAATAAGAAGTAGTGATGTGTGAATTCTCTTGACAAACTAAAACTAGTTAAGAGACATGACCGTGCAATACTTTGTAGAAGCCTGAAAATTGATAGAAAAGTGCTCTAAAGTCAACTTGTGTAACGTGTAAGTGAAGCTTTTCTAGATCCTGTTTGAATTGTAATGTCGATCAAAAACTGACACATCATTCATATAACAAGTCTGATCGATATTCAGTGTATTTGTGCTTTGTGCTCTTTCAGTATAGTTAAATGCAGTTAGAATATAAAGTCAATAAAATATAGAACAGAACTGGTGCCTTTAACTATGCAGTGCACTGATGGACACGTGAACCTCTGCAGTTACTGAGTGAAGCCAAATTCCTTTTTAAATGAAACGGAGGTTCCTCTTGTGTCCACAAGATGGAGCCATGGTGTCATATATTAACAATAAATGATCTGAGACAACAGCCAATAAATCACATATATATCATACACTCTTATTCAGTGTTGTATTCATTTGCTCATGAGAAGGCTCCTTTAGCCAAGCTAAGAAGTTCACAAATTATACAAATAATAAAAGAATAAATTTCTTATTAAAGCAATACGCACGAATCAGCCAGATATGCCTATATTGCCCACTAGACAGTGCAATAATTGGCCAGTCTTTAATGAAAGTGAGCAAACTGTTGCAGTATACAGACAAACACTGCTGCTGAATTTCATGTTTAAATTAAGCCATCTCATCACAGAAGGAATAAATAAAACGGTGGTCCCTCTGCTCTGAAGTTTGTCCAGTGTGAAGGAGCAGCCAGAGTATCAGTTCCTCTGCAAGTCAAAACGATGTTCGTCTTTCAGCGCATGACTCCCGCAGATTTCCGTTGTTTGTGTGTAGCTTAGAGCAGTCACCATGCTGGGGTTACTCAGCAACTGTGGTACGCACGGCTACGGCTGTAAAATCTGGTCAAATCAGGTCATCATTTAGAAGACGTTAAAGCATTTCATTTTCTGCAGGGAAAACAAAAACTGCTGTACTGCCCTGCAAACGATCTCTGTGACTGCATTCTATCAGTAAAAGTCCCCAGAAATTTATAGTTGCCCTCCAGTTCAGTTCCCTTATCAGATTGTAAAGTGGGTTTGGAAGCAGGCTGTAAACTTCGAAAATATATTGCATGATGACACAACACGTCACAAACGACACACTCAAGACTCCTCCTGGAAGATACTCAGCAACACCAGCGCCATCTGCAAAGTTAATAAAATGTCTAATGCCTAAATATACGTGCTGGCAGCCATGAATACGCTTTATATAGGAGTGGAAGAATATACACAACCCAAGAGAGAGACAGCATAAAAAGGGGAAGTCTGAGCACCAAAATCTGTCACTTTAAATGTGTGTGATGAAGCCAGCAGTGTCCAGATCAAACCTTGTGTGGAAATTATGATAAGAAAATGAAGAAAGCTTAACAAGACTAATGAGACGCAATGTAAGTGAGCATCCCCAGGTTCCTAATGCAGTGCACATACATACCACACCTCTGCCACAGTCTCCTGGTTTGCTCAGTTTCTCCTGAAACAGACATTTCAGCACTTCTTTTGAAAATACAACATCAGCTGGAATCCTTTCTGTGCAAAACAGATTTTCTGTTAAATTCAATTTAAACTTTGCAGACACACCATTAAACCCCATCGTCACATTCTGGACAACTAATCACTGACTAATCATATTACATGCGCACGATGCTGACTGGGGAAAGTTATTTTCATGTTGCCAGTGAATCTTTATCTCATCACTATTTCAGATATTTTTTGAGAGGCTAAACTGCTCTAAAGTACTCTCCGAGAAACTTAATATACACACTGCCCTTCTCCATCTGTCTCTCTTTCTTTGCCCGCATACACTCATCCACACACACACACACACACACACACACACACACGCGCACACACACACACACACACACACACACACACACACACACACACACACACTCTTACTACCATACTCTAAACTTCCTTTGTTATTCCATTTTCTGCATCAGGGCTACTTTAAATTACTCTACCCTACTTGTCATTTACTGTTCACCGCTTCACTGCTCTGTTACTATAACAGCACTCCACTATGCTAGCTCCTGAGCCCTGTAGTAACATTTAAAGGGACTTTATTTGTACATTTTATTGCAGGCGGTAACAGGTTACAAAGGAAATGTTCCAACATTTTGGCATGCACACTTATATACATTTGGTCTGAGAGTTAGAGGAGATCAACACTGCGAAAGCTGCTAATGCTGAAGCCAAAGCCACAAGGCAATTAGCTTAGCTTAGCATAAAGACTGGGAACGGGGGAAACAGCCAGCCTTGCTCTATCCAAAGTTCACAAATACAGCTAACAACAGCTCTAAAGCTCTAAAGCTAACTGTTGGTAGATGTGTTTTTTAATGTTGTTCCCCCCTGCTTCTAGTTTTTATGCTTGCTACATATACACACCGAGGCTTTTCAACCACTTCAGCTATACATACACCTGTCTGGTGGTCCCTGTAGACTGACATGCCTGCCCATTTCACAGATTCACACCTTGACCCCACAGCGGGGGACTTGTCTCCACAGTAGCTCCAGCTGACGTATGCACATTTCTGAATGATGGAGGAGATGACAACAGGTAATGAAGACGTGTCCAAGACTTGAACCTTCACCGTGAGATGCAAGGGACCGGGAGGCAGGCACTGCTGCGTAGGCTAACATTATAAACACTGGCCAGCTGACCATGTACAGTAAGCCTAGCTTTCCCGTCTTTGTGCTACAAATAGGATCCTATAAGCATGATGGGACTTAAGTAATGTAATTTTACTCCAGTGCACCTCTTTGACAGCTATAGTTGCCAGTTGCTTATAAACATAAACAAAGCACATGATCAGTTTATAAAAAGTGATACGTTCTTACAGATTAAATTACCAAACTCTATGTAATGTGGTTAAAATTAGTTCCAGCTCGACCAACTATAAAATGTGGCTTTTGAATTAATGCATCAGTAATCCAACAATAAAATATATACTGAAACAATATAACAATCACAGGAAATACATTTAATTTACCCTGTTTACAGTGTTTATGCAAAGATAAGCGAACGCTTGCAGCCAGAAAGCAAATATATCTGTATTTCAAAAAATGTCAAACTATTCCTTTGAAGGTAGGATTTAGGGGGACCTATTGGCAGAAATGGAATGAAATATTCACAATTATGGTTTCAATACTGTATAATCAGTTGAAGATCACTAGAAGTGTTGTGTATTCTTTACCTTAAAATGAGCTCTTTATATCCATAGAGGGAGTGGGTCCTCTTCCATAGAGTCCACCATGTTGCTCAGCCATGTTCCTACGGTAGCCCAGAAGGGACAAACCAGACACATTCATGTTTTTTGTGTTTTTTTTTCCAGCCGCCAGAGGTTCTCCCACACACAAGTCATCACTATGTGGCAATAACTCTACACACTGGCCCTTTAAGTAAAACAAAATCCAAATAATTCTTCCAGTACCATCCAGTATCCTGCACATTCATACAATTTGAAACATGTTTCACATTATGTGGCAGCACGCAGTATTTTACAAACCATGAATGAGAAAATAACACCATTCAGAGTCTAAAAAAACATGCAATGTACTCATCTTTATCACATCAGTTTAACTGATTCCATAACGATGTGATGAATGCAGTGCAATGAATGCATATGTTATGCTTATCAAAATCTACCAAATATCTGATTACATCATTCTGCACAAAGCGTGCTGTGTGTCAAGCATCAGTAAGAGATACGGTGTATTAAGTACTCATGTCCACACTGTGTACGGGCACCTAAGTGTACTGAAAGAAACCATGAAACTATTTGCAAATACGTGTTGATCCTGCTCTTAATATGCGTTAAAAGAGGTGATGATCAAAAGATTAGTTTGATATCACACAGCGCTGGATAAAGAGCCAAAAAAACGGGTCAGTTGTTGGCCATCTCAGTGTATTCTATATTTCTCCAGCGGACATTAGAGCTCAACAGGTTTAGTCAGTCCATTAATCTCATCATAAATGTGTAAGATCCCTCTCACCACCACCTCACCCTCTTGTCTCTACACCTTATCATGCTCCCGCTCTGAGTGCCTCTCTTCTTGAACTCCTTAAGGGTGTCGTCACTCTCTCCGGCGCTCCTCGCTCACTGGAGGGTGTGGGTGACTTGAGTGCCAGGAGAGCTTTGAATAACAGAGAGGGGAGAAATAAAAGGAATAAGCACCACAAGCCCTCAGTCTTCCAGCAGCAAAGAGAAGACAGGAATAACCATGCCTGAGCCAGTCCCTGCAGGTATGCAGATACTTTTTGTGAAAGCATAATTCATTGTAATTAGTGTGGAGACTTGAGTTTCAGTGGCAATGTTGATGATTGAATTTGGGTTACCTGGTTTGGTTGGAGCCTTTAATGAGGCATATTTCCCTGCAAAAGATATATACGTCTAAGGCTTGTCTAATATATGTCATTTTCAGATTTTTTTTCCAAGAAATGTTGTAGTTTGGTGTCTAAAATCAATTGATTACATTATGTATTTATGTATAGTGTGTGATTAAAAAAAAAAAAAAAGAGTAAAGGTGGTGATCTGATGAAAAACATATATTTGGTTTTGAAGAGGAGATTAAGTGCATATGGGGATGAGCATAGTGCCTGCTGCTATGGCACAGCATACAGATGACAGAATCTGGTTGAGATTAAGGAGATAAGTTTAAGGTCCAGTCCCAGTGGCTGTTTACTGCAAAGGTGTTTTGCAGCCCAACTGAGGAAAACATCAGATGACCTCATCAGTCACTGCAACTGAAATTCACAAGCGTGAAGCAGAGTGTTAAAATTTCACACGGCTTCACTCAATTCCTCCCCGTTTTGGGAGCAGAAGTAATATTTGTACACAGCGTGACAAAAGCCCAAACAGATAGAACGAAATGCCACAATGCTGAATTAGATTAGAAATAAACTGCTCAACATTACATTAAGTCAAAATGTTGACATTAGAATGATAATGAACCATAACAGACCAAATATATTAAGATTCATCTAAAAATATCCCAAAGTGTTAATTTAGAGTACTGAAAAGGCTGTTTACTACTGCTAAAGATTCACCCGTGATGGCATTTAAATTACAGTTGCTAAACAGATTTGGGGACAGTAATGAGCTTCAGGGGCTTCAGATTCACAAGTGTAACTCCATGTGACTCACAGTAGCTTTCATAATGTTACATTAGATTAAAAAAAATCCACTGCTCGGCATAATATAAAGTCAAAGTAACAATGAACCAAAACAGACGACACCCTTTAAAATATAAGCACCCCTAATGACATTTAAGTTGCTCAACAGATTCAGCCTCTCATAACGACAAACATTTTGCCTGCTTGCCCCTGTGCTGTTATCGGCCCATAAAGGATATTTGAAAGGCCAGAAATAAGCGCTTGGCCAGCTGCTATGACATCATCGGGGTCACGATCAGTCCAGAGAGTGCAATCTTGTTGACTGAACAGGAAAACTTCTTAACAGTTGTGGTAAAGTAACTACAGCAGGGTCATAGTTAAACACTGCTGCAGCTATATGTGTACTGTGCTGTCTGGAGGTAATGTTTCAGGCTGCCTGTAATGGACCTGCTTCATGTACAGAAGCTAAAAAATCAGACATTTCATCCTTAATTTTCCCTTGAATTACCAAATCTAAGCTTTTGACCCTGTTTTTTTTCTTTTTAGCAAAAGCTAATTATACCGTAATCAGTAATAAGCAATTACATCAACCCTGACCCTGAAACTCATCTTCATAGAAATGCAATATTAATAGCAAACAAAAGCAAAGCCTGATTATTTTTAGAAATTCAAAGTTTTTGTTGTTCTTTTTTAGCTCGCTGCTGTGATTTTCCCCTATAAAACTGGCATTTGGCATCCTCGGGCGAATGCTGCTTTCTCATAAATAGTTTTCGGTCGTCCTTAACCTTTGCGGAACCATCCGTCCTCCACTAAATCACTGAACTGACAGAAACCTAAGATAAGAGACTGTCATAGCGGATGAGTCAGTTAGAGGAGCTGAGTTTTGCAGGCCAAAATTGTGGGAAGAGTGTTGAGCCTTTCGCACCCCTTCATCTAATATCTACACCAGCCGTGCAGTCATTGTGAATGTAATGAGCTTTGCTGGGCTTGTTAGCACATTGCATCTAACTCTCCTTTGCAGTATTTCATTCTTTTTCTCTCTCTCTCTCTCTCTACATCTATCCCTTGGCTAATCTTTTAACAGATCTAAACTAGTCCCTTTTTATTTTTATCCCAGAAACATAACCAGGTGCTACTTTTTTGCACCATATACAGCCACAGATTTTATCCTTGTAATATGGATACAATTCCACTTTGCTTACCGCATGTCTGCACCCGCCCACCACCCCATCATTCCAAGCCAAACTCAACTGCAAGCCATAATCACGCTGGTCAGATAACCTGCCACTGTTTTACATATAACTGTTCTTGCAAGACACACTGATAATTGAAGAAAAACATGATTAAACAGAAGGGACAGCATTTTCACCCTTAACTCACAGTGTAATACAATATGAATTATTTCTGTATTTATGCCCAAGATGAAACACTCTGTGCTGCCTCACTGAGCAGCTGGATCCCGCCCTCAGCTAACAGCTAAAAATACTCCGCAATAACCCCTGACCTTTCCACTTCCTCATAAGTCCACTGAGTTTCACACACCCGAGCCTATCAGGTTTTGCTGTAACGCCTTTGCCGTCCCAGCTGAGATAAATGATTATGTAATCCCTCAGTTTGGTCCAGAAAGTTCCCTCATGATCAGCAGGCGCCCTCCTGAATGTGATGCAGCGCCCAGCTCAGTCAATCAAGCACATGACAGTTCTCTCGTCAGTGGTTGATTCACGGTCGGAATACCTTTCATCATTGTGACCCGATGAAACACGATGAGGGCCAGTTGAGTCAGAACTGCTCTGTGAAGTCTCTCCAACCATGTTTGTCTTCTTTAGGATACAAACACCAAGACATGAAATGATAAAATGATTCATCTCCCCCTGGGACATGTTTTCTCTTGTAAAGGCAGTGCCTGAGATCCAGCGTTTAGAAAGAAAAGCTATGATCAGAGCCTGACAGATTTCATTTACTTTTTAAATACTGATGGTTTTATTAAGAAATACATAAAGTACAAATTTTCCACTTGTAGCTCAAACCTGTGTGGCTTGAACTCCGCATTGACTGAAACTACACCTGGAACTTGGCAGAAGTAGATAAATTACATTTCTAGACATTTATAGGCAAACCAGCCTGCATTCAATTATGTTACTGAGATAACTTCATAAAAATCTGAGACGCCCAGAGATCCTCAGACGCTTGACAAAGTCAGGCCACCCGGTATCTTTCTTTATGTCTGGGTCATTACACACGCTGTAAATCAAGTCGTCAGTGGTGAACACGGAGAGGTAAACAAACAGCGGGGCGACGGCCTGCAGTACCTGAACTGACCACAGTAAACCATTGAGACAGAGACACTACAAACACCAAAGCATATTCATTACTCGTTACGGCTCCAGAAATGAACTAAAGGTTACTGAAAACAAAGATATACACAGTGATGGAGGGAGTATTCAGATTATTTACTACAATGAAAGTACTAATACCACACAGTAAAAATACAAGTGATAATATAGAAGTATGATCAATCATAATGTAATAAAGTATTAAAAGTAAGAAGAATGTCCTTTGTGACTGTTATACTATTATATATTATATCATGACATTGTCATTGTGCATTAGCATAAAAGTAGGATTTTAGTGTTGCAGTTGGTTGACGTTGAGCTATTTTTTTTAGCTATTTTGTGAAGGACTCCAACTCATGATTGCCTAAAAGTACTTAATTCCATTGCACCTCTGGATATACAATATGTAGTACAGAAGGTTTGTTTACAGACAGTGTTAGTAACGAAAACAAGGAAAATGATGAAATGTCGAAGGAAAAAATGACACCCAACGAGCGTAGCTTGTAATAATTATCTACCACAACTCTGACAGCTTTGCCAATATATGAAACCACGGAGAGTCTCTGAGGGGAACATTTAAAGTGGGAGGAACAGCTGCTCGGAAGTTCATTACCCTGCTTTATCACAAACTTGTTGAAGATGATCAGAATTCTCACCCCAAGTGGATTGACTTAGCAGATGCTGATGCAGATTTACACTCAATGTAGGTGCTCTCGCAGGGTGTATGAAGTATTTACACCCAAGTCTTCGTATGTGTACCACTTTTTCAAATGTTCTCTTGTCGTACTGGCAGAGTAACACGCTTTGCCTCTTTCGGGGTTCCGTTACTTAGAGCTCAGACACACAACTGTTATATGAGAAACCATATGGGATGAAGGTAGTTGCACACAAATGCAGATGTGGTATTAAATACAATACTAATAAGAGGCCGCCTGTTTGTATGAGGATGTAGGTTAGCCCAGACTGCATACACTGTTTCACCTACTTTAGCAAGAACCTCCTGACAAACCCAACGTGAACAGTAAAGCAAGCACAGTGAAGGTGTTATGACTATTCAAGGAAACTGTCTTCAACTTAAGAGAACGTGGCATGACTTCAGGAAGGTCATAAGACACCGTCCCTGGCCTTTACCAGCTGCTGTGACCTTCAGTCAGTCACTCGAGGACTGAGGGTATATTATCTGCCTCTATTTCAGTTTAGAATTTATTTTTACCAGATTTAGACCGCAACAATTAGACCCACAGCGGTCCCCACTCAGAGCTAACTGACTGTCATCCTCTGGCGCTCCAATTGGACCAGCGGAATGTGTCTTGCCAATCAGTAGAGAGATCAGTATCAGTTTCAAAGATTTGTCCCAGGGGTTAGGCAGCTTTATAGAGATTTCAAGGGTGACCATTTCATGGAACGTATCCTCTTACCTGGCTGGTAGTATCTTAGATTTATGGTCCAAGATTGCACGCTTCACCATGAAGTCTGATATTCTCATTCCTGAAATAACCCTTCAGATCCATCAGTTTCAGACAAACATTCAGTTGATTCACGATGCTTCAACACTTCATATAAAGTAAACCACAAATTTAAGATGAATAGAGGCAGAATTCTTCGACAGCATGTTGTTAATATGTATAATAAATACAGGATGTGATGCACGTTTCTGATCGTCTTCTCCTTCTCTTTCTGCTCCTCAGATAAGCCAGAGGGGCAGGGTAAGTCAGCCGCTCCACAGCATTTTCCTACTGACCTTTTGTGTGTCTTACATTATCACACAGCCATATGATTATAGCTCTCACATTTTCACTTTTGCTCACATATCATATCAGCCGCCTGTGTCAAATAAAGGCAGGCTCGGACTTGGATGCATAACCAGCATGCACCACTTCTTCATTTATGGACCTTATTTTCCATCAGGATGCCATCTTTATTTTCTTCATGTGTGCCAACATGCTGTGTACCCTATAGGTTCTGCATTTTTACCTCCAGGGGGTTTTCACTCATAATCTCTTAAACTGTGCATCATCAGATTACTGAAGCTGTTTACGCAACTGCCTTCAAATTATGCAACAACACAGACATATTAGACTTAGACTAAAGGACTGAGGGCTTGTGCTGCTTATCCCTTTTATTTCTCCCCTCACTGCACATAAAAGTTAGTGCTGGCTAAGGACAGTAACTTTTGTGTTACTTTTAAACATCCGCCTCAATTCTCCTGTTAATGCACACATACAGTAACTTTACTGTTTCATTGCTGCTGTGGCACAGTGTGGGACAAGACAACTGTTAAACGTTACCTCTCATTCTATGCATTATCAGTGTAACGATGGGAGTTATTAATACTCCCGAGCAGCGGGGGGCAGCAGTGACTAGTGTTCTTACATGTAAGTTACACTACACTTGTATTGGCTTGGTTAGACAGTAGGATTTGCTAGAAGACGACCCACAAACTCTGCTCCAGCAGTTAATAAATCATTATATTTGAGTTTTTTCACTTTCACTTTAGACTGCATTTGTCTGCAGTCCCCTGCAACTATCCACTATTTTCACTTCACAAAAGCAACAAGCTCATTTAAATTTCAGTAATTGAAAAAGTAATTAGTTACATTTCTAGTTACTGCCAAAGGTGGTGGAATTACAGTTACTCCCAACACTGAATGACAGACGGCACAAAGAGAAAAAAATGCCGTGGTTTTCATGAGCAGTGGACATGTGACACTGGTCTGGATTTTATGTTCTGCACACCGATAAAATCTATTTGCTCAGCTGTTGTAGCGTGTCAAATAAATGCTTCCCAGTGGGGCTACCATGGTATTACTTTTCATTTGCTGTGTCTTACAAAAATCCACTAATTTTAGCCCCAGAGGAGCCAACTGAAGAGGGTGAGGGACAATGATTTTCCTTTTCGTTTCTCTCTTTCTTGTGACTTTGAGTGATTCAGTGCATTCACACTGTGTTAATATGTGTTCATGGAGTGGGTTTGGGTTGAACTGAGTGTTGAAAAATGCATTTGAACTAATCAGTCAGGGTAATTATCTGAATAATGCAGAACAAGTGGTGGTGCTATAGATAATAAGTTGAGCAATTACTGAGTCAAGAAGATAGGGCTATAAGTCAGTCACATCATATGAAACAACATGAAGCCGCTGAAGGGGGATAATGCAATTATTATGCCACTTTGATTCAGCGTGTTTGCATTTCGCAGCTAGCCTACAGCATGCATCACGTGTTAGCTGAAGCTACATTTGTGTGTGTGGTTGCGGATATAATGTCCTCAGTGTATTGTGTGTAGTGTCAGAAATCAGTGATGTCATGGAGCATCATGTGAATCCATGTTTTTTTTTCCTGTTTGACTGTCTTGTGTTAATGACCAGTCTGATGGGAGTCACTGTTCTTGTTTCCTTCAGTTGATTTTGAGTTGTTTAGCATGTTGGACTTTTGCATTGTATAGAAATGATCCCTATGTGAGAAGCAGACGAGACAAGCCACCTGAGTGGATTTTAATACATGACCGACTGACTGCAACTGGATGCATTTTCCACATCTGTGAATCCTGTGTGTCACAGTGACCTTTGAGTCACCTTTCACTGCATGCATGCGAGGTGTGAGCAAATATCTGCAACTGTTCTCGAGTTTTGGTTGAGTTTATCCGTAGATGTTTCCAAATTTCATGTTGTCCAGGTGTTATCATCTTTCTGTTTCCAATGACTTAACCAGGATTTTTATTTGCACAGCTAAACCGCAGCCAGAAGAAGATGGTAGGCACCTCTCAGAGTCAGGGAATCATACACACTTTCTATTAACCTTCTCCTCAGCTTCCTCAATTCTGACTAAATGTAGAGCATAATGAAAGCAGATTTTGCGACTCAAGTTCATTTTCGTTCATTTTCCTTAGATGCACTCCCAGCAGACGGAGGTAAGACAGAATCCTGTACGCTGAATGTCCGTCTATTTAATCCATCTAATGTATTCACATATGAGTGATACATGTGCCACACAGTGTGGAAATTAGTCTCTGCATGACTCTCATGGATTTTTTTTTTTTTCGAAGCTCTTTTTGAGGTTATTCTCATGTGACCTGCACAGTGTTTCTGTATTTATTTTTTACACCACAAAAATACATGAATTGATATGCAAAATGAATGTCTTTTATGCGGATGAAAAAAATAATAAACGTGCTGGTTGTTAAGTCTATGACTGCTAATGCTGCTGTGACATGGATAACAGGATTATACATATCATGTTGAATGCTTTATGTTGTTTTTCATCATTGGACTGATATATACAGTACATATACTCTGCAGTATATGTACTATGTTAAGTGTGGTGATGGTCAGTTTTGTAATTGACTGTTGTATTTCCAAGTACAGTATACAAACATGTACTGTATTTTGTGGTCTAGATTCTGTGTGTTTCTACTAGAAGTATGTATTTTTATGTGGTCTGTTTATTTACATTTATTTATTTTTGCATGCAGTTACACTAAACATGTCAAAGGAAAACATTTCCCCCTGTGAATGCACGGCGAATTGTATTTTGGTGGAACTTTATGGCAAGAGATGGTGCATGGTGCTTCTGTTTTTCGGTTCACTGGTCTCTGCTGCAACTGTATTGTTCGTCATCTCTTGTGCAACAACAAGCATTTGCTTCCTAGCTGCTTTTTTCAGTTAAGTCTGCTTCCTTGTCTGCAGCAGATTCAGACGCTGATGGGGATGGTAAGAAAAGAGCAACGTTTATACTGATGTGTCTGTGGATAATTTTACTTTTGAGTGTTGGTGTTATGTGCTAGTCAAAATGTCACATATGTGTTAAGTGGATCGGGGTCTATTTTACTTTTTGAAATTATTTTGACTACTTGAGTTTGGACTGAAATTACAACAATTGTTACGGCTCAAATAGCTTTTAACATTTTTTTTTTTTAATTGGCCGGTTTCCATAGTAGAATGTTGACCTTTGACACCTTTGTGAAAACACAGTTCTTGTTTTGCTCGCCAGAGAGTCTTTACATTCTCTCCAAGTTGTTGACTCACTCTTATTAAAGAAACATCACAGTGTCAGTTCATCAGGTTGCAAGACCAATCGCATTGTAAAAATCTTTCTCAGCTGTGGCATGTCACAGAGCTGCTAGCAAGATCCAAGATGTAATATAAGTATGCCGGGTGGCTCTGCTTGCTTCAGCACTCATATCTTACAGATCCCATGAAAATCCCAGCTAGAAATCCTCCTCAGAGTTCACAGGTTCTTACAAGTCCTCCAGCAACTTCATTTGGAAATCTCCTAGAAATTACGCAACCTTGCTTCAGCGTGCTGCATAAATGTTGTACACAGGGTTGCCTCAGGTTAATCCTCATGCCTATATGTCACCAGATACTTGGCTTTGTTAATACAAAGCTGACTGAGGTGGTCTCATTTGCAGTTTAGTGCGTGATGCTATCCTTGTCTCATTCACCTGTTGTGCTCTCCACGGCTGGTATCCGCTGATACTGCCAGACACCTCACTGACAAATTACGCTTGTCATGTTCTTTCAGCAAATCAGAATTTGTTTCTCCATGTGAGGAGAGCTGCCCATCCCATCTGTGACCTATGATACCAGCTCTCTTTTGCCTTTGTCCCTCTGGCAATTTAAACAATGAGAGTAGGAACACAGCTGTGGTTCATGTGCTTCAGTCATTGTAGGACAATGGCAGCTGCGGCTGCTAAAATATCAAGTGTCATCTGATGTGATGACACTTTTATAGTAACTCCTCAACTCAACGTTATGTTGTACCCGGAAACTGCAAGGAGAGCTCAAGCAGTGAAGTCATCCAAGATATCACAGACAGCACATCAAACGCAGTGTCTCCAAACAGCAGTGGTGTTTACCGGGTCATGTCTCATCCTTTTTCTGAGGCCCAAAGGCCTGTAGATGGTCTGCTAACTAAACCATGGTTGTGGTTCACAGCCATGCAGTGTGATTCATAAGTCAACTGTCTAAGAAATGTTGGGGTTGCACCACAACTCAGGTTTTACAAGTGAAATTCAAGAGCTGTGACAAATGTGTCCCTGTCTGCCATGGTCGTTCATGGGCACATCTCCCAGAGCGACACGTCTGCTCTATCTGGACTGATTAGGGGTAGATTGGACGGAGGAGGGTTGTAGAAGTGGGGAGACTTCAGGGAGCTGAAGACTGCTGATTCCTTGTGGTGTCCTTCAACTGTATATGAAATTTCCTGTACCTGCTACGCCTGAGGGGGGACACTGACATTAACAATCTTTTCTTTTTCCCACTTGGGCACCCAGGTGAGGAGACCAGAGGCAACAGTGGTAATCGTAATCGTCTGCGCAGTGGATAATATCACATGTTGATGTGAAGTCTGTGGCTTTCCTTCAGCTCTGTTAGGTCTCTATGGTGACTTTACCACATAGTCTGGTTGACCTGGAGGATGGCCATCATGGTTGCTTCCTTTTTAGGCTATTTCGCAACTGTGGCAAGATGATGGGCTTTGGGTCTTGGAGAGGTGTGATTCAAAGCCAGGTTGCTATCTTGGGGAGGTTGGCTGCAGAGCTGAAACTTTGCCCTGAAATATGGCCTGCTGAGTGAACAGAAGGGCGAAGCACCCAGGGTGAGGTCATTAAATGTTAAGTTTAGTTGCTGCCCTGGATGTTATCTCCATAAATTCCTTGGGGAACGGGTCCTGCGATGCTACCACAGCTTCTTCCCGTCTGTTTGTCTCTTCCTAGCATTTATGACTGCATGTCTCGTCATCCTTCTTGCCTTTCATTGAATGCTCATCACTGAATGTGGGGCAGATGTTCCAGACAGAGCTCAGTGTGAACTGTGACACATTACAGCTGAAAGAAAAGGCGAGCTGAGTGGCAGAGCGTGACTAGGGGAAAACTAGGAGCACCATATCTCTCGAGCATCCACCGTGTTCTCTCCACATACAAGTTGTGTTTGTGAAAATGATCACATTGCAAGGCGAAGTGATTTCAGTGATTTGGTAAAATTTCTAACAGGGGAGGCTTAATCCAAAGACAGGAGTAGAGTAAATTTCAGAGGGAAACCTGAGGAACTTTCTTTTGGTCAGAGCTAGTTTAGAACAGGTTTATACAAAGACCAATCAGCCATGCTAGTTTAATGAAATCATGATTTTCGTATTAACACTGCTGGAGAGGGCAGAGGTTTGAGGCAGAAGACGCTGGGAGCAGAGAATGAGTACAAAAATGAAGTAAAACATGCTTTTTCATGCTTAATGCGTTAATCAGTGAACACTGCCAGCCTCAGAAACTTATGTATGTGACACCTGTGAATGTACAAAATGAGAAACATTTTTGACCTGATGAAGATCTAAATGTTGTCTCCAAGCATCTACACAGAGTGTGTGAATCTAGGTTGCTGTGCAGGAGCTACAAAGACTCTCATACTGTCTGTGCGCTGTGTAGGAGGACATTTTTTTTGATTCAAACCATTGATTTTGGTTTGATTTTTCATGTCTGCCATTTGTTTGATGCCCAGTCCTGAATCCAGAGGGGGAATTGCACCACACTGAGTTTGCCGTCAGTGTGTCTATTTGAGTGGAATTTCTGTGTGGGAAGTGCTTATCATGCCAAGCCTCTTTAAAACCATACCCATGGGGGTATAATGTGTGTGGGGGGATTATCATCACTTGGCCAACTGTTTTGGGGCACTTGCACCAGTATTGCTAATGAATGTTAGAGGGAACTTCTTGCCAATTTCTTTAAAAAAAAAAAAAAAACCCTGCTATGGAAGCTTTCTGAATGTTAAAAGAACATAAGAGCAGGGCTGTACAGTTTGCCCAAAGTTGTATTAGTCTTTAGGCATCTTTAGAAGAAAAATGCAACAAACATGGATACAAATTATTATGTTCTTAACAGATTAACACTTTAAAGAGAAAATAATCAACAAAGTATTTTTAAAGTCACAATTCAGTGGTTTACATGGGCCGCCAGGGGTACACATGCTCTGCAGGGGGTAAAGTAATTGCCTCCTTTGTGACAAGTAGCCTTGCAATATCAGTCCAAACGAAGTAATCAAGGCAATTCCAATGTATCCCAAGTCTGTAGATAAAACGTGCATTAATCAGCACATTTGATTACAGTCTGTTTTGATTGATAACAGTCATGATCTTACCTCCACGAGTAAAATTCTGTTTTGATTGCATTTCACTGTGTGGTGTGTTAATGTCATAATTCTACAGAATAATCATTCTGTAATTGCTGCCGCCTTGTTTTACCTCATGAGTTTACACTGACTTATGGTACAGTATAACAGCAGAGTGTTATACTTCCATACGTTGAGCGGTGATATTTTGTTTTTCTCAGCCGAGGCGAACCCTGCAGAGGAGGGTCAGGGCGAGCCGAAGGCATAGCGCAGGACTGTGATTATCTACCGCATGCAAATATGATGTCATGACATGCAGATGTATGCATCTTATATGTTGTTATATTTTATATGAAGATGTCACATTTCTGAGATTGTGGCTGTGTATGGTTGATTAGTTGAAAGATTGGATTTATTAGGGCCAGGTATAAACTGAGGCATGTTTTTTTTGTTTTACAACCCTGATTCCAAAAAAGTTGAGAAGCTGTGTAAAACATAAATAAAAACAGAATTCAATCATCTGCAAACAAACTGTGTTTACCGACAACGTCTTCATCAAGTGTTCCTGAGCTCCATCCTTGCTTGTGAGTATGTCAAACAGGATTAGCAAATTATCACAGTCTGTTGTATTTATGTTTTACATAGTGTCCCAGATTTTTTGGAATCAAAGTTGAACTGTGACTTCATGTAGATGTTAATGCCAAGTATGCATTGTTTACTGTTGCACCTTGATCTTTGATATGGTCAGACAGCACTGATGTATGGAGGTCAACAGGTGCACTTGCTGCAAGGTTTATACTTAGTACGGAGTCCATTAACGCATTCTGGAACTTCTAATTTGTTAACGATACTTCGGTGAAGTGATTATGTATCACTGCAATTTTTGCTTGCCTAAATACATGGAGTATCCACACTGCACTCTTGTCCTATGTGTGTATGTGTTGTGAGTTATGCTGGTCAGATTACTTTGATGACTTTGCT
Source organism: Chaetodon auriga (assembly GCF_051107435.1). NCBI lineage: Eukaryota > Metazoa > Chordata > Actinopteri > Chaetodontiformes > Chaetodontidae > Chaetodon > Chaetodon auriga. The sequence continues at coordinate 11,532,910 of NC_135093.1, forward strand.
GTGGTTATTTTGCCCCTGTACACACAGGACAACATGGAAAGAACTCAAAGAAGTAGAGTTCATGTATATAAAGTTACAATTTTGGAACATTTATTTCATGAGAACATTTAAAAAAGCAGGTGACTCAGACTTTTATCTGTTATGACTGGAGAAGATCTGGTCTAACTTGTGACTATATATATATATATATACACACACACACACACACACACACACATATATATGCATACGTGTATATATATGTATATGTATATATATGTGTATATATATATATATATATACACACACACACGTATATATACGTATATATACGTGTGTATATATGTATTGTAAGACTTTACACATGTTGAAAGTCAAGCTATTACATTTGTGCATGAAAAACAATAAATTAGCAAACTCTGCAATAATACAACTGATCTAGTTCTGATATAACTTTAACAAAATGCTAACTTGTTATTTGATTGAACATTTGGGAATGATAACTTACAGTACAGCTAGAGGTTTTTATGTTTTTTTTTTATATGTTTTTTTATATGTTGTATATGTTTGCAGAAATTGTTTTTGTCATACTTCCTCTTTTGTCTTTTAGCAAAATGCGGTTGGTTTATTATTTAATGTTTGTTATGTTTCATATAAACTGTCTTTACAAAGTCTGTGTGTGCAAGCGTGAGTCAGAATTTTCCGAGCATTTCACTGTTTCCATTGCACTTTGGATTGTTGCGCACTATGGACGTAGCCAACGTCATTTAAGGCCTCTTGTATGTTTTTTCAGTGCACTCATTTCTTTCTCCTCATTTTCAGAGCCTGGGTCAACTGAGCTCACTGGGCTCTTTGTGGAAAAGCCACCAGAAAATGTAGTCGCTGTGACAGGTTGGAAGCTCAAATGGGTGGATGAATAGTTGCCAAGATGAAGAGTGAACTGTAGCGATCCATAATGTGTAGCCTGATTATGTAATGTCATAAGAGTTAATTGTTGTTTGTGGATGGCAGGAACGGATGTCACTTTCATAGCCAGGGTGGACTCCACCACCCTGACAAGAAAGCCCACGATGAAATGGCTGAAGGGCAAGTGGCTTGACCTCGGCAGCAAGGCTGGGAAACATATGCAGTTCAAAGAGACCTATGACAGAAATACTAAGGTGTGAGTCTGATACAGACATCCAATTTATGTACTCTGTGATCGGATCCTCTTCCTTCAGAAATAACTAAGAAGTTATTCATATTTTCTCCTCTAGATCTACACTTATGAAATGAAGATCATCAAAGTGGTCCCTGGAGACGCTGGGGGCTACAGGTGTGAGGTGACGGCGAAAGACAAGTGTGACAGCTCCACCTTTGAGATCTCTGTTGAGTGTGAGTGAAAACGGATTCTGGCCTGCTGAGGCTGCAACAGATTCCCTGCATGCTGATGTTTTTATCTGATCCAGCCCTCATGTGCGTTCTCTGCAACTTCTCTTGTTACAGCTGCACAGCAGGAGGAGCAGGCAGATATTTTGTCTGCCTTCAAGAGAGCGTAAGTGGGCTGGGGTTTGCATTTCAGCCTGTCTCAGCCTGTGTGCAAATACACATGAGGAAATGCATATGTAGACTATTTCAGTGTGTGTGAGTGCGTGTGAATGTGTCTGTCAGTGCAGGTGGTATATGTCAGTACAGCATATATAATGTTGTGCCATGGTAGGTCGTGGTTACATGTATGTTTCATGCTATATGTCTGTTTTCATATGCACAGGGATGCTGGAGAAGATGAGGGAGACCTGGATTTCAGCGCTCTGCTGAAAGCCACTAAGAAGTGAGAAGCTGTGTTATCTGGTGTATGAAATGATTAACCACACAGTATGATTGCTTTCTTTAAATCACATATAAAATCCAAATCCATACGTATTCTTCTCCCATTTTCCTTGACTGTCAGGAAGAAGAAGCCTGAAAAGGAGGAACCAGACATAGATGTGTGGGAATTGCTTAAGAGTGCCCATCCGAGCGAGTATGAGAAAATCGCCTTTCAGTATGGCATCACTGACCTGAGGGGCATGCTGAAGCGTCTGAAAAAGATGAAGGTCGAGATCAAGCCCAGCGAAGGTACGTCAGATCATATGTGAGCTGAAGGAAGGGGAAGAAGTTGAGGAGCATATGGGAGGGAATGAATTAGGAGGCGAGAATTTACCTCAGGGCAGGTGCAGAAGGAAGGAGAGAAGTAGGCAAGAGGAAACTGGACACAGGACATAAGCAAGGGAAGCTGATGAGTTGTTAGTTCTTAATGTCTCCCTTTCTGCCTGCAACCCCAGCTTTCCTGAACAAGCTTGAGTCTTGCTACTCGGTGGACAAGGGCAAGAAGATTGTCCTGAAGTGTGAGGTGGTGGATCCCAACGTCCAAGTCAAATGGTTGAAGAACGGCCAGGAGATCAAACCCTCAGCCAAGTACACGCTTTAAAGCACAAACACATACACCAGTTATCATTTGTTCACATGCACCGTTTCTATTGTAGTTCTGTGTAAAACTTTCACTTAATTAGACAGTGTTTGGCTGTACCAAATTAATCATCAAGCTTAGATGGACTAAGGACTTGATAGGCAGCGCTTTATAAATATCAAGCTAAAATTATCTGTGCCACAAAGTCATACTCTGAAACGATGCTGCCATCAACATGTTTTATTTTTAGCCAGTCATAAAGAGCCTCTCAGAGGGTTAAGCACACCCCACTGCCAAGACATCTTATGCCTCATGTAAACCAATGCAGATTCCTTCCCCCTCAGAAAAAAGCCCTCTCATTTTGAAGTATGAATGTGAGAAAAACCCGTGACTCTGAAAACTGAAATACACAAACTGTCTTTTAAAAAGATTGGCAACATCAGCTCAAATTAAACTTTAAATGAAACCTAAATTAAATGTTTTAAGATGTTTGTGCTAAATGAATGAACCGCTTGATAAATGAATCCTTCAGCCAATCTGTCTCTCACGCGTTTAGGTATGTCATGGAGGCAAATGGAAACGTCAGAACGCTAACCATCAATAAGACGAACCTGTCTGATGATGCGGCGTACGAGTGTGTGGTCGGGGAGGACAAGTGTTTCACAGAGGTGTTTGTCAAAGGTGCAGCATCTTTTTTTGGTTTTTGACAGTTTACCAGCAATAAAAATCTGACATAATTAATGTGAATTTGTAAACCTTATGGCATTACACCACCCTCTCCGCTCTGCCCAGAGCCCCCTGTGACGATCACCAAGCTGATGGATGACTACCACGTGGTTGTTGGAGAGAGAGTGGAGTTTGAGATCGAGGTGTCGGAGGAGGGCGCCCATGTCATGTGGTCAGTATATCAGCAATTTAGCAACATGGGCTCAACCAAGCAACTTTTGACCATGACTTTTAAAGCTCCTGTAGGCATTTTTTTTAGGTGTTATTGGGCAAAAATTCCACAATAACCTTTCAACATGTTGTTATCAAAGTGGTCCTCCTTGCTCTGATTTCAGGCTTTCAAAAATCTAGCGTATGACTGGAGACTTTGGCCAATGACAGGTCATTTCAGGGAGAGGGTGTTCCTATTGGCTGTCCTACAGATGCAGATGCACCATTCCTTCATATGGTGAAATTAAACAGTAGTCTTGCATAGGATTTAGCACTGTGCCAGTGCTGGAGAAAGTGAAAGTGAAAGCAAAATTCAGTGGCAGAAAATCCTGCAGATAATTCTGGAACTTGCCTACAGTGACTTATTGTACAAAACATGAGAACAAGCACTTCCGTGCTCCACAAAGAGCTTCCAGGCTCATTATGTTCAATGCCCTGGCACTCGAAGCAGAAGGTTTCGCATTGTGTATGTTCAATAGTTGCCTATTGCAGTTTTAATGGCTGCAGAAGCAAATCAGAAATTTGCACAATTCAACTAATTTTTGAACAGAGAATGTCTGTTATCTTTATCATATAAGAATGTTTCATAAAATTACTTCACTTCACACATTTATGGAGGTCACAGTTTGATGACAGCTTCGAGATGGCAGGTTATTCCAACAGCCTTTATCCACTCACCAGCCTCACCTTGGTGAATTTCGATCTGTCCTTCTTTCACTCTCTTTTCACTCCCCTTTGCAAGTGCATATAAAGGCTGAGAGAAATAATGAATTCATACCAGTTAACATGTATTGGCAGTAATCAATACATTGCAAATGGGAGATGAAAACTGCAGGGCTGATGTAAATTTCAAGGTAAAAACACAGTGTCCTTTACACAGTGCACCAAGCACAGGCTTTTTTTTTTTATCCATTGATGAATGCAAAGTCCATTCATATTTTTCAAAGCAATATTTTTTTTACTGAATGGTGGAGATATTACAGCATGTCCTGTAAATTTTCATCAGACTCACTGTCAGGCTCACTGTTATTATTCATATTCACTGTTATTATTTATATTAAACATTCAGCGGTGATGTGTTTCAAAGAGATGTGCTCATATTTTATTCTTTTCCAGGTTCTTCGAGGATATAGAGCTTCACAAGGAAAAGGATTCCACAAAGTATCGCTTCAAGAAGGACGGAAGGAAGCACACGCTCATCATCCAGGAGGCTACGCTGGATGACATTGGAATGTACCATGCTTGGACAAACGGGGGGCATACCAAAGGAGAGCTGGAGGTGGAAGGTACCACTGAAAAAAATTACACTCTAATTCCATTTTATGTAATTTTTGAGTTATTGTGGAGCTTAGAAAACAGTGGAACTTGATAATAATTCTTGATTTGTTATTTTTGTTTAGTTTGTTAAAAAGACAATACTAATTAAAGATGTTGTATCTGTTTACAGATTATTTTATATAGGCTGACTATATTTAGTCTGGTTTTTCTGTCATTTAAATGTAGGCTGTTCAGTGCAGAGGATGCAGTTGAATTTAAGTGCTGGCCTAAGGGCTTAACGCCTCTCTTTACAAACAAGCTAACAGCTCGTGGCAGCGGGTGTCAAGATGTTGCCATCATGAACCTTGCCCCCCCCCCGTACCTTAACACACTCTCACTCTCCTTGCCTGAACTGCTCGCCTATGTTTTCCAATGCCTTATTCAGAAAAGCAACTGGAGGTGTTGCAGGACATTGCTGATCTGACAGTCAAGGCAACAGACCAGGCTTTGTTTAAGTGTGAGGTGTCTGATGACAAGGTCACGGGAAAGTGGTACAAAGATGGAGTGGAGGTCCTGCCAAGCGAACGCATCAAAATGACCCACATCGGAAGGTACAGCGATATGTGAACCGATTCAAAAATAGAACTGTGGGATGTAAATTCACAAGGCAGAGGCTTTCCTCTCATCACATCCTCTCTGTTGTTTGTTTCAGGTTTCATCGGCTGCTCATTGATGACGTGAAGCCAGAGGATGCTGGAGACTACACGTTTGTTCCTGATGGATATGCTCTGTCACTTTCTGCCAAACTCAACTTCTTGGGTGAGAGAGACAGAATGATCACAAAGGCGCTGTCGTGGATGCATTAATCATCATCAGCCTGCATAATAATGTCAACTCTTTTTTTCTCTCAAAACAGAAATTAAGATCGACTATGTGCCTAGACAAGGTAGGTAGCTTTGAATTACCTCTATTTAGAAATAATAAAACACTCTTTTGTTTATTGGTCGTATCCCAAACCCACTTCCACTCTCTCTCTCTCTCTCTCTCTCTCTTTGTGTACTACACATGAACCAGATCCTCCAAAGATCCACCTGGACACCACTGGAAACATGGTGTCCCAAAACACCATCATTGTGGTGGCGGGCAACAAGCTCCGTCTGGATGTGGAGATCACAGGAGAGCCGGCACCCGTCGCTGTTTGGTCAAGAGGAGATCAAGTGAGATCGAGATCATAGGATGCTCACCAAATATGTTAATTCTGGATTGCATAGCTTCTCATGAACATTCACATGGTGGATATTTCTCAAAGACAAATTTTCCAGAACATGTAACTCAGCTAACACAACAGCCAACTTTAAAATATGAAATGAGGAAATCGTGTTAAAAAGGGTAACATGATCTTTGAAGGTCAGCAGGCTACTGAGCTAGCCTGTTTTTTTGTGTTCTGTGCTCACTGTATCCTCTCCCTCTTTTCACTGGGCTTCAGTTTAATGCTACCTCACCATAAAAAACTGCTGCTCTGCTGAGATTTGACCCAACAGTTGGGAACATTTGTACCCCATGGGCAGTTAAGGGCACAGGGGTGCAAGGAAAGGCTGTCCCTGACATTTTTTTGGTCAGAAAGCACCCTTTTTTTGGAAATAGGATCTGTCTGTGCCCTAGTGGGACAGCTCTATTCTTCTTATTTTGCTCCAGTGTCACATCAGTATGGTACTTTAGCTGCTCAGTAACCACTGCTAAGCCCAAGGGCTGCCAAAGTCTCCCTCTGGTCAACTCAAATGGTCCATAAATGCCCATCTGATGGGCCAAAATGCCCCTGTGATTTTTCTTAAAACCTCTCTGGTGACCCAGAGTGCTAACTCTTCTGACTTGTTCATGGTGGAGATGCCCCTTTGTAATTTTCACCTCTCCACATCAGAGAATGTTTGCAGAGCCTTGGCTAAGGAAAACGTACTACTGTAATATATTCATTCTCCCTCAAGATAAAACACTGTATTGCATCTTCAGTTATTACAGTAGCAATCTGAATTACTACTGCAAACTCACCCTTCATGGGCGCTGCAATTTCGTGTTTTTTTTAGCCAATTACAAACACTGAGGGGCGTATAAGGGTGGAGTCAAGGAAAGACCTGAGCTGCTTCGTCATAGAGGGGGCAGAGAGAGAAGATGAGGGCAACTACACCATCACTGTCACCAACCCTGCTGGAGAGGACAAGGCCATGCTGTTTGTGAAGATTGTGGGTGAGTGAAGGACAATCTTAGTGTCCTCAGCAGGTGTGTAGTTAATATGGATGTAACAGATGTGAGGTGATGTGTTTTGCCAGTTTTCTATGCTGTATGTTAAACTTTTCTGATGTGTTTTAAAACTAACTATCTTGTTTTAGACGTGCCTGACCCCCCCGAGCACGTCAAGTGCACATCGGTGGGAGAGGACTGCGCCACCATCATTTGGGAGCCTCCTAAATTTGATGGCGGTGCACCACTCAAAGGTAAAGGATGGCTTTTGTTTTAACCTTTTCATTTCATGGGCTTTCTGTGTGTTGCGTCTTAAATACCCATGTTTATGCTCTCTCTGTTTTGTCAGGTTATCTCATGGAGAGGAAGAAGAAAGGCTCCTCCAGATGGACAAAGCTCAACTTTGATGTATACAATTCGACCACATATGAGGCTAAGAGGATGATTGAAGGTGTTCTGTACGAGATGAGGGTCTTTGCTGTCAACAGCATCGGCATGTCTCAGCCAAGTCTCAACTCCAAGCCCTTCATGCCTATTGGTACATATCGCCGCCATCTTCATACCATCTTTCTACCAGCTACTCCCCATTTGTGCCTCACTCAGCTTCACTCAGCCCAGTGCTTCTTTTGAATCTCTCTCTCTGTCACCTTCAGCCCCAACTAGTGAGCCAACACGTCTGACAGTGCATGATGTGACAGACAGCACATGCAGCCTGAAGTGGCTCGCCCCAGAGAAGATTGGAGCTGGGGGTCTTGACGGTTATGTCATTGAATACTGCAAGGAAGGAGGTGATAAGACCAGACATTTTCTATAATAGTTTGAATGTTCACAGACAATTGAACAACATTTTGAAATCGAATTATAACTTAAGGGCATGTATTTAACAGCCGAAGCGGCACTGGTCTCACAATAAGAGAATTAATGTCTAAGGTAAGTATGTGGTGACTTACAGCATGTAATTCTGTTTTATTTCAGACACTCAATGGGTGGTGGCAAACACAGACCTTTGTGAGAGGCAAGGATATGTGGTGCGTGGCCTCCCTGTGGGAGAGAAGATCAACTTTAGGGTGGTGGCAGTAAACATCGCTGGACGCAGTCCTCCTGCTACACTGTCACAGCCCGTCACCATCCGTGAGATCATGGGTGAGTCAGATTTACGTAGCTGTGGACAAACGTGAGTCAGGAGTACATGTAAACATACTTTATGGATTACATGCACGTCATATTCAGTTATAGCATTTTAGCATTTTGAGTTGATATTTTTAGTGCTGTTATTTACAGATGTAAAATACGGTTGAAGTGTACGACATTGTATTTTAATAAGATGTCTTTTCCTGCTTTAGAATATCCTAAGATCCGCCTCCCTCGTGATCTGAGAACAAAGTACATCAGGAAAGTAGGAGAAAAGATCAACCTCACCATCCCCTTCCAGGTAAGGAACAAACTTCCACTAAGGTTTTGAAAGGCTGTATTAATGTGTCTTAAAATATACAATAGAAAATAATAAGTATCAGAAGGAAGCTGCTGGTCAGACAGCAGCAAAATATCCATTTCTTGCAAGAATATTAGAGTGCACCATTATGATTAAAGTTGTGAGAGGGTTTTTTGGGGATTTGGGGCTGTTCTGAACCGCTATAACAAATATAGACACCTTTAAGGGGTAACACTATTATATTTACACATCTAAGTCTGTTTACAGGTGTTGGGGAGTAGTACCGCAAATGTGAAAAAGTTTCATGAAGTTCTTTGTGGATAAAAAAAAAAAAGAAAAGATTATATTTCTGGTTTTGCTTTGATTTTACTTTTCAATACTTCTTTTCAAGCATTATTATTCATTTGTAGGGGCGACCTTTCAATGACCCACCCTACTTTAGTGACAAACACCCTGACAGCTTGAAGAAAAGGGCAGATTCTCCTTTTCATGTTTATCATCAGTATCCTGTAACATACACAATGGTTATGTTTCTACTCAGCATCTAGCCAGTCAAGTACTGTGTTTTGTCAGCTAGAAGTTAGAAGTTATGTTCTACCACAGGAGTGGGAAACCTTTTTCATATCAAGGGCCATTTCAATTTTTATAACATCCCTTGAGGGCCATACTAAATTATTGAACACATATATCACAACGGGATGGCTGGAGCTGCTTCTTTTTGGTGGGGGGATGTCAGATGGTAGTGATGAAGATGCTACTCACAGCTGGTTTTCCACATTCGGGTCCGTCACTCTTGAGCAGAACTGAAAGAGTTAGTTTTGAAAAGAGATGCTCATAGCAGTAGGCTGTCCCAAACTTCAGCGCATGATACAGGCATAGATTATAGATTTATTTATATTTCACATTCGAAAGCAGAGAGCTGAGAAGCTTGCTGGAGCTTGAGGTTCAGCTCTGAAAGGTACTTGGTAATGTCTACCATGAAGGTCAAACCACGCAGACACAACAATCTTACTTTGTCACAGCAGCAACAAAACAGAAAAACAACAACTGTCGTCTAAAGATTTTTTTTTTATATATATATATATTTCCGATTTGCTCTTCTTTATGAATTGCTTTGCAGACCAAATCAAAAGATCTCATGGGAGAAAAGAGTTTTTTTTTTATTTTATTTTGTGCTATCAGTCATTTTGGAGGAATAAATGCCACACCTTCCCAAGGAATAAATGGAGGAAATCCCTTTCATCCTGAACAATGGATCATTTTATGTCTTACAGGGCAAGCCACGCCCTGTCGCAACTTGGTACAAGGATGGTCAACCCATTGACCCCAAGATGGTCAATGTCCGTAACTCAAACATAGACAGCATCCTCTTCATCCGCTCAGCAGAGAGAGAGCACTCTGGAAAATATGAGCTGGTGCTACAGATCGAGAACATGGAGGACAGAGCCACCATTGAAATCAGGATTGTTGGTAAGGTTGTCTCTGCAATTGCGAACTATTAATTTAAGCAATAATGCATTGTAAGGGAAGCACACATTGGACTATCTGAAATGTATCTCGGTCTAAGAGCTGAAAGGTGCTGAACATCTGACATTTAATCCATTCAGAAAGGCCTGGACCTCCTTTGAACGTGAAGGTGTCAGAAGTCTGGGGCTTCAATGCAGCGCTGGAGTGGGAGCCCCCCAAAGACGATGGCAACTGTGAGATTACTGGATACACCATCCAGAAGGCAGACATGAAGACTAAGGTGAGAGAGGAAGAACAGGCAGCGTTTCAAACCGAGATCATTACCTGGCAAAATGTCCGGTTCGGGCCTGCAGCTCAACAACAATGCTGAGATTACCTCCAGCCAAAGTTTGATGCAGACACTTGGCTTATTCTTCATTTCTGGTCTTTGGTTTTAAAGCAGAAAAATTTACTGTTTCCTCTCTCCAGGAATGGTTCACCATTTATGAGCACAACAGGCGGACAAACTGCACAGCTTCGGATCTGATCATGGGCAACGAGTACATGTTCCGCATCTACAGTGAAAACCTCTGCGGCCTGAGCGAGGAGCCGCGCCAAAGCAAGAACACGGCCGTCATTGTCAAGACAGGTGTGACGGAGTCTGCATGCATGTGTGTACAGTGCAGTGTGACGTGCACACATTTAGTTTTACGTTAGGATAGGAGATGCCATGTGTGAAGTGTCACATTTCTGGGGGTCAACTAAGTTTGCCTGCCCTCCCACGTTTCTTCATAGGCCTGGTGCACAAACAAAACCCCTACAAGGAGAGGGACGTGTCCTGTGTGCCCAAGTTTACTCAGCCCCTGGTTGACAGATCTGTGGTGGCCGGTTACAGCACCGCCATCAGCTGCGCCGTCAAAGGCTTCCCTAGGGTAAGCATGCATGTTAAAGTAGCCTGTAGAGCATGATTCACTGGAGGAGGCTGCCAGTTGTCATAAGCAAATGAAAATCTGAAGCTCACTGTAACAGGGACTTGTATGCAGATCTACCTATAGTAGCCTGTCTTATCAAAGGTCATGTCTAGAAGAACCCAATTAGGACAAACCGTTCCTAAAACTAAATCCACTAAATCAAATCTATTCTGTTATCTATTGATTTGACTTTTCCTCATCGCAGCCTAAGATTGTCTGGATGAAGAACAAGATGATCATTGGTGAGGATCCCAAATACTTGATGCAGAACAATCAGGGAGTGCTGACCCTTAACATTCGCAAGCCAAGCACCTTTGATGGAGGCAAATACTCCTGCATGGCTGTCAATGACCTGGGAAAGGACGAAGTGGAGTGCCAGCTGAACGTCCGAGGTAAGAACAGAGGGGAGGAGAGGGCCGATGGGGGAGGAGGACGAGATGTGCAGATCATTAGGTGGTTGGTTTTGATAATGTGATGCAGAACTGAATTGTTGAACATGGACACGAAAAAGATTCTTACCTAAATATATGAAAACACAATACTTGCCATTACATTTGAGCTTATTACAACAAAACCAAACGCTCATCATCTGTCCTGTTGTCCCACAGTTGCCACAGAGCCAGAGAAGAAGTGAGAGACTGACCAGTGAAGAATGTGAAATGATATGAACCAAACAGTGATTGAACAATGAATGTCAGTAGGTAGAGTACACACTGTCAAGAGTGAATCAAATAAAATTTAGTCATGCCTGCGATAGTCATTGTGTATTTTGAACGTGTTTTATTTCTCTGTTAAAATATTTTCCATAACTTTTCATGTACATGCTGTATATTCTTTTAGTCACACAAGAGCTCACAGACCCTCCACACTCACCCTATCAGGATCTGAAATTTCAAAATACACAGCACATTATTATTGTTAGAGCTGTTTCCACACCTTTCTGTATTTTTGGCTCATGTGTGAAAGGCATCTGCACTACACCTCCCTGGAGTAGTGTGCTCTCCTTCTGTGGATAGCCACTCCTATGCTGAACAACAGCGCCACCGCCAGGAGGCCCACAGCCACTGCAAGAGCTGTGACAACACCTGTGGGAGACAACAAGCCTGTTTAGGTGCATGTGAATGTGGAACATTTGGAAGATTTCCAAAAGCCTTGATATTTTTTAAATCAGACCGTCTGCGCTGAAAATCCCCTCATTGCTCCCCAAAGTGAATAAACATATTGCAGTGAAACCATAACGATGCCAAAATATTATAATAGAGTCAATGCAAGCAGGAGACTATATAGCCTAAAACATTGTCCTCTTCACCTGTGCTGGACCATTTTGTCCTTAAGCCGCATTCAGCCTCCCAGTTGTCTGCCACTACGTCCTGCACCAGCTCAGTGAACATGGGTAAAGGGCACGGGTTCAATCCATTGCATCCTGGCGCAGGGTTGGGGTAGGGGTCGTGCCAGGACTCATTGCGGTAGTACAGCTCCACAGAATATGAACTGGGGATTTATTAGGATCAACACAATGAGATGATAAACAGTTGTGGTAAGTGTTATTTAAACGGCTTTGTATCATGTGCTAATTTGGCCATCGCACACCTGGATGGCTGCCAGATTTCCGCTGAATTGAAAAGGAAAACAGAAATATACTTCAGTGGTTGAATGCATTTGCTGAAATGTGGGTGTGTTTTGGCCATCTGACCTAGATAGTGCAATTAAACATGCAAGGAGGAGAGTGCACAAAGTTACACTGACATTACCCATCATACTCCTGGTAGAACTCGAAGAGTTGACAGGCAGCATAAGGAGGAAGGAGGCCGTTGTACACGTCCAGAGCCGCCTGGAGGGTGATGAGTGTAGAGTCATGCTAGAAACCAACAGCACAGCAATAATGTAGAAGTAGGTGAGGAGACATGAAACAGAAGTCTGCACAATAAATGACAAATATGTGTGCCCAAACATTGAACTTACAGCTGAGTACATAATGAATCTGAGAGTGCTCCCTTGCTCTACAGCCCTGGAGAAATTCCTCAGGATGGCATTCAGTAGGACCCCTGGTAAATTAACACATTGGTGTCAACAGTGCAAATGAAATTTTCTCAGACACCAACAAAATCCGTTTGACCTTACTGAGCATCTTGTCTTAGCGCTGCAATCATCTTTCTCCCATTAGTTCACATGTGCTAATATGCTTTTGGGAAACCCGACGCAGCACTTTACACTGTCTGAGGCGTAAACAAAGCCTCGGCCAGCGGTCACAACCGCAGACACAGTGAGCTTTTTCACTCCAGTGCCATTTTTTTTCTCAGAATGCTGCTTTAAATGAATTGCCTCTAATGTGAATCCTCACCTCCCGAGAGCCTGGCCTTCTCTTTCCGCTTGTGACTGAGGATGCTGTACATGACCTCAAATGATGCCACTCTCTTCAGGGTGTCCAGAACATCTTGGGTGGCCCAGCGTGGGAGAGTCAAGTTATGGATCCTCTACACAAGAAAATAGCATTCATTACCCCGCATCACGCTAATAATCACATCACACAACACACGAATCGCAACAAAGGGGGTTTAAATGGCTGTATTTCATCGTTTCCATTATCCCGGCTATATTTAGCGCTGGTCTGAAGATAACAGATGCTCATTTTGCAAGTGTGAATGAGCGTATTCAACCTGGCCTAGAATCCACCCATCTCACAATGCTTTAATTATCATTTCAATATGTTCTCCTATTCATGTCTTACTGTATGTATAAAAATGATTTACCCACGCTCCAACCCCCTCCCCATGTTTCTGCAGATATGTAGGAGAAAACAGATCCCTTCTCATTTCCCTCACTTCTCTGCAGCTGGTGTTTGTGTCAGTAGTTTGTAGAAACTGCAGAATACAGGCGGTGTACAAGCTGCTTGTGTTTATGTGTGTCTCTATGTGCTTGCTATGACATATGAAGAATACCTGACAGGTAAGAGTGTCATAGACCCTCCATATTTTTTTGCCAACCAGTTTGGAGATGGGGTAGCCAGTGTGGTTTGAAAGTGCCTCCACAAAGTACTGCAATGTGAAGAAAAGAGTTAGCACATTCAAACATCGAAGTTCGAAGAAATATTTAGATCCTTTACTCGTGTAAAAATATAGTAGTAGTTCTCCATTCAAAATCCTACTGAAGTAAAACAGTAGTTTTATAGGCTAAATACAAGTAAGAATGTAGCTGGGGCTGCTGCATATATTATTAAATATCCCATTATTTGTCTAATACTGACACATCAGTGTGCAAATACTGTAGTATTTTCATGCTGAAGATAGTCCAAAGTGGAATTACTTCTAACTGCTTTTTCTACAGTTCAGTAGTTGAGTGCATCTTGGGGGGTTGCACCCAGGGTCACAGTACAAATGTGGGTGGTCATCAGATGATTAATGGGGTAGAGAAGAAGAAAATGTTCTGCAGCAAAGATTTTTATGCATATTTTGGACCTTAATTTTTGCTTTTGTGTGAAATGTTGGATGTTTTTGCCACTTTAAGTCATTTAAATGAATCCCCGTGAGAGGTTCACAGGGGAAATCTCAGTTTGGTGAATCTGCTTACAAGGGGCCCAAACTAGACACTACATTTCTTTAAAGGATCACAAGCCAAAAGGTTGCATCATATCTTATGAGCGTATCATAATCTGTGATGCAGTGAAGCTGTACTTAGGTACAATTACTTTTGCTCAAAGACAAGCAGTACTTACATTGTATGAAGTTTTTATTTAGGATCCACTGATAAACTAACCATTCATTGGTTTCAGCGTACAGATCTCGACATTGCAGACATTAGCTGGTTAATTATATCAGTGTTGTTTGCCGATTCAGCGATTGTTGTAAATTCAACGTTTGGTCAGACAGCACACTGAAAAATGGCACCATTTTGGTTCTTGTATAAAACTTGGAGGTACTGTGCATCCAGCAGAGGGTGTTAAAATTCAGTGCAGGAGGGCCAGTCCTCCTCTCCGACGCCACCTGAATAGGCAGCACATGGGACTCAGTTTAATTAAAACGTTTTCATTGTAATTCTTAATCTAATTCAATCCAACCGTTAATTAGCGTCTCTGAGAATGTGAGAGAAATTGCACTGTGCAGCTTTTTCTAGGCACTGGAGTCACCGTGCCTGAGAAAATCTCTGAGAGGACATGATGTCTACAGCATAACTAACACGTCCACTGGAGGTGCTGATAACGTTGGCACCAGCAACTGTGAAGTATATATTTCACCCAGCAACGAAATGTGCATTTCACAGCGTTTGTTAATTTACGAACCGAGGCATGGACAAAAGAAGCTGAGGTGAGGAAGAGTATTATTCACAGCAATTTTGATTACTCTGATGTTCACAAAAACAACAGAGTTACAAACAAGTTTTTAGTGGTTAACAGACGTGACTCATGGAAAAGGTGATCCTTAACTGAGTAGAGCTTTCAGGTCACTGAGCAGATGAGTTACAGTACAGTTTACATAGAGGGCTGACTTCTTCTGGGGTTTGTCTCACCTGGTGAGCCCTGAGGAACCTCTGGTAGGGCTGACTCTCAAAGGTCTCCGTCATCAGCGCTCTGAACCGTGGACAGTCTTTGCCCGGTGACTTCAACAGCTTGAGAAATTGAAAACAACAGCACAGCATCAGTGGAAATAATGTGCATTTCCAGCAGGTATTGTAGGTCTTTTGGGCACAATTATATGTTCATTTCACACTTTTAAACAGTAGGGAATTTCAGTACCCCCCGTTCACAGCTGAGGTGAGCACGACAGCAACATGGAGCTACAGAGAGAGACTCAAATTAACTTGTACACGTTTCTTTTCAGCTGTGTATGGCTACTGGGTGAAAGGAAATATTTATGTGGCTCGGCAGCCCACCTTGTCCTGGGCCCTGGGGATGGTGTGCACGGGAATAGGCCGCCACGGTAACTGGGGCATGATGGGAGCCGGGCGTCTGGCTGGGGGGAACATCCCAGCAAGACAGGCCTGGGCACTCATCAGAGTGCGGTCGTAGTCGGTGCTCCTCACGTATAACTGTTGGGAACATGGTATTAAAATGCATGCATATGTTAGTGCTCAGTTGGTCTGTCACTAATACCACTGTCTACTTCTTCCAAATGAGACACTCAGGATTAGTTTGCTTTTTATAGAAAGAGGAAATGCACTTGGAAACACAAAAGAATTTGCATTTGCAAGGTGGAAATGCACATCGTTCTGTTTCTATTTTTATCTAATAAAGATGCAGAATAAATGCACCCAGCAAAGCAGCAGTGTAACATGAGTGAGCCGTATTTATCTCAAGTCAACTGAGGTATTCCCTTAACATGAAGAGGAGGGGAGTCAGAGGAGATCCAAATGGATGAGAGAGGGAGGAGGGGGAAAGATCCTCCTTACTGTGATCTCTTCTGACATCAGCCTTCGCTCGTCTATATCTCTCTGTCACCCCATGTCAGGTTTTTGCACACAGTAAGTCACACTGATAAGGTTGGATGTTCCTGTGATGCCGAGAACGCTTCTTTCTCCCCTCCCTCCTTTTGTCAAATTAAAACAGACATGGCAGCGTGGGGAAAGGTACGGTGCAAGTTGACTGAGACTTGGGCGACAAATCACCAATGACAGGTACTGAGAAGAGTTGTTATTTTTGAGGTAATTGCGTGTTATTCAAGAGAGGGAGAAGAGGACTGAAGGCAAGGACGGAGAGGGAGGAAGAAAAGGCAGCGACTGTAAAAAATAACAGAGGCAGGAAAAGGAAATCATATCTTCCTAATGACAGTATGCTCAGCATGCAGCCTAGGGGCACACTGAAGCTACATGCATGCTGCCAACTGTACTGTACATGGAGCCCAGGGGCAAGATTACCCCACATGTTACAGCAAATTACAAGGCCATGGCAGTGATATCACCAACATGAGTCATGCTCATTAACTTAGTGTATGTTGTTAAAGCCATTACAGATGGTGGCTGGCCACACATGAGTTTGATTTTGCATGTTGGCGCGAGGACACGCGTGACATTGTCACAGGGGGACATCAGCAGACCAAGACCAGGGGAAAAACAGATATTCACACGCACAGACTTACATGCATGCACAAATACACCCACCTCTCTGTTGTTGTAGTCCTCACTGAGGAAGTTTCCATAACGTCTCCTGAGAAACCTGCCCAGCTCGAACTGTTGTTTCATGCCCAGCTGAAAGGAAAATTGCCAGCACAGTTCATCTTTGTTGAATCTGACCTTTTTGCTGAATATCTGGCAGAATTATGGTCAAATTCAACATATTTACATAAAATAACAAATCTGTCCCCTTCTAAGGGGCCTCCCAGAGCCACAAATAATAAGTTTGCTCACTGTAAACTGGCTAATTGCCTGAGAACAGAGCAATATCAGAGTAGGAAGGAATTTAATTAAAAATCTACAACAAGCTTTTATTCCACCTCAAGACTTCAGTTTATTAGAAACTGATTTTATTTTGATTTCATGTGAAATACATTTTTAAGCGACTGCACCCGGGCCTATATAGAGGTACAAAGGGAGCCTAGACACTCTGTAAATACCCACCTGTAAGTGGATTCATTGTCAAATTAATGTATTAATGGATGGATTTTATAAACATAAGCACCATCTACACCTGAAAACTCATTATAAGTGATTGTTTTGTTTGCCAAATCCTGCTTGACAAAATAATAATGATCACATGTACATACACAGGGTATCATCCAGTACCTCAGTCAGCTGTCCAAAGCCCTGCGCCCACACTTCCTCCCCATGAGGATCTCTGGGATATGACTCAATCGGCGATCGATCACCGTGCCTGAACACCTTTGAAGTCATAACAGATTATGTCACATGGATTCAGACGCCTTGCCACTGTGCCAGCCATTACACTCTTTACTTTAGAGAAAAATCCACCCTGAGACAGAAGTCAGAAATAGCGATCGGACAATTCAGTCAGGATTTGAGACACGGAAGAGTCACTCTGATGATACCATCAAGACACAAATGCTGGAGCTGCATCCATTGCTCACTTTGAGCTGTGGCATGACACACACGTTGATTAAAGTGGATTATTGACACATGTGATTCACTCCTGTGAAACCTCAAGAAAAAGCGAACCGCAAAGACAAGTCAACAAAGTAATGGTTTGCTTTTAGTGCAGTCATCATCTTTCTTGATGCATAAGGCGTTTCTAGAGTTGAACATGAACTGAACTATAACAAACTTAAATTCACTCATCTGCAAAATAATAAAACAGGTGAATTAAAATACATTTCAAAAATTAATTATTAACAAATAATTATGCACATCCACTTAAAGATTGAATCAGATGAATGCAGATAGCACACTGATGAGGCACTTAACAATAAAATTGAACTGCTAGATGTCAAGTAGTAAACCTAACCATTACTTTATCAAAAAAAAAAAAAAAAAAAAAGATTACTGTTAAAACGCAGCATAGATTAAATTGTAGTCTGTCAGTGTAACGGACAACAGACATATTATTATATATAAGAACTCATTCATGAGTGAGAAACACGCTAGTGTAATATATGAGGCAGTTATGGGTCTTAAACAGATAAAAAATAAAATAAATAAACTAAAATAAAAAGCTGCCACATCACAGGAGAACTATTTGTGATTTCCGCTTAAATCCTTAAATCGTCTTATTCATTCTATTGTTGAACTATAGTGTAAAAGAAAGATATGCAAAGAGCTTCGTGAACAAAGCAGTAGTGTCTGGGAGAGATATGGTTGACACTGTTGGAGTTTAGGCTCAAAGTAATCCTCTGTGACATAAATGTGTAAACATAATAATGCTCGCTGAGCAGAAAAATGCAATGTAATCAGCAGCAGCGTACAGTAATGTCACTCCTGTGTGATCGAAAGTGGCTTCCAGGTGATGTTAAAATTCTAGCATTCAACAAGTAACTCTGTCCGGACATCTTGCATGTTATTACAGTGTGATAAGTCGAATTAGCGTGAACTTGTAATATTATGTTGAAAAGTCATCATTGTTAATTATGCACACAGGAAGGAAAAAGACTCTGTAGACTTACGGCTACGACAAACTTCAGCACCCGGCACTCAGTCAGGCAGGTGCAACAGAGAAGGAGTAAACAGCCCAAACTTTTCTGGATCCTCCACATCTTGTTGACTTGTCGATCTCAGCCTCCTTCACAGAGTTCCCCTGGTTGCATGAGGGGAAAAACGTCTTGAAATTTCAATTAGAAAAGATATCAGTAGCAAAAATTGCACATTAATCGAGCAAAGGTTGTGCAAAATGTGCCTTTTAGATCAGTCATATAACATAAAACATGCATGTTTGCGCATGTTTTTTTAATGTGCTGTAACGCCGTCGCCCCGTCAACTTGGTTTAAACACTCATAAAGAATATATGGATACAATGCCATGAACAGTAGACTACATGCACAACAAGATGCCTTGTCAAAAAAGATTTAGCGGATCACGTACACTAAATGAACATGTGCACTTACCTCACCATGCTTGTTCACACATTTTGCATTTTGAAGCGGACTGCTGTGCATCCCAAATCTCCAGTCATACCCAGATTGACATTAAGTGCATGTTCCAGTAAAGGAGGGAGTGCTTTTATAGCCCTCCTACCTGACCTTGTGTCTCTCTCTCTCTCCCCAGGGATTTCTGGTCCCAATCTACTTCATCGTCGACTGGAGTCCAAATCACTGTCTCTGCCAATCCCCCGCTGCGCAGTGACAAGACCCCCCCCCTCCTTGCAGACATATTTGAGTCAGCTTTTGAACTTAAGAATACATGTTTGGCCCCTCAGTGTGGATAACTCCTCTTCAAAGCCACAGTGGTGCAGTATATTCTTAAGGACAGACTGGCTTTGGAATAACACCATGACAAAGAAATGGGCTAAGTTAAGATGCACCCACCTGGCTTCTCAAATTGTACTCCTACAAGCATAAACACACACGTACACACTTACACACTTGCCCAGGGCCACAAACATTCATTATAACTTGCTATGTCATCCGCCGTGGGTTTGGCCCCAAAATTACAGGGCCTGCAGCGTTTTCCCTGACTCGACACACGTGTAAGTGTCTGTTAGTATCAAAGCAGCTTTGTGGGATACAATGGGATTAGTGAGTGTGAAGATTTAGAGCTATAGAGCGTTGACATCATATTTGATAAGTGTGAGATAGGATCTATTGTACAAAGCAATACACAATGTCGTATTCAAGGCGGTGGCTTGTCAGCGTAACACAGATGCTCGAATCATTATGTTAAGACTTTATTGACATTAGTCTGAAATAACAGAACGCACATAGACTTGCACACACACACTGACAGAATTCAGACTAGAGAAAGCTGGCAGCTTACATGAGGAAGAAGCAGTGGAAGCGTTCACTTTATTAAAGTTAAAGTAACAATACCACAAGGTAAAAACACTCATCCAAATATTATTTTAAAGCTAAGTATGGTACTACTCTATATTTATCATATATTATAATTTGGTGCATTCTTCTGTGCCGTAAACATCCATCATCAACATCAACAACACATAATTAAACCACGCCGTTGCACTGGGATGACATGTTCTTCTATTAAAAGAAACACGGACATTGTCGCTTATTTTGAGTCATTCCCTCATTCATGTCCTGCTGATGTAAATACTCATTCACTCGCTAAATCTGTTGCTGAAAATTGTCCCCAGACAACTCGTTTTCATTCCCAAGACGCTGCATCAGGAAGGCTTTGGCTACCCTTCAACGTCATTCTTCAACATGCAGGGTAGACCAATAGATCTCTATCGACAGCTTGTTCTCAGTCCTAACGGGTCAAATGATGTAGGAGGTTTGGGTGGTTGGACGGGTCACGCACAGGACTTTGATCAAGGAGGTTTGTGTCAAATTCTGGTACGATTGAAATAAAGCCTTAACTCCACCACAACCTTAAATATCAGGAGAGGAGTGAGACGGAGGTCAGCATCAGAGAATCAGCGTGCAGAGCTGGAATAATTTCAGATCTAACTCCTTGAATTTAGGGTTTATTTCAATTGCTGGAACAGTGGATGAATCAAGAAGGTTTATCTTGTCAATGGACACTCTGAGGAGAACCATATGGTGGCTGTTTCTGGTTAAATTAAAAGGATTTTCCTCTTTAACAAAAAGGTCAGTCTCTGTTGAGATCCTCTCCGTTATGTCGTCAGACACTTGGAGTAACAATCTGAGCCCATCAGTGGCGAAAACAAGCACTTTCAGTGGACGTACTTTGACGGTGCACAAATGTCCCAGAGGATAAGATTGCAGCTTGTTTCGCGACTGCCGGCTGCGGCACTCTCACTCAATGCTGGGCCAACTTCAAAAAATGTTGTCCCCATTGTGCACTTAGATACAAAAACA
This sequence comes from Chaetodon auriga, assembly GCF_051107435.1. NCBI lineage: Eukaryota > Metazoa > Chordata > Actinopteri > Chaetodontiformes > Chaetodontidae > Chaetodon > Chaetodon auriga. Next base: position 11,553,964 of record NC_135093.1, read on the forward strand.
TTGGAAAGTAGGGTCCAGGTTAAAAAATACCAAATTTTCCTTTGAAAATAATCTGCATAGGGTTCAGTATGAAATATAATGCATTAAAGTAGACCTCAGTACTTGAGTAGATGTTTAATTACTTTCCACCACTGTGCAGACCTCTCTCTGCGCATCTGTTTTATTCTTTCTCTCACAGCAGTGTATAGAAAACCTCGTACTGTGTAACACACACATACATACACACAGACACACACACGTGGTACTTTAGCTGGTACAGGTTGGCTTTGAAAAACCATGCACCTGTACAAATGGGTCAGTGAGTCCACCTGCACTGATGTACAGAACAACATATGCATACTCAAGGGTCTGGGTGAAGGAGAAGAAAGGAGTTTCAACACATGAGGCCAAAAGACACACACACACACACACACACACACACACACACACACACACACACACACACACACACACACACAACACACACACCAACATGTGCGCATGTACTGCAGAAAACACTACATTTCATACACACCAGTTCATTGAGGGGTCACTAAACAGCATGTACAGACCCACATCTCTCTGTTTGTCACTTACACAAACACAAATACACACACAGTAAACATATACACCCCCACCCCACCCCCCAGCCCTCTCTCTCTCTCTCTCTCTCTCTCTCTCTCTCTCTCTCTCTCTCTCTCACCCAAGTGGCTGTAGTGTTTTTGTCTTTGTTGAAATAATTGCGGTGATTTTCAAGACCGTTGTCATGGCAGCGCAGAGGTTGATGCATGTTGACAGAATCTGTTGCAGGGCGACCGAGAGACTGAAAATGGGAGATAAGAGGTGGGAGGAGAAGTGATGCGCGTGTACGTGTGCACGCTTGTGTGTGTGTGTGTGTGTGTGTGTGTGTGTGTGTGTGTGTGTGAAAGCTGTGATGGTGATGGTGGGGGGATGGAGGAGGAAGTGGTGCTGGTGGGGGGGCTTTCATGTGTTTCAATCCATATGATGAATGGAGATGAGCAGTATGGGACATCTCAGCCTGATAGAACGAGGCCCAAGATCAGGAATGAACAGTTATGAGTGCGCTGTGAACGCAGGATGGGAGGGAGAGAAAGGGGGGGGGGGGGGAGAGAGAGGGAGGAAAGCGGGGTGCTATTTTAGTCCGAGCGTTGTCATGGAAACTGCAGCCTCACTACAAATGGAGACATCCAGAACACACGGATCGTCAAACAAATGGCGTGCGTAGGGCCCAGCGTGAAGCTACGCCGTGGCTGTGCGACACCGTGCCATCTCGGTCGAGCCCACCCCCACCCACGCTGGCACCCACGCCTCCAGTCAGATAACAGTGGCGTCTTCTTTACCGCGGAGACTGAATATCAATGGGAGGGTCGCTTTTAGGGAGTGGAGGGTGGAGGAGGGGGAGGACTTGGAGTCAGGGGCTAAGTGACAGGCAATGGTGTCCATTCAGGCAGTGAGTCACAGCCGCTCACTCTCTGTCTTTTAATTAACAGTCTTTTCCACACTTCCTTCCCTTCCCTCCTCTCCTCTCCTCTTGTCTGCCCCTTCACTCTCTGTCTGTCTCCCATCCTCTCCCTCTTCCTATCTGCCTCCTTCTATCTCTCTCTCTCTCTCTCTCTCGCCCTCTCTCTCTCCTGCGCTCTGAAGGACGGAGGTATTCCCACATTTCTCCGTTGCTATAGCAACACCGCAGCGAGAACAGGAAAGAGAGGACGCAGGGAGGAGGAGGAGGAGGAGGAGGAAGAGGAGGAGGGGAGGATGGAGACGTGGTGGGGGTGGGGGGGTAGGGAGGGAGGGGGAGGGGTGTGGAAGCGGCCTAAGATGAGGGGATGTGTGAACAATGCTAATGCTAATGGTAGCAGGAGCAGCAGCAGCCAAGTGTTGGTGAATTCCCCTCTCGTCGCATCACGCTGGGTGCAGACTCACATGTCACATCCACATTTGCATAATTGCCATTGGGAATCTGTTTGCTCTGTATGTTGCTATGGTCATTGATATCTACCACAAAATGATACATGAGACATGTCTCCGCACAGCCATTTGACTCTTTTTTTCTTTCCTCTTCTCTGTGGCCAACCCTGCGGAGCTCGCTTCCACTTCCAGCCATTTCTTGAGCATCATTTAGGAATAAAAAGAAACAGACCAGACTACTGCCTGATCTCTATACAGCAGGCTGGTTTGGGGCTGAAAAGCTGAGTGCTTTAGATGGATTGAATCATTGACAAATAAGCGTATTTTCCAATGCTTCAAATCAATGCCAATCAACGCAGGTCAAATGACCCACTGATCAAGGAGATATATCAATGTGGAATGCACACAGAGACCATGGGAAGACCGGAGCTATTTCATATCGATGTCATCATCCCATTCAATCAGGACAGAATGCAGTCTCATTATCTCTGCATATATATCGTAAGGCGTTAGAACAAAGCAGTGTTGCATCAATTTCCTAACATGTAAAGATTTGTAGTGAGCAGCAAAGCTCTTGTGGCCTGCAGAGAAGACAAGCACCCACATCCTCCTCCTTCCTCAGTACACATATTTGTCTGGTTGACATGTTGTACAAAACTCAATAGATACACATCAGTCCTGACTGAAATGAATATTCCTCCATAGGTACATGTCACGAACATGTATGAATCCTTATGCTGTTTGGTGCCTGGTGCATAGTCTGCTGCATGTCAGCTGTCCTCTCAATCAATAACTCATCTCTCCACGTCAATATTGTTATCCCCCATGGGACAAAAATGTCCTTCTTTAGGACAAAAGGAGAATAAGCAAGATGGGACGAAGGGGATGTGAGAAATAGAAGGATGAGTTGGTTCTGCCTTCAAATATGTTGGCATGTTATCCGTGCGAGGGATCTCCACGCTTTTCCTTTCTCTTGGTCAATGTCCCGTGAAATACCCCACGTGCTGATCGCCTCCTGGGTAGAGGAAGCCAAAACAATGTTTACAGACATAGTGACAGGGCAGTTTTCTCAATACTTTTGAGACATTTTGTCATATACGATTAGTATATTGTGAAGAAATGCTTTCCCATCTGTAAAAGAAAATATGAGCAAGGGTGATAAAAATCACAGGAAATCAACCTTTCTGCTTTTTGTTATTGGGAAGGATTTTCATCTGGATTCAGCCCTGAGCACTCATCTTGTGCCTAAAGCAGCATTATGCAAGATTTGGTGTTATTTGAGACTTGATATCCCTACAGTTTCAGAGTGCAATGCACTTTTACAACACTGTCATAAATACAGCTGGACAGCTGGACGCATGCATCTGTTGACAAGCTGAAGGATTTGGAACTGGCCAAGACTACACCAGAAGCCAAGGAACCGTGTCAGCTGACAGGGTAGAGTAATATTACAGGATTTTACACAAATATGACTCTACATAATTTCATTAGAGATGAACACTAACATAACAAAAATTCTAACAAAAAAAGAATGACAGAAGTTAAGTATGTGTGCGATTGAATAAAATGTTGTTGGCAACATGATAAAGGATGAATTGCACACAGGCAGCATTGGACAGTGTCATTTCTTATGAGCTTAGCTGAGGTTTGCAAGGTTACAAATTTTCAAGGCTTACTCGGTGTGAGACTGACAAAAACTGACCAAAGTTTTTCGGTGTGAGCGGAGTTTATGTATTTGCATGCTAACCTGAGTCGGAACTTTGGTTAGTTGACTACATGCAAAAACTACGAAACTCTGAGGCAAACATTGACAAAGACGTACACCCTGCTGTCATTTTCCCATTCACTACTAAAAAGTTTGCAAATGCACATTTGCTTGCTCAGTTAGAGAGGTAATGTAATGTAAAGTTTTCATGCAATGCTAAAGGTGTACGAGGTTTGGATTTTTATTACAACACCTCTTCGCCTCCACCTTGAAGCTCGTAACGAAAATACCGAGCTAGCTTCTTCTTAGTACCCATAGCTGCTGGTGTGTGTTGTAATGCGTTGCAGCACAAGATCAGGCATTCAGGGCGCAGGGAGGGAATGAGAGAGGAGCCATTCTCCCTATTACAAGTCAGTGTACCATCATAATGATTTTGAAGATGTTATTTTAAGATAACATAGTTGCATAATGTTGCTTTAATTAAGCAGTAGGTCAATATCACATTGAACAATTTTCTTAAACGTCTAAGGAAATACGTTTATTCGCTTTCTTGCTGAGAGTCAGATGAGAAGATCGTCACCACTCTCATGTTTGTGCAGTAATTATGAAGCAACAGCCTGTAACCGATTAGCCTAGCTTAGAAAGCTGGAAATGGGTGATCTCTGTCTGAAATGAACAAAACACACCTCTAAGGCTCATTTATTAACACATTATATCTGATTTGTTTAATCCACACAGAAACTGGAATGTAAAACAACAGGTTATGGTTTTAAAAAGGGGGTTATGTCTCTTAGTCTGACCAGTAAGTTATTGGAGAAACTCCATAATGACACAACAAAGATTTTCAAGAGATATAACGTGTTTCTTAGTGAGCTTTAGAGATGCTGATAGGTGGATTTCGCTACCTTTGGACAGAGCTGGGTTGACTGTTTCCCCTTGTTTCAAGTCCATGTGCTAAGTTAACCAGCTGCTGGCTGTAGCTTCATATGTACTGTGCCCACATGAGAGTGGTATCACTGTTCTCATCTAACTCACAGCAAGAATTACTCTATTTCCCAAGAAGATGAACTATTCCTTTAACAATTAGTGCCAGAGCATGAATATGTGATTACTACTGAAGCATGAACAGGGCAAGTAAAAGTCACTACATAATTCAGAGTGCCATAAAAAGCAAAACATGCCACAACATTAACCGAGTAAAGTAAAAACATGACCCCTGTCTGCAGTTATGGTAAATCAATACTCAAGTAAGTGTATCTAATAACAACATCAGCACAGTGCCTGAAAAGTGTGTTTGTGTGGGAGTGCATGCACTGGGGAACAATTTGCTACATACCTTCCTCCAGTAATTACATGGGAAGTCTGTTCATAATGTATGCTGCAAACAAAATGTTCATAGGAAAGTAATTACCTTAAATCACATCTTGAAGCACAGGCCTACAGTGTAACATAGCATCATTAAGATTTTGTTATTCCTGGTAACATACAATATGATTAGAGAGCATTTTAAAGTAGCCCATTGTGCTCTGTTTTTTTTTTTTTTTTGACAGTATTTCAGATTTCCATTTGGATTCAGCATCAAGAGAGATATTTTTGTCTCAGGCCCATTACAGCAAATTAGAGTCGGTGAAATAATCAGACTAATTTCAGCAAAATATGTAGTGTTTTTAACATTTTGCATTAACTTTCAGGGCAAAAATGTAATTTCTTGTGCCATTAATATGCACATAAATACATACATGAATAAATCAAAGTGTTGGCTCTTGGGCAATACAAAGGAAATGTCACACGCCATGTGAAAACCTGACATAACTCATCATCAATCCAAGCCCATACTCACATATACAGCAGCAACTCTATTCCACACCCACCTCAGCAGCATTTAGCAGAAAGAGAAACAAACAGGTTTTTTTTTTTTTTTCTGGGTGACATGCCTTGTTGGTCAGGTTGAGTGTTTTATTCTCAGAAGAGGTGAAGAACTGTCTGGTGTTACAAGAGCTCCTGAGTGCACAAGTGCACATGATCCACGTCTGCCAATGAAGCCTCGCTATCGCATGTTTGTGTATCCTCTCTCTCTCTGGATTATTAATTGAGATCTCTGGGTGAGGAAAGTAACATTATTCCCAAGTCAAAGGACCTGCTGCATGGCTCTTAATGATACTGGGAGAAGCGAGGGAATCTAAATATAGACTGAAACAAAAGCAAAGTATTTTCAGTACAGTATGAGAAAGCCCTCTGAGAACAGCAGTAGTAAGCTCATAATTCACGAACATAGTTTCATGTAATAACAGTCAAAAACTGAATCTTTAAACAAAGAGCAGAGTTTTAATCAAAAGCCTTCTGGTTTCCTTTTATCCATCTTACACAAAATAAGTCCAACTGGGTCACTGTGATCCTTTCCTCATACTTTCCATAATACTTTGAATTCTCAGGCCGAGCTAAGCCTGCTAACGGTTCTGTGTAGCCCATTCTCACATAAACAATGCCTAAATAGGCCACAGAAGCTATACTTAGTTTTTTCTTCTTTTTTTTTTTGCTATGACTGCGGCCCACACAGCCGCATCGAACACACTACGTTCGTGTTAAACACATGTGTTGCGCTCTGCAGCCTTTAAAGTGTGAATAAATAAAAGGCTTTCACGTTTTCATGGTTCCTCGATTGGCGGAGACGCAGCCCACAGACTCTGACACCTCTGCTTCACAGTGGAGTTTATGTTGTGTCAGGTTCCCCACAGACTCTGCAGTCTGTCTGTGGGCCAGGGGGAGCTGGGGAATCCCTGGAGAAACACACAGCTGGGAGGTTATTGAATTTGAAGGCAAAAGACAGCGTAGGGAAAAGGAGAGGATAGTGCAGGCACAGTGGATTTCTAGAAAACGACTGCACCACATACGTGCAAATGGAGACGTCCTTGTACTGTACGGGCAGAGTGTTATACTTTCCAAACAGAAATCAGGATTTCCTCTTTTCTTTTTAATACATTACATAGTTTTGAATCACAAGGGGGGGATTTATTTTTGATAGATACACTGCATGTGGATATGTTTGTTCATGCTGCGAAGGCTGAGACTGGCATTTTGAGTATCTACCTTTTCAAATTCAAATTTGATCCCACTCCGTCACATTACACTCATGCCAAGATCACAGAATGCTCTAAATGTATTTGCATTAGAGCATTTCTCTTTCATCTTTAGTGCATATTAATGTATTCTTTTCTGCTGCATACACACTCTTTGCTCACTTCACACCCCCCGCTTCATGTGAGCGTTACCCTTTTCAAACATAGCAAGAAAAAGGCAAATTCAAGTCTTCTCTAGGCATTCGTTATGTGTTTGCTCGCTACTAAAACAAGCTGAGGAACAGCAAAAAGCTGCAAACACAGATATTAATAATCTGCTTGAAAATTAGTCACCTCAAGGTGCTACAGAACACTTGGTTTGATATCTTTCTTTTGCTTTGGGTTACAGTCTTCAGAAAATACTGCAATGTAACCATAATATACTGTAGCTGTCTTTTCTATTGCTATTTCAGCGTACGGGCCCAACATTACGTCCAAGAATGGGGACTGAGATCTCTAGAGAATACAAGCCAAGTACAATTACATTCATGAAAATGACTTTGCATAGTGCCACCTAAGACATTTCAAACACAATCTCTCTGCACAAACATTTTATCTCAACATATAATTCAAATTCACCATCATGGTTCATGGCTGATGCATTTGTTATTACATGAGTCCCTGGTGGTTGTTGTTTCGTAATGTGGGCTGGACTTGTACTGCGCGGCGGACATCTGTGATAGGCCATAGAGTTTCACCTCACCTCAGGGTTCAAAATAAGCTTAAAAATACCAAATCTGGAACATGCGGATGAACTGAAGAACAGAATGCAACACAGTGAATCAAAGGAATCAAGCTCCATTTTATCAACCCTTTCAAGATAAGAATTCGTGATAATGATGTGCTGATGAAGCCCCAGTGCCCTGCACGTTATTAGCCAGCGTAAAAATTAGCGAGTCCACTGCATCTGGAGATGTAAGCAAGGTAACCCAAACCCACTGAGTTGCTTTTACCTTTTTTTTTTTTATCTTGCATGGAGAATATCTGATTATTCACTAAAGGAACTGATTTGTTTGTTTCCCTTTTAACTATTTGAATTCACAACATATGCTAATAATAATAATGATAATAATAAAAGAAAATGTCACCGCAGGTTAATGTATAATTACACTAATGTAACCTGATGGGCCGTTTGATTTATTAAGGCGGTCACCATGCAATAGTGATTACAGGCTGTAATAGGGTTGTGTTGAATTTGTTTGATTAATATGTCTCTACTTCTACAGCTACTCCTCTTAATCAGTTAGTCAGCTAATTTATTCTTAGGATTTCAATCTGCAAAGACTAATAGATCAGTAAAATGTATTTCTAGACAATTAGCCCAGCTCTAGCCTTGTAATACTATTTCAGAAATTCTTTAGTTAAGTCAGTGAATCTTTTTTCATGATTACAGATATTTACAGTTCAAGAAATGTGTGGCAGCACCTGCAAATTGTTCAACTGTTTGACAGTTTCTTAGCTGCTGGAACTTTTTAAAATCCAAAAATGGCTACATTTTGCTGTAACACCATATATAAAGAGCTACCAGCAAATTACAGTATTTTTGTACTGTAGCTGGAGTACAAGTGGCCATTGTGTCCAACCATAACCTTATTTTGAAAGTGTCTTTCTCGTCTCCTGATTTAAGTGTGAGAACAAAAGGAAAATCAAGTCATAAAATACAGTGTAAACACAATTATTGTTCAGACTTTTTTTCATTTTGTTTTATAAAATTTCACGCAATAACTTATTTGAAACATCATCATGTTAAACTTGTTAACTCATTTCTCATTTAGTTAGTTGTGGTGCTCTGCAGGATGAAATCACAACAAAGAATGAAAGTGGTATATGCGTCTAATAGCAGAATAACTCCTTACAGCGGGCGTAAAATTGAAGTCACAGAAGTAAGCAAACAGTGAAATAATATACCTCTCAGTCATAGTATGACAGTCATTGAAGTGCAAGTACAGCACATGTTGATCTTGCTATAATTGAATACTCTTCTGCCACACTGTGTACCTGGATGAACGCATGAAAAAAATGACATTTAATGACAATACATAAAGACCCAAATTGATAATATCACATACCGAGATACAACCAACAACTGCAAAATAAAAAAAGAAACAAACAAACAAAAAGAAAAAACACAAAATGACATTTTTTCAATCATTATTTTGTATTAAAGAGATCTAAATTTTTCTTAACACTGCTCTCTCACTCTCTCCTTTTAAAAAGCATTTTTTTTTTTTTAATATTGTTTTATCAAACAGAACCGCTTACCTTTAAAGAACCAAAAGGTCAGTCCATTTTCTTGCCTTGCAATTTGGTGTCTCAGATATGATAATCCATTTGATTAAGGAGTTTTGCTTCCAACAAACCAAGAAATGTCATCTGGGCTGAAGCATCCATTGTAAGGAACAGATGATGCAGAGGATATACATATGCCAGTGCTCCATCTGTAGCCACACTGCATCACCTCACCACCATACAGTACAGTGAGGTTCAGTTGCCCAATATGCACATTCAGACTCCAGTCTCAAGCTTGTGATCTTCATTAAAAGGGGTCACACATTTGTTAACATTACTGCTGTAGAATGAGCCTCCTTTCAAATTGCATCAAGTTCTTTATGTACAATGGCAGCCACTATACTAAGATGCAACAAAGCCCTTCTGCATTTCTTCCAAATGTTAATAATAATGATGATAACAGTGAATGTTGTGGATGCCCAGAGGTATGAAAGGAGCATTTCTGTGCCGATTAGGTGAGTCACCATCACAATAAAACACTGCTACAGCGGTGTTAAGGTAAGAAGATTTGTTCCACGGTTAACATGCAGGAATGTACGCTCACACACGGCACACAAGGAGGTATCTAGTATGCTCTTTGAAATCTGACGGCAGAGCCACCAAATGTAGCACATCAAGGGAGCGGCCATATGTTGTCTCTTTAGCCTTCATTTATATTCTATTTGTGTCTCTGCGGGGCTACGGTTGAACCCTGCCCACTAGATCTGTCTGTGGGGTCGCTACACATTTACATTTACTATGGTTTTGAATGAAATTCACGACGGAAAAACACTAACACCAAGTTGAGAAATAAATGGCTGCAATTTAGACAACCTGAGTTATTTGATCAATCCGTTTGCATATGGTATTGTTGGCAAAACCAGACGTATTTTAAAAGATGGCTTCGATGTTTGGCATTAAACAGGATGAACGTGGTGTGCATTGATGTAGGAGATGTTCCTTTCATGGATTAACCTCTGTGACAGTACAATCTGGATGGGTTTTGTCTGATATCATCTCTCACATTATCATCACCATTATTACTATCGCTCAGTGTTCCTTTTCTTCCAATAAGTGTGGGCTTGTTGCTGATAAGAAAAACCATCATCACTCACATAAAACAGCTCCTATATATATATATGCAACAAAAGAAAAACAGCAAAATCACATACAGAGCTGCATTACAGTCGAAAACCTTGTTGATATGACTTTGTTGGTAATACTATCTCAGGTACATTTATCTGAATAACTGGTTGCATGTCCAGTTTGTGCTCAATTGCAACAAACATTTTAGGTTCCTGCTTGATAAATACAGTCTGTTATCCAAAAGAAATGTAATTTATAATTTCAAAACATCTCATTTCCTCTATCCCTCTTCCCATTTCAACCCATTTCCAAACTAGCATGAAAAAATCACCATGGGAGAAGCACAGTGAGGGCTAATTTCAGACAAAAGCACTTTCCTTAAAACTAAGTTCATCTTGTTCTGTTAAAAACACTAATTTTGCAAACCCAGTAGTGTCTGTAGAACATCTATAGGAGACTGACTAAAGGCCTGTCTGAACATGTTAATAGAGCAGATGGCACCTATCATTAACAGGATGACTAATGGCTAAACCACAAACCATACATTCAATCCAGGTTTAGCACAGAGGCCTGCATAACGTCTCACTCTTTACTTATGTGGTTGCCATATTGACCAGCCACAACCCAATATATGATTGATTTATTTCACACGTAATGATACATGGCTAGACAACTGTACACATTATATCAAACTAACAAAAATAAAGAAATACATAGTTGGAACGCAAGAAGCGTAAATGGCATTTAACATATGAAAGTTACACTGTAAAAATGTGGATCTTACAATTGTCATACAACCAGACATTATTATTATTAATATACTGTACATTTCCATTCATTCCAATCATCCTAAGATGGATGTTTAATCCCTTCTTGAATGCTGTTGCAGTTGGATGTCTAATCATCCTTATAACAGCATTTTATGGCATGATTATGATAACCATGAGCAAGGAGGTCATATCAAATTCCTGTCTAAAAGCAAATATCTGGCTACTGATCTGATTCAAATAACACATTGTCAACACTTTATTTTACCCATACAGTTCTCTGCATTGGATTACCTTTCCGTGTCTGTGGAAAGTCGTTTCACCATTATTTGATGCTGGCATTTAAGTATCAGAATTGTCAATTCAAATACCAAGTAGCTGGCTTTTACAAAATACATAATACACTCTCAGAACACAAAAGTCTGTAATGATTATTACTGAAGCAACAGAAAAAAGTTTGTCAAACAGAGATCTGCATTTACTGTTCTACAACCTAAATGGACTTTATGTCACAAAGCCAATTCAAAGATTCACAATGAGTGTTGCAATTGAGCCCTTATGTTTCTGAGAAGTAGCCAAACTTAAAACATGTATCATAACCAACCTCCACTATCACCGCCCCTGATTATTCACAAAGAAACTATACCAGCTTATACATCCACCCCAAAATATCTCTGCATCGGAGTCTGCAATGATACATATTTAAATGAAAATATATTTATATAATTTGTGGATTTTTCACAGTAGTTTGTACTGCACTGTACCTTTTTGTCCATCTATTTATGCCTACATAATTGTCACCTTGAGAAAGTCTATTGAGTCACTCGAGAGAGAGTGTGGCTTGTGTTTTGTGTGGAAGAAAAATGTCTCTTGGGTTTTGTTCTGTAACATGTCCGATCTTCAGTGTGGTGAGTGCTATGCATGTCTTTCATCTCTGCTGGCCAACAACAATTTGGGGACTGATTACTCTGAAAGGCTAGTTTTTCCCTATGAGAACACAGCTTGTAGAAACTGCAAAAAACATTTGCTTTGGCACAGATTTACATTGTAGCAATGTCCATTCCTTGATCTCCATGGCCATGATCGTTACTACAAACACAAGTGGCCCATTGTGGTAATCCTTGGCTCAGTACACTGTCACGGATAAGTCTATGTGTTTGTGTATTGCCGTGTCAGTCTATCCTCTCTCCTGGTGTAATGTCAATGCACTCTAGTGTCTAATCATTCCGCGTATAAACCCAACATCAATCCCCTCTCTGTCTCCGACTCTTGCTCACTCTCTCTCTATACTCTCGCTTTTGTTTTTCAGATCTGAGTCTCTTGGACGTTTTCCTTCGAGCTCCCCTTGAAGAGGAGAGGCTCCATTTGGGGATTCTGGTTTTGGCTTATGAAACCCTTAATCGATCCATGTAAGCCCATAGTAGGCATGGGCAGAGACATTGGCAGCGGAGGGGACATAGAACTGGGGTTGGCGTTGGTGCCATTGCCTGATGAGGAGAGCAAATTAGATGTAGAGATTGGAACCGAGGTACAGGAGATGGGGATATCCTGGCCTTGCTGGTTCTTAGTCAGCATCCCTCCTGGTCCCATCCCTTCGCCAATACTAAGACCCATCACGTTGTTGTTGAAATGATGAGTCTTGTAGTAATGGTTGAGAGTATCTGTACGGCCAATGTTGGGAAGGTTGACTATTTCTGGATGATGTATCCTTAGGGTTCCTTCTCCACCACTGCCAGAATTCATTGTTGATCCACCAGAGATGCCACTCCCGGCCCCTGCTCCGATCTCATCTTCTACATTGACAATTTCAATGGCTCTGGCAGGACCGTGGTGTTTGTGTAGCTGATGCTGCTTCCGGAGCTTATAGAAGACCACCAACATTACAGCTGCCATAAAAGTAATGGCCACGAAGCAACCAATGATGATCTTAGTCGTTTTCATTACATCATCCAGGCCTGGAATGTTAGTTACCTCCATTATGGACACAGTCACTGCGTTTTCAGTAGCTCTGTTGGCCCGTGGAGACAGTGAAGAAAGAGAGGAGAGAGAAGGCGATATAGTGATGCCAGGTCGGCCCTCTAACACCCCTCTCTGAACAGTAGGATTAGGAAAATCTATGAAGGTCTCGTTAATATACTGTCTTGCTGAGTTCTCCTCTTCTCCTCTTACTGTCTCTACTGTTTCCACAGTGACAGTGGTGAAATAGCTGTAGCTGTTGCTGGGGTCTGAAGCAGACACATTGAGCACGGCGGTTGCAGTGGTGTTTCCAGCAGAGTTGGTTACCATGCAAGTGTACTGCCCAGTATCTTGCACGGTCACGTTTGTGAAGTTCAGTGTTCCGTCATGAAGCACTGAGATCCTAACTCGGTATGATCCGTGGGTCATCAGAGTGCCATTTGGAGTGAACCAATTCACAGAGGTCATCGACGTTCCAGTGCGACATTTCAGCTCAGCGGCCATGCCCTCAGTGACATTGAGGTCAGTGGGTGGCTCAACAATCACTGGGGCATAGCAGGTAAAGTGGCTCTGGTCTAGTTCCCCAATGTACTTTCCCTTTAGACCTGGGGGCGCATGGCAGCGAGCGCAACATGTGGTGTTGCTGGGAACTGTTTCTTTCAGCCACCAGCTGAGCCACAGAACGTCACAGTTGCACACCCAGGGGTTGTGGTTGAGGTGTACTCTCTCCAACTGGTGCAAAGGGGTGAAGAGGTCATGGGGCAGAGAATGCAGGGAATTGTGGGAGAGGTTGAGCTCCTCCAAGTTTTTGAGGTCATCAAAAGCATTGCGTTCAATAACTGACACTCTGGAGTGCATTAGCCACAGCTTGCGAAGTGACACCAGGCCCTGGAAAGATCCTGGCCTGACTATCCCCAGCTGATTCCCTGACAGCTCCAACTCCTCGAGTCGTACCAGTGGGGTGAGGTTAGGGATATCTTTCAAGCCACACATGCCAAGATTCAAGAAGCGCAAGTTGACCAGACCTTCAAAAGCAGCCTCTGAGATGAAATCCAGCTTCCTGAGTTCCCCTAGATCGAGACGGCGTAAAGAAGGAACACGGTGAAAGGCAAATGCCGGCAGTGTCTCGATGGGGTTGTTTCGTAGCCATAGTTCCCTTAGCTTGCTGAGGTACTCAAAGGCTTGTGACGGCACCACTGTGAGACGGTTGTCAAAAAGCTCCAGTGTGTTGAGGTTGGGGAGGCCATTGAAAGCTCCCACCTCAATTTGCCGGATGTGGTTCTTGGAGAGCTGGAGGATTTCCAAATGCCGCAGGTGCTTAAATGTGTCAGACTTGATCACCTGGTGTGGAAACAAAAACATGGAGGCATGTTGTAGCAACCTCAAAATTACTGCTGTCAAAATAAATTAATTCAGTCAGAATGTATGGTCTGTTTGCAGATGAGGCCATATTTACCTGAATTGTGTTCTCTTGTAGATTGAGGTATCTTGTGTTCTCTGAAATACTGTCTGGGACTTGATCTAAACTCTTCCTTGTACAGATGACACGGCTCGCCTGATTGGAGCAGGTACAGAGGGTGGGGCAGGGGGGTGCTGCCTCTGTCAGCTGAGGTCCATGGTTGTGAAACCACAACAAAAGCTGGACCAACCAGAGGAGGGGGGAAGGGGTACAGGGGCTGGTCACCATGACAACACGCATGGCAACTGAGTCATGACCCACCCCTATTGCTATGATGTTGATCAGTCACCTCCAAACAAGGGAATTTAAGTGCTTATCTTGATGTTCATGTTGTATGCTCTTATTCAGATTTTCTTCTCCTTCAATCAGTGACTTTAAAAAATGAGAAGATAAAGTGTAATGTTATGTTAAAGGCTCGATTTATCATTAATAGGTTTTTATTTTACTTCGCTCATGCTGATTCGACGATCAAAAACCTTGTTCCTTTCAACATGTCATGTTAGGAAACCCTGTATTTTTGGTTCCCATGACATTTATTAGAACAGATATCAAGTTTGGGGGAGGATTTGCTCTTGAAAGCGTCGTCTCTGTAGTGGCTGTCGCTTCGCACTGTAGGGGGAAGACAGAAAAGAAGAGAGAGGAAGGAGGTCAAGTAAGTGCAGTAGCTTTAAGATTCTAGCCTAGCACATGTATGCATGTCTTCCCAGCGCTGAATTTAAATCTCAAAATATTACAATGTCCTGTCGCCAGAGCGTATGACAAGCTGGGTCAGTCCTTCTTTTCTAAAGAGGTGGCTCTCAAATTGTGGCCTGTAGTCTAACTGGTGAGTCAGCTGCCATTTTCTTCATAGGTTGAACTTAACATCTGGGTCATGGTCTGAAATGGCCACAAAATTCGAAAACCTCCAGCTGGGTCACAAGTGCTGCAGCAGACCCATTAGGATGACAGTCTCATCATCCACTTTATGATACTGGTATGCTTCTAGTCAGAAACACACCGGCAGAAGTAGAATATCACGTTTAAAAGAATGCAAGGTTAGTGAATGCAATTACAACGGCCAGCAAGACTCATCTAGACCTAAGGTTAATGCAGAGATTCATGCAATCCCTCGTGAGGCAGCAGCAGTAATTTAGCAATTAAGATATGAAGGAATGATTATTGACTCCTGAAATTTTACTGCAATGCACATGCTGTGTACAATAAGCAACACACATCTAATCTTCAGCCACTAAAGTTGATGAACCAAACATGAAAACAAGAAGAAGATTGGTGCAAAATGTTTTTATGGCTTTTGAAACAGATACAGTTTGTGTGTCACACTTCTTGAAACAAAAATGGCTGCAAGCATCAGCAGACTCACTAAATTTAGAAAAGGTTGAGTTGTTTCCTTTACAATGATTAGACCAAATAGAAAGTGCTCATTGTGTTCTCCAACGCGTCGTGCTCGACACTATGACTCCGGCAGTCACAAGCCTGTGTTGTCTGTCGAAAACAAATAAGATCTTTGTTGCTTGTCACTGATGTATACAGCCACTGTGTTAGCAACATTCATATTTCATATAAGATCAGTCTAGGATTGCATTTTCCAAACATGGTTACTCTCTAATAAATTGATCATTTCTGAAAAGCTTCCATGGCAGTCCTTAGCATCTCCTCTCCTATGCAGCGACGATGCATGCGCTCCTAGAAACACGGTTGCTGTGGCAACCTGCTCACTCACCATCTTGTGTTTTTACTGTCCAGTGCCCTATTCCACATTACTGTGTTCAGCTGAACAAAACCGATCAGCCGCACTTTCATGGTCTAAATCAACTTCTATTTCACTTAAAGCTTAATGTTACTCCCTTCGCAGCATCCAGATACAAAATCAAGAGTCTTTCAATCAGTAGATGTGTTTATCTAGAGGAACAAACACTGAATGCAGAAGATCTATTTTTGTATATGAAAATATAAGTTTGCATATGCGCAGGGAGTCCTGAGAAAGCACTCAGCTGAACCTTGGCCTTAAATATTGCAACAGGGGGAACAAATTTGCCATGAATCTTAATATCTACAAGGTCTGAGGATTAGGTCAACATCAGTCTTTATTAAAAACATAGCTCTGAGAACTCTTAAAGCAGCTATTAAGAAGGCTCATAAGGGAGTGCATGCTAAAAATAGACTTTTTTCAGATGCTGTGCACATCCCACAGACTCTCTCTCTCTCTATCACACACACAGATATTCACACATCCATATCCACAACCGTCCCAACTGTAACTGCCACAGAGAAATAACAACACATTAGTCATCTCTGAACCTCGATGTTACTGAATGCAGGCCTTCTGCAGCACTCATCATTATGGTGTTCTTTACACTGCCGTCCTTCCTTGAAGAGTCTCTTTCTCATCCCCATCCGACAGGAAATTATGTATTTCAATAATTAGTCTGAGCTGGAGAAAAGATTTCTCAAGGTGTGTCCCGGATGTCAGAATGGTGGTTTGATAGTTACAATGGTCAGGCTCAACAGAAAATGATTCATGGAAGCATCAAAACACTAAATTAATATTCAGCTGGTCAAATAATTGATCATACCACTGCTCTCAAAAACAGAAGTTGTTCGTCCATGCAGTGTTTCATACACTGGAGCTTCAGTAGAGACACTGGCCAAGAGCTTTGTCCTTTTTTCTTTTGGATGGATTGGCTCTCTTTAGCAGGTGAATGTGTTTCCTTAATTTCTCCTGCTTCTGCCACCAGTCTTGTGCAATGTGCAAACGCCGACCTAATAGAGAAGTTTGTTTTCCTCAAATGTAAATGCGAGAGATGAGTGGTTGTGGTAAACAAAAATCCCCCCCAAAAAAAAGAAAAAAAATGCAAAATAGCTGTTTTTAAAGCTCCTGTTTCCTTCATTTCATCATTACAGGAAAGGTGCATTTCCCATCAACAATTTGGTGTATCTTCTCCTCAAAGTAACACTACATTTTATCTTTGCATTAGGTGGCAAAAACCGCTGGGCAGAGACAGTAAGAACAATCTATATGAAACACCATACAGGGTAAAATTGTATTAAGGGAGAGACCTTGAGTCTACGAGCAGGACTCCTGTTGCCTTGACCTCCCATCTTCAAGTTCTCCACAAGAACAGCAGCGTACACCCATGACGGTCATTTTTCTCTACGATATAACACCTTGACTCATCTGAGGGCCAGTTCCTTAAATCCTCGTCCTTGTGCAGAATGTGTTCAGGGTTCATGGCATGTTTAAAACATGGGCTGTATTGTGTTTTTTCTAAACAATTTCACTCACAGGTATTTCTCTGTCTTGATCTTAGCCGTTTCTTTTCCCTGTCAAGAGCAGATTGCAACCATGTAGATATTGATTATTCGATCAGGCCTGAGAAAGCGCTCAGTCGTGAAAAGACAAATTAGCTGCAAGCTGCTGACCAATTGCTACAAACCAATCACATCATCGTAAGCGCCTGATTGTATCAATGCCCTGCTCTCCACAACAGAGTCATTAAGGTTTATGAAGAGGCAAAAATCGTGGTGTTGTTTTCAATAAACAGCGAGGCTCTGGGCTGTGGGATGATTCCTGTATGCCTACACAAGGCCCAATTAGACCTCATGTATTTACAGATGGTCGAGATGAACACAAAGCGACACAGGTGCAGCAGGGCCAACATCATCTGCTGTAACTATGACAACACTAGATTGATTCAGGACGTGGGAATCGGGGTAGGATGGGACGCATTTCACCAGTATAGATACAACCAGCGTTTTTAGAGAGGGAATATTGCGGGTTCATGTCAAATATTTCCTCAACTTTCAGCTGATGACATTTATATTTCCCCTGTTTCTCTCATATCAACTCAGGAAAAAAAAAAAAAAAAAAAAGCACCAAAAAAAAAAAAAAAAGCCATAACCTGAGAACTCCTCCTGCAGTCGCAACCTCTAATCTGCAATCTCTGCTCATCATATAGCCTCTAGCTTAATATCTCCTACAATTCAACAGAATGGTCTTATTCATCTATGCAGCTGCGCTCACTACGGCGCACCTTCTCGGGAACGCAATTGAAATTCTGAATAGGCCTAATTCTGCACATGCTGCATTACAAAATGGCTTGCATCCATTCTCTCTTCAGGGTAATGACAACACGACTGCACCCAAAAATAATCCACGGGCTCAGCATTTTTTTGGGGAGGGGGGGAAATAATATGCGAGGACATGTGAAACACACGGGCTTACATAAGGAACCGTGTTATTTTAGTACATTTGCAAGGACTACCGCGACTTTCTTCAGCTGACATCGACCCTGACTGTATCGTTTGCTCATATTAATTATTTACTTGAATTACTGTTCATCTGCGCAACCTTTGTACGTTTCATTATTCAGTCTTTGTCGTCCGGTCAGTGATTTCAGCATCCATGCAGATTAGGTAACAAATGCAATAATTACGCCGGCCATTTCAGTCCCTTCTACCTGTACATCCAACATACACGTACCTTAATGTTTCGGCAGCTGCGGCGTAAGGTCGATGTTTTCTCTCCCCTCGTCCCTTCTCCCGATCGTCAGTTTTCCAACCCCGCTATCTGTCTCTCCTTTTCTCGTCCCTAAATTGATTCGCTTGTTTCCACGGCTGTGAGCTGGCTCTTGTTCTTGTAGGCTATTCCGCAGCGCCAACGCAACGCGGGGGGCTATGGCAGGTTAAAGATGAACACAATCCATACACACACATACACACACACACAAGCACACACGCACTGGGGGGAAAAAAAACACAAGAGATCAGATTAAGGGTCGTTGGAGAAAATGGTGTTAGTATTATCGCATTTAGGGACGAGGTCTGGGACGAGTGCATCCATGCGCCTTATCATCCTTGGAGAGGAACGCAGGCAGCAAACGCGACGGCGCCCGGTGGGCAGAGCATTTTGCGTCCAGCATAAGCGGCTCTTTACGCACATTCCGTATGTTTCAGTCTGAATCCCACTAAGACAGCATCAGAAGAATAGATGAAGGACTAACTACTTATGGATGAACCTGCGCTCTTTAGATTGTCAAACGTCTAATCTCCACATCCATGGCTAAACGTTGCAAGATTCCTTACACTCCATTTGGTTTATTTTGCAGTCTGCAGGTTTTGTCTCTTATCCCCGATGCAACATAAGCTCTATGCATGTAATGAGTATGTATTCATATTTATTAATATGACTCAGCAGCATTGAATCAGAATAAATTGAGTCACTGTGTTTCTTCCATCTCTGCGAAATTTCAAGCATTTCTGGTCACTTTTCAGTGTTTACCACCATGGAATAGACACCTGTTCACTGCTGAACCATAAACGTCTGCAGTAAGAAACATTTCTGCTCCACTGAGTCTTAAAGAGTTCTGTAGGCCTACTAACGTCCATATTCGTAATGAATGTGCAGTGCTAGCACATGCATTTAAGTAACGGCCAGCTCAGATTAAATCTAGCAAACTAATGAGACCTGTTTTCTGCAGTCTTTGCACATGAGTATTCTTTCTCCCCACACCCCAAAAAAGTGGTTCACAACGGTTGATTTAAAGCCCTACACAAGGACGCCACCACTTCTATTATTTGCTATCAGCGCCCAGACTTGGTGAGTAAACACTCTGCAGATTTTTGAGCTTCGAATATAAAACTCAAACCTTCAGATGTGTTTGAAAATGTGCAAATGAAGGATTTTGTGAGCAGGGTCCAGAGTTTAGTGGGCTACTAGTGGAATGCTGCATGGTTCAATTAGTAAATTGAGAAAGATGTCAGCAAGTTATTAGCCAATAAAGAAAGCTTTAGCTAGTAAAGAGATACCATTCTTTCTCTCTAAGTGGCCTCCCATTATTGATCTTTGTCATGCGTGTGTCCACATTGGTCAAGTTCTTTAGCTCCTATAATCACCTCCCCACCCCCCCACAACACCCCCTCACATGGAGGAGACTGTAGCATTTGTTTCAGTAGAAAATGTGTGCAGATGAAGAAGAAGCATGCTTTGGAGCTTTGTATCCACAACCAAAGGCTAGTTCATAGGGAAAAACAAATCTCAGCGCATCTTTGCTCTGCCTCAGCTCACACTAAAGGTCAAAGGACGGAGAAGGCCAGTTATGCTTCAGAAAGACTCCCAAGATATATACTCTCTCTCTCCCTCACCCTCTCCCTCGCTCCTCCCCTCCCTCTCGGTGAATGCCGTAGTGAGCATTGTTCACGACCACTAGCTTTTGCTGAAAGCTGCACAGCAATGAGGTCTCTGTGCCTTTTGCCTCTCTCTTCCTCTCCCCTCCCCCTCCTCTGCCTCTCTCTCTCTCTCTCTCTCTCTCTCTCTCTCCCACCCATCTACCTCTCTCTCCTTCCCTCTCTTTCTCCCTCTATCTCGCTCCCTCTATTAAATTTCCAGTCACACAGTGGTGCAGAGGATATTCCTCCTTTCCCTCTTTTCTCCCTCTTCCCTCATTCCCTATCACTCATGCTGAAATCTTAGCCTACATCCAGCCTCTCCCCCGACCCTGGCTGCCTTTCAGGGCTTTTGCTGCCACTCTCGTCTTCTCCTCTCCCTGTACATCTTTTTGCCTTCCAACCCCCGCGCCATTTAAAATGATTCCACGCCGCCCATGCCAAACCCATCCTGTGCTTCTCCCTCCTTCCCCCTCTTCCCACTCTATGTCCTCACTGTGTCATTGCACATTGAATCTGATATCCCCCTTATGCATGTATGGTACGCTTGTGTGTGCGCAGGCACCCTTGATCGCGTGTGTGTGTGTGTGTGTGTGTGTGTGTGTGTGTGTGGGAGCCATGGAGTGGAGGGAGGGAGAGGGACATGCATTTGTGCACAGTAAATGAACAAACACTCATCCCTGTATTGCTTGTGTCATCAGTACAGGAAGGCTCTTGGAGTAGAAATACAGCGCTGAGAGCTAATCCTGCTATCCAGAAGACGAGTGCATGGCATTTCCAATACAACCAAAACCCCATAAACTCTTAATGCTGTGTTAGGAGCCACAGGGGAGGAGAAGGGGAGGGCGATGAGGATTTGGCAGCAACATGCTAGTGCCAAGACATATGTGGCATGCTGATAGCACGAGAGAGGTGCAGCTCACACTGTGAAGAAGCTTTGGAGGGGTGCTGATACACATCCATCACTTCCATCGTTTCGGGATACTAGCTACAGGCCTCGCCACTCTGGAAGTGGGTGGTTGAGTAATTGCAAGCAGTTCAAAGCCAAGATTAGGAATGTGGATAATTTTTGTAGCAGAAGCGTTGATGTTAGATTTGGGTGAGGAGCATTAGTGATCTGTTTAATGGCCCCAAGCGTCCAATTGGGGTTGTGAACAAAGTGATATTTTTGGTGGTTATTTTTAGAAATGCAACTGAAAAAAGTTGGATTGGTGCTCATTGCCATCTGTGTAATAAGAGAGATACAAGGGAGAGTTTCGAGTTATTCATGGTGACATCCCTGTGTGTGTGTGTGTGTGTGTGTGTGTGTGTGTGTGTGTGTGTGTGTTAGAGAGACAGGGGGGGGGGAGAAAACAGAGAGAAAAATCCTAGTGTCACAGTATCTTAGCAACTGCCTCCATCTCCTTGGAGACAAGAACTGACATCATTTCCTGTCTGTGAGAACTCACTTTTGGTTTGTACACAGTGCGTTTGTGTGTATTAGTGCGAGGGCATGTGTGTGTGTGTGTGTCTGTTTGTTTGCATGTTGGCATGTCTCCACGTTCATATGCAGATGTGGGCCTGCAGTGTGTGCACCGATGCAAACAGGATGCGTTCTAGTGTTTCAGTTGAGGTGCGTTCAAGAATGTCAAGAAAAAAACAACAACAACATGATAATATGAATTTAATGAGACTAGCATGGATTTCTACTTTAAAAGACTTTTTTTTCTTTCTTTTTGGTTTCATTTTAGAAAATAGAAATTTAAATGAAGCTGTGAAATTATCGTATCAAGACCGATACTGACAGAATTTTCAGTTCCAAATGGTTATTTTTGAAAGCCGTCTCCTCATTCGCCATCCATTTTAATTTTCACTGCCAAGATCCTGAATTTGCAACATCAACTTTGTCAGTAATGGAGTATCTGGAGAGTCTGCGGCTGTCGGCCTACCAAGCAGCCTCTGTGCCTCAAACCAGAGAAAATGTCAGCTTCAACTGCCATCTTGTGGACAAATATGTGTAGTGCAGTCAGCTGTTTAAGTCACTGTTATTGCCCGTTACATACAACACGTAGCTTAATTAACCATCACATATTTCGTTGTATTGTATTCTATAAACAATAAGACAAAGGCCATCTTTTCTTTCACGTGATAAAAGGGGACGAGGAATCAAGAACTGAACTTTCCAGTGAGAATGAGATAAATGCACTGGAGATTTCACTTTTATGAAAGAAAAATATTCTTCAAGTCACTTTAAATTCTCTCAAGACAGAAGCTGCTTCTTTTCCATAAAGTCAGCCAGCCCTGCAGGGCACCAGGAACTGTAGCTCATGTGAGGATTTTTGCAAGAAATAGGTTGACATTTTGGGGAGTTAGATCAGAAGACCCATGCCACTCTCGTGTTTTGTACATTAAATTAGAAGTAACAATCAGAATCTTATCTCAGCACAAAGGCTGTTAACAGCTAGGCTTTTGTCACTGTGATTAGCCAGTCAACCTGTGGAGATTCCACAACCAAAAAGTTTAAAACATAACCAAACAGCCACAATGTGTTGTTTTTACACTTCAGATTTTTTTTATGACTTAAACCGTAAGATCTAACATGTTAATTAGTGAGCTTTACTTGCTGTGAGGCAGATTTTGTTATCTTTGAACAGAGCCAGGCAAGCTGTTTCCCCCAGTTTCAAGCCTTTGTACTAAGCTACGCTAACCAGCTGCTGGGGGTTCCAATTTAGCAAACAGATATGAGAACGGTATCGATCTTCTCATCTGACTCCTGGCAACAACGTCAATAAGCATATTTCCTCAAATGTCTATTCTTTAAAGAAATGGGAGACTTGGTGATGTTGAAAGTGCTTTAGCAAACCTTATCCTGAAACAACATCAGAAGCATGTTAAGTTGAGTGTCCTTTGATCAAGAGTGCTACAAGAAGACTGGCCCAAAGCATTTGCCTCTAAAGGATTCACTACAAAAACAAAGCCGGCTCCAAATGCATTTGAAGGCAATGGTTTTGTATTGCAGATGCAATACGCAGGATCTACTAAAACCACTTAATGATTGATGACACTTTAAAGTGTGGCCAATCTTGTGTTCACCAACTGCAAAAAACAGAAAGGGCTCTTTAACCTCAGCCCTACACCGTAAAGAAAACTAAAAGGCCTCATTATGAAAGAGCAGCTTTAAGAGCAACAATATGTTCCACAGGAAGAGCTGCTCTACAGGGACAACAGTGAATCTACAGCAGAGAACACAAGGATAACTGGTGACTCCATACAGCCAGAGGCATGATGAAGCTGAACGTATACTACAGTGATCTCAGCATATACAAGGCAGCATAACCTCACAATATATGTCAGGACAATCTAGTATCATGATTATAAAATTGCAAATATGACACAGAGTTAAATGGCCAAGAAAGAACAGCACAAGCCAAAAATCCGGGTCAATACATGACAGAATACAGAGCATTCACCTTGTACGAGAAGATTACTATTCCAGGCTCACATGAATCAACAAAGTCAGCAAGAGTCAGACCATCATACAGATCAGCATACAATTTACAAGACATCCCAGGGGAATCAGTGTCCAGCGTTGTGCCAGGCTGACGCTTCGGCAGAATTCGCACACTTCAGCAAACGCACACAACTTCATCATTAAAGCACCCTCAATCAAATGGAAGAGCAGGGGGGGGAGTTAAGGCAGTCGCTGCTGCAAAACCCAAAGGCAGGCCACCGTGACATACAATGTCAACATTGTCACTGTGGACGTGCTAGCATGCTGACACTAGCATTTAGCTCAAAGCATCACTTTTCTCTTGAAATGTGCATCGACAGCAGCTTTTTCCATCTATCACAACATGAGCAGGACATTTGTAGTCATAACCTATGCACAGCTCCAAGCATATGTTTCACAGTGGCCAGCAGATGAACGATAACAGGATCAATGTAACGGCAGGAGCTTGGACTCTGCAGCTCCACTTCTCTTGTCCTGGTGTCTCAGGGGCCATTGTGCAAAAGCAGGGGGCTACAGAATGTCTCGCTGACAACTTCAGTGAGAAGGTGATGCTGTAAAGCAGACCTCCAACCAAGAAATGAGCCCAGATCAACAAAGACCAGACTGCGTATGTATGCATGAGATTATTTTATTCTGGCATTCACTAGTCTACACAAAAATTACATCTAAAGAAGCAGAAAGAGTGTCTCATAAATGCAAGCACAAACTGTAACAGCAGAGCAGCACATGGTTGTTGGACCATCACGAAAGTGAAAAAAGAGTGTGAGAGAGAGTGAGGAATCACACATGGACATGCATCAACACCATAGATTAAACAGCGTAAAGAGCAGTTTTGTCAGACTCAGGTGAAAATGGGAGTTGGCTTGTCTTCCTTACTTCCTCATTCACTTGATTTTGTTGCTTTCTTCCATTCCACTTTATGTTTTTCTCCCACATTCTTGCACTTCAGTGCCTCTTTCATTTTCTAAATGAAAATCCTTTACTTCCAAGATTCAGCTGCAGAAAGGGGGAAAAAAAATAGTTAAGCTCTGTAATGAATTTATTGTACATACAAAGGTGGGGATGAGAAATACGTTCAGAATTATTTCAAATGAAAATGTGTTGCCGTAAAATCAATAAATGCATCATTTTTTTTTTCATCTAGTCTTGTACACCTGCCATAGATATGAAAACATCAGCAGAATTACATTGTCAACATTCAATGTAAATGTTGTTTGACATCACAGTACCATATACCAATATAATACTACACCATATAAAAAGAGTGCTTAACCTGTTGCTTGATTACCTCTTTACAGACCATTTCGACCGCCTTCTTATTGCAAGTGCAACGAAAGAATCCCTTTGTCTCATGAAACAGGCAGTCCACAACCAGTCTGACGGTAGGGTTGTTCAGCTCTCTGTGAGAGGGTAACCTGTAGTCCTCGTCAAAGGTGTGATGCATCGCCACCAGAATCACATCCTGATATTCTGATTATTTGATAAAGACAGGGGACACGGGTCATTGTTTGCATCTAAGAGACAACATTTTTATGCGCTTCTGGGCTTCTGCATTGTTTACCACTGGTGCTGGATAACGCCGAATCGACGTCACACTGAAAACGGCTGACGATGGGACAGAAGACAATGGCCACTTTAGCCTCCTTCGGTGGTTCGACTACCTTCGCACCTCTTTTGCAAAGCTTACGAAGAAACTTCTCATGTGAGTCCAAAGTGTTTCCGGCCACATGTATGTAAATATTTGTCATTTTTACTGAAAAAGAAAAAATAATCAAGTTTAATTTAACCCCCATCAACCATAAACAGAATTTTACCATTTTGATGCTTTTGATGACTTTTCCTAATTTCATCAGAATACTTTGAACCAGCGTCTGCTGCAGAAAAGACCTCAGCTGTACAGAATGGGCTCTCACCCCCGCTCACCACCCGCTGTGTAATTGCCCCAATTATACTGCATGCAGGATGCTGTGCATTTCTTTCACTGTGAATGACTTTTTGGTGAAATAATGGAAAACACATTGGTTTGCTCATATAACATAAAACATTATATATTTCCTCATTTGGTGTAATAACAAGGCTGCATAGTCAATTCTGTATTTTGTATTCACCTTCATTTAATGTGCAAGCACAGCTTGTGGCAAAGGAAGGCTTAACACTTCAATACGTTCAATATGTCAAAGAAAACATGATTGATTTTTACAATTATTATTGTTATGTACACACATACAACAGTGGATCCCAAACACTGTAGAGGTAAAGCCAGTGTTCACACACGCACTACACTTTACTGTCCACTTCATCGTCACCATTTCCAATCATTTCCACTTCCATAGTGGATTAAAAGGGGCATTAATGGAATAATGATATGCAAAAAAAAAAAAAAAAGTGTTTTACTTAAGTACAATCTTGAGGAACTTTATTTGAGGCCTTTACTTATTCTGATCTGAGCATAAATGGTCTTTTTACAGAAATGAGTAGAGTGTTTTATCAAAATTACTGCAGCTACTTCACTACATTTATAAAGGGAAACATTGTACTTTTTGCTTCACTACTGACAGCTGGAGTTGATCGTTACTTTAAAGATTCAATGGATTGCTAAAGATTAAAATGGTGGCATCAAACTATCTCCGCCTCAACCAGCTACAACAGTAAAACGCTGCTTACACATTCACAATCTAATAATGTCGTATAATAACATTTCAGCCACAGGGGCCATTTCCTGATACTTAAAGCACATTTTTGCTGATAATTCTTGCTATAAACACGTTTTTGCAGGAATGCAGTCCTGTTACTTCAGTAAAGGAGCTGAACATTTCTTCCACCCCTGATATAGCATATCATTAATGACTCACAAGAGTAAAATATTTAATATTTCGAGTTAACTTACAGTTTGGGCTGCTTGATAGTCGAACTGTTGTTCCTCCGTGCTTCTGAAATTTACAGGAAATCCGATGTTTACCACTAAAAAGCTTTCACTTTCACTTTAAATCCAAATTTGACACGACCCTCCGTGGGTGCATTACCATAATCTGACCAGCAGGTGTCAGTGTTGTAGCATTATTGGGTATGCATATGACTTAAGGGACGTGGTTGCATTTATTAGGCCTACACAGCAGCCTTAAATATTTAATATATGAAGTATAGAATCAGCTGAAACTAAAAGTAGCTTCTCAAAACCATATGCTATTCAGAAGGGAAAGATTTATAGTAGACCACATCACTGAGGCATCTCCTTAATTCAAACACATGTCTCTGCCTCATTTTATAAGCCTGTACATAAAAGAAGGGAATATGGATAACAGATAAAGTGTCTGACTGAAATCTACTCTGGATCATGGAGTATGTTGGAGGTTTTGACACTGACTAAATCATCACAGCCGTGTTCTATAGCAGCTTTTTACCGCTGAGGATCCACAAAGTCAGTCTTCATGTCAATGTCACTAGTTCGCCCATAGATGCTAAATGTACTGAGTTAGAGTTTCCAGTGTCAGCATATCTGTTCATACTGTTAGCATCTGGATTCCCAGCACTTGACTGCTAGAGGTCAGGAATAAATCATTAATCTGAGCAGCCTCTTTGTAGCTACATTCATATTATATATTACTGGGATTGCATGTTTGAAACACTTCAGTTTGTGCACTCTTTTAGAAGAGAATGTAAACTGTGTGTGTCAGAGCGACACTTCATCCATCTGTGATGTTAAGCTGTCGGGATCATCTGTACCTGCAGTCTGATGAGACCCCCCCCCCCCCATCGCTTCTCTGACAAATGAGCAGTGCTGCTGATGGAGTGGTCACTAAGCACACTATGGCCTATTATTCAGTGATCTCCACAAGAGGACCAACAATTGACATTTGTTTTCCATAAAACTCAGATCATGTCCTGTCATATCTGGAGCCCAATTTCTGCTAAAACCAACCGTCTCTCAAAATTGGATACTGCTTCTCATACTCAACGTACAGACTACAAGCTTTGCTCTTGTTGCACTTATTTATTTTTATCATTTCCTATATGATATTTTCTCCTGTATGACACTGACATAAATTGTTCCACGTTGTTCTTCTATATCACCGTATAAAGGATGACACTCCGCCCTGTAGTGACCTAAAATAAGTCATATGTTCTGTAAATTAAGGGCAAACTAAACTTTCAGCATCAGCATCCTTGATAAAAAAAAAAAAAAAAACAAGTTGCAGAAACAAGCCACACACTCAGCAGAGGTGATTATAACATTTAATCACTGAGCCTTGTCACCAAGCTTTGCAGGCTTCTCGCACCCGAGGTTTGATTTACCCGCCCTCTTCCTGAGGAAAAATCTCATTCACTAGACGGATTGCTGAGCGGGCCTCTCCGACCAGCCCCTATAAATCATTCTTTAATCAGAGGCCGCTGAGATTGGGCGCAGACACCCGCGGGAGCACCACTGTGACACCTCAACTCCTCCCCGTGCGTCTCTGCAGTCCTGGGAGTTTTGATCCTCTTCTGTTTCCTCCTCAGGCTTGTCTGCATTTGTATCAGTCATCAGGGAACTAAGAGGGATGACCCGCCCTGCGCACTCTGCTCACGCCAACACTTCCTCTGCTTGGAAAGGAGTGATGCCAAACAAGACTAGTGACAAGATTACTGGTCTGAGGCTGCAAGAGAACGCAGGCTGAAGGGCTGGATTATTAATCGGGCAGCTGGTCCCCGGAACACCTGGACCAATAACAGTTGCACCCTTACAGTGGTTTCGCCTGGTTTGAGGTCATTTAAGTGATAAGTGTTTATCAACTGAACATCAATATCAGTTGACGTGATAAGGAGAGTCCTGCTTTATCACCTGATCTTGAGACCCTGCCTTGAGGAGAGAGGGTCCATGTGTCCAAATCTATAATTATAATGACAAGAGTCTCATTATTTCACACTGACACTGACACTGTATTTATGTTTTGTATCCCTGGATTAACATTGCATTAATCTGATCATAATCTGGTTTCTAAAATGGGAAACTTCACCCACATCACCAATAAAGGAAGAGCGCTGACAACTGTGGTCAAGTTTTTTCTTCTTGTTTCCAAACTTGAGACAGACAACAGATAGTATTACATACAGGGAAGATGGGTGATCCTGAAATAAAACCTTCATCAAAGGGAGTTCATCTATTTTTGGGTCACTGACATGGACGCATTTGGCCGCACTTGTCTCAGTTGTTTGTTACTGTCACCAGCGGATCTTGTTCTATCTGAGGCTCGAGAGCAGTTCGTATATCAAGTCATGAGATGGAATCGAGTGACAATAGTAATTTGTTATGCAGCAGCTACAGACAGACGTATCGCTGCAGTTTAAAGGTCTGTATTAGTGCAGAAAGTCACACACTGACCTGCTGATGCTAAGCATTAAGGCTGCAACTTACAAGTATTTCCATTATCAGTTACTCTGAGGATCTTAAAAAAATCTTGATTTGGATGATAAAAGTTTCAGCAAATCAGCAAATATTAGCATTTGAGATGATGTAATCAGTCAATTTTTGTAATTTTTGTTAAAAATATATATATTTTTTAACCGATAAACACAACAGTTGCTGATTATTTTTATTTCTCTCAACTTGATTACCAGACAAATTGTTTCAGCTTTACTGAAAATGAACAATGAGTACATTTTAGCTGATAGTGGAGTATCAGCATTACTGGTTCAAAGTTTATTTCTGCGCTTAACACAGCTATTGAGGAGCTTTTGATCACGTCACATGATCCTCATCAGCAGATGAGGAGTTCACCCAGCTGGCATTAAATTATAGATGTTCAACTTTAAGAACTAAATAAATCATATTTTGTTCTTGAATTTATAATGTATAAATGTATTTTCAGGACTGATAATTTCAAGCACTGAGTAATACAGCTGACAGCTAGCTGACACAAAGTTAACAAACCGTGAAATAAAACCAAATTTTGACTTCAACATCCAGATGTTTAACATGAGGTCACCATAGCAGGAAAGAGAAGGCAAAATACTCAATTACTTAAACTCATGTGTTTCTATGCTCCCCTTTTTGGCTGTTGCTGTTGTTGTTTCTATCTCTTGCCTCATCCTGCCATCACTGTGTTCTCCTGTTAATCATTTTTCTTGCACTATTAAAGAAGAAAAAACTCTCCACCTGTAGTTTGCTGTGAGTTGGGGTCAAAGTTTGGGGCTCTGAAGCAATCTTCAGATGGAATTTCACAACTATGTCATGTCTATTTGGACCATGGGTGTTGCCTCATCCTTACCTGCACCAGCCACATGCAAACTCATTCAGATTCTATACTGAATCTCACCTTTGCTGGGAAAGTGTTCACATACGGGGCTGCACTGCATTCGTTTAACCCAGCGGTTTACTGTGCAGAAAAAAAAAAAAAAAAAGCCCGCATGATGAAAAGTGAGTAAAGTCAGACGAGGAGAGGAGAGGGATGAGTACTTTTTTTCTAATGCAAAGATGCTCTGACGTCACCGTGTTGAAATATTTTTCTGTCGCTCATCCGGTTTGGAGCTGTCAGAGCGCGCACTCCCTCCGCTTCTCACTCGCGCGCGATGACCATGGAGACGTCCAGGAGTTTTGCAGGATGTCGTTTCCAAACTCAGTGCGCAGCGAAGGACGCCTTTCCAGTGAAGGTGCTGATGAGATGGAGCGCAGATGGGTTGCGTGACTGTGCTCCGCAGTGATGAAGTGATGGAAGTGTTGGCCACCAACTGACAGGGCGCACAACTTTGTTTTTTTTTTTTGCTTTGGAGACAGTGGACACTTCGTACACTTGAGGGACTAAAACAATCAGAAAGGACGGAGAGGTAAGAAGAAATAAATCAAGAAAATCATGCACTGTTCATATCCATGGAGAGATGGCATGCGTGCTCCTCTTCGCTCGACTTCTTCCCTTCTCACACCGGCTCACCAGGACATCCATATGCTTACTGACCCTTTTCTTTTCTTACCTGTGCTACTCTGCGCTATTCCCTGTCGATACCATCATGCAAAAGTCAGGTGATCCGACGCCCAGCTGTCAGCGCGTCCTGGCTGATGGAGCCAAAAAGCGCATTCAGAAATCCCTGCCTTGCGTTTACCCGCTGGACGCGCGACCGAGCAGCGTTGAGGCATCTCGGCTGAAAAGCGACCAAAGACCACCCTCGACTCTCCACATAGTCAGGAACGACACGCCCAGTCCTCCCATGGGCAATTTAAAGTTTGGGAATAAAAAGTTACCGAATGCTATTATAGTCGGTGTGAAAAAAGGAGGGACCAGAGCTGTTCTGGAGTTCATAAGAATTCATCCCGACGTGCGAGCGGCTGGCACCGAGACCCACTTCTTCGACAGGAACTATGACCGAGGACTGGAGTGGTACAGGTAAGAGCATGTCTCACCTGCATACGTGCGTGTGTGTCTGTTCCTGCGGTCATGTAATCTAATCTCAAAACAGATAACGTGCAAATGACACCAGGTCTTTCCCAAGAAACCAGAGATTGAGATTGCTGATGTGATGAACTGTAAATGTTTCTACATTGTTAGCAGTTGAAACTGAATCACACCAGAGACTGTTTTGCAGTTCTGTAAGATGGATGAGTAATGAGCAGCCTTAATTAGTAAAAGTGTAGCCAACTGGCTGCGTGCAGCCCTCAAAGACTTCTGGGAGTCTGTGGACATTTAAGGCTGGTCAGCTGTGCTAAAATCACCCTCAACTGTCTGTATCTGCTTACTGTAGGCCTGCTCTCTCCAGCCTAACTGAACTGAATGATGATAAAAAAATAAAAAAAAAATCATCTAAAATGTGCCATGCAGCATTTTGCTTGCACAGTCTTATTTGGCCCATACAGACGTATAATTTGCCAGTAATTTAAAGGGAATTCATCTTCACATGTTAGTATGTTTTTTTTTTCTTGGTGGTGGTCCCTGACAAAACACCTATTTAAATTCTGTGGTGATGGAATTGCATCTCCAAAAGAATACCAATAAAAAATAAAATAAATAATTCAGAGAAAGGCAGAAACTGAGACAAATGGTAGCCTCTGTCTCCTGCCAGTCATGTTAATGAAAATTAAAACCACTTCTCACACTAAATCAGCTGCTTGCAGTCAGAATGCGATGCTGTGCTGGTCCCCCTCCCTCCCCTCGGTGCCTTTCTGTGTACATTATGTTTTGAGGTGGGTAAACATGCCGGGTGTGTTTTCTGCAGTCTCTCGACTCATTTCACATTCTTATTGCAAGAAACTTCGGAGGCCTGAGCTCTGTTTACATCATCACAACAGCGGCCCTGTTTTTTTGATGTACTGTAGAGCAATTCATCAGATTTTTCATAAAATCCAAGCTCTCCAGGCAAACAGAGTAAACTGCAGTGTGCAGACCTGCCGCAGTTGGGAGGCCGTGGAGCGACTGCTTTGTTTGTATGTGGCAATTTAACTAACACCTCAAAATGAATGTCACGGTAAATGATTGATTGATTGTTAAAGTGTTACATGAATGACCTTTAACTAAGTGCAACTAACTGAGAGAGTTCATATATACAGTATATATATATATTCCATATACGAAGCATCTACTTTATTATTTAAACCCCTTAATTACAGCTTTAGACATAAATGTGTTCTGGTTTAGTCATGAAATATTGTGCATATATGCACACAAACAGACAACCAATTGCACACAGATCAACTTATAAATACATTTCGCCTTAATGATCGGCTGTCATTTAGCCTGCAGGAGGGATGCGTATCAGTGGCATTATAAAATCATTATGGACTGAAAGTATCTCCACTAATTGGCAGTCTTCAGGAGGGTTAGCGGCTGAAGCCCTTTTATCTCAGAGTTGTGTCTTAGAGGTGTGATCCAGACGTGAACCTTCGCCTATTACGGTGGTTTGACTGTCAGCTGTCAGAGCTGTCGAGGAAAGGTCAGATGCCAGCTTACTGACTTTTGAGGATTGCTTTCAAAACAAACAGTCGGTTCTCAGAAACCTTCATGTAAACACTCACCAATAAAGGCCAAACTATGCTTTTCATTAGTCATAGTCTCATTCTTTGGAGTGTGCTGTGTCCATGTTTCATTATATTAACATGAAACAAAAGAATAAAGAAAAAGGAGCAATAAAGATCCCTGAAGTTAACTTGGCAAGTATGGAAGCATCAGATGGTGACTTGATGAGGACAAATGAGGAGAAGTGCAACAATGACACAAGTCTGATCTGTGCTAATCTCTATGAACAAAACTCTGCAAATGAATGCAGCGTAAGAAAGGGACAAGATTGGTCTGTAGTCCAAGTTGCATTGACCGACTGAGCAGGATTTGGTTGCAGGCAGGTAAACCGTCAAAATGCAATCTCAGAACCCATCTGTTCTTGTCCCACAGCAATTTAGCTTTTAGCTAGCTTTTATTTATCTTATTCAAACACAGATATCTGTTTACAGAGATCAGCCAAAATGTCAAGTTATTATCAAGTTTCAAAGTCAAATTGTGGAGGTTATGGAGAATTATGGAGAAGGAAGTTTTGGCCCTGCTATCCCCGCTGGCTGCACCAGAAGCCTGAAACACTGGCCGATCCCTCTAGCGATCTACTCGTCATCAGACGCTGGCCAATAGGCTTCGAGACTGCAGTGCTAAAGGCTACAGTGCAGACACAGGTGGAAAACAAATGAATACAAGTTACTTCACAGGTTGTTTAGCGTACAGCAAACAGGAACGTAAGCACAGGAAAATCATCTGTACCCTCTTCAAAGGGCCGTGTCCATTGATGCTCCGCTGTTCCTTTTCCTGCTTTAGTGAGTGTAACAGCCAGTCTAAACATGATGCATCGTGCTAGCCGAGCAGCATTCAATACATCATCCAAATTCACAAGTTAAAGCCACTGTGTGAAGGGTTGTAATATTTATTAAATGTCCCCTAGTGGTGGTAGGGATACAACCTGGGGATAAACGGGTTGAAAACACTCCTTCATCAGGTTTTTTTGATGAAAATGTAAAGCATCAGAATCATTTGAGAGAGGGACTGTAATTTACATTTACGCTTTGTCAGTCCATCGATTAGTCAGTCAACAGAAAATTGATTTGCAACTATTCTGATCACAATCGAGTCATTTATTACAGCACAAAATTCAAACATTCTCTTGTTTGAGATTCTCAAATTGGAACATTTGCTCTTTGTCCTTGTCTTAACATTACAGTAAACTGAATATTTTTAGGTTTTGGATTGCTTTTCAGACAAAACAAGACATTTCATGACACCAACTTACGACCTTTAAGAACAGTTTTCTGACATTATATTGACCAAATAGCAAATCGACTAATTGATGGATTAAGATCAAGATCAATATTCCTTTATTTGTCCCGCGAGGGGAAATTTCAGATCAGTTATGAAGACAACAGTTACTTGTAGCCCTATCCACAGGCTCCTTTTAAACTTCAAACTGTTCCTCTGTGAAGGCGTACCTGTTCGAGTCATTTCTTCAAAGACTACAGTGGCCTAGTTTGAGGACCCAGAAGTAACCTAAGAGAGTCACTCTGCTATATGTGTTCTGTTTGCATTCATGGTGATTTATTACTCTTGAACCGTGCTGGGCTGATGCACAGGAGAGCTGCCGAGATGAGTCTCCTGTGACAACAGACTACTATGACTTTGCATCAGTGCTCCTGTTATCATTTACATGGAGAAACTGGGTTCATGGCCAGACTGGAGCTTCTTACTTATGGTGTTTTTGTGCCTTTGAAACTCACTTGTGTAATCCTGCCCCAAATAGACATCTAACACACACTTCTTCCTTATGACAGAGTGAATGCAAGGACATAATGTCCTCCGTGTCTGAATGTGTTAGCCCTTCTGGTAATTTAAGCAATCCAACAGCGAGGAAATAAAAAAGCACTTACAGTCATGTGAATGTAAATGAGAAACCTTTATCTTACTGGAACTCTTGTGTTTTCATCTTTCATTCAGAGGGTTAATGCCAAGGACGCTTGAAAGCCAAATCACAATGGAGAAGACACCAAGCTACTTTGTGACAAAAGAGACTCCGCACCGGATCTCGGCCATGTCCAGAGACACCAAGCTCATTGTGGTGGTGCGCGACCCCGTCACTCGTGCGATATCAGATTACACTCAGACTTTATCCAAAACCCCTGACCTGCCCAGCTTCCAGGAGCTGGCCTTCAGAAACCAGAGCCTGGGCATCGTGGACACGTCGTGGAACGCCATTCGGATCGGTCTGTACGTTCTGCACCTCGAAAACTGGCTCCGCTACTTCCCCCTGGCTCAGATCCACTTTGTGAGCGGAGAGCGTCTTATCACAGACCCAGCAGGGGAGTTGGCCCGGGTGCAAGATTTCCTTGGGTTAAAGCGCATTGTGACAGACAAACACTTTTATTTCAACCGCACCAAGGGCTTCCCTTGCCTCAAGAAGCCGGAGAGCAGCGGCTCGCCCCGCTGCCTTGGCAAGTCCAAGGGCAGAACTCATGTGCAGATTGACAGAGACGCTATTGAGCAACTGCGAGACTTCTATAGACCTTACAATGTCAAGTTTTATGAAATGGTGGGTCATGATTTCAAGTGGGAGTAGAGGTTTGAGACATATTTTTAAATGGTACAACAAAGATTTATGTATTCCACAGAAATATGCCACGTCTACAGCGGATAGCTAACTATCAACAGTCTCTAGACAGTTTTCAAGTGAAACGGCAAAAGCAGTATTATTCTTTGAAGTGACACTAATGAACAGAGCAAAAATCTTGGATGGCATTGCTTTTGCACTTGTAATGATCTGTTACCAGCCAGCATCAGCATCCTGTTTGTTCCTCGATATAGCCATCATTTCAGCTCCACGATCACAGGATTTCTGTGCCTGTTACTGTGTATTATTGCTGACTAGATCCCCCATTTGCTGACTGGTTTATTAAAAACATGAAATTCCATGGAAAGGGATTAGTTCCTCTTAAACCTGCTTCACTAATCAAGGCAGGGCTTGAAAGCAAGACCTTGGAAAATGTCAGTGAAGTCTTCAGGGAGCGCAGATTTAAGCTGCAGCACTGTGGTGGTAAATCTGAAATGTAAAGCCATAACGCAAGTATGAACCACCTAATATCACTTACTGTTGGTCTCATCAGTTTCTATACAGGGTGAAAGATTTTCTCTCCCATTCTTCCCAGCATGAATCGGATAAGTCTGTGTTTGCTGTAACATGCAGCACGTCACATTGTGCTTCATTTGAAAGTCCATGCTTATATTTTTGTCCAGAAAAAGTATTTAATCACTGCCTTACCCACGATGCTTGTCCATGATCTTCATTAAATGAAACAGAAGCACAAACACGCTCATGAAATGAATAATTCTGTCTCATCTGAAACCTTCGCAGTGAGAAATTTCACAAAAATGCACTTTTTTTAATCCCGTCCTACTCCCTGCCTTTGCTGGATTTTGAGAAAACCAAATCAAAAGATGGTCATTTAAGCTGAAAATTTGTGACATGATTGAAATTGGAACCTCCTAGAAAGCGATTGGCTCAGTGTTATGTCTCCCTTTTCACATCTAATTAGTAAAATTGTGGTTCCAACAGAAAAAAACCCACATACAGTTTTTACATTCGTCCTGTCTAGTGAAAGCACACCCTTTGAGGTTTACTGCATTCTGTAAGGTTTGTTGTGTGCCTCGGTGGTGGTGGGTGGATGAGTGGGTGTAGGTGTAAGGAATTTCAATCACTTTTCAAAGACAAAGCAGGGAACACCTAGTCGTGGCAGGTTATCAAACAGATTCTGGGACTGTGCGTCACATGACTGCAGTGAAAAGTTTAGATTTGGCGACATGGTATGAATACTAAAGACAGACTGTCTGGGCTCGATTCAGACACAATCCTGTAAAAACAAAGGAAAAGATACTTTGTGCTTCATCAGAGTGTATCCTGTGATTTGATGCTGTGTGCGGTAAAATGATAGACACTGAAATCATGTATTATACGACATTATAGTATTCGTAACACTGAATTTAGGCTTTAAATAAAATTATTCATTAGTAGAGGGAGCCAACACACATGTAGGTACAAGGGGAGACGACGGCGGGAAATAATTGGGAATAACTGTGTATTTTTTGTTATCTAATGATTACAGCTGATTGTAATATTATTACTGGATCACAAGGCAGGAAAAGTGGCAAAATGGGGTAACAGTGTTAATATTGAAATTCGATTATACTGTCATTTATTTTGAATCAGGACATATTTGCAAAAAGCATCACTTTGGAAATTACAGTGTAAAAGGTTTTTAAATACGCACGTTAGTTATATATATTTTGAAATGATGACACTGAAGAGCAGAAATGTAGCTTTGGAAGGAGCTGAATGCACATTTCCACTCACAAACAAACCTGATTGAGGTTTATTAGACAACGCACAGTAAAAAGCCCATTGCAGTGAGCTCTTGATAAATCAAACAAAGGCACTTTCTCTATGTTTTGTGCTCTTCTTGAATGAGGAATGTGAGCCGACGTAATGGACGATACTTTTCGGTGACAGTATGCTATAATGAGGACAAAGAATTGAATATTTGTGAGAAAGCTACTCTTATAGAGTCTTAGTTGGGGGTATTTTTCACTGGAATTACAGTGTAGTGACAGAGTTTACCGGCTGTAAAATAAAGCCATCCAGTTTCACCACTTTTTCAGTGTAATTACAGTGGAGTTGCAGAATATATGGGCTGTATACTTATTCAGTATGTACTGGGTTATTAAAAGTACTTGCAGTGTGATTTAGCTCGAGGTGCCCTCTAAATACAAATGCATTACCTCCTTACTCACTGTGCTCTTCACCTCATACCTACCAATGCAAATATAATTCAAGCCCAGTACAATATATGTACGCCGTAACTGAAGTGTCACAGATATTATTTACAGTTCCGAATTAAAATCACTGCGCACCACTGTGAGCATATATACATTGTAGATCCTACACAAGACGAAGCAGTCACATGAGCAGTGCATATAGACTGCGAGGGTTCACTGAAGTACAGAAAAACACAGCAGCAGAGACTTGTTCAGCATTTTAATGCGTATCTTTCAATATCACAAGTCACAGACGTTTGAACACTGAAGTCTGAGAATATGTTTCCTTAACCAATAATACTCATTAATAATGATTTCTCTCCCAGTGAAATGTGGGACATATTGGTCCTCTCTGTTATCTACATACCTCAGAAGTCTCGTACTTTTATCTGTTTGAGCACTACTTTATCTGAAGCCCTGTTGAAATT
This sequence comes from Chaetodon auriga, assembly GCF_051107435.1. Taxonomy (NCBI): domain Eukaryota; kingdom Metazoa; phylum Chordata; class Actinopteri; order Chaetodontiformes; family Chaetodontidae; genus Chaetodon; species Chaetodon auriga. Next base: position 11,592,105 of record NC_135093.1, read on the forward strand.
TGCATGTAACAGAGTATCCTTTGAAGATTTCTTGGTGTTTGACACAGAAATACAGAAAGCTGAGCTCAAGGAGCCTAAAACTTGTTCCTATTTTTTCACCGCTGTATGTTCAGGCTACTCCTCTTCCTCATCCTTTGCCTCTTTTGCAAACGCTCAAAGTGCATTGTTAGGAGAGAAATCATAAAAGACGCTCTGCTCTCTGCGACCCTCTCTCAGCCCAGACGTCTGCCTCTTTCCCCCTCTTTCTCCTCGCACCTTCTCTCTCACTCGACGTCTCTCTCTCTCCCTGTCCTAACATTCATTAAACTCAAACGACCTCCAGGTGGGGGGTGCGGGCAGTGTTGCAGCACCACCTCTGATGCCCTTCTTGTCATCATGTTCGCCGGCAGCTCATTTCTGGGGCTCGCTGAGAGCACACACAGGTGAGCGTCTATCCGGTCGTCACTGTGAGCGGCAACTCTCTGTATGGTACACATGGGTCCTAATTAGGCCTGAGGGCTGGAGAGGAGCAATCCCCTAGAACAAGCATCAGCCAGAGTCTGATTAGACTCTGCGAGTGAACAGCTCTCCAGAGATTGCTTGCAGGTCAAAACTCTCTCTCTTTTTCCATCTCTCTCTCTCACACACACACACACACACAAATACACACACACACACACTTGGCTTTCTTTTCAAATATGAATTCCCTCTGGAACCTGCCCATGCAAATCATGAAATCCTTTGCATTTTGGAGCACTACGATGTGACCTATTTGCACTCAAGCTAATGAGGTGCTTGTTAAGCTTAATGAGTATTTGTACAAACTCATCCAGAAATTCTTGTTGTTATGAAACATTATGACTAAATGAACCGTTTCAAACATATCCCTCTGCAGTGTTACGTTTAATGCGCTCAACGTTTGGAATTACAGTTTTAATCAAAAGATTCTTCCTCCAGTTCACATCATTTCATCCCTGTTAAGCAGCCTGGGAATTATTTAATGCTCAAAAGTTCATGAACACCAGTTGTTGCTGAGACTGATAATAAGACATCAAGGACAAGCGCAGACACATATTATTGTTTTTTTTATCATCCATACTTTTAGAAAGAGGCTTAGAGAGCTTTTAATATTATTTTTTGCACATTGTGATCTGATATTGATTAATGCCTAAAGCAGCAACCCTGGTTTTTTGGGGGGGTTGTTTTTGGTTTTTACTGATGGGGCGAAAATCCAAACCGAAAAGGCCTAAAACCAAACAGTGTGACTGAAGACAGATTGAAAGTGTTTAAATGTCACAGTGAATTTTCCTCATGCACATAATGTAGAATCCCTGCTGGTTAATGTAGCTTCAAACATTCACTCTTCTGGATTTTTAATGAGCTCAGAAGTAAGATAGACGCAACGGCAAAGGATTATTCAAAAGGAATCCTTCCCTGGAAAGATAATATTGCACATTTTTACATACAATCGTTATCAGTGCTAAAGAAGATGTTCTAATGCATGCCCAGAGGAAATTTCATTTTACATGTATGTTCTGTTTACAGTAGGCTGCCCTGAATTTTAATAGTATTCACATGGCTTTCTTCGTCCCGTGCTCAGGGTGTTCACATGAGATAGAATGAGGTTCCCTGGTGTCCAAGTGAGACAGCAGCTGACACTGCAGAGGCTGAGATTCAGCAGTGTACCTCTTTCAGTCCTAATGCTTCAGAATAGTTTAAGTTCTGCAGCCGACAGGATGTCCCAGTGGTCGAAATCACCAGTGACTTAGGAGCCAAATTAAAATGAAGTGCTGACAACTGTGGCACAGTCTCAACTACGTAATGATACATGTTCTACAACTATTTGCAGAACAGTGTTGGAGCTGCAGTCTGCAGGGATGACATTTAATAAGCATGTGCATGTGATATGCTCTATTAAGGTTATGGAGGGGAGCAGGGAAGTAAGGAAGTGAATTCTAAATGTCAGCCGTGCGACCATGTCATATTTTGGCAAAACAATGTCATTTAACATCTAACAGCAGCAAAGCATTTTGTTTTCATTTGCATTCAGAGCTTTGCATCTATGTTAGAAATCAACAGCCACCCACCTGCCCCTTTTTAACTCGCCTCCAGCTGAGAGTGAGAGGAGGGTGGCAAAGATGGGAGATTTTGTTGGGCACCTGCCCTTTCAAGATTTCAATCTGTGAAATTCTGCAGAGTGCCCCAAATTAGAAACAGTTGTTCAGTGCCATCTCCTTGTTGTTGCATCCGTTTGTCAGACGAGCGAGAGCCTGTTTTCTGTGCAGAAGCTAAAGTGAGGTAGAAAGCTGATTAGATTGGAGGAGTAGTCAGACCTCAGCATCTCTCCCAACAGGAGATGTGTTCTAATTAGAGTGCGTGCCTCATGTCTCACTGAGGAGAATAACAAGCCTCATCCCAAGGCTGCCTCCAGATGAACCTCACATCCGTGGAAAACCAAAACACGTCTGATGTATCAGCCACCCCTGGACGCCAGACCACACCTGAGTCGACATGCGGTGCATTAGGATTTTGATGGGGGTTTACATCATGTGGCAGCGCTCTCTAAGCAGGAAGCCTTGCAAAGCTACAGCAGCAATCATTGAAGCCACATAGAGTTGCTCTGCTTCCTGTTTTTAATGCCCAAATAACACATTTTCAATCCCCAATCATCAGCAGAATAGAAGAGTAGGGCTGCCATTCCTGTGCTGCATCTTTACCACTACGAGGGGTGTGGGGGGTTATTTCAACATATGGAGCAGTCTGAAAGGAGGGACAAAGTAAACCTGGATGACACTCTGAGGGCTGTGATTATGGGGATTCAAGAAGCAAAAGGATCCAGCGTAAGCCTACCTCAATGTGTGAAGCCATTCTAAATTACACATCAGTGTTGGTTTGTTGTGCAAAATCCTTGATACAGCTTAGAAATAAGAAATAAGGGTAAGACCAATTGTCGTTTGGGAAAGCACAGGGGAAGGAGGATGAATTTAATTTGAAAGGGAAGTTGTGTTTGAAACGGTTCCTAAAATTTGTTAAGATTTAAGAAGATTTAATATTGTTGGGGGCTTGAAGACTTTAATTTTCCTGCACATTAGTGCATTAAACAAGTAACATATAAAGGTAAAATTTGATATTAATAGGTGTTATTAATAGGACATTTGTTTTGATAGGCTGATCTTTCATCATAATAAACCCCAGACTATTGAGATGCCTATTTGACAATCATGGTTTAACCTGTTATCAAGGCATGTAAGATAATATCTAGCACAATCCTGCAGTGCTTTCCTTCACTTGAATTAAATTGTACTGTATCAGACAATAAATTCTTTGTTGTGCCAATAAACATCAGTGCATACACACCACACACACACACACACACACACACACACACACACACACACACACACACGGTGGAGGATGGTCCAACCTCCCCCTGCGGCTTGTCTCAGATTGGATGTCAGATGCTGGAGACAGCTGCACTCATCACAGCTTTTATGAATACATTACCTTTTATGTTCATCCAAACACTGATTTATCTTCCTCAGAAAATCAAAGAGGACAGACATTCACTCACCAGTCCTCTGGAAAATTAGAACTTTCAGAAATCGTGCTGTGTGTAAGACAAATATCTGTGGCCAAAATAACTGCGAATGTCTCAGCTGGGTGGTAATTCAAACCTAATCTTTGACAGAGTGCGCGTGCAGATGTTTGTGCCCGCGTCTTCTTTTTCTCTCCCCTTTTTATTTTTTATTTTTTTGGAGCAGAGATGGCTTATGAAATATCAAAGTGTGTTATTTGCCTCCATGAAACACCACAACATCAAAGACTTCCCCCCCCCCCCTCCCACAAGAACCCAAGAATCCTCAAGTTTTTTTCTACCCGTGCAGCCTTGCCTGTCTTCCGTCTCAGCATCGCTCAAAAGGCAAAAGCCTCTAATGATACAAGATACTAGATGAAGAGACTGCTGCCAACAAAATGGGGAGAAAAAAAAACAAACATTTTGGGTGATGATTGACATGCCTGCATCTTTTTATTATTCCTGTGATGTTCGTCCAGACTCACTGATGCCAGAAACTGTGGCCTCACACTTTGGCTGATGCAGCAATCTGGTGATATGCGTCTCTCTGCCTGCCAACCACCTGGCTGGAAGAAGCATAATCAACCTCTCAGTCAATCACTCCTCGCACAGCCAATGGTGTAGGATGAGTGTCAGAGGAAGCGAGGCAGACATGCGCTGGCTGTATGTCCAACTTTGACACTTCACACCTTGCTCTCGAGCATCCTGATGAGTCCTCTGTGTTGGCAGGGCCTTGGGATTCCAGCTACACAGCTCTGTGCAGCACGGAGGAGAAATGAATGTTGGTTTTTAAAGCATATCCTCTGCCATCTTAAGCAGAAGTAGCACTTAGTTGCTTAAAACATCAGCGGATGCATTTATCAAGGCAGTTTGAGGACACTAAAGTTAAAAGCATTTTACAATAAAAGCTGTGAGGGACGATGGAGATTAGATCCTGTATGATATTGCATAAAAAAAGACTTCTGTGATCACAAACACCTCGTGAAAGCTACTGTGAGGACTCACCCCGAGAGTTCACGGGTCTTGCCTCTCGTCCGGAAACAACAGTGCAGTCTCCTTGGGCGTTCAAGTTGTTTTCAAAGCACCACTCACAGCTCGGGGGTTATGTAATTCAACCGTGGATGTCCCACATGAAACATCATGTATATTGCATTGCCTAAAAAGCAGCTCTCTCTCCGACTGCACTCCAGGCTTGCTAGATTTTTCATCTCCAATTAAAAGGGAACTAAAGTACTGCATCACCGGACTCAAGAGAAGAGAAATAATTGACATGCTCGTTCCTGAAACAAGTGAATAATTGAATTTGTTTTTCATTCGGTGGAGGGGAAAAAAAAGGCTCTTCATTGAGAATACATTAGGTTGTGTGTAGGTTGTTGCTTGGCGTGGTGTTAAAATTCTCAGTAGATGGTGAATTGAATAGTGATGAGTTGGAAATATTAAGAGTTCAGAGTTCAGGCTACTTCTTTCCAACGCTGGGAGTGACCAACATGCAGAAAATGAGAAATAATGAAAGAAATCCTGAAGGAAGCCGTTTGTAATAGGTGGCTTGTTTTTCCTGTTTTCCTGTTTCTCCAATGCAAGGTGTCGGATGCTATTCTGAGGCGTTTAAGTGGACAGGGAGGCTCGTACTGTACACTCTAAGGTAACCAGAAATAGCAGCTGGACAGCATTCAACTGAGCTAGAAGTAGAAGACAAACAAACAAACAAAAACCAACTAAGTTTAGGATGCTCCAGTGAGCTGCTGCTGTCTGAAACATCAACTTTAGTTCCCTGTAAATTTGAACTGGGACCAATCTGATCCTGATTCAGGTGCCAATACTTCACTTATCAGATATGGACTGACCAATCCACGTACTGATCCAGACCCCTCAGTATACTTACAGCTGTACTTTAAGTAGGCTTGTTAGACTGGGGGTTTTTTTTATAGTGTAGATATTTATTTCTCTACAGAGTTCTTTTATTTCAAATATTCACTTTGAAAACCTGATGAAGGATCCCGTTTGCCATCGCACCCTTTGAAATTCTCTTATTACTTTTGAACTCATGTGTATAAATATGATTCCTAGTTGATAGGGTATTAGTGTGCACAAGTATTTCAAAACATTAAAGGAGGTGCCGTTGAAATTAGCACTCCTACACCAGTTTCTATGTGAAGCCCACATTTGAATTCACCGCATTTTCGTGTATATTTTGGTCTTTTAATAAGAACTGTTGGGTGTTTTATTACCTCATGTAACCTTACACATAATAGCAACAACAATAACAATAGTCAAGAAAAAAGAGCTCTGTTACTGGTATCAGTATCGGCAGCTATCCAAATTCAGGTGTCTGAATTGGATCAGAACTGAAAAAGCAGATCTGTGCATCTCTGCTTTAAATGAGTACTTCTAGGTTGTCAGCAATTTCAATCCTGTCATCAATAAAAGTGTAAATATTATCTTGGGATGTCCCTGCTTCCAATCCAAATAAATGTTTTTGGTTTGGGTTTTTTTCAGTGCTGAAAGAATTAAGTAGGACAAGCAACTATGGAATATGTTGCTAAAATGCTAAAATGTAGCAAAACAGTAGCACAAGACGGGAAGGGTTACAAAGTCTACAAGCACACAAGGTAATATGTTATACAGTGATATGTCTAAAGTGTGCTAACATTAGCATCACACAGCAAGCTAGTGGTCATACCAGACCACGTAAGGCTGTAGCAGCAAAAAACTCCTGATTGTGCTGAATTGAGCAAAGGTGCATTTTGATGCTTACAAAGTTTTCATGATTTAAATGAACAAGAAAAGTTACCATGTCATGATTTAAGATAGTCATTTTAGGTTTAGAATTTAAAGAAAATTCTTGAATGGAATGGGGTGAGTAACATCACCTCAAGATATTGGTAGAGTCTTGTGCACTTGTTCTAAGAAAAGCTAAAAAGTATTCAATTACTTAAAAGGCTTTTTGTTTTTCCCCGTTAAAAGCACTTTAGAACGCCCTCTGGTCTATAAATACCAGTATATCTGACTTGAGTGGTATTCAGCTCAGCTGCTACCTCCTGCTTTTTAAAGTTTACCACTTATCTGCTAGTCTCACACCTTTCTGTGTGTTTTCTGTCAGGCTTTTAAATGTCCCAGACTCCTTTGGGTTTTCTGTCTGCAGTGTTCACAGATGGCATGACGGCCTGTTGACAGGATACCAGTGGTGGAATGTGAGTACATTTACTCAAGTACAGCACTTATGTACATCTTTGAGATACTTGTACTTTACTTGAGTATTCCAATTTTATACTAATCCTACTACATTACCTTTTAAAGGCAAATACTAAAGTTTATTATAAATATACTTTTTATTCCACTACATTTATTTGATGACTTTAGTTGCAAGTTAATTTGCAGATTCAGATTATGAATATAAAATCTAATTCAATTAATAAACCAAGCAGTACATATAGTCATTAAAATTAGCCTAACTTTACCAGATATTAAATGCTGGACTTTTTTTGCTCCTTCTACTTCCTCCACCACTGCAGGAAACAACAGTAAAGCATCACTGTGTAAAAATATCAGAGGGTGGACACAATATCATGAACAACTGTTCATTCAGTGAGATGCAGTTAATTAGCACTGTAGCATATACTACCACCACTTTGTTGAAGTTGTATCATAAAAGTAGTAATTCAGCTAAATGGTACTCGTTGGCTGTAGATCGCATCAAAGTATACAAGATATACTACATATATAGCATCACAGTATGTTGTGTATTTTTAATGTAATAATACTGCAGGGTATATGAACAGTTTGTGGCATAATTAAAAGGTTCCCAATGCTGCAGTGGTATTGAATTGGATTATATTGTATAAGTGTTAAATTATAGTGGGGTTTAGCAGTAAATGCACGAACCCAAGCAAGCCAAGAAGAGGTGAGAGCTAATCATGACGATCCTGCTCATCATCCCCTTCTATCCAGGGACAGAGTGCCTCAAAATGGAGACTTATAGCTGCTGCACCAAGGACTGAATTTGGCCACAGGAGATACCAAGATTGGGTTGATCAATAAGATTAGATTGCCTGTCTGCAATGCATCAAGCACATTGATGGAGCAAAAGCAAAAACGTAAACTAATTCAGCATGCTCGATGCGTCACGTTCAGAGTCCAGAAGGGTAATGTCATAGTTTTGTGTGTTAAATCCAGATAAAAGTTGCTGAAATCTCCGCCGAGGTCTTGCTAATGATGTTCTCTTGGAACTGATACAATTGGCAAATGATTATCGATTGCAGCGCTAGAGGAGGCTGGCTCCTTTACAGAAAGATCTTACGCCAGGTTGCAGTCTGTGAGTTTTCTAATTACATTCATACGTGCATGTTAATTGAACAACGTCACATCTTTCTTCAGAGCATGAGATGAAATGCTCATTTCTGAAAAGGTGTACAACTCAGAGTCTTCCTGCTGCATGCGAAGAGAAGCATGTTGCAGCCCCATCACACCACAGGCAATTTTTAAAATTTCATCACTTCTCAGACTGCACAAGAGGTGAGAGGGTGAAAATGTAATTCCCCAAACTGATGACTGTTATACAAAATTACAAGAATAGAAAGACAAAGAGGCAGCATTAACTCTTAATATGCCCAGCCTTGGGCCAAACTAATAAAACCACAATTGAATCAGCCCTAAATAAATGATGGCGCTGTAGTTTAATAACATATCATCTCCCTCACTGGCAGCATTGGATTTGACGGTACTATATATCTTAATAATCCCACAAGTTCAAACTGAAGGGCATTTCTCAGGGACAAATTCAGGTTGTGAGTGTTGCTTTATTTCCCTAACTCATTAGTTTTGTGTCTACTGAGATTTTTAGGCAAACACTGAGCTCCACCAAGTGGAGACAACGAGAAATGGAAAAAGAAATGTGCTAAAAGGCAGCTGTTCCAAAACATCCAGAAAAGGCACGCATCAACAAAATGTTACTTAATGACATGGTTTTATTTTGTTTGCCTTGCATTGCTAAATCAATGCCAACACACACTGCAACCCCCCCCCCCCAGAAAGATGAACACGTCAAAAAATTCCATTATATCACAGAATATAAATGGAAAAATAATAATCATCCTCATGCATTTGTGAAAATAAATCACTCCACGCAGCACTTTGTTGTATTTATACATCCCTTTTGTTACGTCAACACGGCAAAGTTTCATGGTGATGTGACACACACGCTGCATGTCAGTTTATCAGTTCATATACTGCATGTGTCGGATGTAACAGCACAGTATCAACACACTGTAGCCACCAGGCACTAAAGATAATGATTTCTTTTATTCTGCACCATGTGTCAGAAAGCTATATGAAGTATCTTGTGGTCCGGCTGCTCCCGGACTGTGGCCCTGACATTCAATCAGTGCAGAATACTGATGCTTGTCATTACAACTGTAATTATTAAATTTGTATTCGGTGGGCCTCTTGTTACAAAATGAGTTAATGATGCCTTCCAGTACAATCTTTCACAGTGAAATCTGTCAAGATATCAGTATTGTTATAGGTTTTTTTAAGACAGGTTTGATCATACAGCAACTGAATTACAAATCATATCAAATTGCACATCAATACTTTCTTGGATTTTCAGACAAAAGCAGAAGACAGCATGGTTATAAAGGATAAGCTCAGCATTTCGTCTTGAATGGTCCCGGCCTGAAACTGTATAGAGTATATTTAGAACAGACAACAAGCCTGTCCTCTTGTATAAAATACGGCCAGTGTCATTTTAATTCCTCAGCTCTTACAGATCTGGTAAAACACTGTGAATCTCAAGCTATTACAGGTGATAAATAAAAGTTATACCACAACTTGTAAACTGCAGCAATGTTATGTTGCCAAAGCCATAGAAAAAGTCTCCTGTTAAAAAGGTGTTAAAGGTTGGAAATTGTGAGCAAAACGTGAGACAAATGAATACAATACAGAAAACATTAATTTGCAAGTGAGTTGATTTACTTTGAGGGGGTGAATGAGCAATACTTATCATTCATACAAAATGTATATTACTTTGAAGAAATGTGCAAACAAAGCTTTAATAAAGGATGCCTTCACATGCTCTCTGATGCTGGCATTTGGAAAAATATACAGTTAGAAATATATACACATCCAAGAGTAGCACGTCTACATACTCAGTGTGGGCATTAGCAAGAGTCTGCTTGCATAGTTAAGTGCATGCATAAGCAATTTTTCATGCAACAACTGTCTTTATACTTCATGAGCTGTGATGAGCTTTTCCCAATCCATGTCGGTGCATTCAGTGATCTACTCCTTTATGCAAGCTAAAGGTGTGCACAAGCTGTGATGTCACGCGTGAAGGCAGAAGATGGGCTGACTCAAACACACCATAATGCGCTATGTACACGTATGGTTTTTCATGAAGGCATCCCAGCTGTCTTTGACTGTGTTGTCTGTGTGCGTAGTGGCTTTTTACATTAACCCTGTGTTCATCTGAGAGGAATGTTTGGAGATGTCTGGCAGTCTGAAGAGGCTGAGCCCCATGAGGAACATGGGCACCGCAGTTAAGTGTTGGCATCAGCAGCTGGAGGGCAGAGGTGGTGACGGGAGGGGGAGGCTGTCTGAGGGCTAACAGGTTATTACAGGTAAATAGAACACAAACATTTAAGAACCATTACAAACCAAGGTCTCCAGACATTTAACACCAACAACACATGCTTCATTCCTGCACTGCTCCTCGGCCTCTCGGTGACAGTCTTGATTTTTGCCTGCACAAAAATACTCCTTAAAGGCTGTTGCACGATTACTACATCAATGAGCATATGTAAACAGCAGTTCAGGTTAAATAGGCTTAAATTGTATTTACTTGAAATGACATTTTCAGTGCTTAGTAAATATTAAAATTGAATTAAAAATTTAACAACACCTGCAGTTATAGAATTTTGATTAAATACTTTGATTATTCGAGGCACTGATGTTTGTTGTTGACATATGGCTCCCGATACTGAAGGGGAGCTGTACATAAAGATTTTTGGAAATAATTCAGTGTTTCACTGCATCAGCACGTTAAAAATTGCCAGTAAACTTCCTTTGGTGACTGAGTAATCCACGTTTGATGTATCTCAAAAGTTCCTTTCGACATTTATATCTGCTTTCCCTCTTGTGCAAAGTCACTTTTATTTTCACCTCCGACTGAGATGTACTTCTCTCAACTATGCTACAGACAGAACAAGGCAATAATTTCAATACATGTGCAGTCCATGCTTATTTACATTATAATATTCCTCAAAATCAATGCAATCCATACAAAGTGCTTTGTTAAAATCCATTCCTACATAACTATGTAACAACGTGGACAGTAAGTGTCCAGTATGGCAGCTGGTATTCAGTGACCACTGAAAAGCTACAGGTGCTTTAAAGATGTTTGTCAGACACTTGGTCTAGTTTGATGGGTAAAACACCTCAGAGCTGCACTAGAGAGATTGTTATCAGGCCATTAGAATAACGTCACTTGGCCCTCTGGCTAGTTTGTGTAGAGTTGATGGGGATCTTCCTCGACTGCATTGTCTTTTTAACAGGCTCTTTCTTTGAAGGCTCTTTTGCATTGGCAGAGGACTGCGTGGTGGTTTCTGCTCCAGAGAGCTTGGACTTTGTGGAGGGCAGCAGTGAATGCTTAGCTGCAGCGGACGTCTTAGAGGACTCCTTGTCTTTGGCTGTGGTCACATTAGTCTGGGCCTCTGAGCCCACATTCTGGGCTTTCTTGCCAGCTCCCTGTGGAGTTCCTTCTTTAGCTGCGTCCCCACCACCATCTTCTGGAGCTGCTTTTGCTTCTCCTGCCCCTGCTTTCCCACCATCTGTTGACTTTCGGGTCTCTTTGGGCCTTAGAGCAGTTTTGAAGAAGGACAAACCTTTATCCTCTGTCTTACTGTTCCTTTGAGGTCCTTTTGATGGTGGGGCTGCGCTCGCAGAGGAAACACCCACACTCGAGGATCGGAGGCTAGTCATTGAGGAGCTACTGCTCGAGCTTCGGCCTGCAGCCTTGTTCTCCACAGCACGGCCTGGCCTGCCCTCCGCTCTACTAGCAGCACTCGACCTGGAGGGAGGACCTCCAGAGTTAACCTTCCTCTCTGGGACCGCATTGGTCCGTGAGGATTCACGGCTTGTGCTCCTGTCTGCTGCTCTAGTCCTTCCTGAGGCTGAGCTTTTCTCGCCTCCCCCTCTGGGTGATGTCCTCCTCTGAGGGTGTGAGCTTTGTAATCCTGGAGAACCACTCTTTTTCTGCTGACCAGAGTCAGGATGTAATACCTCTGGGGTTTGGGATGACCCTTTCTTAGAGGGGGTTGCTGTTCTCGAGGAACCAGCCTTACTAGTTTTAGGCGGTCCATCGCTTTTGTCCTTGGGATTTGATGGCGATGCTGCGCTCTTAGCCTGTGTGCGAGATGGTAACTTGTCAATGGCTGGGGATGCAGGAGACAGAGAGCTGGATGACGTTGAGGATGTGGCAGGACGTTTCTTAGGACTCCTTTCGCTCTCTAGCCCAGTCTTTGCTGAGGTCCTTTTAACACCAGTGCTATCTGCAGCACCATTTCTTTGTTTCGTCTCCTTTGCAGCTGCCCCGTGTCGAGGACTGACCTGTTCAGCAGCAGTGACTAAGTTGTTGTTATCCCCAGCCTGGATGGAGCTCCTTTGTTCTGCCTGTGCCACAGCCTTGGAGTGAACCTGCTCAATCAGCCTCTTACTGCCTGGATTACTATCCGAAGCTGCAAGGGCTGACTTGCCCCCTGACAATTTTTCTGGCTTAGGGGACCCACTGAAACAGGACGTAGACAGCGTGCTATCAACCACCTCTCCTATCCTCTCCAGTGTCGGGGAGGATGAGTGGGATTCCAGGGAGAAGCGTGACGGAGAGTTGGAACGGAGTTGGAGCTTAGCGGAGTGGGACCAGGATGGTTTAGTGCCATTTTCACTGAGCGCCAGAGGGCTGGCAATGGAAGATCTTGAGGAGAATGTTTGTCTTTGCATACCCCTCACTGCTGGGCGGCCGGATAAGCCTGCACGGTAGAAAGATACACATCAATAAAAGATTCTTTAGGAAAATATTCATATTTGCCAATTTTGAGGCATTTAAAGCAAGTCAGGAATTGTGTGTATTTGGATAAGTCTCTCACCATCATCCTCGCTCCGTTCACCAGCAAACTCAGCTGACTCAGAGAGGGAAGCCAATGAGGTGCGTCTGGATGAACCTGATGAGGCTTGGCTAGGTGGACGGCTACCCATCAGCCGACTAATCCAGTGCTCACACAAAGAAGAGCTGGTGGATCCTAAAGTCCCGAAGGTGAACATGTGTAATATATTCCACACAGAACATTTAAACACGTACATTAGAGATTGTACAAGTGAATATCAATCAAAATTACCTCCCACAGAACTGTTGGCAGACCAAGAGGGAATCGTGGCACGTCTTTGATAAAACAAGATGTAACCAGTCTGCTTGCAGACCTCATCTTCAGACATAGGATGAACGTCGCTATCATCAAAGCAATACCACTGTCCATCAATGGAGTTCTTACAGTGAGCTACAAGACACAACGCAATAAAATATAATGAATAACGTGCGTGTTTAAACATCACTGTCTCACAATAACACAAACAAACAGTGGTACACAAGCAGCTCCTAAGCTCTGCTGGTTTAAAATGACTGTTTTTGTCAATGGAGTCTGGTGGCTTTGAAGCAAGCAATATCGTAACAGCTGTGTCTGGTTAAAGAAAAAAGATCTTGCTCTTTAACAAAAAGGTCCATCTCTGTTAAGGATCATTTCCATAATGTTGTGAGACACTTAGAATAACAATCTGAAAATATCAGTGATTAAAAAAGCCGACGTAGTCTGATGAGTGCATTTACCCCCAAGGGTTACATTGCAGCCACTGCAGCTCATTTCGTGGCTGCTGGCTGAAACAATCTACAAGACCAATTCCAAAACTTTTTGTACCCATTATTCATTAGATCATAAAACATGCCCAGGTTTAAAAATGACCCTTTAATACAAGAATCATACGCCATTGGTTATTGGTTGCTGACGCTGCTCTGTTACCTGTGTAATGTCCTCCCTGCATGGTCCCATGATGGTTACACACTGCATACAGGTCATAAAGGTAGTCCTCCGGGTCACGGCCCATCCCATAAGGCCGTCTCCATGGCGACCAGTGGGAGGGGAGACTCCAGCTGCTCTGGCTCCTCTTCACCATATGGGGTGCCATGTCCATGCCTGTGAGCGGGAACTTCACCATGTTCTGCATCTTCATCCGTCGATCCCCATCCTGAAGTTGGAACACATTCAGGGCGTTTAATTTGACAGCGAGTTCCTCTACGAGCATTTCCTCCACAGGAATATGAAAATACTTCATCTCTCATTCTCATTTATTTCTTTTACTTTTAGAAATCTGAGCATTTTGGCACCTCCATTTACAAGACTGTCTACATGGGCACCTGTCTGAAGCGTTTCAGGTGGAGTATGAGGATGTCCGGCAGGGTCCACAGACTGAGCTTGATGCTGCCCTGCTGAAGCTGCTTACAGTGCGGACACCGCCATGCATCGTCAGGAGCAAGCTGTAATTAATGTGAAAAAAAATTAGAAACTAAACTCATGATCGCATTTGCTTTTTACCTGTTTACCTACACATGTTTTTTTGTATCATATAGATATGAATTGATGCCTAAACTTTTCTTACCACTGTAAAATTCACTCAACACTGTGAATGAATGTTTGCATGCAGCAAACAATGACATAATGAATCCACATATGTATCCAGTATCAGTGATAACCTCAGAGCTACTGCAGCCTACCTGTTCCTCTTTGGTGTACAGTTGAAAGCACTGGGCAAGTGAACAAGTCTGCGGCTGCAGGTGCTGCTCCTTTACTTGCCGCACACTTTCAGCATCTGGGATGTATTCATCCTCAGTTCTTTTGAACAGACTGCAGGCAAAACATGGCACAAGTCACAGAGGGATCACATAGAACTTCAAAAGGCCTTTACCGTGTGTATTCATGTTCAAACGCACAGCTCTGAAAGAAGACATCACACATCTGCAATGAGTTTTGTAAAGTGTGTGCGACTGGTGCTCCAGCTGGTACCAGCTCTCACTCACTAGTCTTTCGTCTCTTTGTCCCATTCGACGACAATTTTGACATGAGGTGGCCCTCCAGGACCGCAAGACTTGAATGCCCTGTTCAAAATTAGATTAGGAGAAGCCAACGTTATATTTTTCATTTTATTCATTTAGCTGATATTCACATGCAGAATCATAGCAGTACAGAATGATTAGAGGCTACAATGGAGTAAGTTTCAGTCACCGCAAGTCACTGCTATGAATGTAAGAGGATTTACATGCAAAAAAGCAGAAATGTAGCATCATGTTTGATGACTGTAATGATAACCATGTTTTTTTAAATTGCACATTGGATTCTAGATTTTTGTTGGTGTCATGAAGACTACTGCAATACAATCAATGGAAATTCTACTTATAAGTTCTGGCACACCAAACAAGCAAACAAACTTTAACTTATATACTCCAGGATTTTTTTTCTGTTTAGTTTTTTTTCCATATGGCAGTAGAGAAGCAAATGTCATTTTTCTTCATTCCCCTCATTTTAAAAAATCCATGCAACAACCACAGAGGTCAGCACCTTCTCACAAGAAAATCTATAAAACCAGACAAGCCATTATACATCTCAGGAGATAGTTTAACATCAATATCCCTGAAGAGTCAGCCTACATACTGTAGCTCCTCAATCAACTTGAAGTGGACTGGACACACTGCAGGGTTTACAGTATATAATGACAAATCAAGTGTGGTAACACTCCCCCCTGGTGGTGAGAAGTAGCATTACCTCTCCACTGAGGGATGGCAGAGCGGCTGCTCCTCCTGGGGCAAGAGATATGTGATTCCAACCACTCCTACCACACGCAAAGTGAAGGGCCCTACCTACAGACCACCAAGGATAAGACGTTAAAAAACACAACAGGTTAACACAGTCAAAAGATGATTGAAATCAAAGGGTCTGACCGTGTACCTGCACAAAGACTCCAGGGCGCAAAAGATGCCGCATCTTCTCCAAGATCTCTTTCTGAAGCACATCCCATGTCACGGTCCGCTCCAAATACAAAATAAAGGGATTACCAAACCTGCAGGGATTACAGAAACAAAACCGTTTGACCTGCATCAGTTTTAAAGAAGTCTTTGGGATAATAAACTTTTCAAGTGTTCGTCAGTACCTGCGTCCTTGCTGTCCAGCGCAGGCTCTGTTACACACCAACAGCACGATCTTCTCAGCCTGCCCACTGTTTTTGTTGGGGCTCTGAGGTGGAGTCGTCGGCTCTTGTATTTGTGTGGATATCCTATTATTATCTGTGCCATACTTCAGGTTGTTCTGGTTGAGATTTGCATGTGGGCTCCCTGTAACAAACACACAAAATGTAAAGTTGTAAATGAAATGTTAATGAAAACTTGAAACATGCTTCATAAATCAATCCAAAGGGCCGGTCAGCGTGTGTAGCGGCTCCCTGAATAAAGCACTTGTATATGAGTCCATGTCTAATCTAATCTCGACTCCTACTGGCATAATAAGAAAAAGGGCTAAACTAATTTCTGGGGAATAAACAGGATGCTGTACCGCCTCGTTTGGAGCGGATCTGCTCAGGTCTGAATAGCTCAGGTGTCTCGAAGGCAAAGATGGAGTCGCTCTCCTGAATGATCTCAAGGTCGTCGTCGTCGTCGCAGAAGGAACGATGAAAGCCGTCATAGTACATTTCAGTGAGGACGATCTGAGCAGAGACGGAGAGGAAAAGCAGGGTGCGGCTTGTATTCAGATGAATTCAATTGGTGAAAATGAGCGCAACATAAAATCTACCAGGTAGCAACAAAAATATCAAAAGAGGCTTTTTATTCTGAAACGCAGTCTGCAGAGGTTTATAAAGCACGGATGATAAAACGCTGCTCAAATCAACAGAGATGATCCTCGTCTTCCACTGCGACGTAAATCAAATACAAACTTAACCATCAAATTCTCCCTCTGAAAACACTCCTTCACTCTCCAGTTTCCTGGAAGTAGCACACACTATCTTTAATCCTCTTCATTTTGATACATTCACAGCCGTAAGGAGGGAAGTTTCTAATAAGACAGCACCTGTTGAGCAGGGATTTTGGTCTCTTGGGCCACAGCTTGTCTCAGCCTGGACACTGTGCCAGAGAGAGGCACCGCCACGCCGACTCTCATGCAGTGGGAGCACTTTCCCTGGTAGACCACTGTCACATACAGGGGCCTGCAACACAGAAAAACTGAAATTAATTGGCTGTTTCATAACAACGGCTGGACTGATGTTTCAAAGATAGACGGCATCTTCTAATTTTAGCTTGCTCCTGTCAGATCTTTCATGGTGTTTGTCTGGGCTGGGTTTGACACTCTTTTTTATGCTCAGTTCAGACTGGATCTTGTCTCATTGCATTTTTGGAAACAGGGACTTTTTTTTTTTTTTTTTTTTTTTTTTTAGTCTGACAGATATTGTCTTACTCATAAACTAGATGCAGAGTCACCTTACCGTGTGTGAGGTACCGGGATTGGCAGTGAGATGCAGAGGAAAGGATCAAAGGTGTTGCTCTGTTTCTGGCAGTGAGGGCAAGTCAGGGAGGACCTACAGAGAGGCATGATGGGAATAATAAAATGCAGCTGGACAAGTGTGACATCTTAAAGGAAAAGTTCAAGGCTTTGGGATACGCACTTACTTGCCAAGAGTTAAACGAGAAGATTGATACCACTCTCATGTCTGTAGACTACAGTAAATATGAGCAGCAGGATATCTTATCTTAGCATAAAGGCTGGAAACAGCTGGCCGGCATCGTCCAGAGCCATCTTTAAAGCTTCCGAATTAACATTCTGTATCCAATTTGTTTAATCAGGACATAATGACAGGACACAACTCCAGTGAAACACAGCTTGGTTTTTGTACAATTTAAACAAACAATATAAAACATGCTAATGACTTTATGGGCTTTGTTAATTTTGGAGCCACGCTAGCTGTTTCCCCCTGTTTCCAGTCTTTGTGCTAAGCTAACTGGCTGCAGCTTCATATTTACCGTGCAGCCATGGGGGTGGCATCAGTCTTCTCATCCAAGTCTGGGTAAGCCGGCGAAAAAATGTATTTCCAAAAATATCAAACTAACACTAACACATGAATGAGTGAGCTGGCAGTAAGTCAGGATTTAGTATCAGCAGTTTATATTACCAGCAACTGAATATTTTACCTGTATTGTGCCTGAAACAACTCCTGTACAAAAGAGCCAGGTGCTGGTAGTGGAGATCCTTCAGGGGCGGTTTCTTCTTCTACTGGAGGCTGGAAAACAAGATCGACACTGAGCAACTAATTGGCAAACAAGAATAACATAATATCAGGAGTCATCAGTAGTGCAGTTTATAGTATTGCAACATTCAGTTTATTACAATATTGATCAGTTAGGAAACACAAAAGCAGCAAAATTCAGTCATAACGTAAAAAAAGGTCAGATATTCACATTATGCTGGTCTATAGCTGAATCTAGAGTACCATTATGTTATAAATCTAATGTCTAACTGTGTTCTGAGCAGCTGTTTACCTTCCTCGGAGGTCTGATGGAAGGATGGACGATATTGTTAAGGTCTTCGTGAACTCTATCCAGCAACCAGAGGAGGAACTCCTGGGCGTCGTGCTGGGAGTTACCCTTGAACTGCAGGGCGCTCTTTGAAACCACATTCTGCAGCACATGACAGCGGGACAAACAAGTGACAATGCAAGCAGACTGCTCCTAAAACAGAACAGATTTTGTAATGCTGGTGTCTTTCTTTCTATTTTTTCTTTTTTTTACATGATTGCCTCTTCATAAAATATTCAGTGTGTTTGACCAGGATGACGATCAGCACAATCCTAAAGGTCAACAGAGGTGCCGGCGATGGTGAGACTCAGGCGTGGAGAAGCTTTTTAAAACCAGGACACAGGCTGGAAATCGACAGCTTAACCTCACTGACAATTAGCTATTGGAGATGTCAACAGTGTGTGCTCTACAGAGGCACCCGGGCTGGCAGCTGGAAAGTCACCTCTGCCGGCTATCAAATGTCACTCAAGGTCAAAGATATGAGGGGACTGTGCACTGTGTGCCTTCCCAGCCTGTCCCATGGGCCATTCCTCCCCATTTTGAAGCCATTACCGAGGCAGCGTCAGCATTCTGTACAAAGAGCTAGCCTCCCTTCTGTGGCCACAGAGGTCGTCTCTAAGTAAAGGTCTGAGGATGAAAGTAGAAGTCAACCAAGCCTTAGTAGACTCCTCTGAAGATGAGACCAATTTAAGGTGGAAACAAGAGTTAGACAGTAAGTGAAATGCAGGCTGAATATTAATGATGCATTGCTTTACATATCTGTGTCTCTTATAAAACAGCCAGTTTGGGGAATAGCTAGTTACATGTAATATCGTTATGTAATCAAAATGCTAAATAAATGTAATAAGTTGCATTACTTGGATGAAGTAATTAAAATAGTAATATTGTTTTATGGGACTATTTTTTCTGGGAACTGATTTTTGTTTAGGCTATTTTCACATCATGGAAGCTCAGTATCCATTAAGGTTTTTGTTTTTTTTTTTTTAATATGTTTAGGCTCAACGACTGGGGTAGGGGTACTTGAATTCACAGATAAAATGTCAGATGTTTGCCTGAAGTAAATATATGATTAGCACAATGAAACATCCTGGCAGAAATAAAATGGTTTTTGGATCTTTTGCGATATTAGATGATGGCAAAATTGCTAACTTTTCTATTTGATTTCATTTATATTAAATTGTTTACAGGCTGCCACCATTGGCTGGATATGTTTTGCCATCAATCACATTGCCACAATAAGTCAAATTTTTCATAAATGGTGAATGTCTCTGTGTGGATTGAGCTGTTTGGATGATGTGTGACAAAATAATCCTCAAGCCACTTGCTTCTGAGCGTAAAATGGACTCTGAGACCCTGTGGATAATTCCCTGGTGGTATTATTACGGATGTCTTGCTAATGATCTTTAAGTGCTCTCAGTTTAGACTCACATTGTGGTCAGAGGCTAGAGGCACAAAACTGTCACATGTGCATGCTGAGCTGTAATGTACACTAACCATAAAAATAGCATTTTTGGCTAAAGTTCAATTAGCTGCAGTTAAGGTTCAAATTTAAAGAGACGCTTTGAGTACTTTCAAATCAAAACATATGCTGAATGATGGTATTAAAAAGGAACGGTTTGGGATGGTACGAGCCAAAAATGTTTTTTTTTTTTATCAGCACCAGAAAATCATCATAAAAAAGGAGTCACCATTAGCTTTTTAATACGCTACCAGGACTCAGTAAAGCATAAATTAGGCACCAAATTTGACAATTTTCCTCCATAAAGTGCCTGATAGTGTGAGTTTGCACTTCATTTCCATATCGAGTTCAACACATTCAAGGCCTCTCACTTTGAAGAGAATAATCTATATCCAATCAGACAGTTTGTACTCTGGCTGGCAACCAAGGTAGGGAAAAAAAAATGGACAGAAATAGTAACACTGCCAAGAATAAGCAATGTGTTGCACGGCCCCGTTCAATTTAGTCCCTCTCTATTATGTATTTTGAGCTTTTGAAAGAAGAAAGTAGATGATCAGACAGAAAAAAGGGCACACGAAGTAAAGCATTCCTGCTGTGAAAGAAGAAATCTTTGTGAGTGTGACAGGCAAACTTTCCAGTGCTGCAGGTTTATGAGGCGAAACGATGAAAAAGCAGACAGGTGTGGGACGGACGATAAAGCAGTTCAAAAAACCTTTCAGAGTTTTATTACAGCTCAGACATAGAACTCAGCTAACCAGCTAAAACCGACTTTAAAAAACAAAATGTCAGTGCAGGAATACTTTGTGTTTCATTTATTCTCCTATAAAAAGGCTGACAAGCAAACCAGACACTCAACGCCAGTGCATCGTCTCTGCATCCGACCTTGTCTGACAAATGAAGCAATTTCATAATAATAGACTCAAATTCTTATTTTTAGACTCACTGCTGCATTTGGTGTTATAGATGCTGATATAGATACTGACAGAGGAGAGAAAAAGCAGGATTGTCCAACACAGTTCACTGAGGTGCTGATGGCCCCAATTGGTGCCACAAACTGGGGCTGAGGGGCTGCTGGTTATCAATAAGGCCATCTGCAACAACCCTCCTGACTTCCCTCTTCTTTTGAGAGTAAGACTTAAGATATTTAAGATAGTTTAAGCTGGGGCTCCTGATGACAAAAATCAATACACCCTAACCTGACATTTCAGTTTGTTATAAGTTCCTCTGAGTATTAAAGTAGGCACAAAAGGCATCTGGAAACTTTATTCTACTCAGGTAAATGGATCTAACTAATATGCACTCAAAAACCAGTCCCTCTGTTTTTACACATGCATACTGTGTGTCTTATTTGGTAGTTGTATTACATATAGTAGTGCACCAGCTTTAGGACCCCTGCAGGATGCAAAGCCTACCTTGAAGTCTCTGCTGTGCTGAGGCGTGTACTCGAAGGTCCACAGAGCCCGAACCAGACCGGACAGCTGCTCGGTCACCTCTCCCGCCTCCTGCTGCTGCTGCTGCTGCTGCTGCTGCTGCTGGCTCCCCTTCTTCTGCACCAGCACCCCGTTGGCCTTGGCCTTGTCGTTGCTGCTGGTCGTCTCCCCCACTTTGAACTGCTCCAAAGCCAGGTACTCCGCAAACAGCTCCGTGTTGCTCAGGCACTGCAAGATAGCGTTCATGAAGCAGGTGTTGCCGTGGTTTTTGAGCCCGGCGACCCCCGGCACCTTGTCTCCGAAAGGGAAACCCCCGCAGTCGCTGTCGTCGGACGGCAGTGACCCCCCGGTGGTGGTCGGGAGCAAAGTTGCGTCGTCCTTCTCGTCCTCGGCGGCCTGCTCGTCGGTGCCGAAATGAGAGAGAGTGGACAGAGTCCGGAGAACTCTGTTCATAAAGCTCCCCACGGAGCGGACCGAGCTCCTCCGGAAGAGTTTCTTACTGAAGGATTTCTTCTCTTTGTTACTGACAACTTTCGACATGGTCAGGCTGATGGTTTCCCCGCTTTTTACGCTTTAATTCCACAGAGGGCCCCTCTTGTTTCAGAGCGTCGCCTCATTCCCATGCACTGACAGCTCCTCCACTTTATGTTGCTCTACACAAGGCCCGGGCATATTTCACAGAAACATAAAGGCCTGCCAGTTCTGGGGCTCATATGGAGACGGCATCAAATCAGCCCACTTGCAACACTGCGTCGGATTGCATAAACAGCCTCCGTGGAGAGCCTCTGTCAGGGCGCTTTGCACGAACGCTCGGGGTTGTCCCGCACCGGCCAGCGGCCATCATCTCTAGCGGTCGGTCCGGTGACATAACATCACCTGTGTCATCGTTTAGACTCGAAAACAAGGCGCTGTGGTTGAGTGTCAGCGGACACGACGCGTGCCAGACATAAACATCAAATCCACCTTTCACAATTAGGCTGAGAGTGACGAGCGGAATTCCTCATCATTTATTAAAGCAGCCGCAGCTCCACCCTGTTAAAGGTATTTCTTCACCTCCGGACATCGCATCCACGGTGATGCGGAGGACTGACGGGGTGGTGATATTTACCCGGTGGATGTCTTCCCTAAATCGCCCCCACAGTGGGCGCGCTCGCGGGAGCTCCGCCAAACTGAGGAACACCCCGACCGGAGCGGCACAGCCCGCCGCTCCCTCGCGTTTGGCCGCCGCGCAGCATCTCTCCGTGAGCCAGATGTGAAAAGGTGCACGTCTCGGTGTCCGTGTCCGAAAAGTTGTTCCTTTTTTTCTTTAACACTTGTCTCACTCTTTGTGCGCCTTAATTCCTCCGTCGGATGGGAATCACGGCGAGGCCGCTTCTCCCGTCTCCATCATCATCTGTAGGCACCGACACTGCAGGCAGGGCGGTAACGGCTGACGTCAGGGCCAAACACTGGTCCATGTTGGAGGAGAGCAGGTACAGCGGCATGTGATGCTGGATGATGCTCCATCCACATCTCTGGACAGCATGGACACTGCCAAGCGCCAGTTGGGCAGCGCATTATCGCATCATTACTGAAAATCTAAATAGTAATTCTAATTTAAGGGTCTATAAAACCCTGCAGGAACAAAGGTTACCTATAGTTCAAACATTAATACCTACAAGACCCTTTAGGGGTCTCACCGTGAGCTTATTTGTCAATTATTGTGACAGAAATTAAAATAAAGGTTGGACTAGATGTTATATTCATTATCATTATCTATCTGTTTATACATTTTATCAATTTAGAGCTGCAGTAAGATTATTTTCACTATCAATTAATATGATTATTCTATTAATTGATTCTATCTGGGTCTATATCAGAAAAGGGTGAAAAATGCTTATGACTATTAGCTAAAGCCCAAGATGACATCTTAGATTGATATCTCCTCAATCTATTATCACAGAGACAAAGAAAAGCGCCACAGTTTCCTAATTAATCTAATAATTTCAGCGCTACTTCAAATATAAGATTTCAAGCTTTGACCAAACTCGTGGTGCCACTCTTCTGTCAGCAGTCTTACCTGCATGTTCCAGTAAAGTCGTCTGTTCCTGCATGTATTCCCCCGACAGCTGACTGTGACAGACATGCCAATTTTCATGACTGGAGGGTGCAAATACGTCCAACTTCAGTTAGGAATGGAAAAAAAAAGTGAAAATGCAGCACGTCTGAGACACACAGACAGTTGGACCAGTGCGGGGTTACGAGAGAAGGATTTAGAAGGCCATGTGTTTATTAAACTAGACTGATTACATTACAAACTCGTCTAAAGAATAAAAAATAGTTAAAGAAAAGCAACACAACAGGCTCTGCTTTAGTGTTGATGTCTGTGTTTTATGCAGAGATTTTCACAATACTGCATGGAAAAATATGGGAAAACGCAGACTATCCATATCATGTGCCCAGCCGCTACTACGTCACCTTCACCTTTACATCACCTGAAGCTCACTGAACAGAAAACAATACAGCTCATACCAGAAGTATTACCTTAATAGAATGAATTATATTAGTATGACAAATAATTAACAACAAATACATACCAGCCATATAGATATCAAACACTCTCACGCATCCCCTGATGTACATTTTGTTACTTCCTTTGATGCTTCAGCAACTTAAAACTGCAGAAATAAAAGGATGTCTAGTCAAGAGGCTTTCACCCTCTGGCTTGACTTGAAGGCATCATCACCGGTGAGACATCATTCAAAGTCACGCTCAACAAAAATCAGTATAAAAAAGTCTGAACCACCCTGATTTCAATCTGTTATCATCCCCATGAATCCCATTTGGACTATAATCCTAAAATGCCGCAGCCCAAAATTTGAGACTTAATTGGCTGTAACATGGAAACCAACTATTATTGATATAATCTTCTTCATCCTGTCAACAACCTGGGAATGGGTCAAAAATGCCTGCGAGTCCGGGTGCTGCTCTGGCAGCCACTATACCTACAGGGTCCATCTTCCCTTCCCTCGCTGTTAGTAGTCGATGCATCGGAGGGCAGCGATGGTGGAGGCCAGGCGACGGGGCAGCAGTTTGGCGGTCTGTCTGTAGTCTTCTGGTTTGGCCCTCAGCAGGGTGACGATGTGCTGCAGGCTGCGGGAGGGCTGCAGGCCCAGAGCGTCCATCACGTTGCTCAGGTAGTCTGTGGAGCAGGAGATGACATACAGCTTAACTGGGAGAATTCCCCTTTGCTTTGCTTCGCCACCATAAGGAATTTCTTACTGTACCAATATCTGTGGCCAGCTGTTTCGTGGAATGGGCGCCCAGCTGGGGAATGAGCAGGATGACATCGCAGTAGGTCTGCATGGTCGCCCGAGCGATGGAGCCGAGCCAGTAGTCGGCTGTGTTATCTAGCTCTGGAAGGTCGTCGCCTGAAACAGAAGAGACGTTTAAAAAAGTGCGTCATACCCAAGGTGTGAAGGGAAGGCGAGTTAGCGATTGTGTGGAGAATAGAAGAAGAAAAAGAAAGAACAGTCCTGTGGCACATTTAGCTGACAGAAATTGGACCTCTCAGCTCTTTGCCTTCACGATAGATGAGTTGTCTTACAGAGTAATGTGCTCTGTATCACTGGGTGTATTCTTCTGCTTAGTCATTACTTGCCCTACATACACCAAAAACTGATTTATTTCTAAATCAAAATGAGCTATATTTCCTTTCCGTCTCAATGCTGCATCTTGCAATTGGGAGTGCATAGAGATTTTTAATAATAATGATAAATGTGATCACAGATTTCAGACCCTGTGATCATTTTCCAAATAAAACTGCATGTCTGCTAAGCTAACAGGGACACAGGGCAGTGTGTGTGTGTTATCTGGGTGTCAAATTGCATCTTGTTGGTTGCAGAAGAAGCAGAAACAGCAGCGAGCAATGAAGAAACAAGAGAACAGAGAAGAGAAAATGTCATGTTGAGCTTCAGATTGAGAGGACAATCAGGGTTGATGGCCAGAAACCTTGCTCTGGAGGGAAAGGCAGCTTCCCAGCATGCAGGGCCATCTCTAGCGCCGGGTCCTCCTGAGTCACAAATGGCTCCAAGTGGAGAGGCAGAGACATCAGGTACTGTCCGATCTAGAGGGCACAAACAGACATCTAGTTTGATATATCTCGAGTGTGCAGCTGCAGTATTATATGTTCTGTGCTCGTGTTAGCTGTGAATTTGTACAAAAAGAGCACAAGTTTGACTTCATCTAATAAGGCGAGTCATGTTGGTTTGTTTTAAATAATTTCCACTGCACACAATGAACGTCAGGACTTATATTTTAGGCAAACCTGACTAACATTTGTAATGTATTCCTGCGGCGACAGGCTGAAAGTAGGCAGGTCCTCTGTGTAGCTCTCTCCAAAACCAGCTGCCTCTTGTCTCTGAACACGAATCAAACAGTATGAGGTGAGATTAAAATAGAAGCAGCGTGTCCAACACTCCCAATTCACATGCACGCACACGATCCAAAAGCTCTTAGCAATGCACTGGTGTCAATCAGTACTTCAAATCAAATCATGTAGAAACTTGACACCTAATCACCTCCATCTTGGAGACGAGGCAGAGCTGGTGTTTGATCTGCAGGAAGACGGAGTCGAAGGCCAGCTGGTTGGCCTGCTGGTTGAGTCTGGTCAGAGCAGATCTGGGCTCTGCTAACAGACTGGAGTTACCTGTGCCCTTCTCCTGCGAGGTAAAAGCAAAGAGTTGCATTAAAACAGCTGCAGAAGGTTGCTGATAAACCACCTGATGATGCGCCACAGCATAACAAGAGCCAGTTCTCCCATTAAACTGAATCTATCCCTGCTCCATACCTTTAGGGAGTAGAGGACCTCCATCAGGCTGTTGTATTCAGCCATGTCTCCCCTCTGAAGGTAGTTGTACTCCTGCCAGGGGTTCTTGGTGGCGCTCTTCCTCTCTGTGGAGCTGGCCTCCTGGATGCCTGCCAGGCTGCGTGGGCTATACGACTCTGACAAGTATTTACCCGCCGTGCCCAGGATCCTATGGGAAAGATTGATGCTCAGAGCATGCACGCAATTCCTTCAAGACCCACTCCAACGAAAGGCATGTTTTTAACCTTGTTAACATGTCCATATGGTGTTTTTATATGCCACAAGGCATACCATGCAATAAGCAGGCAATGCCATGGCTGAGTATTTCCCCCTTGGAACAGTGATGGACCAAAGACAAACACGGATTCAGAGAGCCCCGGATTCATTCGTATACGTAAGGAACCAATCCTGTCAACCTGCAGGGTAGGGCTACGGTGAAACGAGGGGTATCAGCCTCAAGATAAGTTTGACTATTTTTTCAAACAGTGACAGAGACATGTTCAGTTTTCGGCTGCAAAGATGCAAAAGGAGAAATAGTGAGCGTTCATGTACTGCCAAAGGGTCTGAAAATCCAAGAGCCAAACTGTAGCCTGCAGTAGCCTTTTTCCACAGCACTGTTTTGCTAGAAGGCAGAGACAGACGTCTAGTTTGATAGTTTGACGTTCAGCTTTTAGGGCTTTAATCAATGCCTGGGGAGAAACTTTAAAATCCAACATTGTGCCTTGTTGACAGCGTGCCCCAAAGAGGTGAATGGTTTAGGGCAAAGGGAAACAACTAGAACACTGTGAAACATAAAGTATAAACATTTCTCTTACTTGTTTGACAGCTGCTGCTCAAAGGCTCCACACTGTCTCAGTAATTCTCCACAAGTGGCAATAATCCTGCAAAAGACAAAGAAACACAACAATCAGCACTGAACTAACGACACTTTGCTATGTAAAGTGTAAAAACTCATTAACCTGACAGAGTTCTGGAAAGCTGTCCAGTCTTCCTGGAAAACAGATGAAGTCGGAGCATCCTCCAGTTTGCACTTCTTTCTGATTGACTGCAGTGTTGTGGAGAAGTCCGACACATACCTGCAAGAAGCAAAATGTTAAAGCTGTCAAAACAAATCCATTAACAGTGAACACACTTGAAATAAACAAAGGGATTAACGCATATATGACTGTGACAATAAAGGATCTTTACTTGGTGAAGAGGGCTTTGAGGGCTTTGAGGAGACCACACACGGCCAGTCCGTCAGTCAGTTTGACACAGCGGTCCACAGCAGCGTTGGTCAGGCCAAACAACTTGCCAACAGAGTGGCTCAGCTCTTCCACACAATCAATTACCTCCCCATGCTCCTAAAGAGAGGAGAGGATATGGAGCGTGTTAAACAAGAGGTGGAACTGCAAATAGGAAGAGAATCAGAAAGCAGTGATGGCTTCAATAAGCAGTAAAGGGTTCGATAAATCTATTGTGTGTGTGTGTGGTGTCTAACCAAAGGTACAGCACTGATCTGGATCAGGAGATGAGCTTCCTCCAGATCTCCATACTGCAGTTGATAAGGTTTGTAGGGGTCATACAGCGCACAGACCAGCTCGTTCACCTTCAGCAGATTATTCTCACCTGGGCAGACAAAGGAACACAGAACGTGAGGACCTAACTCCACCCACATGCACAGTTTCTGCTGTCATGTCTCATCCATGCACAGACCCAGGTGTGGCAGCATGGCGGCCTCCAGGCTGTGTCCAAAGGTGGAAGTGGTGTGATGGAGTTCCAGCAGGGTGTCCAGACGCTGCTCCTGGGCTGCCCGCTCCACGGCCGTGCTCAAGCACACAGGGATGGATGGGACCATGGCCCCCAGAGTTTGGATCAACAACACTGTCACCACCTCATACGGGTTCTTGAACACCTGTGCAAATAATTAAACAAGCAACAGCACTGACAGATTTCCATTATGGCTAAACAAGTACATTTAGAATAAACTTACAAGGCCAAATTTGGCATGAAATTTTTTCTAACTGATCACAATTCAGCAATTTCAAACAGAGCGTGAGCACTGCTGGAAGTGGTCTGTCATGGAGCTGCAGTGTGTCTCACCTGGCTGCTCCACTGAAGCTGAGAGTGCCACGAGGAGAGCAAAGTGTCATAGAATTCAGACAGCTGCTGATTCAGACTGAGCTCGCTCTGAGAGAGATCCTGCCATATGCTCACCAACTGGCCCTGGAGGTGCCAAACATCCATCCACAAATACACATTAGAGCATGCCTACACCATGCAGATAACAGATTGTGATGGCTTCTTTTTTAATTAATTATTAATGCCTGGTACCTACCTTGTGACACTTGTAGTAGTAGGCAAGGAGCTGTGGCATTCGATCTATCTCTGTGAAGACTTTAACGAACAGCTTGGCTTGGTCTGCAGAGAAAAAACATGTAAACATTCATCTGCTTAACGTACACTGAGAGTGAATACATTTGAGCAACGAAAGCACTTCCCATAGGTTCGTACCTATAGACATGGAATTAAAGGTTGCTACTATTTGTGGGCTGGCCAGGGCCTCCAGTCTGTTTTTCAGAGCCTCCAGGTGGACACACTTTTCAGAGTAGTCCGGTGTGTCCACTAACATGGTCAGGCTGTTCTGCATGCTGGTCAGCTTGGAGGAAATTATTGCAAGGTCCTGCAAAAGGAAGACAACATATTTGTGATTTATGTCACCAAAACAATACCATTAATTTCACACTACACTGCCGCTTCTCAGGCATTCAACATTCCAGTGCCCTTTTCTGACCTAAATACAGTCTGTGATGGGACAATGTAGAGGAAAGAAGTCCTATATCTCGTTTTCATCTCTATTTAGAGGCAATAAACACATCTCTTCTCTCTTTAGATATGTTTCCCTACATTGCCATTAGAGTGAAATTAAGCAGCGAGTGAAATCCTGCGGCAGTGTCTTTCATTCATACCTGTGTTTTGAAGGTCTCCTCAATGTCTGCACTCAGCGTGCTCCACTTGTCTGCCTCCTGCAGAGCTTCGGCTGCCAGCTGCATGCGGCTTTTCACCTGATCTATCTCCACCAGGACCTGGGGAACAGGTACCACACAATACAAAAGACTCAAACCTAACAAATATCCTTTATGCCACTATTGTGCTTTAACTATTACAGAGCTTATCATGAAAGAAATGATTACATTATCATAATATCAGGGTTAATCATATAGATTTGTTTTACATGCAATGTGTGACTTGTGAGCTGTGAATATACTTCAGGTATGCTATGAATGATACAGTGATTGAACTTTTGCACACCTGCATTGACTGCACAGTGTCTTGCTCAAACTTCTTGATGTCCTCTTTGACCAGAACCATTTGCTCCTTGAGGAAAGACGCCTCCTGTTTCAAAGCCTCCACATCTCGCAGCACTCTGGGCATATTTTGAAGGGCCTGGTTACTGCTCTCTACACACAGAAATACAGCAGTCTTTCAGTTAATGAAGCATGTGATGGGAAAAGTGTAACTATCACAATATTACATCATAGATGGTGCCAATCTAAGAAGATACTGCAAGCAGTTGTTACATGCAAAACCTAACCAACTCACTTCTACACCTTCTACAGATTGGTGAGATTTCTCAATTATCAGTTATATACCATGTCATTTAAATCAGAGAAGTCAGGCTAAAACCCCTCTCTGCATAATGCAGTACACTTTAGCAGCTGGAACATCACCTCTCTAAAACAGTTTAACAAACACTGGACATCATGACCTTCATGACGGGAGGATTTGTTGCAGGACTGTTCAGACTGCATTAGTTTTAGCTTGATGTGCACATAATAAACTGGCAACTAGGTCTATATGCTGCGGAGCTGCAACGATTAATTGATGAATTATAACAATGGCATACATTTAGTTACCAGTTTATCAGCTAATATAACACCAACAACATTCAATAAAGCCATTTTTTGTTTGTTTGTTTTTTTATGGCCATTTTGGAAGCTATTTGTGTTGCTAGTGAATTGGATTGCATTACACTGAGAGGTGTTATTTCAGACTACCCTCACTGACAAAGATAGAGTGGACAGAACATCATGGACACCTCTCACTTCAGCGAATACAACGCAGTCAGTTGGAATAATTGCACAACTGTGGCAGATGATTTAGCTACCTGTACCTCATGAACTGGCAGCTGGGTGACAGCAGGAGAAAACACGGGCACTGTTCAGCCGACATGCCACAGAGTGTTCCAGCTGTCATTAGTTTACTTTAGCCACTCACCCTCAATGGAATTGTTGACTTCCTGGATGAAAAGCTGCAGTTTCATGACCAGTGTGGCTGCGTGTGTGTCCGCCTTCCCCGGCGCGTCCTTCTGCACAACCTTGAAGGCGCCATTCACCCAGTCTTTCACGTCAAAGTCATCGTCCAGAAACTTGGAGAAATCCATCTGGCCTCCTTCACTTACGTGCGTGCGAGAAACTCTTCTGCTGCAGTGCAGTCTGTGTCATCGACACATTGCTAACGCTAGCTAATTCTTCCCAAACAATGGCTTCGACACGAATATAAAATAAATAGCCCAGGAAAATGAAATTATCATTACAACTAAATATAGTTCCAACAAGGCGACGGCTTCCTCCAGAGTTATTTTTAAACGTCTACGGCTCTAAAGGATGAAAAGTAGAGACATATTTCTAAATGTTTGATGCTAGCAGTGCTGCTATTGACACTTGACAACAACTTCCTGTTTGTGCTATCGATTTGCCTTCCCCAGAAACAAGCGCGCAACAAATTGACCTGCTGAATACATTTTGTCAACAACAATGAAGAGCATTTCGTCAACAAATTGGAGCAATTTATGTCTTTTAAAAAGAAGATATATCACTTCTGGCAAAGAAAAGGGAACACGTAAATCGGTTAGTTTGAAGCAGTGTCACAAATAAGTATATCCGTGAAGAAACCTTTTTTTTTTTTTTTTTTTTTCCTGTAGCTATATTATATTTAGATTTTTTTGTCCTTAACTTGTCTTTCGGGCTTTGCAATCCCTCAAACACGTCCTGCCCGTGAGATATTTTAGCTTAGTAAGATGACGTTTGAGTACAAATGTTGGAAATGTTTATATCATTAAAATATATGTACACGTCCGCAGCACGAGTATATGCACTCTGCCTCCCTCTTGAGGCGACCATATAAACGAGTCTCACAGCCAGTAAAGCTAAGCATGAAACTGCACTCTGATTTTATGTATTATGACAGTAATCTGTTTATGTCAACTGTTTACCATTGAAGCAAAAATAAAAACAGCATGGGTGCATAACTCTGAATATATCTCAACATAGTTTGTTCCTCACTTTAAAGTCCGAGGAACAAGAAAGACTAAAAAAAATGTAGTGGCCTATTGTAAAAATGTAGACCTACTTCTTAGCCTAGTGTTTCTTAGGATCTACCATAGGAGGGGAAACAGCTGGCATATGGTCCTTACAGAGAGTGTCAGGACTCCCCAGGAAAAGCAGTCAACATATGAGTATAAGTCTGCTGCCCATCCGGAAAACCACTGTCCATCCTGTACTGTGTGTGGTGCATCCTGTGTTGGTTTTTAAGCCCATAGATGATAAATTTCTATTCGCGTTTGATCATGGATTAGTTATGTTTGCCTTTCTGTAATAGTGCTCCTGTTAGAATACTGGCTTTACACAGCCGTGCTCTCTCGTTATCTGCTGCAGTAGACGTTTATCACTACACACACTCTATTTCATGTATATTATGCAAACCAGAGAGGCAGTAAAGGACTGGAAGTGGAGCTGGGAGACAGTAAAGCAACGGGAAACCACTCATCAAACACCTCAGCCTGTTTGCAGCAGCTATTGGGGAGGACGTACAAAACAAAGGTGCTTCAATTGCTCTTCAGCTCATTTAAAGATGGGAATAATTGATGAAGTGAAGAACAACTTGTCCAAAGCGGTGTTCACCCCTTCTTCTCTGTTATCTGGCCGAGGCGCGCTCCACATGGCTCAGATCATTCTGTCTCTGGCCACCTTCGTCCTGGCCGGCTTCAGAGGAGGGAGCAGCCATACCTACTGGATCTACGCCATGTTCACCTGGGCCTTCTGCCCCATAATGACCCTCATCATCACCATTATTGAGATGTTTAAGCTCGATATCATACTCGACATGTTTTGCATGCATTGGAATGACTTCACCACGGGGATGGCCATGTCCTCTACGCTCATGACCGTCTCTGTCGCCATTACCTATGCCAACTTCTACGCCTGCCTGAAATGCCTGTATGGCTGGATAGTGAGTATATTTGCTTTCTTGTGTGGCCTGGTCTACGCACTTGAAGTGGTGAAGGACAAAATCCTGGACAAGAAGGAAGGGGTCTATCTGGCTGCTCTGGCTGGATTCTGGAAGGTCATGGAGGCCTTTGTGAGCTGCATCATTTTCATATCACTGACTGGTTACAGAGACAAGCTGGCTCT
The DNA here is from genome assembly GCF_051107435.1 of Chaetodon auriga. Taxonomy (NCBI): domain Eukaryota; kingdom Metazoa; phylum Chordata; class Actinopteri; order Chaetodontiformes; family Chaetodontidae; genus Chaetodon; species Chaetodon auriga. The sequence continues at coordinate 11,624,498 of NC_135093.1, forward strand.
GATCTTGTGTGTTATAGCATATATCATTCCTTTCCCCATCCTCCCTCTAATCATAGCCACCAACATCCTCAAAAAACTCAAGACATGTTTGCCTTTTAACCTGGACAGGTTCGTTTTTATTTTTCTGGTCATCTCTGTTATTTTGTATATATTTGCTGCTATTGTGTGGCCCATTTTCATGTTCAGAAACAACCCTCGTCCCAGTGACTGTCCACCCAGTTACTGTATCTGGGCCATTGAGTTTATTGTTGCCTTTATGACGTATGTGAATCTCATTCTTTTCACACTGGATCTCATTTTCACCCTGCTTGGTATCTGTGGCTTTAAACGCACATAAACATAGCAGTCATCTTTTTAAAACCTTCTAACTTCATCTGCACCTTTAAACTTGTGCTTCAGGTCCATTTGACCAATGAAGATGAAAAGCAAAAACTATAAAGTAAATGGTCAGCATCTCTTCCCGTGGAATTAAAAAAAAAAAAAAAAAAAAAAAAAGCGTCAAGCAAATTTGAGGGTCTGTAGTTTAAATGATGTGTTTAAAGGCTGATTTAAAGTTGTGGAACAGTACTATTTCTGCCCCGAAGTCACATGATCACATTTTCCACATTTAGGCCCATGTGGTAGAGAGTATGCAGCTTTTCCTGGAGCAAAAACAGCACTGTGGCTGTACATCAATCATGGATTGGGGTTTTAAACATTCATGTCTCTTCACACTCGAAATGCCCAACCTAGAAGGTAATCTGCCTTTTGTTATGTCTCACATGTAATGTGGAAAAAACTGACCAAGAGCAGAATTAACACATGATCTCAGCTTCTTTATGTTGTCAAACAGGCTCAAAAAAGAAAATCATATTAGCAAAGTACAATGTTTCTAGAACTGAGAAAATCAACATTAATCTGTTGAGTATTGCTTGTTTTTGAACGATTGTAAAATTTAACGTGTGATGTATAATTAAACCCCAAATTACATTTCAGCTCTGTGCGTGTTGTATTTTTTTTTCCACTGTTGGTGAATATATATAAGATGTGTTGCATGATGCCTGTTTGAGAATGAGACTACACATGAATGAACACACCTGTGATCTGTCAGCAGCAGACAGATGAGGGCCAGAATACCAGAAGTGATTGATGTGCAATGGGAATAAAGTGACGCTCTGATAAAGGCAGATTTGAAGCCTCACGTTTTAGATGAAAAAGCTTAAGATTACAGAGAAAAACATGCGTGTGACAGAGACAGAGAGACAGCGCGTATGTGTCTTTTTATGTTGGAGGAAGTCACAAAGAATTACTTCATATTCAACTGTCAGTTTGCAATTGAATATCAAGGAAAAATCCTTAGAAATGTAGGGTAAATGTTTTTCACTGATGTTGGAGTCTGGATATGTTTTTCCTGCTGAATAAATTATTGAGTAAACAAAGAGAGAGAAACACTCTGTAATTATGCAGAGTTTTTGTAATATCCAGCAGGTTTTAGGGGCAGTGACACAACATACTGTATACTAGACAGAGTCTCCTTCCGCTTGTGACATTGATGGAAACCCACTGACAGTCTGAACTCATGAATCAGGAAATTTGAATAAAAGGAGGTGTGTATGATGGTGCCTGTGTGTCACGTAAGAACACATCAGGAGTAGAAGAAGGAATCAGGTGTTCACATTTCCTGATTAAGTAGCAGTGGTTCATCCTGCAGAGTGCTGCCATAAGACATAAGACTGCCTCCTGTCTTTTGACTTCAAGATCTCTAATTTAAGCACCATGTGCGGCCCATTCAAGGGGTGCCAAGGCATTTTGCGCCTCCTGGAAATAATCTTCAGCACTCTAAGTTTCATCATCGTCATGTTCAGAGGCAGGATGGTGAGTCCATGGGGTGTGTGGTGTGAGTTCGTCTGGGTTTTCTGCATCATTGTGCCTCTGGCCCTGACCGTGATGGAGGCCAAAAAGTGGAACGTCCTCCTGGTCGCCTTCCTCCCAGACTGGGCCGACCTGACCTGCGGGCTGACCGCCCTGTGCACCACCACGATCACCTCAGCCACGATCATCTTCTCGTCTGTTTTCCTCTGCCGCTCCTGCATCACTAGCATTCTGTGTTTCACCACCTCGCTGGTTGCCACCATTCTCTTCCTGATTGACGGTGCGATGCAAAAGAGGAGGCTTCCAAGCGGCTACCTATCCAGCCCGAGAGGGGGGCTCCGCTCATTAGAGGCCTTCATCGGCTGTATTATCCTCACCGCAGCTACAGACCACTTTGTAACAGGTGAATGGGCGTTTAGGCCTATTGGGATGACGTGCAGCATCATTGTGTTTGCCGTTTGCCTCCTGGTCACTGTGGTCATCATTGTTCTCCATCTGCTCAAACTGCTGAAGTGTCTGGTCCCATTCAAGCTGAGCATAATGGAGCTAGTGTTCAACATTATGGCAGTGTTGTTGTACCTGACTGCTCTCATTCTTTGGTCGGTCTTTGGTTACAGACGCTATAACTACAGTCCTTACATCTGTGACAAGTGTTCCTTTGCAGATATGCATACTGTTACAGTAGGCGCCAGTGTCAATCTTTTTTTCTACTTCATAGACCTGATTTTATCCATAAAATACCGCTAGAAATGCAGACGTGACATGCACTTGGAGATTAAGATGAAAACACTGATTGTAGCATGGTTTCATTTCCTCATCAACTTTTAATGAGGAAAACATCTAAGGAGCTGTATGTGTTTATATGTCCTGTTTGTTGCTCAAAATCATGTGAAAATCAGTCTTTTTTATCTTATTAAAATAAACAACATTAAATCAACACGTTGCTGGTATGAAAAAGATTGTTTTTGCTGTCTCATTTTTGATACTTCATTGTCAAAAGTTACTAACATATACATGTAACCTCATTATGAAAACACTTTCTTGTCTTTGGGTATTTCTCCTCATATTAAAATAACTCTTATATGATTTGAAATTCTGCCTATAAAATGAAGAGAAGCAAAGCTATGCTTAAACCGGAGAGGACAATGCAGTCTTCCCAGCATTTAATCATCTAAAAGTGTTAATTGGAGGCATTTGACTATTTCTATAAAGTTTTATTGTCTCTCTTTGAACAAAACATTGTGTCAGGGAGAGTATATTCAAATCTCACAGCTCTGGCAGTTACATGGCATGAATCTGAGATAGTGAATGCAAATGTTACAGCAAACATTCATAGCTGTTGCCTTTTTCCAATTCTGCATATGCATTTACACAGTTTTCTAACACATAATTACAGGATTTCATTGTAAGAAAATACAAATGTTCAAAAGTGATGCTTCATAGTCCACAAAATAAAAAAAAACACATCAGCTCCTTTTAGGTCTCGTCTGGCTCCTCAAACTCCACACTCTCCAACAGACCCTGAAAACAGAAGTAGTGGGAGTTGCAGTAGACGGGGGGCTTGTTGGGACACGAGCCCACCACTTCTGGTTTCAGCGAGGCGAAGGGGTTGGCTCCGCTTCCCTTCATGTCCATCTCCAGCTCCTGCAGGATCTGCAGGGAGTAGGTCATCTCTGCCTCACTGTGGATGGAGGACAGGGAGCATCAGCAGCCAGGACACGTGACATGGATCAACTCAGAGGACTCAATCTACTTGATGTTTTAGAAACTTTTTGCATTTTCTTTATGTAAAATATTAATCTGAAAAGTTATGAGATGCAAAAAGTGTGAAATAAATGTAGTGGGGTAAAAAGTAGAATATTTCCCTCTGAAATCTAGGTAGAAGTAAACATTAGCATAAAATGGAAATATTCATGTTACAGTGTGGATTTCTGAAGTGCCTGAGTAAATGCAGTTACTTTCTGCCACTGTTCAACCGCGTGTGTGTGTGTGTGTGTGTGTGTGTGTGTGTGTGTGTGTGTGTGTGTGTGTGTGTGTGTGTGCGTGGCTGTTTCTCTGTAACACTCACTTGAGAGCAGTGAAAAGAGAAGGAATCTCATAATCCCTGAGGAGCAGAAGTGTCGGGAGCCAGCCCTGGTCCAGGCCCTGGCTGGCATCAAATCCTTCAGACAAACACATGGAAAGGAAAACAAATCAAAAATGTCAACAAGAACCTCCTCCGCACTCGCTTGTTTAGCTAGCTGTTTATTCGCATGCTACACAACAATTCAGATTTTTGAGTCCACAAGTGAGTTTGGCATTACATTTCTGTGCAATGGGAAACATGTTCTCACCAGGATGAAATCCAACCACCAAATCTGGCTTGGCTGCTTCCTCCTTCTCCACCAGCTCCTCCCAGAACTGGTGGTAGAGACCCTTGTAGGCGCTGATGTAGACCCTCTGCTTGGGGCCAAACGCCCTGAGAGGAGGCCTCACGATGGGGCCGTCCACCACCTCTGGTCCCACCATGACTATCTCGATACCCAGGTGTCCTGGGAACATGTTGTTCAGCTCGTCATAGTCAGTCAGTCTGGCTCCCAGAGTCTCCATGTTGCCTGCTCCCACCAGGTGAATGGTGAGCGGTTTGGAACAGGGCTTCAGGCCGAACAGCCTCATCCCCCAGGCTATGGTCAGCGGCCTGGAGAAGAACTCACTGCAAACCCTCCACAGTGACTTCTTCAGGTCCTCATCGTCAGGCTGAGGCCTGCCAGCGTCGGTCCACAAGTCTTTCATGTTGGCTCCATTTATAATGGGATCGAGGCGAGCTGTGAGATCTCCCTGCATCGCAAGCCAGTCATCCCAGCCTTTGACCTCTGACTGCGGCTTTGACCATTTTTCTGTTGGGAACGGAAGATCATCTGATGGCAGAAACACAGGCAGAGACAGGAGATGAGGTTTGGTAACTAGGCTTTCTGCACATTCCTTCATTACTTTGATAGAAGAAGAAGATTAATTGCTGTCTTTTACTGTTTGTATAGACCATATTTCATATTACCTTTGAACAAAAGCCATTCCACAACTCTATCAATGGCAGCTAGACGCAGCTGTGAGCAGAACTTCTTGTGTTTGGGCCAGTCGTCCTTCTGACAATCTTTACAGCAGTAGTAAACATTTAGACATCTGTACAAAGACAGGAGCGAGAGATCTCTGAGTGTAAAATTGCTAACGTCGATGAAGGAACATGATGGCTGCAGAGACCTGCTGGTTCTTTACCTGGCACAACGCTTCAGTCTCTGTGGATTTGAAAGTTGATCTCGTCCCTTCTTGCAATACGCACAGATTTTAAAAGACTCCTCCATCTTCTCAAACATCTCTTTTTGAGACCGGAAGGCCATGGGTTTAGTCTTGGCCTCCAAACCAGCTCTGGAGAGACAAATACTCCATTAAATCATTATTTTTACTCGAGAGATCACAGAAGGGAAAAAGGAAAACAGCAGCAAAGTGATTTACTAACAAAGAAAAGGCAATTACCAAATGTAAAATAAATGTAAAACAATTGCAAGTAAAGGAGGAGGTTTAAGATCAAATTCCTCAAAGAGCTTAACCTTCTTAGAAAAGACATAATACAGTAGAGTGATTGAGTTTTACTCATTAGTAATTTGGACCACAAACTAATACACCTACACACATTGTAGAATGCTCAGCACTAAAACAGAGCTTGTCTGCTGCTCACCAACACACCACTGAGGCCTCCCCTTTTCTATTCTTGGACTGAATATTTGTCACAGTATGAGGAGGCCAGTGGAAGGACAGCATGGGCGGATTTATAATGAGTTTACATATGAAAAAGTTGTGGAAAAGTGGCCTGAAGCCTAATGGTGGCAACTAGGACAGAAAGCGCATGGAGCAGCAGGGAACAAAAGTATGAACCAGGCTGCGGTGGCATGCTAACGTCTGAAAATACCATTCAAGTGTGAAGCTGTCATCACTGAGGAGAAATCAGTCTCTGATTTTTTATGTAAGATTAGATCTCCAGTGTTAAAGCTAAGGGGCAAAAGAGGTGTTGATAATTGGGCCAAAACCTACTTACCTCTCAGCTTCCGTCATTTGTAAATGGGTCTCTCTCGTGCTGTTCACTGCTTCCTCCTCGGCTGCTCCTGTTATTTGCTCTGTAAGCGGCCTGCTGGGGGCTACTGGTGTCAGATATAACACCTGCTCTTTCCCCTCTAGAAAGCTCCAGACCATTCCCGACTTCACAAGAGCTCCAACCCGTGGCAGACTCAGGATGTGTGAAGGGCAGGGGAGTAAAAAAAAAAAGGGCACCAGCATGCTGGATGAGGTTAATATTGCTGCGTGGCTCACATAGGGCTGCAGCTAATGATTATTTCATTGTCGCTGAATCTGTCCATCATTTTCTCAAATCATTTTTTGGTAGTAGTAGTAGTGGTAGTGGTAGTGGTAGTCTATGAAATGTAGGAAAATGGTGAAAAATCAAAGCCCAAGATGATGTGCTCAAAAAAGATACTCAGTTTTCTGTCATAAAGGAGTGAAGAATAAGAAAATACTCACATTTAAGAAGCTGGAATCAGAAAATTTAGACATTTTTCTCCTTAAAAAATACTCAAACTGAGTCATCTATTATCAAAATAATTGGCAATTCATTGAATAGATGCCAACTGTCCAATTATCCACTAAAAGAAACCCAAATTTAGCTATACTTTCTGTATGCTTTCACCATTTTGATCTACTAGGGGGCAGTGTCGCTCTGTAAAGGCTGCTGCACCAGTCACCACATTTTCCCTCCTTATGAAGCAAGACAAGAAATGCATGCACACAGAGAATTAATGAAATGTTTCATACATTGGTATCAGTGTTATTTATTTTCACACATTAATCCAGCAGCAGGCAGCAGAGCGACTCACTTTTGTCGTTGTTTAGGGAAACAGTTCTAACTCTTGCTTGCTTGTCAAACATAGGCCCCCCTTCTCCACATGCTTCATTTGGGTTAATGCAACTTTTTGTTATTTATTTGAAACTGATTTACAGCACATGGAGAGATCATAAAATGATAAGAGTGAATAATATGAATAAGTTACTTTAGCATGTTCCCTGATTGTTCTTGCGTGCTTCATAAATAGACTGAAAGAGGGCACACAAAGCATTATCTGAAATGTTTGCAGTGGGCCCAGTTTTGCAGACATGAAGACGTATTTTTAAAGCTGCTACAGAAGCAAAATCCTGTGATTTGTCCATGCCTTGTAATATAATGCAATCCCTCACAATAGGCGTGCAACACGTGAGTCATATATTGTTCAGTACTGTTGAGACTGTGTCAGACAGGCAATGACTTACCTCATGGCAATTTTTATCTCCGCCACGTGTAAGCCTGCAGGGGATCATGCGTTTGATCTTTTGTGTGCGTGTGTGTGTGTGTCCATGTGTGTGTCTGTCTGCAGCAAATCTCCTATAGTACTGGAACCATCAGGCTAATATTTTTTATGCACATTTATGATTGCATGCTCAAGGACCTCCCTTGGTCATGGTGATTCACGCTCTATGAAAAAACAGTTTTATTGAGTGCTGACTCCTCACTCCTCTGAACAGGCAGCAAGTGATCAACAACTGCCTCAGTTTGGAATCTTGTTTCTGCTTGGGACTAAGCATGTGACGGTCTCGTTAGTGTTGGTGGATTCTTTGTCGGCGTTTTCACTTTGAAATTAATATTTTACATCACTGGACTTTCGCCTACACGATGGACACACAGCCTGCCCTGCACTGCCTGCTCCCCAGCCACATGCCCCCTGACACACCCAGCAGAGATCTGCACACTGCTGAATGTACTCTTCTACTAAAGCCTGCGTCTCACACTGTTTTTTTAAGATTACATTGTATTGTCTGGTGAGTCATCGACAATAAATATGACTAAAAGCAGCCGTCAAACAAAAGCTGCATGTTTTTTTTTTTTTTGGCCTTTATATTGTGAAGGGTTTGTTAAGAGTTAGGGAAAAGGCATAATTTCCTCGGCAAATCCATGCTGATCACATGTCTGAAGCATGAACACATGCGGAACAGAGCCACAAATGAAGGCAGGTTAGGGTGATGTTCACCAACAGAACATCCACTGGTTAATGAATGGAACAGTCAGCCTGCTGATCTCAGACCTGCTCCAACACTGTTCTTTTAAAGCCAAACTTAAGATCTCGCATCACACCATGTTTATGCAGTATGTGCAATTGCATGTGTATATTTATGTGTAGGTGTGCATGGATGTCTGTGCACCTACACATTTTTGGTGTTTTGCTTCTGTGTTCTTTGCACAATATGTATGTTGGTTGTGTGTATGTTTGTGTGCATTTATATGTATGTGTGCACAGATGTTCTTTCTTATTGACAATTCTTTGCTGTTTTATTACTGCTTTTGTAGTAGATTCACCATTTAAAGTCCTGGAACAGCTAGAAATGAGAAACAAAAATTATAAAGAAAAAATAAACCATCCAGTTAAACTCAGGCACTATGTAATTTATTCAAGTGTAATTTAGATCACGTGCTACATTAGCATGCATATGATCTGATTACATGCAGTTATTGTGAGATTTGGAAAGTCTAGCTGCAGAACAATTTACTAGGAACCGTTTGGTCTCATTATGTATGTACATTCATGACTCTTTATATCCAGCAGCCGTGCCACCTCGGGGCACCAACAGTAAAAACCTTTGTCGCCCGCTGACACCCTCAGGTGCCATCATTCTAAATAATGAGCTTTGAGGGATTTCTGTGTCTGTTTCATTAATTGATAATTTCACAACTCAAAGCACAGTGTTCAGGACACGTGCAGCTGTGATAGCGCATTCTTCTCTATGAAAAACTCCCCCTGCGCCAGCTGAGAGTGTGAGCTTCAGCGTCCATACGTGCCAAGCGGCAGCACAGCAAAGTGATGTCCAGCTCTACAAGGCTACAGGAAGCACCTCAAAGACCTCAGGAAGTCCCAGAATCCTATTTTGAAATCTTTAAAGTGGAGGCACAACAAAAACAGGCTTTTTCTCATTATGGATCCTTAATTGTCAGGATTGAGCTCCTCTAAGTCTTCTTGTGGCAGCAGTCCATGGAAACAGACATAGTGAGAGTTGCAGTAGACCGGGGTTTTGTTGGGGCAGGACTGGACCTGCTCTGGTTTCTGTGAGGTAAATGGATTTGGCCCGCTGTCCTTGATGTACATCTCCAACTCCAACAGGATCTGGAGTGAGCACTTGAGCTCCATCTCGCTGAGGAGGCAGACAGCAGAGGAATCAATTAATCAAGCAACTTTTATCATCCTCAGGAGAGACAGTGGAGAGATTAAACACCTCAAAGACTTATTTTAACATCCACCCACAAGAAAACAGTTTGGGCGAAATTATAGAGGAACAGCATCAACAGAAGAGAAAGAGAACAACATCAATAACTTTGCTATATCATCAAGTTAGAGTCTACAGGGGGAGTTTGCTGAGAGCGCCTGCAGCAGAAGAAATAAATCTTTTCTTCAGCTTGGCCTGTGTACAAACAAGAAACTGGTATTTGCCACCAGAGGGAAGGAGTGTGGAAGGAGTGGTGTGGTCTGGGTTGTGGGCAGAGATAACTGTGTTCAGACTGAGGACTGTGGTGATGAGGTCAGGTGAGGAGCAGCCATAGAGGAGGAAAGGGTACAATATTCAACAATACAGAAGGAGGAGGTTGGACAGATTCCTATTCACCGGGAATAACATTTTTATTTCAGAGTTTTGGTTAGCAGATTTGTGAGTTAATGAGTCCCAGTGGTGCAAAGAACTTAAAATATTTACTTTTGTTGAGAGGGCAAGAAATGTTGTTATCCCAGCTCTAAAATGTGAAACAGGTGTATGATTCAAAGTTACAAGGCTGTGACTAACCTGTACATGGAGAAGAGAGTAGGGATCTTATAATCTCTGAGCAGCAGGAGGGTGGGCAGCCAACCTTCAACCAGACCCTGGTTAGCGTGAAATCCTGTGTTAAAGACATGAAAACACGCTCTCAAGGTTGTACAAAGTGTGTTAATATAATTACAAAATAACCAGAATCAATTCCACTGTTAAATCCCCTGAAAATGTGGCATCAAATTTTTAGTATTTCTCTGTAACATTATAATATGTTTTCCCGACTAAGCAGGCAAAAATCAAAGTTTAAAAGGACCCAAACCGTTCTCGCAGCTCTACAAGGCTGTACACATGCTAATGTCAGCGTGCTAACCTGCTCATGAGACATAATGTTTACCATGTTTAAGTTTAGCATGCTACAGCACTTTTTTCCATCTGAGCTCAGCCTACTTCAATAGTAGTAAAACTGTCCTCGTTTTGACGGCAAAATGTGAGTTCATGCAGCATCCCGCCAGCAAGAAGCTATCGTTTTTGCCCTCAAGTAATTTGTAATATGATATTAGATTGTAACTATTAGTTGCTGTCCACATAGAGTAACTTGATTAGTCAGTCATTAGTCTTATTTGTAGAATCCATGTTGTTTCCACATTGACTTAAAAGCTCATGAAAACCGCAAAATCGGAAGACCAACTATCCAGTTCGGGAAAGGGGAACATCTGAGGAGCACCTGAATGCAGCATAAATCAGCTGAATGACACTGACACTAGAGAGCCCATATTGAGCTGTCTGTTTCCCACCATACAAATCTTTACGAAGTGACAGAGACTCCAGTGAACAGATTAGGTTTGATTAGTCTCCAGCTGCTCGTGTCTTTCTCCTGTTAGAATATCCTTCCTCCTGAACGTGTCACTGGCATTGCTTTGCACTCAGTCAAAATGATGATGCTAATCTTGACCCAAACAAGCTGAGCGCACTTAAAAACTTCAGCTGGACTGGAGAAAGCTTATCCTAACTTAACCTGCACCACAGCAGCTGAAAATTCACGTCATTCCAGTGCAGAAATCCAGCTATATCTGTGCTGGGGTTGGGTTTGTAATCCTGCAGCATATTAACTGACAGATGTCGCTTTCCCCTGACTCTGGTTTATATCATTAGTATGTCTTTTTTTTCCCCTCTGAGCAGCATGGGTAGTGTGGCAAATAGCTCGACCTTCAATCAGATGACTGAAGTTGGAGCCACTGTGGCAGCAAATACTGCAAATCCATCTGGCTTAAGTGTCCTTGAGTGAGACAAAACTGGGAGAGCAGCAAACAGAGAATTTCCCTGCGCTGATGGAGAAAGTCTCACATTATTAGTTTGTCCAAGGGAAACATGTAATCACAGATTAAATTTTAATCAGCATCTCGGAAAAAGTATGCATGTGAGAAATCGGAAAGTAAGCCATGAATTTATTAAAGCTTCGGCTGTTTAGCGCACACTGGTGTGTATACTGGTTGTAAGTGTGTCAGGGGGGCTCAGAGCATGCAACAGAGGCAGAGCATTGTGAGGCTTGTGGTGCTGGCACACAGATGGTATCATGTTATCCACCGCCTGCCACATCTTTCCAGGAGGACTGCAGAGAGAGAGAGAGGATTTTAATCTGAATAATGCATGGCATGATACCAGCATCCCCGAGGTTACACTTCTCATCATGATAAAACATTTAACAGGGAGTAAGTGTTTAGGCGTTTAGACCCTCAGGAGATAAGGTGACACAGAGACATTATAGTCTGACTGTTAATGACTGCAATAATTGCCTGGCTCCAGGGTGAATTTGGGCCATATGGTGGATAAAGTTGCGGTTAATGGTAATCGACTTCCTTTGTGTCCTGGCCTGAAAAAAAAAATGTGTTTTAGAATGATGAAAATCCGGTTTATTTCATCAAGGATAACAAAAAGCTTTCTGGATGTTGTGTTTGTGTTTATGCAGCTCCTGGTTCCAGTTGTCTATCTCTGTATGGGTAACACAGCTATATCCTGTGTGAGAACTGACAGTTGACATCACCCTCCCTCCCTTATCCTCCAAGGCCAGTGCCTGTTTTTCACCGCTTTCCAGCAGCGTTCCCCTCTCTCATTCTCTTCCTCTTTGTGACTCTTGCATATATACACACCTTCCTTTTTATTCTTTTCGTCACGCTGCCTGCTCCTCTATCACTTAAACTGTGTCATAATGCAGCGCTCTGCCAGCTTTGCAGTATGAAACGCAGCCAGGCACTCAGGCAGTTTACTCGCAGGATGACTGATTCCTGTATATTTAGCTCCGGTGAAGCCTGCAGTGATGACTGAGCCAAGGGTTATGGATGCGGTTGGGTTGGGGCTTTACTGCTGCTTTGCAGGTTAAAGGGTCAGAGATCTGATTCAGTGCAAGAGCTTAGGAGGTGTGGGGTTATAGTGACACTTTAATGAGGTGGTAGTCTATGAGAGTGGACAATGGGGCAGACTTTCAGTCTAATGTGCTATTTGTCATGAGGTGGAGAAAAAGTTTCAGTTTTGTATTGTATTCCAAAAGTTTGATCTATAATTCAAGAAAAAAGTTTTATTCGATGAGACCAGTGTATGTCCTCGGACTGAAAATGGGGACAGGCATGGTGAGATTGTTTTTGCACACGACTGCAGCTTGCAATGTTCGTCAGAGTGAAACTGGGAGGAACTGAGACTCGTCTTTCAAAAGGGCAGCTTACTGACATTATGCTGAGTCCAGCAATGAGAAGCCAAACTCTTTCCCAGCTGCTCCCGTTAATCACCCAAATCCCCAATAAAAGCCTGGCGTGTTAATGAATGGGCCAGATCTAGCGAGTTACACGTCTCCTACTCGCTCTGTTCTCTGAAAGAGGTAATTGTCAAATGAACATAAAGGGAGACGAGTTGCTGGATCTCCAAGACAGCTGACCACTTAAGCTGAGCAGTTTCTATTTATAGCTGCATTATGTTCTTTACTGGTTGATTTAAAGGCATTTTAAGGTGAGAATCTCCTTTCAGCCAGACCTATCCCAAGATTTTAGAGGTTGTTTGGCAGGATGCTGTGTGTACATACCAGGATGAAATCCAACCACCAAATCTGGCTTGGCTGCCTCCTCCTTCTCCACCACATCTTCCCAGAACTGGTGGTAGAGACCCTTGTAGGCGCTGATGTAGACCCTCTTCTTTGGGCCAAACGCCCTGAGAGGAGGCCTCACGATGGGGCCGTCCACCACCTCTGGTCCAACCATGACTACCTCGATACCGTGGTGTCCGGGGAACATGTTGTTCAGCTCGTCATAGTCAGTCAGTCTGGCTCCCATAGTCTCATTGTGGGATGCACCTGCTAAGTGAATAGTGAGAGGCTTAGCGTACGGGTTGAGGCCAAAGTGTTGTATGGCCATCCCGACAGTGAGAACTCGAGAGAGGAACTCGCTCTGAATCCGCCATAAGGACTGTTGCAGATCAGAGTCTTCTGGCCTTGGCCTGCTGGCGTTCTTCCAAAGCTTTGCCATGCTGGCACCAGACAAGATGGCATCCAGACATGATGTGAGGTCCCCCTGCATAGGAAGCCAGTCTTCCCAGTTCTTCACCTCAGCAGCGGACTTGGACCACTTCACGGTGGGGAACGGGAGGTCCCCTGCACAGGTGGTAGAATGTTTATGATGGATTTATGTGACACAAAACCGAGGACACGGATTAGTGTTGATTCTGCCTGGCAAGTTTACATGGTGTTTGAAAATCAGAGAGATTCAAAGGCTGAAGAACTTTAATCAGAATTTGCACCACACTGCGACTTTCTGTCAGTTTCTGTCTCTCAGGCATTTAATTTCTGCAGCTCAGCGTTAAAATATGCCATCTCATTAATGTGATTTCTCTGTTTTGTGAACTCAAACAGCTATTTAGGCATTTTAATTTCGGCTGCACCGCCTTTTCATTTCTCACCCGTGAACATCAGCCACTCCACCAGTCTGTCAATGGCCACGAGACGCAGGATCTTGCAGACCTTTTTATGCTGAGGCCAGTCCTTTTTCTGACAGTCCTTAGTGCAGTAGTACACATTCAAGCACCTGTGAGAGAAAGATGGCGTGAAAACAATGCAGAGAGATGACATGGAGAGAAATTATGCAAGGCATGGAAGTTATATCGCGAAATGACTGGAAAACTAATTGTTAACTAACATGTTAAGCTGCAGAAACACAGTAAACATAATACCTACTAAAAATCAGCATGCTAGCACTGCAAGTATCATACTATATATACTTTACATGTGTATACATCACATCTCTGTTGAGCATGTTAGCACGCTACCATCAACATTAGCTCAAAGCACTGCTATGCATAAGTCATCAGTGATGGATTGTGCTCTTCAGGTGTTTTATGCAAACCAAAGTATCAATTACCAAATCCACTGTGGGCTATAAGACGTTCATTTATGGTTGCTTCAGGATACCTGTTTATTAATAGACAATCAGCTTGAATGTCTCCTGCCAGGACATAAATAGCGTCTTACATCCATATAGGACCCATCTTTATATTTGACCTTCTCAATCGGTGGAAAACTCTTGACACTGAAGATGAATTCTGTCCTTTTAGACAACAGCTGACAAAAACAGCCACGGTATGCTGAAGCTAGAATTTATTACTGACATTGCAACCTCTTTGCATGGATGTGGGCTTTTGCGTTGTCACCCTGTTAAGGTGGTGAGGTAATGTGTTGGATTAGAAGTCTGACAGCCAGTGCCAGTTGGTGCCGTGGGAGACTATATTACTTTACTTTGCAATCATTTGCAGCCTTAGAGGCACGCACATTTCCATAAAATCATTTATCAGCAAACGTGTTCTGTCACACTTCGGGTGTCCTAATCTTTCAAAAGACGCAGACAAGTGGACAACGTGAGACCAAACAAGGTGAGAAAACACAGGTGCCCTTGAAAGGTAATATAGAAAACACAATTGCAGAGATGCCTCAGCCGTAAGAGTAATAAATAGATCAGTGTGAATCAAAAAGAGCGAGAAAAAGGTGATGGGAAGTCACAAGCAGGTACTGTTGGACTATTTGTGGTAATTCTCAAAGTTCACTTGTCAGCAGTTCTGTTGTTTTTTTCTGCCTCAATGTCTGCTGATGGTAAGTTTTCTGAGAGAGACAGTGGCAGCTGAGAATTTCAAGGGACCGCACATGCAAGACAGTGTGTGTGTGTGTGTGTGTGTGTGTGTGTGTGTGTGAGAGAGAGAGAGAGAGAGTGTGTGTGTGTGAATCAGAGGGAGAGAGATAGAAAAGGAGCGACAAGGGAAGCAGAGAGCCAGAAGAAAAATGAGGCACAAAAACAATGAGGCACTCGTTAATATGCGGCATATCCTTATTCTCAATACACTCCTTGAAACACATTCTGTGAAGCTGGGACATTATGAACTGCATTAAGCTGCTCTTAATAAGCTGCCAAATTGCAGAGAGATGAATCACAGTCAGGGGACTTGGCTATATTTGCCACTGGCCATTGTCCACCTCTGGAGAGCTGTCCACACCTTGGTGGCCTATCATTCAGCTACTGATACAACTGGTAATGCTTTACACATGACAGTTATTGGACAATGGTGTCAAAACAATGTCCTGAGCGGGCGATAACAGAGCTGACCAGACAATGGTGTAGCTTTCAGTTGCCTAAAATATCATATTGTCAGTAACAATTAATGTTAATCGCAGTTAATGCCAGAACATTGCCAAATCACACGTCACGGACCGCACATCAACACATCTCTGCAGTCGCTGCTGAGCACGATCCTTCAGTTGTGGCTCTGCACTCACTTCACACAGCGCTTCAGGGTCTGACCCTCGGTGAGGTGCTCTGGGAGTTTGTTGCAGCTGGTGCAGAACTTGAAGGTCTCCTCCATCTTCTGGAACAGCTCTTTGTAGTTGCGGAACAAGATGCCTTTAGCCTTTCCCTCAACAGCAGCCCTTATTAGAATCAGACACATTTGGCAAACAGGATACATGTTCAAGAATTTGGCAGAATCTGAGACGCTGAACTAACATACAGAGGAAGCTGTGAAAGCATTGACATATGAAGTTATTCAGTGCAATTATACTATAATTTATAACATACATGCCATATAAACTAATCACAGTCTGGATGGAAAAGAGAAACAAGACAGCTGGGCTGATCGTATTGGTTTGAACACTGATTTTTCCATGTTAATATCTGTGGTTTGTACCTGTATTCTCCATAGTCGTTCAATTTGAGCTTGTTGAGAATCACCTTAGAGAGGCCAGGAACATTGGAGTCCAAAGAGTAAAAGCCAGACTGGTCAGAAAAGACACTGTCAGTCCCTGGAGCGTAAGACTGTGGGAGCGCTGGGATCTGGGACGCCATGTTGTGGAACTTCAGAGTCCACCAGGAGAGGAACGAAACATTAAATAAACACCAACGCCATGTTTTTTATAGTTTTGTCACAATGAAAGATTGAATAATTTCTGTTGTAATAACTTTCCAAAGTTGTAAATTCCTGTCATAGAGTATTATAAAATGCTATGCAGTGTTTCAGAGACTGATTAGCCTTTAAACTCATGGATCTGTCAGTTTAACTGCACCTGGATCATGTTTCATTGCCTCACCGGCACCTGAAACAGTGCACCCCCGTCAACATAGCCCGCATTCCTAAACATCAGATCCATCAGTTTATCTGTGTGTGCTGTGGACCCCCCCCCGCCCCCCGCCATCAGCTCAGACTGACAAATGAGAAGAAGCAGGGCTGGAAATGTGGACTCTGGTGGAAGAACATACAGCCACATGGAGGTATTTGTGCTAAGCACCCCGACAACCAAGTGACACACTGCGCTGCCACAACAAAGATTTTCACTGCGATTACAAAACTCCAGACAGGGAATGAAATGCTGCCACTGATAATGCATCACTGCTGCCAGGACCCTCAGAAGCTATTTCGGAACCCACGATAACATTTAAAAAATATACAAAGTTATTTACAAGCATCTTGGGACTTTTCCAAGGGAGATTTTCACCAAGCGAGAGAGAAACGGGTCACACATGAGCCCAGACAGAGCAGTCATTCTGAATTGTGTTCCATTCAAAGCAGACACAGGTATCTTTTCTCAACATAGATACGTCAGTGTGGAGCAGACAGGACTGCCTTTGTGCTTTAAAATACACCCTCTGTCACACACACACACACACACACACACACTCTGGCCCTGATGACAGAAACCTCTCATGACAACGAGGATTACCCAAATCTCAGACGGGCCGAGGCCTCGCTTGGGCACGCTCTTTGAGTTATGTCGTCATGCCTCGTCCCCATACTTGCAAGTCACATGATTTATTCAGTTGGCCTGACGGGGGGAAAGTAAGAAGGGAGGAGAAATGTGATCATCTGGGGATGGTGCACACCGGCAGCTCATATGCCTCCTTCAGTCTTTCTTTAGATTTTACGTCTGAAAGTATGCTAAATTTAATCTAATTTCTGTTGGGTATGTGTAATTTAAGTGTGATTCAACATATCGACCTCTCACCGCAGTACAGCAGTACTTCACCTGGCCTTGACATCTCTGTGCAGCTTGCGGCAATGAAAGTCAATTCGCAACTTGAGCGCACAATCAATGCTTTCCTTTATCACACCCAGACACTGTTTTGTACTAACGCAGTGAGTTCCAGTCTGACATGAAAACAACTTTTCCTCTACTTTGAGGAACTCTGTATCTTTTCAATTTCATGCAAAGTGTTGCTGGGGAGTGATTTAGCCTTATCACGTCTTCAGACAAAATTGAAAGGCCTATATCTAATTAGTTCCTGGTATCTACAGAGCACCAGGGAGGCGAGGGGTTGGGAGTGAACAGATTTCCCAGGAGAGGGCAGGTCTTCTCCTTGTCTCTCCTCACACATCTGACCGGGACACTGTTAAGTTTTTTAGCATGCAAAATCCTTGCACTGACTATCTGACCATAGCATTATCACACTTTAACCTTGCCCTGCCACGCACTCTGGAACTAAGAAGAAGATGGTATTTCACAACACCGATACACAGCAGATAATTCAGCAGTCATACCTTTGGTTCCAGACAAGCAGAGTGGCTTTTTTTGAGTTCTCAGCAGAGGAAAGAAGACAGTGATTGACAGCTCCTTATGCTGTCACCACGTTGTGGAGGCTCCACGGCGTCTCTGCGAGGGTCAGTAAAATTTACCACCAGGGAGCCACAGAGGTTAGATGGGGACTAATGAGTGGGAGAGAGAGTTGGATGGGTTGGGGAGGAGGTTCGCCTCAGAGGAAGATGGGGGCCAAAGAAGGAAGGAGAGAAGTACATTTTTAGAAAAAGAAGGGTGGAGTGAAGGGAGAAGGTAGGGGGGAGAAGAGGTGGAGACTCAAACAGGGAGTGGACACATGCACACAAACACAAGATAACCAAGAGATATATTCTGCAAAAAACATGCCGCGTCTGCTGGAGAGAGGGCGCTGAGAGGTGAGGAGAGGCACTTCATAGACCCGGATATGAAGAGAAAAGAGCAATTAGTGATAATGCGGCAGAAAGTGGATTTCTGGAATCAATCAGAGAGCAGTAAACAAGAGCATGTGTAAGTGAAAAACATCTTTGACATGTAAATACATTATCCATTCATCACTCTGTTATGTAATACTTTCAGCTTGAAAGGTTTGACTCCCTCTTGTTATTCATAAAGTACAACAGGCTGAACAGAATAAATAAATAAACAAATACATAAACTGATTTCTGCTCTGACAGTGTGGAATTATGTGTGCGTGTCAGGCTGCGCGGTAACAAAGCCTGTTTGCACGTGGAAAACATGACGCTCATAATGACGACAGATGCTGCTTTTAATTTAAAAAAATTTATTTGGTCCATCGGAACCTGAGATTGAAAATTAAACATACATATGTTTGTACACATATACTCATATTCCCCCCAGAAAAGATCAATAAAATATATATCACATTCAGAGTTCCATTTTTTTCAGCATTAAGTTTCATTTTTTTTATTTCTACTATCATACTTTATTTTTTTTTTTACAAGTTTAAAAGGGTCAGTTCATTTTTTATTTTTTTTTTTAAATATTTTGTGTGGCTTAAGATTGCAGTCTGTACAATTTACAAGGAGGAAACCAGACAAAGGAGAGAAAAGGCGTTGAGTTGGCTGGTCTGTGAACGACCAGCTGTTCTCTGGCTGCAGCCTCTTCAACAGCAGGGGGCGCTCATGACACACAGAAGAGTCACCACCACGACTTCACAGAAGAGGAGTAGGTTCATAGGACACCAGCACGAGCCAAAATGACAATTATGACACAAAAATAAACAAAACAAAGTATATATATATATAAAAAAAAAAATCAACCTCATGTAAATGTAAAGTGATCCAGAGACGACATTGAATTTTGAGGTGCCTTGTCATTGCAGGTGTTTCAGTGCAGGTTCATTTCTGGTCAAGCTAATCCCTCTGGGCTCAAACTAAAGCCATAAAATTATCACATTCCTTTATCTGTCATTCATCAGTCCAGTATTCAACAATATTCATCAGACAACAGGCCTGCAAATCACTTATACAAATAAATTAGACACTAAGTTCACAGCTAGCTGTGAGCACGCACACACTCACGCAGGGCAGACAGACTTCTGAAAGTGGTCGTTATGTTTCTTTGGAAAACATATGTACAGTTACCTCAGCTCCACGTTTCATCAGAGAAACGTGACACCGCTGTAGTGGCTTTCTTACAAACTGTCCTGACGGTGTCGTGAAGTGCAGTCTCACCGGCGCCGGCGGACATGGTTTGTGCAGAGTAAGACTGCAAAGCATCGACACACGGTGCTGCCATTTACCGTCAATGCTGACACTGCCGACGAACAGGACATCGCTCACGAGATGATGCACCTCTCAGGACTTGTTTACCTCAAAGTCTGAGCTCAAGGTCCTGAACTGAATCGTCTCATGTGGGAACATCAATGATTAGACTCTGGCCTTGACGTGAAAAATTAGCTTTGTTTTTTTCAGGATTTTGCTCAACAGCTTTCAAGTTTTTCCCCATTTCACCACATAAGAGTAAGACATCAACTTTACTTGACAAAAAAAAAGTCTCCCACTCTATTCTGTTACTATAGTACCGCATTAGTCTCTCCCCTGTCTCGCATGAAACATCTACGTTGCCATGGTGAGGACTGAAAGATCCTCAGGGAAGCAGGAGTAATGGCTTTGACACTGGTGAGATTGGAAGCGGGTGACGCCCTGAAAGAGCACCTACGTAAAAAAAAACAGCTGTAGGCAACTCAGCCTTTGAAACAACGCAGCCATAACTGCGGGAATTTAACTATTTTCTGTGTCACGAAGTGTCTCAGGGGTCCCCTTCTCTCTCTTGTTATGTGTGCACGCACTCTGACAAAATGCTAATTTGTTATTACACGAGGACACAGTGCTGTCGCTAATGTGCTGTCAGTGTATTCTTGCGGGAGAATGGCCCAGATGCTCACACTGCACCCAAGCAAACAAAAATGGTCCCTGACCTCCCAAAGTAAACTCGGCAGCTCCTCTTAAGAGCTCCCCTATGGCAAACCCGCTGTTCAAACAGCCACTAGCTCCTCGAGCACTCCCCAAGCACACCAAAGCGTAAATCAAAACACTGGCAATCTGTTGATGTGTGAAAAAGAGACAAACACTCACTGACCTTCAGTACCAAAGATAAACCATATCAGAAACAAATTTTGGGGTGCCACTATCCAAAAGTGCAAGATGCAGCATTAATTCACTCTCTATAAACGTCTAGAGAGCAGAGTTGCTCCCAAAGTGTGAATTTATGTGCAAAGATGTAAACTGACTGCCGCACTGGATGACAAAAGCCAGCGTGCCTGAGGGGAAAACTACAAAGCCGGTCATGTAATGACTCGCCTCCAGCGTTTAGACCCCAAACTGAGGCGGAGTGAAAATGAATTAAAGTAAATAAAAGAAAGGGGGGGGGGGGAGGTACAGTGTTTGTTTCTCTGTAGGGAAAAAGCGAAAAATGCACGTTAGTCTACTGAAGCACGAGCGTGGGAATTCTATTATGTGTCAGTATTTCACAAGGTAAAACTCCCCGATTACTCTCCGCAGCGCAGCCTGGCTGGTTAAGCGCGTTGAGGGACGAACAACAGAGATACAGAACGAGGCTGTTCCAGCTGCGCCACACATCTGCCACACACGTCCGCTTGAGGTTTCGCTTGACTCCAGCTTCCTGTACAAATCATGGGTTTGGTCCTGAGCTAGAGAGAGCGCTAGACAGCACTGCGGTGATGATGGAGAGCGGGGACAAACAGTACTGTGTGAATGATGGCTTTTCCTACAACCTCAAAAACACAAATATGGACAAGACGGTAACAAGGGTCGTGTATAAAACGAGCAACACCGATGAGTATATTCTCAAAAAAAAAACAAAACATGACTATGAGTAGAACTAGAAGTTGGGTTTGGCTCATTAAGTACCGTACTGAGGGATGAGTGAGATCAACTCCCCCCGAAGTGTCCTGCTTTGTTTGCTGTCCTCGTGGACGACATAGGGTTAAGTGTCCGATCGCTGCGGGTGATTGGCTCATAGGTTGTGGGCCAGAAAATGGCTCAGTAGTTACGGCACTCCACCCTGACTCCTACGAAGCTCTCTGAAAGCAGGGTTGTCTCCACGAATACTCATGGGTGACATCTGTTCCACATACAGCGCTTGTACAAAAAAAAAAAAAAAAAAAAGAAAGTCTGAACTGGATCCTGTCAGGTGCCTGGGTAAAAAAAAAAATTGTTTTGTGAGTAAGTCCCGGTCACTCCATGTGACCCACTTCCCTCATTTCATCCTGACATGGCACATCCACTTGGCAAGGGGAAGAGCGCGAGCCAGATGGAGACTTATATGGAGCATTAAGAGGGCAGCACGTAAACGCTGCCCGCTTCTGCTTTACATTCAGGTGTGTGTTCATCCAACAAAAGACGCATGAATGTGCATCTCTGTGTTTCAGGGCTGCACACACCACTCGCCCTCCCTCGCCTGGTTTTCCAGTGGTCTGACAGTTTGTTGGACTATAGTCTGTGTGAGTGTGAGATCGTGGGCGGTGGTCATAGCGGCCTGGGCCGGTGCAGGCCGTCAATGTCCGGAGTGAGCTGGGGGCTGTGGGTGGCCTTGGTGGGGGTCCAGTCTCCCAGGGACGCCTGGGCTGCCTTGCGGTGAGCCAGGCGGTGGGTGATGGAGAAGCCGGCGTTTCCTTCCAGCTGTGAAAGCACCACCAGCACCTGCCTGCAGGGGGAGACAAAGCACATTGAAAAAAAAATAAATAAAAAATGGAGAAGCTGAGAGACGACTCCAGTTTTCGGCTTCTCCAGCTTCAGTTCAGGCAGATCAAACACTCGCTGAGCAGTCTGAATACAAATATGGTATTTTTCTTTCGTGCACTGTGTATGGCGTCTTGAAGGAAGGGATTGTATGATAATTACTGGAGTGAGGAGGGGGGACGAATCTTATTTTTCATTGTATAAAAAGCATGGTCCTTCCCAGTGTAATTAATATTTGGACACTGCAATAGTTTTGCCCCACTCTGCCATCCAATTATTCAAAATAAATGTGAATTAGTCTTTTTTTAATCTTTTTGGTGTAACTGTTTTATTTCTTTGTTTTTACAATACATGTATTTTTCCAGACAGTCCCCAGGTATGCCGCTGATCTTGGAAGCGTTTATTCGCTGGTCAGCAAAGTTAGGATTGGAGGAACACAAGTTGACTAATCAGCACTGTGGAGCAACTTGTTTTTCAGATTCGGTTTATTCTGAGAACAAGATGAGGAAATCTGACAGGAAATTAGAAAAAAGAAACAAAAACTTGACGACGTTTGCTTCCATCATCTTGAGGATATCGCAGTGCACAATAGTGAGAATTAGATCTTGCCCTGAATATGATTACCCAGCTGCTAAATGCTTTGACCGCAGAACAGCAAGTGAGGGAGAACATCAGAAAATAAGAGTGTGATCCTGAGTGAACTGACATAATGTTCTTGTTAGATGAAACAAAATGACCTGGTCCTCATGCATGGTCACATTTTACAGCTCACCATTATGTGGGAGATAACTTAAAGAGGATGAGGCTGTAATTTTACATTAATGTGTGCTGTAAAGTGTCTGTACGACTGAAACATTCACAGAGTCGATGTCCTAAGAACCTAAATTGAGAGAAACACAGTGGTGTGTGAACAGCTCCACTGTGCTGGATTTCACAGCTGTGTCTGGACCTACAATAATTTTCAGGTATTTAAAGCTTCGGCTTTGATGTGAAGAGAGAAAATGGGGACCTACACAAAATAAAGGCAGCTACAATTGTGCTGAGGCCAGCCTAATGTAGATTATTAAGGAATATAGAATGCTAGAGAACCACTGCATATATATCAGTGGGTACAGATGTAATCCTAGAAATGTTTGCTGGGCCTGTACAAAATGTTCCCGGAGCATTTAGTCTCTTCACTTGTTATCTATTCAGGTTATTTCTTCCGAGGTAAAATATAGCTTGATAGAATGAAAAAACGTTCAGAGTTGTGAG
Organism: Chaetodon auriga; assembly: GCF_051107435.1. Taxonomy (NCBI): domain Eukaryota; kingdom Metazoa; phylum Chordata; class Actinopteri; order Chaetodontiformes; family Chaetodontidae; genus Chaetodon; species Chaetodon auriga. The sequence continues at coordinate 11,647,745 of NC_135093.1, forward strand.
GATGTGAGGAAGAGAGAGGGAGTGAGGCACACGTGCGTACCTGTGCAAAGGCGGTACGCTGTCGATGGTCTTGAGGCTGCCGCGCGTGGACACCACATTGAAGCTGTCAGTGCAGTCACATGAGACGTGGAGGTAGTATTTGGGGTGGCGGTTCTCCACCACCACGATGAGCCCCGCCCAGCCGTGGGTCAGGTAGTAGCATGTCATGCCCTCGCGGCCCTGAGAGCACACACGAACAAAGCAGAAAAGACACCTTCGAACGCTTGTTTGAACACTGTTGTTGCAACAATAATATGCATTTTTGTCTGGTCTTGTGACTGCTGGTGTGATACTCCGGAACAAAATCGGACCAAGTTTGACACACATTTTCCCCTGAGCTCACAGACCCCCACAGCAGAGCTGCAGAAACAGGTGCAGGCTGAAGAACGGGAAAGGAGTTACTGGAAACAGGCTGTGGTGTGGGAGCAAGGATGCAGTCCTCAGTGACTGCAGGTAGAATCACTGCTAATCTGTATATGGATCACATATTGTTAGAGATAAGACGGTGTATGGTTTTGCTGCTCTCTCTCCAATGTCTATTCTTAAACAAACCTCATATATGCACTTATATGCCCGAAGCTGATCTAGGTGTAGAGAGTGTTACTCCTTCTGGTGCAGTGACAAAGGCTAGGAAGGTTTTCCCCTAATACAACACCACATTCTGGTCTATCGAGGATACTCTCTGCAGACAGGCCGGTCATTTTCTGCTAGTATGAAAAGAGAAGTCTTGGTCTTTTGATGGACTGACACCAAAAATGGACTTTGGCGTTTCATACGGCTGAAAGATACTCTGCTGTCTGATTACAACCCTGATTCCGAAACACAGGAACACAGGTTGTTTGCAAATGATTGCATTCTATTCTTACTTACATTTTTCACAGCGTGCCAAATTTTTTGGAATTGGGGTTGGACACATCAGCACTGATGTATTTCTCAATATTTTTTACATTTATATTTTTCGACACAGTGTTAAAATGCTTTTGAAACTGAATTCTTTATTCGCAGTAACAACTCTGTCTGGAGGTGAGATGACAGATACAAGTGTTGCTAAACTGCTTTAGCTGCCGTCATTTCATGGCCAGTGGCCCAGTAACAGCATCCACTAAAGCTACTCTGCCTAAGAAATATCTGTCAGCAACACATGTATGTGTTCATAATACAAAACTCTGGACTGCTCAAATTATTTATTACCAGCCCACTCAAAAAAAAGTTTTTTTTTTTTTTAACCATATTGTTAAAGACACTACCGCTCGTGCAGCGGCTGCCATGCACTCCGCAGTGCTTGGCCCATCTACCTTGAGCGGTGAATTCCTGGGGAGCTGAATGACTTAAGATGATCTCAAGTGTTTAAAAAGCTCTGTCATCCTCTCAAATACGAGCCGATGTGACAGCACTTTCAGGAAAGTGCAGTCCAGGAACGCCAGAATAATTTGTTTCCATGGGTGTGAGTGCCTGTGTGCCTGTGTGTGTGTGTGTGTGTGTGTGCAGGAGAGATAATGTGCGCGTACTTGCATGTGTTAAGGCAGAATGGGATTGGGGACTGTGCAGAGGAAATCTGAAGTGTTATCTCAAAGTGGCTTACAGAGGTGCAAGCGTTTTCCGGCTTCACAAGCAAATATATTATACTCAAAGATGAACAAAGTGTGTGTGTGTGGATGTGTATTACGCAGGTTGTGGGGACATAAATCTTTTTACACAGTCATATTGTGTGGACTCGCCCTCCTTATGGGGAGAAAACTCAGGTCCCTATAACTTAAGTCGTTTTTGACTTGGCTTAATGTTAGGATAACGGTTAGGCAGGTAGTGGTTATGGTTTGGTCCTTCAGGCGCTTTGCTGAATTTCTTGAGTCAGCATCTTTCATTAGCACTGCTCGGTAACATTTCTTGCATATTGTCTTGCTCAAATGTAAAGTTTTCTTTGTCAAGCATGTGGTGAGCTGTTGCTTTAAATTATTAGGCTACATTCAACCCGACCAAAAAGGAAACAATGACAGATACGCGTGTTTTCTCATGTGCGTCCCTCACCTCGTGCCTTTCGCCTTTGTTTTCCGTGAGGAGGATGATGGCATCGGCCAGCGTGGTGGCGGTTGCCTCCACCTGCTCCACCATCACCTGTCTGGAGCTGTAGATAGCGAGGATGTAGCCAGGGAAGTCCTGGCTGGGCCGTCGTGCCGCTCCGCTGGTGGGGCTCGAGACTGGGAGGGGCACAGTGATGCATTTCAGAATAAGTTACTGTAGGTTTAAAGCCAACTGACTGGCTGTGTTGATGTTGAGTAAATATTCATAAGCAGAGAGCCTAAAGTGCTGTCGTGCGCATTATGTCCGTACACCTACTGGGCGTGGGTGGACCTCCCGTCCCGCTGACATTCATCTGCCAGTGGTTGAAGGCGCAGCAGACGACAGCGTACTCCCCCGGCTCCAGCATCACGTCGCAGCCGACGAACTTCTTCACCGCCCGCTTGCTGTGGGCCAGCAAGCGGCCCAGAATCAGCTTGTTGCCGCTGCCGAAGGAGGCACGAAACACCATGATGCACAGGTCCAGCAGGTGGCTGTCGGCTGTATCTGAACGCCTGCAGAGGCAGAGGTGATGAATGGGTCAGCGCCAAACGAAAGGTCGGGACGAAAGAAAAATAACTTAAGGAGAGGAGAGGAGGGGCTGAAGACTGTTTACCTGCTTCCCTCTTGGAAGAGAGCGAACTCCAGCGCCGTCCTCTCCAGCACGGTGAGGGCTGTGACAGTGACCGGCCCGCTCGCCTTGCTGGGGAAGCAACCTTGTAGTCTCACCTCCTGCCAGTCGGAGTGGATCTTGCAGATGTCCACTGAGTCAAAGTACCTGTTGGATGAGATGGATGAGAGGACAGAGCCTTCTTTAGTATACATTTGACATCAGGTCCGTATGTTTCCAGATGTGCAGAAGGACCCGTTCTTCTGATGCACAACAATTTGACCAGCTGCGCTCCCTCGTCATCGTGAGCAAAGTCTATTTGTATGCATCACAAGCAGCTCTTTAACATTAGCATAGCCTCTGAGGGGTGCTGCCGTACAAACACCATTTACCTTGCTAACATATCAGACCTCCTCCTTCAAAGACAGAGGCCCCGAGAGACATTCTCTTCCTCACTTTCAGTCTGTTTTTCATTGTTTCATCACTTCCTAACCTTGCTGTCTTACATCTTACTTTTGTCTTCTTGACAAACGCGATGAAGAGAGGAGGGAAAAAAGTTTTTACAGTAGGTTTTGATCACTGGGGATAAATATCTCTGCACTTCAACAAAGAAGCTCTGAAATGTTATTAGTAATCAGTCCTATTAGTTCACTTGATGCATATGAGCCAATGTAAGTGTCGTGACATTTGTTCAACAAGCTGACACTTCTGTCATTTTTTTCCAGGAAGACAAGTCTAAGCAGAGACCGGCTGTAGCTTTGTCCTATAGCACAACGCTGAGATTATTTGTCTGTCAGAGAAAACAATGAACAGTCAGAAGACAAATGGGATTCTTGTCTGGGCTGAATACATTTTTCAGGTTTGAGTCATTCAGATGATGGCCACATTGATCCTTCTGGACATATTGCAACTCTTATTTTGTTCGACACGAGGTGCATGAATAACAGACCCACACACAAACACAAACGCACACACACAAACGTGCAATTCATCTTCAGATGAACCTCCTGTCCTTGTGGACTTTGTGACGTCGTCCATTGATCAGGAGAAAAAAGCTTTTCGAGGCGAGCGCAGTCTTGTCCGTGACCTCACTTCTCTGAGTGCAACATCAGGTTATTGGCACAAAATACAAACACTGAGAGAAATATTTCTGTTGAAAGCCACGTGAATTCTCTTGAAACTTTATTCGATTTTTCACTCTTGATAGATTTTAGGGCTATAATTCAGTTCAGTTTCATTTTGCCATTTCTAACATTGTGGTTCAGTCTGTAATTGGGGCAACCGCTCCCTATTATGTTTCACATTACTTTCAGTTTTGTTTTCAATGAAACTGTTACAGGCAGTCGGTACAGGACTTGATTCTGTGTGTGATTGAATGACAGGATTAATGTAATATGACAAAACACACTAAGAGCCATGGCAAGTCTAAGCCTCTGCCTGCAGAATGCATGCCAACCAAAGCAAACACAATAAAAAGGCAATTCCATAATAACACTGTGGTGCGGGAACTGGCGTATGATGCATTTGTCAACAAACACAAAGCACTAAAAATAGAAAAAAACACACACACATAAATGTTTATCGTTGCCTGGCAGCAATGTCATAAATCTAAGTGTTAAAAAAAGAGAAGTGAGTGAGTGTAGAGTCAGCAGCCACAGCTAGGCTCACATTAATTAGCAGACAAAAATCTGTGCATCCAACATATGGGCACAGTGATTGTGTTGACTGTGAAGTCAACGCTGAAAAGTGATGGCAATGACTTCTCACCAAAGATGATTAAATATTACAGTGCAGGGGGGAGAGAGTAGGGCTGCTTGATTATGGCAAAAATCCTAATCCTGATTATGTTGTTCAAAATTGAGATGCTGAGGAAGATGTTGCAGATGGAAACGTTGCCCAGCTCTAAAAAAGAATTGTTGCCAAACTGAATGCAGCACAAGAATGATTCATCTAGATTATCTTACATTTTATTATCTACCTATCTATTATCTTTCATAATTGTTGGAAGCCATTATCATAATTGAAAATAAAATTTGATTGATCACTCAGCCCTGGCAGAAAGGGCAACTGGGAACGGACAGTCTCAAAGAGTGAGTTACTTTATGGCACGACATCTGCAAAAGAGGAAGTTGTGGGTTATCACCTAAAGGTTTTGTGATGACATTGTGGTTAAATCTGTCTTTGTGAAAATAAGTTGAACAAACCAAACAATAGTTTCAGGTAGATCAGATACACACAGTTGCCACTAAAAAAAAAAGGAAATACGATTTCGCTGTAAACTTGGCTCTTACTTTATGAAGTCGGTGTACTCCATCCAGAAGACGCCCTCGCTGCTGCCATGAGCCATGAGCTCGTGGCGCAGGTGCTGCGGCCAGTCCGTCCACTCGTCCGACCAGCTGCCGTTCCAGGAGAAGCGACCCCACGGGTTACGCAGCCGCAACAGCCTGAAGCATGGGCATAGAGCGACAGGCGGGGAAGAAGATGGATAACAGGAAGGGAGAGCCAAAAACAGGATCCAGTTAAAGTGTCAATGCAGTATCCCCATCTCTGCACACTCATATTGCTCCTCTTATGGATGACTGCCTACTTTTTAACAACCCATTTCATTTTACTGTGTCCTCCCTACAGTGAAAAACTGAGGGGTATGATGGAAAACCAAATTGGAGAGTCCCCCTCCCCCCAGGAAAAGGGCAGGTGAATCACTGTTTCCAAGCTGCTTTTCATCTCCTCCAGCTCCTCGCAGGAAGACTTCAACCCATTTTAAATGAAGCGCCGTGGCCCAATCTTCCACTCCGATTGCTTTATGGCAGTAAATTAAAGTGGCTGTGTGAGGCTCTTGAACAAATTACATCTGGGATTTACGGCTACTCTCAGCTTCCTCTCACAGGTAGGAGGGAAGAAGCCTCCATTGTGTTGACTCACAATGCAATCATGATCAAAGTGATCAAACTGAACTGACGTGCAGGGCATCGAGGCTCTACCCCATTTGCCTATAAATCATGCAAGAAATACCTGGACGCGGGATGCATTTTCATTAATATCGATGGTGTATAAAACCTGGCGTTAAATCTAAGGAAAGAGTTGCTTTTACAAAGATGCTTTTCTGATGAGTAAACAAAAGTTTTCAAGCCTGTGCCAGTGAGACATGCCGGATGAGTCATTGGTTTCTACTATGAAATCTACAACAGTCTTTTAAGGGTATCCTCAATGTTACTTGAGAAAAAAAACACAGGATTCATATGTGTATGTGGCCGCCAGTTTTAATAATTGAAACTTTTCTACGAAATCATGTTTTCTCCATCCTTTTGGCATGGCGAGCCTCTAAATATTACAATACCCATTAGGCTTGGCCGCTGTTGCTATAGAGAAGCAGCCTGTCAGAAGCACGAATCATAGCTTGGAGTGAATTCTGAATCCTTCATCGATGCAGCTGCGAACACGATATGATGCCGTAGTTATTGAATCCATGCAAAACTGCCCCAGCATTAAAAAGTGAATTGATCTGAGCGGCATTGTTAGTTCTCACAACATTAGGGTTCCGTCCGCAGTTAGCGGTGCATATAATAGAATTTTAAGCTATGTCACTTGATGTTTCTTGCCAGAATCCGCCGTGGGAGTCCTAGTTAACTTCTCACCTCATGGTGTTATGTACACAGTCTGTTACTGTTACAAAGATAAAATAGATGTAAGGTGAGCTTTAAAGCAAATAGATGAATGTACAATGAGAAACATGAAGTGATCAGGATGGGAAGAAACAAAGAGCAAAGACAGGCAGGTAATGACTGTGGTTCACACCTGTAACCCTGGACATCGCGTACATCCAGGACAGAGTAGGCATGTCGAGGCCGCAGACCCAGAGACTCATACACGACGTCGTCCACCTTCATGTTGCCTCCTCCACAAGATGCACCCATCAGAAACCTAACAGGCAGAGACAGCACACCAACAACATCATCAGGAAACATAAAGGCCTTCAGTTTTTCTGGAAGAAAGACAAGCAAAGGTCAGTACAAGTCGGTACAGCTAATGTTTCTTTACTGATTTAATCCTTATTTAACCAGAAAAACCTTGAAATAAAGAGATCCTTTTTCTCTAAGTTTTGGCAGAAAACGGCAAAAAGCAAATATCAGTAGTTTAAACGTCTCACATGTCCTAATATGACTGCTGCTCCTTTGCTGATGCAGCTTGTCTGTAAGCAGAGTGTTGTCATGATGTTCCAGGCCGTTCTCCTTTGATATATTGAATAATACTACAGGTTTAATGACAGATGGACCTGCAGTTTGGCCACAGATGATTTGGCCCCTTTGGAGTTCGGCTAGCTGTGTCATGTTGCTTTGAGAGCTCACATATCAAAGTGCTGATTACCAGACCTCTTTCAGTACTGTCATACAGCATGCTGCAAACTGGCCTGCAGCACTTTGGCAGATTTGTAACACCTTAATGTTTGTAGTTTTGATTACAGAATGTTGATTCAGATTTATATTCAGATATTTACTGTTTATTATTATGTCTGTTCCCTGTACTGTACAAGTATCTATTCTATGTAAAGTTTCTTGTAGTTCCCCTGCACTCGCCCTCTTACCCAGCCTCCTTGGAGCTGAGCATCTTGGCCCAGATGAGGTCTGTATCGATGGGTTCCTCCCGAGGATTGGTGGAGCTGACCTGCAGCATTAGGGAGTCACAGGGAGCCCCCGTCAGCGTGGCCAGGCCCTCGATGGCGCGCCCTGCCTGCAGGGCGAAGTAGGAGCCATGGAGTTTGGCCAGGGCCTTCTCAATCAACGCCACCCATAGCTGTTTCCTTTGGGCCTGGAATGATGGGAAACAGAAGGAGGAAATATTTCGTCATGTCGTGACTACAGCTCACTGACGGAGGTACATCTGTGACAGGATGTTGATTTGTACGGTGTTGGCTGTGACTCAAATGTTTAAAGGTTTCTGAACATGATAACCTGATAAAAAGGTGGAATGTTCTATTTATTCTGTCTTATCTTATCGTCACTGTACACATTACTGTTTGTTCATCATTTTGTAAAGGCATTCGCAACGGATATAACTTTGACCTGTTTCTTCTTCTGCTTCTTTAACACTCTCAGGTTGATGGTGCCAGCGAGTCTCAACAAGATTGTGCAGATAAGGTGAGACAGGTTTTACAGCATGTCTCTGCAGCGTCTTGAGTGCCTGAATTTGTTCCCTGTGTTTATTTGTTGCATAATGCAATACTTGATTTGTCCTGTTGATTAATTAGACCTTGAGGTACACTCCTCCTCTGCGGGGTCCCTTTGCGGCATGCTTGTGATAAAAATCTAGATAATGAATGAACTTGAACTCCTATTAAGAAGTTAATATCACACTGAAGTAAGGCTCAAACTCCATCAACGAGGCGAATATGACTACTCTGAGCAAGCACGAAGCAACCTGCTTCCTGCTAAATCACAAAGTGCACATGTCTAATATACTGTATGTCAAATGTCCTTGCTGCTGCTTTTAAAAGGGAACTCCACCAACACAGCCTTGCACTTCTTTAACCCTGTCGAACTCATGATGGACAGGTAAAAAAAAGGGATCCAAATTGTTTGAGCTGAGCCAGAGGTATCATCGTATTCCATGCACTCTTCGTCTTTGTCAAAATTTGACCCTGACATTATCCTCAATGCTAGTAGACCACCAGCAGAATTGATGCAGTTTTGTGTGTGTTATGCTTGTAGCAGCAAATGTAGCCTCGAGCCTCTAACTTCAAGTTGACGTGTGGGCTACAGATTTTTTTTTAACTCCACACCAACAGATTTTTTTTTTCATTTTCAAACTTCTGCCGCTATCTGTGCTTCCTCAAGTGACATCACTTAAGGCAATTTCAGACTTTGTGCATGTCCCTCTGCAGCCACAAAAAAACTTTATGCAAAGTTTTTCCAGCTGTAAATCCCCTTTAAGGGTCACAATGGGGTATGAGCACACACCATGTCAGAGGGTGAATATTCTGCAGGGTCTGCATGTATCAGTATGTTGTTTTGTCCTTTGCTTGCATTCTCTATCTTCTCTTAATTCTATGAAGACAACAAACATTATATGAGCAGAATACTGTGAATTTCCATTAAATTTTTTCTGCGGATCCTGTTCACTGAATATCTATGAATCCACCTCAGCTTTCCATACTGAACCACTTTCTCAGTCATTACTTCCCTCCCTCCTTTCCTGACCTGGGAGAAGAGGAGGTAGCCGTAGTCGTCGCAGGGCAGCATATCGTCTACCAGCACCGTCGTCCACGTCCCGTCTTTACATAACCGAACCTGGTAGGCCCCCTCCGGGCAGATGGTCCTGGTGATCATCACCCTCTCCACCAGCTCCGGACGCTCCGCCAGCACCGCCAGCGCACTCAGGAACCTGGGGACGGATAAAACTCAGTGAATCAGAATATGATCAGGATGGACAGATGGGTGAGTGAGAGGATGTGAAGGAGACAAGGCGCAAAGACAATCTGAATTAAGCAGTGAAACGAATGGAGATGCAAAGACATAAATGATCAGCTAATTGTGACGGACAGGTGGATCGCCGCTGTCATGTTAGTCAAAAATGCACGCAGGGATCAGGAATATTGGCTGATAGACGCAATCAGAGAAACTGAACAGACTGACAAGCAGCCATGAGACTGTAAACATGCAAATAAGAACATCCTTTTTGGCGAGGTACCTGGTGTTCACATAATTTGCCCTCATTGAAAATCAATGGCATTTGATGAGTCATGTATGCCTTCTGGTTACCTCCCCATTACTGTTAATTCACCCTGCAGCAAAGACAAACTAGCATGCCTGCACTAATTAGTTTGCAAGAGAAGTTAGTTAATCAAAAATCCGAATACATCACAAAATGCTAATTGCTCGCGCAAGAGAAGCGCAGCTGGGGACACGCAGATCCAACTTAAAAGGAATATATTTTAAAGTGAACATTAGTTCATCTGGAAATGTAGAAAGAGATCATACAATGCTGATGAAATGGCTACAAACTGAATTGAAGTTCTGGAACTTTGTGTGCTGCTGACTCACTGATTTTACAGTACACTGACCCCCTTCGTTAACAACGCAACTAAAATTTACCAAAGTGACAAGCCACTTTTTCCACTGGTATTACTACTCTACAGATGAAAGCATTATCCCTTTCAGTCCAGCCGTCAATGTGTGTTAGTGCAGCAGCTGTTTAAAGACTGAAACTCTTTTAAGTGTGAGGTTGGAAATGTGTATTATCAAAGCTATATTCCATCTGTTCAAGTGGCAGCTGAGCGAGGCCGATCGGCCCATTCAGCCGCTGATAAAAAACCAATCGGCTACAAAAAAAAAATCAAATGAAAATCCAATTAGCCGTGTCATAATGTGACTCTAATGTCAGCTTGCACTGCAGCCATACTCAAGGACAAGGGTGACTGGCACTGCTTTCTTCTGCTGTCATTGGCTGGCTGTAGGGAGCTGGGTTGTTTGCTGGTTTATTAGGACAAGCGTGTATGCGTGTGTGTGTGTGTGTGTGAGAGAGCGAGAGATGAATTAAGGTTACATCCTGTCGAGAGTGAGAGGATTCAGCCCTGGGGAGGGTTATTTTTGATAAGCTGTGTGTGCTGGTGATGAAGCGAAAAGTTGTATTGGGACAACTTTGCGAGTGACTGGTCTTTGTTTTGCGTGTGTGTGTGTGTGTGTGTGTGTGTGTGTGTGGTGGAAGATGGTGGATGGCAACACATACACACATACACACCCCAAAGGACACACAGAACAAGGGCAGAGAGATAAAGCATGAGTCCAGACTCACATTCCTGTGAATAATCTCCCTGTCAGGTGTATCTGTGCATCTGTCCAACTACACCCTGCTCCCTCTTTCATTTAATGCTTGCCTTATTTCTTCCTTTTTTTGCCTCCCAATTTTTCAGTTTCTCGCTCTTTACTTACTGTTGCACCTCCTCTCTGTCACTGTCTCCATCTCTCTCTCTCTCTGCTAGCTTCGGGCTGCAGTGTTCGTCTAAAGCAGACTCAGACAAAACCCACACAGACATGAAATGTTATCTGTTGTCTGTTTTATATTACTCTGAACTTTCACAGAGACTGAACAGAATGAAAAGTGTGCTTTTACTTTGGGGATCTTTGGCTATTCTTGTTTGTCCTAGGTCAAAGCATTAATCAGGACGACCTCTTGCTTGTTTTTCCAGCCGTTTTGTAAATGAATGGCCTGCCTCTGCATTGTTCCAAGCTATCTAGATTGACGAGTGTCCTGCGTGTCCTTGGGTTCGGTTCCGACAGCTCACCAGCAGTTCCCGAGCAGGCCTTGCAGGATGTCAGAGGGCCGCGGTGTGCGGAAGACAGACCACTTGACGCCTCGGTCTTTGAAGTTGCTGCAGTTGATCTCGTGGGGACGGAGCCACTTTTTTATTCGCTGCTGGACGCTGTCCCCCTCGGGGAAGCCCACGGAGCGAGGTCCGGGGGGGAAGCTGTCATCCACAAAGTTCACAGCGTTCTGAACAGGGACGAGAGGGAGACAGTGGAGGGTGGGGAGGAAAAGTGATAAGACGAGAGAACCTACTCAAATATTGTTTGAATGACTTCCATTTAAAATAGATTCAAAACCAGTGCTTTTGATTGTTAGGAGAAAAAAAATCTAATCAAAAAGACTGAAAATCCATTTTTAAATCATGCCCAAAGGAGTTGGTGAGACCACTTAAAAATAAAGCTTTTCAAACAGCTAATGCGAGCCTGAAGGACACTTGGAGCTTTGAGGACTAACTGATAATCTCTACCCTGCATTTCTAATATCACATATTTTCCAGGTGGATGGTGATTAAGGACACTACAGGCCACCACACGAGCCCCGGATTCTGCGAGGAACAAGGACAAACTGTTGCCTTCTGCACTTAGTCATGTGTCAGGAGGAATTACTTCCACAGTGAGTGTGGCATCACACATGTGCACAGCAGGGGATGAAATGTACCAGCCAGATCCACGACACATATGCAAATCACATTCAAACATTTCTAATGCTTCACTTTCCGATTCCCCGCAGAGCACCAGAGCATTTAAAATGAAGCACTGGGCTTAAACACCCTGAAATGTAGCCGCCGTTCTACTGTACGCAGGACGTGCACAACAAGGATACATGAACAGATCAAGACACCCAATCTGTCACGCTATCTGCCCATCTAAAACTCTCCTGTACACACCCGAGAGGGCCAACAGACACACAAGCAACCCTCTCCAGTTTCCTATTTGTGGTGTCAGAAGTGGGCTTGGCCACTTGTGTCGTGAGACAGGCAGGGATGTAATGTGGGCGCCCTACTGGAGGCTAACAGTGAAGCGAATTGATTAGCTGCCATCCCCCACAATCCAATTCTGTAGCCTCGATGCAGCATTAGCTACCAGACAGAATCACTTCAGCGCTGCCTCACCGGCCCGACCCTCTTAGGTCTCCATGTAGCTTACAGATTTTGTACTTCAATGGCTTACGTATGACCCTTGTGCTGGCCTCTATTGTGTGGGCTTAGGGGCTGATGTCGATTTATCACAAAGGTGGAGGGGAAAGCTTTGGCCCTGGATGCATACAGACTGTGGACTTCAAACTATTGTAACTCACCATCTGTACATAGACAAGTTTAGGCAGACACACAACTCTGAGCAGTGACCAAGGGTTACCTTCAAGGTCCAAATTGCACCTGGTAGAGCTCAGCTCTGGCTCCTGGCTGTAAGGCACTTACTATAACTCTCTAATGAGGCAGGTATTTATACAGAAGATGCCCATTAAAAAAAAATATATATGCATATGTAAGTAACAGCAAGTGTCTTCACAAGCACAATGTAATCTGGAATGTAATCTAACATATGACACAACCATCGTTTTTTGGAAGCTAAGCGGGTAAATTGTAAGCCTGTTCATTCTAATGGATGTATGTCAAGATGCTTACCACCATACAATATAACCCATAAGTTCCACAGTGACAATAGGTCAATGTCCTGTGCTTGGTCCATTCATCCACCATGACCTGCTCTCTATGCTGTCCTGGAGCAACATTAATTATGATGTGGTAGGAAAAACACCAACACGGCACATCAGATAAATCGCTTTCCACCAAGCCCTTGACATCCAAGGACATTATTTTATTGGCTTCATCTGGTCCGTCAGCGGTGGCCATGATTTAAACCAGCCATGAATTTCACTGTTTATTCCATTTATTGCACCAAACTTAGCCTGAGAATAGCATTTCAGATCACACGTACGATTCATGCAATGCTATGCGCAGATGAAGTCCTTCATAGGCTGTGTTTTCAGAATGAATTCATTATCTTGAGACATACTTGACTGTGTGGCAGGTAGAAGCTCATTTTCACACTCCCTCATCAGCAGGTTAAAGAGAACGTCAGTTTATGAATAAACCGAGAGGGCCTGATGATGTTAGAGTATGGTACACCCCAGTATGTGCTTGGAAAATCTGCCATGTGCTTCAACATATTTCAATCCAGCCTTTCACTTCCAGAAGGTGCTTCTGTTGAGAGTATCCTGTTGCACTCACCTCTCATATCATGAGCACATTTGAGCAGATTGTTCTGACTCACTTGTAAAGACATGATTTGCTGCAGTCTGCCCATTAAGAAAAGACTGTGCTGCACATGCTTGAATTCTCCTATTCACATCTGGAGCACACATTTGTTTGCTGTTTCAAGAGCTTTTGACACCAAACAGTTCTATGAAACTCAGGCGCATGTGACTCCTTTTGGTGTTTCTGGTCTTACAATAAGGCGATCAGAATTTGCGAGCTCAACCTAAATACATTCATTTTCTGAGCAGAGTATGAAAACTAGGACAAACCTTTAAGCAACAAACATTTCCATTTGGAATAAGATATAATATTAGTACAAAAGTGGAAACTTTCACATTTTTGTGCATGTACAAGGAGTGTGAATAACATGCACATGCACAAAAACATTTTCCTGTTGTTCAGGTTGCAGAGTTGTGACGTCTGCCAGCGTAAGTCTAGCTGACTGTCCTCATCGAGTGAACCTGGGGCTGCTGTCTCTGATTCTATCACTGGGCACACGCCAGCATGCAAACTAGACTGCGATCAGCTAATTCAGTGCTGCGCTCAGAAAACCCGCTGCCTTCCCACCATCTCCCAGACTACACAGGACTGGCAGGCATACAAGGCCTTTTTATAGGATAGTAAGCTTGTCGCTAGATATCTACATATTACCTATTGATCTCTGAAAATGTGGTTACAAGGAACTGTGGAGCTGGATTTCATGGTGCCACACTTATTAAATCCAAAACAAAGGCATCCCAGAAGAGCCACGTACATGTAAGTCACAGGCAGTGAAAACCTGTCACTGCAGGCAGTCACACGCGAACCAAAACCCCACACAAAAAAATCCCGAGTGTGGCAAAAATCCAGGCAAGAGGTACTATAAAGAGCGGTGTAAAGAACGAAAACAAAACATATCAAAGTCAGTCCGTTGCCATGGAACATTTTTTTTTTTTTTTGTTGCTCCCCCAGAGGGTGATATGGAGAGGGAACAGAGGATCCAGTTCTAACCATGCTGGGTTTTACAGTTCACAAGCGGCGCTGATGGCTGTTAGTAGCATTTACTCGTTTGGCACAGTGAGTAAGCGGACACGCTCTGGGGCACTTGCATCAAAAACACACACACACACACACACACACACACACACACACACACACACACACCCCTCTCGCTCTCCAAACCAATCAAGGAGAGTAGAGCAGCAAGAAGGCAGGAGACACAAACTCCACTCAGGTGAGAAGAGAATATTCTCACATCATCCTTTTGGACCAACTCTCCACTAACTTACAGTACATTTCATCAGCAGCACTTTCTGCTATAATCCAATGAGTCACAAAATCTGAGCTAAACAAATAAAAGAACGCAGTCTGAAACTGTACTCGCGTGGTCAGACGGCACGATTACACGCCGTTTCACTTTTTATCATTATTATATTTTCACCACTGGTGTTTCGGTGCATGCCAAGTGTTAATGCCTCGACACAGACGGATTAGAAAGACTAGCTTGTTTACCAATTCTACGCCGCTCCATCCCTCTGACTCCTAAAACTGAGCCGCAGCGCCGGTTGATGCTGTTAGTGATTACATTCACTATAGGGAGGCGGATCATTTCTGCTCCTCTTCTCTCCAGCTCTGCTACTAAAAATAGGCCAGCCCTGTGTTCACCTTAGCACGTACACACACAAACACACACGCAGCCAGCAACACATTGACTACACTGGAGAATTGAGTGCAGTCGTGTGGAGAGGGTGGGATGGGGGTGAAGGGGGTGCGGTGGGTGGCAAGGGGAAAGCATATTTTGAGATATTAGCAGGAGAAAAACAGGATGAGCGTGTGGGGACAGATGTGATGGAGGGAGATGGGATAAAAAGGAGATGAAGAGAGGAAAGCACTTTGAAGGGCGCACTGGGGCAGAGCTAGAGAGAGGGAGGCCTAAAGTATCTGGAGGAGAAAAGGAAAGACGATAAAAGAAAGACGAGCTTAAATGTTGATCGTAAATTGGGGAAAGGGGGAAGGGAAGGTGGGTAAGAGGGACCTCCAATATCCTTCCTTCCCACTGAGCCAACTTCCCTCCCACGCTCGCAGCAGTGAGCCCTGTGACTTTGAAAGAAGCCATTAATAATGCATCCCAAAGCTCACTTCATGCTATTGTAAACACGGCATGATAGGTGCCAGGCTGGTGTAGTAAGTGATCATGCATCAGACATCCAGAGAATTCAGGGAATTTGCCCTGTCACCATAATTACATTATTGACTTATTGTACAAGGACCTGACCTTTATCACGTGTCTGACATAATGTCAGACCAACTAGCAAGGCTCTCGTTACCATTATAAGACTTGGGCACAGTGTATAAGTGTTTATTCATAACGCCTGAGCCAAATGAACAAAAAAAACGCTATCCTGAGACATGTTTCGCTGTCAGTTCTTGTTGTTAAAGAATGAACCAGATGAAGAGACGATAAAGTGTTACTCGAGGCTCGAGTCCACATGGACCTGGGTTCAAAGCTGCACTCCACAGCTCCTGTGTGGGTACGTTTTGGGTTCATGCTGAATGAGTGAGGAGAGCCCATTAAGGTGAACGAGGCGGTACGCAGACTTTAAAAAAGCTCATCTAAAGCATAACCATGATGCATACTGTGGTATTTGTTTCACGTTCCAATTCCAAAGTCTGAATGTTCTCAAAGATTAAAAGTTCATTGTTCTTTGAAATAAGGGACTTACTATTATCCTATTATATTATCATTATATCTGTGGCATAAAACGGTCTTAAAATGCCAGTAACATTGTTATTCACAATTATTTCTGGGGCAATACACCTGACAGAAGTAGTTATCGTGACAAGCCTACAGAGAATATAAACCTGCTCCAAAAATGACCCGAATCTGATCAGTTCTGGATTCTGCAATGCCCACATTTATCTGAGGTGTAATTAGTCCTATCAGGTCTGTCTCATTAGCATCGGCGTTAACAATCTTAAATGCTCTCAAATGAACCTTTCTGACAGCCCTGAGTAGCATGTCCATGACAACTTAATGCAGGCTTATCAAAGGTTCAGCAGCGCTGCAGAGTAAGTGAACATGACAGAGAGAAGGTTGTCACATCTCAGCTAGAGTTGCTAGAACAGCTGTGACACCGTGGATCAGACCAATCGGGACTCATGAATGACTCAATTCACCTCAAAGTCTTCTTGATCTTTGCACATTAAATGCAGAGGCACTGGAGCAGGTAAAATGCATCATTATTTTAGGTTGTTATGACAACGAACAAGGCTGTGATTGCAAAAGCATAATTAGGTTTTTGTCACTTCAGGAAAAAAAAAACACTTAATGATTAACATTTATGCAGCTTAATGAGAATGTTTTGTTTCATGGTGTTTACTGACACAAAAAGGAGTGTTTGCTGTCTGTTTAACAAGAGACACTGATCTGATCCTTTAATAATTTGCAGGGAGGGTAACATTAAAGGGTAAATGCATTCAGAATTAAAATTGCTTTTATCTCTCACAGACACGTCTGCTGTTATACAGTCAGACGTACTTCATGAAGCAGTCTGATATCTCCATAAATAAGAACTCTAAGTTGTGTTTGGTGCCAACTAAGGACAGGAAATAGAGAGTCTGACTCAAACTAGGCTGTCTGTATTAAAAAAAAAACATCCCAGCAGTCTAATCAGAACAAACAATAAAACCGGGCTCATTAGAGCCTCCAAATATGAGAGTTACAGTCCCGACACAGAGTTGAAATTCTGAAACAGAATTTTTCCCAACTGAGGGCGGGTTGTAGTCTGAATATAAAAATGAAGACACTCTATTTGCAGCTCGTTTAGGTGGCCAACATTCACCCGCTGGTCGTTTAAAACTCTGCTAACGAAGCAAGTGCAAACAGAGGCAATGACAAAGCCTATTAGCATTTCTCGGAAATTAAAGAGATTGAGGGAGTGGGAACAATGCCAGAGCCATAACAAAAAGAGGAATTACAATGAGGGAACTGTGCACTGAAAGGCAATGTGCACCCTGTGACGCATTACACACTGAAATAAGCAGATTTTGACTTCTCCGAGACACCAAAGAAAATTCAATAAAATGTAAATGTAGAAAGGAAAAGAAAAAAAAAAATCGGCCACATATGATTAACTTATTCATGCTAAACAATGTCAGTTGCCTGTGGATGAAAACTTGCTACTTTAAAGATGATCCAAATTCAATAGAAGAATAGAAGAGAAAAATCACTTATGAAGTGATAAAAATCCAACAAGCATAATGGATTCCACCACTAACAATCCCAAGCCCTTATAATTTACTTATGAATCACAAAGTAACTTTGCCTCAAAATGTTTTCTTTAATTTCCTAGCTACAACTCAATTTGCGCTTACCTCTCTGCAGAAGCTGACTATGTTCTCCCAAAGCTCTTTGGCCTCGCCCTCGTCATTTCGTCGACGGGCCTCTACATGCATGCTCTCCCTCCTCTTCAGAGGCTTTACCACCTTGCGAAGGGTGAGGTACTGCTGGGGTGTGTGGCATGCTGCACAGTTCTTGGCCTTGGTGTCATTAAGCAGCGTACATGCTGGACAACTCCACTGTCCTACCTTCTCCTGAAGGCTAGAAGAGGTGGAGGAGGAAGCAGAACTAGAAGCAACAGCAGAGGAAGAGGAAGGGAAGCCCCGGGCCTGTTTCCGTGTTTTATGACCCGAGGAGGATGAAGAGGAGGAAGGAGTGCAGGAGCATGATGCAGTGCCAGGACCCAACGGGAGACCACAGTGTGTACAGCAGCGGGGTAGTGGCACCTGCTGCTCCTGAAAGCCATGCAGCTTGGAAGAACCACAGGCAGAGCACTTGGGTGCACCTGTAGGGTTGCGCAGCGTGCACTTGGAGCAGGCCCAGGTGCTAAAGTCCGGACTGGAGGGGCTGGCCGGGGTAAATCGTACCGTCTCACAGCCTACTAGGTCAATGAGGTCAGCACCAACTCGAGATGATCGGCAGGCTTCACACTTAGATGAGCCACCTGGGTTGGGCAACGAGCAGCTAGGGCACTTCCAGGTGGGGGTGGTTGAGGAAGCAACAGGGACGTGTGTGGTCAGTGGATGGTGCTGAGGGTCTTCTTCCTCCAAGATACTGAGGCGCTTGCTGGGGTATGAAGGTTCTTGGGGTTGGGCATGTTTGGGCTTGGCCGGCCGTTGTGGGCCTGGTTGGGGTGGCACGCTGGTCGCTGAAGGAGATGTGGGGCTGGGCGTGTTGGTGCCTGGGTTTGGTGGGCGACCTGGAGGGGGCACCTCTCTCCTGCTGCGGGGTACGGGGTTGTTTTGGAGGGAGGAGGAGAAAGAAGTAAAAGGGGAGGAAAGGGACTGTGAGGAGACATGGGGAGGTTCTTGGGGATCACAGGGAGGGGCTGGTGGAGAATCATCTGTTAGGTCTATGAGTAGAGGGGCAGCCCCTGCTGGGTGAACAGGAAACCCCAAGACAGGTGTGCGCACCTCAGGCACCACCAAAGCCTCAGGGGGGATTTTAGGCAGAGACAGTTTCCTAGGCCCACCGCAGGCTGAGCATGACAGCGCTACAGGTGTATTATGAAGTGTGCAGCGAGGGCAAGCCCAGCCCGAGTGATGCCCCTCAAGGCCGACCACCTCTCCATTGCTCTCAGACCGCCGCAGTACTTCCTCCTTAGCCGGATGCTGTCCATGGGGCTCAAGCAGAACTGTGGGGGTGACAGTAGGTGTTGGGGGCTCAGACGGAGCGGGGGGGAGGCCGTTGGCAGTGGCAGCTATGGTAGTTGTAGGGGGTGTGTGAGTGGCAGGGGATGGTCCAAAGCCACAGACGGAGCAGGCTCCAGATCCCTGGGGGTTGTTGAGTGTACAGCGAGGACAGGCCCAGCGATGCTCCTCTGTGCTGCTCAGCCGCAGGATCTGGTTAAGGTCAGGTTTCTGGCGCGGTGCCTCACAGATGGAACAACGAGGTGCTGCACCGGCATTTAAGAAGGTGCAGCGTCCACATGACCACTCACTGCCTCGCACTGCTGCTGCCATGGAGCCAGGAGAGTGAGAGTGGCTGGAAAACAGTAAACAATGAGTCAAAACAAATTCACCAACCAAATGAGTCAGTAACCCATAGAACTGAAATGATCAGCAATAATACATGCATATCAAATAAGCCACTGTTCAGGGAATTGATGTTTCAGTCACTAATATTCTGAGCAATGAGTAAAGTGTCAGCACAGCAAAGTAGGAGGAAAGCAAAAGACATGAGCAAGACAGAGGCAGAAAGAGTGAGAGAAGAGAAATTATGAAAAGGCCAGAGAATGAATATATGCTTCCAGTCAACTGTAAGGGTGATTATCTAAAAGGAGGAGAGGACAGCGAAAACATCTGAGACTGCAAGAGGAGGACAGGCAGACAGAATTAGAAAAGAAAAATAGAGAGTGAGAGGAAAAGATTAGCCAGTGCAGGGGAAAAATCAAATCTCCCTCTTGGGGGCTCTGAGGGCAGTAAATCCATACACAATGGCCACATGATTAGAGCCAGGAAGACAGCACATACAGAGGAGGAGCCGGAGGAGAGCAGAGGAAGATGAGAGGAGGAGCACAGGAGAGGAGGCTGCTGTTGCCTCAGAATACTAAGGAAAGCCTTCCTGGAGTCTTCCTGTCTGTTAATTATTAGAATGGAAAAAAACACATGGGATCCCTTCCACTTCATATTAGCACTTCTCTCCCTTTTTACTCACTGAATGCTAATGCGGGGCAGATGGGGGGCGATTTAAGGTCGTGTCAACTCCATGCCCAAATGAATTTCCAGATTAATTTAGAATGCGTGAGTCTATTAATCCTGGCACCACTCGTGACTTTGGCATATTTCAGAGACAAATCATTCATACTCCTGGATTTGAAGCTACAAACAGCTACTATCAATATCTTTAACAGGACTTCAACAGTGTAAACAGTGCAGAGGGAAATGTGAGGAGAAGAGAACAAATCAATTTTGATTCAGAAGCATGGGGAGCAATTCATCTATCTAGTCAGGCTACTCAGTTGATTTCCACCTCCTACACATGATACCCGAAAGCAGTTTGTTGTTGTGGATTGACTTGTATGTACAATTCATTCTGTGGGCCTGCGGTTCAGTCAATCTGACTTATTGATAGTGGGTATATTAGGGCCTTTGGGGGCGGGGGGCAGCACAGCTGGATACCTCGAGAGAGCAAGGGAAGTTTGGACAGGGACAGCCCCGAGGGACGGACGTGGTTGGTGTCTGGACAAGCCCATAAATGTCACTGTCACTCAAGCTGCTCATGTGTGAACACCAACACAGAGAAAAGTAATGGGGGATAGAAGGATAGTGAAGGGCAAGGTGCTAAAAGCTAGAACACCACAACGCTCTCCAGTGTCGAGTCTACGTATTAATCCCAGTGGCAAAGACGCTGTCCACAAAATGACCGCGGTGCTTGTGGTTCTGGTCACATTTATGGCCGAAATCTAAGGCTGCTTTGTTAAGCGCTTTTATGGGGACGCATTGGTTGTTTTGTAAAATGGCTTTACTCCCTGTGGAAACAGCCTATTTTTCTATGAAAAACATATTCAGATAATCCTTTGTTGTTCTCGCAGTAGGGGATGGAAAAAAAAACAACCTCGCAGCCCATATGACATTTTTATGCAACTGATAAAGTACAGAGGAATCTTGTTTGGATGACTGCTAGTTGGCTGGCCTGGGTCCTGCTCTTCACACCGGAGCACCATGTGTCCTGGCCGGCTAATTGCCCTTAGTTCAACTCCATTAAACCCTTTCAAACCAGGCGAATCCTCAGAACCCAGGGGAACCTCTTACAGACAACCTCTTGCTCCCAGCACACTGTCCTCTCCTGTCGTCAACTCTTCTCCCTAAGGTAAGGAAGGAGGATGACAGCAGGGAGGGATACTAATGTGTCTTGTAGGGTGTCTTTGTGTGTGAGGGTCCTTGCTGCCGGGTGTGTGCGCTTGATGTACGCATGCATGTAGCTAAATTTATCTGTAGAAATAGCAGAGTTGCTTGTTTTATTGTCCAACTACATTTGTGCCTCAGTTTGTGTGTGTCCTCAGCCTCCGGGCAGCAAAAGTATGGAAGCAGAAGTCCCAGTGCTTTGTGTCAGGAGCCATTAGCACTGCATTTATTGTCCCGGGCTGAAGTCAGCACACCAACATAAATAGGACCCACTGAGTGAGGAGGAAACTCAGCCTTCCAATGATAGCAATAAGCAAAGCTAGGAAAACACAATCTTTGTGAAGACAAACACTGGGAAATCAGTACTGAGCTCTTTGTTTTGCGTAGTCTTTCATCCCACAGTACGTTCTGCCATGTCCCCCTGGTAGCTATGCAATATTAAGTCTTCTTGACATTTAAAGAGGAGTGTAAATCAGTCACTGGGTAAGAATTAAAAAAAAAAAACAAAACATCAACAAATGTTTGCCTAAAAATGATTCCTTAGTATGATTTGAAAATATTCCATCTATTTTCAAACCACCTGTGCTGCGCCCTCTCACGAGAACGCATCCCACAACCCCTTTGCAGCTGAAATTAAGTGGTAACCCCATGCTAGCATGGATGGCACATGTTTGCACCGTGCTTAGCCCTCCAAAGTCCTGTCTATCTGAGGGCTGCAAACAGCAGTGATGACAACGACAACAACAACAAGTGTCAACACCTCATGTTTGGTGACAGGTTCTTCCCTGTGGCCATTTCCATAACTGTCAGGCCCCTTTCATCTCCAGCAAGAGAGCAAAGTCATGGTGTCAGCCATATGGAGACTTTGTCAACACAATTGATTTGGTTGACGACAGAGCGCAGGGACTGCAAATTCATTATGTTTCGGTGGCACTTTTCATCAAAGTGACCAAGCTCTCAAAGAATTTTCAATATCTATTATAGTTATCTCATTATTATCTGTTGTAAGCATTATCAAATGTCAGAAACACATGATCAACAACTACATCCACAATGCTAGCCATTATGTAAAGGGGCGCCTTGTGAATGCATATTCAGTGCGCGCGCACACACACGCCTTTGTATGTACAGTGCATGCCTGCAGCAGACAACAAGCCACTCTAGCCTGTGATCCTTGTACCCTACTTAAAAGGATGCTTTCTGTGTCCAGGCTCCACCCACTCACAGGAGTGAGTACAAACACACTCATATACACTCATAGACACACACACACACACACACCTTTTGTCCTTGGCCCTGTGTTCAGCGGAGCTTCTCTAAAAGTGCCCACTTCAGCTCCTCAGCTCCTCAGTGTCGCAGACCCGGGACAGTCGCCAATAGCTCACAGTGGAGAGAGAGAGCAACAGAGAACCTCACCTCTAGAAAACCCATCTTCTTTTGCAATGAGGTTCTCAATGCAGCCTGCTGCCCATCAAGTAGCTGTTCCTAACAGGGTTGCCAATTATACAAGATTTTCATGGAAAGATAAACGTCTCAGAAAATATCACGGTATCAGAGTATATGCTATTACATAATTATTATTATCAGTTACAATGACCCTTAAACCCCTTCCCATTCCTCTAAAACGACTAGCCGAGGCATACCCAAAATAAATTGAAAGCTGCTCTTGAACCATGTGGAGTACATGCATGGTTTTGGTTTCTTTTGAAATGTAAAACTCAAAGTTTTATCCCCAGCAGTCTGAATCACTGTAAGTGCTACTGGCATTGAGTACTAAGTCAGAGCACACTGAAGTAGATGGTTTTTATATTTTTTTCTACCTCTTCTGCAAATAAGATGCCTGCAGATGACTATATCTGGGCCTTATTAGCTGGAAAGCACACCGGGGCCACAGCATGAAGCCTCACAAGTTCAATGCTTTTCATATGTTTTTCTAGCGGTATGTCTAGGCGTTATCAAATAAATATCTATATTTATTTTATTCTTATTTTTCATATCTATATTAATATTTTGGCTATCTATAATCATATTTTGGCTATATATCTTTATATTGAGGCTATTTAATACTACGAAAGAACAATGCACTTCCCTTCAAAGCCGATTCTAGTTGGCTATTGTTGGCCTGTGGATATGAGGTGGAAGATCCTCATGCTGAGGTGAGGTGTCAATCAAATTGCAACTATCTAAGCTTTCCAACGATGTATGGCATGAATACAAACTTAAACACAGGATTTGTGTCAATAGAGGGGTGGACCACACTCTAAT
Organism: Chaetodon auriga; assembly: GCF_051107435.1. Lineage (NCBI taxonomy): Eukaryota > Metazoa > Chordata > Actinopteri > Chaetodontiformes > Chaetodontidae > Chaetodon > Chaetodon auriga. Next base: position 11,671,156 of record NC_135093.1, read on the forward strand.
GGCCGAGTGACAGAACAGATTTTTTTTTAATAACCCTAAAATGGTTCATTCAATACAGTAGAGAAGCACAAATATATAACTGTCAACTTTCATGCCACAATATACAGTGATATGCTACACTGCTGCAACCCCAGCTCCTAGTCTAAATTCACTCAAGGAAGAGCATCAGTGATCCCTGGACAATTTCTCACTGGGTGTAAGACAATCATAGAGCACTTCAGCAGACAATTACAAGGAGTGAGAGCTCTACAACTCTCAGTGAGCAAATCAAACATTAACTTCCACAACTGAGGTGTCAGCAAGGAAGTCTTCAGGCCAGTAAAGTGGAAAGAAGCGCTAAAGCTAGAGTAAGTCTACAAAGGCACTGCTGATCGTGTGCAAGCCACCTATTGCTGGCTACTTGGATTCATTCCACATACTGAACTCCGTCGCAAGATCAAGTGAGCCGAGTCTCGCCAGCTTCTCCCTGCCTCGCTGTGAGACATTTGGCCTTTGTGCGACAGTCATTAGCACTGCCTTTCCAAGGTTGGCCCTGGGCCCAGGGCCTGAGGGGAAAGCGTGGTACCGTACTTGGCCACCGGAGGCAGTGTCTCTGCTTTACACATCCAACACAAAAACTGGCTGTTAGCAGGATAGCAGTCGCCAGCTGTTGATGATGATGAACTTTTTCCATGATGATTCAACATGACAATAAGTCGAAACTGCTCCAGCATTCACATTCAACCATTTTTGTGATATTATCATTATGGTATTTGTTATTTTATCAATCTGATGTACTGTACAGTATGGTACAAACATGTCTTTGGTTCCTTTCTGATCTAAAAGCAAAAAAAACATGATTAATAAAGAAGACTGAATATACTTAGGACAAAAAGAAATGTCATACTATTAATTCTTAATCAACAATTCCAACACTGACTGACTCTCTAATGAATTAATCCTGACAGCCAACACAAAAGGAGTCAGTCAGCACTTCACAGATATTGCATAACACATGGCCTGTCAGTCAGTGTACAGCGAGTGTCACACGGGGTTTCCATGACAGCTCATCTTGTGACTAGCTGTGCTTTAAAGATTTTGCAAAACACAGGGTTTCTCAAAGGCTTGACTGTAAAACACCAGCAACCACACAGAACGCCTTGATCCCAACATATTGTTCACTTTATGCTCCTGTCGCACATTAAACTGATGACTAATAAACAAACTGCACTTCTGCGCTTCTTATGTTGTGTATGCACATGCTACATGTACCTGACAGCAACAGACAAAATGAACTTCTCAGTGGGTGGGTGGGGGGGTATCAGTAGTTTTACCTCATTAGCAACTGAATATTTTGGCTGCAGGTTAAAGCAATTTTACAACACTCACATGGGGTTAATTGGGCCTAATAAAATCGGCTTAATTAAATCATTAGGGTAAACAATGCTGCAAATAATCAGATACTGTCTTGCCCTCATGCTAAAGCTGCAGCAGTAATTTTCATCCAGTAATCGCTGCTAGCCGCAGTGTAGCCATTACAGTGCTTTGTAATGCACCTACGTTTATTAGCAGATTGATGTTTACATAAGGTATTATGGCTGACTTATTATTTGCACTGAAGATTTTTTTTCCTACTCCTATACTTCACTTTAACATTTCGGTTGTGTGCTATTCTGTATCTACTGCTCAGCTATTACTATCATTACTTTTTACAACTACAAAACTTATTTCCCCAAAGAAATGAACACTTTCACCTCATCTGATATTAAACATGCTTTACTTCATCTATTGGTGATGCATTTGATTTCTTATTTGCTGCGATCCTCACCTCCTTTAATAGAACCGTTCTCTTGGGTTATGTGAACGTATTGATAACCAGCTTTGCAACATCAGTTAATAGCAATTACTAACAAGCTGCATGAGGATGGGTAGCTCCAACAAGCCTGACGGCGTGGAGCTCACTGAGCGAGACAGGCCCCAGATGTAGCGCCGACACAGACACACTCAAATGAAGTGAGTCACTCCTGTGATAAATATTTACTGGCGCAGTTTTCTGTGAACACGGGGAGAGGACTGGAGATGCTGCAGCTTATAAAACGTTTATGTTAGAAAACGTCTTTGTGCGCTTGATCATGATCCCGTTTTTAATAGGTGCACCACGAGAACTGACAAGGATGCATGGAGTGATTTTCATTTCCACCAGCAAGGGCATTACCCAGGGGTTTCAGACCGCTTGTGCCTTTTTTTATGTTTTTCACTCCATCCACGCAAACACCTCTGGCTGACAGGATGATGACGCCAGCTGAGCGGCGGACTTGGTTAACAGAGCAGAGCTTGTTATAAAGAAATGGGACTTATTGGAGGCCTGCGTGCCCTTAGATCAGACGAGCTGTAAAAAAGCATAACGGATGTTTAAACATTCTGCTGCATTTGAACACACCCAGAAAACTTCAGTGACAGGGATTAGATCAGCACTTTCACACATTCTTTACCGCACTTGAGAAACCCAACTGGGAATTTATTTTACCCCTTCCGTAATGAATGCAGCCTGGCTGTCTGCAGCAGTTTTACCAGCAAAAAGGTTTGTTTATCATTTCATTGTGGATTTTTTTTTTTTTTTTTCTTTTGCTCGCAAGATCAGAGCAATCTTTTTCACTTAAAAGTAATTTTCCTCTAGCAAGCGTTCCTCCCGGTCTTTCGGAGGAGCTGATGAGTCAGGGTCAAAGACTTTAGGATTAACTACAAGAGCTCCTTTCTACCTGCCAGGCAATATGTTGTGGCATGAATATGACTCATTACTCAACCCTGAGTCTCCAGGATTCATTCGTTCCGACAAACATTATGGAGCTGAGCCGCTGACTGCTACTTATCTGAGGCGAGTATCTAGAGACTTTAGACTTTAGCCGCAGTTCAAGAGTTTCTACCGTGACACGCTGAGACTCAGTGACGTGATACAAGGGATTGGTGACAGTGAAGCCTTACTCATGGGGGACAACACAAGATAACTGAGGAAGCCTTGATGAAGTGAGCAGGACACTTTTTAATGAGAGGAGAGACTTTCTGAAACGGAATATAAAGACAGATTAGGTTTATAAAATGTTAATGGCACAAAGACTCCTTATAGAGCAAATTAGACAAAAGGTCTTTTGAGGAAGTGCCCTTCAGCGGGGACATTCCTCCAATACACTACCAGCACTTTGAAAAAACGAATAAATACGCACCTCTTATGAAAATGGAACATTACAAGATTGGTGCGATGCTGCAGAAACAAGGGTGACGTTGTGTAAATGTTATGTGTCAGGGTAAGGCTATGCTTGAAAATATGAGTCTGGTTGTGCTTTTTATGATGTAGATTTCACGACGGTTCAATACTGTTGCCGTTGTTTTTATGTAAGCTTGACACAGCTGATCACACACCTTATGATCAAGGCCTCATGACCCAGAATTATCAAAGTAAGATGTGGACCAACAATCACGTCTCCTGACTAAGGCCTAGTCCACACATACACAGGTGTTTCAGCCTTTTGTCCACACACAGGCGCAGCTTAAGGCCACTGCAAAGGGACCTTTTGGAAAACTTCGGCCCTGCTGTTGCCTGCATGAGGAGATTTTGAGCAATGGCGGACATAGCCTTTAAAACAGTGCTGGTGCTAACCTTGACAGCAGAACTTTTTACATGTTTAAACATAAATGTGCAGTTACTTTTCCACTATATTGAGGAGCATCAGAATGCACTGCTACATAATCCAACACTCCTGCAACACAGACCCCGCCGCACATCACCGGACGAGACCTGGTTAGACCTCTAGTTGCTGGTTTGGCATGCTCGACACCATTTCAGTTGTGCTTTTGCGTTTGGGTGGATGGAGATTTCTTTTTTAAAGCAGTGTTTGCGTGGACAGCATGTTTTTTGAAGGAAACCACCTTTTCAAAAGTACCTGTGTACGTGTGGTCGAAGCCTAAGCGAACGGAGATACCCAGAATGCAAATACTGGTCAGGAAAAGGGAAAACAAAAAGAGAAGAATAACAGCAGCTTCTGACCTCTAGCTGTGACCTCGGTGAATATTTCACGACCAGTGCTCATTTTTGACGAGTGAATCTGTCAACGGTGGAGACAGCTTTGGACGTTTGAATCTTTAAACAGAGGAAACTGTCTGACTGGGTTTCAGCAGACATCAGTGGCACACAGCAAAACAAGAGCAAGCAGGAAGCCGGCAGGAAGCTCCAGAACCGGGAAGAGAAAAGGGGAAGAAATGGCAGGGGCACGGTGCTGCTGCTGCTGTGCTTAACTGGAGCTCCTGCGGGCACCCGAACCTGCAGGGCAGGGGCACTGCTGACACAGCGCTGCCTTCAGCCAGAGGGGAACTTCTCAGACAGGCAGCACGAAGTACAATTTCACTTCCTGTTACCGAGGCAGGCCAGTAAAGAACCACTTGCCGTGAGGATTCTCTGGGTCACTGGCTTTTATCTGACATCACTAAGACAACATGTGTAATCAGCAGGTTATATGCTATTCCTCCAGAGGTGCAATTTGCCAGCACTGGTTTCTCTGTGTGTGTGTGTAAGACTGCCAGGTTACCATGTGTGGTCTTATCTAGGGCCCAGTGAATTAGGTTACTGAACATATGCTACAGATTTCCATGGCAACAAGAGTGGGGGAATCTGGAATCATGTCAGTTGCGGTGCCAATAGGCGAGTTTTTTCTTGCCGCATCAATGCTCTGTTTTCCAAAGAAAGCCACACTGTGAGACAAAGCCCGCGTGCCAAATCTATTCTGGTGGCTTGGGGACTGTCCCGGCGCAGCCCTGTCTTCATCAGACAGGCAATAACAAGGAAGGACGCACTGAAATAATTCAGATATAAACACGGCCATTGACCATGCTGGTTGAATCCAAGTGGACCCGTTTTAATCCAATTAAAGGGAGGAGAGCCAGTGGAATGGAGCTGCAATAAACACCATCATCCATCATGCTGGGGCTGTGGAGACACTGGGATCGACTCAGGAGAGAGCAGGCACTCACATTAAGGGCTCAGGGCTCTAAAAGCCATGTGCAATGCAACACACTAGCAGTCTGGTGCTGAGACAAAATGAAGTGCAGTCACATTGTTAACTTAAACAATAATAGCACTGGGATAAAACTACACTGTGCTGCTATGGAGGGGGAGAAAAGATTGAGATTCCAAAGTTAAGAAAAAATGCAGTTCACACAGCTACACCTCTGCTGCACATCTTTGTCTGCTGAGTGGGTTGCTGTCTCGAGTGAACCATCACAGCTGAGGTACTGATTCAGAGCACACAAACACTTCCCAAAGTCAATGGGACGCTGCTGGAAGAAAACAAATTGAAATTACCCAAGGACAAGACGGTTCACGCAGCCTCCAGGTGAAGAAAAACAAGGGAAAGAGAACGTCTTATACGACAATATATTAAGAGAATAAACTGCATGAGAACAGCTGAAGTTAAGCAGGGCTCATAGTGTTCTGTTGTTTCTATATTTCATGCTCTGTCACAGCTCAGCAAAGCTTGCCTAACGTTGTTAGGCTCACACAGCAGTGTGTATGTGTGCATAAGACTGTGAGTGAGAGAGAGAGGGAGAGGGGGTAGATAAGAGGGCATGTTCCAAGTGCTACTGCACAGTGTTTCAAAAACATCTATTGTCAGGATGTGTGTGTGTTTGTGTGTGTGTTCCTCTCTGCCTCCCAGCCGTACACTGAAGTGGTGTGTATTGTGTATCTGTTCATGTCTGCATGTGTTTATCTGCTCAGCTGACTGAGGATGTAGTCTGATTGGTGATTGAAGCAGACGCTTGTTGCTACAGAGGGGCAATGAAAGAATCTGTTGAATAAGAAAAAAAAAAACAAGTTGACTGTATGATGCAAGCCTACACTGACAGTATTAACTATACTGGAGCTTCATTCATGCATGGAGCTATGGTTGGTGGATCCATGTATAAGCAGGGGCTGAAACCAGCTCCGTCTATATTTTAAAACTCTTAGTAAGCAACGGAAGCCACGACAGCCTTAACTGTTAAATGTAGAGCAACTGCAAGGAAAGCATTGACAGCGGCGGGCAGGAATCAAGAAAGATGAAAGCCCAGCTAGAGACTGATGCTGAATAAATAATGACATCCATTGTGGGGAAATGTGATCGGGCCCTCTGAAAATCAATAACTAACAACCGAACCGTGATGCCCTGAGTGACTCAGCAACAACTTCAATACACTACAGGCGGTCGATATCAACTGCCTGTTCTCGTTCCGGGAGACATGACCCTAAAAGCTGAAGGAGGGCTGGAAACGCTTCTAAACACGTTCCTGCGAGGGTGGTTGAGAAGATCATCTTTTGGACGGAAAGTCAGTCATACCTGCTGGATGAGCTGCACATTCAGACTGAGCTTCTTAAACGCTGCTGGTAGGCCCTTCACAAGGTTGACAGCAGGCAATGAGTGGAACAGTGGATTATTGCAGCAGTCTTTCTTGTAGATACAGAAACTGAATATATCTTTTTCATGCAGCCAATACAGACAAAACAGTCAATATGAATAGCCTGTCTATTCGGCAAAGAGTTTGCTCTGCTAGACGCAACCCTCGCTCAATTACACAGCTGCTGCTGGCTCAATAAGAAGTTTGTTCTTTGAGAAACTCTTAATAGGTGTTTCAACAATTTCAGGCAATCAAACTACGGTTACGTTTTTCTGTGGGTGGACAATCGATGAGCGAAACAATACCACACTGTAGCCACACTTACCTCGATGCGCTTACTGTATCCACTGTTACTTAATCATTTTCAAAACTAACAAAGCTGAATCAAAGCTTGTCCTGAAGCCTGATAAAAAGTCTGACACTAAAATTCATCTTCTAATTACCCTTGGGCTGGTTTTCATTGGGCTCACAGAGGTCAGGTCAATCTATCTGCCCAGGCAATCCACTCAGCACTGCATGAAATGTAGCACACAGTGTACAGCTGTGCTACGAGAAACCAGTGAGGTGGGATTTTGGTTGACAAATCCGGCTTAGCCAGATTTTGGGTGAATCATAGAAAAACATCAAAATGCAGGCTTTGATTAGATAAGCTTTGATGAAACAGGGGATTTGATCCATTGCTGTGAGGTTATTGAATCCTCAGTAAGCATTTCTAAAAGCCTGTGAAAGAGGAAATAGTAAGTTTCTCAAATGAACAACACTGAAAAATAGTGCCAGTTTACACAATGAGGTGCATGTCACCCAAAAACTGAAGCCAAATACAACATCAGCATAAGAGCCTCAAAATAATGTCACCGGGGACGCTTGCACTCGCAGCTTTAAATGACACCATTCCCGTGTAATACGACCCCACGTCTCCTGCGACTTCCCCCAGCAACCAGCCAAGTCAGGCCAACCTCCGCCGCTCTGTGCCCCAAGTGCACTCGACTGAGAAATGCGTTGGCACCCGCCCGGGCAGACCGTGCTGGCTCTTACCTGCGCTCTCGATGAGGCAGCGGGTGCTGCTGCTGACGGGTGATGAAGGTGGTGCCCCACACAGGGCTGCTGTGGCTGTTTCTGAGCCAGCCCACAGGGGGTGACGATGGGTACGGGGTGCTGCGGAAGCCATGGTCTGACTCTGTCTCTGCAGTGAGAGACGAGGCTGAGCTCCCCATCACCACAGCCACAGGATATTAGTCTCTGAATGCACTCTGTTTGGGGGGGGATCTGTTAGTTCTGTTTTTCCTGGGAGCACAAAAGTTGACAAGGGATCCACTGTTGTATTCAGTGAGACGTACTGAGACGCGCTGACTGGGAGGACACTAAAGGTGTTGTTCGGACCACAACAGCAACCCTTACCATGCCTTTGAATTTGAACAACTTTCTGCTTCAAATAGGAAGAATTTCGTCCCACAAAAGAACTCTGAGGGTGTTCGAGTAAAAACAACCACAGGAACAGGGAACTGAAGATAAGGGTACTCAACAAATGAGCGGAACTTGCGGGTAGGTGGCCAAGTATGCAGATCAGGGTGGATATCCCACAGCGCACAGGGGAACAAGTTCTCAATTCCAATAGTAATTTGATGCGTGGAGCACGGATTCCAATTCAGGTCTCAGACAGTAGAAAACACAAATGTCTCACAGCGATGGCTCGTAATTCTCTCTCTTGCAGACTTTAAGCTCGTAACACTCTGCACCATGCCTTCCATAGTGCCACTCAACTCCTCCTGCATTCCGTGTGACACATCTCCCCAGTCTGTGCAGTCTCATGCCTGGTTCCTCTTCACTTTGCACATGCTCAGTAAATCAAATCAGAAAAAAGGTGCGCACAGAAGCAAATGCGTTCGCTGTCTTTCGGCATCTCAGCAGTCAGACAGTACAACAAAATGTGAGGTTCAAGAAGTGTGGAAGACAAACACAAAACATCCAGGACACCACAATAACGTCACTGTCCATAGCGACAGCTGATACTGATCAATAGCGGCATGGGACTCGCAGGAATAGAAGTCACGCAAAACAGATCCACAGAGTTATTTACAATGCGGGCACTGCAGGAAATCAATGCATTGCATTTCCAAGGAAGGGTGTTGGCAAAACTACAAGTATGCTAATTTCCAAGTCTCATCTTTCAGTCGTTCAGCCTGACTAACAGCTGCTGTGGAAGTTACCCAGTAAAACACCCCAGCTGCATTTCTCCCACTGGATAAAACGTCATGTTTGGAGCCCCTGGGGTGGGGCAGCGGGGGCTTCTCACAGATCCGGCCACTTCTGGTATTTGCAGAAATTTGGATTTCCTCATGAAGAGAAGAAAAACTTCACAACTGAACCTGAAGAAAGGAGGTTTTTCCTCTGGAGTTTTAAAGGAGCTGCCCTTTAAACTTCAACAGCTGCCACAGGGTGAAAATGTTTACAGCTCAGCTTCAAGTTGTGTGTAATATCCGACCAAACACCCGAGAGGAGCGTTCCGTTTCAGGCTGCGGTGCTCTGCCAAAGCAGGGACGGGAGATGATCCCAGTTTCCGCTGTCTGAGAGAGTCGGCTTAATTTCTGTCTGATCCCACCGCCGAGGCCAGTCAGTCTAGTTCATCAACTTGCGCTGAGCTTTGTGCGGACTTGCCGGCCTGTCATAGCAAGTCTCTGCAGGCGAAGCACGCGAAGGAAACAAATGTCATTCCAGGAAAGCTGTCAGGAAGGAGAATCCACATTCGCATGCATTTTGACGAGTAGCGGTAGCTTATAAAACCCTGAGGCAACAAAAACAGAGATCACGTGGGCTTACATGTATAGTTTAGGTCTCCAGATTCAGCGAACGTTGCATGATAATCAATCACTGATCACGCCAGCGCATATGTGCCTTCGGTTCAGCCTACTGCACAGCAATACTTGGAGAAAAAGGTGGTCCGTCTCCACATAGCGGTACAGAGGCCAGTGAGAGTATCGTGCTGGAGGCGTCACGCGGGTTTAAGAAATGTTAAAATAGCCGAGGAGGTCTCATCCAGGAAGGAGCAAATTTTCACCATCTTCCGCTGGTCCGTTCCAGCCTGCGTTCATCTCATACCCCCAGCGTTCGTGCTGTAGATGCTGAGCCTTGTTGTCTTCTGTACGGAGACATCCTCGCTCCAGTCCCGCTGCCGCCTGCTCACGGTGCAAAACCGCTCCATCCCACAATTCAGTGGCTCCATGTGGGTGTGTTATACGGTGCCATTGTATGTTCTTATTCTGCCGTCATAAATTTGTCCACGGGGCTTCAATTCTCCCTCACTGACAGCACGAGCGCAGTGGACGAGGATGCAATCTCCTCCTAACAGCGGATTACTGGAGTGTCAGCAGAGCGCAGGCGCACTGGCCAGGCGAGCGGAGACACACCGAAGGGCTGCGTTCAAGAGATTTAAATAAACCTCAACAGAGTCGGGGCCATGGAGATTTCACTCATTAATGTGAATAGGATCCAAGAGTAATGGATGTCAGATCCAGCCTGGGCAGGGTGAGGCATGTTCATTCTGGGAAAAACACTTGGCAGTAACATCACATCACATGTCACACACACTTACACAACTGTCTAATAGCTTAAATGTGTTTTTTCTATTGGTTCCTTAAGGGATGGGGCTAACCTCAGCTTGCTCAATGCCAGAGGAGCTAGTGAAGGGTTAAGTGGAAGACGATGGTGACTGCAACGCTCATCACTGCTCAACTGTCCCTGCACATTACCGAGATAAGCCTTCAAACTTCCCCTCTCCTCTCTCTTCCACTTCAGATCACTTTGCTGACCTCTTTTCTGATCTCTCATTCTCCGTCTCCCTCTCTCTCCCTGAATTCAGTGTTCACCAGCAGACCAGAGCATAAAGCACAGGTCTGACCATACCACGTATAGACACACACACCACATATGTTTTCATGCATTCTCTGTTGCATTAAAAACAGTGTGTTCATCATTAGCCACAAACGACCAAGGAAGCTCCAGCAGATTGCCTGTGTGGCCTGTCAGTTGTCTGAATGTCTGCTGAACCAGGTTCATGGTGGTTGCATAGGGTGTGACTCCCGCTACTACTGTGGGTTAATATGTTGAAACTGAAACTGGTTTGTCTGGTAAACTTCCACTTAAATTCCAGGGAACAATGCAGTCACACATATATAACAGAGTTGCAGATGTGGACACAAGTTCAACTCTAGCACTTAATTGCTGGAGCAGTCAAGAATGCCTGAGTCATACAGAGAGCCAGGCACAAACAGCTTACTCGTATTAGTTATAAAACACCATTCAATGAAAAAAGCAAGTGCAAGTTGTGTAATCGCATTTGGGTGTTTGCATGCAGCACACTCACAATTACAAGGCAAGATATACATGTGGAAATAAGGGAATTACAAAAAAAGAGCGCGATAAACCAGACCAGATGTCAGAGGACTGCAACCCTTTGTTAAAGGTGCACCTGTCCAAGGGCCACCTGTCCCTCTCCAACTCAGCACACAGAGATACAGCAGCTGACACACTCAGTGCCAGAGAGGGAGAGAGAGAGAGATTGGATTTCATTTCCATTCTCCAGGGACACAGAGAGGAAAGAAGGGAAAGGGAGGATGTGAGCTGATTTCACGGTACATTGTAAGTTGTCATCTCCACACCAGCCAAAATGTCCTGACAGTTACAAACCTTTTTTTTTCCTCCCCACTGGACATGCTCGAGGCAGAACGCAAATGATTACAGCACACTCTGCGCAGTTCACCCACAGCCGAATAATGTAAACACTTCAGTCTAGGTTTTATTTTGATGCTGTGTCTACAGCCAAACCTTCAGCTGGATAAGCTCAGCTCAGGCCTCAGGTCACGTATCATCCACCGCATCTCTACATGCATGTTTATCTATCTGACCTTGCCCTCTGATTTGCACAACTCCCCGAAACAGACAAGTGGAGGAAAAATGTCCATGTTGTTAATGTATCATCCTGTTCTGTGCAGTGAGGCGACGGGAATAAAACGGAACTCCACAGTCGTTGTGTGAAACCACGGTTAATTACGAGGCACTGTCACATAATCAATCTATTTGTGGACAAACTGTAAGCCTGTGAGCCCTGTCACCAACACTAACGTTAGCTATACAGCGCAGCCAGATGAAAACTCTCAACAATCCCATTGAGACAGCGCGAGCCGAGGACGCCGGGGACCTTGTAAACAAAGACACTCTTCTTCACTCATTTGGTCGACGCTGTCGACGCTGGCCGACAGCTGTGTACTTCGCAAAGTCCACTCACGAACCGGTTATTCTTACCTCGAGTCGGTTGAGGGGGAATTATTCCTGTTTTTCAGCCGCCTGTGCGTTAACTTTTCACAGCCATCGAGACGATAAGTTCTTCCCGGGTTGTACTTTAGCCTTCGTAACCTTTCCAGGCTTTAGCTTCGTGCGCTCCGCTGCATGTTTCCGACATCTGTGGCGAACACGTACATGTACCGTTTATTTTCTCTCCGTCAGGTATTAATGAGACTGATGCGACCGCGTAGGTTTACCTCAAACAGCCCAGGAAGGAAAGGGAATCTCCAAGGAGCAAATACAGAGCGAACGTACGCCAAGCGCGCTTCCGGGTTTATCTGCTGCTCGCGAACGCACGTAAACCTACGTAAAAGCCATTCAAGAATGCGACGGTAGAAGACTCCATTTCCCATGTTCAACACGGACATTTTCAACTAGGATATCCGGGTGCAAATGTCGCCACCTTTGACCAACACAAATAAGCAAAAATAAATATATATTATACTTAACTAAAATAAAGGTATATTAAAATGTGTGATTTCATCTTTCCCTTTCACATTTTTGCCTATTTTGTCCAAATATCCTTGTTATGGGTACATTTAAATCTTAAGTTTAAAATCCAAAGTGGATTCCCATTCTACCCACAGGCCAGTGTTAGATAGCGGCACTCTAGTGCCATCTAGTGGCTCAAAATTTGAACTGTTTAGTTTGAACCATTAGTAACAGCAATTTAAGGGGCTGAATGTATGTGAAATAAAACAGATTGTTCCACATCCTCGAAAATGTTCGTGTCCTCTACACCCACACACCCATCCATCCATTATCAAGGTTTGACTTAGTGTGTTTCTGAAATCATTATATTTTTATTTTTATCTAAAGCATCCAGCATTGGGGATATCAGCGGGTGAAGGCAGAGTCCTCATTCCTTCACTGTAGGAGGCAAGGGCCTTATCACTTTGGTCACAGGGATCATATGCAAGGAGAAATTACGTAAATAGCACTGACACCCCACAAAAAGTGACACTGTGGCACACACATAAGTCCCTCTGACTACCTATAAAATACTTGCCATATTATTGCTACTTCCTTCGTTGCTGCTAGTATAATATTACGATTGCTATGTGCATATTGTAATAATGTACAATATGAATTTATTAATATTCTGTTCATTTGAGAAAACAATGCAAATGTGACACATATGATATTACTAATCACAGTGAAATTGCTCCAAAGATTGTTGCTGCTGCAGCGAACATTACCACCAAGTTTAAGTGCTGTAAGTACTACTTGGGTACTTTTTTTTTAATGGTGTGTGATTGCTTTGCAGCACTTGAACTGTGGCCTAAAATGTATTGGTCCTAAGGAAATGATGTCTGGCATATTGTATGTTACCACTATGGCCACTAAACTGCTAATCATGGGATACTACCACTGCCACTATAAGTATTACGACTAATTAGCCTACTTCTGCTGGCTTACCACTGCTCTCAGTAGCCATTACAATCCTCTGATGATTTAATCATTGTCTACCTGTCTGTCTGTCTGTCTGTCTGTCTGCTTTGAAGCTTTTGCAGAAGGAGATCAAGGGAAAGTTAATTGATTGTAATAGCCTATACTCCTGTGACCATAGTTGCAGGCCATGCATTACTTTTTACACGAAACATTTATGGATGTAAGTCATAATAAAGGCTTCTTGAATGAATCATTATTGCCTTGGCATCATCATAATGGCAATCAAGAAGTTTATGACAACCTATTGTACCTAATACAATGTTATAGCTACAGTATGCCTATTTAAATACTGCTGTATGATTTATATTTTATGTGTCATTGCTCAAAAGTCATTATTTTTTCCAACTGGGGCATTTCGTATGTTCAGACAACCTAATAATTTGGCTATTAAGCCCGGACTTTTCAGCAAACCATAAACCAGGACCAGGCATAATTCAAATTCCCCCATAAACCATCTTAGTTGCTAGCTTTCCTTAGGCTACTTTAACTAGCCTATATTTTGAGTTCATATCTGTTAATAGAGGATACAGTTTATTGAGAATTGCATTTTTACCACATCGTTTTGTTTGGCAAATTAAATTGTCTGCTATTCCTTTCAAACCATGAGTGAAATGTAAATGTCATTGGGATAAAGAACAACATGTGAAAATTTAGTTAGTCTGGATTACCGTTAATGCCGGTGTCACCCAGGCTGTTTGAACCGGGAAAGTTCAAAGAATTAGGCCAATAACAACAGGGTCGGTTTACTAAGACAGCAGGGCTAATTCTAAAAAGCCATTAATGTCTTATTAAGATAATTCTCCTGTGTGCAATCAATCGCCAGAATATCCTTGGACTGTGTTTGAAACCATTAGAGAGAATAAGACCCAGGGTTAGTGCTGGGTGAGTGGTTCCATGCGAATTGCCCTAATAACTTGAATGGAAGTTCACAAATTAGTAAGTATGAGTCTCAGTGAAAATCATTGTGGAAAAACACAGGCTGCTATCGTTCAAGAGACACAAACTATAACCCTCTTGGATTATAGTGATTTATCTTGAGGCTGGAGTGAGGCGGAGCGAAGCATCCTTTCGGTAGAGGCAGACAGAAGAGTTGGGAGTGAGTCTGGGCGGAGAAAGTTAACCGCTGGACGTTGGGTCTCACATGTCGCGTAGTGTCCACAGTGTGTACAGGACACATACATAGAAAATGTTTGTACCGCCGTAACAAACTTAATCTTTTAAGCAGAGCGACAGAAGTTAAGTAGCTGGTGGTAGCTGAGCGCGACTCGGTGCGGGAAGCAAAGGAAGGCAAGACTTCTTCGTGAAGAAGGTATGCGAATGAATGCATTTCTGTACACTTCTTTTTTGTCTCCATTAGACACTTGTGCACTTGTCCTTCGCTAGAGCGAATGAAGACAATTTCAGTCACTCTTCTTCAGCGTGTTTTTTGGACCAGCTAACTTTTGAGAAACGGCTGAAAGTTGCTAGCTAGCACCCTTCACTCAACGCCTGGTACATTGTATTGTTTTCTGTGGCTAGTGTCGGTGCGTACACACTGTTGTCATGACAATGCTAGGGAAACCCAGCGCGAGGCACGTTGGGAGACAAAAGACACCAGTTTCAGTGTTCAGCTTGCTTTAAGACTTTCCGTCCTAACAAAACTCCACTGAAAGTTCAGCGAGAGTCTTAAACAGCACCACAAGGAGCGTTATGGTATTCTCTTTTACGCTTCTGCTTCAACATTTCAAAGAAAGGCAGCTTTACTGACACTCAGTCATTGGTATCCTGTGTTAATGGAAAGAAGAGCACACTGGGAGGTAAGCGGGTCAGAAGGATATGTGAAAACTGTTGGGCTAAGGTGTGTCCTGTGTTTATATGAGACAAGTTGTGACCCTGCTAGTCAGGAAAGGGATGCTTTTAGTCGGCTCTTTGCTGTTTTATGGCCGACACACACGTGGAAATGACTGGCTTCCACAATAGAGAGTGAATAACACAATTGTCTTAGGGGAAAAGGAAAAAGATGTGTGTGTGGGCGAGTGGGGGGCAACGCTTGCACGAGGGACAGAAAAAGAAATGTGTGTCATTGTGTGCTTCATCGGGCTTGTGTGAGTAGATGGTAGGAAGGTGGGGTCAGGGTCACTTTGCATGGTCATGGACCCATGTGAGGACATGAGGGGGCACAAGGGTAGTGGAGTGGGGGGGCGCTCTATTTATGTCACTACTACAGATGTTACCACACACATACAGTACACACACCCAGACAGGGCAAATCAGGCAGCCTCGGGCGTGAGTGTGGCTAATGTCAAGCAGGATAAGCTCTCCCCTCTGATGATTCATGATTATACCTGTTTGCAGTCTTATGCAAGGGAAGTTTTCACAACTCCAGATACTAAAAGATGACAGTATCATGGACCAGAGCCATACTTGTCATTAAGTACAACGCTAGTAAAATATCCGAACATCAGCATCCGCTCCTACTGCTTATACATAAAACAGCGAGTGGCCAAAGGAGATTTAAACACACCAAAGCCAGGAAGTTATCCTAGATTTAATTATTATAATCTACATATTTTAAAATCTAATCTTTTTCAAATGACTTAATATGTCGAATCACCAGAGGAACTTAAAAGAATAGTCACTGCATACAGTAACACCTTGCCAGGTGAACAATGAATCCTTTTTGACCTTGAAATAGGGCGTGATTAATCGATGAATAAAAAAAAATAGACCTACTCATCACATTTTCCTAAAGCCCAAGGTGACCTTTACAGATTGCTTGTCCAAAACCCAAAGAAGTTCAATTTAGTATCACATAAAATGAGGAAAAACAGTGAATACTCACAATGGAGAAGCTGAGATGAGGTAACGTTTAGCAATTGTTTTTGAAAAATGGCCTACAGTTGTCAGATCATTTTCTTTTAATTGTCTATCCGATGAATTGACTGATTGTTTCAGCCTTAAAAGGTCATTGTTTGTGATACATGGTGTAGCTTTTCGAGGTGGGAGCCATTGCATGACACACTTAATATTATCGCCATGTGTTGTCAATGATAATGATAGTGTCATAATACAGAAAATTACACGGTACACAATACTATATACAAGTCCAGCATCAGTGTAACTTAAGATCCCACCTGGACACTGTGGGAAATTAAATTTGTACTTATTAATTACGTCCTGTCTATTGTTATAAACTGTCCAGATGGAATATTTGCCTTTAAAAAATATACACAACAATAGGAATATATAAACAGTATGTAGCACAGGGCTGAAATGCTAGAGAGCAGGACGGTTCCACTTCAGTGTAAGTATGAGTTTGTTTTTGATAATAATCTTTTCAGGCAGAGCAAAAGAAAACTTAAAATAGTGACTTAATACAGAAACTCTTACCTGAATGAGATCCATAATACATACACTATGTTCAATAACAGAGGCTATAAATTAGTCACAGTTGCTTCCAATCCAAGTATGAATTATACATTTAAAGATAATGTATGGCAACATATTGCTGCATTGATTATTTGTCCTGCCAAACGTCTATGTCAGCCTTCCCTCTCTTCTTGTGTGTTGGGGCATGCAGCCACATCTCCCCAGCCTGGCTTGCACCCGCAGGGCCTGGCAGCACACTGACAAAGACACATTAACATACACACATATGCACACACTCATTCACACACTCATGCACATGGGGCAACATGAACAAGCCTACATCAAAGATACATCTGTTTCTTATGCATGTTTGATGGGACAGGCAGGCAGCGGCTGGCCACCGCTCCAAGTTACAGCGCAGATTAGTATGCATGACTAGGTGGAAGCAAAACCATGAATGTGAAGGGCTTAGGTGAGGGAAAGGTGCAGTACAAATATAGTAAACAGAACTTAAATATACCAATTAAAAGATCTTTTGGCTTGAGAGAAACTCACAATCAGGTGTTCATAGAAGAAAAGCTTTGCTTCTAATCATATAATGTCCAAAATGTAGCCACTGCTAAGGCTGAGTGAGCATCATATCATAATGCCGAGACATGAGAGAGTTAATATCTCTTTCCTCTGTTGGGCAGTTGTCTTTTGTTCCTGCTGTTTGATGTATTGTTGGCCTTTTTAGCTGTGAGCAGCTGGTCCTTTTGTCTGGTCGTGAGTCTGTTGCCCAAACTTTGCCTTTCTGGGATACAGTTTCAAAAACAGTATCAGCCAGTTTCCCAGACAAGGATTAAGGCCAATCCAAGGACATTTAGAAAATTGCTCAATGAATGTCTCCATTTATTTTGGTCTATATTTTGTGGGCATAAAGATCCTTTTCAGGGCATATCAGTCTGAGTGTAGATTAGCTGGTAAATTCAATGCTAAGCACATCAGACACACTGACCTCTAACTCAGTCAGATTCGCAAAAATGATGGATTAATGCATTAATCATTTATACAAGATTTAAAGAAATGTTTAGTATTTAATGTCTTGTATTAAAAAAATCTAAATTAATTTCCTTCAATCCATTAATAAGCTAATAGTTTCTTTAGAAGTCATGCTTGTCTTCTAATTCTGATACTAAATCTACTAAATCTAAATGCTCTGTGATAGCTGTCAGTGTTCTTGTACAGCACAGCACATCAAGGAAAATGTAATAGCATGCAACGTTAAGTTAGTTTGTATTGACCTTGCGGCACAGCGTACCATACGCTGTCAACGTCCGCTGTGTCGGCTTTGCCAGGATTTTTTCTATCAAATCAGTTAAAGCTGGGATTGGCTGCTTATCAGTTTTGACTGTAGCAGATCTTGGCACAAGGAGATATGCGCATCCCAAAATTTAACTGAATTTCACCTTCCAAAACATTCCTTTGGTTCAATGGAGCGTCCCGTCGGTTCAACTCGACAGTACGTTTCCGTTCTCGCCAGATGTTCTGCTTAATTAACATGCAGGCTTGGGGGCGAGAGAGGTGTCACCACCCGTACACAGTTTATCCAGGTGCTGCAGCTCTGCATAATTACCTCACATTAACATGAATATTATTAATTAGATTCGTGGTGTGTTTCCTTGACAGAGAAGTAGGTCAGTATTATTGGTGTACAGAAAGGTTTGTGGGCGATGATTAAGAAAGTCTTTCTGATCTGTTAAATGTGTTCTTGAGTGGCTTTCATGCAGTGAATGAATTGAGATTAGTTTTGTGTGTGTGTGTGTGTGTGTGTGAAGAAGAAGATGATAGCAGAATGTATCTACTCATGAAACACATTTAAAAAGTCAGTGTCACAGCCATTCAAGTATACATAAACTAAAGGAATGAATAGGATCCTTTGTCGAGATGAATGGGCGAAGATGGAGAGAACTTGATGATCCTGACTGTGTTTATTTGCTTCAGCGCTTCTTCAAATTCTTTAGATGTCACAGTAGAGAGACCTGGATAGTACTTTTGAACACATACAGAGTCTGAGACAGCAGGGAAACCAAGGCTAGCTCTGCTTCCATCATAAATCACACATTATGGAGACAACTTTGAAACTCAACACCTCAAGATCTGAGGGGCCTACCGAGGCCCTTAAAAAGATAGAGAGAGGGTGACAGACAAAAAGACAAGGCTATGGTTTGAGTGATTGTACGTCCTGAATGTTTCCACAAACCTCCGGTTTTAAACTGAGTGATGATTTTGATGAATGAGCGAAAGATAGCACACGCCATCTGCTTATTCATCATTTCTCTGTGTTTCACATAGTTCTGGGTGAATGCTAAGAGGTGCTAGTCTAACTGTGTGTGTGTGTGTGTGTGTGTGTGTGTGTGTGTGTGTGTGTGTGTGTGTTTCAAGGTAAAAGCCAGGAGTCATACTGTAAGAGGAGGACTAAAAACCCAACCTGGGGAGCCACCGGAGCCCCGGGGTCCTGGAATGGAGCAACTCATAGAGTAAGAGAGATTATGTCTTTATTTGTGCTATCTGACAGTTGGTTTTACATGGTTTGTTAACATGTTTTATTGTGTTTACTAAATGAACTTCCTGTCTCTATTTCGGGACTTCCTGGAACTGTTGTTGTGCACTGGAGAAACATTTCAGCTATATATACTAACAGATTGGAGATTACTTCAGCCCTCTGGGTCTCTTAGATACTGTAAAATATGACTTGCAGAAACACTGCAGGTCTTTCTACCCAGTAGTTTTAACTGTATATATATCTCCACCCAAAACCATTTGTTTTCTAAAAGCCATTTGGAAGGCAGAACCTTTTAGGAGTGACTTGAAGGCTTGTATTTAAGTGTTTTTACGAGAGCTGAGGTGAGGACATTCAAAAGGGAGCATGCAGATCATTTTGACTCTCTGTCTGTTTGACACACAACATCTTGACAGAAATTGAAAACAAGCCCAGTCGCCCTGTTCTTTATGGACAACTCTTTTGGCAGCTGGTGGCATCAACACAGACGTACCGTGTGTCTCCGACCTGCCTCTCGCTCTTCGTAGGACAGGTTGATGAGGTGCTTGAAGGTTTACAGCCCAACATGTCTGGGCATTTTGAAAGTCTGTTATTTTCTGTTTGTAGCAAAGCAGGACTTATCATCATCCAGCATGTAAAAGGTTGCAGTTTGATTTGATGAATGGAGTTTCTGGGAAGTGAGGGATACATACACAGTCTTACGCTCTCAGTAAAGCCGGGAGGGCAGAGAACACAAAGACACCCACATATAATCAGGAATACACTTTGGTAGCAGTTGCGCACACAAATCCTCGGGGGCACACAATTATATGTAAACTTTGTAGAACACAAACACAAGCATTCCTACACTTACGTCTCCCTTTTAAGCAGTGAGTCAGCAGAAAGACGAAAAAAGCTGTGGGAACGATGCCATAGACAGGCGATAACCAAACTGTCTGTATGAAGGCAGCTTCACTCTGTTGGGGGATGGGGAGCTGATTTATCTGACCCCACATACCTCCTGTCCTCCTTCGTGACGGAACTTTTCTGACAGACTCTGCTAGACTGCTGCTATACTCTGACATCTATCTGCCTGTCTATTCCATTTTCAGTGTTTATCAATTCAACTGGGCTTTATTGGCATGGGAAACATGTTATATGTGTATATATATATAAACACATGGAGATAAGTAAAATATCTATCTATCTGTCTATCTATCATACTTGGCTTTCATGAGGTGCTGCTATTCTCCTTCAAAACCTGCTTTTCTTTCCCCACACAGTAGCTTCCTTGCAAATACATCCCTTCCCCTCTTTGTCGGTGCTGCTGTGCTGGCCAGAGTGTGATAAGAGCCAGAGTTATATCTTCTCGGCTGTATTGCATGTCCTCTACTCTTTTTCTCAGCATGTTCTGCAGATAGCAGGAACAGAGCAGGACTGACATTGTGTTTCCGGGGTGTGCGCACATACAGTAAGTGCTGTTTTTCAGCGTGTGCGTGTGACTGTGCACTCAAGTATGTGTGTGTGAATCACAGGCTCGTCACTTGTCACTTCATTATACCTATCTCTCACCGGCGTGAGTAGATGCAACATGTATAATTCATAGCTGTGACTGTGCCGAGGAAGGGATGCGTGCCTACATGCTTTCCCTCCTACTCGCTACACCTCAACCTGTCAAGTGAAACCATTCATTTACAGTACATCAGTCCCCCCTCATGTCTCATATTGACCGTGACGGATCAGCGATTGCTGAACCACCCTCCTCATTGTTTGACACCCCCTGCCTCCTTTACCAATGCGACTAGCCTTTTCTTAATAATGAGGTTATGCCACTGACCTGCCGCTGCACCATGCCAAATAGCGGAGTGGCAGAAAGGGTTCCTGACTTACGCAACTTCACGCTCACTGGCCTGTGACTCACTGGTGAGTCATTGCAACGGGGAAAGGGGCTATAAATGCAACTCCATACACACATGCACACATACCCTTCTGCTCGTAGTTGTACACATGTGCACACACGCGCACACCTTCTTTGTTGTTAGACAAACTCTGTTGGAGCCACAGGGTGTCGATGTTCACTGTGGTGTGTGTGTGTGTGTGTTGTATGTCCGTGTACACCCACAGGCATCATTTGTCTGTCCTTCTTCTCTCCTTTTGTGTCCAAGTACACACACACATAACACGTACACGCACCATTATTTATAATGGTCAGCGTAATTGTAATAGAGTTTTGTCTTTTTCAGATAAAGAGTGGAAAGCAGAACCAGTAATTGTTTGACACTTGGAACATTCCAATTACAGTTCGGCTGATGCAGCCTCAACAAGATAAGGCCCGAGCATAATGATGAGGATGGTCCTGATAGTTGTGATGAATTGGGTTCACAGCAGTGGGTATTCAACCACTAGAGGGAGACACAACCATTAGTTTCTAACACGAAAGGTTGAGCTCACATTGAACGGTATTAGTATCTTTGTGTGAATTGGATGTTGACTGTCATAACAGCGTCATATTTCACTCTTGCTTTAAGTTGATATCATCATGTTCGGGAGAGTGGGCGATAATGCCGCTTCATTTTAAGGCCTCATAACATCTTTCACACTCTGTTTTGAACACCTGAGCGGCTCATTTGCTGATGCGGATATTTTTTCTAATAGTCAAAACTCCAAAAAATGGAACTTGCATGTGTGAAATCAGTCAGATGTACCTGAAAGAAGTGTGGCTCTGTGTTAGATTGTGCTGCTTAATATCCCATGACGCAACCTGTCGTGCTTGACAGTGAAA
Organism: Chaetodon auriga; assembly: GCF_051107435.1. Classification (NCBI taxonomy): domain Eukaryota; kingdom Metazoa; phylum Chordata; class Actinopteri; order Chaetodontiformes; family Chaetodontidae; genus Chaetodon; species Chaetodon auriga. The sequence goes on from NC_135093.1 coordinate 11,692,998, forward strand.
CGCAGGTGTAGTGACAGCTTTGTAGCAGTGGGCCTCTAGAATCCTCATATATTTCTACCTCTGCATCACAATTTCACTTGTGTTACAAATATCACACTGGCAATTGTGTAAAGGGGACTGGTCATCAGAAATTCACACACACAAATTGTCATGTTACAGTTAAAGGAAATGGCACTCAATCAGTTATTCCAGTGGGATACCAAACAACTGCTTTAGAGACTGACATTAAATCACAGCTAAACATAGCATGTAGATTCCTCGGGGGTTTCTCTTTCCTTGCATGTTTTCCATGAATGCATCTCTCTGTAACAAACCCATTGTACTTGAGTGCAAAACCACAAAAAAAACACCCTGAGCATAGAAAATGTCCCTGTCAACCAAAAATGGGATAATGAATTACATGTAATCAAGGGGATTTCTAACTCTCATTACTGGAGTCATGAATGAAGGAAAAAAACAATTCAGTCTTTTAAGTTTAATTAAAAAAAAAAAAGTGAAAAATGCCCCTTACAAGTTCTGAGAGCCCAACATGATGCCAGAATGAAAACAATGAAATGTTTTATCTCACCACAAGCTGGGAACCCGACAATTCAATGAACAATGACAAAACACGGAAAAAGAAAGCAAATCCTCACATTTGAGGTGGTGGAACCAGTGAATGTTTGACTTTTTTGTCTGATAAATGACTCACACGATTGATTAATCAGCACATTGTTACAGCATTTAGTTTACCGTGTGCCCTCTCATTAAACAATTCCTAGACAAACATAGCTTCAGACATGAAGATAAACGTTCACAGTTGCATTGTTTGAGTTTGGGAGTTCTGATTTTTAATAGATTTTGAAGCAAAATACAACAGCGTTTTGTGTAGAAATGCTCCGCAGTTTTAGTGAAATTTGAAAAAAACTATTGAGGAGTTTGACATATTGTTCAGTTTTATTGTATGTTTTTAAGCTCTAGCGGTATTGTTTTTGTGTGTAAACTGATAGCCCAGAGATGATTCATGTTCCTGAGAGGGTAATAAAAGTTGTCATCGTCATGCTGTCAGGGACTTAAGCAGTGATGAATTTCATGTGACTGATGGAGCTGTTGTGTGATCATGGTTAGGGTCATTCTTCAGCGACTACTGCGGCAGCAGTCGAGTCTTATATGCCGTCTAAAACTGCAGCGGTGTTGGGAAGCTTTTAATAGCTCATTAATTTCCCTCTTTGTCTCTGCTCACATCAGTATCATTTGTCTTGAACAGCTGGCCAGAGCAAATTTACCAGTCCCTTTTCCAAGGGATTGAATTACTTTCACCGAGGTTAAGTTGGCAGCAATTTGATCAGGGGCTCCACCATTAGATTTATCCACACAGCACATAAAGAAATCAGTGTAGGGAAATTGAGGTCTAAGCTGTTTGAAGAGGTAATGGCCATAGTCTATTAGGAGACTTTACACAGCATATCAGCATATCAAGGGAACCAGAGGCAGGGTTGACATTAGAGACCTGTCACCTGGAAGTCAGACCCTTCAAAAACCCCAAGTGTGATATATGGTACAAATTATAACCTCGAGCAGATGCTTCCATATAGGGCACTGAATGTTTTCATGGGCATAACTGTGATGTAAATAAAGAAAAAGACTGTGAAGTGGATTGGAAAGCTCACTTTGGCTGCTGGTTTGTGGTAGATATGAATAAGATGCTTGTGACAGATATCATTAGTCAAAACATGCAGCCTTGTGTATTTGTGTGAGTTTTACTCATTTTGTGCAAGTAAACAGATAACAACTGTATGACTCGAGGAGCAGAGTTAACATGTTTATTTCTTAATCATCCCTCTGATGAGCTGAGTAAATACTATCTGTCGCAGTGAGCAGGTAAACAGACGTCATTTGGGGCCGAGCTGTCACACTGAGAGAAGCCGGGGTGCACAAACAGTTTGATGTTAATACTTTTAGCTTTTACACAGGAGCAAATTGGTTTTTTTAAAAGATGATTCATGGGTACTCCAGCTCTCAGTGCCACTTTTGTGACTTACACCCTGCATCTTTTTCTACCCACAATCATGATTTTAGTAACAATAACACAGTGCATGTACATTTCTAACAATGTTTTCACACTATGTACTCTGTACACTATAATCAAACCACAAGTGTAACACTTTGCGCTTTTGCACACACCTCCTCGACTCCTGTGAAATACACAGGCTCAGTGTGACACCAATACATCATTCACAAAGTAGCTGCTGCTTAGCACTTGAAGCTTTCTCATCAAAGCAGCAGGTTCAGGATTTGTTTTGGCCAGTGACAGTGACGTCAGTGACCAGTTGGCTTGTTTTTTCCCTCGCTGGCCTGTTTATTTGTTTGATCTATATGCCATGGATCAGTCCTTGAGGTGCCTGTTTATGTTGCACTCATCACTATGCATGCATGCTGAGTAGAAAGCTCCTGCATGCATTTGGGTTGAGAAGACAGATTATTGCTGCCTCACAGGGAATGGCTGTGTGTTTGTGTGCTTGCGCTAGCGTGTGACTGTGTCTGATTCTCCAAGGCTGTGCGAACAGCATGGCTGGAAGGTCTCATGTCTGTGTCTGCAGATAGACATGATCTCGGCACACTGTCAAAACCCTCTACAAACACTCACACATGCGTGCGCCTGCAGACAAACACATGCTTGATCCTTTTTTTTGTAATCTCTTTCTTGTTATATCTTTTGGTGCGTATGTGTGTGTGGTGCTTTGTTCCAAAACACAATTCATTCATCCAATAAGAGATTCTGGTTGCATTTCGGTGTTGCAGCCACTACTGGAGGAGCGCTCACCTCACACCGAACACACCACCTCCATATATATGCACACGCACACACAGATACATTCAGCAGCGGCAGCCTAATCACTCTCCAGACAATGAAGGCACACTCAGTGTGGTTCAAATCAAACTGAACTGCTGCATTATGAATCAGGGAGGACGGTCAGCTGGATATAAGACATGAGCAAAAACAGAAACAGCGGTGGGCTTCCATCAAAACAGGGTGTATGCATGTATGTGCAGAAAAGACTGGAATGAGGTGAAATGATCATCTGAGGTGATTGTGAAAAACAAAGGCTGCAGTGAACATATTGAGCTGTTGTGTGAGCTGATTGAAAGGGAGACGCAGAGACAAGGAGACGGTATGTTTTTGGGGAAGGAGTGGTTGCCCTCTAGTGGTTTCTGTCTCAGAAATGTCTTAAATTTTCCATGGTGATTCATAAAAATCACATGCGGGGTACGCTGCATTAATAAGGACAGGACGTTTCGACCTATCCAGCCCTGCTTAGTGTTGAAGCTGCTCATACAACAGCTTAAGCCCACATGCTTGGTCATCGACATGAATTTCACTGCATAGTGAAATGAATGAAATTCTGTGGCTGCCTGGAAAAAAGAATTTAAAAGACACTCAAGCACGCTTTGTATGAAAGGTTAGCAGTAATGTAACTGTAAGTGTGAAATTTATAGTTGTTAAAATGTCAAAACACTGACTCTGAATTGTAACCCTGTGGATGTTCAAAGAGCCGTGAGAGCTGCTGGAGATTTAGTGTGTTGCTTATGGACACTTCTACACAGCGGATGCCCCCCCCCCCCCCCCCCCCCCCCCCCCCCCTCCCCAAAGACATTGATTAGCTCTTTAATCACAGGGGATTACACAGGAAGACCACTACTGAGAATAGGGACTTTCAAGAGGAGTGGGAAAATCAATCCTGGGGAATATTTACACTCAACAAACACTCATCAGGTTTATCATGTACATGTGTGAACTGCATATTTATACTGCACATGCTAGTGTTTACGTAGAGCTGTAATTAACAAACCATTGGACTTATCTCAGGAACACCTTGAGGGGATTTCTTCAAATTTGGCGAACACTCATTTGGACTCAAGGATTAACTAATTAGATTTTGGTGATCAAAGGTCACTGTGAACTGACATAACAGGTTTTTGGCCATAACGCACTAATTCATTTGCTCATTATGACAAAATTTCACACAAGTGTCTCAGGATGAAATGATGAAGTGATGACATTTTATATCCAAAAGGTCAAAGGTCAATTTCACTGTGACTGTGACACTTTCTGGCCATTATTCAACACCATAACTCAGGAACAGAAGAGGAGATTGTGAGTATATTTGGTCAGGTACTGTATTGGTGACACTAATCCTGATGTCCACCTTGAAACTGATTGTATAGATCTTCTGTGCTTCTGAATTGAAGATATGTGTGAAGCATCCACATTTTCTAATCTGTAGAATCTTTGTAGCAGCATCCATATTTGAAGCACTGTAGTTCACCACAAGCTCATTGGTTTTGCTGATATTGAGCCTCAGGTGATTGTTGCTGCACCATGTGATGAAGCCCTCCATCAGTCCTCTGTACTCCTCTGTAAAAATAGCCTCTAAGTGCAGACAGCATGTTTCACACTGGAAATTATTCACTGGAATCATGTCAGTGTAGTGAGGAAAAAACATTTAATATCTTTTATTAAATCCGTGCAAAGTCTTCACTGGATGTGTTATGTGAGTCTGGACTGACATGGATGAGTCATGCAAACACGAGGCAGTAACTTGGAGGCCAAACTCACAACTTCACCCCACTGTCCCTCTCACCTTTTCATGTTTGTGATTGCCTTTTAAATGGGCATCAGTATGGTTTTAACATCAAGGAAACAGTTTTTGATATCAATTCATCAGCAATTTTTCGAGGTCAGTGGGTTTGGGAGGTGAACTGAGTTGAAGAAAAGTTCAAAGTCAGCAGTCAGTACTTACATTACCTCATCTTTTATTCAGCCCAGGCCTCAGGACCAGATGCCCTCTAAATTGCAGTATGTCTGACTGGCATTATGTAGACTGCGGGTGGCAGGATGATGTTATAGATTGAAGGAGGAAGAGATGGATACACAGGTAGATAAAGAGGGGGTAATGGAGGGAGAGAGAGGAAGAGAGAAAGAGAAAAATAAGCATCTGGCTCCAAGTCCTCCAGGCTGAGCACTCACATTTTTCTCCTTGAAGATGATAAATGTAGAGAAATATGGCTGTTCCACTGTAGTGTGTATGTATGTGTGCATGCCTACCCATGTGTTTTGTGTCTGTGGATATATTTATACAACACAGGTTCCAGAAAAAGTTGTGACGCTGTGAAGAATAAAAACAGAAAGCAATGATTTGCAAATCGTTTTCAACCTATATTCAACAGAGTACAGTACAAAGACAAGATACTGAGTGTTCAAACAGCAACAAGCTGTTTACTGACAAGGGCTTTCTGAAGTGCTCCAGAGCTCATGTCGTAATGTCCTTTATATAATCATGTTCTTAATGCAGTGCTACCTGAGGGATTGAAGGTCTTACATGCAAAGATTCTCTGAATCTTTTAGTAACTTTTATGGATTGATGTGAAATCCTTAAATCCCTTGCAGTTGTGCAAACATTGTTCTCAAACTGTTTGGCTATTTGCACATGCAGTTTTTCACAAAGTGGTCAACCCACACACTACCAACTTTTTTTTGGAATCAGGGTTGTAGAACAGTGTTCATTAGTCCTCTTGAAAGGGCAGGAATCAATTTAACATAAAACCTTGTTGCCATTACAGCAAAAGTTTTAGGAACTTACTTTGAACAGCTCACAGTGCGGTGGATGGACGGGACAACATACAACAGAGCATACTGATAAAACCACAATATAAATAGTTTGAAAGGACCGTATACAAATACAGAGAAGACAACAAGATAAGCACATGTACCGTAAAGTGCCAAAGGTTTACTGCTGAAGATTGGAATAGCCTCAGGAAATGTTCTATTGTTGAAGCTCCCACATTTAAAACAAAGCTTTCTGTATCTCATCCCTGAGGGCATTTCCTCAAAGAGATACTGGATGAGAATCATCCCAAACAATAGTCAGAGCCTTTTGGTGAAGCTGAAATTTCTAAATGGAAGAGAGAGATGGAGGGGATGCCGGTTATTTTAGATGCTGTCTCAACTGTTTTCTGTAATGCATTGTTTTCAGCAGGCTACCGAACCAAACTGTGATTGAGAAAGTTGGCACACTTTCCGTAACTGATGTGCAAGTGGAGCACAGTTTCCCTTGAAACTCATTCTTTCAGCTTCCAAAAAAAAAAAAGCAGCCGAAAGCATGCATTGTTTTTAATCTACTAAGTAGTGCATTTAAGTGGAAATAGAAAATGGGATTAAACACGTTAAAACACCTTTGACATGTGAAGAAAAAGAGTGTATTTACACAGCCCTCCAAAAAAGCTAAAATCTTAAAATCAGTGTTTATGGACCCTATTTTCCCATGTTTTTGTCACTTATGGGGGCAACAGTGTTTGAAATGAGTCCAGTATTGAGTGAGCGTGCTGCCGCTGGCTGACTGTAATGTAATCCCTCTGGGTGTTTGTGCACTGTCAAAGTAAGTCCTCTAAAAGTGTTTGTTCCTGCCACTGACAGGCTCAGATTGTTATTCCAAGTGTCTAATTACATTATCATTACATTATGGAAAGGATCCATACAGGGACAGACCTCTCTGTTACAGAATAAGATCCTTTTTATTTAATCAGAAACGCCTGCTTTTTTTGCTCTCACCAGAACCACCAAACCCCATTTACAGAAACAGTAATTTTATCACCGTAAAACAAACTTCATTCAAATTCAACATAAACAAAATAAAACTCACCAAACCCACCTTGGTTCATCCTTGCACCATTGGAACAATCCCTGTCAACTCTTGTTTGGTCGAAATAAACCCCTAATTCACCGAATCGGAGCTTTAAGATGTAGAGCTGGAATATTTTCACATTTAACTGACATCCTCTATAAAAATCTAAATTTATTCCACTGAATGTAGTGGATTTAATTGACCTTTTGAGGGTTTGACTTTTTGCCTTTTTCGTAGAGGATGTTTTGGTTCATTATAGCAGGAAAAGAGTAAGTGTAACTAATAGCAATAATGATGGGAGTTTTCCATAATAATGGCACAGTACAGTCATCTCTCCTGAGTTTTTCCTGCTTTCATGTGTCAGTTTTTCTGCTGTTTAAAAGGTTTATTCTGAAGCTGATTATGCAACACTGACTTTAAAAAAAAATGTCAACGTAAGAGAAAAGCGCACGGCAAACCTGAATTACTTTTACAACCTTTGTTCATCAGACATTTAGAAGGACTGATTGTAGCTCGACAGAAGGCATTCAGTCTCAGCGCCCAGGGGCAAACATAATTTTATAATACAGTTGTTGTCAGGCTAGTGCTCCATTACCTTTAAAGAACGAATTCACTTGTCTGATAAAAAATATGTGTATTGAAAACATGTATGTGAGTTTTATGTCCTTGCTAATACAAACGGATATGAATCATGCAGAACCCAGCTACTGTTTCTTACACACACACACACACACACACACACACAGACACATGCATGTAAACATGCACATTAGACATGTGTAGGAGTTTAAAGGAAATGTTTTTGACTTTGTAGAACTGGATGAAATCTGTTTACATTTTTTACAAATTTATTTTATATTTTCCCAAACTGATTTTACTCCCATAGCAGGCACAGGTAGCTGTAGTTATAAATAGCTGTAGAACCAAGCTACTGTGTTGCAGCAATTTAACCTTTCTGAATTACTTTACATACAGCATGCAACTATATGCAACTCCAAAAAGAGTAGTGATTCTGGGTTTTCATAGGATTAGGATCAAAGAGGCGCTGAGGGAAGACTAAGAGAGACCTAGCAGAGAAAAGAGACTTGGAGCTAGAGGAACGAATGACTGCGGATGAGAAATAAAAGAAAGGAAAGTTAAAAGGGGTGATGACATGGTCACAGGCAGGGACGTCAAGGCTGCAGCGTGCACACACACACACACACACATCTGCACGGAGTCAGGACGCAGCGCACACACGCACGCACACACACAGTCAGAGGGAGATTATCCTGAGGCCTTTACTGATGACTCATAAAGACGGTAGCAGTGTTCATCCTCAGCATGCAGTGTATTAAAGCGTGTGTGTGTGTGTGTGTGTGTGTGTGTGTGTGTGTGTGTGTGTGCCTGGTTCTATGGAGGGTGCTTATCATTCCACAGGGATATAAAAGATTCTTCCGGTGTGCTCCAAAATGATGGTGTTCATTTTACTGTGAATAAGTTAGATTCTGTGTGTGTGTGTGTCTGTATCGTCTTGTGATTGGTCCTGTCTACCTAATCCCAGCAGGGGAAGGCTGCTGAGTGCTGCCACAGTAATTACAGGAGAAAGCTTTCTTAAACTGTCTCTCACTTTCTCCATGGCTGGCTGTTTCTCTCCCGTCAAATGAGCTGGAAAGTGGAGTGACGTATCAAGGTGTCTGCAGACTGAGCGCTCGGTGAATATTCAGTGTCACTGTCAGCATGTCACGCGTCGACATTTATTTCATGATTGCATGCGTGCTCCGTGTGTACGTTATAGCCTGACGGACGCAGGATGTTTGATGATAAGACCAATATGAATATTTTAAAGAATAGCTCAGAAGAAATCAGCTTTTCAACATTTTTGATGTTGATATTAATATCATTACTATGATGTGACCAAGTTACAGAGGGTAGTGCTGAACATTTTTCAGTGTAAAAATGAACTTGTCACTAACAGTGTTTCTAAATTGCCTCCAGAGCACTTACTTGTTTCATATATGCAATAACAATGCAAAAATAGAAGCACTCAGTCATGAAACACTTGGCCACCGCTGGAGAGAACCAGCTCAGTTCCTGGCAGCTGTGCCTTCTCTGATGTGTCTCAGCGTCTATGTGTTGAATGCTGGTAAAGCATCATGTTCTGGTTACTGCACTCGCAGCTCCAGTTCTGTGAAACTCCTGACTGTCGGATTTAAAAAAAAAAAAAAAATGAATGTGTCTCTTAACAATTTCCACACCTCTGTATTGTGATAGCTTCTTGTTGGTCTATGGAAATCAAATTGCTGTGGCCTGAAACCCAAATGAGAGGAGCCACCTCATGCTGTGTGTGTTTTGACAGCTGATTTGATAAGTAAGTCATGAATAATAAGTTATCATGATTGAATTATTCAGCATTTACTTGTTGGTGACTGTCCACAGAGGACGTCATCTCCATTTTTGGTTCAGCGAAAAACAACGTCCTCAAGCCAAATATTGTGCTCCCAAATGGATGTTGCCAAAAGGAGGATGTTTTTGTGTTTGAGTGAAAATAGCCCTGAAAAATAAGGGAATATGATTTATTCATCAGCCAAAGCCATTTCAGAGCCAAATGCAGACTAATGGCAAAAAGAGGCGCGGGCAGTCAGTAGTTAGAGCTCAGCCTCTCCGTTGTGGTAGATTCCCCTCTGAGGCTTGTCGTGCACTCCGTTGCCGCTGCTTTGTCAAGACTCCCTCTCTTTCACGATCTCCCTCAATCCTCTGAACTCCAGTGCTCTCTGTCTCCCTGACTCTTCCTCTCCAGCTATTTAAAACAAGCAGCCTAATTTATCAGCTGAAGTTTTGTTTCCCCCCCAAAAACGGTGTGGAAGACTTTTTACACTTGCAGCACTGACAAAAGGAATATTCAAACAATATTTTTAACTCAGTATTATTCCTAAATATAGGCTAACTTTGTCCCAGCCAATATGTTTTTCTATCAGCCTATCACTGCTTCACTGCTAATGGTATTACTCCTTATCCTAGTGATAATAAATCATAAACATTCACAAATTACAGGTATTTCAACATTTACGTTGTTTCCAGTATGGCTGAAAAAAAAAAGTGCTGCTGTTGATGCAGCTTCAGTGCAATAGCCAATGTGCAGGAATCAGTTCAGGTAATAGGGAGTATTAAAATGCAGCTGCGCAGAATGCACACATACATCGAATTGATGAATCTGATTTACAGAAGCATATGCGCCCACTGCTGTAACACTGCAGGTTTATTGAAGGATAATATTGTAGTGTCAGCAAGGAAGAGGAATGCAGAGGCTTTAAGAGTCATTAATATTACACTACATCCACCTCATTTGTCTCTCTCTTCTCTGTCTCTCTCACTCTCCCTGCTCTTTCTACCCAGGGACTCGCACTCAAAATATTACTCTGCCTCCTGGGCACTATAGTCAGACCATACTGCTCCTCAGATCAGTGGGCAGTTGGGGGAGGGGTTGTGCAAAATCATGAGGGACTGAGGGAATGAAGAGAATTTTGAAGGTAGGAGAGATGGGAGAGGCTGATCAATAAGCTGAACTCTTTAGCACAGGAACCTGCAGAGCTCACACAGCCCACACCTTTCACACAACATTAACTGCAGCGTGGGAACACAGCACAACAGACAGAAGCAGAACACACACGCGGGTACACACAAACATACACCAAGACGCACAATGTGTAAATTGTCAAAATCTCAGAGAAATTATTTTACATGCATTGCTTCGAAATCTCAAATTATTCTGATTTAATGCAACTTTTAATAGAACTGGAATATGTTTTGTCTTGGCAGAGTAATAAAATCTTGATTAATAGTTTTTTAACTGGCTCAGCGTGAAGCTACCAATAACTGTAGCTGCCATGGACACTTTAGAGCAGCGCCGTGTCGTTTGTCATCTTATCTTGTCCCTTGTGTTTTGAATGACATATGTTTTTGGGCACTTTGTCATTGAGGCCGTCTGCACATTAACTGCCTGTCACACAAAGCGGTCTGCTTCACATGCTTTGCAACCCCTAACAATGTAAGAGACAAATTGCAGCACTTTGAAGGATGAATTTTCACAATGAATAATGTCAAAATGTACTGAAAATGAGGAGTGAGTACTTCCAACATTTTATCAGTGATGTCCTTGTTTTCACTTGAGGTTAGCCATTATAATCTGCCACGCCGTGCACCCTTAAGATTCTTGTCTCCTGAAACTCATCAGTGGCGATTAATCAATTATTCTAGAAACAGAAAATTAATTGGCAGGTATTTTGATAATTGATTAATTATTTGAATCATTCTTCAAGCAAATATGCCAAACTTGTTGATTCCAGTTTCTTAAATGGCAGATTCTACTGCTTTTTCTGTTGGTCACACAAAACAAAACATCTGAAGAAAATTGTGATGCACATTTTCACATTTTTCACTGTTTTCTGGCTTTTATAGACCAAATGATGAATCCAGAAAATAATCAGCAGAGTAATCGGTTATGAAAATTGGTAGTTGAAACCCGAGTGGTAATGTTCACAAATACGTCATTTGAGCAGGAAAAACTTGTTATAATATAACTTGTATATTGTAGATTAATACTGGATTAATACTGAATACATCAAAACTATAAAAGAACATATGGAAAGTGTACACTGTCAGCTTCATGAGGTCGTGCTTTCCCAAGAGTCTTGAAGGATTTAAGATAAGATAAGATAAGATACCATACTATATATGCTGAGCTTTTTCTTGCCTCTGCGGTCCATCTCATCCCAAACCACGCCAGTAGGGTTCAGGTTGGGTGATTGTGGAGGTCAGGTCATCTGATGCAGCACTCCATCACTCTCCTTCTTGGTCAAATAGCTCTCACATAGCCTGGAGGTGTGTTTCGGGTCATTGTGATGATGGTCCCATGAAGCACAAACCAGATGGGATGACCTTTCACTGCAGAAAGCTGCGGTAATGTGCTGGTCTGCTGCTTAAATGTGCCTTGAATTTTGAATGAATTGCAAACAGTGTCACCAGCAAAGCATCCCCACACCATACATGCAGATAGCATCCGTTCACTTTCTCTGCATTTCTCAAAGACACAGTGGTTGGAAGTTAATCTCTAACTTGGACTCATCAGACCAAAGTACAAATTTCCACTGGTCAAATGTCAATTCCTTGTCTTTCTTGGCTCAAGCAGTTCTCTTCTTGTTGTTGGTCTCCCTCAGTAGTGGTGTCTGTGCAGTAGTTGACGTGCCTTAACTGACGATTTCTGAGGCTGGTAGCTGTAGCGAAGTTACTGTCTGCAGCAGAGGTAACTCTTGGTCTACCTTTCACAACACAACAAGCAAGACATTCCGCTAATTAAGTTTTTACAAGACACACCTGTTCATTGAAACCATTCCAGGTGACTACCTGGTGAAGCTGATTAAGATAATACAACTAGTGTGCAAAGCTGCCTTCTAAGCAAAAGGTGGCTGCTTTGAAGAATCTAAAATACAAAAGATATTTTCTTTGTTTACACTTTGTTGTTTGAGATTAGGAAAAAGGTGTTGCACACTCTGGCTCCAAATGCATTTCTCTTTTATTAGGATGATGTTTCAACCCTTTTTCAAGATCCACAGTCTTGCAGAAGACCTGTAAGTATACTATATATATATATGAAAGTATACTACACACACACACACACACACACACACACACACACACACACGTTCTTACATTTCAGATTTGATCTTTGATTTCTTCTCAAATCAGCATGATGCACATGTCACATCATTGAGAAGAAAGACGGAAAGAGAGTGAGAGCGTATAGAAAAGGCAGGCATGCAGAGGGAGATGGGTATAAAGACAGGAGTAGCAGGCAGCCGGAGGGCATGGAGAGGTAAACGGGGGGTGTAGCTGAAAGACTTTGACAGTGAACGCAGCAAAGGAGGGAGAGAAGAAGAACACGTATGCACCTATTTCTAAAATGGTTAAAAAAAAAACAGTGAGAACGAGACAGCGAATAGACAGAGGAATGCCTGTATGTATGGTGTCTGGATGTGTGGGAGGCAGCCACACACATATACACACACACGCTCACTAATGAGCTCTTCACAGAGAGCCCTCCCTCTATGCCTCCTTTCCCTCCTTCCTCATGCACTTCCCCTCTTTTCCTACCCTCACTGCCTCCTTCCTGGCATCATCCTTTTTCATTCTTCCGAGTGAATTTCCTTCACAGGGCCACCAGCCGGTCATTCTGGCAAAAACCTCTCTGCTTGTTTTTCATTATTGATGAAATTAGAGTTAAAGCGAGAGCTATCCTTCTACATCATACACACACACACACACACAGAGACACACACAAACACGCAGACAAACAAGCAGGGGAAGTTAAGGTTGGAGGAGCAGGTGCACTTCAGGTTGAATGTGAGTCTGTGTGAATACGTGTATGTGTGCGTGTGTGTGGCGGAGAGAGAGACTGCGACGCACACACAAAGCTCAACCATTGCCACCTGCTCTCCAGTCGAAGCTCGTGTGTGCGTGTGCTCGCTGAGAGTCGAACGGTCGTGTGAAAGAATTCATGCATGAGAGAGAGAGAGTGAGCAAGAGAGAGCGAGCGACACAGACAGTATGCGCTAAAAAAACAGAGAGAGGCACAGAGAGAAAGAGGGGGGTGGGCTTAGATACAAGCATCATAGCAGCTCATATTCTCCCACCAGCTCACAAGAAGACCAACGCTCAGCTGCCACCTCTCTCTCTCTCTCTCATTCTCTCTCTCCTCCTTCTTGTTTGCTCTCCAGTGAGGGGGCACTCCTCCTGCTGTGTCGATCGGTAGGCAGTTACAAACGTTACTATTTTGAGAGAGTCAGCGTGTGTGTATGTGTGTGTGTTCCGCACGCAGTGGCGACCGATGAAAAGGGGAGAGAGGCACAGCGAGGTCTGGCTCGTTCTTCTGCACATGAAGTGCTGTGCACCAGAAAGGATGAGGGAGCACGGGGAGACTCGGACCCACGGCTGACGCCGAGCCATTGAATCCAGGTAGAAGAAGACAGTAAGTCAGGAGGTCGTGTGCCAAGGAGCTTTGCTGAATAGAGCCAGAAACATTTTTTTTTTTAACGGCTCAAAGGGGAAAAAAAAGGCAAAAGGAGAGAGGGAGGTGGAGGTGAGCTGAGAGAGGAAAGATGGCGAGTTTTGGGAAACTCACAGACTACTTTAATCGCCGTAAGTCTCAAGAGGAGCTGCGGGTGGGCAGGAGCTCGCAGCGCAGCGGCAGTTACTGCTGCACTGTGGCAGAGGCCAGGTAACCTGTGTGTATGTGTGTGTGTGTGTCTATGTGCATCTGTGTCTGTGCACAAGTATGCCAGGCTACATGGGTGCATGGCACACTATGCATTTGTCGCCATAGTTGTGATCATACATTGTCATGTCCTGACGTGTTTCTCTTTGTGCAACAAATGGACATGCTGTGCCCTGAAAAAATTATGGCACCAGTCCTCATTGTACATCACACACTGTATCTCAGTGTTTTTGTCACAATTTCACATATAATGTATTTGATGTGAATTTTACATACCGGACATTCGAGAAAAAATGGGATTGGTCCCTTCAATTCAAGTCAGTCTGAATAAGTTAATGCTGTTTTTAAAAAGTCTATCGGTGTATCTCTGCGTCTGCACACAGACAGGACTGTCGGGCATACAGGTGTTTGTATACATGAGTGTGTTTGTGTGTGCCAGCAAGCATGTGTCTGTATGCATGTGTATGCAAGCATTCTGTTACATAAGTGAGGAGGTGCAATCGATGTGTGCTGTCAGGCATGGCGCTGGCTACTATGGATTCTTCCCACTGATGCATTGTTGAATTCAGAGGGTTGTCTGTAGATAAAAACACAGAGGATCAAGTCAATATTCTGGCTACACAAGAGAAGGGGAGACGGATTGAGGGAGAGAGAGCTTTTCTGGGCAAAGGGAGTGCATGCTGTCTGTTCCAGCAGCATCCCGTCTCATACATCATACGTTCACACTGGGAGCTTCCCAGTGACCACCACAACTCTCCACTGTTAATTATTGAGCAGCAGAGTATGTGTCTGTAAGTGCTTTGCTCAAGGGTAGATTGAGCGGTAAGTGTTGAGGAGTGGAAAATGTTCTTCCTTCAGGGTTTATACTCAATATTTCCAAGGCAGTCTGGGGATTTGGAGCAGCAATCTTAATGCTGTGAGTCCACAGTGTGAAGCGGGTGTGTGACAACATGTTAAACCTCAATATATATAGTATTTTAGGTGGATTTTGAAATTTTACTTCCACTGCAACACAACTTAAGTTACGTGGCTTCGCTAAGCTTAACACATTCTTGATTTGTGTCACAGCACTGCAGCCAGCCTAAATCTTTATTCTAAATGCACAAAGAAAAGTTTGCTTCACAAGG
Source organism: Chaetodon auriga (assembly GCF_051107435.1). Classification (NCBI taxonomy): domain Eukaryota; kingdom Metazoa; phylum Chordata; class Actinopteri; order Chaetodontiformes; family Chaetodontidae; genus Chaetodon; species Chaetodon auriga. The sequence continues at coordinate 11,708,036 of NC_135093.1, forward strand.
ACGACCCCCGTGTTTCTCTTTTGCGTTCCAGTCTTTACTGGTAACAGTGTCCTTAAAAAATGAACCCTCAAAACTCCCAACTACAACAACAATAATTCCATTAAATTGTTTTTGAGCTGATGTTTAATTATATAACCGGGATTAAAGTACAAATCAGAATAGTGTTAAAAAAAAAAAAAAAAAAAAAACTCCCACCACTGCCGCTACTCGAGACTTTGAAATAATGTCCATCAAAACTCATATCATTCACTCGCAGCACAAGTGTTAGCGTGGGTGGACGTGTGGTACAAAAAAAGCCCTCAGATTCCCTGCCATTACAAATCCAGCATCTCTCTCATCCCCACAGTGTCTTTGTCTCTGTCTCTCCCACTCACTGTCTCTTTCTCACAAGCCACCCTCTTCCTACGCCGCTCCATCTCTTCCTGTCTTTTCTCTCGTCAGACTTCAGTGTTTCTTGTTTGGAATTTTTTTTTTTTTTTATCATTCTCTTTCCCTCTCTATCGCCGCTTTGTCTCTCATGCCTGTTCTCTCCACTGTGACATCGACCAAGACGGAGCCGGAGGGTGTTTGGCTATCAGAGATGTGACAAGTCTGTTTGTAGATATTGGAACAGGACAGCTGGGCTCTGCCTTCCTCGTCACTGATGGAATAGGAGCAGGAGGAAAAGTGCAAAAAAGTCACCAGCTACTGCAGTGATTAGCTTATAGATTTATGTTTCACCGAGATGCATATATACACGTATGTCTTATGTGCAGAGAAAAGCTGTGACTGAATGGAAACCAGGCCTTTATGGTCTTAGTAATCGCCTCCCTCTAATATTCCAGTCTGGTCTAGCAAGTGCCAATGTCACCTGCCACCTTCGACTGAGAGTAATTAATGGCCTCGTTTCTAAATTTAGACTTGCCAAGACCTCAGTCTGTACTGTATTCCAGCCGCCGGTCTGAAAATTTCTCAAACTTCCACTCCTGCCAGATTTCATTGAGATATTACTAACGTTTTAATTGGAACTTGGGCCCATATTAACCTACTGTCATATCTTTGTTACATGCTATTGAATTTACTTTGAAGTCATCAAGTTGGCTATTTTTCTATAACTTTGCTTTCAGCAGCCCAGCTATGTTTATTTTTTCAATTATTCACATCCTTTTCAGTCTTCCAGTTTTGCTGTGAAGGAGCATGATTATAGATTACATGCAAAGTCACTTCCAAGGCTGTACCGAATGTCATTTTTTCTCTTTCAAAGCTTCTGTTGAGGCTTTTGAATGAAAATTCGAATGTCTGTCATCATATTTTATGATGTCATCACCCCCCCCCCCCCCCCAAAAAAGCTAAAATCCTTGAACAAAATCCTCAATCTGAATTAAGTGATCTATTGGATTAAATGAATTCATCTTCTTCTTTCATCTTTTTTTATTACATCAGCTTTCCTTAATGAATTTAACTCATCTGTTTCTGCATCATAAATGCATGTGGGGAGCAGGCTAATCCAATAAAGGCATACTAATAATATTAGTGTCGCGTAATCTTTACCTGTAACTGTGCAGAAATACTGTGCCTTCTCTGGGATACAGCCAAAATGAATGGTCATAAGTCCGTCAGTCCATAATGAATCATGAGTGATGACAAATCAGTAATTTAATGTCCTTCATTCTGTAATGTAGAGGGATAAATCTGCAAGCTCACAATGGCTGACCTTTGCACCTGCCTGTCACTAAAGCTGCTCAGAACTGCATCATTCAGTCTATTCAGTCTAGTGACCCGTCGACCAATCTCTATTGATACATTGAAAGATAAAGACAGAGGTTAAGGTGTCCTTCTCCTTCGTCTCATAGGGTCAGCCTGTATCTCCTACCCTCTTGTCCATGTCTTCCTACTGAGATATATAAAAGCCACTATCACACTTGACCACACTTGGGTCAGTTTTATCTGTAGATTACAACTTCCTGTATATCCATTTTGGTGGAGAAGCAGCTGTCTCAAGAAGGATAGAGGATGGGAAAAAATAATGAAAAGATGAATGAAAAGAAAGGAAATGCACAGAAGTAGCTAGAAATCATCTGGAGGAAAGACAAAAGACGTGTAAAGAGAGAGATGAGAGCAGAAGGAAAAAGAAGCGCGGCGATACAACAGCTGCATTCAAACATTGTGAGAGCACATTAATACTGAATAAGACTTTTAATGAATGGCTCAGTACCAAGCAGAACATTTGGTTTATGAATGAGTAACCATGTGCTATTTAACCGGCTTCAGAACAGCATTACATTAATAAATTGAACATTCATTAGTGCTGATGTAGCAGAAGGAGAATATTTAAGATTGGATTTAGACAAAAGATTAAAAAAAAAAAAAAGATATATGGTTCTCATTAGTCTGAATTGTTTCAGTCCGTGTTAAATTTTAAAATGGTTTAGACTAATCACAGAACTGTAATCGTCAGCCTCTGTGTGTGCGTGACAAGTTGATTCAGCACCATGGATAGTTCCCCTTACAGCTGCATCCAGCAGCAGTGCCGCGCACCATCATACAGCATTCATACAGCTACAGGAAGCTGATTTCAAGGCGTGGTACGAATGCTGTCATCATCAAAATAGGTCATACAAACGGCTGTACGAATCTGTGCGTGTGGAAATGGGAGGGAAGCATGTTTTTAGCCGTCAGCGAGAAAGAGAACTGAAGCGTTTTGCAAAGTCGTCTGAGTTCTCTTCGTCATCAATCAAGTAGAGAATGAGATGGAGGGAAGAAGCCAAAGAGCCCGAGTGCTCAGAGCATGTGCAGAACCTGTTTCACTCGCATGTGGGCTTCCTCAAATAGACACATTATCCCGTGTAGGAAAGTATTTTCACACAGACTCTGTGTTCACACAGAGTGCATCTTCACACGTTCGCATCGCACCGTCATCCTATAATTCTTTTGCTATATCTCTCCTCTTCATACTCTTCAGCACCTCATCATCATTCTTTTGTTTGTTTGTTTTTTTAAAGCGTATTGTATTGTCTCACACACAATGCTTTTGCACACACTGACTCTATGAAAGAAAGTGAGTTGTCTCCCCTTGACTGCAACACCAGAGATAATAAATTTGGCAACAGGAAACATGTCATGTATTTGATGCTTACAACTCGGGGCAAGACATTGTTTTTGTTTTCACAAATTGATTGCTGCTGGGAAACAAAAATTAGCCTCTCCTCTCCTCTCTCCTCTCTCCTCTCCTCTCCTCTCCTCTCCTCTCCCTGTTTTTGTAGACAGAGTCGCTTAGCAACAGGTTTGTAGGATGAGTGAGGCCCAAATTGTCAGAGTGGCCTGGGCCGGCTGTTCAGCCCAGTGTGTTATCGCCATGATGTGCTGGTGGGAGGCCACCAACTGTGTTTGTGCACGTGTGTGTGCGTGTGTTTACCGATGGGTCCCGAGTTATTTCATCTTATGCCAACTGTGTGTGTGTGTATATGCATGTGTGTTTGTTTCAGCCCAAATTTTTTTTTATGCAAGTCAGTATCGATTGCTGAGGAGTGAGAGACCTGCCTGTTTTTATTATCTTCAAAGTGTGTGTGTGCGTGTGCGTGTGCGTGTGTGTGTGTGTGTGTGTGTGCGTGTGCTACAGCGTGCCTGCATGTATAGAGTCACTATCAACCCTTCCTCTGATATTCAGCAGTACAGAAGCATTATTCATCATCAGACCGGCCTGGGTCCTCTGTGCTTCTGCTTTGAATCTCATTCAGGGATTCACTGATCCCAGGTCAAATATACATGACTGCAACACCCACCTTCACTGTCAGGGGAGTAGTTTAGTAGCTGACAGCGGGCATACTGTATGTCAGTGCTTTACTTCTCAAGCCTGCGGATGTGCTGACTTAGAACAGGCTGTCTGTTTATCTAATAGCTCCCCGGTGATAAATAGCCGACAGCCTGAAAATACAACCTGAGCCAGACATCCAAGGGAGTTGAAAGAGAACTGAAGTATTCACTCAAGCATCGAGTTTTGCTCACGAGTCAAAACATGCTGGGAGTGAGAAGGCTGCTGTTCAGTGTGTAATGCATATACAAGGGAATGATGCTGCAGCATTTGATTCTGTCATCAATGAATTAACGATAAATAATCTTCTATTGTAAAGTCAGGCATTTAGGAGATTAGATATTATCCCATTCCTAGATCAAAGGATGTATAATTAGCTGGTTTGTATCAGTTAATGCTGATGATGTTTAATGAAATATGCTCATTTGGTGATGTGTGAATTTGTATTGCCACAGTTGCCAGCACTGTGGCCGCTTTGGCCACATAGGAGACATTTTTATGCCATCACGGTTTTGTATTGTATTTCAGCTAAAATTGGGTGTGCTGTCTCCTATTCACATTCTCGGAGAGAGTTAGATAAGGAGATTGGTACCACTGTCATACCTATCGGTTAAATATGAAGTTGCAACCAGGAGACGGGTAGCTTAGCTTAACGTAAGGACTAGAATGAGGGGGGAACTGGAGCCATCACCATGAAGTTGCCAGGAGGCCAGCGGAGATTCCAGGAAGTCATTGCTCTCAGTCTAGAAATGCAGCATTTTGGGTTTCACGCAGATTAAACACACAAGATATAACGTCCTGTTTCCATATTTTTCCAGTCTTCATGCTAAGCTAATTGTCTCCAAGCTCCAGCTTCTTTTTTAATGAACAGAGATATCGATCTGTACATCTAATTCTCTGTAAAGAGAAAGTGAAAGTGAACATTCAAGTGAACTTGAATGACTTTGTTTGCTGTGTCCTAATCTGCCACCGATGCTTTTGTCAGAATCAAAATGAGACAAATGCATCTCTCTCATCATCTTAATATCAGCTCCACTACCTTCACAGCCTAAAACCCAGCTCACTGAAAATGTCAGGACACATCAGGCTGGGGATATCAGCCCGCATGTCCTCGACTGATTTGCAGCCTGGGATCATGTGTTCTGTACCCGAACTTGTCACGCAAGTCTGGGGATGAGACATCCTCCACGTCTGCCGGGCTGACTCTGATGTCTGCAATGCTGGCCATGTTTCACTGAATTTGATCACATCAAACTGATCAGAGCCGGCGTTGGGAGGGGATTTGCTTATGTAATATTCACAACTATTGTAATGTAATATTGGAAATCTAGAAAAAGTCTTATGTATTAGCTACTTGGCTAAAAGGTTTGAACAATATATTTTCTTCTGCTTAAAGATGAACCAGTGACAGAAAACACCCATTTGTGTCTTACAAAAGCCACCTCAAAACATGCAACAACAAATAGGTATTTAACACAAATATCACATCTCATCGTTGATGTATTGGAACTATTTGACTGTGTTGTGGCTTGTCACAAATTCGCTGTTAAGCCAGTTTTGTGATTGTGGCTATTGATTAGTCTCCCACTGGAGAGTGTGTGGTATCACCTGCCATGAAAGAAAGACAATTTAAATTGGTTGTGTTCCAAATAGCCTTCAGCTTGATTATACTGAGGTGGAAGTAATTTCACTATTGATCAGTACAGCTGCTCTCTTGCTGCTCATTAACTCTAAGATGTCTGTGTGTGCGTGTGTTTATGTGTACCAGTGTTGGTCTGTGTGTATGGGTGGCTGTTTGCGTACATGTGTTGTGTGTGTTGTGTTGCACATTGATAGCTTAAACGTCTACAGTCCTCTCTGTGCAAAAACACGTTCAGTGAAATACATTCCATTACATTAATCCGGGGCTTATATAAGAAAAACTATCCAACATCGGCCGTTGTCGTTTTCGCATGTTGTCGTTAGGCGCAGTAAACAGTGGAAACATGGCGCTCCATGTAATTGGCTTATCTACGCTGTCCAACCAGGTCGCTGGAAAGGAAGCTGCAGAGACCCCTACTGGCTAAGTCCCGCACTCTTCCCAGCATCCCCCAGTCTCCCACAGTCTCCAGGGTCCATCACTCTGATCTCGTTGGTGGGAGCCCGCCTCGCATGAAGAACCCACCCACTGCCACCAGCCACCCGAAGGCCTGCACTCTGCCACCTGCAGGTAAAGATAAAATGGACGCTGAAAACTAAAAAACCACAGTGTTTTTTTTTTTTTTTTTTCATTTCTTGGGGAATGTGTGCGTGTTTACCAGAACAGCAGCAGGCCACTTTGTAGAACTGACTGCATCTGTGTGATTCTTTCATCTCCTTTGTTTGTTTATCCGTTCATTTGTTCACATAATATCTCCAGCAAATCACTAATCCGATTTTGACAAAGCCTGAACAAATTCCCTCAAATCTCCCCCAAATGCACTCCAGTACACAATTATGGCAAAAGATTTCTTGTCGTCCTGAAATTGGTCTTTCTGTCTGACTTGTGATGTAGGAATCAAGAAGACGATTTCGCTTTAGCAGCAGATTCTTACTGATTCACCAATAATCACTTTAAGTTTTCATAGCTGCGATCCCGTAACTGGCTAAATTACAAGCGCTGATATATTAGGTTTCTGGGAGACAGTCTACTGTTTTTCTGACCTCTTAATTCACAGTGTGTGTGCCTCTTGAACTCCTGATCAGAGAAGTGTGCTGGGCTGGAGATGCAAAAGGAATGATGCCAGTGAAGCTTAGAATAAAGTCCTCTTAGATATGTCAATCATGTCCCGTTTCCTTTTCCTATCAAACTTCCACAAATGCTTTGCTTCTTTTGATATATCCATCTCCAGATGGAGAGCACACAGCACCTTGCTATAAACACCATTCCTTCACCTGAGAAACTGTCATGGTGAATCCTGAAGCTGAAACCTGCTGGCAGAGATAGCTTTGAAAACATTTATAGGTGCTGAAGATTTTATGTGAAAGCAGTAGGCCTTGGTGTAACACTTTGATTTATACAGATCAAAAAGGAGCTTTTCCGTAACACCTCTAGAGTCCTAGATGTTCAAAGGACAAGGCACTAAGAAAGAAATGACTTAATTAATAGAATTCATTTGAACTGAAGAATGAACACACATGAAGTTTCTAATAAAAACAAAAACATTAGAGCCAAGAATTTGCCGAATATTCACCTGAACACATCTTAAGGAAAGGAAACCTTGAGCTTGGTCTTAAGCAGTTTCAGAAGTGACCTACATACAGTATGCTTTAATACATTCATAATTTCTCAGTGGATAATTAAACATCAGATGCTGCTTCCAGCACCTCTCACAATTTTTCAAAGTGGGTCATTTAAAAAGTAATCTCTCCAACTAACGATGCACCGATGCCACTTTCATTCAGACCAAGAACAATTGCCAGTACCAAGTATTGATTGAGTACTTAGTAATACCATTACATGTCTAACATGCTCAGCACACACACTTCTGATCCAGTACAGTTGGAACACAGTAGAGTGGGTTTTTTTCTGTGCCAGTGAAGTGTCTCTTGACGGCTGCAGCTGAGGTTCCCTTCACTGATCTGATGCCATAGTCCTCGTCTGTTTCTGTGATTTAAAGTCTCTGAAGCACGGTCGCAGCAGGAATCTGATGCACTTTTCGGGTTAAACTCCTCAAATGGAGCAAGAGCAGATAGATTCTTTTGTCCACTGCTGAACGATGAGATTGCAGGGGGGGGAGCTCATATTAATACCCAAATATTCCACTTCTGCTCGATGAGACGCTGTTTGGCAATATGGGTTTGGTGATGGCTGGGAATCTCATACCACTGAGAAGAAGATGAAATCTTGTATCATCTACATCTGACAATGGCTTCTCACCAAGAGCAATGTACTGGGTAAGAGCATCTGTTTTTACTGCCCTTTGCTGGTTGGTTGTTTGGTTGCTAGCATTAGCAAACTCCTCGAACTCTGCTTTTATCAAATTGCCTGTTTACAGAGCTACTTTTCACCTCTCCTCTTGACAATTTAGCAGAGCATAGTTTGCAGTTTGCTCTACTTTTGTTGTCATTGGTTATCCTAAAATATCTCCAATCTGCTGACATTGCTCATCCTCCGCCTACCCACTCAACTGATGAGAGGCTAACGCCACATTGCTGTAAAGTGGCGGCGAGTGTCGTAATATCAGTGTAGTTTAACGACAACAATTCTGAATACATGAACGCATTATCAGCCGTGATACTTTTGTTGGAGTGTTCCTATCTTTGACCCTTTTAACACCACATCTGAGACATGGACACGCTCCTCAAATGTCAGCAAGCCAGTATCTATCTTGTCAGAGTCCCCAGCTGTAGAGTCAGAGCATGATGTGGTTCAGGTTAACCGTCCTCACACACCCTTCTCCTCATTCACAGGCAAGACACGCAACAGTCAACAGTGATCTGTCACTGCTGACTGACGTCGCTCAACTCACCTTGATCAAAGCTCCCCACCGCCGCTAGATGGATGAGAATTGTCACATTTCAAGTGCTGGGAAAAGGGAAAATGCTGTGTTGTTATCATCCTTATTTGTGATGTTTAATACAATAGAAGCTAGCAAAGGAGGCACACACACACCCTCAGCCCTCTGCTTCCTGAAACCGCACTCTGTCCTCTGTGTAGCTTTTGAGAAAGAATAAAAGTGCCACTCTACAAAGACGGCAAAGACACGGCAAACATCAGAGAAAAGGAACTTATTAAAATAAGGCAAAAGTCTTCCACTTGAAGTAAACCAAAGTCCCGCTGGATTCACAGGGAGACAGGCAGCAACATGGGAGGTACCAACCTCGAAATAAACTCAAACACACTCAAAGTTTTCTCAATGTAATGCAATCAGAACCTTCTTTTTGTGCTAACCCCAGAGCCACCATGCAGCTCTAACATTAAAATTGACCATAAATAAACTACAAATTATCACCAGGTGGCCGAAAGGTAAACCTTCACTCCAGCACACCAAAAGCAAGCGGGAATGAATTTAGCTTAAAAGGCCTGTTTGGAAACAGTTTTTCGCATTTATCCCCTGATAGTCTAAGTGCCAAAACCATGAGAGCAAATTTGCCTGTCGTTTAGATTTAATTAATACTCATCACCTAATTGGGTCCCTTCCTTGATTAAGACTCCTCATGAAAACAGCATGCAGTAATTAATGAAAGACATAAACGTAAAGACAGAATGAAGCCACTTTCTCTTTCTGTCCATGTCCCTTCCACCTGCTCTCTTTTCCTTCCACGGTCCCACCATCCATCTCGTATGGACTCTGAGATTGCGATGTCCTCACTAAACCTTTTAGTAGAAGAGCACTGAGCCGTCCCCAACCCTGACTGCTCTAATCCAATAAATCTTTACTGTTAGTACTTCTAACAGTCTTGGACTTCATGGCATCATCTATAATTGGTCTATCAAGCCCAAGCGCTTCCATTTCATGCCCTGAGTTCACCTGCCCGAGCCTGTCTGTTTTCCCTTACCCCACTGCTGTCTGTTGCAAATATCAAACTTAGAGAGAGTCTTTGGTCTCACGTGGCCCCTTGTTGCCTAGCAACCGCTGTCATCGACCATGATGCTGCCTCTCTCTGTCTACCTCTCTCTGTCTGTCTTTATCTCTCCAGCCGCTGAGACAACTTTTTTTTTTTTAATTCAAGTTGTTTAATAACCGAGGTACGCTTCATTCACAGATTTAAGCGACATCCCTTAATAGTGACAAGCATGCCTCACAGCTTGCATCGGGAGTTGCTCTCCAGTCATTTTGTTGCAGCGTTATTTGGCTCAGTGTTGGAAAGCAGATGCATGCTGGCTGCTGCTCAGACAGTGGAACTGACAGTGTAATATTTCACACAGTGAAAGTCATTCATAAGCACACAAAAAAGCAGCCACTGTCAAAAGACCTGCTGTTGAAATCGTTTGATTAAGTATGTCATTACAAGGCAATTCTAAAAGGCTTAATATAGATGTGTCTTAAGAACATAAGTTAGACAAAACACCCACCAGTAACTTCAGAAACTTCATGGGTTAGTCTATAAAAAGTTTTGTTGGCTTGACACTTTGCCTGAAACTAAGAAGACAGCTTCTTTTTGCATTTAGGTAATGTTAGTTTCAGTACAATCGACAACCATGATTGGATATCTCAATAAAAATAAACCATATTTTGATTTGTGAACACAGAATTTGTGGACGTGATTCAATATTTGTGGCGGGTCAAGCCTTTAACCTTTGCTGCACGTGACTCCACAGTGTCCGTCGCCTTGATGGACAAGGAGTTGCTGTAGCTCACCCAGCATGCATCAGGTGCTGTAAGTAACTGAAAGGCCTGTGAGTGTTTTATGAGTGCAGTTAGTCAGGCTTTGGATGCTGACAGGACAGCTGAGGAACATCAAATGCAGAGTGATGGAAGTCAGTAGTGATTATTGCAGCTGAGCTTCGCCCTGACAGCACACATCCGTCTCTGCTGTGAGAGCTCATCCTGACAGGAAAAACACCACTGTCGCTGCAAATTTGTTCCTTCCTCTGCATTTTACATGAGGCAATCGTTTCTGTCGAGCGCGCGGAATCATAATCGAGTTGTTAAGGAGGCCGGCTGGGAATCATGTTTGGGTGTAAAATATTTCACCTTAAAATGAAGCTTAATTACATTCAGGAAATATTTTATGGCCGGCACTGGTGGAGGACACTTGACAATTTGTGGAGTGAGTTTGCAGTAATTATGCGACAGAAACAAACCATTCATTTCATTCATGTCCAATCTGTCCTCTCATATATCTCCTTCTGTGTCCCGTCTCCTTCCTTTTCGTCTGTTATCTTGTTCCCTTCCTGACTGCACCCTAATACAATTTGTCTTTTTTGTTCCTCCCACCTCCTCTCCTCCAGGGGAACTGTGGCGTTTGGAGGATGACATGGAGGGAGAAGACGAGCCTGGGCACGGCGGGTGCACTGAGGTCCGCCCTCGCTCCCAGTCTCCCTTTTCCCACTTCCGGGCACGAGCTGCCTACCTCCGCAAGAGCGTGTCCGCAGACGACCACTTGGACATGGGCTCAGACTACAACTCTGGTACTGCAGTGGAGGGCAAGCCAACCCGTGGCAGCAAGGGCAAGCTGAAGAGAAAGTTTGTAAGTTTGACCCCTCGTTTCTTATTTTTTGCTAAGATGACAAACAAAGAAATTCCCTTTCTTTGTTTCTAGTCAGTAATGAGAGGCTAAATCCTAAAACACTGAAGCATTTTGGCTGAGCTGCAGCTTCACTGTCAGCACACAGTGGCACAGTATCACCCTTGGCTTTGGCTCAGACAGAAGTGTTTGGAGGAATGAAGGTGGTCCCTCAGAGGTCGCTGCAGTGCATATGGTCATTTAGAAGAACGTGGTTTAATTGCTGTGAGAACGTCATGCAGACATTCACAGCAGCTTTCACAAGAAGACACTAGCACGAGTCTCTCTGTCCTTCATGTCTCTCTGTTTTTCTCTCACAATCTCTCTTGTTCACTTTATCTTTAAGATACTTTTTTTTAACAATTGGCCTTATCTGCCCCACTTGCAGCTCAGCGCATGTTGTCTGATCCTATGACAGCACCATATAAATCTCACTTCTCATCCCAAGGGGAGTGCCCTTTAAGGGACGCTTCAGACATTTTTTAATTTGTTTATTCTGATAGCTCGTCAGACAACGATTAACAGTGACAAACATTTTTACCACAGCTTGGCCTACAAGAAAAGTTCATTCTAAATTAATTTGTTCCCAGTTAATGAAGCTGAGCCCCTTATAAAATCAATTTAATGGCAAAGCTACTTCTGTGTGTGCATGTGTGTGTGTATATGTGTGTGAGAACACCAGGAAAGAAACTTGTGCTAACTGAAATTCCAATTCTGAAGTTTCAGGAATTAAAATATCGTCAATCAAGCTGCTAACGTTGGCGAACCAGAGCTACTGGCTAGTTTCCATTTTCTCAAACTGTCAGGCCCTGACAAAGCTTTCCATATTCTACCTAATTGTGCAAGAATAATTGTCTTACTAGATGTGATTAGATTGAAATTAGTCTTTTGATCTTAATTTGTTTGTATACTTAGTCAGAATTGGCTTGTTGTGGTTTTCATTGAATGTTTTGGGGTCAGCCAGACATGAACAGCAGGCTTGGTGAGTGTACATTAAAGATTGAAGACCTCCATATTGTCGCTTGGCCACTGGATCAGGTAACTGGAGACCTCATTACCAGCCTGAGCTTTGTAATTGATTCTCCGGTGTCTTAGGTGCAACTGGACACCAGCATAGGCAGAGGGACAGTCTGGTGGCACTGGGAAGTTTCTTCCTATAGTATAGTGCTTGCTGGATGTGGATGGAGAGGAGACATTGCGCTGATGAGGAAGTCATTTCTGAGATATAATCATCAGACACAAGTGTTTGAAAGAACCGTCTGGATTTCAAATGGAATCGACTCGTCAGAGCTGGAAGGGACTTTTCTTTTATCACTCATGAACCAGCTGGAGTTGGGGCGCTTTGTGTGTACGATCAAAGGGCAAAGTCAGACCTGGAGATTCTGAACTGAGCTGAAAAGACAAGAAAGAAGCTCTTTATAGCAACTTTTATCACAGTTCAACATTTTGACCTGAACAGTCAAGCATACCTGTTGGTATAATGGCAACAGCACTGGATCTGATGACCTGCCGCACGTGTTTTAGGGTGAGATGTTACGCAGTTTTGTCTTGTAATAGCACACAGCATTAAAATGAATTATTGATGGATTATTCCTGTGCTGTGATATCAAAATATAGCACCATGTCCAACAGTTCATACTGGTACACCATATGATATATGTGGTGGATGCTTTTATTTGGCTCCACTGGGATGCTATTTGGTGAGCCAGATGAAATAAGACAGGTTTGTTTCTGTGTTCATGTATTTCTTTTAATCTATTTTTGGAATTTGGGAGAAAAACACAGCATCTTTTTTAAAAGTTTGAAAGTTTTTTATGTCTATGATACAATTCATTCATGTCTGTCTTCTCTCTGTCTGTCTCAGTCAGTCTCTTTTCCTTGTCCTTTCTCTGCACAAAAGCTGCAGTGTTGGCATGTTGGTTATGGATGCAAGGAGAATACATTAAGAGTGGCTCATTGTTGCGCATTACTTATATGGTCTTGCTTCATGAAAATTAGAGTGACAAAAAAAACTGCGGCTTAGCCCGCTGGCTCACGCAAACAGCAGTTGCGCTGCAGCGTTATAACGTGTTACTCCGGAGGCTGACAGTGACACAGCAGCGCAGCAATGTCTTAATATTAGAGCAGTGGTGCAGCAGCACAAACTGAGTTATACTGCAGAATGGTGTGCTGGTGTGTGTTAAATACACATCTGCCACGTAATAAGAAGACATAGATTTGATCAATGTGTGCGGCAAGACACTATAATCTTGGTAAAGAAAGGGCAGGCGAAGGTACAGAGTGTGTATGGATTACTTCTATGATAAAGTAAAAGGAGCAAGGAGGGAGGGAGAATGCAACCCCATGTTTGTACGGCTGCCAAACTGTGCATTACTGTGAAAGTTAATTATCCACCATAACAGCATCATCTCGTCTCCAGCAACTTTCCCTCTCAAGTATCACACCCAGAGGGCCGCATATCTTCTGTGCTCAAGGTCACACCTCTCTACTTCTGGAGCACACCGCCAACAAAGCCGTTTTCCTTTTGCGTCTGAGGATGAAATAGCAATCATTCCCCATATGATTCTTACAAAATAAGCAGCTTGTGACTTCACAAGAGCTTCTTTAATCTTTGCCAAGCTGACAGAGACTGTATGCTTCAGCTTACCAGTACTTGACTTGCCTCTGTGAATGCACAGCATAACAACGCTGGCTTAAGTGCGTAGCTGAAAGAATGAACTTGCTATAAAACTTTAATAGTATTTGTATTGATTTGATTTGTATTTGTATGAGAGTTGACCATCTCCTATATATACAGTCAGATATATCCGTAGGATTGGGTAGTGGTTGTTATCGTGTCTTCCTCTCTGTGTGTATGTGACTTAATATCAGATATATCTAGGCAGCGCTGTCTCCTGTTGTGACGCTGTAAACAATGCTGCCTGCAGAACAGCCAGAATTTGTCACCCGATAATGTTGCTCGCTTCAGATCGAGTCGCACCTCATATCTCATACTTCTTCAGTTTTGGTTTGACTTCTGGGCCCTGATATGAAGTCACCTTCATGCTCCTGGAAGCATTTTGAGATGATGACAAATTTTACCCGAAGGACAAAAGACTAAACTTTTGAGACAAAGCTTGTGACTTGCTGTAGTCACGAGTCTTCTCTGAGGTGATGATACCAATGTGCCTCATATGAACAATCAAATACATTGAAGGTTTATTGTTTTCATCAATCATAATGTAATCTCATGAGATAATGCAGTTTAATCATATTGGATTTATTTTAAATGAGTTTGCAAGGGTGAGTAACTAAGTGAAAATCTGTTTACCTCTCTAAATAATGTGTGTGTGTGTGTGTGTGTGTGTGTGTGTGTGTCTGATTTTTATTCCTGTATAAATGTGCCTGAGGGTGCAAATGCGCTCAAAGCGTGACAGCGGCATGCTAAGGGGCTGAGTATCCACCTAATCAAAGTACAGAGCGTATCATTTCTGTTGATTGAATGGATGTAGCTACATAATGCTTTGTTCGTGCTTATTTGCAGCACTTCAGTCTGACACACTCTCTGTTGGCTAGATGACTCACAAAGTTCCTCTATTAAATGAAACGAGGGGAGTCCATTTCCTTCCATTTATTCATAAACCAGGGATGCAAATTGTTATTTGTCATAATTTCCCGCTTAACTAGAAACCCACAGGAAACGCCACAAGACCAATTTCAAACAGATCATGTACATAAATACATACTCACACTCATACAGGCTGCTTTATACAGTACTGACAGGAAACTCAGTGGTATCCAGTTTGTCCAATGAGGCGAATGATATTCAGTATGTTGCTTTGTTCAAAAGGCTCTTGGTCATCCAAACTGGTTTAAGAGATACGTCGCTGTTCCCTGTGGTTAAGCTCCGTCCCTCCTTGTGATCATTAATGCTGCGAGCAAACAGGCACAGAGTTTGTGCTCATCATCACTCATCATCATTCATAAACACACACATGAAAGATAGCCAGAGAGCATCTTGGGTAAATCCAGATATCAGATATTGAAATGGCATTGGTGAGGCTTTAATGGAGAGCTTAGAAGTGATACAATTTTAGGACTTCTGAGGACTGTCTTACGACATGATCTGTTTGTAAATCAGCACATTTGCCTCTCGAACAAGAGAGCATTCACCTGAGGTACGGGCCGAGGGGACCTATTCAAAGATTTCCATCTATAGCACTCAGGTTTCTGCAAAGCAACTGCTTTATATTTGAAAAAGAAAAAGTCTCTACTCAGCCTGACCATCTGTTCACAAAATGTCTTCAATGATTCTGAAATCCTAGAATATAGACTCTATTGTGCCGCATTGAAGAAAGAGAGTCATCCTTACAGTCTGAAATGGGCTCTGTGCTTGACAGCAGTTAAGTTGTTTATTTCACCATCTGTTTCAACTAGTTTTGCACTTAATTCTAAACTTTTTTGGATGCAATGTGTTGCTTTTGCAATGAATCATGGGCTTTCCATTTGCTTTCATTGACTAAGTCACCATCTGATGCATCCTCAGATGGCATTTAAACAACATGGACATCAACGTGGATTGCAGTGAATGATTTTCTTATTGGTGGATACATTGTGTTGAAGGTGGCTTAGAGCTGGATATTCGTGTCGACTGTGACAGGGATTCTCTGTGGGATCGGCTGTATTAGTAACCTTTTCAGATTACAGGAAGTTATTTGATTCAACATCAACATGAGTACGCTTATAGTACATTATGGAGCTTTAACACTCGCTGTGCTTGTGCTTGAACAGAAGGTGAAGAGCCTATTCTGAATTCCGGATGTTGGTTGAACTGAACTGACCAGAAAAATGTCTGCCACTCATCAGATGCTGAAGTCATAAATGGATAACGTAAGTCGCAGCTAAAGCTGAGTGACCTTGAAGCACTCAGTGTGCTAAAGGACCCTTTTTTATTAAGATTATTGAAAATGATAATTAATGCTTTCTACAGAATGAGGGCTTGTTAACTGCTACCACTTAAAACTGTAATGATAACATGGACACTCAACTCAGATGAATATTCTTATACAGAGTCGTGTGTATTAGTGTTTGTGTTAAGATGCGAACAGCAGGGAGGTGAAGTGAAGGGTCTCAGTGTGCACAGCCACCTAATTCTCCCATTAAAAGGTGAAGTGGTTGTTGCTAGCGGCACGCTAGTTTAATACCAGCTAAGGGTTGAGTGGGGTCCTTTTGAGCATCATCATAAAATGTGATTGTTTTTGTACATTGTTTTTGTATATGCCCCTCAAACAACAGAGAGTACACTCTTTGGGGCGCATCTACTGACCGGCCTGGGATGACAGATGAGCAGTACACTGGCAGCAGTTTGAGAGCTCTGCTACTTTCTATCTTCCAGTAGCCTCAATCAAAACAGGATGCCTCAAGGCCTTAGCAGCATTAGCTCAGTAAATTCTGGGGTAATTAGCCTGATGATGTGGTCCACGTGGAGTCAGGGGAAGGCATGTGATGAGAACTCCTCCAAGCTGTTTTTCTTCTTGTGATATCTATTGTCTTCATTTATGTCTTTCCACCGTTTTTCATTCTAATTTCTGCCCCATTCAGTAAACCTCAGTCTGCGATGACAGCGTCTTTCTTATTCTCCATAAAGGTACAGAGAAGTGGAACAACAGCCGTTTTGCTGTTGGACTGTGGTTGCTTGGCTAATCACTCCTAATTAGCTTGATGGATTAGCTGACTCCTTAGTACAAGTGCCAAAGTACTTCAGAAAAGTTTCAGGGCACTCAGTATGTACATATCCCTGCTGACTTGCCACAGTGCTAATTTGATGACGACTTAGATGGATATCCCTACTTCGAAAGGATTTCATTTGTGATATTGTTATGCTGAAGACTTAAGATAGAACTGCCATTGAATTAGCTTCACATGTCCCCATGTAAAAGAGGTATCTTGCCCATATTTATCAGTGCTGGTATCCTCATGTCTAGCAGTGTGGAAGATTTAGTTCATATTTTGAGACTCTGCTGTCCAAGATCCACAGATGAGCCCTGCTTTTCTGTGGATTTTCTCATTTACATTTAGCTTGCTCTCATCCACTGCAGCTAAGCATTTGTACAACATGCAAATAAGCTTGACTAAAATCCCAGATTGCCGGTATGAAAAATCAGATAGCTGTAAGACTGCATGGAGGATTGAAAACAATGTGCTCTGTCAGTGCTGATAGAGCGCCTGCTGAAAAAAACTAAGAGCCAGACAGAAAATACAGCCGCATTTTTCTATCTGACCCACTGCCTTTTAAATTTCACCCTTAGATACTCTTTGTCTGGTGTGTAATACCTGTCCTGTCTAGTGCACTTGTCATGGTTTGGATCATCTAGCTGTAATGCATGCAGCCATATGTGAGAAGATTAATGTTTGAGGTCTGCATGAGTTTTATTAAGATAACAGTTTTTATGTCCTCATTGACAAACCAACAAAACCAACTTTAAAGGCTTTTTAAAGGCCCTGCAAAAGCTCTCAGGTGTTTTTGCTCATTCTGGCTGATTCGCCATCGGCTCAGGTTGAAGTTGGAGGATGTCACCAAAAAACATGTACGTACAAAAATGTTGCACTAACAGTAAGACAGCGGCAAATTAGGAGGTGCACATGCCCACACAGTCCAGAGAAGAGGTCTAATCAGCCACAATAAGTGGCTGCACAAAGGGTGAGTAGGTGCCTTAATGACAACGTGCAGCAGCTCATTACTAGTTGCAGGCAGGCCTACAAGCTGTCATCTGTGTCTTGATTATATGTTCTGCACACAGATCTGTCACTCATTTAATTTTTTTTGTCATTTTTAATGCCAAACTCCTGGGTAATATTCTCTTACTGTTTGCTTTAGCCGTTGCTCCTGCAGCTCTGTTCATTCTTATACCGGCCACATGGTGGCAGCATAAGGCTACACAATGGGAGTCCCACTGCACAGTCCCTCACCTCAATCATCTCAGTGCTGTGTGTGTGTGTGTGTGTGTGAAAGTGTGTGAGAATGCATGTGTGTGTGGCTGAACTGTTACCTGGGTGGTGCTTGAGGTTTCTCTCTTGTGACTCATTCATCCTGAGATGACTAACACACAGACACCACAGTGGACAGTCATAACCGTCATCGGAGCCAAGGTTTGGCTGCAGACAGCCTTCTAACATTCATTATCTATGGAGACTTTTATTGGAATGCACAGCAGCAGGCAAAAAACAGGAGAGAGAAGCCAGACCCTTGGCTACTTTGTGAAAATCAAACAGTGGTGTTTTTGTTTGCTCAGCATTCCTATGCCGAACACCGGTTTGACAATCAGGGCTGTGAACTGGTGGCTCAGCAAGCGAAGACCCATAAAGTAATGAAGTCACAGCTTTGAGTCTGGTTCATAAGCTTCTGTCCATTTTTCTTTACAGCCGCCCTCCTCTGTAATACACATGTAAGATGGATGAATTATCTGAATGACATCGTAAAAATGATTAATGTGGATAAACAAACACTAAAATGGGATTTCGTGAAGTGTCTCTTGATGTTAAGTGATTGCAGCACATCATTTTTTCAATACCTGCATCAGTGGCTAAAGTTAATTTAGGGCACCAAAGGCAGTGGTGAAAGTTATTGTACTCCGGACTCACAGCGAGGCTCAGAAAATGCACAACTCTAGTGGTCTGGCTGGGAAAGGCGCATTTATGGTTAGCTTGGTTACGGTTGGCTTTCTTGTACACGCTCGGAGACCCATACACACACAGCTCACATCATCGCACATAATTCATCACCGTTTTTCAGCCATTCTCTTCGCAGTGCACTATTTTCCATCCTCCCTCTGTTCTTTCTGCCTGTGTTTCTAAAAAGCCTGTAGCTCTGGTTTAATGGATGTGAGTTTGGCCAAAGAGGACAACCGCAATCTGGTTATTTCATGTAAAAACAGGGAGAAAAATACCACTCATTTGAATGTGCTTTGCTTAGCGAGACCTCTCTTTGACACACGTGCGCGCACACACAAGCTCGCCCAAAACAGACCAAGAATGGCATGGGAATGTTTTCTGCAGCCACTTTGGTTGCCGATGGTAACCAGTGAAACGGTGCTCATTAACTATGTAGATTCAGAATTGCTCCTCTCCTGATCTGTCTCCCTTTCTAGCTCTCCATCACTCTCTCTTCCCCTCCCTTTCCCTTTCTTTCTCCACTCTTTTCTGCCTGCAGTCAGGCCTGGGGTTTGGTTTTTACTGACATGGGAGCTCTTGCGGAGGATTACTGTGGAGTCAGTAGTTCACTAATGATGATGTATAATAATCTCCTCTCTTCTACTCTCCTCTCCTCCACTTCTACTCTCCACGTTGACTGTTTCAATGAAGAAATCAGACTTCTTAACCGCAGGACATATTTGGGGCAGTGGAATTACACGCTGTACTCCCTAGCTTTGAATTCTCTTGTTCTGTTTACCCTGGCTTCACCCTCTGACAGGCTGTACAGGCTTGACCACTCTCCCCTGCAGAGAAATTCACTGAAATTTTCATGAACCTACTTGGCCATCCAGGATGTGCCTGGTCTTTCCGTGATCCTCATCCTCCAATAGCACTCCGACTTCCCCGACTGCAGGGCGGCAGCCGTGCTGTGACTACTGCGAGCGGTTTGACCTAGACGTTGGATGACAGACTTGATGACGTGCAACTCCATGCCTCTGGCTTCAGGTGGTGATGGCCTGGATGCAGGGAGTGGGACGCTCTCTCACCTCACCACTTGCCAGTGTTTGATCATTCTCTCCTGAAATGCTTCATGCAGGGTGTGAGGTGGCAGAGGCTCACTGAGCAGTGGTACTCAGAGCTCCTGGGAGCCCTGTTTTAAACCATAGAGGAGATTTATATATTTATACAGTATATATGGAACTTTAATGGCTACACTGTGCGAATTATTATAATCCAAGACACCATGTGTTTATCGCTGCTACATCAAATGGAAATGTGATGTGGCTTGTTATTTTAACTTTTCCTCCATAACTTTTCCATCCAGAGTGATTGGAGGAACTGCAACATTTGTGTCCCACAGTACTTGTGCTCTAGAAAGCTATATGGCACACGCAGC
The DNA here is from genome assembly GCF_051107435.1 of Chaetodon auriga. Lineage (NCBI taxonomy): Eukaryota > Metazoa > Chordata > Actinopteri > Chaetodontiformes > Chaetodontidae > Chaetodon > Chaetodon auriga. Next base: position 11,728,084 of record NC_135093.1, read on the forward strand.
CACTCAGCAGCTGTTCGTCTGTTATGGTGATGGGGCTCTTTGGCAAGCCCTTTTCCAAACAGAGGCTCACACACTGGCTATCTGAAGGCATTTCACATGCCTATGGTCTCGCAGACTTAGACCCCCGGAGCCATTTGAGTGCACACCGCCCATCTTTGGAGGTTCTGTTCAGTCAAGCATCAGTCGAGGATGCCTGTTTGAAGTTCATCTCAGGCTTTGATCTGTTGCTGTTGAATATTTTTGGATCATTCGGAGATCAGTGCTCAGTTCTCACACTGTGGTCCCTGAGGATATATATTTGGTGGGCTACTTATTGAGCTGTTGAAGTGCTCCCTGATGGTCAGGTGTAGTAGAGTATCCTGGATTGGACATAAGGCCACCCCAGGTCCATGCTGTATATGCTATGTGCTGCTGTGTCCCTACCCTTCAATACATTATGTATTGTTCTACTGCTTCCAGCATGTATCCATGATGCTTTCACAGAAGTAGAGTTGCAATATGAAATCATCATACTTGAATACTCCTGTCTGTGTCATCTGGTGTTATCATATTATCTCTCTCTTTCCCACTGTTTATGTTATTTTTAAAGGTCGGCTATTTCTCTGTACATGCTTGCTTGCATTTAGTCTATCTATCTCTCCCCACAGTGTTTATTTGCTTTAGTGCCCACTGTGTTTTTAAGGTAAGCCAGCACTAAGCAAACACTATTGATATCTCCTACCCACATCTCTCCTTTCCTCATTCCTTCCCTCCTTTGCATCTTTCCTCTCACCTCTGTCAAGCCTCCCCACACACATCATTTCTGCGACACTCCTTCACCTCTCTTGCCATCTGCCCCTCTCCCCTCTCCCTCTCGCATCTCCCACCTCTATCTCAGTGGCCCCCTCTTTCTCTCCGCTGACCTGCCCTTAATTGGTCTGCTGCAGTTGCACCTACGGGATCCAACCAGCTGTCAAACAGATCCCTGCCTGTTGAGGTTAACCTTAAGTGGGCCTGAGTCGAGGCCAGAGCCCGGGTTTTGAGTGGTTCTCAGGGTCTAGGGCCTCGGGCACAAAAGGAGGGCCAAAAGCATTTCTTTGAGAGCACCAAATCTCCTGTCTCCTCTTCTCCCTCTCCCCGGGCCTCCCCTTCCTCCATCCCTACCTCCCTCTCTCCCTCCATCCCTCCCCTCTACCCCCTCCAGACTCTCTGTCTGCGCTGACACCGCCTTTAATAAGGGGGAGTGGGGTGCACTGTTTATTTGTGTGGTGCGAGGTTAAAAACTTCCCCCTTAATTGACATTCCGGTAACACTTTCCAATAATGGGGCGAGCAATTTCCTTGAAATTGATGTGTGTCCACCGCAAGGAAAAACACTGCTTCTAGCTTTCACTGACCCATGGATGATCTACACATGCACTGTGGCTTTGTCTGTGTGCGTGTGTGTGTGTGTGTGCGTACTTGTGTCAGCGTGAGAAATTGCATGAATGGTCATTCGTTGGCAATAGCAGCATGTTTGTGTGTGTGTGTAAGAAGGCAAGCACGCATCATGCTTGACTCTCTGTCCGTTCATATGAATTTGTGCATATGTGTGGACCCGTGCTGGCTGTGTGCACGGGTACGTCTCTGTAATTATCTTGTTTTCAGAGCTTTTGTTAGCCTATTTAACCTATATGCTTGTATGCCATTTATTTCTGTGCCCAGTGAGGTGGACATAAATAAATAATTCAAATATTTTCATTTTCATTCATCCCACACACCAATGAGTGACAGTTGCACTGCGTCAAAACGCTAAAACAAATCCACAGTAGAAAGCCTATTTTGCCTTCTGCTCAGTCAATGTCTGTCTGTGAGAAAGTATGCAAACACAAACATCTCGCTCTGCTGCTGACTGCATCCTTGGCTTAACCGGTGACCACTGGATGGGTCTTGCGGTGTGATGACGGTTGGTGTTAAACGTTTGTGTGTGTGTGTATGTGTGTGAGGGGGAGAGAGAGCGACAGAGGGAGAGCGTAAGAGACAGTGTGTGTCAATAAGTAGATGGGTAAGTGTGATAAATATGTGTGCAAGTATGACTCTGTGTGTGTGTGCGTGTGTGTGTCAGTGTGTGAGCGTGTGTCTGTGTCTGTGTGTGGCTGCAGGCAGACGCTGGCTGGTTCCTGGCCTTGTCATTCTGTCTCCCACACGCTCTCTGATGTGGTTTGAGGCTGTGGCTTTCACTATGGAGGGGGATAGCCACCGCACACACTCACACTGTTCTCACATGTCTGTGGAAACACACATTGCACGCTGGTATGCAGTCACATTCTCAGAAATGCAGACGCACATACTGAACACACACACACACACACACACACACACACACACACACACACACACACACACACACACAGCTCAACCCGTGAAGGATGTAACAACACAACGGCGGCTTGCCAAAGTGTCTGAATGGACGCCGAAGTGCACTCATAGACTAACACACACACGACGCCATCCGTGGTGCTGGTGGGCTCCCACAATAAGCGGTTAGTTAAATAATATCAAAGACAGATGTTGGCTCTGGTCCCATCATACTTTGTGTGTGTGTGTGTGTTTATGGTGTGTGTGTGTGTGATCAGGAAAAAGGGGGAGTACTGATATACAGATCCTTGGGAACACGTTTCCTTGGAAATTAATGTGTGTCGAGATAATTATGATTCATTTGTAGCATAAAAAACGTATGGTAGATACAAATAAGTCAAACCTCAACTGTTTTTGGATTTTTCTCAGCTAAATAGTTCTGAAAATGTTTCTTTCATCATAACAGTGACACTGTGATCACATACATATTGTTCCTTCTTTCAACAGTCTTCTTGTGTAAGAAATAAGAAGATAAAAAAGGATTGATACAGTAAGAAATGAAATATAGAAATGTTTATCATCACTGTTTACAGGGTCCTTAGTTATATACACAAACACTTCTGATGGACTATGAAGCCAGGCAGAGGACGTAATTCCCTAGTCCCTAACACTGTGTCAACCCTCAAAAAGCAGTCTGAACCATGAGGACCCCAATTTTGTCCCCACAGTGACAGGAAGTCCCCATTGCTGGGTGTTCAGGCAGGTTAAAACAAAACGCACACACATATCATGGACCGTCCCTCTTGTACACAAACCGAAGAGGTTCTCTCTCTCTCACTCTCTCTCTTTCTCACACACTCACACACATATTGAAAGTGAGCCTCAGCAGATACTTAATGTTACTGACCTCTCCTGGCTGCATAGTGAATTGGACATTTGGCATATGTATAGTGTCCAATAAATATCTCCTCTCATGAGACGCCAGAGTCCAAATCTGTTACCTGTGAAATATGGTGTTCATCATGAAGAGGGACAGAAGTGGAGGGATGGCATAAAAAGACCAGGCTCTTTTCAGTGCGCCCCTCTGTAATGACATGCTGATTATAGACTGCAGATACTGTAAGGTGGTGCGCATGTAGTTGCTGTCAGGTATGGCCTGTTTAAGGTGGACTTGTCTGTTCTGAAAGTGACCTCTGTGTCATTATCTTATCTATCGCATCTGACCATAATCTATTGGTTTTGGAAATAAAATGCTGTTTGTTTTTGAAGTCGAACTAGCTTGTTTATCACTGCAGTCTTAAGCTCAGCCTTCGCTTTCCCTCTGTAAGGTGATTCTTGCTCATCAGTAACTGCCACTGCCAATCCCAAAGTAGTGTGTATCTCTCAGAGGGCTCTTGAGGGGCCCTGCTGTCCCTCATTTTCTGCCAGCCTGTCTCTTTAAGGTGGTGTTTGTTTATGCCGAGGCTCAGCTCAGTGAGACCTGTGCAGGCTCAGTGCTGGGCTCCTTTCATAGGGGCTCCATTTTGTTCTTAATAAAATGGCACTCAGTGGCCGGGGGACTGGCAGGCACCCAGCTCCCTGGGAAACCAAAGAATGCCGGCCTTCATTTAGCGACAAACAGCTACTGCCTGAGGAGGCTAGTTCTCCACTCTGCTCCTCAATACTACTGCTGCTGAGGCCCGTGTGTGTGTGTGTGTGTGTTTGTACGTGTGTGTCTGTATGTGTGTGTCACTCTGGAATGGGGCCACGGTTGAAGGAGTCAGGTATGGCGGCTCCTTACATAGCTTTTCTCTTGTTGACGTTTGCTTACACCATTCTGTCTTTTCAACTCGCTGTCTCTCTGTCTGCGTCCCTGTCTTGGCTGCCCACTTGAAAACATGCAGCACCACTTCTCCTCTTCCCCTGCCTCTCTCTCTCTCTCTCTCTCTCTCTCTCTCTCTTTCTCTCTCTCTCTCTGTCTGCCCTTGCTCTCTCTCCATCCCTCGGTGTGAATGGTGGGAACAGAGCGGCCATTAAGATGCATATTTAGAAGGACCTACCCCTCCTTCTCCTCCCATCTCCCATATACTCTCATAACACACACATACACATACTGTAAGTCACTAAGAGTGTCTGTCACCAGGGACACACGCATCATTACACACACACACACACACACACACTCACAGACTGAGGCAGACTTGTTGGAAAGCTCCTTGTTATTGGCTGTCCAAGCTCAGGCAGGACTTTTCCCCATCCTGCCAGCCACTTCCCCTCTTCATTGCTCTTTTCTTATTTCTTTAACCCGCATTTAAGTATTTTGAAGTATTTGCGTTGATAGGACAAGGGAAGGATTTAATCAGGAATACTTCCAGTAACAAGGTTTTAAACGCCGGGCCGTGTCTTGGCATAGATCGAAAGAGATCGAGTGAGATGTGACAACGAAATGTGTGTCCTACAGACTTAGAAAGTTTTAGCGATCTGATAAAAGGGCTACCTGAACCATATTATTAACAAGACGAGGGTAAGCAGATACCAGGCAGAAATCCGTTTCCTGCCAAAATAGTAACAACACACTAAGTCAGTGATACAGAGAAAATATTTGGGGTGGTAGATAAGAGAACGAGGACGTGAGACAGGAGAGAAAGATGGAAAAGCACAGTGACGTGCCTTTGACAGATCTGAAGTGGATGAGATTAAAAAGAATGCCAATTTTTTTTTTTTTACCATGTTCCCTCATTAAGTTCCTGTATAGACAGCGAGGAGAGGCGAGGATAGGGGAAACAAAAGGGGTGTGGGGAAGGAAAAAAGAGCTAACTGACATATAAACAAAGGAGTGAGGTGTTGCAGATGAAAGAGGAGGTGACAGACACGTGCGAACCCAAAGAGTAAAAGCAAAAACGACAACAGGAGAGGGAACAGAGGATGAGGAGACTCGAAAAGTGGAGCGGTGAAGGAGGAGACAAGGGGAGAGCTCCGCTTTGTCTGTCGTCTCCTCCTAATGCGACACATATGAGAGGCCTTGGAAACAATGACTCACCCCACAACGGGACTGTCGCCACTATCGGGCCTGAGCAGGCTCTCTCTGAGCAAGACGATTATGTCGGTGCTTGTCATTCAGCCACGGACTTTTCCCCTGTGATATGCTGACTTTTCACTGTTTTCCCTCCCATGTCCAGGCTCTTGTGCAGTGAACACAACTGACTGATGTTTGGCACAATGAGGCGATGCAGGATTGTCGCTCGTGAGAGTGTATTTTTCCTGCGCACACACAAGAAAACTGCATGCACGTTTACAGGTATACTGCACAAAAGCACTGATCTCTGTGATCATTGGGTAAGCTGCAATGTTCTTTGGCGTTGCCACAGGAGAGATACTCCAGCCATGACCTTATCACATGGGGCACTGACAGAGATTGCCTGCAGTGTGTGTGTGTGTGTGTGTGTGTGTGTGTGTGTGTGTGTGTGTGTGTGTGTGTGTGTGTGTGTGTGTGTGTGTGTGTGTATGTGTGTGCGCAGAAGGTGTGGAGAGGTGGAGTGCAATACAGTGACAGCCACTGATGTATAGATGGGCAGGTGGGAGTCGGACAAAGAGGGAAGATGCTTGTAAACCCATTGTATGGAGTTGTCTGTTCTCTCCTCCTTCAGCTGCTGCACTCTCTCATTATGAAGCATTTCAAAACAAAGCCTCTCACTCTCCCCAATTGTCCCACTCACACACACGTACAGACAAACACACTAGCACACACACAGTCAATCCCTGTCAAGTTTTCGCTCCATGCCTCCCAGTTTGGGAGTGTTTTCATCCTCCAGGCTGGCTGACTGGCTGACTGGCTGGCTGACTGGCTGACTGGCTGACAGTGAAAGCCCTGTTTATTGCTTTTTTTCCCCATTCTAAAATTGACACACACTGTTCCAGCACCATAAAATAATCACTTACTGTTAACCCTGTGTGCTGTCTTGTTAGCCACAGCAAGCTGTCTTTGTGTTGATTGATTGGCAGGCCTAGCTGCTCGTACAGCCGCTTATGTGGGGAGGTAAAGCAATCAAGAGCAAGTTGCAGTGCGCTGGCGGTGGCCTTTTCTCTGGGGCCAATTAGAGGGGAGATTTCCCGACAGATTGCTGCAGCTCTGTCTGTGTCTGGGGCTGTGCTTTGGTTTGATCCCATGAAATTAGCCTGAAACAATAGGGTCGAGCCATCCACTCTGCCCCTGACTGCAATCTGTCAATTCTCTGTGCTCCTCAACTGCTTTTTGTTTCCACCATTTCTTTCCCGCTGTTCATTGTGTCTTCACCTTCACTTGCACCTTTTTCATTTCTCAGCCACTTTCCTATTTGCACTCATCTCTTCCCTGACCTGTCCTGTCCTTCTCTCTCTGTCTCCCTCCAGACACCCCCTGTTGGATGCTCTCAACTTGTGTGGAGTGAGAGTAGAATGGAGCTTCAATAAGAAAAAAAAAAAAAAAGCGTGATGCATCTTTAGATGGCAATGCTATAAATGACCATTTTTATGGAATATAAAGCCCATTTTTGGAGGTTTATTATGTATATCATATTTCAAGCATTAATCATTAAACCTTTGCACCACCATTGACATTTTTCATTTCATACACTGTCAGGTTGCTAGGCAATAGCTCATTCAGCCTGCAGACAACATGCAGGTCAGGAGGCCAGATGGATGAGTGGAGTAAACAAGAAAAAGACAACAGGGTCTGAGTGAAAGAGAGTAAGGAGAGGTTAGGAGAAAATGCCAGGCAAGAGAAGAGAAGAGCGCGGGGATGAGGGAGGATATGGAGATGATGAAGTGAAGAGGAAAGAGGGATTTGGGTTGTGAAATGAAAGATGGGGTGGGATGAATCAGGGTGGTCTGGTGTGAGCCAGAGAATAAGATACCCTACAACAATTTTTTAGGTGCTGTCAAACCTAAAAGTGTTTTTTTTTTTTTTTAAGGGGAAGCTGTGTGTTTTCTCTCAGTTTCATCTGATGCTGCAGTACACTGAGTGCAAAATTCACTGTAGACTACTCACAAATTCTCTGTGCAATGGAAAATCTGGAAAAAAAAAAAAAAAGTTGAATTGATCTTTACTTCTCCTGATGACTGACTTGGCGGTAAACCATTGAGTATAGCCCAAGGCAGGTATATTTAGCTCAAAGTTTCAAAGGTTTATATGGTTCCAAAGAATAATGTTTTTGGTGGTTGTGGGCAGGGACGCACAGAGAAGATTCAGGAGAATGACATGACAATGACGGCAATTTGTGCCGCGGCAGAAAAAACAATTATGTAGATGTTCAGAGATGCTATTTCAATAGATTTTTTTGTAGTGTGTGTTTTAGCCAGTATTCCCCAATACATAATCATGTAAAATATCGGGGGAAAAAGGAAATAGGATCCATCCTTTGGTGTTAAAGTTCACCACTCTTTGTGTTATTGCCTGAAACAAGAGGTGTTTTTGGGTTGCGTGCTGAAAAGGTTGAGAAACACTCATCTAGATGATGGATTGGCTGGTAAACTCTGTTCCCCCTGATGACTTTGTGAGTTGTTGAATTCCTCTGGTTTATTGCAGATTTCAGCAGGGATGCCAAGCCTTTAAAGCTGCACTAATGACCGAACACGCACATATACAGTACGTGCTTGCTGGACACTCACTCAGCAACACACACCTGTATTTACTTATGTGTCCGCACACTTTCTCTTTTCTCAAAACACACCCACACATATCCTCATTATATTTTCTTCACACCAATGCACGAGCCACCAAATCAGACGTGCTTCCCCATCAAAGGAGTTCCTACATGTAAGCACATTAAACCCACACACGTTCTCCCCCTCCCCTCAGTTTTCCCCTTATCTTTCATTTTTGCCAGAGCTTTTATAGAAGATCAGACCAACAGCAGATACCTGCAGCCATTAGGGCCTCGCAGTCACTCAGCAGCAGTATTGTGATACAGGAGAGCAGGCAAGGAGACACGCTTGTTGCTCAGTGGCAGCCCAAGGCAGCACTGCTTCCATTTTAACAGACATCTTTCCTCTAATGTCCCCCAAGAGAGGCCTACCTGCCCCCTAGGTGACTGATGCATAGACAAGAGGGACATGGGGGGATATCTTGAAAGACTGTACCATAAATTCAAGACGCTCATATGCTTTGTAAGTGTATCCTTCTATTTGTGTGTGTGTGTATCCATGACATGCGGTGGAGTCCCAGTTTTGCTGATGCCACATGAATAATCTGCTTGTAATAATTAGATGGCAGAGGGAATAAAATGTCCACGGTTTTCTTCTGAAATAATGAAATCACATAATAGTTGCACTGTAGACATGTTTCAATAATATGTGTAATGTAGTTTTTCTGTTGAAAATAATTGTCTTTGTGCACATTAAAGGTATGACTGAGTCAGGAAAGCAGGTTATGTTTTTGGAGGCATCCCACCTAACCTGAAAAAAGCATCCAGTGCCGAAGGAATTTTGGGAATCCTCCATCTATAACCTGCATTATCAGAAAACTCTGCACGTAAAGGACAAATCCCTGAATAAAAGAGTGAGCCTGGGTGACAGTTGGGAGGGAGGAGGCACACAGTGAGGCAGGTGACTTTTAAAAAACACATCCCTGCCACAAATCAAATGCGCCCCACAGTGATATTTCTTGTCGCAATTTAACGACAATACAACAGGATGCAACACCAGTCTGAACAAAAAGAATAGGTGAAGATTCTTTGGCCCGTTGTGCTCTAATTTGCTGGCTGACTGCAGAAAGACAACACTGTCTCTTTAATGTGGGGAGGGTCAAAGGTCACTGTATTGCATTTGTAAGGTCAGCGGTTGAGGTCACGCTCAGCTCTGGGCCTTCCTGCTGCAGACAGCTGGGTCATGCCACCTACATAGAGTCCAATTATCCCTGCCAGCTAATAACCGCTCAGCTCGTTCCATCGCACAGCACAGACACACACAAAATTCCCTGTTATACAATGAATGCCCTTCCGTGTGCATACTTGTATCTCTTTTAACATACGTGGACACACCAAGTCTTTAGGACACACAGAAACCCCAAGAGAAAGGCAGCCAGCAAAACAAACCAATTTAAATCAGAACAATACACTTTAGTATAACTCTTGACGGCTCACAAAGCAGAAGACTGCAGTGACCAGTTTTACAGCAGTGCTTTGGGATAGCACAGTTCACTTCCAATAAAAGTCACAGTCGTCAGTTATCACCACTACAAAGTGCTACACTTCAGAACTTGTACAAAAGGAAGTGTGTGATACTGAGTGTCCATAACGTGTTTTGTGGTGCATCCAGTGAGGGTAGCAGATCAGATGTTCAAAATCATTGCTTTATCTGTTTTTGTATGGGTTATACAGCATAGTAACATTCAAACTGCAAAGGTGAGTTCAAAATGCAGTTGGAAAAAAAAACCCACTATTCTCCTGCTTCCATTATTGCTTACTGTTGTTACTGCATGACCATTATGTTGTTTACTCTGCTTTGATGTACTCAGGCTGTCTTTTCTCCTTTCTGTTTTACACTTTGTTGATATATGGCCCCTACTAGCTATCATGTACCAACTAGGAGCCACAGGTTACATCTTCTGAGAGACCTCTCAGTTTTTAAATGTTTAATTGGAAACGACAGTGAGAACACAGGCCTGTAAACCTTGTTGCTGTTTTTGTCGTTGTACATTTACTCTGTGCATGAGCAAATGTTAATTGATGTTCATTGTCATTTTAATGCATCAGTAAGTGAGCTGCAGTGTTTTCAGAAACAATAACCACATCAGTCAGATCTCGTGAAGGCCAGGGTCATCTCTTACACAGAGGTCATTGATGTTGGGTCAGTTTGATCACACCCCAATGTCAACAGAATGTTAATTTTGCAGGGTTTTCCTGGGTTTCCCTCAGAATCACAGCTCACCTCTTTGCTGCAAAAACGGAGCTTCCTGATAAATATTTCCGCATTGTTCGGCAGGTGGAAAAACCTTGTAGAATTATAGATCCACTCTAGTTGAGAAACCAAACACTCCCTCCAGTTTAGTTTGGAATGTTATGTATTTAGTGGTATGAATGTTTACACCAAACCATTCACATACCAAGCAGTCCAATTTCTGGTACTTGGTGTACTTTATGGGCTTTACGTGGTATACATAAACTGGAAAGAAATCGCTGAATTTCAGACAATGTATCAGATAGCCTCCCCACACAGACACAGCCTTAGTCTAACCAGCTGTGCTGCCTAACCCACATCTAAGAAAAAAATACATAATGCAAGAGAGACAGAGAAGGCCAGAGAGACGAGATATTTTGAGGTGTATCCTGGCTGTCTGGCCCTGTCTAATGCCCTCTTCAGTGAGGTGGAATGGCACATAAGCTCCCATTAATACAGGAATGAGTTGAATTTAGCTCCGTCTGCCTGCACGGCTGGCCTGGCCAGCCCCCCTGGCTTTCCATGAAGTGTGGGGCGCAACACTTACTGAAAAGCTCTGCACTGCGCTCCGGCATGCCACACCCTCCTGACACCCCCAGCGCTCTCCTTTGTTCTCTAACTATAGCCACAGCCGTGCCAAGGCCCCCCGACTTAAATATTCCACTATAAAACAAGTGATAATGAACATGAAAAGCACCCAGTGCTGGTAGTTGACTGAGCCGCTAAGCACATGCAGCCGTGTGCATACACGCATACGCAATCGGTGTTACATGTATGTGCACGCACAGAGATACATTGAAGGTGTACGCACGCACTCGTGCAACACAGGTGCACTCATACACATAGGCAACGTGCGCAGAATGCACAAACATAACCCCACTCCCCCTTCTGCATATACACTGTGACTGTAGAATCAAAAAAGCAAGTGTGGAGAGAGGGGATGAGAGGTGTAGAGACCTGGGAGTGGAAAATGATTGATCCGTTTTAAGGGTCTTATAAATCCCCCAGCTGATGTGGGTATAAATGGGGGCACGCGTGTCTTTCCTACCTGGCAACCCATCTCAGCATCACAACAGGGATATTTATACTGCCCATCCTACTGTAAGACCTTGACAAACCCGTCACATGTCAGGAATGGACAAGGAAATTAGCATGCAACGCCTTTTCCCTATTTTCACAGCGACAGTAACGTTCCAAGTTCTTGGTTCTTCGTTAGTTGATACGAAGCATGTTTGTTGGTAAGAATTAATGTGCTGATTCATGAGTGTTACTATTACTGTCTGTGTGTTTGAGTGTGAGTATGGCTATTGATGAGTGGCGAGGGCTTTTACAGTAAACTGTATGTAACTGACTGTGGAGCGTCTGTACTGAAGGAGGCTCCATGTAAAGGTTGCCTGTCTCTGGAGCTCCCTGGAGTGCCCAGGCAGCCAGGCACCTTTGACCAGGACTAGGCCCCCTCAGGCCTTCGCACACACAGGCACACACACACACACACACACACACACACACACACATCTCTGTGGGCCCCCCACTCTCCCTGGGGTGAGATGAGCCCACCAAGGCCCCTCCTGGAGCTGTTCCCCCTGCAGTCCTGGATCTCCACCTCTCTTACCAACCGCTCCACACAGACGTGGCCAAAAGCCAGGGGACGCCACTGTCGGGATCAGGGGTTGAGGGTGGTGGAAGATATGTGTGTCTCTGCATGTGTGTGTAAGTGTGCACGTGCCTGTATGCGTGCATGTGTGTGTGTGTGTGTGTGTGTGTGTGTGTGTGTGTGTGTGTGTGTGTGTGTATGCGCAAAAGGGGGGTCTATCCCCAGACACAAGTTGCTCAGTTTTTTGGAAAGTCTCTGGCCCACCCAAGAGGAAAGAGTAGGAGGAGGAGGAGGTGGGGGGGAGGGGGCCAAGGCCTTGGGGGAACAAAGCCTTATTTCAAACTTGCCGAAAACAGGGGTCTTTATGCTGTGATGCTGGGGCCCCCTCCTATGTAGGGAGATGTTATCGCAAAGATGCAATATCCACCTCGGCATAGGGCCGGGGGGGTGGCTGCATAGGCCTCCAGTGTTACACTAAGTACCCTGGGGCACTGACCTCACTAATGAAGTCTCCCTTGGCTGCTGCTACCCACTACTGTACCCTCCTTTGTCTTTCACACGGGGATCTCTCACTCTATTTGTCTGTCTGCCTTTCTGTCAGCCTGCCTGGCTGGCTGCTAACAACAGCTGTGTGTGTGTGACCGTTGGTCATATTTTATCTACTTTGATAGTTTGTTTATATAGCTTATTGTTAGCCTGTTTTGTCCTCGCGTGGTGGTGTTTGTTTGTTTTGTCTGCGTCTTGATTTGCACCATGATCTTTTCTTTGGGTTTGAATGTCTGTCTTTCTTGCCATTCGTCTATCTGCATGGCTGTCTCCATAGCTTGCTTTGAAGTGTCTCTCTGATTTACTGTCTGGCTGTCTCTTATAGTCCTTTTGACTTTGAAGCTTTCAGTTATCTAACCATCGAAGCCTCCTCTTTCCCTCACTGTGACTTTTATATGTGGCCTTGAGTTGCATTTAAAGATGTTACTCCAAGCTCTCCAGGGAATCCACAAGTGGGAAAAGGGAAATTTGATTTTGCGAGATGGAGATCGGGAGAAAAGCACAATTAAAGTGGACGCCCCACATTCCTGTGTGGAGCCAGTGGCCTGGGGATAGGATTTGCTCAGTTTTCCTGACAGCTTGGAAATCCCACCACTCCACGGCTTGATCCTCGTCTCAGCTTGCATCTTCTGTCCCAACCCAAAATTTAAAGATCGAAAATGGTATTAATTTAGTGGAGAGACAGAAGAGGGCTGTGAGGAATTTGTGTGAGCTTCAGAGACGTCAAGGACTTGGAGGCTGTGAGGCCAGTTGACAACTTGATTTCACTGTAAAAACACATTAATAATTGTACAAATTCTGTATTTAACACACTCCTGGGGATCATAAGCGGGACTGGGGCTTAGCAGTTCTTAGTTAGAGCTATTGCAAAAGCTCATTCATCTTGTCGTAAACTTGTCAATAATAAAATCCAAACTTTACCGTAACACTTATTTAAAATTTGATAGGTCTTTTATCATGCTGACTTTTATACAGTCATCATATTAGGATGGATCTTCCACCCTCCTGTTGATGCTGCTAAGCCATTACTGGTCTCTGAATTCACCAATCAGTCAAGGGGTGTGGCACCCTTCTTTGAGGCACTGAGCAAAGACAGCAGGTCTCTGCAATTCCACAATGCCCAGCCCCTAGAGAGCCAAAGTGGAAAGTTTGCTTTATCACCCGCTGGGTTAGAAGATGAAAGAGCTTTGGGATGACATGGGTCTATGGTCGGGGGACGAGGGGGAGCACTGAGCACGGGACGGGGGTGGGGGGGCTTATATCTCTTTATCCCGTCTGGCGTGCTGTGGCTGGGCTCGACCCACATCAGCTGTCCACTTTTCTCCGGCTGCCAGTCGCCGTGCAGTCCAAAGCTGGCCTGTCTGCTGATGGATTACCTGGGCGAACGAGTGTACCCCTTCATCCCCTTTTGCTCTGAATATACAGCTCACCCTACCCTGCCTGAAAGCCCTCACCTGAGCACCCCTGCATGGCCCTGGGGTGCAGTTATAAAAAGATGAAGGGGTCTGGGGCTTGGGTTGGGTGGGGCTGGACTAGGGCATTGGCAGGGGTTTGTGGGAGACTGCTGTAGCGGTGTTTATGGGGGCTAGCCAGGATTAGTTGGCGGCTGGTGGTTATTGATTCAATTTGAGATGCTTTTTTATCTGCAAGCCGCCTAAGGCCAGCGCACATGCTAGCTTCCTCCAATGGGCCCTAATCCCTGCTGGTTATAAAAGGAATATGCCTTTGGTGGCGGAGGAGATGCTCTGAATGCCTGCGCTGCAGCAGAGGAGGCATCTGTCATGTGTGTGTTTGGTCGAGCCGGCACTGGGATCAGGGGGGCTCGGCATGTTGGCTGCAGGTTTTAGCTGGTGCTGAGAGCTAGAGTAGAGAATGAGTCGGCATACTTTTGGTATGCACTCACAATTTGCACTGCTGGTGGTATCCTTGTCTACAGCATTAGCATGCATGCATGTTGTAGTTTAACATGCAGGAGAGCCATGAGCCTCATTTTTACATGAATGATCAAGCATTCATGGGTATTTTGTAATTTGTAATTAAATTGAAATTTTCGCTGGGACTTACAGGGAGATCTGATTCCATAAAGTTTATTCCACTTCCTGCTCTTATTGCAAAAAGACAAATTGCCTCATGTGTTTACAAAAGTTGGAGAGTGATCGAAAAGATAGACAATGAGTGACAGACACCAGAAGAGAGTGAGGGGCAGAGACCAGAGGTTAATGACAAGACCAACACAGGCTGATGGATGATGAAAGAGTGATTCAGCTCTTTTTCTCCTCCCCTCCCTCACTTGCGTGTTTATTCTGAGTTTGTCATTTGTCATTGGTGGAGGGCCTTTCTTTCTCTCCTGCGACAGCCAGCTCCAAATCATGCGCAGACAGATGGCGGGGCCAGCAACTCAAATAGAGATGGGAAGGGGGAGAACCAAGGCCAGCATCCCACGTTTGATGTCTCTCCCCTGGGCCTCATCCGCTCTGTCACCTCCCCTGGATGGTGCTGACAGATGGAACTTCGAGACATGAACCCACTGGGGACAGTGACACACAAGTATGAAACAGAAGTAGGGATGAGTGTGAAAGATGAATGGCTTGATGAATGGACGTTGATGTATGAAACAATGTGAAAGGCAACAGCATCTCACCATTTCAGCCTTTCATCATGCTTGAAGCGCGACTCAAATTTCATGTATCTCAGTGAACATTGTGTTAATCAATAACACGTTCTCACTTATAAAAGGAGGCGTCAAGAAAGAATGTCTCTGAGCTCACAGGTTACCTGTCCTGGTCATCAGGAACCACCGTGTTATTGATGGTCTTCTGTCTATCTATTCAAAATGACTTAAACAAGGTGAGGACTGTGTTAAATAGCTTACATAATGGAAAAGCATCCAGGCTGAAAGTATTGAGTTAAAGGATACAATCACTGGTCTAACCATTGCCTGACTACTCATTTCTGGTGCAGATCTATTCAGCTGAGTACAGCATAGTAATACTGTACTAACTCCAGCAGCAGGAATGGTAGTTACTTCTATGGTTAGAGAGTTGATAGTTCTACAGGTAACCACTAGAGGCTGACAAACTGCTGTGACCAGCCAGGGCTTACCACAGCTCCTGACTACGGTATTGTAATGCCACACAAATTAAAAGCAAACAATCATGCACACACATTAATATTCTGTATCCACTCTCATACAGGCAAACCACTCACCGGCTTCAGGCAGGATGTAATGACGAGAGCCGAACAGTTTTTATTTGTACTCTGAAACAATTTCAGGCTTGACTGGGAATCTATTTGTCTGACTCCTATATTGTCACTGTGTTTCAGATTTGACTCTACTCGTTTATATGGAGGACAGGATAGATTCAGATTCACAGCTCAGGAGCTGAGTTCATTTTGCTACCTTTCACTACTCTGCTCACCATGATTAACAGGATTTTTTGGGTACGTAAAAAAAGGAGTGATGTAAGGTGATTGTATTCATCAATTCAAACTACTTCTCCTTGTTAGCTGCCAGAAGATGCAACTGAACTCTGCTCGCTTTCCATTCATGTCTGTGCTGCCAAGGAAGTGCCAGCACCATGCCAGTATGAATGGATAATTGTTGTTGTGTCTACCTCTTGCCCAATATGGAATTTGAGAAGCTGGATGCAGTGCAGGGGACAGTGGCAATGCCAACCATCTGCGGCTTTCACCTGCCACGCTGCCCATGAGCCAAGCAGGAGACCTGGATGTTAGGGGCCTGAGGCACTGGGGCCAGCTGCCTGGAACAATTCTTTCATTCTCAATTTCAGCTATCTAGGTGCAGGAAACCTGCTTTTAGTTCCCTCTGTAGTTCAGATGTCAGTTAAACAGAGAGGAGCTCACAATTGATTTATTATAATGTGTGAAATTTTCTGAATTTAGTGAACATGCACCCAAAACGTTGCAAGTTATCACCTCTACCTTACTCACTAACCCCCTGCAACCCATCCCCCATTTGTTTGCTCATCTGTGAACTTGAATAGTTTTTATTTAATGGCAGGTATTGGAAACCCGGCAAGCTACTTAGGAGATGATGGATTACTGGCTTTCTTTAAAATCTTTCATCTCTTTGTTATTATGTCCTTTGGATAAACTTCAGAGAGTCGTGGGACACACTATCGTACAACAAATTAATTGGGGAACATAATTAGGCACTACTGTAAATGCATCTCAAGAGACTCACCATAATATTATGTTTAATTGACCTTGATATAGACCTGATACTCTGGTAGTATACTTTCATGTTTTTCTTCCAAGCCATGTATTTTTTAACTTAAAGTGCTGGCTTTATCTATGTTTGTTTTGCCTTTTTGTCCCTGTTGCGATGTGCTTGCATTTGACCTTCATCATAGACTGTAAGAGATTACACCTTTGCAGTGCTGCCATAAAGAGATAGTGGAACCGGATGCAAGTACATGTCACGTACTGCACAGTTTGTCATTTTGATTCATTTGTTGCGGATGTATCTCACAGTAAGAGAAGATTTTGCCTCTTGTCATGTGGTGGAAATCAGGATGCCTGGCAGCTGTGTTCATGTTGGGGCCAAGGGGCAGGTCAAGTTTAGCTTCCCTGGCCTTTGCAGCCTGGATCTCATTTAGGCCCCCTGCATTATGTACTGTATTTGTCTGGCCTTTCTGATTGCTGCTGCAAGCCCTGTGGAATGTCGAGCACTTATGCACAGTTGTCATTGCAGCCTCAATCCAGAAGCTGCATTCGTGATGCATTCATGGTGTGTGCGTGCGTGTGTGCGTGCACGTGTATGTGGAAGTGTATTGGTCACATTGTTGGCACTCATCTTTCTTATGAGGACAGAAGGCAAGTCCCCATAACATAAATTATTACATTTTAGGGTGAAGGCCTGGGTTAAAGTTAGGGTGAGATTAGGTTTAGATTAAGTTTAGGTAAAGGGCCGGGGTTAGGCAAGTAGTGGTTATGCTGAGGGTTATGGTAAGTCTACAGGAAATGAATGTAAGTCAATGTAATGTCCTCTGAAGTGATGTGTGTGTGCGTATGTGTGTGTGACATCCACTGGGCCTCTCACAGGATAAGAGCTTGTGTCACTGAGTTCAAGTGTTCTATATACTTTTAAATTGAAGTCTAAGAGCAGAAGTTTATTTTTGTACAGTTTGTATAGTATCTGTCTCTCTCTCTCTCTCCCAATTTCCATTGTGCTGGGCCTGTTTAAAACCAGGACCTGTTTTCCATAGTCATAGCTAGCTAGACCCTTGTCTCGCCCATAAATATTCCTTGTTTTGGAAGTCACGGACCAGACATGAATAAATGAAAGCGCTTGCATCCCATGCAGTGGGAAAAACTCTGAGCTGTGAAAAAACAAGCAGTGAAAAACAGACTCACCTAGCATTTATGTCAAAAGAGCTGCATGGGAAATAAACAAGATCAAGACATTCAGTAAGTCGTTGGGATGAATACTGAATGGACTTTGTTAATTCACTCTGCAAGAGGTGATGGTTGTGGTGGTGGGTGAAGCAGGTATAGCTGGCAAGAAAGTGCAAAAAGAAAAACAGAGAAGTACTTACTGAATTCCTCTTTACCTCAATCTTGACACATGTACCCCACTCACTCACCCCGGCAGTATGCAGTAAGTAGTATCAAGTGATGATGCAAGAGCAGGCTTGGACGCCCCCGTCCCTCCTCCCCTCTTCTCCCCTCACTTTCCTCGCCTCACTCTTTCCTCTCTCAATAACCCCCCCCTCCGCACCTCCCCTTAAACCCCTCCCCCTGAACTGAACTGACATGGCACCCACCAGGCCAGGGACCAGGCTGGGGATTCTGAGGTGGCGCCCAGACTCGGATTATTTACAAGAGCTGTAGCGCTGCAGAGACTGTGGTATTTCTTCTTTCAAATGCCTCGGATGGAAAGGCATGTTATGGGGAACTCTGCTCTCTCTGACTCTTTCTCTGCATTCTCTCTGTTGCTCTCTCAGTCTGTTTTTTGCAGACTAGGACGACTTGTCACACTGAGACTGAGACTGAGTCACTCATGCAGTCTCACACGCTTGTAATAATGAGAACCACTCATATGCTTTGTATTTAAACACACAACTAAAGAGTTTCAGTTGTGAGATTAAGAGGGAGCGTGTTCTAAAGTTTGGCACAGCAGGACATTGCTTTTTCTGGAAATTGGTTTGGAATAAGATGCATTATTGCTGCTATGAAACATACCAATCCAGGCATGGGATGGAGGATCACCCGTGTTGACCACCAGTGTTCCCAAAGCTTCTGGTATCACTTCCTAAGCCTTTTTGGACAAAGCAAAATGTTCTCCAGACTCCATGACTGCAGGATACCTGAGCCAGACTGCATACATGCTTCTGCAGGGGTTGGTGAGTGTGGTATGGAAGTGGGGTGCAGATAGGGGAAATCGCATGGATGCGATCCGGCATTGATGCCATGTTCCACATGCCCAGAATAGCCAGCCGTTCACGGATATCTCAGTACGCACAAACACTGTAAATTAGAGGCCTGCAGGTGGCAAAAAGGGTCATGAAGGGAATGGGGTGGGGGGACGCTGGGGAGGGGAGGGAGAGAGTTGACAGGATTTGAGGCTAACTGTGGGGTGGGGGTTGTTTCTGGGGAGTGTAAGGCAGTGTGGAGTCAGCAGGGGTCAGGTTTGCTGTCTTGGGTATCAGCATCCGGACACTGACGCCAAAACAGCACAAACTGGAGAAACGATTAGACGGAAGGGAGAGATGTAGAAACCTCCGGCATTGGTCATGCTGTTTCGCGGCTACTGTAGCCCCCTGGAGAGATGAAGACATGGCAAATAGGGCAAGGAAGTGGGGGGGGGGGGCGGAGAATGAGACAGCAAAGATGAAGGAGAAAGCCTTGGCGTCAGTCGGGGGTTGGGGAGGGGTATGTTATGACATGGAAATCCCAGCCTGTTGGTCATGCTGGCCTGCGTGGAGCTTTGAGCGGCAAGACGGCCTCAGAGCCCAGCCTAGCTGCCTCCTACCTGACGCTGGTTGGAGCCAGGATACAAGGAATGAACCTGTCACTGACTCCACTGCTTGTAAACAAACCAAATACCGTGGGAAAGATGAGGTGTGAAGCAGAGGATGCTGCTGTCTCCATGCCCTGTCTCTCTCTCTCTCTCCCTCTCTCTCTCTCTCTCTCTCTCTCTCCCTCTCTCTCTCTCTCTCTTGCTCTCACTCAGCAACCCCTAACTTTTTCCTCTTGTGTCAGCGAGAAATCAAATACCACCCCCTTCCTTCACTGATGTCCTGAACTCGTGAACTCTCTGAAAACCATGTGCCATTTTATTTGTTTGCCACGTGAACTATTGAGGTGAGCCAAAACCTGAAGCTCAGCTCCTCACGCCTGAAAAAGACTCAAAGTGACGCTTCAAGTCAAGAGCTCACGACCCACATAAAAGATCCGATTCCTGCCTGCGGCTTCTAATGATGCATGGATATTAATAGCTAGTATGGTTTCTTTAGGTCCAACATGTCACTGTGTGCCTGATAGTTTTAAATTCTTCCCTGTTGGGGATTAATATAGATTTCTGTCCTCGGTTCAGCATGTTTGAGTTTGGATTCCAGCTAGTTTACTCTTGTAATAATAAGCTAATGCACCAGAATAGGCAATATTGCAGGTCTCTATGGCAACTACAGGCATTGCACAGGAGAGATAGAGAACATGGCCATCAGGAGCTAAGAAGACATTTTTAACCTTGACATTTTTGAGAGATACCATTACAAGTTAGTCCAAGACTTCCCTTCGCCAACCCAGCCATGAAACCCACTCTCAATGTTCTTTCCAGTTTTGGATACATGACTTTTTTCCCCCTCCTCCTCCTCGTCCTCCTCTCCCCGACAGGTCTCACAAACACAGCCTGTCATTTTTAATAAATGCTTGAAACTAAGCACTGGTTTTTGTCCTGGAGGATCTTGAAATGACTAAGCAGTGGCTGGTTGCAAAGACTCTCTGGAGAGGCCCTAGGGTGAGGGAATGGAGCTGGAAGGAGGAGCTGGCCCCCGAGACGCCTGCAAGCCGTCGGGATACACACTGGCCTGGCCACAAAAATGAGCCTCTGGCCAGTGTTGGCCGCCCCTCTGGCTTTACACAAATACACTCTCACTGACACACGCACACACCAGTGGAAAAGTGTGACTGGAGGTGGCTGAGGAGCATGTAGAGAGGAAGAAAGATGATGGGAGAATTCGGGAATAGAGGGGGGGGGAGTGGAGGGTTGGGGTGTTGCAAATTCATTCATATTTCTTCCCCTCCCTGTTCGAGCAAGCCAAACCTCACTGGGTGAATCAGTGTTCCTCGTAAACAAGCCGCAAGCACACAATGGCGCCTCCAACTCTAGAGAAAGAAAGAAATTGGTGCAATGAGAAAATAAAAGAGAAGAAAAGAGAAAAAGAGTGACAGGACGAAAGCATGCCAAGCTCCAGACTGACATGCTGGTGAAGGGAACACACTCAGCAAAACATGCAAAAAAACAAAAATAAATAAGTAAAGAGCTTGTCTAGAGGCTTGCAGAAGGATTATAAATGGTCCTGATCCCATCTATCAGTTGTGGTTTAACCAACAGCCACCTTCAGTCTCAGACTGTCTCTCGTGTGTTGCATTTATTATTTCCAGAAAATCACATTCCCAGCAAGCAGTTCTCTCACTTCCACAGTAGGACTGAACGATATGCAAAAAAAAAAAAAAAAAAAAATGACATTGTGATTATTTTGATAGATATTGCAAGCGTGATATGAGTTACAGTTTTAATGTGAATGGAAATTTTTGCATTTCATTTTCGCTATAAAAGTGTCTGTATCAAACAGTGCTTGCTTCATTTATAATGGTATGCTGTGACAAATTTTACCTCCATCAAAAAATTGCTGCTCCTGCAATTTGGATATTGCCGTTGGGCCATTTTGCTGTTTCAATAATGTTTCGATTAACTGTTCAGCCATAATTTGCAGGCCAGTTTTTCTTTTTTTTTTTTTTACTGTAGTCTAAAACACTTTCTCATATGTGACAGGAGCCCACCTATGCTCGTGAGAATCTGGTCAAGCACCATAAACTTACATTTAAATTACATGCACTGTGTGATCGAGTTCAGGAACCCAGCCAAAATCTGACCCCTGGTGAATTGGAGAGAGTCATACACCTTTCTTACCGCCATGTTTTAGTCCTTACGCTCCACCATGATTGCACACAAAAGCAACAGGACCCTCTTAGGACTAATGTATTCAGATTACAGGCAATTATGGCTTATTACCATTTTGTGGGGGAAGCGGGGCTCATTTGCAGTATTTGTTCAGTGAGTGTCTAATGGCGGGAAGGGGAGGGAGCCTGGTGCTTCCTGCTGTGCGAGCTGTGATGCTGCAGGAGAACTGTAGCGTAGCACAAATATTAACGACTCATTTCCCCCTCACCTGGAAGACGAAAGTGGAGCTAATCCAGATACATCAGTGCTAATAGCCCAAATAAATCACTGGTGAGCTCACTTTGTGGCTTGTTGTCTTTTGGAGGAGCAGATATGGAAAATCAAGGCATGGTCCGGCGCTCATGAAAGGAGCGTGATTTTCTTATGTTTGAACTTCTTTTAAACTATCTCGCTCTTGCTGCAAAGCGTATACTCTAATTAGACATCCCGGTTTTCACTCTGAGTGGTAATGGCTCACAGGAAGTTTCAGTTCTTGACATGTCAACACCAAACCGTCAGTGATTGTATCACAGTCCTTTGGCTCACTTGTATTCTGTGTTTCTTTGCTGCAATTATACACACATGTTGAAACAGACACGCTTCTGATTCTTTTCGTTTTAGTGCAAGTGATTCTGTGAGTAATCATTGTGCTGTGCGTCTTCAATTTGGGAAATCTTTACACCAGCCATATTGCTGAATAATCAAATGTTAAATATCTGGCATCAGGGAGCAGCTTTATTGCTTGCCCAGCTTAGCATGAGCAGGCCAAAGTCAATGTCACTCTGGTCCAATTTACTGGAAAACAAAAACAGCCTAAGTGTAAGTGTTAAGTAGCTTTTGGAAAGTTGGTTACCAAGAGGTTTTGAGGCGGATTTCTTCCACTGACAAGAACTTAGCCATTTCCTGTAATATCAGTAGCTTTATCAGGCGGCAAGAGGTCAGGCTGCTTTTATGGAGCCATTTGGTGGAGATTCTAAATTGACATAATGAAATTCTGGCAGGGTGGGCAAGCAAACTTCCCCTTTTACGTCTACGTCAGTACTGCTCATTTGCCTTACAGGCTTACCAAAAAACTGCCAAATCACACCGTCACTTACTGGCCTGTACGCCGTGCTGTCAAACTCAGCATCCTTCCAGCGAAACTACACTGAATGTGAAGCATGAAAGGGTTGCTGTGTAGCGCTGTTCCTTTCCTCTGGACTCCCCATTTTTGTTGCTGTGCGATGGAGTCTGTGGCAGTATATTTAGGTGTACGGTTTGGGACAGGAAGAGGGGAAGCGCTGAGGTTATTTGATTGCTTCATTATGGTCATATATATGGCCATATATTTATGTACGTATACTTTGTTACGTATGTCATTACATGTACACCAGTGAGTGTTTGTTTGTTTGTGTGCATGTGCTTGTGTGTGTGTGACTGAGTAAAGAGGGCTCAGTGTTTGGACCACCCTGTGAGCTGGGCTGAGTGACAGCATGGGCCTCAAGACTCTTGCAGTACAGACACACACAGGCACACACACACACACACACCCAAGCACATACAGTACTCAAACACACACGTCAGCGAGCTCATTTTTCAACATGTTTTCTACTCTATTAATGTCTCATGACCAAATACATATCATGCTCCAAGGCAAACATGCTGTATTAAAATGAAATAAATCACTTTGGGATCAGGAGGGAACACACACTCTGGTACAACACTGTGCCACCCAGTAGTATCACTGCGAATGTACCTGCTGTTTTAACCCTGCCCCTACACTCCATATTTCTCAACACCTGATTTGAAAAGACAGGTCAAACATTACTGAGGCACTTTAGAAATAATATTTTCTCTTTCTCTGCTAACTTGAGGAATCCATGTAAATGTGGTGATGACATAAAGCTAAATTGAAATGAATTGTTACTTATTTTCACACCGTTTTGACTGCAATTTGCCATTATTCACCAGTTGTTTCTCTTTATTCCAACGTTTCACTTGTAATGAATGGGGGCACGAGTCCAGTCATAGACCACAATGAAGTGCGAGCCTCGCTAACAGTGTATGTTTAGGCCTCGAGTCAGAAATTCAAAACAGGTCAAGCTGTGATGATGTCATTCATATCAAAGGCTTGTTTTTCTTCTTAACATTTCTTATTAGTCGGCACCCTGCTATCATCTAGAGCACATGCACACTCCCTTACTCTTCTGGTTTTAATATACTCCCAAGGACATTCTATAGACCGGCGTTTCTTTTGTTTAGGCTTAGACAAGTGCTATGCAGAATAACATTGGCATTTTTTGGCCGAAAAAAATCCATGCTGTGCAAACTTTGTGATTATGTTAGTTGTTTTTGCTTTGTTTTGCTGTGTGTGTGTGTGTGTGTGTGTCTGGTTTCATCCCTATCGGAATATCTAATGCTTGTGCTTTTTGTCCATTCAAAACAAGACTAATGAAGAAAATGTGCAGTAGCTGCACATTTCTGCATGCTGTACCTCTGCAGTGTGATATTGGGCAGGAGAAAAGCCTGCGATCCATCCAAATACGATGTCAAATCTGAATTTTTATGGCAAGATGATAGATGAATAATTGAATAAATGCCTCTGTTTGACCTCTTAACCTCTCTTCCGTGTCTCCTGCCTCCTGAGTCTCAGTTCTTATAGTTTAGTACCATTATTGCATAGCGGAAGTCCTAAAAATAAGACTGCTGAGGGGCAACTAATCTAGCAACCTGATAAACCAGCCTTCTCAAATGAGAGGCCAGCATTAGTAATTGAGAAGCCGATGGGAGCTTCCTCTCATTACTCTCTAACTCATACAGTACATCCTTGCTGCTGGGCTGTCCCTCTGGAGCAGCTAACAAATAAAACATTAGACAGCATTGAAAAAAAGCATCCCAGCTTGACTATTGCTGTTATATTTCATGCTTTTGGCACCTTAAGCTTGGCTATAAACACCTGCACCTGCTAGAGTTAGTGAAGCATTACCTTTGAAACACCATTATTGTAGTCACACGTGCTGCTATAGTTTTGTTGTTAGACACACACACTTTTTTGTGCAGGTTGCTGCCCTTTTCATCAATGCACCAGTCATTAAGCAGAGATCAGTCCACTTGGAGTGATAGTGATAGATGCATCACTCAATATGAAAATAGCCTTGCAAAGTGCAGCAGAAGGGGCAGCTGTTTGCAGTAGCATAAAGGCAAGGGAGGAGAGAAGCTGGCCTGCTGGTTGGCTGACAGACGACTAGGGCCATCAAAGCGGACGAAGCCAGCGCTGCGCTCTCTCCAGTGATTAAAAGCAGGGGCCACAGTAATGTCTGGATGGGCCATTTAAAACTAATGAGGGAAAATAAATAGAGCCATGGCCACTGGCATGTGTAGGTGGAGTGAATATGTATCATATGCATGTGTGTATGCATATGTAAGTGTGTGTGTGTTCCCATATGTGTCTGTGTGCGTGTCAGTCTGACTATCTTCGCGGCCAGCCTCCTCACTGATGTGTCACTGCCTGTAGATCTATTCTTAACCTCAGAATTGATCCGTGCAGTCATATGAGGATAATTACCTTCGTCATATTTTACATGAAGATTGACTCACCCAGCGTTGCTGTAATTGACTGTTTATAGTATTGCGTGTGGTTCGCTCTTGAAGGCTGTAGGCAAGAGGCGTTTGATTTTATGAATGAGTCATGTTACTCTGGATATTTGTCCTTTCATGCCGCGGTGACACTCACAGGCGGGACCGTGCGCACAGAGTGAGGTGGGTGACAGTAAGCGGACGTGAAGCGCTGACACGGGGACAACAATTCATCCGAGAATCTGTGGGACTGACAACAAAACCATCTGCTCTGATTCATCAGAGGTGAAGGTTGTTGTCCTTGGTGTCCACAAGTAAATTATGTACGTCATGAGTGACATCAGTACTGGATGCGTTGTTTGTGTTTTTATTAGTCACCGTAATTACTTACATTTACTTCTCAAGCTGTAACTCAACCTGATCAAACACTTTTCTTCTACTTTTCTAAGATTCCTTGGCTAATCAGCTCGTTTCTAAACTATTCAGCCTCTGTTTCATTTTGTACTATATTTTTCAGTTTCCTCTACAATAATTACTCTTGCGTCTTATTTTCTAATTTGCAGTTCTCTTCTTCTTTGTCTTCTCCTTCCCCTGTTGTCATCATCTTTTCCATGTTCAAAGTACAGCTTAGGCAAAGGCACAGGCTCGCAGAGCTCCTACAACAAGCCACGGTTTTCTTTGTTGATAATCCAAGTGCTTGGCTGGATGATAGTACGTAAAGCCAGCACATCTTAACGGATTCCAGGCCCCCTTTCACAATGTGACTTTTTTATTATTACAAGTTGCATTTAGTGTCAGAGTTGAGTTATTTCTCAATCCGGTGCTCTTCCAAGATCTAATGGGCAATTATCTGTGGAGGAGAAGTTAATGGGTGTCCCATTTCACAAAGTCCCCAGTTATTTATGTCAATGAGCGCCATTGTGTGGAAACGTGGCAGACCCGTGCTAACCGCTCGACTTGTTTAGATTTTCTCTATGGAATCCCACACCCATTGTAAGCCAGCACTAACCACAAGACCAGTGTGTGTGTGCATGCGTCTGTATGTGTCTGTGTGTGTGTGTTTTACACGAGTGTTAAGTCCAGTTAAGATGTACAATTCCAGTGTGTATGCATGTGTGTGCGTGTTTATGTGTGTGTATAGACTAATGTACATAATTGCAAAGACATGATGAAAGTATATACTGACAGACAAATTCACACACACACACACACACACACACACACATCGGCCACCCTAGTACACACAAACCCGTATAAACAGACGTCCCGCCTCCCACATACACCACACACACACACTCACCACAGACACTTACACAAGCAGAGCTGTAGACCTACCACCACATACCCAGACACCCCCCTACACTCACACATGCACATAGCTTGATACCCACAGCCCCATATGCAGGCATCCCCTCATACACACACACACACACACACACACACACTCTCACACACACAGATCCAGAGACCCACCACCAACATCAACACCCACAGGCTCAGGCTTGGTGACATCATGGGTTGGATGACAGCACGTCTTCCAGCCCTATTAGTCTGATTGTAGGTGGCTCCGCCGCAGTGATTTATGGGTAAATATCCATAGTCTCTCTCTGCTGGGTTGATTTATGAGCCATGTTTTGGTCCCTTTGGTCCCCAGACCACAAGACTAGGGAGGGGGAATCCTGTACAAATAATGACATTGTAAAAGTGGAGACAGAGGGAGAGAAGACCCGCCCTGTCACTCTCTCATCACCCAGTGCTGTTGACATGTTTTGATTGGTCAGTGAAATCAGGAAGCACGGCACATGCATGTGTGATGCCAACTAAAACGTTCTCTTTTAGTCATATAGTAGCTTCCTCTCTTTGCATACACCTGCCCGTCTGTAAATGTGGACCTGTCGAGCTCGCTGTCTGTCCTCCTGTTAGCGGTCCAGTCCTTCAGTCCATTTGCTGTCTTATTGATGTAATGTATCTGCCTGTCAGCTCTCCGTTGTCATCTGTTTTCTTTCCCTCTTTTGTCTTTCCCTCAGAAGTGTCTGAGTTTTTAAGAGCCCAATTAATTCTAACACTGCAGTGGAAAATGGATTAGCACAAGAAAGAAAGAAAGAGAAATAACACACTGTTCCTCCAAATCACTCTTGCATTCATCTTTGTTCAATATTTATGGAGCATATTACGGTTTGTATTCTATTAAAAATGACACGGTTCTCTAAATGATTTGAGCTCTTTGGCTTTTGAAACCTTTGCATAAACCCAGAAACATCTTGTGGCGATTTCTGAAATGTTTGTGCCCAAAACTGAGTGTATTTTTCAGATGTTTGCCAATTTATAATTACACCAACAAATATTGCTGCATGCATGCATAATTTCAATTTGTTTGGCTTTCTTTCACCACCTTTCCCTTCTTTCTCCCATTCGACTGCCATTTTTTCTATTTGAATGGTTTCTTTTTCTTTTTACCTTTCCTTATTTTTTCACCTTCTCGCCCTTGTTTTTCTCTCTGCCAACCTGGTTCTGTAGGAGGCCCCCAGTTGACTATTACAAGCTGCTGTTTATAATTGGGTTGTGCTTTTTTAGATCAGCCTGCACAATGTTGCCCCCAGTCCAAACATATCTGGCAGTTGATTAAGCTGTAAAACTGCACTGACCCTGATGGTATAACAACTAGCAAGAGGGACTGCAGATAGCTGTAAATGCCATAAAACTCACACTATGGTTAATTTACTTGCCAGTTGTTGCTAGATGGACACAGTGTTGGAGGAGTTGTACTGTATCTCAAAGCTGTTTTACTTTTTGTCTCTAAGTATTTAAGCTTTATATTGATGAATATCACTTTACCTATACCTGGAGACAGATTTGCATGTTTTTATTGCTTTAATTGCTTTGCGCCTCCATCAACATTACAATCTTTTTGTCTAACAATTCAGTGGAAATTTTTCTATTACAGTAATTTACTCTATATTTTTCTCACTCTAAACATTCAGAGTTAAAGCCTAACAATAGTTTAATGATTGTACATAGTAATTGCATCTTAAGAGGTTATTAATAAGTGCTTATTATTATTAGTGGTAGTATTATTACATTGTTGATGTTGGGAGGCTTGGCAGTGCATAGTGTGTATCCTGAAGCCTGCTGTCACACTGTTCCTTTTAAACCCTTCCCAGGAGCCTGTATAGGAAGGATACACTGAAAGGCCACCAGGAACCCATTGAGAGCCCTTCAAGGAAGTTGCTAAATGTGTGCATGTGTGCATGTGTGAGAATGACTGGTGTGTGTGGGCGTGCATAAGGATGTATTGGGATGTGTGCGTAATGTGTGTGAGCTATAATTAGAAAAGTTCCTCCTGACTGACAGGTGTCGGAGCAACCTGCTGTGGCCCCTCGGTGGTGCATGCTGGGTGCTCGCATCTCCTCTAGTCTAAGCCCCAGAAATTGGCAGGTGGATTTTATTGTTGAGTAAAAGCAAGGGTCGATGGAGAGATGGATGGACACAAGTAGGAAAGGGAGGATAACAAAGGAAAGTATGACACCATTTCCTGTGTATCCTTTCAGAGCAACTCCAGCATGTTTGACATTTCCACCAGCAATGAGTAATACTCCCTATACCGCTCTGTGTTCATGCTGCTCAGTACTCACTCAGTGGACAATGAGGTGGCAGAGATTTGTATGTGCCCACAGCCAGACTCTGAAAACAGTGAGTCATAATACGCCATGCCAGCACCATACTTACACATACAGTATACACACAGAGGCTCACCTTCAGCAGTTACTCACAGTTGCACTAAAGGTCACCAGCTACTAAGCACATTGTAGATGTCATGACTAAACTGATTTATATTGACATTCACCAGAGCTGAAAGTCTAAGCGGGTGGCCTGCACAAGGAAGCATGAATTGCCTACTGGTCATAAGCAGCGCTCTGCTTGCTGTTTTTTTATGTGTCTACCAGTCCTTTTAAACCAGTTCTCACTGTTACCTGTCCAGTTTGTTCGCACAAGTCCTTAATGTAACATGAAGCAATTTATGGGATGCCGTGCCTTATCAGAGTGTCATGCCTTTATGTAAAGGGCTTGTCTCAAGGATATCAGAGGTCTGTAGGTCTCATGTGAATCAGCTTTATGTGGGAAAAAGCAGTCAGATTCTGTACTCTGATGCAGAAACTTTACCCAAGCTGCAGTGGGGGTAATTGCCCATGCTGAGGGAAACTAGGGG
Source organism: Chaetodon auriga (assembly GCF_051107435.1). Taxonomy (NCBI): domain Eukaryota; kingdom Metazoa; phylum Chordata; class Actinopteri; order Chaetodontiformes; family Chaetodontidae; genus Chaetodon; species Chaetodon auriga. The sequence goes on from NC_135093.1 coordinate 11,757,381, forward strand.
AACTTTTCTATCTAATATACATTTTGTGGCTGAACACATCCACTCTTGCTGTATATCTTTGGTTGTCAGCATTACTGTTCAGTAGAAATGTTTTATGTTTCGAGAAAAGCATCGCCATATATTGAAATTATGACGTTGAATCTTGTTCAAATATGTATTTTTATCATCAATCACAGTATGCTGATGACTAGTTGCTATTTGTGCCTAATCTCACGTTGTGCTAATTTTTGTTCTTGCTATGCTCTGACATACATAATGACATAATACACACATAAATGCTATTTTGACCTGTTCATCAGCTTAGACACCTGTGTACACCAAAGACAATAATTAGCAGCAGGGAGTTGTTGCAAAGTGCTGAAAAGGATAATTAGCTAATTGTGTCGTTACTGCTGACTCTAAATCTGAGTTGTCCTTCCAAACATAATTGAAAAACGTCGCTGTTGTCTCATTTTTCCTGCCTTTAATGAGCGTAAAGCCAATGAGCCAATACTAACCCAAAGGAAAAATCAATGTCTGTGCAGAAACGCTTGACTATTGTGACTATAAAGTATTATGGCAAATCTTCCAAGTGTGCTGCTGTTTAGCTTGCGTAAGTGTCACAGGTTGCACAAGGTGGTCCCTGATAAAAACAAGGAAGTGCACCTGTTTTTCTCCATCCATCCATGACTCTCATCTGCACAACTTCTTCCCCTCCTGTAAACCTTTCCCCTGCTCCCCGTTGATCATTCTCTTCAGGCTACTGTGTCTATAATGAGCATTTCCTCCAACCACCACCCTCCCCACACACACCCCCCCAGCACACACACCGCCACCAACTATTCTCTCACTTTCTCCCCCTCCTCTCCTGTCCTCCCCTTCTCACTGTGTGCAGAATTGGAGAAGCTTATCACCTAGCAACCACAATTAAAGTACAACAAGTCAGTGGAGGTAGCAGCCACCATCGGAGCAAGCTTCACAAACCTTCGTGTGACCGGCGGCTTTAGACAGAAAGAGAGGATAATAGAGAGAATTAGATAGGGAGGGAGGGAAACGGAGCTAGAGTTGAAGTCGGACAGGTGAACAGCAATTACAGCCTCCGCCGATACACCACAGCGAGGACTTTCGGTTTTGAAAACAAGAGAGAAAAAGAAGACAGGGCGAGTAGAGTAAGGTTCTCCGACCGGGTTCACTTGGTGGAACTCGACAGGTATGTGCGCGCGCCTGGAATCAGTGGATGCAAAGTGAAGGCATTCTGTCCACATGTTTTTGTGTGTATTCCTGTGTTTCTGTTCGCTCATGAGTCAGTATTTGAACAAAGCCGTGGTAAGCGGATAATGCTTTGGAGGCATTTGAAAGAATACAGCATACATTGCGAGCTGTGATGGAATGCCAAGTTTTGTTTTGTTTTTTGTGTTTTTTGGTACCTGCTGTAAAGGTATGCGCTCACTCACCTGCTTCCATAAACACACTTACACGCACACACAAAATGTAAACTTAAGCCTGTGGGTAAAGCTGGAATCTGATGAATGCTTTGAAAACTGACTAATTGATTCGTATTTATGATTCGAGCCATATTATTGCATATGTCACTCTTTTTTCAGGTTATTAAAAAATTGTTTGTGCATAATATGTCCTAGACTTGATGAGATACTGGGTTTCACATCAAGTCTACTCATCAAGGATACTTAATACTGAGTACTAAGATAATTGACTGAGGTGTTGAGAATAGCTCTGTTAGTTGTCAGGTGCGATGTCTCCTGCAATCATTGTCTACGGAAACATGCTGTTTTTGGCTCAGGGGGGGTTTATGCACCGTAAAAGTGATAGAAATGATACAAGATGCACGGAGAGAGAAATGTTTTGTATGAGCAGCTGAGACTGCACATGAACTGTCGCTCCTGATTTGAATTTTGCTCTTTTGTATCGGTTAGTATTTGTTATGCTTTCTGCAGGCGCATGTGGACAGAGGTAAGAGGGTTCAGATGGCAAGTTGTATGAAGACCGTTACGAGAGGCTGGTGTGTACATGGGCAAAATATCATTCGACGCCACTGATATGTTGAATGGTCACATCTAGGTAGGCTGAGTGGTCAGTGATGAAATCCACAGCATTTTAACTGAAGCTTGCTTCCATAACTTCACATACTGTAAATTTGACAGAGGATACTGTGCAAGACACTTTGTCACATGAGATAACATGAGAATGCTTGTATATTTGTTTGTTTGGTCATAATTGTTTGTACTAGTGATTGACTGATATGGTTTTTCAAGTGACCAATATTTAGTGAGCAGAGCAGCCAATGGCCCATAATATAACACCAATATCATGTTGTTTTTTGCATCTGATAAAATACAACAATTAAATAATAATTTCAAATGAGACACAATTACTGAATATTTATTTAACACTAATGTTGTTTGCTGTGTCTCTGCTTGCTTAAGTAGAACTACACTCTGCCTGCAGTGCACTTATTTTATATAAAAGGACGTGTCAATGAACTAAATGTCCACAGGTAATCAAAAAACTAAACTTCGTTAAAAAGGAAGTTGTCGTGCACGTATTATTACACACTTTTCCCGTTCACTTGACGCTGTAATAATTGGTTGATGAGCAGCTCCACTCTGCTTCACAGAGCTTTATTTGCGAATTTCAGCTCTGTAACTGATGGATGCATAACTAAGCAACTGTTTCCCAGTAAGTTCACCATGTCCACTGCCCCCAAGTGGCCAAAAAAACTCTGAAAGCAAGCTACATCAATAATGTAGAAATTAATCAGGGGATTATGCAATAGACTTCTTCCTTCTTCTGGCTCCTTATTGATGCTCTGATGTTGTAATTAATTAATTCAGCCTGAAAGTTGGCTCTACAATAGTCCTCCTTCGCCCCACACAGACCTGTATCTTTCAGATGAAGTACACCCACCTGCCCTCGTCCCCATGGCAGGGCGGCACTACCTGAGGGCACTGTAGGGGAGCTGGGAGGTGAAAGGTCAGCCGCTCTGTATGTCCTATCCTGTCCACACCAGGTGGACCAAACCCGTATGCAGACTTCTACGCACAGAAGTCAATCGCTGGTCAAAATGTCACTGCACTGCACACATAAAAGCACACACACATGCACATGCACACTCAAAGCGCCGGAGTAGAAGAGTCATTCGCTGGTCAAAATGTCACTGCGTTGCTCACATAAAAGCACACTCACACACAAACACACTCACACTCAAAACAGCAGTTCCCTCTGATGTTCAGTTTGAAATTCAAAGGGATGGAATGCCTTTTTCTCACTTCTTTTCAAGCATGCACTTGCCGTACTGTACCACTTTGACGGAGAGACACAGAGGAAGACCTTGCACCAAACTCACTGAACCCCAGTAGATGTCCATAAATGGCTCCAGTGTTCTGACAAAATTGGAGACATTAGGTTTTATTTTCATGGTGCTCCCACTGATTGGTATTTTCCTGACCTTGAAATTCACTTTAACCTGGATTAGCCTTCTTGCCGAAGATGAAAATGCAAAACAATGAAAGAATTTCACTCCAGAAATGTCTCCAGCATCACGGCAGCTATGTTATGTGCATGTATGTGTTGAGTGTCTGTGTGTCTTGTGTGTGTGTGCTTCTGTCTTTCTCATTAAGTGTCACCACTGAGAGCTATACACCTCCAGAGGAGGCAGACAGCAGCGGGATACTCTGTATGTGTCTGTACCTTTGTGTAGAAGTGCGAGTTAGTGTCATTGTGTGTGCTATGCATGTGTGCCTATAATAAGTTGGCTCTGCCGGAGGGATGTGTTCAAATGACCCCTGCTGAGCAGAGCTGAAAGGAAGTGTAGTTTTTGCACTTGGGAGTTTCTGAACTCAATTGACTCCATCATCGGTGAAACAGCTTTCAAACTCACTTTCGTCCTCTCGCCTCACTTTTCTCCTCCTAAACGGGCATGCATTTGCACACAGACACCACATTTTGATAAATGCGTGTGAATAAAGTAAATCCAGTGTTTGTGACTGTAGCCAGGGAGCTAATTATTTTTCACCAGAGACAAGGTCATTACCCATGTAATTTCCTCTTACAGGGTGACATTAATCATTTGATCGGTGCTGCCTTGAAGTAAATGTCCAGATTAGTGGGAGGGCTGAGACATACATTAACTGTAGGTCACCCCGACTTTAATAAACCAAACTCAATTAAGGGAGAAAGCAGGATATCTTGTCTTTGTGTTTGTGTAATTGGATCCTTTTTTTAGGCTAATTACAGTAACTTGCTGATGGTGTAATTGAGGCCAGTGCATTTTGCTATCTGTTACTACTGCCATCAGCTTTCGGCAGTCAGCTGTTTTTCAAGTACAGTAACTGGATTAATTAACCATCTGATTCAGCCAAGTTGACATAAACAAGATACAAGGAGAACTGGACTGTGTGTACATGTATGCTGCATATGCCCCCTGACCCAACACATGGTTTTACATTATGTGTTGGGGTGCTCTCTGTTAGTGAATGCTTAAAGATGGAGAACCACAACATGCCTGTCTTATGTGGTGATTTTAATGTCTGTTTTCTTCTTATTTCCAGAGCCTGGGCTCGGCTGACCGGAAGGAGAATCAGCGTAAGAAGTAAGTCCCTCATTTCCCCTCCTACTCCTAATTTCAGCAAATCAGCAAAAGACATGGTGAAAATTAATGGCTCCCAGAGACTTATGTAATCCCACCAATGGTTGGGTCTCTTGCCATGGTGGCAACATATTTCAAGTTTTCTAATACTAAGACGCATGCTGCCATGAATGCATTCACTGGCTTACTGACCTCATGAGCATAACTGATTATTTAATTCTGCTTAAGATTATTAGGCAGCTCAAATTTACAAGGCAACCCAGTTCCTAAAAAAATCCTAAAAATGACCTGATTCATCTGTGTTTAGATGCCAGTGAATTCCAATGTGGGTGCGTGTGTGTGTGTGTGTGTGTGTGTGTGTGTGTGTGTGTGTCTGAAAAGGGAGCTAAGTCGGTCTCAGCCTGGCCCATAATCCATTCCATAACAGTGATACTCCTCAGTAATTCCAGTTTTTCAGCGTGGCACTTTTCAAATCAATCAGAGCAGGAATTTGCTGTAAGTTGTCTCATGGAACAAAAGCATTCACTGGTTTTGTATTTCGTACGTATGGGCGAACTGTGGTGTTGTGTTGTGTCTTTCAGTAACTGATATCTCTAAACTGACATCTTCTGTGGGTCTGTGATTCACACCCGGAACATTTTTGCTCATAGACGACGCTGTTAACCATGGAGCCTTTTATCTTAGCTCGTGTCTACAGAATAAACGACCAGATGAAGATTGCTGATTCAACGTAACAGCGGGAGAGGATATACAATATTTCCCCAGTTTCATATTTTATCCTGCTTTCGTGAGAAGCCTCTCTGTTTCTGATCTGCTACATTCACTTTTCCCACTCCTTCAATTTGTCAATGCAAACCCAACACAGACTTTATATGAGCAAACCACTGCTGTGAAAATATTCTCTTAGTCGCTCAGCAACCACTGGCTTTGCTAATTGCTAATTTCCTACTGTACTGTGTTTGGGGCAATAATAGGACAAAAAGCAAGTGTTTTAATAGAAAACATTAGCATGTCTTAGATAACTGTTCGAAAAAGACAGAAACTAACCGAACAATTGAGGTTGGCTGCAGACAGTGAGGACATAGTGAAAGATGTGTGGGGCGGGAACTTAATTCAAGCTAAATTGGCTGTATGTTTTAGTTGCCCGGCAACTAAAGCCATGGACGTACTTAAACACACAACGTATCTCTGTTCCTTCCTATCAGCTGGTGCACAGACAGTTTCTCGGTGTGAATGGGTACTTGAAATGACCGTAGAGGTGGTTATCCAGAGAGGAAGAGTTTCAGGACGCCTCATTTTGGACCAATTAGCCAATTAACTCATTGGAAGATTTTCTGCTAGCTGTCTTCTTTGAAAGCTTTGAATTGAAGCGTCAATGAGTGGATCCTTTGTCTCAGGCAGCCTGGTACTCGTAAAACTATCGATTGTTTGTCTTTGCGTAAGTAGTCTCAGGTGTGATCATGTGTTATCTTCAGTAAAAAGTCAGTTTTCTGCTGCACATTTGATCTGCGCTGTGTGTGTGATGTCCCGAAGAACAATGGAGAAATGTAATGTGGCTGAATCAAATGAAAGTTCACTCATTGACTGAAAATGTCACAGTGGTTGTGAGCTGCCTGGGTGCAAGCGTGAGTGCTTGAGGCCGAACCCTGTCGGGCCCATACGTCGCTGACAGTGGGACATGTGCTGCATCATATTTTTTTTTTTTTGTCATATCCGACATGGCCGATGTGCCAGGTGTGCTGGCACAGTGAGCACTCAGTGTGCCAGAGTGGGAGACATCTGTTGCCTGGAGACAAGCAGCTGTATTTGTGAACCAGTACGATCATCATGCAGTGTCAAGTAACAGGAGTCTTCCCCAGACGAAGAGGGAAAGAGACTGCCTCATTGACAATGCCGTATGCTGGGATGCTGTATGCTGCTGCGTCTGTATCTGTGTGTCTCTGTGTTAGACAAATCCCCCTCGGGGACAATAAAAGTCTGACAAGAGTGCTCAGTATAGTCTGCTACACGTTTATCTGTGCCAGCAGAAACATGCGAAACAGCATAAGTGAACATATGCAGAGGGGTAAATGTATGCACATACATTAGAAGAAAGAAATGACAACATAGAAGCATTTCTTCCCTAACACAAAACATATATGTGTATTCTGTGTCATGAGATGTGTTATTCAACACGTAAAAATAACAGCAATACATGTGGAAAATGAATGAAACACAGCAAGATGTAACTGTGTGTGTGTGACGGTGTGTGTTGCACTCACCTGTGCAGCTGATCTGCAACAAGACATGATTTATCCACTCACAGAGTAGCATACATGCCCTCACTGCCACGTGCTGTGACAAACTGATATTTCTTATTCAAAGAGAAGAACTTTGGGGACAAATAATTAACAATATTTCACAGACTGCAAAGTTTAGAAAGTTTCTCTTAATTCAGCAACTCACAAAACTCTGTGACTTTTGAAGGGAGTCTGGTGCTGATTTGCTGCCTCCTCAGATTACACACGTGCAGGTTTTACTCCGGAGGACAGAGATGTGATCTCAATGAGGACAACAAGATCGCATTAAAAAATTCCAGGTGTAAACTCAAAGAGAAGATTGAATCCTTTATTATCTGAATAATGTATCCGGATACACATCCCATTTGAACACCAGGTGTGAGTGGGGTGTTAGTCTCTGTTCTTTAGTATCCCATTTGTATTCTTCCACCATATTAACAGTCTTTTCCTCTCTGTTCTGGCTCCTATTCTGCCTTCAGATCTGCTTTTTATTGTGAGGATGAGTAGGAGTTTTGAAGGTATATCCGATTACTATGACAACATTTAGCCTCAAAATGTCAAATATTTGCTTATTTCTGTCCCAGCAGGCTATCCTGCAAGGTGGAGGAATGTATTGGTATCTTTCATTCATTCATTCATTCATTCTCTTACTCTTGTCAAGGATTTGAGTTGTTCCTCTTCTTACCTTCGGATGGAACATTGCTAAACTCTGGCTCATTGTTCCTCCATGGACATGGCCATTCATGCCTCTATTTTGTCCCTCTTGGACCACTGTAATTCTGTTTTCATGTGCCTCAGCAGATAATCAGTTTTCTTTCGTATTTCGACAGTTTTTGTTATTGCACATGTTTTATACACACTCGTGATCTTTCAGCACTCTGTGGTCATGGTGCACTCTGTATACAAAATCTCTGCTTTCTTAACTTGTACAGACAGTACAGGAAGGAAGGAATAATGGAAGGATGGTGTACTGGGGGTGTCTTGGAGGCTGGGGGATGCTCTGCTTTTTTCATCGAGCAAGGGATTTAGGTACGGATGTCAGGGAAGAGAGAACTTGATTAGACTAATTTATTCACGGGAGCAAGCCATGTAATTGCTCTCATATGGGGGTGACGTAGGTGTGTGTGTGTGTGTGTGTGTGTGTGTGTGTGTGTGTGTGTGTGTGTGTGTGTGTGTGAGATACCTAAAGTGAGTAAGAAGGGATATTTGTTCTCCGGTAATGTGCCTGACTTTTGTTTAGATAATAAGACCTTATTCTTGTTCAGTCTAATTTCTCAGTCCCACAGTAACATCACTGTATAGATCTTATGGAAAATGATGTAGACACCTTATTATCACAGTGTTGGATATAAAGGGGTTTCCTTAAGTGGACCTACACTTTAGGGAAAAATATGCTCACCACTGGAGACTAAAGCTCTTGCGGAGTCTGGGTCAATCACGTGCTTCTTTCTTTTTCTAATACTGACGTTCATCCAAAAAAGGATATGTGTGCAAAGTGGTATATATTTATCTGACACTATCAAAAATGTACATTAAGAGTTTTCAAAAGCTCACTTTGCAGTTTAGTGGAGGTGATCATCCTGATATTTCATGACCTCTCTGTTGCTGAGATAACAGCCGCAGGCTTAACACGAAAGACGCTGCGCCTCAAACCCTGCTGTTGTTTTACTGCCACGCTTCCTTCAGTTAAAGGACTTTTCCTCCCGGCAGTAGCTGCTTGTTGCCGTGGTTACAAGGGGACACAGGAGCCGAAGCCCTAAAGCGTTTAAATCCCAGCACCATGTTGATGACATGACAGGTTTTATGGATTTCGTTGAATGTACAGTACACAGTCCTGAATGGAGCTGATCGAATGCAGCGTTCAATGTCTCAGATCAGAGGACATTATGAATACTTTATCTACCAACCACAAGTAAAGAGGCACACACGCCAATGAGCAACAGTGTCCTTCGCAAAGTAATGCAAAAAGAATTATCCAGTGAAGAAATTGTAGTTTAATTAACTCTCAGTGTCTTTTTCTGGCCTGGCGTCTTTCAATCCCTGCTTTTTGCATCAGATGGAAATAAGCAGACAGGAGTCAGAAGAGAGCAGAGAGTGACATACGGAGAGAAGACCCACCGCATTACTCCTCGTCTCATCCCCCAGAGGGACAATCCAAGGCAAATTCAAGCAGAAAGATAATAAGGACTGAGGGTTCCCGCTGTCTGACCGACGCGAAACACATTCCTTCATTTTTCCAGCCTCCTTTTCTTTTCGCCTCATTTTTTTCCAGGGTTTTGAAATCCCAGTGTAAATACATATTGAGGAGTATTTACAATAGTGGTAATGGTGGTAGGAGAGGGAGCTAACTCAGCGGGCCGGAGGAGACTGCTGCTGGCGGACTATCTGAGTGTGTGACTGTTCGTACAGTTCATCTAGTGTGTATGTGTGCATACATGTTCTCGACAGCGGAGTGTATTTCTATGTATACTGTTGATCCAGTGTGTGTATCACAAATACGAAGAGTGTGTACTTGTTAGCGATATTTATCCCTCTGTGCGTGTGTGTGTGTGAGTGTGTGTCTGTGTGCGGGTGCTTATTTGATGTGGCTTGGCTGCAGTCTTGTTGGGTTGTTTGAGAACTTCCCAAGAGCAAACTGCCAGGCCGACGAACTGAGCAGGCAGAGACAGCAATTGTTTTGGTAAGGCACCCTGGCCATAATTATGTGTGTGTGTGTGTGTGTGTGTGTGTGTCAGTGAGAGAGAGAGAGAGGGACACAGAGAAAGATGCAAAGGGAGAAAGCGACCTTAAATTAGAGCACTTGAACAGCAGCAGTGCATAGCTTTCTTCGTTCTAGCTTTAAAGACAACAATCGTTCACACACATTCATGCACGCACATGTAACAGCATAACATCCAAACCCTCCATCCTCACAACCGCGTTAGCCGAGGGAATACTTTGGGAAAATGTCTTTCTATTATGTTGCACAACAAGTCGAGTCCTTCAGCGACCCTCTCCCTCTAGTTTGAAAACACACATGAAAATGTGATCAGCTTTCCCAAAAACATCTGAACGCTTTGGATGCTCGCTGTGCGCTGGCCTGCAGTTGCGCAAATATGATTTCAGGATTAAGCGGCTTTTGGTAGAAACAAGCCAACTCAGCATTTCAACCGCCATCATCACTCATAGACAATTTGAATTCAAGTTTGCTGTTTTTTGTCACCGGGCGACTTTACAGCATTGTCCTCCTCCTAACCTTAAACTATTTGCTGCACTGTTCAGGCGGGACCATCATGGTGGCCAGCTGAAGGTTCTGCATTTTCTGCATTTCTGAATTCCCATTACAGGAGCCCCCTCCTTTGTAGCACATGACTTATGAAGTTGTAATACTAGAGGCTAGTGGGATGAAACTCAACCTCTCCCCACAATTGAGACAATCTAACAGAGGATTCACCACAGCATCATCATTCCTTCCTGCCCTCAACTTCAGAGAGGCCGTAGAGAACGCAATGTGCAGGCATCCCTCATAACCTGTCAGGTCAGTCGTTTATGCATTTAGATCCACACTGCCAACACAAAGAAACTTTTTTTTTTAGTTAAATACTTATTAATGTCGTTGAAACCTCAAAGTGGATTCTGTTGACCCGAGCCGAGCAGTGTCCAAACCACATTCGACCCAGGTCGAGAGGACGGTCATGAAGCCAGGGTGGATGATGCATATTGACTCATTCAGATCACCCTGCCAGCATGGGATTAACCCACGTCACATTGTCTGAAAGCCGTATTTGTTTGTGTTTTGTGTGTGTGTGTGTTCCCCTGCTCCTCTGGCCAACACAGACTTTCCCTGCTAAACGTTTAAACCTAAACCTAATCCTTGTATCTTAAACCATAAACCCAATTAGCTCTATAAGTTGTGACAGGAAAAATTGTTGACTCGGGACGATTTTGCTCAATGTTCTGTCCTTAAGATAGAGCTTTGGTTCTCACAAGTATAGAAATGCAAGAAACACGCACACATCTCTCTCCCTCCGCGAGGTTCCCTTCTCCTTTCCAGCATAAATAATCCCCTCAGTCTGCTGGCTCAACCCTGATTGGAATCTCGACGCCGTGCTCAATTGTGGGTTGATGGGGGAAAGTGGGGTGCCCTGTGCGTGTTGTGTGTGTCTGCGTTTAAAGCTGTTTCAAGGCCATTAACATAATACCAGAGGGGTGTCCACCTCCGTCAGGCCAGGCCTCCAAAAACCTCAGTTTAGAACGAAGGCTGGCACACACATCCACAGCCATGGACTCACATAAGCTATGCAGACTCATTCACTTAAATGATAGCACATTTACTGCAAATTGCAAAGAGATCTGCTCAGACTGGAAGACATGCACACTCTCATATTCACTCTTTATTCAGCATTCAGCAAGTCAGCCAGTGAGCCGTGAACCCTTACAGGCCGGCGGCAGAGCTGCAACACTGAGTGTTTCGATACAGGGGGTTAAGATCCAGGCTCCACAAGGTTTTATCAGCTTTTCTGCGTCCTAGAGGAGACCAGCTGGAGTTTTATGTGGAGAATTATGAGATTCTGTGCAGAATTATTCGTGGGTTACAGTATCATGTGATGTTATGTGTTATGGTGTGGCAAACCACCAGACTAATTTTTTTCAACACCTTCCCGCAAAAAAATAAAAATAAATAAAAACTGAACTGCCCCAAAGTGAATGTAAACCGTCCTAAAATCAAAATGTTGCTTCTTTCCTTAGTTATTATCATCTTTAGCTGTTAGTTGTTAGTGACAAAGTTTAACTAAATCACTTTGTCGTCAGTAACAACTGCATACAATCCACTTCTTCTGTTAGTCTACAGAACTGGATTAAATGTATCTGCCTACTTTCATCTCTGACAGAAGTTTGGGAAAATGTGAACTGATGTTAAGTAGAGCCTTAACTCCTAACTCAAAGTACTTTTACCTCCAAACTGTTCTCAGCAAGTACTTCAGTACATTTATTTGATGAAAACGTGTTGTGTTGTCGCATTAACCTGCAGTTCACTGTTTAACGCTTCTCGTTCCTCACAGAAACTTTCAGTCCTGCTCTGTGTTTAGCTCCATTAGCTCTGTTAGCTCTGCTAACTCTATTTTCCCCAAACACATTTACTAACGTCCCCATGATGACGGGACACAGTTAGTCTCGAGCCCTGTGGTGTGGCGACTGGTGACAGTTGTCAGGTTTGTGTAGTTTTTTGACAGCAACGATAAGGCATTCAGATTGAATCAGATTAGACCAGCTCCCCACACACTTGAACGTTATCATGTTACTGTGTGTCTTTCATGGGTTGCACCCCTCTAATACAGTCAATGCCTCTGCTCCCCTTGGATTCCACAAGTAACTGACATTATAGCGTGCGCGCCTTCATACTGTAGGTGTGCAGTGCTCTCATGCATGTCTGCTGCTGTATGCTCAATTGGGTGTTACCACGTCTCCCCAATGTGTGATAGCTATTAAATTACCCCAGATCAGTTTCCTCCAAATCACATTCACATTATTATCCAGCTGAACCTAAAGCGAGTGGAAAGAGAAAACTGTCTGTGGTGCCGCTCGCTTTGCCCCTTCCCTCTTAGTGGTGTGGTACTCCAGCTCCAGTCTCTAATAGTTTGCTGGCTTGTCAACTCAATTCAAGATTAATTTGACTGCAGATCCATCATCGGTATATCTCGATGTGTTGAGTCAGCTTTATGCCACACATCAAAAGCAGAGGGGGACACAGAGGGATTGGTATCAAACCCAACACCGCAGGGAACCAACCAAACTGAAAAAAAGTCACAGAATTCCTCCCTCATTTGTCTCCCTGACAAACTCTGTACCGTATGTGCCGATTCCATGGAAAACAGGAGTGAGAGGAAAGTAATGAAAGGGAGACGTTTAAGTAAAAAGAAGATGAAACGATGAGTGTGACTCAGAAATGTGCAAATGAAGGGATGGAGGGAAAGGAGCCGAGATGGAAATATCTCTGTTTACCGTTGTGGGTGGATGGGCAGCATATGAGAAGATGTGCGTAGGGTGATAACAGAGTCCCTTCCTTTGGCTCGTAGCCTTATGCTTAGATCATTAGCACTAGAAGTTGAGGCAGTTACTGTTAAAGATTTATTTGTCATGGCAGTGAGCTAGCTGCTAAATGCCTCCCCTCTCCTCAGGACCCATGTGGGTGCCAGAAGACTTATCATTCTCATCAGCATTTTTGCTCAGTGTTGACTTGTTTTTTTGTCATGCATTGTATCATTTTGATGGATTATTTCGTAAAACTTTATAGTAATAAGACACAAGCCAGATTCATCTGACTCCAGAGTGCATTAGGTATTATGCAACAGGCTGCTGTGATATTGCTTCTCATTTGCTGACCCCCATTGCTACCAACGATTAAACATTAGACTTCGAGCAATTGCGATAATATAATCGTATCGCAACTGAAGGAAAGGCTTGTTAGCTTGAAGAAATATCAGCATGTTTTATTGGTGAGACTGTAGTCCAAGTGAAATAAAAGCGGCCTCCACCATGTAGAGAGACGTACACACAGACATGGGTTTGGATGGAGATGGTGAGTGGAAAACAAGGCTTTCTTTGAGCAGATTTTAATTAGCAATGTTCATAGCTTGGCTGTGTTCTTTTATGATTGGACCACTGAAAGCCTTTTTGTTTGCCTAATGAAACACATTGAGGGGTATGTTCCTGAATTAAACTGGGTTTGTTTATGTGTGCATGCGCACGCTAGCAAGCATGTGTGCTTGCATCCATTTCATTTGCATGTATCTGTTATATGGGTGGGTGCCCACATTCCTTTTGGCGTATTAGAGTTCCATTGGCAGGAATACGAAGCCATAGCAGGAGACAGAGATGAAAGAAATCCCAGCGCTTTGTTTTCCCTCCTTTCCAAAATAGTTGTTTTAGGTAGGCAGCCATTGCCCATAATTGCTGAAACAGGGTCAGGTATTTGTCTGTCCTGCTTATGATTTACTATAGTGTCTGTGCCTTAGTAATCTGAAATAAGATCTGTGGTTAAGGGCAGCCCAACCTCAGACAGACCACGTAGATTGTGTAAATGCACAGCGTTCAGCTGGTTTCAGTGGGATCCCTTTATAAACACGCCTCACACAAAACCGTCTGTATGCTCTGAGAAGCTTTGCAGAGCACGCTTGTCCTGTTACTTCCCATTAATCAATATAATGTATGTATCATCCATTAGAGCGGGAATGCAAAACATAGTATAATAGTTGTGCATACATTAGAAGAAAATGTCTTTTTCCAAATAACAAGGATATTTTTTTATCATTTAGAATTCCAATTATGGTAATATGAAAATATAATATGATATTTGTATCACTTGTTTTACAGAAAATACTGATAAATTACATAAATCTAATACTTAACACCCTGGGGTTTGTGGCTAATATTAATAATTCAGCAGTAACACATAAGAATGATGAATATTGCCCACAGTGTAAATAAGCTTCCCGCTGCAGCTCACTGTTGAACGTCTCTGAGCTGGTTTTGCTAAAATTCCACGCAGTCTTAACTCTGCTCTCAAATAGCAGTGGGTTACAGAGGCTATGAGCGGGGTCAAAGTGCACAGTCGATAGCTTTGTGTACTGTGAGCAAGAACAATCAGTTCTTTAGCAGAATTTGTTGTGCACATGAATACCTCTGAACAGTTAATTGCTGCCATGGCAACAGAACAGAGAGGGAAAGTGACATTAGGTGAGCGGCAAGAAAAGCGATCCTCCGCAGTGACAGTGTCACTGTGTGTGTGTAAGGTCTTGAAGTGTGTATGTGAGCGTAGGTCAACATTTTCTCTGTATCACCACACAAGCCATTCAGTGCTGACAAAAGCACACTTGTGCTGCTGGATTGGGGAAAGTTACTAATGCTGGCAAGATCATAATCTAAGTCACATTGCAGTGAGGCAGTGGAGGGCTTTCACATTGGAGGGATATATTAGGAACAGTTATCGTATCTTGTAGTCAGTGGGACTATAAAAGCGGGGACACGGATTTTATGATAAATAAAACAAAATATAAATTACAAAAAAGTGGACTTTTATGTCTAATTAACCAATGTAAAAATACACTCTCTAGCTTTGCTTCTTTCCAAGTGGTTAACATCATAATAAAAAGAGTTAAAAATAGCTCTCTTAGGCTGTACTTGGGCACAGCAGTGTTATGAGCTAAATGCTAGAGTCAGTATGCTAACATACTCACAATGGCAAAAATACTGGTGTTTGTTAAGTGTTTGCTCATAAACAAATTTAAATTCATCCTGAGAGGGACATGTGTGTCTGTACCAAATTTCATGGCAATCCACCCAATAGTTGTTGAGACATTTCTATCAAAACTATAAACGTCACCCTCACAGGAAAAGTTAAGATGAATGTGTGTACAAAATTTCATGCTAATCCATCACATGTTGAGATATTTCCCAGCATAAATCATCGGAGTCATCAGGATTCAACCTCAGGACACCGTGGCTATCTGTACTGAATTCGATAGCAGTCCATCCAATAGCTGCCCAAACATTTGATCAAAAAAACAAAAATGTCAACCTCATGGTGGCGCTAGAGGAAAGTCGGTAGGCTTCATCATCTCAGGACCACAAGATTTCATGGCAATCCATCAAATGATGACTGGACCGCCTTACCAAGAGACCGTCATTGCCGTCTCTAGTGCCACGCCGTTAAGCACTCATGGGTAAATAAAAGACTCAAACTGGAAAAAAAGTGCAAACGGTTCCCAGTAAAATAGAAAAGAGATGGAAAAGAAAGCTTCCACTGCATTGTGCACACATGCTGTGCAGCTTTGCTCGGCGAGTGATCTGCATCCGTTCTGCATGTGATCTGAATGATTTAATAGCCTTTGTCTGTGTTCATCGACAGCAGGGCAAAGCAGCTGAGGTGAGGGATGGGAAATGACAAGGCACTGACACATACAGATGTGTCTGCATTGGCTCTGTAGGCCTGAAGGATTTCAGGGCAGCCTGGCAGTTGTCCATGCACTAGCTGGCCCCTATGTATGCACTTTCCTGGTGGTGGTATGGGTTAAAGGCTCCACTGGTTATGTGTATTTAGGATCACGTGGCATCAAGGTCAGATCATTTTTTAGTGATTTGACTTGATGCATCCTCCCCTGGCTTCAGATCTACAAGGAAAAACAATCAAATGACTGATTTCTTAAACATTAATCAACACCAGGAAAACTAAAGAGAAAATATTATTCTGATGGGAGGATAATCGACCGGGATATCCTGAGTGGGCCTCCAAAGGGATTGCATCATCACAGTGTGCCTGCTGTGATGATGTTATCAGGGACAGCTGCATGGGGCGGAACCAGGGTCGAGGCTCTCAGGGAGCCAAGAGGCAGCCAGTTGCCAGCAGATCCCCTCCACAGAGACCCACCTGCTTCGCATGTCCATTTTTCCTCTAAACCCCTCAAAGGGATTCCCTGAGTCCTCTTCTATGTCCACTGGCCCCCGTGTCTTTGAAGTCATGATCCTATGTGTTTTCATGGCGTTGAAGTCATTATCCAATGGTCGTGTCGTGTCATGTGTTTGATCCAAAAGTTTGTTTGAAGTTTTACAGGGAACTCTTAATGTAGCTATTGGTCACAGGCCAAACATATTAGGGCGACGTAAACCAAGGCAATTATTAACAACCGATGATGATCCAAACCGATCACTCCTGTGGTCTATTTATGAATCACAGTTTGTCAGACCAGTGAAATGTACAGATTATGTAAAGGGACATCAGCATCAATGCTTGGCAGTAGCTGGCACGCACAAGGCAGTGCTACTAATTTAATTAAAAGCCCTTGAAGACGAAGCCCGGCCTAACTTAATACCATCAATTAGGGGTTGCACTGCCATCTGACTAAAATCCCACACCCCATTTGTGTGATTCATACAGGAAAATATGCCTCTTTGTCTCCGAGGTCAACCAACTCTTTGGAGAAGCTGGCGTAGGGTCAGGAAACAGTAGTCGAGGGTGTAGGAGTGGGAACGAAGGCAGTAGGGCTGGGGTTGTTCTCCTCGATAAGCCATAGCATGAGGTCATTTTGAATGAGAACTCATGTATTTTCATTTCAGCTTATGGCAACATCTTTATCGTGAAACAGCTGCTGTTAAGAGGAATCTGTTGCCGAGCAGGAGGGAGTATTGTCAGAGTTTCATTTCAGTCCGATCACAATTTTCGATAGATTATTGTTCAGTATGATCATAACGTAGGTTTATTTGTAGTCCGTGATCAAGATGCTTTGATTTCATGCCCATATTGAAATTTATTATTCATTTGTCACTTTTTTTTTAAAGTTGGTGCTTAGACAATGTGGATTTATGGTGCCTGTCAAGGATGTGGATTCTGCCTGTTTTGGAAGAGGGATGAAATAATATTTTGGAATTGAACAAATCTTATTATTAGACCTTTATTTTTACATCAGTTTAAAAAAAGAGAAGATGATGTTCCAAGCAAGGGGGCAGAAAGCCCATTTGTCATGGATCTGTAACTTTTAAAAGGGTTTCAGAATTTCCAAGGTCACAACGGTCTTTTCTTCACACCTATGGGAACGTTTACAAGTCCGTGATGCAATAAAGGTCTTGAGCCAATTTCATCTTTTTGTGTAATCATCCTCTCAGATCTGATCGATCTCTCTTGAAAGCATTAGACTTGACAGGACACTCTCAGACCTTTCGTCCTCTTTCTGAAGTAATACAGTCTCTTGGACAGACCGTCTGAATTACTCATTCAAGGTCCTGTCAGACCTCTGCATCAGAATGCCAACAAATGAGCATGTGACATTATGCCAATTTGGCAATTGAATTAGGTGCAACTGGACGCATTACTGCACTGTCATTCATCCATGTCACTGTTCCATAATCAAAGTAAGAGCATGACCTATTGTATACGATTTCATCAATCCCGTTTTATCAAAGCCTTATGTGAACTGTTATTTCTGCAGCATCTCACAGAAAGGACAATGATGGCCAATACAAGCTTTGTTTTTGAGTGGCAGGGTGCACCCCAGTAGTCTGTGCTCCCCTCAATCCAACCATCCCTGCAGTTTGTCTCCAACAAAGCTCACCATGGAGACTAAAACACTTTTTGGCTCCTGTTGAGAGGACATCTATGTACTGTATGTGTGCAAGTATGTATGAGTCATTATTAGGAATGTTTTATCATTTCATAATGAAATGGAAACAGCATGTGTGTGAGATTAGGTGAGCGAACCATCTACTGTCCTTTTCTCTTTTTTCATGGGAGGAACTTCCTTCAATTATGCTTTTTATTTTATTTGTTTTTTATACTGTGCTTTGACTTACCTTGATGTTATCCACAGATTTTTATTCATTTTGGCTGCATTCATATAAACCTTTGTTTAATAAGTGTTGAGGATTTTTACATCACATACTCTCCTGTGCTCACTCAGTGTTCCTCTGTGAGCCTGGCTCTTTGATAGAGAACATAATTGCGTTTTGATTAGTCCCCACTGTTACCACAGCAATATTGCAATGACTGAGTCTCATCAAATGTGTCCTGGGCTTGAATGGAAGAAATATTACATTTCCTGTTTTTAATTTTGAGTAAAAAGTTGAACTGGGACATTGGCAGCCCAGTAGAGGAGATTAAAATGTGTGTGACTTTTTTTTTTTTTTTTTTTTTTTTTTTTTTTCTGTGAAAAAGATTTGGAGAAAATTAGACAGGAAGCATGCGGCTTTCCCTGAAACCTAATGTTTCCTCTGGGAACTGCAGCATTGTTACACTGTTTATCAACTTCATGGACTACATTTCCACTGAGTATTGTGATTTCTGCAAAACTGAGTTTAGTTTTAGGCATAAGAGAAAAACATTCTTGTTCTCCAGCAATATTTGACCTTGGCTGAGCATTTTAACTTTTTGTCATAGAGAATGTCTATAGTGCTGTAGGTGATAAACCCACAGTGCAAATACCAGTCCCTCTGTCTGTTTTTTTACTACCAATGTTTTTTCCATATTGACAATGGATGTTAACTCAATGTTAACTGCTCTTGAACCCCTATGTAAGAGTATATAATGTATGACAAGGGAATATGGGGCAAGACAGAAGAGTGGCAAAGCAATGGGCCAAGCCCTATATGTAAGTTACCGAGTCTTATATTCTAATCAATCCATTCTTGTTCTTTCCCCAAGGTCAGAGTCGGGGATCTCCAAATTTACCCATCGTCTATCCCTCAAAGAGCGTGTGGCCAAGGCAGAGAAGACTTCCTCAGACAGACCTCCCTCCTACAGGAGACGATCTCTCAGTGTGGACTGGTAAGACCAAAGACCATCCCTCAACCTGCGTAGTCACATTCATTCACCATCCCTAAAACATCAAAAGTTGTGAGAGTGTACTTGGCCTTCACTACTTCCTCTCATAAATGATGAAAAATGACAGGAAGCAATTGCAGTACTCAGACATGAGACCCATCGTCGGGCTTTTATGTTCTCAGACGGTAAGATTATGAGGTGAAGTGAGACTTCAAAAACTGGTACCAGAAGCAGAATTTTGAATCGGACAATTATCACAATTGAGATCCAAAAAGAAACAGCTAGCAAGACAGTGACAACTGCAACTAAGGCTTTCTATGATGTGTCTGTGTTCAAAGTCAAGGCTGAGGCCAATGAGGATTGGGGGCTGGTGTTTGGGGCGGGGGCAGAGAGTGGGCGGAGTTGTGATAGGGCCCTGCTCCCTCTCCGCGTCTGGGTTTCGTTGAAGAGCGCCAAGCAGCTCCAGTGGCGCCGGCTCATCTTGCTCTTGTAAAGCTCCAGTCCTCAGGCAGCCGATGAAAGGAGTTTGAAAGCTTTCCATCATGAGGCTGCCTTCCCATCCCCACCCATGGGACTCCTTCCCAGTCTCCCCTCTTGTTGCCTGGTCTCCACTCCTTTATCTACCCATCCATCCTGCCGTCCATCCATCTGGCATCCCCTCTGAGCTTCCTGCTATGTATTCTTGGCTCTTCCTCTATACTTCTCTCACCATTGGGAAAATAGCCTTGGGTTAAAACGGATCTTACACTTCCTTTGCACTTAATTTTGTCAAGTGAAAAGTGTCCCAACAGTCACGGGTCTAAACAGTTTCCAGGTTTCTAATTGCTGTGCGGGGACTACAGTAGCTATTCAGTAGAGTTACTCTGCGGTTTGTGGAGTCGCAGGTGTGGGATTCTCTGAGGTCCAATCGAATCATGCTAGGGCCTGATGTGAGGTCTTACAAGTTCTTTTGCCGGCCTTACGAGACCTACTGTGTGGTCTCGGACTGATGTTGCAATGTGTGGTCCGCCACCAGAAATGTGGTGTTAAGTGTATGAGCATTGGAGTGTATGTGCAGTGTGAGGTCCTTTACTTTAACAGCTCCGTGTTTTTCTCCCATGTTGCTGGAGAGGGGACCTGGCCTTTAAAGTTCAGGCCCTGATTGATGTAGTCTGGTTTTAATGAAACACAGTGGGTAGATTGGACATGCTCATTTACGAGAGGGATGAGGGGGGCTCGACTACAGCTGGATTCTAACTTTCTCCGGGGCGAGCCACTGTTACAGGAGTGTGACTGGCCTTTTGTGACATAATAAACAAGGGACCCCAGGAGGAGAGATTCAAGGTTGAAGACTGAGTCATGCTACTAGGAGGTGAAACAAGGTCGAACTAGCTCCTGACAAGACCAGCACAGCTCCTCTGGAATGCACAGTCATCAACATGGCCAAAAAGAAAACACGCGTGATAGTAGCATCTATTGCAAACATCATGAGTCAGTAGCATTTCTGGAATTGTTCGACATTTATGGCACTTCCTGTAGTCTATCTAAGCAGTCTGTCTTATTGTCTTGCTCACTCTTTATGGGAATCTTTGAGAAGTAATTGTTATCACACAGCTATATTTTCTAAATAGTGTGTTTTCCAATTAAGACATGCGGGATATGCCGATATTATTTGGGTTTTAGGAGCATTCTTTTCTACTTTTTCTATTATGTTACTCATTCAAGGACCCTGATGCCTTATGTACTAAGAAATTAGAGTACAGATTAGGTCAATCTAAAAAGGTTGTCTGTTGGAGGCCATAGTGGATCTTTTGCATCTTGATACAGAGGCTGGAAAACTGCTGGAAAACACTGGAATATGTTTGCCTGTAATGAAAGTGAAATGTGGAAATATTGGGTTATCCAACAATTTTAGATTAAGGTTTAATTATTTCTATCTGTGTACTGCCCCCTCCTTTCACTCCTTCAATCAAAACTTTTAAGAGTTGTGTGACACACGGATCATATTAAATACCAAGCTGGAGACCTACCGGCAGCCCTCTACAGCAAAGCAGTCTCAGGTGGCTTAACACTTTACTATCTATTTAGTGGACCATTGCCGTTTATGTCGATTCAAGTCAGATACCCAAACAAACTGTGACTATTAAGGGAATTCTGAGCCAAGGCAGCCCATATACAAGCTTGAAACAGGAGCTGCTTTGTAGCTTTATCAAAGTCTGTAAGAGCTGGCAGGGCCTTGGGAAAATGCGATAATAAAAGATAATGGCGGTGTTATTGTTATTGGTAATCATAGTAAATGGGCTCTAGGGTATGGCTGGAGAAAAGAGTCGAAGGAGGGGGGGAGAGAGAGTGTTAAAGGGGAAATAACAGGGCATGTGCTGCCTGTTAAGATTGCTTAAAAAATCTTGATACTTTTTTTTCCAGGAGACCATTAGATTTAATAATTACATTGTACGTCTGTGACATCATTGGATAAAAATGGCCAACTTGTGAGATTTCTATTGGGATAATTCAGAATAAAATTCAGTTTGGTACCTCTGGTTCTCTAAAAGTCATTTGAGAATGTAATTTTACTTCAGTATGCCGCTGATACTATGTGTCAGCAAGGGAATTCTTTGTAGAATAAGAACATAACATTCAATATCTGAACGAATATGCTCAGCTTAACATCAGCTCGTTTGCTGCCTTGTTTCCTGTGCGTGGACACGGGACACATCCAGTAGAGGCTGAGAGTCAGCACTGGGGTTGTAAAGGGACACTGGTTTTGCTCCAGCATAGGGCCAGTAAATAAGTCTTTATTTCCATATCCTCTCATGGTGACAGAGAGGCAGCTCCAGCCCTGCGCCAAAACCCTGAGTACAATGGAGAGGCAGCCATGTATGTCGGCCAAGCAGTTTTTATTTCCCATAACAGTTCCCCCGCAGTACGCCTGGAGAGGAAACTCTATACATAAGTACTTCAACATCAACGTGTAACATAGCATTCGGTACTCAAACCATATCCACTTCATAAACGTGAGTTGAAATTTGAAAGAGTGCAGTTGGTACCACAGCAGTAAGTGTTTGACTGTGATATGTGTGGTTATGCAGTGAGCGCTGGAGGATTTAAATCCTCTCCATCTCCATCCCCTGAAGGCCCCTCTGCTCTGCCTGGTGCCACCCTGTCTTCAGGGATAACTCAGAGCTGACAGCACTCTTAGAATGACGTCTTAACTTCGACGTCAGGAGAGAAACCAGTCTCCCCTTCCCGTAGTGGATATATCAACACACACACACACACACAGTGGTAGACACTCATGTCTGCATGTCTGATTTTCTCCTTGATATTCATGCTCACACACATCCATGAGCAAACACACATTGCAATAGTTAGGATTGTGTTGAGTTGGGTGTGTAAGGGGGAGTGAGGGTTACCAAGTGCTAATCCTTATGAACTGTGCACAAAGGGAGTAAAAAAAGTAGAGAAAATCACCAAAGTCTTAGTGGAAAAAGAAGGGCAATGCTCAAGGGGCCCGGGTGTAAAGTGGTTTTGGACAGTGTGCCACTCGCCTCATTTGGTTCTAATTTGATTTAATATTCCCCCGCTCTTTCTTTTTCATCCTCGCTTGAGATTTTTCTCCTTTCTTCTGCGGCTGTGAGCTGTCAGTTCAAACGAGACGGACAAATGAGGACGTTAGAGATCCCTATAATTTTTCTCTTTAGAAATTCTGATCAGAACATACTGTTAAAGATCACTACAGGGAGGGACTGGTTCCTGCTTGTGCTGGAATGACTGACATTTTACTTCTGCTTTGTGGCTGCATTAAAATGATATTATTCTGAGAGCATATTTGAACAGAAAAAAACCTTTAACATGCTTAATGTTATACTGTATATTGGCTAGAAGGTCATTCCTTTCACTGTTTCACTAAAAATACATGAGAAATAGCCGAGTGTTTTGTTTGACTTCCTGCCTTTGTGCCTTTCCCACCCTTGTGATTGCAGATTTGTTTCACCTGCACCTCGTTATCTTTCCCCCTCTTGTGTGTCTAGTCAGTGTTTGCCCTCTTTCAGTTGTCAGGTTGTCTTCTTTGTTCCCTTGTCCTGTGTTTGTTTCCTGCCTGTGTCTGACTGGTTTCTTATTAGTTTGGTAATTTGTCTTTCTTCTTTGTGTTTTGGATTTTGCCCCTGTCTGCTCCTGCAATTTTTTTCCTTGTCTGTTTGGGGTGTGTGGATTCAGCTTCAGTTATGAAAGCTCGCTGCACTGCTGAACTGCACAAACATTTTCATCTTAAATCATTTGCCACAGTTACTGAGATGCCATCTCTTCATGCTGGCATGGCTTTCTTGATCTCTGATGAATGATATGAGTCTTGCTAAGTGGACCTTGTGGTGATATATTTAGTGCCTCCAGCAGGGATTAAATTGTGCTGTTTGGTGACACTCATAAGTATAGTTTTTATTGACAAACCGTTGAGGATGTGGGAAACATTTTCACCAGAACAAAACTGTTTATTCATGCTGTTTCAGATGTCCTGTGAAGTTCGTACTTCAACTGCTTCTTGGCCTGCAGTATTAATTTGTTGAGACTGGGTTGTTGGCCAGATGAGACTGTAGATTCCAGTCCACATGAGAGAGCAGAATTTCTGCTTACCTCTCTGCTTTTGGACAGGCCCGGGGTTATTCTTTCCTACACAGAGGCACACATGTACACATGCACTCACACATAAACAAACACAGACACACAAACCCACTCACATGTGTGTCCGTTCACAGCTTCAAGCAGTCACACAAAGATAAAGTAAATTAAGTACATGCACACATTTGTACGATCAATGACGTGAACACACATGAACATGCATAGCTTTTCACATGCACGCACACACACACAAATACATGCACTCAAATATTTACACACACTCACACACTGTGTTCTTGATTCTGGATGCTGTGGGCTGCACTCAGGGAGATTTATGAGGCTGGCTCCCTCTTGTCCTGTGTGTCTCCGACTTGATACTCTGGTTTCCACTCCAAACCTCAACTCAGCACACAGACACAGAGAGACAGGGGGTGGGGATGGAGGGCAGAGAGAGGGAGGGTGGGAGGCCGAAAGAGAGAAGTAAGGGGGGTTGTCAGAGAAGACTTAAATAGGTAAGAAAAGGAGATGAGGGGTGGAGGAGGAGAGAGTGAGGAAGAGATTCAAGTAGATGGAAAGGCAGATTGAAAAGATGATGGAGGGAGACAGCAAGAGTGAGTGATGAAGAGCCTCGAATGCTTGACTGTGGAGTTGGAAAGAAAGAGGAGAGGGAGAAGTTACGAAATAAAGAGCAAGGGAGAAAAAAAAAAGCCACTTAATGTAGTGTGCCTGTGTGTGTTTGTTCTTGTTTGTGAGTGCAGAGACAGCCAGTGGGGTCAGAGGGTTAGCGTGGCTCCATGTGTTGCTTATAAGCTGATAAAAGTCAACCGAGACTGGGGAAACTGCACCCCTCTGCCTACTTTTCTGTGAGTGTGTGAGGGTTGTATGCGGGGTCAGAGGCAGAAAGAAAATCAGCCTGGGACCCAAGAGGCTTGCGGTTTGAAACTAGTCTTGGAAAATGGTTTACAGATTGAGATAGGAAGCTCAGGTAGTGCAGACCTCCACACCCACGTCAGCGTACAATGGAACAGAAGCAGTGTAAGAGCCAGTAAAGAGCTCTGTCAATCCACAGGAATTCTTTGCACTTTCTTATTTAGTATTTTTCTTTTCCCACTTCTAACTCAATCAGCTGATGATGTTTCCCCCATTTACCTCACCCAGTCGATTATGCCCCAGCCTCTGTTAACCAACCAGTCACCTCGTCGCTGTCAGGACTCAAGATCCTCATAGATTTCCATCTGAAGGCTCACGTTTCTTCAGATGTTCACTGCCACAAGTATCTAGACGCCATCAGGGAATGTTCCCATGACTCCCTCCAAAAGAAATAGTGATTTCACAGTGGGGTCTAATTTCTAATTTTCATGGATATTCACAGTAGCTTTTCCTATATGCTTCAGCCATGTCAGATATATTTATTTGATTAGTAACAGTCAATAGCTTCCAATATTGTTGTATTTAAGTCAATGCTCAATGCAGCACATATGAATTACGAGTGTGTGAGTGTACATGTAAACAGGGGTGTGTTGTGTCTGCGGCCATGCTCGTGAGTCCACACACACTGATGTCAAATTAGTTTGTGTTGTCATGTGTGATACACCGCCACTCTATCCATCCATCCATCCCTCCAATCAGGAATGTTTGTTTTTTTGTTTTTTTTTAACCAAGGATCTATCATCATCAGGAGAATACTCCCACCCTACCACCTCCCTCCATCCTTGTCCCAGATAAACAGCCGTGGGACTTTAAACATGGCGCCCGGCCGGCGTGTGACTGAGAGAATGGGCCAACTGGTGGCTTCAGTGGCCCGGGGTCGCCCCCACCCCTCTTATCTCCCTGGCTGGGTGGGTGGCATATGGCGGCCCAGGCAGGGACCCCTTTGGTGTCACACACACACACACACACACAAACACTGAGAGACACACAGAAGGCCTGGAGCCACCCAGGCTGGGCCCACGATCGCCGTGGGAGACATGGTGTCACCAAGCCTCTGACAGAGGAGGGGCTGTGCGTACGTTTGCTGAGTGTGTGTGTGTGTGTGTGTGTGTGTGAGTGATTCCACCTTGGAAGCAACCCCCCCACCCCAATCCTGAGAACGTCGGCCGCTGCCCGCCACCACATCCCCATGGTGACTCCGCTGTTGTCTCTGCTCATCAAAATTAGAGAGATTTACCTCTGCATGCACACACAACACATGCACACACACAGAGCCAACAGGTGGCAGGCCTTGCTCAGCACAGCAGGCCCACTTCAAAGGTTAAACATACAGCGGACCGCCCACTCTTTCTCTGCCGCTCTCCCAAGGGAGAGCGAGAGAAAGTGAGAAGATGAATAGGAGAGAGATAAAGGGCAGTATGAGCGCGTCCATGTGGGAGCATGCTGTACAATATAGCATGTACCTGGTGTCACTGTGTGCACACAGCTCACACTTCAGAGTGAGTTACATGTGAGTTAAAAGCATAAGTAAAAACAGAATGGCCTACAGGCCGGGTCGCATACTTTTTGACTGTTGCTAACAGCAGATGTGAACGAAGGGACCTGGGTGCCAGTGATCTTACCACAGATTTTAGCATCACAGTCATCAAATGTTCAAGGATTTTCACACACAGATAAGATAAGGCTGGCTCTCTCAAATAGATATCACCTCAGAACAACCGTGACATGCAGAGCACCATCTCAGCACATCCAGCTTATCAGGAAGAAGACGTTGAGGCTACAGTGGGCAGTGGATCACCAAAAGTGGAAGACGTCACATATTTTCTAGATGGTGTAAATCTGGTGCAAACAAAATAACCCATGGCTTTATCCTGTCTGGTATCAGTCGTGCTGTCTGCTGCCTGTGGTGCAACAGGCTCAGTCATGTTTTCTCAGCGTTTAAGAGCCTGCTAGTTACCAAAACAACATCATTTGATTGCCGCAGTCCGTGTTAGTAATCTTGCTGATCAGGTACATTGCTCCCAGGCCATTTACCACTTTTCCGATGCACATCTGGTAGAGCAATCCATCCGCATCTCACTGTGGAGTCACCTCTGGGATAAAGTGAAAGGGGATGTTTTTAGCAAATGTACACCACTGAAACACTGACCCACTCGTGCACACACCTGATACACCCCTCAATAAAATTTCATCGTTAAAATATGCCCCTGTGGACTCGTAAGAGTCACTCTGATTGTCTTCTCGGCCATAAAATGACGTGAGATCCCTCCGAACGGCTGAATGTATGCATGCGTGCGTTTTAATATGTGAGTGTCTGCATTTGTTGTGTTGCCATGCCAACTCAGTGTGTGTGAGGGGCTGCAGGTCACAGTGTTGGCCTGGCCTCATGTTGCCTATAAGCTGATAAGAGCCAAATAGAGAGGACGGATCTATGAATTCTCTCTCTCTCTCTCTCTCTCTCTCTCTCTCTCTCTCTCCCTCTCTCTCTCTCCCTCTCTGTACGTCCAGCAGCCTGCCTGCTTCCAGCCTGTCTGGTGCCAAGACTCAGATTTCAGAATTTCCTTCTACAAGCCACATTTAGAGCAGCCAGCGTACTCTCTCTCTCTCTCTCTCTCTCTCTCTCTCTCTCTCTCTCTCCCTCTCTCTCTCTGTGTGTGTGTGTGTTTGTGTAACTTTCTCCTCTCACTGTCTGCCTCTCTGACCCCCACCACCCTGCTTTCTGTGAGCACTGTCCTTCTGGTGCCGCTCTTCACCTTTTCTACGTCTCTCTCTCTCTCTCTTTCCCCTCTATCCATCTACCTTCCTCCAGTTCTTTGTTTGTTTTATGGGACTTGACCTACGCAGACAACCAATGCAATACATGTCATCTAATATGAATGGTCATTTGTGCCTGTGTGTAATAAACACGATTAGACACACACTAACATGCGGCAGAGATTTATGTGTTCTCGTGGCAATAAACTAACCTTTGTGAGGAGTTTGGAAAAAGGGGGGTCCTGTTAGCACACAGCTGACCTTGTGACATGCAATGTGCAATGGCATAGGATGGAGTTGGGGTGTGAGGCGGAGCAGAGAGAGAAAGGTGGTAGAAAGGGAGATGAGAGGAGGAAAGGAGGCAGGATGTGTTAAGGAAGAAGAGAAAACAGAGAGAATCTAACTGATTTTTGGCACAAAAGCGCCTTATTGTACACTGTTTCTTTGCCTTGAAGCTCTTTGGGACAAATATGGCGTGCCAGCGTCCATATATAGTTGCATTTAACATTATTATATTGTTCTTCATTATCAAAATATCTTTCTTCGTGCTGCTGCAGCTAATTTGGGCAACAATCCCTGTAATGTCTTTCTCCGGGACCTACATGCTTCTGTACATATGCACACTCACATATAAACATATGCCTGTGCGTACCACACAACGCAACACAACGTGTAGCTTTACACTGTTTCTGCCTGTGTGTGTGTGCTCTGAAGAAATTTTCCATTGTTTATAGTTTAGATTAACGTTATCTTTATTTATAGATGCTGGAAGCTCGGGCCAAGAACATTTTTTTCTGCTGACACTCAAGTTCCCATTTGTCTTAACTATTCCTGCATTACCCAGTCAGGCTGAAAAATTAATTGTTTTAAAAATAGTGGTTTTCCCTAATTTTTTCCCCAAGTTGCATCAGTATGTCAAGAGTGGGCAACACCACATGGAGGCAAATCCAAAATGTGTGTGGGAGAGAGAGAGAGGCAAGAAGAGAAAAAGAATAGAGACAAAGAAAAACGTGGGAGGGACAACAAAAATGAGACACAAAATGACTCAGAATCAAAGGAACTTCATTGGTGATGCTGAGAAAGAAGAAAACATGTATCCAGTCCAGATCCTGATAAAACTGAACCCCCAGACCAAGACATGTGTCTATTAGCGTGGATGATTTCATTGGTACCTCACCAAGATGTTCAGATTTGAATTTGGAAATCTAATCTTATTGACAGTTGAGTCAGATGTGTGTGTTTCCATGAGTGTGTGTGTGTGTTTGTGGTTACTCCTGTACTGTTGAAAACAGATTGGATGGATTCATTCTTTCTTACAGTTCTGACCATGTCATTTATATTTTGCTACATAAACTGGGAGTCATCAGACTAAGCAACATTTTCCACTCCGCTGTCAGTTTGCAGATTTGCTTTGAAGAGAGAGATTTCACTCTGCCTCCTGCTTTTATGGGCTGTTATGTGCATACATGTGGCTGCCTCTTAGCTTGCACAGAAATCTCAGAATTTCTGTGATGCTGGAAGCAATAATTTGCTTTTAAATTTTCCAAAATCGCAGGTCTTTCCCATCTTAACTTTCAGTCAAACGCTCACTGTCTAGACTCCGTCTGCGTATTTTTTATGTAGTCTTTGTTTACATGTGACTCACTGTCTGGAGAACTAAACTGTTTGCGTAAACAGGCTGATATAACTAATAAAGCGGATGCTGTGTGTATGCAGTTTGGGGGTGTTGATTGTTTGTTGGGCTGATGCAGTCTCACTGTAGCAGGCTGGCTGTATTTGATGTGGGATTGATCGGGGGCCAAACATGGAGTCTGGCTTTTGCTAGAGACTTTGGTTTCCCAGAACAACTGCTTCCTGTTTCCCAAACCTGGTAAAAGTGTAGTGAGTTGTTGTGTGTGTGTATGTGTGTGTGTGTGTGTCGATCATTAGGTATAGGATGTCTAGCTTTGATCTCTGGTCATTTATTCTGATTAATGTAGCAGTGGTAGATCAAAAGCAGTGCCTGAGATGATGAAGGTGTTGATGATATCGTCTACATGTCTGGTATGTACCACTCATGCCTTCCAAACGGTTGCGGTAAACTTGTCATTATAATCCTTAAGATTTTCGTTCACACCCCATGTTTAACTCACTTTAACATAAATATAACATTTTTTCAGCAACAGCCATTCAATGAATTGTCATTTTATAATTACTAAGGCTAAAAGATTAATCAAAATATTATCAAAATCGCACTATGACCAAGTGGAATATCCAAATCATGCAATCAGCAATTTTTGATAACTGACATGATCATAATTTTTATATATTTTTCAGTGAAAATGATATGCAAGACTTACCATTCCCACTAAAATCATGACTCATATCACAGTATCTGCCAAAATAATCAGAATATGATTTTTCTGCATATTGTTCAGACCTAATGATTACCTCTCTATATGGTAGTATTTATTATTAGTGGTGGAGTCCTCCATTCAGGCTCTGGATTCAAATTGTCTTCCTAAGTGTGAGGGACAGGAAATGATGCACGCATTCAATCCAGCTCTCCTAAATGCCATATCAGAGCTGAATTTCTGCTAATGTGAACATGTCCTACAGGAACACATTTAAAGCATTTAACTAGTCAAACACAGGGTGGCTTTTATTGTGAAACAGTCACAGGAAACTAAATGCATTTATCACTGAGGTTAGGTCATCAAAATTGGTCATTACGGTCATCATCATGGTCATCAGCTTACAGTTGTTGCTGAACACAGTCTCTTTCTAATAAACTCTGTTTTGTACTTGGTTATAGTATGATTTTGTCTTGCCTTTTCTCTGTCTTTCATCTTTCTCTGGGGGAGAGGGCATGTCATTGGGGAATGACATCCCAATCTCACATGTAGGATGCAGCATCTCTTTGAAAGTAAAGACACATACACACACACACACACACACACACACACACACTCACCCCACACCATGTTATACACTCCCTAATGTCGTCAGAGAGTGATGGGGCACCGTCCTGCCGACAGAAAAAAGTTGTCTGTTCCATCTCAGGCAAATAACAATAAGCCTGGGGCTGGATTCCAATGGGCTTTCTCTTTGAAATGGGATACCGGCACACGCATTACAAATATATCTCTTGTTTTATCTTCCGGGCCAGGCCCATGGAAAAATTATTCCAAATACCTGCCGCGCTTTATCTGGAACCCTGGAATAGGTTAGGCCCAGCCGGGAACACGAGGATGTCTAAAATAAGGCCTCTATTACGGGATGGAGTGGAGATGGATGGGACAGAGCGGGAAGGGACGGGGATCGGGGGTATTTTAGGTGTATCGGCCCTGTGAAAAAGGGCTTGTTGCGGGGGCTTGGAGCTGCTTTAAAGTCTACTATGTGGGCCGCTGTCAGCTGTTGTACAAACTGCATGTGTTGGGGGAGGGTTTGTGTGTGTGTGTATGCGTGCTCGTGTGGGCTCACACGTCCATAGCGGAGCGGGAGTATAAATAACATTTTTCCTACAGATGTTCTCACCTTGACAAATCTGTTCTTGGCCTGCGTGATACTTCTTGGCATATGGCATGATGGCCCAACGTAACTCAACCTTTATTTACTTTCCTCAACCTCTCCATGCCCCTGTTCAAACCATTGCTTTTTAAGAACAACATTTGCATTTGTGGTATTTTCCGGAGTGACTGATAATAAGCAAGGATTTCTCAAGGACTTGAACACGGCACATGGCCACAGGCAAACGATTCATATTCAAATTATGATCTTTTGGTTACTGCAAAGTCTTCTAATGACTAGTTCAGCAAATGCTTAAAGATGTAACTGCTCCCATTCAAAGCAAATATGATTCTTTTTCATCAACATGAAGTGAGTGTGGGGACTTCTGATGGGGTGCTACTAGAATAACTGTCTATTTCACAAAGATTCCTTGATTATGATCATGGGAGGCAGTAAGGAGATATGGGTAAAGAGCCAAAAGCCAAGAGCAAAGGGAAGGAATGGAGCAGAAAAAGAGAGAGGGGAGAAGATGATAAGAGGAGAAACAAGTTCGTAAGATGTTCGGAGAGAAGGCAGGAACAGAAGGAGAGAGAGCTGTTGAAAGTGCCTCCTTGAGGAATTCATTTATCTCTGTGCTTCTGTTTGGTGGCACCCATCACGGAGTCTGTCACCATCGCCTGTAGAGTCCTGCTGACATCTCCTTCAGCAGTTGAGCGTGTGTGAACACCAAGCACCAGACTTACCCCAGAAACACAATGTCATCGACATAGTTCCCATGGCAGAATGGAGAGGGCCAGCATAGCCCTCATACCAGTGATGCCAAGAGATGCCGAGACTTTTAAAACTTAAGAGAGACGACGTTACAGAGCAGCACTGGCAAACTGGCTACCAGGCAGGCATTACCAGTCCAGAATGACTCATATGGCACCTATTGAACTGACAATGCCAGTGTGGTGCTCATCTGGCAGATCAGTGGTTCTGAGCGAGGCGTTTGAACCCGCTTCCCAGGGATTCCCCTTTTCATACCCAATCATGATACTATCACCTGTTACCAATGAACCTGTTCACCTGTGGAATGATCCAAACCGGTGTTTTAAGGGGTCACAATCCAAAAGTCTCCACGGCCACTGCCATACATACTGTTAAATCAACACTAGGCATTAAATGTGTTTCAGCAATTGATATGTGGAGCTGATGTAGATGCAAAGTGAGTCATGATGGCTGGGTGCTTAAAACAGTATTGCCACATTCAGCCCTACAAGTGTCTGGTGCTGTTCTGGAGCCAGAATCTAAACCTGTTTGCTGAATAAGCTGGAGAGTAGAAACCAGAGCAACATTGATTTTAACCACAGTTTACAGGTAGCAGTATCAGTTAAAGGTATACTATGCAGGATTTTCCTTAAAATGGACTCATTAAAAATGATCCCTCTCAATCATCACTCATAACTCACCAGAAATGTGTGGTGATGTATTTATCTGCCTGTACTTTCTTCTTATTTTGCTGTGGTCGGGACATTTCTCCTTTGGGCAGTGGGCCCCCAGCCAATAAGAGGTCAGGAGCTTATTTCAGGTTATTGTTCTTTGTTCTTCCACCGTCGTAGAGCAAAAATGCTTTTTGACTCACAGCAACAAAAATTTGAATTATTAATGTAATGAGGCAAGTTTGCTCTAAGCTTAAGAGAAGAGGACAAACTTTTTTTGATGCTGTTCTTTTGGCCTTGCACCTTAGTGTTTGTCTGTGAGGGCGTAATAATCTTTAGAGACGTAAACTCTTATAATGGGTTTGAGATCAAGCCTCACAGGGTCCATGTGCTGAATCAAATGTCATATTGCACTCTTTTCTCTCACCCACAATATCCCTCTTGTCTCTTGCCCTCCAATCTCTCCTCCAGGGCTGACACTGCCAAGATGACGCAACCCATGAGGGGGGACCAGGCCCACCAGCCGGCCCCGGCCCGCAAGTCGGCCAGCCTTTCCTCGCCAAGCGCGGCTCGCCGCCTATACCGCAACTTGTCTGGAAAGTTCCGTGCGGGCACCAACCCCCCTGCCCTGGAGGACAGTGTGGTGTTAGGACGGGGAGGAGACAAGGAGAGGCTGCGCAAAACCACCATAGTAAGTCAGAGAGAGAAAGAGAAGGAAAAAATAATAAGCCCAGGAACATCGTAGTCTAAAAATAGCCAGGGAAAACATATAGAGTTGGATAATATGAGAACCTCAGGTAGTAATGTGATACACCCACCCATCTAACTGTTGTAGAGCAAGACAGAAACAGTCTGCATGTATACACTTCATGTAAACTTTCTTTGTATGCCAGTTCCAGAGCAATGAAGCGTTGTTTGAAGCAGTGGAGCACCAGGAGTTGGACTTGGTACAGCTACTTCTGTCCCAGTACAGTCTGGAAGAGTTGGACCTCAACACACCAAACAGTGAGGGCCTCCTGCCCCTCGATATTGCGATCATGACCAACAACGTGCCCATGGCCAAGCTGCTGCTGCGAGCTGGTGCCAAGGAGAGCCCCCACTGTGAGTAGAGGAACACCACGTAACAGTAGTACCTACCCGGTCACAGTGGGTGGAGGACATGGTGCTTTGTGCTTCTGATATGAAGAAAACTCTTTTTAGCACACTTGCTTCAAATTTATTTCTTCATTTTACTGCATAGCACCAACACCCACGTGCTGGATTGTGTTTATTTTCTGTGACTGATTAGCACAAAGGAGTAAAACCCAAAACATATTTTAAAGTGAGGTCACGCAAAGCTGAAAAAGATTATTTTTAAGCCTATTGTTACAGTCCATGCAATTGCACAAAGATAATCACTACGTAGAAGCTCTATATATCTTTTTATTTCTGAAGAAAATATTCCAAATCTCTTCTGGGGTCATCTGTACTAATAAGAGCAATGTTTCTCTCATGTAGTCAGTCTTGTATTGAATCATATTTTTTCTTTTGACAGCTTTTCTTAAAAGAACTTTGGCTCACCTACAGGTGAATCCCACCATAGCAAATGCTACCTTGGCTTTGAGCGGGAAGCAAGTTGATTTGCCTGATCTTTTAGCCAATCAAATCTTGTGTAATTCGTGGAAAAGCCAAAGCTAGTTGTCTTCTGCCAATCACAACTTGTACCGTTTACAAGTTATGATGTGAGTGAGGCCCAAAACCACATCTCTCACTTACTGACAGATGTGGAACCATTTTTTTTTTTATATGGAGATTTCAATCTTTAGCATAGCTCGGAACTGATACCAGACAGGGTTTGTTTGTTTTTCAATAGTCACTCTATGGGAATCAGCAACTGTTGCTGTGGAAGCCAAAGCCGCTGTCACGGCTACATCAGCTGGCACCAAAGCAACGACGCACACATAACTCATAACACAATCTCTCATCATGCATACCGGTAATGCATTCGTCCACACACTATTGACAAACTCACACATCGCTTTCTGTTTTCTGCTGGCAGTGAAAACATATTAAAGGGGATGAAGGGGTATTAATAATGATGCAATATTAGTCATCTTTGTAAGCACTTTTCACTGTCTGTGATCTGCTGAGCCTCTGCTCCCTTCCTCTGTTAATGATTAGAACTCGCCAGTACGGCTCCTAGACTGTTTGTGTTTGTACTTGCGCATGCACACACACACACACGCACGCACACGGACTTCTCCAGAGCTGAGCCAGACGTCTTATAAAGGTATCATTAAATTGAAAACACTTGAATGGAAAGTGATGTTTACTGAAGTTTGCTCTTTGATTGTGCTCTCTCTCCAGAACTCAAATAACTCATGTGAGGGTGTGTGTGTGTGTGTGTGTGTGTGTGTGTGTGTGTGTGTGTCTGTGTGTGTGTGCATATGTGTGAAGACTGAAACAGACAAAGAAAGGGAGAGAACAATAGCACATAAGGAAAGTAAAGACTCGCCTTCTGTTTCGATAAGCACATACTAATCAAACTCCATCTGAGGAGAATTGACATCAAAGACGCTGCAGACTTTTCATTGAGCTTTGAAAGGAATTGATTCTGATGCGTATTAATATTGCCATGCTTGACTGTATTTTGTGTGGTTAGCAGAGAGACAGACAAAGGGCAGACAAAGACAATCAAACAAATTCTCAAAAGCAACTTCATATTCACATTATAAATCCCTCAGTGCCTCTCAGAAGGACAAAGTCACTTTAATGTGCTGTGGAAGACTGCAGCCTTGATGTGAAATAAGGACAAATCAAGACACACGTACACACTGGTGACAGCATCTGGACCAGATTCTAGGCCTGACAGCGCTGGAAATGTAAATCAAAATGGACCTTCAACAGTTATTTCAATCCAAGTCCAATGATCCGCAGCAATAGTCCTAACCCTAAACTTAAATCTCAACTCCAACCCTTGTGTTGGCTGTTTTAAGTGACAAACGGCCTTGAAGTCTTCACACAAGAGGCTGGAGAGAACAGCAAAAGATTGACACCCTGAAGAGACACTCAGATTCAAAGAGAAGCTCACAGCCACTGCGGAGACACAGAGAGAGCCGCAGAATTAAACACCCAGATGGACATTTTGACACGGAGCTTTAAACTTACTGTCAACAGTGGAATCTAACGCTCAACAGTGGAATCTACAATGAACAAACACAGACCACACAGACTAAACACAGACACACACCAGCCCCAAACACTCCAAGAATGACCAGCCACCAAAGAAGAAGTACAGTACAGCTACTGTCCTTTGTGACCTGAGCAGCTTTACATTACCTGTTCTTTTCTTTTATTCAGAGTGATCTGCACACGTCGGCAATTTCAAGTGCAGTTGGATTTGAATCTTTGATCTTTGTGTGATGCCACCACCAGCCACTATCACTAACCGCACGGCCATGATTTGCATATTTTCATTGGGTGTTACATCTCATCTACTACACTGATGTGCTTTTTGTTTAAGTAAACATCAATGTTCATTGTTTTAGTAACACCCAGAAAAACATTCCTCGGACGGAGGCTGTGTGAGCCTGCGGTATACAACAAAAATAGATCAGTTATACACATTTTTCCACAGGTTTTGCAGAAGAATACTTTTACAATGGCAGTTTAAAACGATGCCTATGCATGTTCCCACCGTTTTGTGTTGCCTTATAACCGCATATGAAAAATACCCCTCCTTTTCTTGCCCCTCTTGCTTTCATTGCCACATTTTCTCTGTCATTTTCGAGATGATGTCATCCCTAAAGAGGGACTGCTTAGTTAAATGAAGTTTATTGAGGAATCTGCGCAGCATTTTGGCAAACAAAGACATTAAAAAGAGCCATCTGCAAAAGCAATTTGCAACATTGCAGGCAGAGAGTTTCTTGCCGTATCAGTGTAGCCATGCACATTGTTGAGGCACGTGACAAAAGTAAAATCAACACTATTTACTTCTCTAATTGAGCTGATAGATTATTTTGTAGCGTGTTTTGTTCCTGAAAACCTCCACAATGGTATAGTTTGACCGGATTTAACAGTTCTAATCAAAAAAGTGATGCTTGCTTGAGAATTTTATTTTAATTAAGAATTTTCACTGTCGTCAGTTTGCAGTATTTTTGCATTCACTCTTTGAATCTTGGTTGGAACAACAGAACACTCAAATTTATAGTTCAGCTCAGCCTTGAGCTGTATTTACCAGCTGCCCTTTTGTGTGTGTGTGTGTGTGTGTGTGTGTGAATATAAAAGCATTTTTGTGAATGTCAAAGTAGTTTGAAATAATGGAGTCACTTTAACATGTGCCGAAATGTAATGAAACTCTTCTTTTAATACAGTATGAATGCACTGACCTTTCTCTCTCTTGCTGTCTCTCTCATGCATTTCTTAGTTGTGAGTCTGGAGGGCCGAGCAGTGCATTTGGCCACATTGGTGCAGGAGGCAGAGCAGCGGGTGTCAGAGCTTCAGGCCCAGGTTGGAAGCGAGGGTCCTGCTGACCGGGAGGGGTCTGACCGGGAGAGACAGCTAAAGGCCTGGGAGTGGAGGCTCCGACTCTTACGACGCATGCAGACGGGCTTCGAGCATGCTAGTAAGGCTCCAGGATGACTTTGATGGTTGTTACTTACGTCCTTGGTTTTCATTTTTGCACCCTTTTTCTCTCCTGGCGTTCTGTCTGGGCTGAGTTAATGGCTTCCACACTGGGGAGCCCAGTGCACAACACCGCGTGTGTCTGTGTGTGCGCAAACACAACACGGCTGTATTCCTGCTTTAGTTTTTATGGGCATTTCATGACACGCTTAGTGTTAGAGTAGACAACCACCCCCCGAAAGCAGACACACACTTAGGTGCACACATTGCTCCCTTCCACCCAAACCAATCTGCACTTGAATGTAAAAAAAAAAAAGGTCAGTTTTTGTAATTAGACATACTCACATAGTTTGATGTATGAATTGATGAATGTAGTTTATGTTTACATAGCTACATTCACAATCACTACCAGTGACGTCATTGCTTCTTTTTAGTGTCAATTGAGTTGACATTAATTTGTGGAGATGGTAGATTACAAATCCAGCCTTGTTGTCTTTTCCATCCATTACTGACTGTAAATTGCTTCAATTTCACAAGCATCCATGACTTGACACTTTTGAGACGTTTTCCACCTCTGCAACTGAGCAACGCATTGTGCAACAGACCAGGAAGACTAAATGATGTCATTACATTAAGCTGCCAATTGCATGCGCTCGCTCCATTATAGTGGTTTTAATATGGAGCGTAGGATCTCCGTTTGCTTCTTACCTGTCCGTCTCTGTACTTATTTACTTGCCATCTTTCCATCTGTCTGCCTATCCAGACCCCCCGGAGGCTCCCAGTGTGGTTCGCCTGTCTGTCAGCAGCAGCACCAGTCTAAGGGTGGACTTCCAGGAACCTCTGTGTGTCAACTCTGCTGTGGTTACCAAGTACAAAGGTCAGCCACATTGCATTGCTTCATTTAGAAACAACTGCTTAGTATCACAATATGTAAAGACCTGGTGCTAAATGAGATACTAAAATTTTTTTTAAGGTATATATTGAAGATACCTAAGTTAAAACATGTTTTGTTTGTGTGAATCTGCAGTGGGCTGGAGCAGTGAGCCTTCACTCACTCCTTTACTGGGGGAGATGGTGGTGGAGGACACCACTCTGCTACAGTGCAACATCACTGGACTCACATCTGTAAGTTCTGCCAGAATCTCTGTCTCCGCCATGTTATTGGTGGTCTGTTGAATTAGTTTCTTCAGTGTGATCATTCAATCCGGAAGAATCCCATCCAAAATCCTAAATAGCTGAACTAAATCTCTTATATGGGATGCTGTCAAAAGTTAACCAGGAGCAGCTCCACTGACAATAAATTTTACAGTTCTTCTAAGGGTTTACTCATGCGTATTGTCCTCCCCTGCAGCCTTACAGAACACACCATTTTCACCTGAGTCTCTTAAGAACTACCAGATAAAAAGGATACAATCATGCATTATCTGGTCGTTTATTTCTGACAAAGCAACACAAAGAACCACTAAGCTCTCGCTTCTCCAGCTGTTGGTGGTGACGGATAAAAAATTTAAAAGCTATTCTCCCACATGAAGGCCCCTGATATTATTTCCATGCAAGCTTGAGGCGTTTGCTTAGATGACATTTGAAGGCATTTCCCATGTGCCTCTTTATTACATACATCAAACTCCACACACAATTTGTAGTCACCATCAATCCCAAATGGACCTGCTAAAAAAACACAGTTTATTTGTTATTTGTTCGAAGTCATGGCGCTTGACCATTCATAAAGAACAGTTGCAAAACAGCCTCCAAAATGATAAAAAGAGCAGCTTGGTAGCCTGCCACCTGATTTATGTTTGGCATTTTTAAGCGGGCATGTTATTGTGTGACAGAGCACCCCCTCCACCTCACCCCCCACCCCCTTTAAGACCCCTGCTGCCAGCCAAAGCTCACTCCTTGTCACATGACAGGGGTCAAGGCGAGGTCAGGAAGTGTCGGCGGCTGGTTTGATTGATCTGGCTGAGAAAGGAGAGACAGAGGCCTGCTGTCTGCGCACTGGGCACGGAGACAGACAGGGCTTCAAGATAGACCCTTCACCCACAACACACACACACACACACACACACACACACAGAAATGAAGACAGACAGGGATCTAACAAGAGAGAAACAGATGCACTGAACCACACACATACATATGTATACATATGTGGTTTACAGACGCTGTTCTTTGGGTTGTAGCTGTGTACTGAATGTGTGGCGAGCTTTTGCCTTAACTGCTATGTGTCCTGTCCTTACAGGGGACCTATTACTATGTCCAGGTGTCAGCCTACAACATGAAGGGCTGGGGGCCTCCACTAGTCTCCACCCCTGCCTGCGCTGCACCTTCCAGTAAGTCTCCATCATGCGCAAGCATATGTACATGTTCATGTGTGTGTTTGGCATTAAGCGAAATACAAAACAAGTTAACAACCAAACAAGAGCCCTGAAGGGTTTGGACGGCCTCACTAAATTAACACCAGTGCAAAATAGTTTTAACACAGGACTTGTATGTGTGTGTGTGTGTGTGTGTGTGCACGTGTGTGTGCATGTGTGTGCGTGAGAGATACAATCTCTCTTGAGCTTTCCCACACATAAAGGGACTTGGACAATCGCATCATTTCACATCCACTCAATCGATTTGGTTATTCCAACGTCATTCTGGCGTTGCTTTGACATCATTAGGGGGGTGACAGCTGGACCCTCCTTGGCCAGCAGGCTGGGTGGGTTTTGGGACCCCCTCTGCGGACGTCAGTGTGTGTAACCATAGCCTCAGGATGGTGTTTGGGGCTGGCTGGCAGAAGAAGCTGTCTGGGTTCAGCCAAGAAGTTAACCGTGAAGTCATGTGCAACAACAGCTGAGGTGTTGACTCACCACAGCAGCTCTGACCCTCTCTCTCCCTTTCTCTATCTCTCTATCTATCTGTATGTATGTATGTATCTATACTTGAGGTTTTCTAATAAGTTACAAATGCCACATTGAGGACTTTGAAATATTTTCTTTTGTATATAGTTTTTATGTTTTGGCCATATAGTCTAAGAGTCCATTTGGTGGTTTGTCAGTAAATCAATTCATTTATGTGAAGTAATTAATTCAGTGTATTGATTTATGAGATGAGTTTCATCCTTGCTGTTTGCGTGCAGCATGTAAAGTCTGCACAGTTGGTACAGACTTACTGTAAGAGAGGGAACATAGGTACTGTGATTGTGTGCGTGTTGGCACACTTCGGGCACATCTGGGGAACACATGAACATGTTTGTCCTCATCAGCACACCGTGTTTTTCAGTAAGCGTGTGTGTGTGTGTGTGTGTGTGTGTGTGTGTGTGTGTGTGTGTGTGTGTGCGTCTTCATTTTAGGAGACTGGGCTTTCCCTCTCTTTTTTTTCTACTGTCCACCTCCCTCCCTCCCTCTCTCAGAGCTAATTTCGATGTTGCGTGTTTGTGTTTTCCATTTGGGCCTACCACTGGAAATATTTGCATGTCTGTGCTGTAGCACGCGGCGCGGCCCCAACAGTGGGGGCCTTATACCGGGCCGTGGACGCCCATTAAAGGGCCCGCTTGTCCTGTCGGGACAGGCACCTTTCCGGGAATAGAGCTCACCGTGTTTCAGCCCCACGCGCCCTCCGGGGGGCTCCAGGAGAGGGAGTTGGGGTGGGGGTGATGGGGGGTGGGGGGTGGTTGATGGTGGTAGGGGGCGGGTTATCGCTGACACATCCTCCAGTGAGCAAGCAAGGATGCTGGCTTACTTACACAGAAGGCAGAAGGTGCCGAAGGATCGTCTTCTGCAGAGCTGGTCATCTATGAGGAGGGTCGAGAAAGTGCCTGTTTGTCATACAGTGAACAAAAAGTTTCATTGTTTTTGTGATGGCGTGTTTCTAAATGTGCCTTTATTACTGGGAAGGAGGAACACAAAGAGACACAGGGAGGAATAGAAACAGTCAGAGACAGAGGTTGTATCACAATAACTGTATGTTTTGCTCTTGGAGGCGCAGCGGGATGTGCGTTGTGCTACTTTTCTCACTTTATGTCACTGGAGAAGCCACCCTATGTCTGTGTGTCTGGGTACATGTGTGTCCGTGTGTGTGTGCATACTTTTCTGTGCCCAAATATGCGCAGAGCAGTCAGTCGCAATGGTGCTCAGTAAGTCTGTCTGTCAGCCAACCACAGCTTTCTCACACTGGGGTGGGTGCTGTTTCCGATCGTACACACACTAGACCTGTTTGAGAAGCAGGCCGTCTCACACACCTCACACTCCTACTATTGGAAGCCTCAGGAATAGGGCCAGCCCAAGAAATTTTTGGGGTCCCAAGCAGAATTTGATTAACCCCCTCCCCAGTCCCCAGACTAACCTCACCTCAAGTCCCATCGGTGTGTGTGTCAGCACTGTATGGTCATACAATAGTAAAATTGT
Organism: Chaetodon auriga; assembly: GCF_051107435.1. Classification (NCBI taxonomy): domain Eukaryota; kingdom Metazoa; phylum Chordata; class Actinopteri; order Chaetodontiformes; family Chaetodontidae; genus Chaetodon; species Chaetodon auriga. The sequence goes on from NC_135093.1 coordinate 11,798,714, forward strand.
CACATGACTGCTGTTTTTACTACAATTAAAATCATTGAAAGAAGGAATATTTTGTGCATGTCATAATTCTATGTGTGATTTCGAGGCCATCTTCAAATAAACAAACTTTCCGTAGATGCTCAAACATGACGTCCAGTTTATTTTCATCTAACCAAAGTTATTGCTCCATAGTCCATAGATCCAGGTTCACCCATTTCAAATAAACCAAACAATGCTGATGAATTCAAACTTTCCACTTTGGACACAATCTGTATGCTTCCCCAGGGGCAACTAGTCCATGATATAAATCTTACAAGGCTTGCACATACAAAAACAAGTGAATGACTGACAGTAGTCAACACTGGCTGATCCATATTTATACGAATAAATGAAGAATAAATGAAGACTGTTGGTCTGAAAACGTGAAAATCCGTGGAACAAAGAAGGAAGTCTCTCTTGCATTTGTGTTTGGGATAGCAAATTTGAAGAAAACCTTTGCAAAGGTGAAAAAACATAAAATGCAAATTGGGCACCCGACCAACGTCTGGTTTGCAGCAAATGAACTAGGCTACAAGAAGCATCATTTTGTCATACATTGGCGGTATATGCTACATCGCACATGGCGGTAATAGAAGTTGCAAGTCAGAAATAAAAAGAAGAAGAAAAAGACAAAAACCACCTGAATTAAAGTTTTAGAGTTTTGTTGTTTCAATCAACCTTTTCTAATACGATACTTCAAAATGTACATAAAAATATGGAGATGGAAATGGCTATTGGCAAATTTAACAAGTAGGTACGGTGTTATCGTGTTCACCCTCTTAGTTTAGCATGTTAGCATGCTAACATTTGTTAATTACCACTAAAAGCAAAGCACAGCTGAGGCTAACGACAATGTTATTACTTTTATAAGTATCCGAGTATTGGACAAATAAAACTTTTGACCTGCTGATGGTGCTTCTTCGGAGATTAACGTTATTACAATTCAACATGAGGGGAACATGATTGTCTTTTCCCAAATTTCATGATAATCCATCCAATCAGTTCAGATTTCAGTCTGGACCAAAGTGGTGCAATGACCAACCAGTGACAGACAGCCAGAACATTGCATGGTCACTTCTCTAATATGTCCTTCTTACCTCTGTCTGCAGGTTGGAGGGATATCGATGGCCGTGCTCCACGTCAAAGAGGCCAGAAGGAGGCACTAGACCAGCTACTTGGACAGATAAAGGAAGCTCACCGCCACTGTGTCTGCCATGGTATCAACAACTTTTTGAGCGATTTAGTGGGGTGTTCACCTGAAACACTAAACAGTAATAAGAGAGCCTTGTTTGACATGTTTGTCTACCGAGTTTGGCAGTGATAGTGACTTGAGGTACTCATTGAGTTACATATGAGCACCTTATATCATACTAGACATTTTAAACTGCCAATGGGTTTAACTTTGGAATTACATGCAGCAAATTCTGAGGTAGAATAACAGCCTTGAGACTCATATTCTTGATCCTAATCTTACGATCAGTTTTACTACACATATCAGTTGAGGTTAAGTGCACAAGTTGAAGTGAAATGCACCCTTCGCTGTGGTATGAGCGTCTGACATTAACCCGAGCCTCTGTCGCTTTCACTACGCCCATCACATGTTAAAAAAACACATCTAAATTTTTAGCCACCGTCTAGTTCATGTTTCAGAAATATTCTTGGCGTAAACAAACACGAGCAACGGACAGTTCGGCTCGCAGGTGTAACACGTCTCACTAATTGCCGTGTTTCATCTCACCTTGACAGACACTTAACAATCTCAGGCATGACAACTACTTTGGGGGCCTTACACCCTAAGACGGCGTGCCACCTCAAAAATAATACCCTCCCCTCTGTCTCAACAACCCCACAGCCCCTTATGCGTCTTTCCATGACTCAGCCCTTCCTCTGCTGAATACCTCTCTCTCTGTGACAAAATGCAGATCAACTTCTCTCACACTCAGCCTGTTTATATCCCCAAACACTGCTGGCTGTAAGCTGGTCCCATAAGTGTCAAAACCTGTCCACACTGACTTTTTTACATGACAGCAAACTGCATTTAGCATTGAGCAAGTTGTCTCTCTTTTTCTTCACACCCCCACACGCCCAAACACACTCACCCACTTACTATTGTCCACTGTGGCTAGACCATATTTGCAATAAGGCGAGACGCAATATAATAGTCAGTATTGAGTGGCTCTTGGTTTGTCAGACGGCGACTGATGGAGCTTGAGAGTTCAGACACGGTAGCCAAGGTGGCGTGTCCCGGGGTCATGTTTGTTATTCCTGTAAGAGACGAGTCCTGGGCTGGAGTCGGGAGAGGGCATAAATTAACACTGACTACTGCCACCTCCCCCCTCCACACCCCCACCAGTCGTCCTGTCTACTGTCCATACATATACACACGTAAAGATAGACAGGCGCACACATAGATACACATGTACGTGAACGGACACAAATATTCAAGTACATGCTCCCTCTTTCAACCCTGACTCTCTCACACATGTCCATGTACGCACCCCCATCACAGCCCGGCTTATAGCCCACGCCACATTCTCCCTCTTGTCCAAACACTATTAATTAAACTGTGAAAGAGGCCTTGACTAACACAGGCACCCCAGCAGACGGCCATACTTGTCTGTCTTACTCAGTGTCAAACAGGGACTGAGGCCAGGAGGACTGGAGCTGAACAGACTCGTGAGTAAAGAGAAATTTGGGGAGGTGAGAGGGGTCGAGGGGTGCTGTTTTTTCTTCTTACTCCACCTCGGCTCGTCCACCTGAAGAGAAAATTAGTTATTTTCAGGTCTTGAATGGGGGGATTTATTGACTTTAAGTGGCCTGGGGCTGGAGTAAGATCACCTGGGAGGGGAGGAGAGGGAATCTGCGAAGGGTTTGGGACTCAAGGTTTCTAATGAGTTGGGTTGGTGCGTTATCTCACCAACAGGCGCCCACACAAACACACACACACACACACACACACACACACACACACATATATATATATATATATATATATATATATATATATATATATACACACACACACACACACACACACCTCCCTCTTTCGCCTCCAACCCCCTCCAGGCCCACTAAAAATAAACATGTCCCCACAGACTTAACTGACCTCCCTGTCAGTGAGTGGCAAAGGGTTAAGACACATACAGACACACATACACAAATTACTACAGCTCCTTGGCTCCACTCATATGGCTGTAGCTCAAGACATGCCATGCTCCAGCAGCAATAGTATATGCAGGTAAACACACACATGCATACATATACACAGAGTTAGTGTCCCTCTGGGATCTGAGAGCTAGTGGTTCCCTCAAGGCCCATAGTCTGCTGTTGGCAGCCAGCATGACTGTCAAATGGTGCCGCGCCACTGGAGCGCATGAAATGTCGAAAAACATTCCACTCCGACCGTGTTGTTGGACGTGTCAGGTTGGTTGTCAATTAGGTAACGGCCTGTCACTGGAAGAGATGTTTCCAGAGTTTGTCAGGCCAGAGGTATTCATTGGTGTTAGCGAGAAAATCAGACAACCAATCAGTCGCGCCACAGTTTCTTACCAGTGCCTTGACTTTAAAGCACCAAGAGTGTCAGAATATTCACTCAGAAGAAGTAAATTGACTCAGTTGTTCTGTTGCTGTGGAATTAACAAAATCCTTTCTTTTCTCTGTCTTGTCCACACAGAACAGTGCAAAGCACCACCACAAGGGAGGAAGCACTCAGTGTCCAAAAGCCTGCGCCACCTCTTCCAACCAACCAGCAAATTTGTTAAAAGCTTGAAAAGGTCCATTATCTTTTTGCACAGAGATTTTCAATCAGTATTCATTTAAGAGAGAGCACACTACATCCCAGTTTGAATATTAAATACGGTACTGACTGGGTGCCATGACTGTGTGATCGTTTGCATGGCAGCACCATGCTTTGAGTGTATTTATCACATTTTTAATATGTCATTGTTTTGATTTTTCTTACTTTGAGAACGCACCCTCAGCAAAATGCAAATCAGTGTAAGCTTTGATGCGAGTCCATCATACCAAAGCAAAATAAAAAAAAATTAATGAATAACGCCTGGTGTGTTGTGCGATGTGCCATTTTGATATTTACCCATTCAGTGCTGTGGTGCTTCTGCTCTGACACATGTACTGTTTCTATGTTACTTTCCAGAGGTCTCTATCTGACATCCATATTCTACAGAGATGATAATGTGTTGGTGACTTCAGAGGACCAGATTCCGATTGTGGAGGTTGAAGATTCCTACTCCACCTCCCTAATGCAGGACTTCCTCTGGTTTACTAAGGTAGACAGACAGACAGAAAGGAACAGAAAGTAAAAAAGACAGATAGGAAGACACATACAACAACAAACTTTGATATATTTCTTAGACAATTGATCACCCATGGCAAACCAAACAAAAAAAAATGTGTGTGTGCATCTTATCTATTTTCCAGGTGTCGTATCTGTGGGAGGAGATTCCCTGGCTGCAGCAGTGTCTCAGTCCTTCCCAGTCATCCTGTTCGTGTACTCTGCAGACACGTCTCAAGATGCTTCAGGCTGTCTCCCAGCTACAGGTAGTACAATGCTCAGGAGACTTGACCTCAACATCACAAACTACTGGAACTATGGGTTTGTAATTGAAATTGTGGCAGTCGTGGTAACCCTCCCTCTATGATTTCATCCTTCTGCTCTAAACAGAGCAGCAGTACAGCTATTTTCTGATATCTTTCCTCAGGGAATGCTGGGTACCCAGGACCTTGGTCAGGTGTATTATGAGCCAATCAAAGACAAGCATGGTAATGCCCTGCTGGTGCTCCTGAAGGACATGAATGCCTGTCCCAACCTGGATGGGGTTCGCTGGACGCAGCTTTGCAAACTCCAGCTGCAACGCAAGTCCATCTCGTCCCCTGAAGAGCCCACTGCCTTGGACATGCTTCTCATCACACTCCATGTGAGTCCCACAGGAATAGACGGGCAGCGATTGGAAGTTAGTTTTGGAAAATTGGTTATTTTTTGTTTTTGTTTTGGAGACAGGCTGCTTCCACAGCAGTTAGGAATGGCAGGAGGGTTTGTCAGCAGCGGTTGTGGTTTTTATCAGGCTCATTCTTTGCATTTTTTGTTACCCAGAGATTTAGCAAGATGAAACAGTGTAGCGTAAGGCACTTTGTCAACAACAAAATACATCCAAAAGTCCTGGAAAACATTTATTTATTGGTATCGCTCTAATGTTCTTAAACTCTCATTCACAGAAAACCAGTAAACACGAGGTTGAAACAATGGGACTGTAAATTGCAATGTGCTTCCAATTATGAGTGCTGCTTGTGCAGACATTCTTTATTTAGACAACATTAATCACCATGACTCTCCTCTTCCATTTGCCACCTTCTTTGCAAGGACACATATTGAGTTGACTCGCCATCAAATTCATTAAAATGACACATGGCAGGTCAAATATTGGATCCATGCCAGCCCATCATGAATGTTAATCAGCTGCTCATTCAGGCGGTGGAAATTTGAAAGTTGCATTTAAATGTCAGCATTGTGGGCGTGATGATGATAATCTAGCTAATTGTTGTTGTTTTGTGTTTTGTAACTAATGCTGTGTGGCTGTTTTGTTCAGCGCGACCACAATCTGGAACTAGACCACAAGTTGATTTTGTCTATATAGGCCGGTAAACTTGATACCATTGTTGCAAAGCTGTTTTGTCTCCAGTGTAAGTTGGTTTGGCCTTGTGGTTCCAAAACAATGGTGGAGACTCCCTTTGGCAAAACCACATTTCACTGAAATATTTGTTTTGTGGCCAGTTATGAACAAATTGTATGATGAAATCCATAAAAATGTGCTGATGGGCTATTCTGCAGTGCTGACTTCCACTTTGAACATGTTGGAACAACTATAAACTGAAGTCCCTCGAGGACTAACAATAGCAAAACATGAAAACAACATCATTTAAATGAATGTGAGGATGCTTATGGAGACAAAATTAGAATCAGTGTCACCACACGTTCAACCCCAGTCGACAGTACTGCGCCGTCTTCTAACTTAGTCTCTGTCCACCTGCTGTTCCCAGGAGAAGCTGGCTTATCACAGGCGGAGCAAGAAGATGTTGTCCCCAGGCTTATACCTGGGCTACCTGAAGCTGTGCACATCTGTGGAGCAGATCAGAGCACTGGTGCCCCAGAAACTGCCCAACATCCTCTGTCACACCAAAATTCGAGACAACAGCAATGTGTCCAGGTGGGGATTATGCGCAACAAAACAACAGCAGCGATACCTGTGATATGGATTGATGCACTGTTTGTAGCATTCCTGTGAATGTGTGTTCGATGTGTGTTGTGTTAGAGAGGAGTGGCAGTGGCTACAAGCTCTCAGCTCTCTGGAGGAGTCGTTGGAAATGGACCATGAGGTACAGAGTGCTCCACATCGCCTCCTACAGGACCTGCGCAGTGCAATCAAGGATCTGATGGCACACATCAATGTCCCTGGAAATCAGGTTCGAGTTAGGTCATAGTCAAACTGAAACTGCGTGCAACTTTCTCCATAAGCACACAAGGTTTGATAGTGAGATTTGAAACCATTTCCATTTGGTAATTTCATTACTAAATGCAAAAAAACATTATTTTGTGTATGACTTGATTTTGACTGATACCATGAAATCCAGTAGAAACTATCCAGCCAAGTTCCAGTGGAAGGCAGTAGCAAAAGCTCAAAGCAAAGAAAATGCTTCCAATGGACGATCAGCCAGTTCTGGTTAGACCACTAATTCTACATGATCTCTGCAAAAGAACATGGTTTGAATTCCAGCACAGTGGCAATCATTGTCCGTTTGGCTTTAACATTTTACCACCCACTGCTCCATCTAGTACTATTCAGAACTTCACAGACTGCAAAGATGTACCATTAAAAGTTACATAGACATATATATTAAATATACACATGGATAGATTAGACTGTCATCAGAATGCAGAACTGAAACCTGAAATATTTGTTTTCAGTGAGGATGGGTGTTTAAAAAAAGGTTTAAAAACAACAAATACGCCTTTCGCACTTACATACTTTTACTCTTGACCTGCTCCACAAAAGAGCCCAACAGTGTATTAGTGATATGCAGTAACCCCCAATTACAGCAAACCATGCAGTTGCCTTATTCCATACTTGTCATTCCACTATTGGAGTTGGAGCCTCAAGTTCTGCTTTCAAAATACCTTAATGAGTGAAAACTGACTTCATGGTGGCCCAGCAGTCTACGCTGTAACCGTGACCTTTTGAAACCCCAACCCTGAACAAGACGAACACTGCATATATACAGTATTAAAAAGAGATTTCAGTGGATATGTTAGTTTTCGGTCACTTAGATCAAGTCTCTCTATGCGTCTAGGCACAGGACTTCCGTATCTACAGCCAGGAGGTGTTGGAGTTTGGGGACAAAGTGTCCTTCCTGCTCCTCCTGCCTCCTTCAGATGAAGTGTGCACCGCTCCCGGTCAGAATAACCCATACTCCCCCCGCTCTGGCTTCCTCACCCTGCCCCTGCAGATCTTTGAACTGGGTCAGTATATCAGATTTTAGGCAGAAACGGGTTAATAATCACACATGTTCTGCATTATGTGAAACAAATATTTGACACCATCTGCTGTTTCCAAAGCTATACATTTCTTTTTTCTTGTTGGATTCACCCACAGTCCACTTTAACGCCTATTGCCCCAGTTTCATTGGCCAGTACTGCAGAGTATCGGCTTTGCTGGAGCTGGAGTCCCTCATGTCCCAGCAGGCACTAAGGGAGGCCTTTTCTGAGGCCGAGCTCCTGGCTGCTAAGAAGAAGCACCAGCAGGTCCAGGAACACATGCAGGTAAAACCATTCAGTCAGTCTTCAAAGACAATCGAAGGACTACACAGCTTGAATAAACTCTACAATACTGTATATGCTTCTAGGTTAGGTGGGCTAGTATGTGTGGGAAATGGATTCAAATTTTAATGATTAATTATTGTGATCATGATGACTGTACAACAGCAAATGGAGGAGGTGTGGCGTGATGCGAGGTGGATCATGGACGCCTTGCAGTATGCCCGCTACAAACAGCCAACAGGGGGCATCTCCATAAGCTGGATTGTTGACTTCTCCAAGGAAGTGATGCCCGAAAAGCCCCCCTCCACCTCCTCTCAGCCAGACTTCATGCCCTCCCCCATGCCTTCACCCGAACCCTGCCGCAAGCACTCAGGTCAGTTTTATGATGTTGGGAATATAGGATTTTATGTGCAACTCACAAAAATGACGTGAACACACAAAATTCTAATATTCTTTCTCTCAAATTGGCAATTCTTTACTTTCTCATGCACACATCAACGTGACCTTTTTCTCACATTCTGCAGATTTTGCTGGACTGTCGGATGAGGAAGGCTCCTCTGAGGTCTTCCTCACCACCGACAGTGACTACGACTCCAGCCGTGCCCAGAGTCCCCGTGAGCTTGACCTGCTGCCCCCCTCGCCCCTCTCATCCTCTGCGCCGCTGGAGCCCCGTGGTTTCCTGCGCAGTGATGGGAGCACCTCAGGAGGCGGGTTGTGTCTCAGTGGGGGTGGACGTGGAGGGGGAGCGCTGAGAGATTCCACGCCAGATGTCCTCCAGGCCTCAGAGCCACAGCACGGGAGGGAAGGTGAGCGCTGTGGCGGAGGAGGAGGAGTCCGGTGTGGAGGGGAAAGGCGAAGGGGGGCTCCGGAACTGTTTGACAGTGACTTCATCCTGCCCAGCAGGCAGATCGAGCTGTTGCACATCACAGAGAAGAGACAGGCTTTCTGTGTGAGAACCAGCAGCCTGGAGTTCCCTTCCACCACCTCAGCCCACCACCAGCCTTACTGCTACCACACCACTTGCCCCTCGCCATCCACCTCGCCTCAGCGGAGGTGGCACAGGCCCTCGTCGGTGGACCGTTGTTGCTCATGTGAGCGCTGCCGACCGCAGCTTCCACCAGCACGTACGTTATCGCAGGACAGCGGCACACAGAGACTCTCCTCGCCGTCATCTGCTGCCCTCAGGAAAAGATGTCATGCCACGCTCAGAGTGTACCCACAGTACCGCACAGGCCTGCCGAAGGAGACCAGTGTTAAGGTACAGATACGTTCTGACGCGTTGAAGTAATTCACTGTTGTTATGTTTGTGACATGATATCTTCTCCTCCTGTGTTTCAGCTTTGTGTAACTCCAGGAACATCAGCACGGGAGATGGTTCAGCTGGTGGTGCAGGAGATGAACGTGGTGTCTCGGCGCATGCTCAGCAGCAGCGGCGGTGAGCAGCAGCAGTGTGTGTACTACAGCTCTGAACAGTTGAAGCACTTTGGCCTCGTGCTGGTTGTGGACAATAGAGAAAAGTGGCTTCAGGATGACTTCTGTCCCCTGGAGCTCCAAAACCCCTGGCTAAGGGGTAAACTGTGCGTTCGCATTAAGGAGTATTCACCACTAGCGCTCAAACACAGCCGGGCCACCACGGTGTGATACTTCCTGACAGAGAACGAGCAAAGAGAAAATATGTGTACTGAAGCTGGAACTCTTACATTTGTACAAACAGGCTCCTGAACTCTACTCTATTTTCTGTCTCACCGTGGTGCTACCGTCCACCACTGCAGCTATAACATGTTGTCATGGTTTCTGCTGTGTTCTTGTTATCTGAAAGGCTTCTGTTTCCATTTTCCATTTTTATGAACATCAGAGACCCTCATATGGACACCAAATGAACAATAACAAAATGGAACAAAGAGAAAAGAGTTTTTTGTGCTGTCAGAAATCATTGGGAAAAAGATTATGATGCTGAGCAAGATTAATGGAGCGTCACTTTGACTTCTGGCATGATTGACGCCGGCACATCGGGCCGTGCGTGTTGCCAAAGCGACATGGGCAGCATCATCTCCTCCCCAGCCACACGCGGACACGGCTTTTCCTATGAACTCTCTCATTGTGTCATTCCCAAAGAGCTGTCGGCTGCAGCCGCCCGGCCCCATGTTCCCAGGATGTGGGCTCTGGACCCGGCCCAGAGGGCAGGAAGGAAGGGAGAAGTGCAGAGGGGGGCTGGCGTCTCCGCTTGGGGACGCAATCGGCCTGACGATTTGGCCCGTCAGCCTGTCACTCAACTGCTCTTGGCTACTATACCGTCTGGTAGTGAAGCAGCCAAGCAAGGGAGAGAGAGCTTGATAGAAAGCGAGAGAGAGAGCATGAGGAGGAGGAGGAGGAGGGTAGAGGCTGCATCTTTTAGAACCTGGCACTGGCTCTCTGGTGCTCCTTTTCTCCCGTTTGCAGCCACAAATCCTCTGTATAGTAGACTCAGTTGTAGTGTAGCTAACAAATGCGATCATCTCATTTTGTGAAGTACCACAAATTAAAACCAGCTAATTTGGATTTTCACAACAGAGAGAGAAAAAAAAAAAACAAGCAATACTCTTTTTGTTTTTCTAATAGATGGGAAAAAAAGCATGTAAACCTTCCAAAATTGTGTGCTGAGTACATCTAAAGTACTGTAGTCATGCTGTGCTAAAAGTAAACCAGTTCAGTGTTTTGCTGTGTTTGGTTCTGTGGTATTCCCAGATGCATCAGAAAATGGTGCCCATCAGTCTAGAGCAGCGTCGCCCAAAGGGATGCTAGTGTGAGAGGGATGACTGGAGTTGTTAAGAGGCTCGGTGTTTGTTAGCAAAGCAACAACCTGTCTCCTAAACTGCCTCCACATAAGTTATAGATGAAAAGATTTTACTATAAGATGCTTAGAAATATATTTAGAGACTCTAAACCGCTACGACCTGCAATGCGGGGATGAAGAACAGTGAAACCATCTCTCGGCTAGTTTTCAGTCGCCTTGCTGACTTGTAGAAGTGAAGATGGAGACTGCACACTGCTGGAAAATAAGTAAAACTCTGCAGTAAAGGAAAAAACTAAAACCATGCTAATCGACCGTTCCTTTATTCTGTCATCTCTGTTTAGTTTTGACAAATTGTGATTTGAACAATGCAAACATTTCAAATGTTAAAACAGTTAAAACAGTCTACAGACTTGTGGCAAGCCAGCCTGCTTCCAAAATATGACGTTATATCTACTATGCAACAATTTCTCACTTTGAGAACGCGCACACAGTGAGATGCAGACCAGTGTGTGTTTCGGTGCAGTTTCACCAAAGTTAAAACATGGCTGAAAACACTGGCAAATAAAGCATGGCGTGCTGGAGAGGAGACGTGTGGCGTGCTTTAATTTTGATGGAATTTCATCTGTTATGAACATTCTTGCAAATGCAGCTTGTACTTAATAAGAGTTTGAAAACTACGTCCAAGGATCCCCTTAAACAACACATCAGCAATCAACAAATGTGTCTGTAATCCTTACAACTGCCAGTCTGCAGGAAAACATTGAATAAGATAGCCAGCTATATTATCAGATAAAACAATAACAATGATAATAAAACAGACAGGACGTGTGTTGACTGATGGTGCAGGAGCCTCTTAACAGTTTAAACCATCCTTTTTAGCTCATTTTTGGGAACCTTTGCCAAGTTTTGGTCTCTCTGTTCACACTGTACAAGAGAACCACGCTGTTTACATCGAACTCCACATCTCACACTCACAGAAGCTGCAAGCTGTCGGGTTTTATTTATTTTTTTCTATCCTCCGTTTTTCAGCATATGATAAATACTTTTTTCCGCTATAAAATATCGACCAGGCTCAGCAACATCATGCCGTTATGATAGCCTGTAGCGTTTCCATATGTAGCACCAGAAAGGTCCAAAAGAGGAGAGTTTGATGGGTGAAGTCGGTGGACCTGGCCTCAGTTACTGTAGCAATCCAGGTTCACAGGATGCTGTGGAACCTGCCGCAGGGGACTGGACAGTGCTGTCTCTCAAAGTGTTTACAGAGTTTACTTTCCTTACACCTTCAAAGATGTGCTTACGTGTAACTACTGTATAAAGATGTCCTAAGACAAAGTGATGTTATAAGTTGTAATTGGTTTTACTAATGGCTTGAGCTCTTGTGTTAGCGCTTAGATGTCTTCTTTATTCACATTGTTAAAAGTGGTTTTTACGAGGACCAACTGCAAAAAACAAATCACACAACCAGAAACCGAACCAATGCGCGTAGACAAACGAGACCAGGGGACGAATGTACAGTATCTGCCTGAAATGTGAAAGGAAGTGAATGTGGGGCTGGAGTCAGTGCAGAGGTCAAAGGCCAGTGAAGTTATGGGATTAAGATTATGCTGAAGGGGAAGAGGGGGTTTAAATTCCCTTTCCAGTCAAAAAATAAAGCCCCACGTTTACAAGGAGCTGTTGGCAGATCCATCAGGCGAAGTCATGAAGGAGACATCACGTCACTTTTTTAAAATCTATTTTTATTGAACAATAAATGAATATTACAAAATAAAAGCCTCGCTTGTTTATGTGGGTTTCTTCTCTTTTAACAGGTCTCTGCACACGAGTGTAGGAAGTTTCTAACCTTCATGTGTGTCCCGCTGAGCAATAACAATATCCTTTATGTGATACTGACCTTTTTTACACTTCCTGCTTGAGAGATAGACCACTTAAAATACTTTACACATTAACTGTGCTACAATGTCTTAGTTTGAGAGCTGAAAATTCCACTAGAATCCATGATATATATATTTTGGCAAACCTCGTCCGCCATAAGGAGCATAACAAGCTTATATTTCAAGTGTGTGCAGATCGGATTTTCTCTGGGGCTTATTCTTTTAGTTTGGAGTTTCATCCACATGTATGCACTCCCAAAAGCTGGTCATTCATTTGATATGAATGAGAGGGAATGACAAATAGAGGGCACTTGTTCCTACAGAGGCTAAATTGCAATGACCTCATCAGTGTTTGCCACCCAGTTGATGAAAAGTGAATGGTGGGCAGCTGCAGACAGAATCTCACAGTGTAAGTGGCGGGCACGGCCACATGAAGCCAGCGGCGTGCATTCGCCAGGGATGAACAATGATGTTACTATTGCTGATGTTGATGTAGTGTTTTTGCCATCAGTTTTGGAACAGTTTTGAATAGCGTGTAGGCTTTAGCATTAGGAAAATATGTGACATAATGACATCCCCACGACCAGTTTCAGGATGATGTGCGTTATGTCAGCTGTACGTTCTCAGTGCAGTACCGCAAAGATGAGATATGCATGTTTGTAAAAGTACACATGTACACAAAGGATATCAAAATGTAGTTTAATTTTGTCCTGGAAAGTGTGCTTTCTGCTGGAAGAGAACAAAAAGAGCATTTTGCTGCACTAATAATAGGTCAGAATCTACACATTTCATTTTAGAAAAGGGGACACACTCTTTAAAGTGACACAAAATGTTGATTTTCTCACGTCCTTTACCAGTTAAATTGAATATTTTTCTCTAATCATCTCTTACCCTGGGAGGCAGCTGGATTCGCGAGATCATGCAAGCCGAGATTTCCATCTGGCCAGGCTTCAAGCTTTGGGCTTGAGGCCAAACCACAGCCGTTTCGGACCATTCAGCCGTCTATGAACTGCTGGCAGCTACAGGCGAAGTTTAGGTGTGACAGCAGTGAGAGAGGCGACGGCTCATTCGAACCATGGACAGCTTCCCTGGTTCTGTGTCAGAATGTGAACGTCAGCTCTTCATCCAGACTGATAGAACACTTTCATTTTGTGTGTTAGGGTGTGTTCAGACACATGCTTTGTTGCACCTGTGACCACACCCAGCAGTGATGTCACAGTGTCCTGGAGTACACCTGTGCATCACTGCAGCAATGGAGGAGGTGTTGAACCCAATGTTGGCATTCATTTACATAAAGATGTAAATATATACTTATATTTTCTAAATTGTCAACATTAATGCAATTCAGAAAATATCTCTAAAAATGTCTTGACATGTACCTTAAACGCTTTCTAAATAAAATCACCATGTGATTGATGTCACAGCCCAGAGTCATGCTATACATATCTGTTTACATACGCATTTACTGTTGAAGGCTAGATGCATATTGGTTCACAGATAAATTTTCTAAAAGTAATGGAACTACTAAACTGTAAGCATGCACATTTGCATATGTATTAATAAGCTTTATGCTGCCCAGCTCTTTTATTACACAGTGTGTTTAAATGTTTAGCTGAATCATGATCCCAGGGTTGAATTCTGGCTGGCCAGGTTGCTTTCAGCAGGCTCATGTCACACCGCTCCCTTGCTGGCGCTATGTGTTTTTTCTGCTCTTGAGCAAATAAAATGCTGCATGCTTCCCTGTCAACAGATCCTACAAACACTAATGTGCAGATAGACACACAGACACGTACAAAAACACACATCGGTGCGCGTAAGCGGCATGCACTGAGGAATCTTGATATTTAGATGTGTAAATGCTCATGTGTACCATGCAGAGGATTTACACTTTTGTACTATATCAAGACAAATTCACACACACTTTCCCAAGCAGCTTATCGCACTCAAATCATGCCATAATACATCCACTGCGCCTTTAAGAGCAGCCCTTTACTGTTTATTGACAGTAACTTAAGAATTGTACTGGAATTCTGACACCTCCTAATTTTAAACCTTCTGACTCCAGGAGGACCCGAGCTAAATATAACCCCTGGCATATATCTGAATAACTATAAAGAAAACATTCCCAAAACACTCTGAATAGTGGCTATTCATGCTCATAAAAGGGATTCAGAGTGGAGTGTGCATTGCTTTGGGGACAGCGACACATGACTCATCAAAATATCTACAGCAACAAAGTGAAGTTGCGCATCCGGGAGAATCATTTGATACATGATTTTGTCAGCACTTCCCCTGACAGAGAGGTAGTATCCAGAGCCAGTTCAGCTCCTGTACTGGGAGTCCAGACTGCTGGTTGCATGTGAGTCCGCGCTTCAGTTTGTGTGTGGCCAAACAACCCGCCTGCAAAACAGCAGCCAGCGCATCTTGAAACTGAGCAGGCTTCCAGCCTTAATCTCTTCTCTCTCAGAGTGCCCCAACATCATGCTCTTCAACTTGACCCTTCTTGAGGTTGTTTAGGATTATGGGCCAAAGGTTTGCTCCCCACCTCGGTCAGACAACCGTACAAACACACACACACGCACAACCTTTGTAGCTCATGTTACATGAATCAAAAATGGGCACACTTGTCCAGCATGTGCAACCTTCTTGTATGGATGGATGCCTGAACATGTGGTATTGGATGCAGACATGTATTAAAGGAAAATGACATGTGCTCTTCAAACAAACAGGTTCAATACACATGAAACACTCCTCTCATATGCTTCAAATTGTATCGAAGTTCACACTATGTAGCAGTAAAAATATGAGCTTTGACAGCTTTCTATCGACGCCACAGTTGCATCCCTCTTTCCTCTTCTCCTGCACCAACTGATCACCTGTTTCCCTCCCTTATCCCAGCCCCTCACATCCACCGCCACCCCCTGCCCCACCCTGCCCACCACCAGCCCATTCCAGCCTGGCACTTGCTGGCAGATTAACAGTGGCATATGAAGTGTGTATGCATATGCTGGCATGTGTGCGTTTCTGTATGTGTGTGTGTGTGCAGTGGGTGGGAAAAGTGAAGCCGGCCACTACTGCATCACTCATTTCTCTCTCTCTCTCTCTCCCTCCCTCCCCAGGGCCCATAAACCTTTAAAGCACCTATAAAACACTTGGCGAGGCCTTTTTGAAGTTTTTATGAAGATCTGGCTTTATTGTTCCCAAGAGATGAGCCCCGCTCCGCTGGCGCCTCGGAGCTTTCTGGAGGTGCCAGTGAATTCGGGAGGGGGGGGGGGGGCGGGCGGTGCTGGGTGGTGGCAGAGGAGGGAGTCCCAGGGAAGGAAGGGCTGGGAATGGGGGTGGGCACTGTGGAGCCAATGTTTTTATGCCCCCTGTGCATATGTGTGTAGTGTGTGGTGCATATGTGTGTGTATGTGCATGCAAGTGTGTGTCAGGGGGGCAGATGAGCTGCACATGCAGTGTGAACAGCAACAGCGACAATTTTATCTTTGGGTGTTGAGTTTATGTCCTTGAGGTAGATTTAAGACACATCAAATCAAAGTTAAGAAAGTTCTAATAAAAGCACATGTGTGTTTGAACACAGGCGTGCATCTGTTGCAGCATGTGTGTGTCTGCGTATTCCTGCATACGCGCTCACAGACGATGGGGGCCAGCAGGTTGCGTCCTTGTTGTTTGAAGTGGGGCTCTGTTGTTCTCATAGAGCTAAATGAATGGAGCCGGACCCCCCTCCATCTGTCTGATCCAGCGGCACCGGCCCTCCCTCCCAAATCCCGGCTCCGACGCCCGACGCACCGGCCCCCTCAAAGGAACAGTTGGCAAACGGACGGCCCATTAAACAGGCGAGGGCGACGGGCCCTCACCTCGAAGCAACACTTGTAAGAGCAGAGAGAGAGAGAGAGAGAGTGTGACACAGGCAAGGAGCGAGAGGGGAAGGAGATAAAAGTAATCAAGGAATGTGTGTCTGCGAAATGCAAAACCTGACTGCTTCTTAAGTCTGAAGCGTGTGTGACTGCACATTTCTGGGGGTGTGGGGAGTGGCAGTTACAACTCAGTGGCCATGACATTAGCCATGCCGGTGGCTTTGACTGTGCCTTTGCCCTCCACAACCGCCATTGTCACAGAGGTGTGTATTCTCACCTTCTGATCAAGGCATTGGCAGGAAAATGTCTTCTTTTCTGAAATGCCCTCAGCCATCTGGCCCTCATTTGGTAATCCAGTTTGATTACTTGCTTGAGTAAAGGGTCGTAAATGGGATCTGATTAAATCGCTTGTTTGTGTATTTATTTCAGCTGTTTTGGTCATTAAAAGTGCTCTAATCATAACTATTTGAAACAGCTCCTGAAAACAGAGTTGAGACACTATGTGCACATTCACCACAGGGATGTCTGATCGTTAACTAATCACCTACATAGAATTGGCAATCCAGATAATACATGTTTTGGCGAGTTTGGCACCTCTTGTTACCCAGTGTTACCCAATGCTAATAAAATGGAAACATCTTGACATGAAACCTCTGCTGGCTGTCAAAGAAAAAAAATCATTCATCCAGCATCCTTGTGGAGTCTAACTGCAGCCCCTGATGCTTCCCGTGTCAACCATTTGTCATCGTCTGTACAGTTATGAATCACGCTGATTTGTCTGAAATCGCTCCAAACTTCCCTCAACCACCCTGTGTTTGAATGCTGGGGGGAAAACAACAGCTTGGGTCTGCAGTGAAAGTTGGGTGCATGCAGGGGAGCCAGAGGGTTGTTCCGAAGAGAGCCAACACTGATGACAAAAAAAAAAAAAAAATCTAAGAAGCAGACAAAGATGAGAGAAGGGAGGGGCAGTGAAGGGGCAGCCGAGGGCATTCTGTGCTCGGTTTCAGCACCCTGCACCTGGCAAACAACCCGAAAGCAATTTACTTTCTTTCCCCAGGACATTTAGGATCAAATCCCTGTTAGTCATTGACATTAAAGGGTCTCAAAAAGAGAGGAAAGAGGAAAAACACCAGCTCGGTTTGATGTGTGTGAGCATGTGAGTGGGGACTTGGAGAATTCCAGCACACCAGAATTAGAGGAGAAAATGTTTGGAAATGCCAAAAGTCGACTTCCAGTTTGAGTCCAGTGGGGATCCAGAGAACATGGAGAAATAAGAGAGAGGACAAATCTTACATTTCAGCCAAATGCTGTGTGACTGATGGGCTTGTACCCACACACACACACGCACACACATTCACACATACATCCATATTAACCCCAGCTCCAGCCCCCTTTGTGCAAAGGATGATGTCATGCTTTCTGAAAACATGTGGGGGGCGGCGTCGGGGGGTTTAAGGGGGGGGGGGATTCCTTTGGTCCTTTCAAGTTTGCAGGGGGAGCCTTGGGCCACGGCAGGGTAGACAGTACGAGGGCAGGAGGCTCAACGCTGCCACCCCCCACCCCACCTCACCCCAGCAAGCAGTCACATTAGGCACGCTTCGGCCACGCCATCAAAGGCCCGGCTCACAGCACACACACACACACACACACACACACGCACACACACTGCCTGCACACACAAAAGCATGCGTGCACACAGTTGCTTCCCGACTGCACGTACAGACCTAAAGACACAAGTCAAACGAGCATGTTCACACTCAGATGAAACGAACGCATGCCTAAAAATAACAGCACACATGCATACGCACACAAAAGACGTGTACACACACACTCGCATACCAACAGATCAAACACGCACACACTTCAATCATGCCCACCCCCCCGGCTGTGTTATTGTTTTGAAAATATGATTGCGGTGACGGATGGGGTGGGGAGAGGAGAGGGCTCTGGCAGGGGCGAGTGGCAGGGCCCCTCTATTGTCCCCGACCAGTGTGAGTCTGTGTCCATAGCTATAGAAACTGGGGCCACACTGGGAAGGCATGCTTTCATCTCCACCACAGGCTCACCGCTGGCAATAAGGGGTCAAATAAATCCCCCTGGATGCAGTGAGGAGGGGGAGAGTGTGCAGGCTTACGTGCGGGCACACACACACACACACACACAGACACACACACACACACACACTCTGAGCATGTTTACCTGAGCTATCTCACACTTAGAGAGAGATCTGTCTGTCCAATCAATATACTGAAGCTGTGCTTTCATATAGTTCTACCCATGTCAGTCTGTGTGTGCTTTTGTTGAATCTTCTCTGCTCAGCTCTTCACGTCCAGTACTTCCACTTTAACTGCCTTTTCAATTTCAGCTCCAAGTGCTTCTTTTCAGCGGCCACATTAACTTCTTTCCGTACTTCAACTTCAGCTACAGCAGAAGCATTTTCATCTTTTGGTGCTTCTGTTTCAATCACCATTTCAATCCCTCTCAGTGCTTCGAGCTCAGCGACAGCTTTGGAGCAGAGGCGCTTCAGTTTCCCCCAGGGCTTCTGTTTTAGCTGCCACCCTGTTCGATATCGCTTTAATCTTAACTCTTATTACATTCATCTAATCTTTGTATGACATGAAAGAGACCCTCGTCTCTAAGTTACTTTGGGTAAGCACACCCTGAAAATGCAGCACATGTAGCACAGCATCACCATGTTGATCATCAGAATTCACGATGTCTTGATACATTCCAGACTCGCTGATTGCACACACACTTAAACACACACTCTGCATACACAAAAACACACTACATACACAAAGCAAAGGCATGCAATATCGTACAGACGCACTCTTGGACGTGTACACTTTGAGCGCTGCTCGCGACAGGCACATGTAAATAAATAAGCACTCATTCAAGTACAGCGCTCGGATGGAATTTGACTGAAAGCCATGGACTTCCTCGGGGAATCGTCATGACTCATACTGACCAGATTGTTTGATGAACCTGCCACCATCCACCCACATTCTTCTTCTCTGGTGTTATATCACACATGTCCATCTCGGCTTCATCTTCAAGGCCCTGAGCAGATTAATGTCAGACTCACTTATTATAATTCTGTGTGTGTGTGTGTGTGTGTGTGTGTGTGTGTGTGTGTGTGTGTGTGTGTCTGAGTGTGTGTGTGTGTGTGTGTGTGTCTGAGTGTGTGTGTGTGTGTGTGTGTGTACTCACAGCCCAGCATGAAGATATAAGAGCTCGATAGTTGGATCAACTGACCAAATATTACACAAACAGTCAGGTAAACAGTGTCTAGAGCTGAATGGATCCCTGCTTTCTCTCTCTCTCTCACACACACACATACACACACACATACACAATGTTCATACTGTGATATAATGGCTCAGGTAGCGCCCACTCTGTTTAACCTGGTGCATCTGTTGCATCAGTATCTAATAAACATAAAAATATCAGCACACACAAAATTCACTATGATTAATGAGTGAGACCTGCATAGGGAGGACTTCACCGAACATGTTATGCACATAGCGAGCAGCCAGCTGTCCCGCTAGCACCTGTGTGCGAGCGGTGCTGTGGGGTGGGGTGTCTGGTGGAGCCAGAGCCAGTCAGAGAGTCACCAGGCCTGAGGAGAGGAGAGGAGAGAGGGAAGGTCAGCACCACCGCATGCCACAGACAGACTGACGATACTTCTACTGGGCTCCACGCCGGGGACCTGGCTGTAATTACACCACACACACACACACACACACAAACACACACATTCATGCATGCACACACACTGTTACCAGACAGACTGAGAAAGGTGCCCAGCTCCTGAATCCTGTGTCTCTCCTTCTGTCTTTCTATCACACTAGCTTTATGTCCACTATGATTTCCTCTGTCGCACACCTGAACAAGCCCAGAACTACATTTACAAGCAGCTTGAAGAGAGGAAACTTACAATCACCAAAGTAAAATGGCCAAAAGTATGTGGACACAATAATTCTACACCCACATGTGATTGGGGAACTCCTCATTTGAAAACCATGGATGTTATATACTGCCTGTGGAAAGCCTTTTAATATATTTACTGCTTGGCTACATAATGACACCTTACTCGCCATATCAACACGTAACATTGGCACACAACTATATAAACCATCATTGTATCCTCTAACATTAAGTTTCCCTTAATTGGAGCTAAGAGGCCTTGCCCCAAACCAGGTGTCCACATACTTTTGGCCACATAGTGTAGTTCAATAGTCAGATTCAGAGTGCTCTCACACATACATGGATTTCCTAGTTTTCATTGTGAATGGACACTTGTAGTCTGAGCTCTCAACTGGCCAAATCCAAGGTTAAATAAGGTCAACAAGGTTATTGGCACAAACCACAATTGTGATCCTGTTTGGCTCTCAGACTGACACCAGCACAGATCGCTGGTATCAATAGCTCCTTGTTGATCTACTTGGCCGGGCAGTTTGCCGTCTCCCTCTTCCTCTCTCTCTCTCTCCATGGGCCCTCTGACTTGTGAAAGTTATTGGAGTGTAAATGCATTTAACAGCCTCTGTCTGCTGCTCTGCGTATGGAGAGGGCTATCTGTCGTCTGCTTCCTGCTTCGGAGCTATCTGTGCCAGCAGTTGAAGGTTTCCGGTTCGGTCAGAAAACTGTCGGTGTGGGAATTGATTGGTTAAATTAGAATATTCCGATCAATCCAACTGGGTGAAAGATTAATTCGTGAAAGGAGATGAGGATCCTTGGAAAATGTCTTTTTGCTGATGATTTTCTCCCTAAATTTAGTCATATTTTTCTAGGATTCATCAGGCAGTACTGTTGTTCAGCTTTGTAGAAACCTGTCAGTCATTTTAATTGCGCTGTCTGTTGCTGCTCCCTCGCTTGCATTTATTCCAGCGGGCGGTCAATTAGGAAGAGATTCTCATTCACAATGACAGGTGGGTGGGAATGGGTGTTCCCTGTTCCCACTGAGTTCTCAGTTAAAAACCACCTTAATCCTTGATTGAGACATAAGCAGTTTGAGGTCGAAGTCTAAGGGGCCTTTAGGCATTTATCGCTCTGCTGTTCTTTAACCACAGCCCCTCTTCAATTTCTCAGGACTTTGTCACTTCATTACTCTCCTTCACTTTTCATATGTATCCTCCCGAGCCCAGCTCCATTTCCCTGCGGTGACAGAGGAAGGCAGACGCTCCTGTTTACTCATGGCTCCAGGGGCTTGTGGCTCCCGATTAGCAAACCAGTGTGAGTCAACATCTGGTACATCCCTTGGACAAACTATCTCTCTGAGCGCACACTCAGCCTGTTGTCAAACCCCCGTCCCTTTCCGTCCAGTTCCCAAGCAGGCAGGCACCCCCCGGGCGGCAGTGCGCGCTCACACACCGGCGAGACATTTCCCAAAGCCTTCCCAGTCCTCCTGGCATCTCGGCAGGCTGTCACCTTCTTACCCTCCTGCGTGTTCCACAAACATACCAGAGGGCCAAAGGGCAGCAGGGGCCAGCGCTGCCCGTTTGTCGACACGCTTGATTGGGGTTAGGGGTGGTGGGACTCGTTCAGGTCGCGACACTGATGCGGTCCATCATGTCTGTGCAACCTGCAGTGATTATTTGACTGCATTCCATCCGGGACGCAGGAGTTTTTAATGCGGTCTAACAGGCTGCCAGGTTTAAACAGGGCTACCTCAATCTGAATCCTGTCACAGACCAATGAAGACGCCATCGTAGAATTTCCCTCCCTTTGTTTTTGTTACGCAGTGCCAGTCTATGAAAGTATCTTGGCTCTAGACTCAACAGAACACACATGCTGAGGAGAGTGTCAGGCGAGGGAACATCTGTTGTGGTCAGTGGCTGTGGGCAAACTGTTTCATTTCGACAAGATGGCCTGTGGCAACACAATGGCTTAGTGGTTGGGAGAATGACCGAATTGCCAGTACTTGTGGTCAGGGTTTACCTAAGTTGGACAGAGCTTCTGAAAGACATGTGGTCACATTTTACATCAAATCACTCTTAGTTACTGATATAAAAAAGGATAATGACATTGTCTTGACACAACTGTGCTCTTTTAAGGTGGAACTTTGCAGTTTGAAGTAACCTATTCACTCCAAATCATGTTTCGTCTGAAGTCTTTATTCCATTGTAGTTACTTTTCCATTTGTCAGCTTGTGTAAACCAAGAGCCCAGGAAGTTAGTTCATAACAACAAGCGTGCAGAGTGTGATCGATACAGCGGGCCAACGATGATTTCACTGATGAGAGAGTAGATTAGACTGACAGATTGAATATGAGCAGTGAAAACACATGACTTAACTGTCCAAATAAACTGTGATATTCTGTATGTTCTGCTATGGCAGCTCTCATATCTCTGCCATGGCATCCACTCAAACGCAGCGTGATGCCTTCAAGCGTCCAAGGAATGTGGAGCACTGGTCAGCGTGGCTGTCTGAAGACGTTTGTGTGTTTGTGTTCTAGTGTGTAAAGCGCAGGCCTTTAGGTCTTAACATTGCTGGCATCCTTTTTCTTTTCCCCTTTCTCTCTCTTTCTCTCTCTCTCTCTCTCTCTCTCTCTCTCTCTCTCTGTCTTGCTCTCTCTGTCTCTCTTCCTCTCTTGGCTGTTGTGCCACCGTGGAGAAGGCAACAGTGACCCTATTGTGAACGGTGGGAATTGGGCAGCAGGCCAATGATGTCATCCTGCCATAGGGAAGACCAGGGGGAACGCCCTCCTGGCGTTCGGAATGCACTATTTTTTCCTGTTGTTTTCCGGAAGGCGGTGATCAATTTAATTCCATCCTCATCACTCCCTGCTCTGGCGAAAGGGAGGGGGGGTGAAGGAGGAAGGGAGGGAGGGCAAGAGGAGGAGGAGATGCAGAGAATAGAAAAGGGATGAGGCACTCTCTAACTCTTCCAAAACGGGACGCAACAAACGAAATGAAAGGAGAAGTGAAAAGATGTGGAACACGGGACGGTCCAAGCTGTTGAGATCCTTTTTTTATTTTAACTTTCTAAGATGTGAATAAGGGTAATCACCCTGGAATGCCGTGAGGTCACACCAGCCTCCCCAATTAAAAGCTGCCGGGCATCATTACAGAAGAATAGCTGTGATTAATGAAGGAAGAGGGGGAATGGCTTACGGAAACTAACAGTCTCTCACTCCAAGTAACCCCACGGGCCCAACAAATTAATTTGAAGTAGATGGCTCAGCATAGCACTCTACATTTTACATGACAATATTTAAAGGTAATTACAATTTGGATGTTATTTTTATTAGTTATAATCACACTGTGCTCATCAAAGCAAGTGCTGTGATTCGAGAAAATAGACTGTATAAGAAGTGGACAGAGCTTCCGGGTCTGAAAAGTGAAGCCAATGTGGAAACACCTTAAACCTACATTCATTCTAGTGGCCAGCAGGGGGTGACTCCACTGGATGCAAAAAAAAGTCTGATTGTATGAAAGCTTATGAGAAAATGACTCTAGTTTTCACTTGATTTATTACCTCAGTAAATAGTTTCTTAATGAGTTTATGGTCTCGGCAGCTCGTTTCAAGTTTTCTTCAATACCCCATGATGTTCATGTTGTAAATGATGTTCCCATTTGGAGTGAAAAACATGCTAAAGCAGGGTATGCTTTCAGGTGTGGCTCCCTTCTGATCGACACGACGCTTCTGAAGCGAGTCTCGTTGGGTTCTCAGTAATATCCAATCGGGATCGAGGACTGTGCATCCTCCCCAGCCCCACCCTTTCGTACAAATGCCTCCGGAAAAAAAAGATGCTAATGGTCATAATGCCAAACTTGAGGCCTCTAACAGTAGTCCAGAAGCGAACGGGTGACCATATGGTGGGTTTACACTTGAGTCCAGTGGGCCAAGAAACACAAGTAGTCCAACAATTATTTAAAACCAACCTGACTGACAGAGTACAGTGTTGTTATTGCAGTGTTTTTGTTACCAGCTGTCAACACTAAAAAAAATAAGATCAAAGTTGTAATAAATCAGAATTATCCGTCAAGTCAAGTAACGGGACCTCTAGTCGTAGAATATTTTAAGAATCTTTGACCCCTGGTTGCACGTACCATAATATACAGGGTCTTCAGAACAGAACAGAACTCCAGTAATGAGTGACTGAACGTGTAAAAAATCTGAAGCGGAGCACTTAAATTCTGTGTGTGTGTGTGTGTGTGTGTGTGTGTGTGTGTTTGCATGTGCGTGTGCGTGTGGCACAGTGATGTTTTTCTGGCTTCGCTTGAGTTCATCAGCCCCTGAGTTCAAAGTGGGCTCCGCCATCACATCACAAAGGCACTGAGCCGTCTGCGATATGATCACCATTAATCACAGCTTGTGATCAAGCATCGAGCAGCATTTTCTCCATCACGACTGGAATGCCGTAGTAGAAACAAAGGATGCGGGGCCGTGCCCAGATTGACTTCAGATTGTACATCGGTGTGGTGGAGCATTTCTTCAGTAACAGGGACGAGCTACACGCTCAGCGCTGTATTCTTTCCTTCTCCTTGTCAGCAGAGGAAAGGGGAAACATATCACTTTGATGCTGTTTACTGGGTATTTTGCAAAAATAACTTTATGATGAATTTTTAAAGGGAGAGAAAAAAATGTAGAGGGAGCTTCAAAAGTAGCGTTAACGGGAGACAGATTTTTGACATGCTTCCCAAGCCATCTGCTTTGGGTTAAGGCTCGGAGACAGAGTCGAATATGGAGGAGAGGGAAGAGGGGAGTAAGACTGGAGAAGATGGCGAGGGCAGCAGGGAATAGAGGGAATGCAATGTTGACAGGCAATGGTGGAAAGCTATTTATTTGCATTGAGAAGTTTTGAATTGTTTTGGCATGGCGTGTGCGTGAGTATATGCAAGAAAAGTGTTTTTTATCCAGACAATCCAAAGATATAATAAATTGATCATCTTCATATGCTATTACAACAAAAATATTTAAGTGGGCTATCATACTGGATTTTATAATCGAAACAAATCTGCTGTGGTTCTTGTCTCACAGCTCTTAGAAATATTTGGTTGAAAATACTTTTAAGATATATCTGCGGCTTTGACAATTCCAAAGAACCTGCGGAGGATCTGCTTGGTTCTGAAGTCTGTCATCCTGCCAAAGGCCCAACAGAGAGTGTTCTGCTGGAGACGCCACAACACAAAACTAATTAGGAGACATGCTCCAGGCATATCTGTTGATTTGAAGGGAGGGGGGCTTGGGGAGTTCAGAGTTGCACTATCTCTGCCACTCAAGACTGTTTCCAAATGGCCACAGCGCCCTGCCAAATTCCTTACCTTCCCTTATCTTCTGACATTAGCTCATTCAATGCAGCAAGAAAAAGATATGAAATGCACAAACAATGCTGATTTTGTCCATCCAGGTCTGCTTTTTTTTTTTTTGTCTTGGACTCTGAGTCTCTCCTTTTTACTCCCCTCTCTTCTCTCCAAGCTGTCCGTCTCCATCCACCCCCCTGTGCCTTTCTACCAGTCCCCAGTGGGCACAGTCAGCCAGTCTGGCCAGGCCTGCCCCTTGCTGTGCCCCTGCACTGGATAAGCTCCTGCCTGGACCTTGGGTAGAGGCCTTTGTATAGAGCCGTGGGGGTGTTAGTGTGTGTATGTGTTTGTGCATGTGTTACGTGTTGGTGTGTATGTGTGTATAGCATTCACAGCAGAAGGGGAGAAGGGGGTCCTATCTGTGCCTAAGGGCTGCCCCCCAACGCACCCTCACTGTGCGCCCTATTGAGACCTAAGGGAGCGTGAACAATCACTGCAAAACCAAAGAGCTAAGTCCCCTTGTTATACAAGCCCAATTTTCAGCACCAGCCCCACCTCTCTCCTCCATGGTGCGTCCCACCCCCATCCCAGCACCCCAACCCCACTCGTCAGAGGTTGACGGGCTTCGTTAAAGCGAGCTGGGGTCCTTTTATGGCGTTATTTAATTAGCCATTCCACAGCAAACTGCCATCCGGCACCACCACTACTGCTGCCCCCTCCTCAATCCTCTTCTCTTTGCTGAAATCACCACCATCTTCATCACCTCCTCTGCCTTCACCCCCACTTACCCGACATCATCACCACCACCACCCCACCCCACTGTGCTCGCCGGTCCCCTCCTCTCTCCTCTCCTTGTCTTTATCTCCAGTAATTAGCCAAGGGATGGGGGTGGACTCATTGCTAGGTTGCTCGACAGTATTAGCGCTTGAGACAAGCAGGAAGGGAAGTGTCTCTCCCTGCATGGGGTTTTCTCTGTCAACCCACCACCCCAAGGCCTGTGGAGGAGGACAATGGAAATGGCCAGTTCTACAGTAGCCAGCTCAGCCTTACTGTCCCCGCTGCCCACTGAGCTCAGTCTTCACTGGCACCCTAATCATTAACCAGATTATGACTTAGTGTGTCTGTATGCATGTTGGAGGGGTCAGTGGGAATTTGCTCATAGGATGCAAAAGACTGGCAGAAACTCTTTCAGTGTGGTGAATGCAGTAAAGATTGATGAAGTCTCTTAACCCTGCCAGATGCTAAAATTAGAACAGTTCTTATGATAAAAGTTCTCCCATCCTGCTACAGA
The DNA here is from genome assembly GCF_051107435.1 of Chaetodon auriga. Classification (NCBI taxonomy): domain Eukaryota; kingdom Metazoa; phylum Chordata; class Actinopteri; order Chaetodontiformes; family Chaetodontidae; genus Chaetodon; species Chaetodon auriga. The sequence goes on from NC_135093.1 coordinate 11,825,600, forward strand.
ACATTTTTTATATTATACATGTGTAGAGTATGATTCAGGTTAATCACTTAATTTTGGCTCAATGGCCGCAGCATTGGTTTTTAGAACTTTGATCACAAAGCTGGTGAGCAATTTCACTTGATCTGCACCATAACTATGAGCGCACATTCCTTCCCCATGCACTCAATCATGAGTAGTCAAACACTGAGGGAGAGAGAGTCAGGGGAGCCCCTGGCTGCAGGTCCTCACCGTGCTGGATCGACGCCCTCTAGTGACCACTACAAAAGACAAGCACAATGACGAGCCGAAATATCCAATAACCCTGGTCAGCCTATCCAAACTGCGCAGGATAAATAAAGCAGCCGAAAGCCAGGATAAAATTCATTGTGTAAACACATCTAAACTAGGTTAACAGATGTCTGTGGCTGGTTTTCATGACATAATGTGTAAAACTGTTTGTTATTTCTGATTTTTAAAAGTTAAAATATTTGGATTATTGCAGTTTGACAAAACTTGAATACCAGTTTAATACGAGTTACTTAAGGGTTATTATGGCTACACAACATTTTTAAATACATTAACTCGATAGTCAACAAATGAAACTTGCCCAAAGTGGCTCACAGGAGCGCAATCATAGTTCAAGCAAGAGTAAAAAGTCCAGCATGGCCTAATGACTGCTTAGCATGGGAAAGGTACCGCTTAGTTATCCATGGCCATTTATAGCCTTTAATTACGCGCCTATTTTGTGACCCCTAAGTTCAACGGGCCAATTCCTGTGTGGACCCAAATGTTGACGAACAAAGGTGGAATGTGATGCCCTCTTTCCGTAGACAAGCTACTAAACGTTTCGCATCAATTTCATGGGAAAGTTCAAGCCAAGGAAACTGTTAAACGCTTCAGCTGACTATTGACAGCGTATTGAACCTATTAGTGCATCTCAGACACTCTGCTGCTGAAGCGCGCGGGAGAGAGGAGTTTCTACAGCAGCTCGAGCGTGTGTGAGATGTCGGGAATTCTGTCATATGGGTAACACTGTTCATGCTGCGGAATATTGCATTATAACATGGGATAAAACTGGTGCTTTAGGACCCAGTTGATCGTTGTGATTGTGGCTGATATTTTCCACGTTGTGAGGGGAGGGGGTGGCCCGGAGGGGGGGCTGTCAATCATAGTGAAAGTGGCCGGGGTGGGCAGGCCCCTCTGACACTTTGTACCGTCGAAGGGGGATATTTAACTTGGGACTGAGCACCACTCGCTACAGACACACTCACACACAGTGTGCCTAAGCAAAGAAACGCTCCAGCGCCAAGTCTCTCAGACTCCTGAAGTAGGAGCGACTCAGTAGGAGCTTCTGTACCAGTTATCAAAGCAGTGGAGAGGCTCCCTCAGGAATTGACCGCTTGCATCGACCGGACGAAAAGGCTCCAGATTATGGACTGTCTCGTCATGCAGCGACAGTGGGACCTGGAGTTTTTCTGAGAGGACTCAGCAATGCCACAGTGAAAGGAACTCTGAACTAACACCGCGTACTGGCTCTCTGCAGCTTGCATTTGATATGCACTGACACTGCAGTTTGCTGTTTTCAGCGTTGTTTTTATTACACGCGCCACCGAGAGTTTTGTGGGAATGTTACAGCCTGAGACTTTTATGTAAAAGAAAGAAAGAAAAATCGGCTCTGCGATTTGGAACATCCTCTGGAAAAGATAAATGGCTGTTATTTCATAAGTTGAGATTGCATCCCACTGCGGCGCATTTTTCTCGAAGTTTTTGGACATTTTCAGCGAGGTGCACATATCGACGGCTGGAATACCGCGAGGGGACGGACTGCACAGACCATTTCCTCAGTCCATGGATTGTGCGCCCTGGGACCTTGTCAAACCTGAGAGCGTCAGGCGACGTGAAGAGAAGCCACGTTTATAAAAGCCGTGCGTAAAAATAACATTGGCCAAGGCAGCCCTCATTGCCGGGCGCGTGACATTTAAAACTTGGTGAAGTGCTCTTTTGTGCGCCCTTGTCTCTCGGGACGCTCCGGATCTATTCTGTCTCTTTAGAAAACACTTCATTCCATGCAGCTCTCGCCTCGGCCGCTGTCATCCAGCGTAGACAGTTCGTCGTGGCTCAGAGTCCCCGGGGTAACCATGACAACCGAAAGAAACCCAAAGTGAATCCAAGGGAGCGGGGTGAGGCCGGAGAGCGCGTGAATAGAGTTTTCCCCATTTTGTCTTGTGCTTTTTCTTTTTTGTTTAGACTAAACAGTTTTCTGCAGAGCAGGGGCACCGCTTCGCGCTGCAGGGTTGCATCAGCGGGCAAATTGCAAAGTTGAAGGAGCCCTAAAAAGCAAAGCACTCCGCTCCATGTCATTCAAACCCGACGTGGTCTATTAAAAGTATCGCCTTGCTGGTGACTGAACTTCTACTATTTATGAAGCCCCGGGCTGGTCATTGCAGAGAATACAGTAACCGGGAAAAGAATTGAATATCATTTCCTCGAGAAGAGCCGGTGCGTAAAACAAGAGGAATAATGGGCCTCTCACAAACGCTACTTTTTTACGTGCTGCTGTGCGTTCACCTCGGAGTTTCCCAGCATTACCTTCGCCTCCGTCCATCGCCCAGTGATCACCTCCCCGTGCCCGACCTTAAGGAGGACCCCGACCCGGAGTACGACCCACGGGAGCAGGACTTGGCCGAGAGGACTCTGAGGAAAAAGCTCGGCAGTAACTTTGACCCCAACTTCATGTCCATCAGCTCGCCTATGCTGGTGAACCTCTCCGCATCAGACAACCAGGTGAAGCTGCAGGGTCCCATGCCTAACGAGATTAAAAAGCTGGACCTCACAGAGACCCCCTATGGAAAGCGGGTAAAAGTGGGCAAGAAAGCCCGTAGGAAATTTCTGCAGTGGCTGTGGACCTATACGCACTGCCCAGTGGTGTACACCTGGAAGGATTTGGGCGTGAGGTTCTGGCCACGTTACATCAAGGAGGGAAACTGTTTCTCCGAGCGCTCTTGCTCCTTCCCTGAGGGGATGTCTTGCAAACCCGTCAAGTCAATCAACAAGATTTTCCTCCGGTGGTATTGTCAAGGCTTTCTAAGACAGAAATACTGTACGTGGATACAGGTGCAATACCCAATCATCTCAGAGTGCAAGTGTTCGTGCTGATTTTCTCTAAGGAAGTAGGCCTAGTGGTGGTCGAGGGGGGGGTGGGGGGGTGGGGGGGGGGAGTGGACTGGAAATACGGTTTCTATTGCACTGTTAACTCTCTACAGAGGTGGGCACCATAGCAAATCTATTTTTTTATATAGCATTTTAAGTGAAATACCAACATTGTACATATTTAAGAAAAATGCAGCTATTTTTTCTAATTGAACCAGGACCATATTTTATTCTCAACCCTGAAACGTGTTTTTTGGGGGAACACGAGCACTTCATAAGGAAGAGCTTTTTTTTTTTTTTTTTTTTTTTTTTTTTTCTTTTGATATTTTTATGAGACATTGAAGATGGAATGCATATGCTACACTTCTCCAAGAGGTGAACTTTTTTTTTTTTCAACTGAACATTGATGCTGACTGTTATTTCACTGCAATGCTGCCTAGAGTTTTTGTATAATATTAATATCAATAATAATTAAATTGTAAAAAAAAAAAAAAAAAGTTGAGGTTAAAGATATATATAAAGGCGTGAACTCAGCTTTTTTTGGAATACATAGTATTGTAGAAATAAACAAATCTGTACGTTTTATTTATTATTTTAACGATTGTGAGTATAGAGCATAAGGAAAGAGAATAGCAGAGTATACCAGAAAAAAAATATGGGAGATGTCTACTTGAATATTTCTAAAAACTTAAAAAAAAAAATCAAATAAAATAAATAAAAAGTAAAACATATCAGTGTACATGTTATGTTTACACGTTTTAGCAATAAAGTCTATCTTTTCAACGTGTATTAGTGTCAAGCCATGTTGCTTACAACGAGTGTCTATATCCAAGGGGGCGTGTACACTGTAAAAAATATCATCTGAACATGTTGTGTCATTCAGTCTTTGCTTGCAAGAGAAGTCTGCTGATTGCGATTATCTCACTTGTCCGGAGCTTCATTTTGAGGCCTTTCTATAAATACGTGCCATAATATTGTCATTTGATAAAAAACAAACAAACAAAAAAAAAAAGTTTTGTAGAATTGGAAACAAGTGAAATTGAGCCACGTTTTATGAAATGTGGTTGCAGGCGATGCCAGACTGATATTTTTTGCAGTGTGGCCGCTCGGGCTCGGAGGTGGAGTGGAGTTACTAACTGCACAGTAAGTCCAAGCTTCAGTGATTCTGTGTGGACTGCCTGACGCTCCACGCCGTCACAGTGATTTTAGAAAGGGCTGATTTACTACGCTGCGTAATGCGCAACACATACCTCAAGCGCCTCTACAGACCTGGCATTCATTTGTCTCAGCCAGAGAGAGAGAGAGAGGCCACGCACATTCATCTGCCCTGTCTACGCACATGCTCGTCTCAGGGCTCCGAGGTGTTAACATAATGGGTAAAATATGATTCAGACATTTCAAACAGTGTCAGATGATGAAATGGCGAGCGTATACGCGCAAGCCAGGGGCGTCTGGGGTCTGCGCTTTTGACGCTGGAAGCTCCACACAAGTTCCACTGAGGTATTTGTATAGAGGTGGACTGGAGCAGACCGGCGCCTATTCAAGTCTCACCGCCCTGGAGAGAGAGAGAGAGAGAGAGAGTGAAAAAAACACAAAGCCCATAAAACAATGGTCAACTGTTTTTGACGTTAGCAGACTATTAATTGGAGAGCCGGGGTGCGCTGTCTGCGAGTTAAAGAGATATGGTCAATTAAAGGCGCTCGGGACGCGCAGGGAAATGAAGTCCTGTGAAATCAAAGCGAGGAGTCATTTTGTGGAAGCAGGGGAAGGAGGGGGCCATGTAGTGTTTATATTATTCTTTAAATACAATCAACGACTTAAACAGAGCTATGACTAAATGTCTGCGAGCTAAAAGCAGCTTAGTGTTTCCACTGGGCGCATCTTGTGTGCGTTAAAATGATTTGTGTTTTTGCGGGCAGAGTTGGATTTGACACTTGCCGCCCGGTTATTGTGACAGAACCACTGAGGGGATTTGGTAAGCAGAGGAGAAGAACGGCGGCATGCGAGAAAAGGAGGAGGAGGAGGAGGAGGAGGAGGAAGAGGAGAAGGAGCAGGAGGGGGGCTGCTTTCCTTACTGTCAGCTTCTTTCTTGATGATGTCTCGGGGTTTTTAGAAACTGCGTCTCTGACTCGACGGCGCCACTCAGCCGCCCCCTCTCGACTGCGCAGAATGAGGCACTTTGGGAAACAGTAACCCTTTCAGGCTCTGCCCGGAGAGTATTTTAGAAGCGTGTGAAAGGCAATACGCCGCCCTGGCTCCAGCCAGTTAGGTGCGCACCTTTTAGAAACAGGCCCTGCCAGCCAGTCAGATCAGTGGTTCTCAAAGTGCGGTCCGGGGACCTCCAGGAGGTCCTTGTGGGGATTCCAGGGGGTCCTCAGCAAAATGACGAGTAGTTAAATTTCAGCAAAGTAGTTAAATCACTAGAGTAACGTCATTTTACTGTCTGTGCTCGTTATTACTTTAATCACTGTAATATGGAAGCCCATAGTGGACTATATTAAAATGATAATATAAACTTGAAAGTGTAATTCACAATCTAATCACTGTCATCTCCTCACTGAGGGCGGCAGATGTTAAATGAACAACTAGAATCGTCTCAGTAGGGTGTCCCTTTGTGTTTAATTAACCTAAAATATGTATGAACAGGACACATATGTGATATGATATATTTACTGTTTTAAACTCCTCACTGTCCTGAAAGTGTTGTCTGATTAGATGAACTCACATTTCTTCTTCTATTTTGCTCCAAATCCAGCCCCAGCTACAAATCCGCTGTACATCCACTAAATTAATCCCATCCTAGAAATAGAAACCTTTTGAACACACAGTTAATAGAAGCATCTAACACGGTTGTAGGTTAAATACAGACCCTGTGGTTTTTCTTCTTACACCCAGGGAAAAATGCCAGTCCTTGAATGAGTAACTGTCAGAGAGCCCTGTCTTCACGTTCATGTTGTCTATATCACAGCTTCACACCATTCATAAAATCTATACCTTCATTCATCAAACAGATCACAGAATGTCATCATAAAATTCACTTGATGTAAATTTACAATCGTCGTGGCTACGGGCAGGCCTGAGATTGACACGTTACGCAGAGAAAAATTAGAAAATGTCTCCCCATCAACACCATCGGAGCACCACATGTGAAGCGTTGACACATCAGAGCAGCCTGCATTCACATACTGTTCATAAAAATGTCAAGACAGAGGTGGCCTTTACCCTGTCAGACGTTCCACATCATTATAGTCTGACACAGTCTCCACATACATCAGCACAGGCCTCTGGGGCTACAACGACCCCACGATAATAAATACTGTTCGGTATGTTTGGAAGCTGCATATATATTTAATATAAGATAAATCACATATTTGCTGCCTGTAAGGAGATAAAATAAAGGCCTGGAGACAATTAGGACAGGGATGGTAGGGGGAAGGGTTCTGTGGTGAAGATGATGAGGCTCTGTCTCCTGATGAGAGTGAATTATTATGATGGATTGTGGTCCGATTGGGAATGACTGGGGTGAGTCTGTGGGTGGGTGGTAAAGGGTCTCCGGTGAGCGCACATGTGAAGGACACATCCGTACCTGTGCGGATGCATCCACGCTGAAGAATAAGTGTGCAATAAGCATGTATGCTGATTGCGCGCGTGCACGCAATCGGCCGCAGGCGCACACACATCTTCGGCGCGTGTGCAGCAAGCTGACAGACAGACAGAGACGGAGACAAGGGTCTGTGGCTGTAAGTAAGGCCCAAACCCCATGGTTGTAAAAGCCAGTGAGTCAGCACTGCTGAGGTTATTGATGATGACAGGGTATTAGATGGAGCACTGAGGGGAGGGAGGGCACCCACACACACACACACACACACACACACACAAATGGAGTCGCCGCAGATGATACCCGGCATTCTGTCAGACCACCAACCCCAGCTTGTGGTGTCTGGAGGTGTGTGTGTGTGTGTGTGTGTCTGGGTATTTGTCCATGTATAAGAAGCAGGAGACGCGTCTCAGCAGTGTGTGTGTAGTGATGGTGTGTGAGTACATGGATGTGGTGGTCTTTAGCTGATTGGTCACTCTCTAAACCACCACAAGGCCCTGATTGGTTAATTACAGTCCTTTCTCACCAAGGTTATACCTGAAAGACATGTCTGTGTTTTTACGTGTGTTTAAGACGGTCTTCTGGATTCCTCTTGACACACATTCAGTGCTTTGAGACCGATCCAAGATCGTCGGCCCGTCCCGATGTCGACCATCCATCACTGCGAGAGCTCACAAACCTGACCTGGAGTCAGCAGCAGCGGGCCCAGAATTCATAACATGCCATTACATCAACACAGCGGCCATCTTTGCCGGCAAACAACAGGTGACTGTAATCAAATAACAGGTGATTGTAATCAAACTCCAGTCACCGCCAACAAGCGGCGCTTATGACAATTAAGCAGACTGGAAATGCATGCAATGCCACAAAGAGTCATGAGGCCATCCATCACTCACAGGACTCTATTACTTATATCATAGTTTCTCAACACCGGCTGGCAGTTAGTTTTTAGGGATTATTTGTCACATGTGGAAAGGTCTGGCTGGTAACTTCAGTATGCCAAATGTGAAGAGCAGCTTGTGGTGCCAAGCAGGTCTTTCCTGCTTAAAGTACAGACAGAAGGCCAAAGTTGACCCGGCCTTCAGTATCAACGCTCCCTCAGGTCTGAAATCATCTCTTAAAACATTTCTCCATGCTCACAGTTATTTGTCTTTACGTGTTTTCTGTTGTGGCTGTAATCCTCCTGAGGCCAGTGTATCTTATTAACCTTTTATACTCTTAATCTCTTAACACAAGCGATTTGAGAAGTTATAATCAGCTAAATCATGTGCATTTATGTTAGTTTGTGTCCTTGGAGCTCCCATTAAACACACAGCAGTCTAAAGCCTGCAGCCAGAGCCCGGCTGCCCTATATGCTCTTATGCTGCTACCCTTTTAATCGGACGCATAGTGTCAGAGTCACATTTCTGTAGTCATGCTTGCTGATTACTCAGTTTAACTCTTGTTAGATGTAACAGATATTGTAAGCCCAAAGTAAGGCCTAAAAATAGAGCTGTGGGTGGTGTGGCGCTCGCAGGGCTGGGAATAGTGCATATTCTGAGCTCTGTTTCCATGGTTACTTGTGCTTTCTCCCATTGCCAGCATGGGTCTTGAATTCAGAAAATAGTCCCTTTGCATTGACGGCTGCTGTTTTCATCCCTTTAAGAACAGCCTAATTTTACTTTTTTATCATGTTTATCCCTCACCAATCAGGAAGCAAGCGTTTGTGGAGCTTGTGGAGCGTGTTTGGTACATGCCAGTGTCACAGACTGTGGATTGTGAAAGTGTTAGACCCGGGGCTAAAAATGTATGGACACAAATACGCCATTAACCACTACTGACTTTACCATCTTTACCTCATCAAACTAAAATCAGAAACCCTGCTTGTCTGTCAAATGGGACACAAAATTGAGACTCTTTTAAACCCATTGGACCCCCCCACCCCCCTGCTGAGTGATCACAACAACTCACTGCACACACAGCTCACACAAACGTCTCCCTCTCGCACGCACGCACACACGCGCAGGACCTCAGGACAGACATTAGAGTTGGACAGCACTCATCACCAGCCCACACAAACACAAGGTGTTCCCAGATCGCTCCTGATACATAATTGGCCCCTGGCCGTCATAACGACACATGCAGGTAAACTATCTTTAAGTTGTTTACTTGGCTACTCAACTTGATCATGATTGCGCCAGCTCACACACACACACACACACTTCAGTTTTCCCCCCAATTAAAAAATATATTTTCCGTATCCATCTCCTCTCAGCTCACTGATTGCTGCTGTACTCCCGACACGCACACACATAGACAGTCACACACACTCACATATACACCTCCCCCTCACAGCCTGTCCGGCGGCTGTCTCCCAGTACCCCTCTGTGCGCCTAGATGGCATGCTGAGAATGTTTACTTTCGCCACAGTGTGTATTTACAGAGCCTAATAGTTTTTTAGGCCGCAACGGCGCCTCGCTTCGTAACATGTGTACAACCCACCTACTCCCTCTTACTCCCTCTCGCACACATACACACGCACAGAAAACATACATCGCCCCCACCAAACAACAAATCAAACCTCTGGTATTTGGGGTTTGGCAGGAGCGCGAGCCCTAATGCAGCCAGGTGACATGAGGAAGCAGCAGCATCAGAATGTGATGTTACCTCTCCTGTGACTGCAGTGAAAGGATCAGATGAAGCTAAAAATAAGGCCGGAGAAGAGAGTATGTGTGCTATTACAGGTTGAATGAATGCACGAAGGGCTTGCAATGAATGGACACATGATGTCTTGAATGGTTATGCGTGACATGTGGCAACCAAAGAGATTTGTGAATGTGTGTGTGCGCTGTGTGTGACCGCGAGAGAGAAAGGGAGTGAGGGAGCTGATGAAGAGGGCTTGGATGAAACGAAGTATGGAGATGATTCGGGTTAAGTGGGATTTCTGCAGATGGCTCCTTTCTGGTCAGATTAGGAAAACGGACGGGGAACCAATCGAATGAGCAATTACTTTGAGGTTATTGAAGGCAAAACACAGGAAACAAGAACTGATTTCGAACAAGTTAAAGAAGAAATTGGGATAATGACAGCTGGGTGCATTGCTGTATTTTAAAGGTCTAATATTTAACATTCAGAGCTGTCTACTGCCAGAAATGGATTATAATACTCATAATTGTTTTCATATCAACTTAATCTAAGAATTTTTACCTTAGAAGAGGTCTTTCTGTCTAAAGGGAGTGAGTCCTCTTCCATGAAGTCCGCAATGTTGCACTGTCATGTTTCTACAGTAGCCCAGAAAGGACAAACCACACACTGAATCTGGAGAGGGCTATTTTACGTTTTTAGTGGTCACTGTAGGGGAGAGGGAGGTCAGGGGTATTCAGTTGGTTGCATTCTGCAACCTCACCACTAGATGCCACTAAATCCCACACTAGTCCATAAAGGAGACTGCACTGTCCTGTTCTCATGCTTCGGGTTTTGTTCCTTGCAATGCAAAAACATGAACACACACACACCCACACTGCAGTGCATGATAGTGACAGACAGAAGGGTCATGGGTCATGATTACATGTCAGTTGCTGAGCCGTGTAAAGACCCCAGTTTAAGAAAGTCCAAGTCAGTCTCCTCATAACAGGTTCCACATAGTAAACAGTCAGAAAGAGAAAGTAGGACCCTGCTGTTTAAAACAAGTGAGTTTATTTAATCTTTCATCTCCTTGGAGATAAGGTTATCCAACGAAGAAGGTAGCGGTTGAACAATGAATGAAATGGCTCATTCTCATTATGTCTTTGTCTGCTTTTTATCCAGTTTCTGTGTCACCTGAATGTAAAGGTAAGAAATTGTTAACTTGGATCTTGATGAGATGAAGTGCACGAGAGAGAAGTGATGTTTACATGGGAACAGAAAATGTACATCACGGCACGCTAACATTATATACACACAGCCTCAGAGGAAAAAGCCGAAACAGTTCTGTACTTTTCCATTTTGATGTTCAGTGTATCTGTCTGGCCCTGCTGAAGACTAGATGAAAAAAACCAATGTGTCGGCATGTGTACAGTATATTTAAACTTGAGAAACTTGCTATCGACAGGCACGGATAACTTCTGGAACACCGTCTACATGACAGATCAATGTTATATGACAGTGTAAAAGCATCAGATTGATGTGTCCTTTAACACTGATCACTACAGACGGGGTGAAGAGGGCAGCGTATTCGATCCCTCTGAGAAGACAGAATAGGTATTAAGAGCTGAGGCTGAAACACTCTGGCCATTGTTTAATTTTCTTTCTCCCATAAGACAAAGAGCGCGAGGGAACCAAACAGGTGAAAATAACTGGCTGTATTTTCCCCGCTTGGCCACCATGCGCGACTTGGGCCGCTGAACCTGACGTCCTGACGCCTGCCTGTCTGTCGTATTCAGCCGAGGTGGTCTATTCAGAGTGAGGGACCAGGGGACACACAGCCCAGGGGGTGTGGACGTGTGTGAGTGCTCATGTATGTGTGTTGGTGTGTCAGGGGGAGGGAGGAGGCACCGTGAGCAGCAGAGAATGCTTGGTGATGGGTTACCAAAAACAGAGCACCGGGGGACAATGGGACCCAGGACATTCCTGACATAACCCCAACACACCGGGGAGGAAGTGGAAGGGGGGATTTATTGGTGTCAACGGCCCCTCGCCCCGAGAGGAGGAACGGGTGCCTCTTTTGTCCCCTCTGGCGTTGGAGATGGACTGAATCGAGACGCCTTGCACACAGAGGACGCCTCTAAACACATACACACATAATCACTCCTTTGAAAGAAGAACCACCAATTAGGGAATGGACATATATGGCTATAGAGGTTTAGACTCAAAGGGGGCAGGTTTCTGTGAGTGTGTGTGTGTGTGTGTGTGTGTGTGTGTGTGTGTGTGTGTTGTTGCCTGCCTGCATGCACTTGTCAATAGGATCTGAATGTAAAGGGAGAGCCAAATGGGATGCTTTTCAGCTCAGATTGCACAAGGGTTGACCCCATGGGAACACTGCTATGAACTTGTTTGAATCAGAGGGCATTTAGTCTCATTTAGAAATGGCTCATGTTACGCTCAAAGAGACCACAACCAACAAGACAATGTAATACTCTCGTAATTGGCCGGACAATTGTCGAGTGAATTTCTCATAGTGTTACCTAAAACTGTGTGTGCCACTTAAGACATGGGTCATGCTCTCTTGTTGAATGAAATTAATGTATAAGACGGCTGTAATCTTCAAACAGCAAAAACACTGTAAACAATAAAAGCCGGTTTGTGTTATCTTTTAACATTTTCCCAGAAAAGGCGTGAGCCATACCACCCATTATGCCCATTTAATATTATTCAACTGGTGAGACATCCTTTTAGTAATGGGAGGGCTGGTTTTGAATTGCATTGTAATTACTGAGCCACCTTGAGCCTTCTCACCGCTTATGCAAACCATATTGAAGGTAAATGCCCCTTTTGTGAACGGAAATGACTACGGAAAGTTGACCACTGGGCCTGACAAAGAAAACTTTTTCTCCGTAGACATTTGAGACTTAAACCCTACAGAAAACATCAACACCGCGTTGACCCTAGACTATATTTGAGGTTACTGGTTTAGGAAGCTGGGTATAAAACCGGACATTCTTACAGGCCACTCTTACTTTCTTATGTTCAATATGAACACAAATACAGGTTTACACGTACAAAATAGAATCCTTCCTGATCAATAAAAAGAAACAACTATCTATTTTAAGGATTTACACCTGCAGAGTGCTACATTGATGAATCACAGTATAGAAGCTTTTCATCCTCTGGCTCAGTGTGACAGTTTCTCAGTGCTAGCCTGGTGTCAATTTAGACCATTTTTCTCTTGGTATGGCCTTGGTCAATGGTCGCCTACTTTGACCTACAAAGCAAACTCTGAAACAGGTGGAAGAACATGTCAAACTAGGCCAACGCTGCCATCTAGTGGTAGAAACACTGCTTCGTCTCTTACAGTAAATGTGGGTACACTTGTCTAGCTGTGGGGGTACACTGTGGTTATCTGTGGCCCTAGATAAGCAGTGAGACGCTGACCCTTTTGAGGACTTTTTGAACCAGTTTCAAGGTTGCACATGATTGGCACAAATAATATAATCAGATAAACTGGCTGTTAATCTTACTCATTTCCAAATTTGTTAATTAACTCATTCTCAGTTTAACTCTGCAGGTCAGGTTGGGTAGCCTAGAAAACTCTCATTCTGCATATGAACTGACTGGAGTTTATCAAATCTGGGATAAGCATCGCTTTGAAGGCATTTATGAATGCATGCTACTGGAACAAGGCTAAGAGTCTACAGTCATAGCAGCTGTGTGAGGTTGAACTTTGGCGTAGCGACATTTTGAACTACATGCTAACATACTCAAAATGACATCAGTAACATGCTGAAGTGCTAATTTGCCATGGTCACATGGGAATGTCAGAAGTTTGTCAAGATTTTGGACATATATGGCAGTCCAGGGCCTTCTGAGACATTTCACTGAAACCTACAAATGTCAACCTCCGAGTGTCACAACAGAACAAGTCGGTCATTGGATTTGTCCTCTGGGTGTCATGAATGTTGCTGAGATATTTCAGTCTCGACCAAAGTGGTTTAAACAGCCATCCAAACAGCTATGAGTACAGCATGGCTAAAGAGACGATTACTGACAAGGCTAAGATGAGGAACAATGTTTTGTTAGCCAAGGAGTTTACTGTGACAATACAGGATATATATACTAGCATAAAATTGATCAGCATGAACATCTAGAAACCCAAGTAATGTCAGCATGCACGCTCCTTAGTTGCCACAAGTGCATCAGCTGAATGCTCACACACCAGTCAAAACTGGTAATAATTACAATTTTTGACGTTGATGGACTTCGGCACGCAGGAAATACTGAAACATTTAAAGTTTTCTCCTAATTGACTGCACATTTATTTGGCCATTATTTACTATCAGTGTGCTTGAATTGAACCTTCACCATCATCCACTTCCAGCTCACTGGATTATAAGTGATTCATAGAGAGGCTCTGTAGCCTTGGGTGGCATTGTTGTGGCCATGCAATTTATTAGCTAATCGACAAGACAGTGCCAGATTCTGCCGCTCATGAACATCACGGCGGAATGAGAACCAGAGCGTGAGCTTTCATTAGTGAGCGTTTCGGCTCTCTTGCTCTTTCTACATCTTCAGAACACACATAGAGTTCAAATGGGAACTCCCAAGCGCTTCCAGCTGGCAACACTTTGGGATAATGATGCTGGATTCCACACAAATGAAGGGTCTAAATACCACCAGAGAGGTACCTGAACCCCCTCCTCAATGCACAGACATGCATGTATGTGAAAACGCAAACGTACTTCCAAGCAATCTTTTTTCTCGGTGGGTTAGTCACACATGTGCTACACGCCGAGTGGGAAAGCCAATTTCCCACCGTCATCCTGGACAGTCGCTGCTGTCAAATGTAAGCAGCTAACCCAAAAATAATCCCACAGCGAGTCGACTCACACACACACACCGAGGCCGGCGCACATCCTCAGAGTCTTCAGGAGTGCAGATTGGGTTACTGCAGAGTCCTAGCTGCGGCCTCAAGGTATCCTCATTTAAAAACGCTGTGGTTGAATCATCAGTGTGAGGTGGGCAGAGACCCCCTTCAGTGGTGTGATGTCAGAATGATGGATGGGACAATAATACAGGCAGAGGAGCTATTGATAGCCATCTTTCTTTAATGTTGACACACTGATACCACACACCACAAGCAATGGACGTGTGTGTGGCACAGTGGGACAGAGAGACCGTAGCCCTCCTGCACACACACACACATACACACACACACGTACACACTGCACAAGGACATGCTGGTATTATACCCATTAATATCTCTTCCGTTCCCACTCAGGGCTCGAGGTCTTTGATGTGGAGTGGCAGCTGAGTCCTGAGCGAGTGAGTGTGTGAGAGGATGTATACAATAACGCCAACGTGCCGTCCTGACTTAAGATGAGTCGGCAGAGGGAAAGTAAACAGGCGGGGTTCCCCGTGCGGCTGTCGTTATAAACAGGGGGTGTGCTGAGAGGGGCTCAAGCTGTTTATTTTTACATGGGACCTCAATGTCGTTTGAAGTGCCCTCAGCGCTCGTGCTCTCTCTTTCTCTTTTTTTAACCTAATTTTTCCATTTTCCCCAAAACCCTGCCATAACCTTCTCCCCTGAATCCTAACCTTAACACCACCCACCCACCCTCTCTGGGGCTCTCGCCAGCAGCTAACTAATTATCAGTCGGTTGGGTTCCATCGAGCCCCTGCTCTTGGCCCACTTCTCTGCCCGTGACTGTAAAGGCATATATGCAGTGTGCTTCATGTTTCTGTGCGGTGACACAGACTTTCGGAGCTGAACTGAAGGGCATCAGCAGGAGTGTGCAGAGTTTTGAAGGTGCCTTTCAAGCAGTAGCACTCTCACAGTGGGGGGAAATGTCAGATGTGTGGGTTTGAAAAATACTGGATAGGAAAGCATTTATAAGTCATGTAAAAGTAAGTTTAGTAAACAACATGCATAAATGGCAACCCCAAAGTTATTCTCAATCACTTACAGCTGTTATATAGAGCATTATTACTTTTTCATGGGGCACCTTAGTGGAAGGTGGTGCCAGTATGGTTAATATTTGATAAAATCCACAGATAAAAATCATTCAATCTAACAAAAACATCCATCTGTAATAAAAACTGAACTTGTACAACAAATAAAGGTATATAAAGAGATAAAATAATCACCTTTAGTTCACATATACAGCGCAAACATGTTCGGCAGGAACAATAATCGCTGCTGAAACTGAATCTTTTTCAAACAGCATGATAGCGATGTTAGTCACATGCCAAAGCTTTGTATGATCTCTGCTGAGAGTTTGATGATTGCATGCAGGTTGAATAAGGTCAGAGATAAAGGGAGTGTTTTTATTCCCCAGAAGACTTTAAAAAGTGTTAACCGGTTGAAGTGGGTCCATCATTACAAACGCATGGCGTGCAGACAAGCACTGTTAAAACGCCCGCAGAACAGTGTGTACATTCTGCTAAGGACTTTGGAGGAGAACATTTATGAAGTGATTCATCAGAGTTTAAGATTGTTTCCATTTGATCTAACATTTTGGTCATAAAACTAGGGTCTTAATATTCTAATGAATCAAAGCCTGTAAAGTGTGGAAATGTTTTAAAGCTGTTTTTAAAGCTACCAGAGGAAACACTCGACGAAGGGGAAATCCTTTTTTCTAAAGGCTGAAGTCAATCCAGAATCACGACGATACAATGTCAACTGATCAGCTCTTGCACATGTGGACATACCACTCCATACTAATCCTGCTGTGTACCCATTGCTAATCCATGAAGCAATTATGACTGACAGGAAGATTTTGATTGCAATAATAAGTCAGAAAATTACACTGTTTATGTGGAACTTCAACCATGAATGATCATTTTATTTCGATCACAGAGCTACAGGCCTCTCTCAAAGCAAAGATTGTGACTCGTCAAGCACAGGTGTAACTAATAACATTAATGATGGCTGCATTCCATTATGTGTTTTAGTGCCAGCGCTCTGTTTTGTATGCTGGCTCACTTTCAGGGCTTACCGGGACAGCTCAATGGAAGAGAGTATCATTAATGTTATCAGGAACACCTGTGCTTCCTGCCATGACAAATGCATGTATTCATAAAAGTCTGTTAAATTACTTAGATGGCTTTTAAGAAACGTTGCTTAATCTTTTTATTCTTTCTTATTATAGGGTCTCTAATTATGACGACTTCAATTATCACGAGCACATTTATGAATTTGGGCTGGCATAATGTAAAGATAAGCCTGAGGTAAGCTGTGGGTGAATCCCTGCTCGGAACCCTGGCGGAGCTGTACAAGTGCTCAGCCACAGGAGGGCGCCCTCTCTCCACTGAAAGCCAGGTGGATGGGTGGGTGGGTGGGTGGGTGGGGGGATTCCCTCTGGACAAGGTAAGCATCCCTCCTTGCGCCCAACAGCAGGGGCGCCCAACAGCAGGGGTGCCAAAAAATGAAGCGAGGAAAAAGCCGGAGGCTGACATTTTCTCCAGGGTGTCCGCCGCAGGGAACCCAGCGCTGAGAGCCCCGGGCTTTGAGCGCACAGACCACTGAGGCTTGTCCTGCAGACAAAATCAGCAGACTGATCCAAGTGCAACAACTCTAAAGGACCGAGGAGAGCTCCCCGCTTGAATCCCATTTGACAGCAAGTGAGTGTGTTGCCTGTTGTTCGCCTTGCTTTCTTTCATTCTGTCTTAAACGCAGTCCAATCTCTCCCAGTTGTAATTGGAGAGATAATCTACCGAGATTAGTGCCTGGCTGGCGGGGCTCCTTTATTTCACAGATATGCGTCAAAATTGGCCCTCTATAGAAAAATGCGTGAACGTGGACTGTACTGACAGTGTGGAAACAGATTCTATATCTGCGCTAGAAACAGAGGCTTCTTGTTGACAGCAGAACTGCTGCGTTTGTTGTGCCTGAATGTAAGATTTTACAGTATTTTGTTTCAATTCCACAAAACTCTGATGGGCCAAATAATTGAAATCTTAAGCCTGTTATGATTGTTCCACTCTCTCTACTTGCTGGCCTGTTTTCCTCAAATGTCTCAAATCTTTAAACTCAAGCATTTTAAGTGAAAACATAGGAAAGCAAATGATGAAAGTGCGTCTGCGGCGTCATTCCCAGAAAATATTAGAGAGTTCATAGTAAAAGAGAATAAAAATAAAGACCAGGGAACAGTGGGGAAAAAAAATACAAGAGTATCATGAGGATTCATTATAAAACTAATTTAGACTCCGGTTAAGCCGGTGAAAAAGTTATTTTAGGGTCTGACAAGTGAGAAAATCGCCAAGAAGGAGAGAATTTCAAAAGAAGACTTGGGCTTAGACAAATAAAAGAATAAAGTAATGGGACAGGAGGCCAGAGGAGCATAAGGAGTAAAAACAATAAATACAGCCTGCAAGTTTCGTGGGGAAAATGTGTCAAGTTCTCAGGACCTGCTGTAATTCTTTACATAGACCTACTGCGCAGTAACTCGTCATTTATCCTGGCTCGAGTTTGATTGAATTTAATTGATTTTTAGCCTATTTTTGACGAAGCTGGCACCGGTTCTCCCTCAGGAGTGTAAACCCATTAACTGACATTGTCTTCCTCATTTTTTTCTGCCCCATTGCTTCACTGACATCGTTAATTAGTTTTGGCTGCAGGTGTGTTCTGATGTAGGCGTCACACACACACACACACACACACACACACGCACGCACGCACGCGCTCACACGCGAGAGGAGGATTGGGGTTAATGCTTATTATTTTAATTTATCCGCGGGCTTGAATACGTATGTATACTGTCTTTGTTTGAGATGAATTACTGGAATAAAGGTACAAAAGCGCAGCTCGGTCCCGGGCCGGGCCGGGCCGATCCGGGCCGGGCCGGGCTGTTCCCCCCAGAGGATGGTACAGTAAATACAGGAGGAATGTTGATCAGCTTACAGCGGAGCCGGGAGGTGCTCGGCATTTGATCGGCCGTGATGCTCGAACAATGACCCGCCGGTAGGCAGGCTGCACCTGCGCTAACAGAGAGCAATGCGCGGGCTGTCGCCTATAAATTAACGGGAATTATAAAGCTGATTGCGGCTGTCCTCGCGGCTCTGCTGCACTGGATTTTACAAATGTAACATATGTTGGTCTATGCGTATTTACAGGATGAATACTTCTGGTAGATGTGATTGACAAGGACATTTTGAAAACAGCAAACAAAAAACACACATCAATGTCTCAGTCAACAGTCCCCACCTGTGTTCTCTGACTCCTTCGTGTAGATTGATGTCAATATTAATATAATTCATCTCTACCGACTGCAATTTAAATAACTGTTTTAATTCCAAAGTCAAAACTGGCGACCTCTCCAGTGCGCTTTTACGCACACTCTCGCCTGATGGGCGATATAAATTGCAAGCACTCATCATGACAAAACCACATTTAGCTGTTGCTCTTTAGCCTACACACTAAGAGAGGGTTATAAATCCATATGAACGCACTTAATGAGTTAATGTGCCGCTGTCATGGCTGAGGGCGCAGCGCCACATTTTCTGTGCCAGAACGAAAGTCTTTCTCTCTACCCCCCCCCCCCCCCCCCCCACACACACACACAGATAGACCATCCTCGTGATGCATCCACGAGGCAATGCCATAACATATTTAATTTGATGCTATTTTATTATGACATATTTAATAAACCCATCCAAACGTCAACATTTTTGGTGCCTTGGCGCACAGACTAATAAATCCAGCATGCGTTGGACTATTAGGATTAATAAGTTCTAACATGTTGCATCTGCCTCTTGTTTCTGTGGGCCCCGGAACCCCGCTAGGCCTTCTCTGTTTCAACAGGTTCAACGTAGTGTTCTCATTACGACCTCCATATGGCTGCCTATGAACACAGTGAGCCATGGGGCATTTAGAACAGGCAGCACAGTAAGAATTAGTCCGTAAAGCGGCGGAGGTATTTGTTGTAAAAATGAGACCAGTTGTGTTGTTTGAGGGGGAAAAAAATCTCTAACGAAGTGGTAGTTTGATCAATTGTTTATTTTCGATTTCGCGTTATTTTGGCGACGTAACTAAATTATACGCATCGCCAAATTACAGGTAAAATGAAGCGTACGTTAACAAAACACAGAGTGGGGCTTATGGAATATCTAAAACTCTCTCTCTCTCTCTCTCTCTCTCTCTCTCTCTCTCTCTCTCTCTCTCGCTCTCTCTCTCTCGCTCTCTCTCGCTCGCATACACGGCTGGGGAAATCTGGGTTTGATTTTAATGGGGAGTAGCCTACCCCGCGCTCGCTTTACAACCTATGGATGTACTGGACTGTTTTCAGTTGGTTTGAGCTTCGGACGCGGATGGGTGCAGTAGTCCACTTCCTCTCGGCGTCCCCTCACTTTTGGCTATGGTGCGCGCGTTTCTCTTGTCCTTAAGTATTTTGACGAGACGGGTGTGAGAAACACGAGACACTTAAGCGTTTGGAGAGGACAGTTTCAGACGGAAGAGAACCTAAAGGCTAATTGGTGTGGATCTCAAGAGACGTCCTTTTTTAGAAAAGACAGCAACATCCACGGCTTGACACGGGGGTAAGTTTCTAACTTGCGGGTCGGTGTATCTGTTATTTCACATCCGGCGTGTTCGTGTTTTTGTAAAGAGCAGATTTCCAATTTTACGCACCACTTACTCTCTTTGAAAAGTGAGTGACTCACAAAGCTGTGACTGGCTGTCCATTACCTGCCATTTGTTTTAAATGAAGCCAATGACTGTCATTACTTTATTATAGGCTGAGATCGTGCGACTGTGCTGTAAGTAGGTGTTTGGGTCGCTGAATCAGCGGGGCGCGCTGGATCAGAGCGGCGGACACCGCAGACAGGTGTCATCGTCCTCGGTTTACAGCTGGCCCGTGGGTCACAGCAAAAAAAAAAAGAAAAGGGAGAAAAACAGCCAGCGCTGAGGTTTTAATACGAGGTACAAGAGGTTGGCTATACGGAGCCTGTGAGCTTTAATAGCGACTTGGAATCAGAGCCAAGTGCGGATGCCAAAGCAAGCAGCGCGCTTCTCGGTTCCCGTCTTCCTCGGCACTGGCCTCGCCAAGTCTCCCAATGCGTTTGTCACTTCTAATATTTTCCTTTTCGCTTTGACGCCACCACGTGCACATTGAAAAACATTTGTGTGAAAGAAAAAAAAAAATCATTACTGAAGCTGGTTGCTGAAGAGCATCTCAGATTTAAGTCCAAGAGCAGTGTCAGATAGCAAGCGGTGTCTTCTCTGCAGTTAATTGGGGATTAAAGTGACGATAAGCTTCATTTGACACATTGTGGCCAAGGTGTGACAGGAAACAACAGCCTGGACCATCGTGATGAACTCCACCCTCACCCTCATCTGCTCCCCGCTCACAAGCAGCAACAAGCCTGGAAGTGAAAGAGAGAGTCCGATACAGATTGCTTATCTTAACTGCTTCGATAGACTTAAAGTATGCCCCTATTGCTCACTGAAACAGTGTCAACCACTTGACCTACTTCTCACTCTCACTGCAACTGACTGGAACCGGTCCATGAAGGTGGCCTCTGAATCCTCACCGTTCACCGGGGTCAGAGAGAGCACGCAAGTGTAAACTAGAGGAAACGTTTGGATGGACTGTGTGTGGTGGAGCGAGGTGCTGCTCATCTGGAGCGAGGCCACCGTTTCCCTTGTTTTTGCAAATTAATCATCATTATTTAATTGCATCACACCCTGCTTCCATCAATAACAGTGTGAGGGAGGTAGAGCCAGGAGCAGCTGAAGGCACATGATGTGGAAGCTAATCCAAGGCAATATAGAGCAGATTTCATCCACTCCTCTGTGTGTGTGTGTGTGTGTGTGTGTGTGTGTGTGTGTGTGTGTGCGCGTGTGTGCGCACTTGTATGTGGTATTTCTGACCCCGACGAAAAGCGGGTGGATGGAGATGGAGAAAGTAGCAGCAGTAACATAAGCAGATCATTTTCTCCTCCTTTTGAAAAGCAGGACTCTTCAGAACTCTTGGCTCCGTCCACCTGAGCGAGTAAAGTCAACACATCCAATATATTTTTCTTCTATGGCTTCAGCAGTTGGACGGGGGGCGAATCTCGATGCTAGATCTCTCTTTTCTGTCAGTCGCTTTTTTCCTGTTTTCGCTGGGTGAAATCATCCTTACGTTCCTCAAGTCACTCTTTTGTCGTTTTGAACAAATAGCCTCAAGCCGACTAAAAAAAATTTGCGCCGTTCAACTGTGACTCTGCTGGTGAAGCTGTCAGTGAACTCAGAGATCAGAATGATCACCTTTCATATTACAGCTGTACTGCAGGAGCTACCACCGGGCTCTGGCTCCTGAATCCACAGCGAATATAACACTCAAAATGTTCTTGAACATATTCCATGTGGAATTTCACATATAGAAATGTTTTGTTCTCTCCTTCCTGGATCATTCCCATCCCTGATGTGAATTTATATTTGGACCTGGAGATGGATGTGGTGTGATAACGTACCCACATCACTCATACGCTCACATTCATTATGTCACTTCAGAGGTGAAAATGATTTCCAAATGCTGCTTTACGACTGACTTAAGTGGCTGTGCGTCTTTTCTCTGAGTGACAAATTGGGTGTGTGCTTATCTCTCCTGTTCAAATACCTGCCATTCATCGGCGTGACACCCAAGATGCCTCTCTGTGTGAAGAGGATCCAGGGGCAAAGATTCACATGCTTCATCCTGCCACTCCCTGCACCCCGCTGGGCCTGCATGTGTCAGCCACACATTTCCTCCAGATGCACACGGATATGTGAATGTGTGAGGTCTGCGTGTGTGTCTTTGCCCACTTAGGACCTATCAACCTGCTTATCTTGGACGCGCAATAGACGTCTTCTGTATTGATGGCAGATTTGTCAGATGTGATGGGCTGATTTTTGCTGAAGAGCTACCGCTACTTACATTCTGATCATGTGTTTAGGGATTAACAGTGGACTGGATGTAAGTTTGGCTGTCGCAGTGCTATGACAACCGTGTATACTAGCTGCTAGCTCAGTTCTGCTCATCTCGTTGACAGTTATACAACATGTGAGCACAGAGGGCAATGCAACACTTAAAATAGCAGGCTGCTGCCATCAAGTTGGTCCAGCTCTTTGCTAGCATGTTAAAGGAGAGGGTGCGCCCGAGAAGAATGACTGTCGTTTCCGCAAGTGCTTATGTTCAAGTGACATTATCAAGTTGAGGTGACGTTGTTATAGAGCAGCAGAGTCCATGTGGGCAGTCGCTCGGGGTGGATGGATGGGTCAGCTAAACATCGGACTTCAATACGTGAGACCGCTGTTCATTTCCTGTTTTAAACCAACAGTCAACATTGTTTTTTTTAAGCATGACAATCGCTCAACAATCCAAACCACAATGTTTCCGTAATCTCAACAAACTACTTATTTTAATCCAAGCCATGATTTTTCCCTAAACCTACTCAAGTCGTTTTTGTCCAGAGCCCGCGAAAGGTCTCGGTGGGAATTTTCTTTTCTGCAATCCTTTTGCGTTACCTTGCAGTAGTTTTGTTCGCATTAAGCTTAGTGTTCCCTCTGATCCGCAGAAAACACTCAGCTGTATTGGGATAAATGTATTAGGCCAATGTATTATGTCGTGGACCGCGGCAGCCGGGCAGAGCAGCTCCAGCTGTGGTTACAGTTGTTCAGATCAAAAAACGCTCGTGTGTCATTTTAGAGAGCTTGGACAAATGACACATTTGTCATTTGCTTTGAATGATTCGTGTCGTGTTAGCATCAGTCGAACTGGAACGCAGACATTTCACTTCTTTCCCCTTTTTCCCTGGAAAACGACTGGCCTCTGAATCTAAAGGCGAAGGTCGCCCGCTAAGTGCTAACATTGCCGTTGAGGGAGAAAGAGCAGAGGTGGAGATAGGAAGGAGAGGAACAAGGGCAGAGGAGAAAGGGAGTTGTCTGATGAGTCACATGCTTTGGCGTCCTTTACAGTGTGTCTTCATGCGTGAGTGTGGGCACATATTTGGGATGAACACTACTGTGGCGCATGTGTTTGTCCGTCAACAACGTGTGTGTGTTTAAGTGCGATGTACGCAACCGTGTGAGTATTCCAAGCACTTAATAAAATGATTTGTGGTTTTTTTCCCCCTGTGAGTTCAAAGCGGGTCCTTGCTTTCGGCTGTGGGGTAGAGGTTGCTCTTGTGCAATGGAAAAAAAGAGACTGTTTTCCTGTTAGGGGGGCTTTTTGGGAAAACCGCGGCTCTGCCTACCGCAGCCAGCCTTCAAAGGGTTTTGAAAGAGTGCTCACCTCTCCTCTCCTTAAATCCTTCCATCCCTCCAAACGAGCTACTTCCTCTCGTGTCCAGGAACACCTCACCTGCCTCTCCCCGACCACCAGCATCCAACCACACTGCTGCAAAGCTGCGGTCAGGGTTATGCTCAGGTCCATGGGAAATGTTCAATCAAGGAGCCCTCAGTCCACCCACACACTCATAACAGTGCACTCTGGGAACTTTAACCTCTCATTTTTTGCACATCTTCATCATCTGTGCGTGGCCTTTATCCAGGGACAAACTCTGAGAATGTGCGGCTCTGCCCACCATCGCAGGGAGGCGGGTGTCATCCCTCTCTCAAGCGCATCTTGACAGCACATGTCCCGGAAATATTTCTTGTATTTGAAAGCAGATCAGGGTTTGACAGAAGAGGCTGTAAATTTTTTGAACTCTATCGCTCAGTTAAAAATCCAACACAGAGAGCAAATTTTTTCCTCCTTTGCTCTCGGGTTCACAGCTACATCTTTAATCTGTGAGGCCTTTTGGGACCTTCTTAGTAGTTACACTCTCATTATTTTCAGTGATGAATGTTGTTTATTAATCCTCAGAAGTGATTCGAATCAAATGAAATTTGGGTGCTTATTTGGTTTTATAGAGCACTGTTATTGATTTGGTCTCAGAGCTCAATTTTTGCTCTTTATTAAAAACAATGATTCTGTCTTAAATAATGTTAAAACCTGAAAAAAACCTGCTTATACATTTGAAAATCACAAGAAAAAAGGAAACATTTGAAGCTGAGTCACCTCGGAGTTGAACTGCTCTGTGTTTCTAATTTACTTTAGAAGAAATCTGGCTCAGACTCAACATCGCGTTTGCACTTAGTCTCCATTTTTCTTTTCACATGGTTTTATTGCTGAAACAAACAAGTTCCTATAAACCTCAGTTAACAGTTTCTTGTTGCAGCAGCAAACAGTGTTCAGATATGTTGGGACATGAAATCTGTGTAAAAATGAAACAAAGAGCCCCCCTCCTTGTTCTAAATATCTGTATTTTTCCTGTCTTGCTTCTCACAAATTAACCCTGTTTAACCCTGAGCCTAGTGAGTCACCGTTGCCCAGAACTTTCTGCCTGCTCACGTCCTTTCCCCTCCCTGCACTGACCTCACAGAACACTTCATTAACAGAAAAAGACACCACAACTTGTCCTATCAGCATTTTTCCTCTGAAGTGTGTATGTGCGCGATCAGAGCAGTAGCTTAGCACAACTTCCTGCCTGTGAACCTGTGAGAACGAGCCTGACCTCATATTCCAACTCGCGCTGTCTGTCTTCTCTCCTCCTGTTCGGTTCTGGATCAGGTTCTGTTGATTTAAAGAACCGCTGTCGGACTCAGGGCCAGCCGTGTGGGCTGGGCCACAGAAGCTGCTGCATTCCTCTGCTGGGCGTTCTGTCTTTCTCCCTGCAGTGTCTCTTTATGCCAGACGCAGAGATGGAAAGGCCGAGATTATTTTTTGATAGTTTTATGATAGTTTTTTTTTTTTCTCAGCTCCTGCTTTGTCTTCAGCTTCGCGAGTACTCAAGAGCCTGAGATGTATTATCCAATAGTTATCCCACTGACAGATGGCAACAAGTTCAGGTGCAGCAGTTAGCTCTTGATTAATACTGAGATGAACAGTTCTGGAAGTTGGAATTAGAGTAAAGCAAAAAAAACTTTTTCTGATTAAACCTTCCAGACACACACACACACACACACGCACACACACACACACACACACACACACACACACACACAGCCTTTGAGCAGACATAAGCAGGCTTTAAAAATTTGTCAGTGATCCCCCTGCTAATGACGCTCTCAGCTGTGAGAGTTGACCCCCTCCTGCCCTCGGCCCTCCCTGCTCCTCCTCCCCTCCTCCTCAATCCCTAATGAATGCCAGCGAAGAACTCTGAGTACCCTACACCCACCACACACACACACACACACACACACACACACACACACACGAACGCTTACACAAACAGCAGGATCGTCGTCACCGCTGCAGACACGGCTATCATCATGTGGAATTCAGGCCAATAATATCTGACCCCTGTTACCTGAGGTCTGTCAGTCATGTTGATTCATCTGGACAGGTTTATTTACCTCTTAAATGAGTGTGTGTGTGTGTGTGTGTGTGTGTGTGTGTGTGTGTGTGTGTGTGTGTAAGCATACAGATGGCAAAGATTTGATGATACTGAAGCAATTAGTCAATTAATCGATTAGTCCATTGGCAGAAAATTTATCCCCAAAACTCTCAAATCTAAAACTCGTCAAAACTATAATCAGTTGTTTAAAATCTGCAGGTTCCACTTCCTCAAACATGAGCATTTTCTGTATTTCTATCATTTTTCTATCATCGTAAACAGCATAAAAATCCAACATGTTAGATATTGCGATTGCCATTTTTCAGCACTTTTTCACATCTTAAGTAAAAGATGATAAAATATCAACAGTTTAGTCACTAATGAAAACAATCGTGGCTGTGATGTCGTGTTATTCAGGTGAATAGCATCAACAACAGCCTCACAGCGTATGCAGTCTGTGCACAGGGGGATTTCTGACTTTGTTGCCGCTCACACTGTTCTTTTCTATTCATACAATGCATCTGTCCATAATGATAATGAGAATGAAGGTGGCCCTGTTGTTAGCCAATTAAAAAGTCCTCCATGGTTCTGGGCAGCCGCTAATAGCCCCACCAGGGATTACTGTACAGCAGACTGGAGGGACAGCAGGGCACCAGTTCGGGCCTCAGCTTGCTGTCATCGGAGAGAAGCAACCCTGCAGACCTCCATTCACTCCCAGTCTTAGTGGGGCCACCACGCCAACTCTAGAGCAGCGTGAAAAGCTCCCACTTGGGATACAAAGTGGCTCAGCTGTCCCTCTCCTATCTTCACCTCCCACGGCGCCCTCCTCTACACCCAAGCCAAATAAAGCCTCTCAGCGACTTCTGTTTTCCTAATCTGTGAGCTCTGACAGAGGCGCCCACGCTTGAAAGAGAGACAACTCAACATGGGATGATCTCCCAGTGACAGGGAGAAGCTGAAAAAACGTAGCTGAACCACCAGACCACCCCGACATCTTCCTGTTCCTGCCTTTCTCTGCCTCCGCCTGTCTTTCTGCCTCTCTCTGTGGCTCCCTGTAGTCCTCACCCGCCTCTTTTTAATCTAATTTCCCTTCCTTTTGCCCTCCGTCATCTACCTTCTCTAATTGGGCTGTCACTGTTTGATTAAAGCCATTGAATCCGTTCCAATAGCCAAATGGCCCGAGTCGTCTTTGTGGTGATGCACAACTTTTTTATGCAGGGGGCTTCCACTCTAAAAGCCCTGTATTTTTTCATCTACTCACACACTGTGCCCATAATACTAATGGGCAAATTATTTAACACCGCAGTAGCTTAGCCGCTGGGGATTGTAGCACGTTGGCCCAAGTGCATTTTCCTTGCCATTAATCCACAGAGGAATGTTGCACTGATGAATTGACTATGCACTTTGTATTTGCCACCGCACTCCAAGCAGCCATTCACTTGGAAATGGCTCGGCTGCCACAGGAACAGTCGGTAGATTTGTGTGCTGGGGGTCAGATCCAACTTTAAAGGCATGATCTGTGATCGGGTAGCTAGCACCAAAATCAAAACTTGGTGATCTCGCTCTGAGATTGACTGACAAGTCTTTTAACACATGGATTAATGCCACATTTTTTTAGTGGACTAACTCCACATTTTGTAAATTTGCTTGTTTGCTTTCATGCTGAGAGTTCGACGGGAAGCTCAACACAGCTATCATGTCTGTACGCTAAATCTGAAGCTACAGCCAGCAGCCTTTCTGTGTGGTATTCACTGTCTTCTTCAAACAGACAGAGATGTAAGCCTGCAGCTGTTGCTACTTCAACCACATTTATTGAAAGACAATGTCTGCCCCTACTGAGGGGAGCTCGTGGCTTGTTAAACACACTGTCGATGCTGAAAGCAGAGAATTTTCTTGCTGAAACAGATTCTTAGTATTTCAAAGGTCAACCAGCTACACCACTGCACTGACATCCCAGCAAAGCTCACAGATCCAGAGAGATTTTGTGGACAATTTGCAGTTTTTATAGCAATATAGAATAAGTCTTATGTTGACTTATAAAGCATATGGTTTTAATAAAGAGCAGCCTTTTGCCAGAGCAGAGTGTTGTTGGACTGTCTCAGGGAAACGTTAACACTTGCTGCGAGGCTAGCATCTATTTCAGAGGGCGTACGGAGTGGAATTAAACAGCCTTGTCACTGTTCTCTCTCTGTTTAACCTACACGCTCATCTGCCAGACGCGCCTGACAGCACCAGAGCCTGGAAGAATCTCCCAGCAGGCCCGGCGGCACACGGACCGCACCATATTTAGTCATCCAAAAGTCCAGACACAGGCCAATGCAGTCCTCCACCTTAATCTGTCTCCCCTCTGTTTCTCTCTCCATCTCTCCCTCTCTCATTTTTTATGTCCTTCCTCCACCCCCCCTCCATCTCTGTCACTTTCCCCTCTCTCCTACTGCTTCCATTCATATCTGTCCTCGCTCGCCCTCCCTCGAGTCATTTCTGCTTTATCACTGTCGTGCCCCTCGCTGTTTCTCTCCCCCTTGTGCGTCCCTCTTTTCCTTCTTACCTACTGAAACTCCTCTTTGCTTGTGCCTGTCTGTCCTCTTTTCTGGTTTCTTAAGCCTGTCAAGTATTTTCCAGCCTGCTTTTCATTTTTTTACTCAACTTTTCTAACTTCTTCTCACTCCCTAAGCAACATGCCCATCAGATTCTGAGTGTGAATAATTCCCTCTCCATCCCTCTCACCTGTCATAAATTCTACTCTCGTCTTCCTGCTCCTTCCTACCCCCCCCGCCTTTCTCTCTGAGAGCCTCCCCACTGTCTCTCTTCTCGGATGAGCATGCTGCTAATGGAAGCTGGGCCTGGATGCTAATGAGTTGCTAATTCTATCAGCCGTCTCTCCATGCCCTCCCCAGTGGGTGTCAGGCCGCCAGCTCTACCACGGCCAGCCTTTTGATGGAGTGCCTTGGCTGATGAACTCCCGTCTGCGTGCCCACTTTAACCTCCTCGTCCTCAGGCACACATCATTGATCAATGTCCCTATCTGTCCTGGCAAGGCCCACTCTTACTCCAATCATTTATGAGCAGGCCCATTGCCTGCAATCCATTTTTCATGTGTTCAATATTGTAATAGCAGGGGGAGTTTTATTTTGTATAATGTTTTCATGCTCAGGTCCTCAAATTTCTTGGCTGTGTCAGAGCTCAGCATGTCAGCGAAATATATCTCTTTATTCCAACTATAGTTTGAAATATAGTAGAAAAGAAGTCTGAAAAGGCATTTGAAATTATATATAGTTATGTATCAGTTTCTTGGATTGATATAAGAAGCAGCTGTATAGCTACTTTGTGACATTTTCCTCCCCACTGTCTTTCTGCTGCGTATAATTCCCTCACACTATTTTCCTTTAACACCCAATCTGCGCTTGAGAAGAGGCCAAATGGCAGGGTTTAAGCACTTGAGCACAGACGAGTGGTCCTATTTACCAGGCCACTGGGCTCTTTTTTTGAGGATTGCTAGCTTTGGACCCCTCACATAAGAAAAGAACGAAACTTTTGTTTTCCGAGTCCCCTTAAATCCGTCTGTCTGCCTTCCCCGCTTGACTGAAGTGGATACAGAGGCGGCCTTTTGTTCTACCAAGATGAAGAGGGATGCTGTAGTATAAGGGGGGGGGGGGGGGGGGGGGGGGGGGGGGGGGGGGGGATGAGGGTAAGAGGAGGTGGGTGTGATTCATTGTAATTTAATAAATACCTCGCACAGAGGGTTGGGGTGCCTTCTCAACCCCTCAGCTGTCTGTTTTTGAAATGGGGCTCTTCTAGATTTGACATCCAGGGAAGTAAAAAGGGGATTAGCGAAGGAAAAGCCTCAGGCCATATACATCTCTTTCTGTCTTTTTCTTTTGCCCAAAGCTTTCTCTCCCTGCGCCCCTCAGTCTTTCTCTCGTTGGGACCGAGAGGCCCCTTTCTCTAGCTGTGAGCGTATGAATGATGTCATCCAGGTACCTATCTTGACCCAAAGATTTAGCAAGGCTTGAATGGACTCTCATGGCCTCGGTTCTTCTAATGGGGGTATAATCCTCAAATAGCTATCACTTTTGGTGAATTTACTGGTTCAGTGACTGAACATAATGCTGTCTGATCTTGGATCAGCACTGTTTAACAATGGTGTTGCAATGGTTGATTTCCCGTCAAATTCCTGCAAAAATCAGCCAGAGCCCCAAAGTAGAGCCATGTCCTTGTGCATAATATAGTTGACTTTTTTTTCAAGGCACACTCTTAAAGCAGCGGTTTCACCAGGGTCACACGCGGTCCACTGCTTTGCAGCATCACCGGGGATTATAGGGTAACTTCTGCCATGCTGCTCAAGCATGACCAGAAGGCTTGGCCAGTTTTGACCTGAATGGAAGTACTGAATGAGAAGCCGGCATTGAAATTCAGGATGCAGTCACATGCAGCCACTAATGTCTCTCTTTAAATGGTCACATCCTTTCTCTTGGGTCTGACTGTCTTATCCTTTGACAGGCTTTTAGCCAATGAAAACATTTGCTTGTAATTGTACAGTACAAAAGATCCAAATTAATTTCCTTTATAAGAGTAAATATAAATTGGTTTTGACGATGCACAAACTTGTGTTTTTATACAGTAGAATATAATCAGCATCACTTCTATTTCATATCCTATTATGGTAAAAATATGTCTATGACATTGACCTTTCTGTTTGTTTCTCTGTCTTACAGGAAGGACTCTGGTCAGCCTGAAGTGAAGGGTCACTGAGCTCAGACACACTCCTTCCCTTGACTGTTGGGTGCACACACACACACACAGACTCATCTGTGCATAAACGCAGACACACATTCACACACAGGCCCTCTGAGCAGGATGAGGGAACCCTGGAGGTGCCTGTTGGGCCTGTGCCTCCTGGCATGCTCAGCCTCCACCCACAGTGCCACCAATCCCTTTGTAGGGCAGCAGACCCCTCCAGACCCTTGCTACGATGACACCGGTGCAGCCCGCCGCTGCATCCCTGAGTTTATCAATGCTGCATTTGGCAAGGAGGTGACGGTGTCTAGTGTCTGTGGCCGGCCTCCGTCCCGCTCCTGTAGCGTAGTGGAGCGAGGCGATGATCGGCCATCTGTGCGCACGTGCCAAATCTGTGATGCATCTGACCCTCGCCGTGCCCACCCTGCCTCCTACCTCACTGACCTCAACTCAGCCCACAACCTCACCTGCTGGCAGTCGGAGAATCTGAACACCTCACCGCACAACGTGACTCTCACCCTGTCATTAGGTAAAAAGTTTGAGATCACCTATGTCAGCCTACAGTTCTGCTCACCACGACCTGAGTCCCTGGCCATATACAAGAGCATGGACTACGGCAAGACCTGGATGCCCTACCAGTTCTACTCCTCACAGTGCCGCCGCATGTACAATCGGCCCAACAAAGCAACCATCACCAAGCAGAATGAACAGGAGGCTCTGTGCACAGATGGCCACACTGACCTCTACCCGCTCTCTGGAGGACTCATTGCTTTCAGCACTCTGGATGGACGGCCCTCTGGCAAAGACTTTGACAACAGCCCGGTCCTCCAAGACTGGGTGACTGTCACCGATATCCGTGTGGTCTTCAGCCGGCCCCAGCTACCACGGGAGCTGGGACTGGGTGCTGGAAGCAACAGCGGAGGGAGGGACGACGACCCCACGGCGGTGACATCGACGCTGCCAACTTATTTCTATGCAGTGGGAGACTTCCAGGTAGGCGGGAGGTGTAAATGCAACGGACACGGCTCACGCTGTCTGAAAGACAAGGAAGGCAAACTGGTGTGTGACTGCAAGCACAATACAGAGGGACCTGAATGTGACCGCTGCAAGCCCTTTCACTATGACCGGCCGTGGCAGAGGGCCAATGCCCGCGAGGCCAACGAGTGTCTGCGTAAGTCTTCTCCTCTATCTGTCATTCTGTATGTGCTTTTAACGTGTTTCAGTTCCTCTGCTGTGGGACAAACTGTAGATTTCTACAGTTTGACCCTATAACTGTTTGTTCCGTTGGTTGTAAAAAGATGAATACACGTCCTCTGATGTTTTTACATCAATTCAGCGGCCATTGTAAAAGAAGCATGTCAATGTAATGTGTCTCTTTCTTTAGTTCTCTTCCTTGCTCCGTTCCTCTCCCCTTCCTGTGCATCAAGGAGGTTTTATTTCTCCAAGACAATCTCTCCAATGCATCTTAGAATTCATAATGAGGAAACGGGGGATTTGGACAGAGGATTGAGAGTGTTGCACACACAATATATAGGCCTTATGTCCAACACAAATACCCCATCCATAGCCCATGAAGTGTATGAAAATTAGGCAATATTTGAAAATCCGGATTGTTTATTTCTTTGCTGGATAGAGTCGTGACCTTTTCACCACCCATTTTCAGGGACAGCAACGTACAATCAGGCCAACAAATTGAATTTATACACATCTGTCCGCACGGAAAGAGAGAGGGAGGTAAAAGAAAAAAAGAAAAAAGGGAGATTTAACTATGATGACCTGTGTTTGACTGTCACAGGGGTAATTAAGAATGATGCCAGAACATACCGGATGGGTTTGTGTTTATACAGGTGAAGAGTTCTGGTAGCACATCGTGGCTGAGTTTGCTACTTTGGCAACGTCTCTAATAACACGAGCCCATCCTTTCCTTACGTTTCCCATCAGCCCCTTCTATTTACTGTTCCTCTACAGGGAAACAGGCCTACTTTCAGCAAAACCATGTTTTCTGGACTTGTCTATGAAAATACGCTTTTTCACAAGCAAGTCTAAACAGTGGATGACAACAGCTCGAGTCATTGGCACACCGCTGCAGCTAAGTCATCCAAGAATGTTATTTGGCAGTGTTTGCTTTTACCTCAAGACATGTTCTGTAAAAATCATCCAGACATGAAAGCTTGCCAGTAAAATACTAGCAGTTTCAGTGGCAATTCTTGCTCATGTAAATGGATTATCTTTGTATTGGATTAGGCTTTTATATAATAACAGGTTTTTGATACTGATATTAATCACATATATTAATTTCATAGCCGTACAA
Organism: Chaetodon auriga; assembly: GCF_051107435.1. Taxonomy (NCBI): domain Eukaryota; kingdom Metazoa; phylum Chordata; class Actinopteri; order Chaetodontiformes; family Chaetodontidae; genus Chaetodon; species Chaetodon auriga. The sequence continues at coordinate 11,858,323 of NC_135093.1, forward strand.
CAGTTTTAGACACATGCCATGTTAGCCATGTGTTTTTAGCAGGATTTGTTCTCTAATGTGTGGATGTTTCTTTGGTGGTACAGCATTTCTCTGTTAGTATAAATAGACATAGGTGGAACTTAATTCAGGTCAATTTTGCTTGTCATAAAAATTTGTTAGTGCAGAAAAATAAAACCATATTAGAAACCACTGTCCCCATTTTAACCTTTCCCCATAATGAAATAAAATTACAGCCAGAGAGGAAAAAAAAAAACCAGGAGCAGAACATTGAAAAGCAGTGTATATTTTTCTAACATGTTATAATTGCCCAGTGAGCTGGCCTGAGATCATATTTAGCATTGAACAGTGCCAGATCTGTTTAAAGGGGACAGAGAGTGACAGAGCCAGAGGAGCAAGGCCATTTCAGCATTAGACCGGCCAACGAACCCAGCCTTCCCTCACTCTGTACTCTGAAATGCCAACACGACCTGACTTTGGCTTCTCATCTGTCCCTGACACCCTCACTCCCTCGACTCACAGTATACACCTAGCCCCTTCTACAACAATATTCTTTTAATCGCTCACAGTTTTGCACACGCCCTCTTTTTCAAATGTCCCGTAGCTGTTTTCGAAATGTTACACCCGCTTCCCGTAGATTTCTTCTCAGTGGGATTGATATGTCACTTCTATCCACGATTTCTGGACTAAACAGCCCAGCTGTGCTGGCCAAATGATGACCTAATCCCAGTGTTGATACAGGGCAGTTAAAGCTTATTGCAAGTTGCACGCTATACCTGATCACACATCCGGATACGCCAAAAAGTCAGCCCCAGATGTCCCCAATTTCATGTTCCGAAAGCCTCTTTACAGCTTATTCCGGTGGAAATGGTTCCAAAATATCCTCAGACTAGCAAGAGAGCTTTTAAAAAGCGCCTCCAGTGTATATTAAAGCCCATTCTTAAAATGCCCCCGCCCCTTGTTGATTTCTCTGCTTGCTTTTCTTTCTGACGCGGTGCACAAATGGCGGCGGTCTTCAGTGCGAGCCCTGAGGCGCGCCACTGTGGCAGCAAGGTGTAAGTATTTAGGCTGGGCAAATGTGTAAGAGTGGCAAGTTACAGAGCCAAGGGGTCCCTTAGGTGTCACCAGAGCCTTCATGAGGCCCTGTGGGTGTTTGGGTTGGAGGTAGGGTCTGAGGGGGCCGGGCTGAGGTCATGATCCTTTGTGGAGTGGTGACAAGGTTAAGTTGACGGGGAGATGGTTTGTGGGTAATGAGGAATTCAGAGCAGGCAGATGTAGAGCCAAGTCAATAGCTGTTCCAGACCCCACCTCTGAGTCTGTCAGTCCTTGAGAAATGATTTGCCTGGTAGCCGATTTCACCACTTTAAGATGTTGCAAGGTTTTGCTCTCCCTCTTTGCAGTCTTGACTTACATCTTTACCCTGTATGACAGGAACATTGTCTCCAATAGGCTGTTTTGATTGTTCGTTTGTCTTACTGAATGTTTGACATGCAAAGATTACTGTCTGAGCTCTTGGCAAGCTCATGTACTGTCTCCAGACACACACACGCACACACACGCAACCATCTGCTGCCTCCCCCACTATGAGTCCTGCCTCAAGACGTTGGTTTACAAATCCCTGCTCTAGTAGTCAGAGAGGGCAGCCTTGTAAAGGAGCATGTCTGTTTGTATTGAGGGAGACATGATGGAAAAAGCTGTGATTTATCTGCCTGGAGTTTGAGCCACAGGACAGAATGAGGAAACAGATGGATAAGAGCTATTTGGTTACTGGTCGTGATGGAGTATTGGCTTTTCTGCTGGCATGGTCGATGCCGTAATGTAAATACTTTATGTTGACTTAAAAATGTGAGACGGTGTATCATGCCATAATAAAGTCTGCCAAAGTCACTGTGTAAGATGAAGAGGCCTCTTCGGGAGTCAACGACAATGTGACATCCTGAGTAGATGATAATTTATGGCGGTGTAGGAGCACTCCGCTCTTGGCCCTGTCTGTAGCCATCTTGGCCCTGTTTGGCTGCCGCACTGAGCTGTTCTATCCCCCGGCCCTTCCTTTCCCTCATTTGGACTCAGCCTGCAGGAAGTTCAGAGTACTGCTCGGAGGCGCTACGAGCCCATGGCCAGACATCATCCATCCCTAATGGACCGGCCAAGCCAGGTCTGCTCTCAGTGCTGTGCCAGGGGAACTGGTATGCATTCATAGCGTTAAATACAGAGGTCACATGAAGGCTGTTTGAACTGCCATTTGGGCTGATTTGCCAGAAATGCAGGTGAGCTGCGGTTGGTAGCAGAGCTGGGTGTTCCTGCTCTGCTGCAGTGTTTGGGTGTGGTGTTGAATATTTTAATAGTAAATTTTGACATATTGAGTCCAGTATGGTAGTCTGTTTTTTGAACAAGAAAGAGGAGTTTCCTAGGAAATATTCACTGTAGACTCTCAATATACACAAATCCATGTCATCACCTGAAGGAAATTCCCACAAAGCAGTCATTACTCCCCCCAAAGTTATAACCTGTTATATAATAGATGTTATTAGATCATGTCTGCCGCACTAATGAATGAGCGGTTGCGTTTAAATTTGAATTTTACAGCAGAAGAAGCAGAGCGGACAGATATTGAAGTTGCAAGCCTTGTCACAAGCCCGCTCAAACTTTTGGTGGGGGCTTGTGGTTTTTGGTGGGCTCAGCCTCTGTTTTTTGGAAACTATTAGCTGGAATTAGAGGGAATTTGACAGATGGGTTTCTTAGGGAAAGCAATGTGATCCAGCAGAGGTGTGTGCGTGTGTGAAATGTGTGTGTCAGAGGAAGAGGCCAGCCAGGAACACATGCTCAGGAACAGGGCTCAGAATAAGCCCTCAGATCTGTACAGAGCTGTGGAAACTCTGAAGACCACAGAAGCACAAATTTACTCCTCTCTTTCTCTCTCTCTCTCGGTTTCCCTCGCCGACAAGGGGCAGATGGTTATTTGATGCTGATTAGAATTTCAAAATAGGCCTCCATCCTTTCACACCATTTCCCTCCCCTTCACATCTCCCAGCAAGGGCAAGCAGAGGTCAGGCCCACGTCCCAGTCGTAGAGCAGATTCATCAAGACACTTTTTCGGCCTGGTGATTGAGAAATGACCTCATTCTTAAACACATGAAAGAAAGACATTCATGAAACCGTGGCACAGTTTGAGTTCACATGATTTGAATAACAGGAACATTTTATAGTTTCTCAGTCGCAGCATGGAGAGGAGCACAGCTTCGTTTGGGTAGAACAAAGTTAACCTCGTTAGGTCGCTCTGAGTTTCCGTGTTGGACCACGAGAATCCAGCTTTGCAGCTCACAGAAGCCTAAAATTGTCCTCTGTGGTCCGGTTGAAATTTTGCTCTCTGTCCCTAGAGGGCAACATGATATGAAGCTCAAAATGCCAGATATAGACGGGCAAAGGTGAAAAAAGCCAGAGCTGCCGAGATATTACTGCATGTATGTGCCATGTTCCTACTTTCCCTAATTGACTTAAAGACCCTCCAACCCCTCCCGCCTCCGCCGCCTGTCGCTGGAGGCTAACAAGCAACCGACACTTCAATTACTTACAGCGCGACACACAAATGAGCAGGAGATGTTGGTGTGTGTTGGAGGGTCGGGGCATGCAGAGCGAAAGAAAGTGATTTTGAAAAAGAAACCTCCTGTGCTTTGAAATAATTACACAGCCAAGGAATGTTGTTCTAAAATCAACAGCCCTATGAAACGATGCCTCTGGGGGGGGGGGTTAGCGTGAGACGCAGGGGCTATGGCACAGCCAGGCCAACAAACATGCAGTGCGTGAGTTTTGTTTTGATGCCGTGCATGTCTCAAAGGCCTAAAGCAGGAGTAACTTCCTTTATCTGGCTGAGACAAGAGGGTTGGGTCAGTTTGATTGGTTTGTACTGTAGTTTTCTTCTTTGCTTTTATTCCCTCTGTCAGTATTGCAGCTTTGGTCCGGGGCCAACCCACAAAGCACTGATGCTTTTCTCGTTCTAAGAAGCCACCCGTAAAGGCTCTCTGGCAAGCAGGGAAGATGGTGAAACAAATGTTAAGGACAGCAAAGAGTCAAATAACAGCATTAATGTCAGCTGGGTTAAAATGCTGAATCCTTAGGAAATGCTCTGCGGCTGCTCGAGGCCACGTGTGTGTGTGTGTGTGCGTGTGTGTGTGTGTGTGTGTGTGTGTGTGTCCTTGCATTTGTGTGAGAGCCACATGTGATCTAGTAGTGCGATGTAGCGTTTCATCCCTGTGCCAAAGCAAACTGGTGGAGCTGCAGTGTGCCCACCCTGCTCTCCCAGGTCCGCATCAACTCTCCCCCACAGATGGTAGCAATCACCTCCCGGTGCCCGTCACCACCGCCACTCTCTTCCTCTCTATACTTGTGTAACTGACTGTCAAAGATTAACTCTCTGCCTGGACATTTTCCTGTCTGCCGCCTATTCTTTTATTTCATATATGCTTCTCTTTTTGCTGAAATCAGCCTTTTTTTGGCCCTTTTCTCATTGAATTCTTTGTGTTTTGGTCGCAGTTTTCTTTTTATTCTCTTGCAGGCCCCTGTATGCTGTTGCTTGAGAAAATATGTGGTTTTTGGCAGGCAGCCGGTGTTGCTGGTGGCAGCAACATTCAGAGGCTGTTAAGAGTAAATATATGTCTGTTTGTTAACCATGACTGCGCGACAATCTCTTGGCTCCCGTTAGCTGTGGTTTTGTCTGTCTTACTGATCAGTCACAGTCACTGTGTATGTACTGCATGTGTCTGTCTCTGCATACGTTCATGCATATGGAATGGGTGTTGTATTATACTGAATGTGAATAGACAGGTCTGATGTGAGCGTTGGAAACAAAATCCTTCACTCCACTGTCATTTCTTTATGGACCAGCTCTTCTGGGAGTCGTCAACTGCCGCTTTTCAATCCACATCAACCTCACAGCTCCAAACCAGTCTGAAGGGTTCAGATATTTGTGTGGTTAGAGATACATGATCTGACTTGTGCAGTATGTAGTACCATCATGTACAAATGTAAGTATTATCCTGGTCAGTCTGTGTTTGTACACAAGTTTGGCTTGTGCTTTTAAGGTCTGAGAAAAAAGACCCTGATGGTGTCATCAGGGGAAACTTGGAGGGTGAGCTCCATCATGAGATATCTTTGATTTTGCTGCATTCGTTTTGAATATTCCTTAGTAAGGTGTGTGGATGCAACAAGCCAGAACAGCTTCAATGCTTCTTATAACAGATTCTCCAAGTCTGTAAAACTCTGTTAAAGGGATGAGCACTATTCATTCTAAGGATATTCCCCCATCTGGTGTTTTAGTGATGGTGGTGGTGGAGAGTGCTGCCTAACACAGGTGCTCATGGTCATAGCATATGATTCATGTCATTTTCATAATCATCACACCATTCAGCTGGAATTATTCCCATTGAAACCGAAAGTAAGGATAAAAAAAAAAACACTGCTTGGTAGTCATTGCAGTGGATTTTGTCAAGATTTGTCCAACACCTCCAGCTTCTTATCTCACTATCTATCAATTTTCTTCCTCAGCTTAACCTTTGACCTCTGATGTTACTGCTCAGTTCTGAGTCACCAATCATCAAGGACTCTTTTGCTTTGTGTGCATTCACATTCAAGGCTGTGCCACGACCAGATCAGAGAAAACATTTGATTTTCCCCTCACCATTTCTACTGTAATCTCTGGCCACAGTGGTGAATTTACACAGCAGGTTCCATCTGTCACTTTCTATTTCTAAACCAGCCCAGGCATGACATGTAGCCCCCTGAGTTGACCTCATGGTTGTATATGCCACATAGTCATGGTAAAATAAATCTGTTTTTACCATGGTTTTTACTGATTTGCCATGATAATTTGATTGCACAGCGGTCGTCTACTTCTGCGTCTGTGATCAGGACTGCAGCATATAGCCTGTGGAAAAAAAAGAAAAAAAAAAAAGAGCAAGCGAGACAGAGAGAGTGAAGGCAAAGGCAGGACAGAGATAACAATGTTTAGATGTGGGGAAGTGAAGTGGACCAGAGAGAGGGAACAGAGCTAAGGACTCAACTCTCCACTGACACCAGGCCACCCAACCTGGCAACCCTCCAGCCTAATCTCAGTAAAAATCTTCCCCTGCCTGATGCCATCCAGAGAGAGAAAGAGGAGAGGATGGACATGAGAAAGGGTTGGGGAAGGAGACGAGCTAAAAAAAGAGGGAAAGGCAACCAGTGAGAGTATTTGAGATGGGGTCCCATGAAAGTAAGAGGAGAGAGGGAGGGAGGAAGAGAGAGCGAGGCTTTGGGGAGGGGTGGGAGAGGAATTAAGGGGACTCTCAGTTCAAAAGGGCTCCCAAGAGCCGGCTCTTAAGCCCACGGCGTGAGGCTAACCGCAGAAACCAGCGGAGGGAGGGGAGAGCCGAGACGTGTTGTCAAAGCTAGAAGTGAAAGATATGTCTGTGTGGAAGAGAAGGAAAGAGGAGCTGGAGTGGCTTTGCTAGAAAGAGGTAGAAGCTCCTGTGTACATCTTAACACGGCCCATGTAATGCACACAGCGGGGCTACACGACTTGTAGTTTCCTGTTAGTTCTCAGCTCGGACTTCTTAATAAATCTTTGTCTCAGCTTGTTGTCCACAGCTCATTAAAGTCTGCACACCCAGCAGTGCTTACATCTGCTCAAGTCTCGCTTCTGTTTGACTCTTTTTGCATCTTTATTCCTTGATCCGTGTCATTCTGGGAGCCGTTACTGCTTCTTGAAGCAGTGTCTCTGGTGTGTGGGGATGCATAAATGTGTATGTGTGTGTTGTCCACACTGTACACTGCCTTGGCTCTAATGAGGAGCTAATTAACCGGGTGTTACCCCCGGTGCCCTGAGCAGGTGGCTGGAGCAGCCAGGCGGAACTCAGCCCAAACACACAGACACACACCATACACACAGGCGCACACACATGATGGCAGGAGCCCATATAGCAGAGCCTGCTTGGCCAGGCGGGGAGGGCACCCAAGGGGGGCTGCAGCAGGTCTGGACCGTGGCCTGGGCCAAGAGGGGAGAGGTGGTGGTGGGAGAGCGGCCCTCCAATTTTCAAGGACCAATTTTAGCCATGGGATTTGGGTTTTGCACAGGCATCCAAAATCAATTGGCTGTGCTTACCGGCTTGGCGTTCGTCGAGCTGAAGGAAAAATGAGGTTAGATTTATCCCTGACATATGGAGGGGAGCAGAGAGGCGCTGCACTCCACAAACACACTTGCATTTTATTTGTTGAGCGCAGTCTTTACGGGCCAATTTGTCATAGCACACTTGACAGGCCGGCCTGTGAGCTTGCTCAGAGCACTGACTTGCCGAAGCACCTGTTATGAAAGCTGGAATATTAAACAATGAGGTGTTCTTCTGTCAATCTGCCTCACCTGATATATTCCCTCTTATGTCCTGACTTGGAGAAGTAAGCGCCACCTAAATCACAAACTGAGATGTGTGCAAACTGCGTTGAGGAAGATATTGGGTAAAAACAAGGCATTTACTGCGCTCCCCGCAGTTAGTCCACCAAAATTTGCATTTGGCGCAGTTCATTTTCATGACAAAGCGGTGCAACTATTCTCTACTAATATTTTCCAAGGGGTTTCTTGCTCCTCTCCCTCCATCCCCTCCTTTATTTTTGTCTCAGCATCCCCCTCTTTGCCAAGCCCGTAGCTTGTGTTTGTTGTTTGATTTCCACGACAACACGAGGAACCAGATTTACGCATCCTCCAGTTGGACGTGAACCCATAAAGGAGACGCGTTCACTTCAGGACCGCCGTCTCTTTGCTCACTTTCCACCACTCACAGAGCTCTGTGCTGAAATGTCTGTTTTTTCCTTCAACAGATAAGAATTAGCGAGTGTTTTTGCGGAGCTCTAGTGAGGTTTTGATGTGTTAATGAATTGAAAAATGGCCTTCAACAGTGTTCAGTTATCCCCGCTGAGCCTAATTTGGGTGAGAGGGGTGCTGCGGTGGTAGGGGGCAGCAGGTTGTTGGGGGAGGTGGGGTGTCAGTGTGTGTGTGTGTGTGTGTGTGTGTGTGTGTGTGTGTGTGTGTGTGTGTGTGTGTGTGTGTGCGCACAGGCACTTCAAAACAAACCCATAAACATTCCAGAATCTTTGGGCAGCTGCAGCGCCGAGCTGAACTTAACTGCACACAGCATGCACACCACAGAAAACACACACACGAGTCCACATACAAACACCTACTCGAGGCCATCAGTGCTTTTGCTTATTTCATTTCCTCAGTCATTAGCCTTAAAACACATGTTCATTCAGCCATTTCGGATGCTACTTGTCTCATTCTCCCAACACAAAAAGAAAACCCTGGCTGTTGTTAAAGCCGTTCCCAGCCATCACTGCTACACATGCTAAATCATTTAAAGGTCAAATTCTGGAGCTTTCTTTACATTTTCCACACTTGAACATATCCTCTCTTACTTCAGACTTTGTGGGCTGATCTTGTTGCACAGCCGTAAATCGAGATGATGCCATAAGAGGGCCGTCGCTACTTCAGCTCGGGAGAAAATGTGACCCATCGCTTTCATGTTCTGCTACAAGGTGTTAATGGACACAAGTGCTCACAGCTGTGTGTGCGTTTGAGACGCTTGATCATAATCACAGTCCCCCTCCCCTCCCCACTCCAACCCCCACCCCCCCCCAGCAGCCGCAGCCGCTCAGCGGAGCTGGTGTGTTCTTTGTCACATTTCCCTCAGAAGAAGTTGGACAGGCTGTTTAATTGTTCACATGCATACTAGATACAGGTACAGCAACATACACACACACACACACACACACACACACACACACACAGCGAGAACCAATTACACAGTCAATATGTTATCAATTTGGTGTATTTTTTCAGTTAAAACATGCACGATTAAGCTTTGAACTCACTCAATTTGCAAGCTTCCCTCATTGTTCTACATTGCTGTGCCATCTTAACACTCCCTACATACCTCCTTTGGACAGTCTCTTAGGGTCAGAGGTTAACCCCTCATCTTCGGCTTAACCAGTTTATAAGCACACACCAAAAGATCAGTGTCTCCACACAAACAGCGCTGCCTCGATATGGATGCGTACATGAAACAGTATTTCATTAACTGCAGAATTCCATACAAATTGGGCCACGTAATAACCAGATGGAATTGGGAAACAGTCTGGGAATGCGCTCCCCCTTTTTTTCCAGGGTCTGCAACCAGGGAAAACTGGGCCTCTTTCCCAACCTGGTGCCAGGCGTCCCTCTCAGTGTGGGTGGGGATTCATATTGTTCGCTTATTGCTTCACATATGCACTCAAGTGATTCTCCACCCGTGAAAGAGCCACCAGTGTCATTAACAGTCACTTTTGATCAACTGCGAGGAGCCCGTCTATCGTGGCACTGATCATTGAGCTCAGAGTAACTGCAGACCTGACCTTGGCTGCAGCCGCAATGCATGTGTCAGCTAGTGATGATGAGGAAAGAAACATTTAAAATTACTACTCAGTGGGTTAACTTTTCCGCAGCATTTTAGTTTCTGACTTTAAAGTTACCCAAATAAAAATATGTGAATGTCCTGACTAAAACAACACCAGGATTTAAGGATTATCTTAGCATTGCTGTGAAAGAAATTGTTTGACATTTTGAGAATTGTGCTTATTCACTTTCTTGCCAAGAGTTTGACGATAAGATTGATACCACTCATATGTCTGTAAGCAACAGCCAGCAGCCAGTTAGCTGTGCCTAGCAGATAGACTGGAAACAGGAGGAAATGGCCTAGTATTTGTGCTAAGCTAAGCTAAGTGGCTGCTGGCTGTAGCTTTTGGATTTACCATACAGGCATTAGAGGTGTCAAATTTCTCATCCAAGTCTCTGCAGAGGCTGAATTAGCATATTTCCCAAGATTTCAAACTGTACTTTTAATAAAAAATAAAGTAGCTTATCATCACTACAAATTTTAGCCCTGTAAGGACTGGAGCATGCGCCATCAGAACAAGTTTCTAGAACATGTTTTCCAAAAAAAGTGAGAGCAGCGTCAAGAATGAAAAAAGAGAGCCAGAGAGAGAAATTCAAACCCTGGCTTTTTGTCACCTCTGCACTACTGGCCAATCACAGTGGTTTGCATGCTGGATCGCCAGTTTTGGAAAGCTCTAGAAATGGTTTCTGTGACTGCCCACTCACCAGTCACTGTGCTGCACACAAAGCCACACATATAGACGCAAACATAAAAGCCTCCCAGCCCCTCAGTCCGTCTGTTTACTTATTCCCTATTGTTGTGTCTTATTCTATTCCAAACATCCATTGTTAGTGTATTTTTCTCAAACACCAGATTAAAGTTAATTAATATCACCTTCCGTTGTGATCCCCTAATAATCCTCCTTTGCCATAACTGTTGACGTTTTTGGTCAAACAGCTCTGCTGTTGTTTACCCCTTTCTAATTTATCTGCGGGTAACTTTAAACTGGAGCTAAGTTCTGCAGCAATCATCTTTGAAGCCATGGCCAAGTCTTCAGGTCCCAGGTCTGACTCTGATTTAACCAGCAGCGGGTCTGGATCAAACTCTCTTACACAAACAAGAAGGGCAGGTTTCTCATTAGGCTTCTCAGATGCAAACCCCACATGTAGAGAGTGGATGGCATTCATGAATAAGATGGTGAGGTTGGTCTAATATGGAGGAATCAACAAAAAAGACCTGAGAGGTGAAGACACATGAAGGAATTTCGAGTGGAACTGGCAGAGACTGTGAGATAAAGAGATAAAACCTCGCCTCACATGTCCCATATATTGTGGCTCGCCTCATTTAGAAGACAGCTAGCTCGAGCCCATTCCTTTATCTGACTCGGCCTCCCTTTTAATAGATCTTCGTAGTCTTCACTCATCAGTGATTCATGAAATTAATGTCTCTCTTTCCAGTGATTAATAACTAATGGGCTGAGAGAAGCCAAATTCATTAATTATGAAATGGAGAAAATGAGCTCTGCAAATATCACTTTTGATTGATGAGCTCTGGAATAGCAGCCAAGCACACAGCCACAACGTGGATTATAAACCACTCACTACTGCCTTACTGGAAAATGTCTCCCAGATCTCCAGTGATATGTACGATATATGTTTTACTGCAATGCGCACTCTTAACTTACATTTTGACTGTAAGGATAAATCCTGTGAAGATACTGTAAACCTTTCCATTTATTCCACTCACGTTTGCCGATAGACCAACAACGCTAACTTTCCCTCTTCCCCCTGCAGCATGTAACTGCAACCTGCACGCCCGTCGCTGTCGATTCAACATGGAGTTGTACAAGCTGTCGGGGAGGAAGAGCGGAGGCGTCTGCATGAACTGCCGCCACAACACTGCAGGCCGCCACTGCCACTACTGCAAGGAGGGCTTTTACAGAGACATGGCCAGACCGATCACTCACAGACGAGCCTGCAAAGGTAAGAGTCAACGAAACCATCAGGCTGTTGAGCACACTGTGAGTTTTTTTTGTCTGAAAGAGTTGTTTTTCATGAGATTCTGCATCCCGTGGTACTTAAAATGCTACTTGCCGTGCTGTTTTCGGCATTTTACTTACCAATCTGATCTTTTTTTTGTTGTTGTTGCCCTCATACATTGGGGGTGGTCACTGCACATACAGACTAACTCAACTAAATATCCAGTCCTTTTCTGCTGTCAGAAACATGAAACTCAAGCATTATTTCTGGGAAAGAATCCACCCTCTGTTTACAACATCTAATGTGAAAGTTTTCATGAACACGGATCACTTTTGTGTTATATCAATCAGTGATAGAGTAGCAAAATGAACAACTATTTATATGAAAATGTCACGGATTATTACTTGACGCTCAGTTTGACTTTGCGTTTGGCAAGCCGCTGCGTTAATGTTTACAAAGTGTTCAAACAAAAGCTGATTGAGATGTTCTAACTCTAATAATACTTGTGTAATCCTGTCCTTTCCGGAAAAAAAAGTTTCAAAGGAGTAACAAGTTATGATTGGAAACATGCACGGCCATGGTAACTTTGACCGAAATATTTCAGCACGTCTGACTTGCCATACCATAGTGGAGGGAAAGGAACTGACTCGATGCCCGGAGCTTTTCTGGCCAAATGTTTCCTCATACCACACAACCACACAATATTATCACTTGACCAAGGCATCTCTCATGGAAACATGTATTTTACCCCTTTATTATTTCACATTTGCAGTGAATATTTTTCAGCCTGATATTATGCTGGAAGCATTTCTCTCTCCTCTCGCTGGACTCGTTGCAAAAACAACAGCAGTTTCCTGTACTTGTTGCTCAGGAAAATATTCAAATCAATAGCAGAGAGGGAGTGTTTTTTATTCTGTTGATCCTGATGAAGGTAAAGAATCTCTTCCAGAACATTAAAAAACTGCGTTGGTGAGAGCTGCCAACATTCATAGCCGTGAAGATCTTTTGGTTGAAATTTCATGGCGAGAATCTCCCACTGGCTTTCGCTCAGTTTTCCTTCTGCAGCCGACGAAGCTGTAACCGAACACCAGGAGGTTAGAAATGGCATGATATTAGTTGAGCTGAGATGTCGAGCCATTCATCATATAATGGCAAAAACTCCACAGTGACTTGGTCACATACCTTAAAACTTAAGTCATTTGACCCTTTACTGCTCCAAAACACAGACAGAGGGCGATTGGCCTCGATGCTGACAGGAGATCAGTCCTGAGATGTGTGTGCACATTGTTCCCTCATCTTCCATTTCCTGTAATACCTGGGAGTGTGATGCTCTCACACACACACACACACACTCAAGTGCCCTGACGCTGCAATTCTTCCTTATCAAAGCCTGATCAGGTGGTAAACAGTTTATCTCCCTCCCTCACACAGGCCCCCGGATGTAACGGAAATGAAAGTTAATGTCGGCAAAGCCTCTGCTGAGCGCCTGCCTCCGTGATTGATCAGAGCAATTCCGCAGCTTTCTAGGAGCCGTCATTTTACTTCGCCTCAGCCCTTGCTCACTCTTTTCATCTCAATCTTCTCCAACTATTTATAACCACAATCTCCTCCTCATCCCCAACTTCTGATCTCTCTCCCCATGACTAACAAGCCTTTAAAACCTCTCTCCTTTGCTTTTACTGTGGGAGTCCCTGATTTATTTTTCAGTCCTGATTTTTGCTCTTCTCCGTGTTTTATCTCCATGTGTCAGGGTCAAGATAGAGGTCAGAGGTGCTTATGGCTGAAGGGGGGTGAGTGTCACATCTGAAATGGAGTTACAACAATAAAATACAGGTGTTTTCTAAAGGCGAGACTGGAGTGGGGAGGGCTGGAGGCAGTGTGGGCTCTGAGAGGACAAATAGGTCCTGTCTGTTTCTAATAAGACCTGCTCTGCCGTTGGGTGTCTGTACACAATCTGAGGAGAATATAAAGGAGAAGTAGCCTCCATCACCACTTATCTCCCACGCACACACAACACATGCTCTATTAAGTACTAAGGTCCCAATGCAAGCTGAATCTGCAGGGTCCCAGCTCTGTAGCTCAGATCCCCGGGCAGCAAGCTCTCCAGGAGTCCTTTACAGTGTCATAAGCATTAAAACAAACAGCAAAATGAAAGAAACATGGCAATCACCACATGGCCTGGCTGCAGTTCGCAAGGTCTTCAAAATACAAGGTTTTTATGTGAATCCAAGCCATACAGCTGGGATCCGTTGACCACAAGGAACATTGATAAAACGCATTAAAAATGAGGCCGTGGTCCATGTGAAGCAACGCCGGCCAACATAAACCACACTGGCCGTCTGTCTCAAATATCTCTCTGAAGCTGGGTATGAGGATATTTGCTGTCAAAAAACACTGGACAGAAAAAAAGAGTCACACAATCTAATTCTACAAGTAATTTTCGGTCAGTAATATAGCACCTGGCCTATAGCAGCATGAATCTGTGATCCTTCAGGGGGAATAACACCATGTTTGTATCATTAGTATCAAGTTTAGCCAGTACCTGTGAACATGAACCGAGGAAAGCCAGAGAATCAAGATTTCTTTGGGTTCTGCTGACAGCTTCAATTTATCGGTCTGTCAACATAGCATTATTACTTTTAGTGCTAAAATAATGCTAATATCTCTTAAAAAATAATTCCTGCATTCAATTTAGTAGTTTCTGATCTCAGATTAATCATTTGTACATACAAATTACTGGATTTAATGGCTCAATGAGTGTGCATAAATGACTGATTTGTCCTCTCAATTGATATTGTATAATTTGCCTCCTCCCCTTGCAGAGGGGTGCAGTGCATTCAAAGTATTTACATAAAACAGTCCTTTATCCTGTAAAATACTTTAAGATACATTGAATAAAATACAATGCAGGGGATCTCAAAGATGTTGTGTTTAACAGCGATAACCCAAAGTATGTCCACATATCTCAGCCAATGATCAAAATAAATGCATACATTCAAACACTTATATTTATTTTTTTTAAAGTAAATAGCCTATAGAACGTGGGTACAAATAACAGAACTCTCTTCAAATGTGGCGACTGCTCATAACTCCATACAAAGAACAGTCCTCACAAGGACCTAAACCCATAAGCGCACACAACGTGCATGGAGCAACACGAATCAGTTAAACGGAGCAAATGCCTGTCAAAGGACTACAAATCCCAACACAGTGCCCATCACGTCTGCAGGCGCAAAGGCTTGAAAAGTCATCAACCTCTGAGGACGTTTTTACTGCTTCTTAACTGGCCCAAGCCCCTGCACATAAAACTTCAGAAAAACACTTCAAGGAAGAGAGCTGGGGGGTGGAGATTGACACCACCACCCCCATCCTCCCTCTCACAGCCCATCGAGATCTGGCAGTTGCTGGTTGTTTACTGAACAGGGTGGACATTGGCAGTAAAATCTGATGTCTTAACAGCCTGTGATTGTTTAGAAGGGAAGTGAGAACGTCTAACGTTACTCACATCTTTGAGTTGATAGCTTGCGCCACTCAGCGATCGGCTGGGAAACAATGGCCACGTGTCCCGGCAGGCATGACAGACCGACTCCGGACTTGTATCAGACAGATCATATAACGGGGGGCTGGGGGTAGGTTGTACCGTATGTGCTTTGAACGCAACATTTCACAGGTAAGAATAAACCTCAAATCACTGTAGATTTTTTATTGTGATAATCATGATAACAATTACCATAATCAATGATCATCAGCTTAGTTAATCTAAATGATACAAGATCCAAGGCTACTTTCTATAGATCAGGGTTTCAGATCTAATCAGCTGGGTTTATTAGCACATCTAAGGGCACAAACTCCAGGAATACCAGAGATTCACAAACAGTCCGTGGACACTGTGGTGACAGAGGCAGGAGCTCTGGCTCTGGCTGATGAATGAGGGTGGGTATAAAGGTGAGGATATAGGTTACAAGGTTGGCACAGAGCGACAGACAGTCCTTGACCTCCGACATCCAGCTCAGCCCTGCGTCTTACCCTCACATATGCAGATGTGCATTCCCTTTAGGTCAGTGAGAAACTCTTACCAAGCGTCATCAAAGCTTCAGTTTCCTGGTTGGGCCTGCGTGACTCAAATGGTGGGGATTTTGCACGGACGCTGAAGCATCAGATTTACGTCTCCGTGCACAGCTTCAAACAGAGCACCGCCACTTTGACACCTGTGGACCGGTTGGCCTTGCCGGAAAAGGCGAACGTGTTTCTGAAGATCTGAGCCACAGTTAATCCCTCCCAACCCTGCCGCCAGACACACACGATCACTCTTGGGTCAGTTTCAGCCATTTAAACCCTCCGTTTGCCCAGTCAACAGGTGGTAGGGTCCTCAGGCTCCCCTCTGTTGTGGGCTAAAAAATGTCCGGCGCAAATAAACACATTCACAGTTCTGTGGAGTGGTGGGAAGAAACCGTGGCATGTTAGCAGCTGCCTTTTTCTGGCAAGCCCTGTAACAAACTGTTGGGTTACAGGGTTTTTCCCCAAAGTGTAATTTTGGCCTTTCTTGTCTTTTCTTGATAAGCTTGGACAATTACAGCTATCGGGTTACAGTCGAGTCACTCTTAAGTTTGCTTCAGTCATTTTGCGCTAGCCTGTGCCTGTTTTCCAAATAATTACACTGGAAATAAGAAGAAAAGGCAGAGTTCACCTTGCATTTCATGGTTTGTTGTGTTTTTGGCAGCACGTCAGTAGATACGACTGGGAAGGAGGCTTTTCTGCATTCTTACCTTGCTTTATTCTGGACATAGAATGTCAAATTTGAAGTGAAACCAATCAGTCACACTCCTGAATACAATATAAAACTCTTACATTTGTTTTGATATGTCACTGATGTGTTTGTCTAGCTGGATTGCTGTAAAATGTTAAGTATGTGTTTATTGCTTAGAGAACAAATGTCTGTTTTTTTTAAGCAGAGTCCGAGTGGCCACAGTTTGGTTAGATTCACTGTTGTTTATGCTGCTGAACACACCAGACGCTCTGTTTGGACTACACTGAAGCGCTGTGTCTCACTCTATCCCTGTTTCTCTCCAGTCCTCTCCTTTACTTCTCACTCTCTGATACGTTGCTTCTCCCTCTCCCTGTCGTCCTCTCTAACATCTTGTAAAGCTCTCTTGGAAGGCTTCAGACCAACACGCCAGCTCTTGTATTTAACAGCTCTTTAAACCAAAAAAAAAACCCATGTTGCTTAAGGGGGTTTTGAATAAATTGCCTAGAACCAGCAAAACTCATAAAAGCTTTGCCAAAGCGAGGTGACCCGAGCGTTGCTTGTTGCTGTTGGCATTTGCTGGGCATCGACTGAACTTTCGGGAAGTGATGAAACAGCATAGTGTGTCACCATGCAGGCACCAGACTGCACACTCACACACACACTCAGGAGCGGAAATGAACAGAGGGGACGGTGTAGTGTACTTTTCTGGGTCTCCTGACTGATGCACAGCATGCATCATCCCATCCCCCTGGTAATTTTACTTGTCACCTGTGTGACTTGTTGCAAGTAGTGAGTAGTGAATGAGTGAAAAAGTAGTTTCTGGGTTGTTTTTTTTTTTTTTTTTTTTTCATTTTAAGGTTTGGTTGTTCGACTAATGTAACTCAAATCCAGTAACTGCACATTGGTGCCGTGTTGGAAAGAAGCCTGCATTGCCTTCCATTAAAAGCATATTTAGTCTACTCAGAACAATTGTAGGTTACCCACAGTAAAAACATCTAAGTCTGTCGATCACTGGTCTGATTGTGATATATGAACACAATCCTCTTGTTGCACAGAGCATGGTTTTCTTTTCACTAATTCGTATTGGTTGCTATTTGTTTTATAGCGATGCCTGATTGTGAATTCATTACATAAAATGTTGTCGGTGAAACTGATCTTGGCTTTCACTCAGTCGGCTGCGAGTTGTTATTTATCCAGGGAGCAATATTTTTTGAGAAGCGGAGGGAGAGAGCAAATAAGAGTGAGGGAAAAAAACAGTCCCGTCCTCATGTAGACTTACCCTTTTTCATTCAACAATGGGCTGCTCCCGTGTTATTGCCACAATAATTCTCTATGTTGTAAAATTATTTTCATCGCTGCTTTGGGAATTATCATATTGTATTGGCTGCCTGTGCTATTGGAGAAGGCAAATTATATGCAGCGCCCTTTAAATCAAAGCAAGTTGTCTACATATCCATACCAAGATCACAACAGATACAGGCAACAAGAGCAGGCTAGGTTGATAGCTAGTGTAATATTTTAAAGTGATCTAATTGATACTTTTGGAAAGAAAAAAAAAAAGTCAAAAACTATATTAAATTCCTCCAATAACCATGTTGCACAGTGGCTTTATCTAAGCTGATGCACAGCAGATGTAACACTTATTAGTCCAACAACAGACTTGACTCAGACTCTTAACCAAAGAAACTTGACTTGGACTTGTATGAAATGACTTGTGAAGAGATCTTAGGCTTGCATACACTAAACATTAAAACCCAAAGTAACTCTGTGTAGTTTGTTGACCAAATACTTTTCTACTTTTACATGAAAAGTCTTGGCAAATGATACTTTTTCTTGAGTAAAGATTTTCAGTACTCTACCCACCGCTGGCTTCTTCTTCTTTTGCATCGCATCCCAGCATGCCACGCTGTGGGCCACTGAACTCCTGAGCCAAACATTCAGGCTTAATGCATAGCTGTCGTGTTCTGGCAAAAGACAGAAGATAACAAGATTTAACCCGCTGCCCTGCAGAGACTCTGTCATATCATAGGACTAAGCCCGTGTCTTGACTGTGTCATTTTGGCAACAAGTTAAATACATTAACATCTGATTTGTCCATCTCTCCTCTCTTCTTCCCTCCCTCCCCCTTCACACCTGTCCCCAACCCCCAACCCAGCCTGTGACTGCCATCCTGTGGGTGCAGCAGGCAAGACGTGCAACCAGACCACAGGCCAGTGCCCCTGCAAGGACGGCGTCACCGGCATTACCTGCAACCGCTGCGCCAAGGGCTACCAGCAGAGCCGCTCACCTGTGGCCCCCTGCATCAGTGAGTGACTCACACAGGCATGCATACACACAACCACTCACTGCATATGACACTGTTAACGTACACTTCAGTTTGATCATTTTATCAGCTTGTTAGTGAGTCACTGCATAAAACTGTAAAGCACTGACAAGCTCCATTGTGAAGAACATTACAAAAGCCATAACATGTAGTTACTATAGAGTCATGAACTGCACTAAAAGCAGCACAGACTGAAACCATGGAGATTACAGAGCATAATTGAAAGCACACTTCACTGTAGCCTAAAGTCATTCTGGGCGTCTGACAGGCACACCCAGCCCGATCGCTGCCTTTACATATATACAGTACATGTGTGCTGTGGGTTTGCATAGCCACTGAAAATTCAATGATAATTTCATAGAGAACAGCTCGAAACATGTGTGCAAACAAGGACACTGATGTAACGTCAAGCTAAACTGAAACACGATCTTTGTCAAAGTGCGAGTGGAGAGCCAATAGTGTGAGAATTCAAGACTTGGTTATTGTCGTTCCACTCGCTGTCAGCGGTGTACAGTACGTGTGTGTCTGTACTCTACTTGCTGTAGTATGCATGTCGACTACATCAGGTTTTTAATTTCCTGTGACAAGCATGTATGTCCACATGTGGGTCATGAAATTTGTCAGTGGCCCGGCACATGCATGCATGTGTAATAGAGGGCAACTTTCCACCACACTGTGTGCCAGGCGGTGCGGGCACACACTGCGCACACTCAAAAGACAACCTCCACCAAAGCGAACCGTGCCGTCCAGTGCCACATGCTGCCATGTTGTCTCTGTCACATGCAGCTCCGGAGCAGATGGCGGATGGGCGAGAAGGAGAAAACAACTGTGGTCATGGATGGCAGACCCCACTCATTTTAGCGCCGCTGAGCCTTCCAGTGAGAACAAGAAGGACTGTGTGTGCGCATTGAAGTACATGCATAGCGTTAATGACAACTGCGTGTGTCAATATGGCCTCATGGCGGGCACCTTACCACCTATTGAGGCTCAGGGACCCCAAGACAGAAGACAAGCCCATTAAGCAGCCAATTAGTATGACGGCAGCAACCCTCATCTGAATGATCCTTTCATCATCTGTCTGTCTTCACAAGATGTGGCCACAAGGGCACACGGATTCAAAGTGGCTTTAGCAGCTGCGCCTGCCTTCACAAAGCTCTGTGCCCTTGTTTGTTTTTGTTGGCGGGGTGTCCATAATTTCAGAGAGACAACTGCTGCTTTTGCCTCAAACGCTTTCCAACAACCCCCCCCCCCCCCCAACTCCCGCCAATTCACTCCCACTCGCTTGGTTCAAACCATCAACCTCCAAATCCAATCAAAAGCAGATCCTCCGGGTGGATGCTAAGCCAGCATTCCAGTAACTCTGTTTACGGTAAATGCAGAGGGCTCGTTGTTAGCATTAGCATTTGTATTGGAAAGTTGCATACGATTAGAGAAGTCCTGGAGGAATTCCACAAGGCACTTTTTAGAGTAGCCAGCGGGCACAGTGAGGGAGGGCTGCATCTGTCTCAAGACGATCCA
The DNA here is from genome assembly GCF_051107435.1 of Chaetodon auriga. Taxonomy (NCBI): domain Eukaryota; kingdom Metazoa; phylum Chordata; class Actinopteri; order Chaetodontiformes; family Chaetodontidae; genus Chaetodon; species Chaetodon auriga. The sequence continues at coordinate 11,878,321 of NC_135093.1, forward strand.
ACCAAAATTGCCCCCTTGCCATCTGTCCATCTGTCTATACATGCTTGCATGGACATTACACAGCAGTGTTAACCCAGCATCTGTTAGGGGAGGACAAGACTAATCTAGGGCAGCCACCTTTCCTTTTTAATCGGCGCGCCTCAAAGAATCAGCTTCTATCTCTGATGTATCAAGTGTGCCGATTTTGAATGAATTGACTCCTGCAAACTGGATTACTGAGTGTTTTTGTGGTGCATCTGCTGAGTTTGACTCAAAACTTGAAAATTGGTCCGCTGACCTCCATTATTTCTTCCACTTATACTGTCTCAGGATCTTTCAATATATTCCTTAAAAATGACGATGAAACCGCCACATTAGTCCGTGGAATGCGTGGTTTATTTGAGCCTGTCTTCCCTCTCACCACCAATAAGTATCCCTGTCAGTCTGTCAGTGTTTATCTTGCATGTCTGTCTGCGATTCCCCATGTGTTTTCATGTGCATACTTGACGCATGTTACAATCTAAACCTACTGCACAGCAACCCTGGTATTTTTTATTATCGGCCTTGGTGAGCAAAGACACTTTGTACTTCTCAATACTAAGCTTTGTATTCTGTTGTGGGCGTATTAATGTATTCACAAAACCCTCTACCCACTTTTTGGAATTACTTTTAATGAATTCAGACATACTTCATTTCTCTGACCACACACGCACTCTTAGCAGGCATCCAGCCAAATCACTTAGGCCATACTTGAAAGGTGGGGATTTACATTTAAGCAGTGAAATAACTTTGTATTTCTTCTGTGCATTTCAGAAATCCCAGTGGTCAACCCCACAGCTGTGGTGAGCAGCACGGAGGAGCCAGCAGGTTAGTATACGTTCTCTGCACCTCGCCCATAAGCACCACTGCTTTATGAGAGGAACAAAAACATATTTTTTAATATTTCTGGACTTGAGTTTTAAGGTGTGGAATAAATATTAATGAAGGGTGGGCCCCGTCTTTTGAAGTCCCGCGAAAAGAACGAGTACGCCGGGACCTGCAGAATTTTTCCATTGTCTTAAAAACCTGTGTCCTTGGCACAGTTTCCCCAACCGCTAACCTCAAGTTAGTGGAGCCGTGCTGGGCTCAAAATATAGCTGCAGTTTAAAGCCAAGGCCGACAGATAGGCAGGTGATTAGTTGGAGTTTAGCTGGGAGATATAGTGGAAGGGAGAGTTCTGAGGCGTGAAAAGAGTGTTGGCAAGTGACTGGGGGGAAATTTGTTCAGTCTCTCCGTCCAACTGTCCAATTTAGGCGCCGGTCAATTACCCTGCCCTTATTTTTCATTCTGCGGCCGTTTGATTTGAATGGCGGTGTTGATTTGGAAATGTTGATTCATTAGTGGGTTTATATCATATATCATCACTCAGATCGCACCTCCTGCTTTGCCACTGATACTTTACTGCACTATTCAAAGCATACAGTTTTATTGTTTTCTGCAAATTATAGATTTTGTCAGAAAGCTCACTGCAAATTATACTTTTGACTTACTGCTGTCTTACGTTTCAAAGGTTGCATGTACAGTTTGAAGGTATGAGTTATGGAGTTAAAGATATATATCAAATCTAATGGTATATAAGGAGCAAACTGGTTTACATTAAAGGAACAGTTTGACATGTAGGGAACACACTTATTTGTTTCCTTGTTTGATGATAAGATATTACGCCACAGCTGAGAGCCAGTTAGCTTCTCTTAGCATATAGACTGGAAACAGGAGGAAACAGCAGGCAAAATCCACCCACTGGCACCTCTACACCGCCCAGATAAACATTTGGGAATATTTGTTTAATCTGTACAAAAACTGGAGTGTATAAACGAGGCACTGCGACGGTACAGGGGTACCATCTACTTGTTGCCTGGCAAACACATGGTGACAGCAAGACTGAAGAAAGTGATTGCTGAACTGTAACAGATGAGAAGAATTATACCACTCTTCATAGATAAGCTAAGATAAGCTAACTTATAGCTTAGTGTTGGACAGAGCCAGGCTAGCTGCTAAGCTATCTGGCTCCAGCTGAATATTTACTGCAGACATGAGAATGGTCTCTGTCTTCTCTCTGCAAGAAAGCTACGAAGCGCAGTCTCAAAATTTAAAATATTTCCTTCAAATAGATATATTGACAATGCATTTCTCACATTTGTAGCTTCTTTTCACATGTACAGCTTCTCTCATGCTGTTTCCTCTCACTGCTTGGGCCTCTGAGCCTTTTTAAAAAACAAAAATGCACAGTCCGACCCTTTCTTGTGTTCATTACTTCCCTGGGAAAATGTTACGGGGTCTAAGAACACAAGAGTTGTTGATCGCCAATTCACCTCAGGCTCTACCAAACACACCAGAGCATTTCCCCCCATCTTTCTCCTTCCTAAACTACCATAGAACGAGCTTCGGCGTCAGAAACCTAAGGCCCCTAAATGTTTTTGTGTAAGGGGCGGTGGATGCAATTTGTCCTTGTCACGGCACAGTGAGAGGAGCTGAAGGGAATGAGGGCATCGAGAGCCCCGGAGCCAATTGTGAGTGTTTTCAGTGGGCCGGTCTTCTGGGTCAGTGGGCGCGATTCACCGAGAGCTTTTCCAGGTGAACAGCCAGCAGTGAGAGACTCTTCATGGGAAAACACACACTGTCTCCCAGCCAGCGTTTCACCACTGATACCTTTAGGCCAGCCACTGTATACCACACACACACACGCACACACACACACTGGCAGTGATCTAATGAAATCCATGCACATCTCATACAAATGCATGCCTGTCACAGTTGCATGCACACTTACATGATAGAGATCTGTGCATGAAACCACACGCTCACTTATAATGAAAAAGACCTTAAGCAAGCTTCGATATTTAATATCATTTATTTAAAGTCTGTGAGTAATGTACAACTCACATACACACAAATCCATCCACACATACACCTCTGCACCCGTCCACATCTACACCTCCGCTCCTCGTTTTTTTTTGTTTTTTTTTTAAGTCACCCTGTCTCGAGGTTATTGGAAGCTGCCATCTGCTCTCTCTTTCTCCCCTTCTTTCCTTTTCTCTCCTCTCTCTAGCTAATAAAAACTCCAGCGCTCTGATATACAGCCAAGCCTCCTGGACATTTTTATGGGCTCCTCAGTCCCCTGTTTCTTCCCTCCTTCCATTGCTCCATCCGTCCTTCCCCAAAAAATGAACGATGCAACACCCCGACTCTCATGCAACCCAGAAATCGTAATTTCTCTCCCTCCTTTTTTCTAACTGGGGCATTTCATGTCCAGCAGTTTTATTTGGTTTGCTTTGGGAAGCAACATGACTGAATGGTTTTCCTTTTGAAGGCAATGAGAGGCCTGACCGCAGATACCAGCCCGGTTACTAGCATGTGGTTTTTTCAGTTTCATGCTCTGACATTCCAGGCGAGCAGCATGGTCAGCTTCTCGCGTCCCTTCGCTAAAACGCATTGGAGCAATCTTGGAAAATGAGCTTCTTGGCATTCTCTACATTTTCAGTCCATCATTTTCATATTTTTTTTTCTTAACTTTGTGTCCTTCTCATAGTTTTGTAATTGAAATAAGTGAATCCAAAATTCTATGGTTCATAAAATCGAGTGGCACCAAGTCAAGTCTGGTAGAGTCTTGCTAATGATCAACAGTGTCTCTTTCTTTCTTGTTATGGCTCCAGTAGCAGTAGTTACCATGAGCACAATTTAAAAACACAGTGTAGGCTTTAAATTTAATGTTATCGATTTTTAACATGAGCACTTTCATCTGTTTTTGAGCATCCGTTTAATTTTCTTTGATCCCCTTCCCTCAGCTCTCAGCTCATGGAAAACATATTTCATGATCAGAGAGAAGCAAAGCTTTTGTTGAGATGACAAAATAAATATTTCAGGATTACAAGACTCAAAACATGGGCAATTACTATTTGCATGTGCTCCATGTGACTGAATCTATCTCCAGCTTGGTCCATAGAAAGTGTTGTACGCAGTCATTTTTACAAATAAATTCAATTATTATTGAAATGAGCATTTTTTTCTTCTTGAAGGTAAACTTTGTGCCACTGGGTGCAGAGACATGAGGTTGCAGCCAGATAGGTAGCTGCTTCAAGTCATAGATTGAGAAATTTAGGGCAGAATTACTTCCAGTGCAGTTTCTTTCAAGCTGAGAACGATGCTCATAGACACACAACATCTAAACCAAACCAAGGCGAGAGTTAGAGTCAGTGAAGAAGAGATGTGACATTGGTCATTCTGCCACGAGATCCATTTTAACTGTCACAATGGCAATTATAACACCTCATCACTGCCAGCTCCACCTATGAGTGGTCGGCAGAGGTCATCTGTCCAATGTGTGGTCTCAGTCGTCACGCTGGCAGCCAAGCTCTACTTGCATCCACCCAACCATGACCTGCTTCCACCACGCTCTGTCTTTCTTCAAGATCCCAGAAAACATGTCAGGCTGAACACTTTTACTACTCTGGTATGTGTCACTTGCCTCCAAGCACCGGCTGTTGCTGGAGATTGATGTGTGATTTGTCTAAGTTGTATTTTAGCACACAGAAACCAAACCAGGCTCAACATTCTCCAACCTGCTCCAGTTTCCGTTGCAGCCTTTGTCCCTGTCAGTGAATATATACTGCCGTGAGAGCAAGTGTGAATGAGCATACTCACCACAAGGTTATAAAACAATACAAGCAGGCCCACAACAACTTTGGCCTGCGTGCGTGTGCGGAAACAAGCACATAGTGATTTATTTTGATGCTCCTGAGTGTTTTTATTGGTGGTTTCACAGTACATAACAGTTTACAATGTTTAGTCACACTAACCTTGCATTACAGATGTGCGAGTTGCTAACGCCTCATAATGCGGTATGAAACGGTCTGAAATAGTCCTAAAATGTAACCTTATGGCAAAGATTCAAATTTCAAGTGTGTAAGTGTCCCTTTTGAATGTTGTGAAGAAGATCTGTGGAGTTACAGCCTGCACTACAGGAGTGAATCATGGTGGTTCTTGTTTGTGCAGATTGTGAGTCCTACTGTAAACCAGTGAAGGGGAACCTGAAGATCAACATGAAGAAATATTGCAAGAAGGATTATGGTAAGAGAGTAGAATGAATTTTAGATCGTGATTAATAAATGCACTGTGCTGGGAGTATTGACCTGAGTGTGTTTCTGTCCTCAGCTGTCCAAGTGAACGTGCTGGACATGGAGACGGTGGGGGACTGGGCCAAGTTCGCAGTTAACGTGGTGTCTGTGTACAAGAGCCGCGGCGAGCCCCTGAAGCGAGGCGACAACATCCTGTGGGTGCACATGAAGGACCTGGCCTGCAAATGTCCCAAGATCCAGATGAGCAAACGATTCTTGGTGATGGGCGGCAGCGACGGTGGAGCGGGCACAGGGGCGAGTCCAGGTGCCGCGCCTGGGGCTGGAGCCACCAATCCAGGGGCCGAGCGTGTGGGCCTAATGGCTGATAAGAACAGCCTGGTGATCCAGTGGAGGGACGTTTGGACGAGACGCCTGCGGAAGTTCCAGCGCAAAGAGAAGAAGGGGAAGTGCAGCAAAGCGTGATGGAAAGCAGTGTTTGTCCCTACCTCTCCCTCCATTGCCCACCTTCATGGACCCTTACCCAGTGATCTCCCCCCTCCTCCCCCTGAATCCTTTGTCTTCGCCCATCACGGGAACACTGCACATTAGAAAGACTGCATGTACCCTACCTGTTTTAAGGACCACGGTTTGTGTATATTGTATAATTATTTTCCTTTTTATTTTTCAAGTTGTGTCTTTGTTATATCAGTTTATGTCCAATTGGTTTGCCTTAAAAAGGGACCATTAAAAAGGGTATGAAGTGTAGACAAAAGCAGACGCCATTCCCTCCCTCAACGACGACAGCGGAAATGTCCACTCGTCAGCTCCACCCCCCCAGGACCCTCCACCTCCTCCTGTTAAGACTGACTGTCTCGCGCCACTTTGTTTGACATATAAAACTACCAGTGCTCACACTTCACACACTTCTGAGGATATTATTCAAGTGTTTGTCACTCCAGAGACTGACTGATTTCAGCAACAAGACAAGCTGCTCATCCTCAGCTTGGCCTCCTCACCTTTCATTGTTGAAACAAACTCAACTTGGATCAGCACGAGCTGCACCACCTGACAACCTATCAACATTTGCTGTTCAGAAAAAAACACGGGCCTACTTGCTCCAGGTCTCTGCAGTAACTTCTCCAGACTATATCTATAAAACTCTTGTCCCGTGAGGAACTAAGGGCTCCCTTTGCTGGGACATTTTCCACAGCAAACCTCACCACCACTGCTGCTGCCACCAGACAGCCCTCACAGAATAAACTGCTCATGTAGGCTGTTATATCTGCAAGTATTCAATGCCACAGCTCATAGTAGAGTTTATATTCTTCATGTGGCTACGTTTTATCTCATCCATCCATATCCCAGCCATATCCTTGTTTGAGATGGTTTTTTTTTTTTGGTTTTTTTTTTGGTTTCATTTTAGGCAGAACAAACCCTGTTAGCATGTGTGAGTCACATTCCAGGCCTCCGGGGCTGTGCCTCTTCACTCCTAGCCCCTCTCATGAGTGGTTTGTAAAGTCATGCATCACCATCATGACTCATTGCTGTCACTTTTTGTGGAAGACAGATTAAGCTGTGTGGACAAATGGCTGGAATTTCAGAACAATACCAATATTTCCAAGGAGCCTTTCTGCTTTATGGATAATGTCTTCCGCTGGGTAGTGGCCTTCCAGATGTTGCTGTGTGGCCAATGCCATTTCTTTGTATTTAAATGTCTGAACATTTTCCTGATGTGTCTAGTGACTGGCAGGCTTTTGTTTGCCAAAATAAGAGATTGAAATGAGAGTTCCTTTTCATGCAGTAAAGAGAAAACAAAGTCGGATAAACAACATAGTTGTGTTTTTCTCTAGCATATTTTGACAAAATGAATGAGGCTGGAAAGTTTTTAGTGCTCACTGATTGTATTATGACATGAGAGGATCATATTTCATTCCTCATGTGCTTTGTTATGTTTGCATGTTTGTGGTTTTTGCTCGTCCATCAAAACCTTACAGTGAGCAGAGCAAGACCTAAACCAATATGAGCATTGAGATCCAAAGGAAAACTTCCCAAGTCATCTTCCCCCACTTTGCCCACCCTAACACAGTCCCTGTCATCCTTTGCCAAATAAGCATAGTCCGTTCTTAAATTCAATTAAGAGTCTATGGAAGTCAGGACCATCGAAAACCACAGAGAGACCCGTCTGGTTGCTCTCAAGCTTTTTATCTGCCTCTTGCTGTTACTTTATTTTGTAAAGCACATTACAATTTATTTAAACAGTACAAGATAAACACACCATTTTGAGGGGCACATCAAGCTAGCGTAGCAGTGAGTGTGCCGACAGGCATGTCATGCTAGCTAGTGGTTATGCTTCTCTGGCTGCGGTGGTATGTTTGGTTTGTCATCCTTCCAAAAGTGTCTCTCCTCTGCTCTCTTCTCTGTCAGCCACCACCCTCCCCAAACTCTCTTTTTAACCTATTTTGCATGTTGTGTATTCAGTGTTTTAGATAAGTGACAGCACAGAACGAGGCTGCCAAAGCCCCTCAGTGGTGTACTGTACTGCACTGTAGTTCTCATTTTCGCATCTCCCAAGAATGTATGTCAAACTGTGAAGAACACACTCACGTCGTCTGATTGTAAGTGTTCATGAAATAATGTCACCAAGCTTAAGAATGTGGGCGCCATGACAGATGATGCTACTATTATAAACTTTTGGTCAGATGTTGTTCAGATGATTGTGGATCTACATGCTGTGCATCTGGCAATCTTGTAATGACATTTTAATTATCTGATCCAAAAACAACCCATAACCAAAATGAGTTATTGTCCTCCGTGATTTCTGGTGTGACAAAAGTGCAAAGCGTTTTGACGGCACTGTGTCCAGGGCACAATTCCCACCGGTGGAATTTCAAAATTTACAAAAATGCAGAACCAAACAGTCAATTATTTGTGTGTTCGCTGTCCGCAGTGGCCCGTCAGACAGGTGCTGTTACAGTAGCACCAGTCTCCTCGCCCTGGTATGTGAGTATAGTGTGACAAGTTATGATGGATGGTCAAATTACGTGCCAGTGAGGCCTCTCTGGCGCTCAGCCTCCTCCAGCACACTCGTGGAGGAACTGCAGTGCCCTTGAATCTGGGCTTTAGATTTGGTGATGTAGAATCGCACAAAATCCCTCTTTTCTGTCTACTGGCTCTCTGTTTTCCTTTTCTTAAGCGCCCACCCTGAATGTTGGAATAAAGATAAGAAGTAAGAGCGAGCCAGATGTTTGAGGGGTGGAAGCAGAGTCTTGTGAAAGCTATTTAGTGAGCCTCATAGGGAGAGCCGTCCTGTTGTTTTACGTTAACAAGCCCAGCAGCTTGGCAGTGGAACTGAGGCCTTAACTGCTTTGCTTTGTTTCCTCCCCTTTTCCAGCATTTATAGCATTCACAGGTGTGTGTCTGTGTGTGTGTGTGTGTGTACGAATGTGTGTGTGTAATTAACGCTACCCAAGTAAACAAGTGATGTGCACATGAACTGAACGTGCAGAGAGGTGAAGAGAGTTCTCATTTGAAGGCAGACTTTCTGGGGGCGGCAAAGTTCCTCAGCCACTGTTTAATGTTTGTCAGACCAGCCCATGATGAAGAATTATCATTTCCATTTTCCCTGGTCTGACTCCCATTTTGTTTCTCTTTCACTTCCATCTCGCCTTGTTTAATAAATCTTGACACATTTTTAATGTTGTAAATATGTACTGAACTGCCTCTGCCATTTATGTTGTCTTTTGTAAAGCGTCACTTGGCCTGGGATGACTCACGTGTATGGATGTACAAACCAGATGATGTTATATGGATGTTGAAACCAGAAACATATGCTTTTGTGATCACGACCAGAAGATGTGGTTCAGTTATTACACAGAATGTATTCCTTTTGGTTTTATGTTGTTTCCAGACAACAACCGCCCAATTGTAAATGACTTTGCGGAGAATCGAGTGAAAATGTGACACGGGCTGATCGGACCCTCTGCTTTTCCCATCGAGGTACAGACGGGAACTGACACCACCACTTTCTGTTACATTAACGTCCTGGGAATAATGCTTCGCTCACACAAAAATTGCCCACCAACCTTTTTTGGGGAGCAAAGGGATTCTTCCCTCAGTTCAGTCCTGCTCTTCGCTTCTGTTATATCAAAGTCTTCCTTGTACATTTTCCTCTGAGGCAATGAACCACTGACTTTTTAATCTAAATGATAAAAAAATAAATTATTAGTTAATGAGCTGTGTGTTGTTTTGATCATCTGTCTCTTTAATTGCAGTCATTAGCCTGAGCTACGGAAATAATATCAAATTGATATGTGTGTGTTTCCCATTGGAAAGTATTCTCCCACACAGTGGCCGCTGCTCTGTTTCCACTCAAAGGGGCTAGACTGGGGAAGAAAGGGGGGGCTACTGGGTAGCGTGGCTTCCCTCCTCTATGAACAGAGCACAAGCTAAAGGTAAATAAACAGTGAGGCACACACAGACTCTTGAATGTGTACCTCACCTCGGAGGAAACCCAACTCCAGAGTCAGGTCCAAAGCAGGAAACCCCTTACTCTCCTTCGCGCCCCCTCCTCTCTCACCTACAGTCTCCTCTCTCCTTGTCTCCCCACCCTCTAACCAAACAGGCCAGCTCCATCCATCCTCCTGAAGCTAAATTACAGGAAGGCGACCATTTATCATCACTCTCCCCAGGCATGGCCATCAAGGCTTTGAGAAAAGAGGTTGCTGAGATTGTCTGGTCACACACACACACACACACACACACACACACACACACACACACACACACCATGACATATGTCTCTGCATCAAGCCCATCCATCCTGGACATCCTGGCATCAGCTTCCCATTCTTGTCAATTCCCCATTACCTGACAACGGTTTAAATGTCTGTAAAACAAATGGACAGCGGGGATCCAGATGTATAGTCCTATGAGAGATCCAGCTACAGGAGCAGAGTCGAGGCTAAGTCAAAGTGAGACTCCACTCCACTTGATAGATTGGTTACTTTACAGGATCGATTGAAATCTGCTTGTTGGAATTATCAGAGACCCTCTGCAGATCTCTGTCTATCTCCCTTTCTCTCTGTTTGTCTCTCTTACTGCTGAGATGGACAAAGCCAAGCACCCAGTGATGCAGGATGCTCTCATGTTTGTGAAGTTCCTATTTCTGTCAGTTTCTCTGCATCATCATCTATTTCTCAGTCATTGCTCTACAGTGTTTCCTGAAGTTGCAGTGCATTAGCCTGTGTTAGCTTGCTGTTTCTCTTTCTGTCTCTGCCAACCAAAATTGCTTCTCCAATTCCACCTTTGATCAATGTGTACTTGCTGGCATCCTGCTGTATAAAGAGTTGAGGGGCACTCCTGCCACTCATTGTCAGTTATAGCTATGATAAAATGGATCAAGTGAGAGTTATATTGATTATTGTCCCTTTCCTACTACTGTGTAAAATGACAACTCTTCAAGTGTGTTTGGGAGGTTCCCTAATGTTTGCAGAGAAAACAGCTCTGCAGAGTGGCTCAGAGAGCGGCTGCTAAGAGCGCTGGAAAAGAGCAAAGCAGATCCGGCCAAATACTGTCCATTCTTCCCCCTCCCTCTCCTACTGACACACACACACACACACCCACACAAACACACACCACCCAGCAGCAGACGAGGGGGGCTTACCAATCGTGCTTTCATAAGCTGCCAAAGCGGCTTCATTGGCTTTAAATGGAGCCTCATTACCACTGTGCTTCAAAGCTCAACAACGGCATTTTCCAGCATGGGGTCTCTCTCTTAGTGTGTGTGTGTGTGTAGGTCTGTTTCCTAAATCTTCTCTTTTCCCTAATGCGCCTTTTTACTTTTTGTGACTTTCCATTCTAATGATGACTTATTTCCTTTTTTTAATTCTTTCATCCCTCCATCTCGTTCACCTCAGTGACAGTGGACCCGTGTGTGAACATTTGAATGTATCTGCGAACACTCACGTATGCTCATCTGTGTGTGTGTGTGTGTGTGGGTGGGGGGGGTCACCAAGTAGTAACCCCGCCCCTGAAACCGCAAAAAATGTGGCGAGAAATCTGTGTGGACCTAGATCATAAATATTCAGAGGTGAAGGTCTGATCTCTTTCTCTCTCTCGTTCTTTCTGCTGCATGTCTTTTCTCTGAGTGAAACCAGCTGTCGTCTGAAGAGACACCACTCCCTCTGGAACTGACAACACGCGTGACAATGACCACACCTCCGCTCACACATCTGTCATACTTCTATCTCTCCATCTCTCCATGTTTCCATTGAACCCAAAAAGCACATTTCATCCCTCGTCTTCTCACTTTCAACCCATCCGATCTTTAAGCCAACAAATGGGCCAATCGCATCCGTGAGACTCATGGACAATTTTCCAGACACAAACACACAGTGTCGAGGATTGTAAGGGACTGCTGTTGCACAAAACTGGGATTCAGTGTTCCTTTGTTGGTCTTCTTATTGGAGAAACAAACTTTATTGGGCCAGTGAGTGATTGAAAATGAGTGAGGAATAGGGGGTAATTTAAAACCAGTGTGGTCCCTGATAGGAGCATTGTGCCGCACAAGCCTGCTCCTAATCCGCCCCTCAGCTTTGTGTTTGATTGGGTACTGTTGAAAATGGGGATGAGTCTGCCTCTTCAAAGCCTGTAACATAAGAGGAATGTGTGTGCATGTGCGTGCGTGTGTGTGCGCTGTCCATGTATTAAGGTGATCACAAAAAGTGGATTGTGTGCAGATGGACAAATAGAAATTACAATGCTAAACTCTGCGTATTTGTTGAGTTGTCTCTCTTACTATGGCACATTTTAATAGCTCTTCTTCCAGAAGTACAATCCTGGCTTTAGAGCTGAGTCATTATTAAACTTTCACTCCAATGTGAGCACAAACATGTTTAATGATGTACAAAAACACTTTCAGTTTGTTAGGGTGCTGCGTTTGGCCGAGAACGCTCCATCTGATCTTGGTGGGCTACTTCAGGATCAAGCCTGGGGCCGGTTTTTTTGATTTGGGGAAAGGGTGGATACAGAAATGAGAGAGTGTCTTGGCTTTGATTTTGCCAAGGTCTGAGGAGAGAGGAATGTCAAAAAGATAACTCTCCTTGCACTCTTTAAAAGAGAGTTTAGTTGGACTGGATGACAGATGGAGAGGGCTTAGCACTCACTGCTTACATCCGCTGCAAAGGGTCAATTAATCATCTGTACAGAACAAACACTTCATCAAACTAGATTAACTGGAATATAATCATGAGGAAAATACTCACAGAGCAGGCTATGATGAGTCCCACATTTTATAGAAGAAATGTATTCTAAATTATTACATTTCAGAGAGCATTATTCATTCATATTTTACAAGTGATGACAGACTGATTGGTGAAAATGTGCCATTTGAGGAGTATCCATGCTGAATTGGCTTTGAGTTTTGTCGGTCGTCTCAGCCAAACATTTGATTAAATATGCATAATTTAGTGGTGAACAAGGGGGCAGGCGCTGTTTAAAAAAATCTGACTCATTTCTTGGAAGACGTATACACAGTTTCTTTATAAATGGACAGAGAGAAACACGTTTTGTCCTTCAGAGCCAGGGAGGAATGGTGTTGACAATATGTTTTTAAGCATTTTCCAAAGAAATCTGGTCCAGACAGAATTTAATCTGAGATAAGACCAAGGTTCAATGATTTGAACAACCTTCCTTCCTTTCTGGGGTGAAATTAGCTTAACGTTTGTTTTATCTCTCTCTCTGTCTCTCTCCATCTTTCCATGCTCTGGAGTCTTCAATTTCTCATTAATAAAAAAAACTAGATTTAGTAAGAACACTCCTTTTTCCTCTAGGCTCAGGAGCTCTTTCAGCTCTACACCTCAGGCTGTACTGTACCGTACCACGTTAGGCTGGGCCGATGCACTTCAGGCCCCATCTGTTGGCATTTAGCACCAGCTTCCCCGCCTCTGCACTGATCTCCGGTCTACATTAACTGCCCTAATTTGTCTGCCAAAGCCCACTCTGATTGCTACCATGTGATGTTATGTGAAAGGTGAGGGATGCCTACTTATCTGTGAAGACGGACAGAGAGAAAGAGCAGGGAGGGGGTTCAAAACAAGAGAGGGCAAGCAGGGTCTGAGAAAAAAAAAAAAATGAGGGAGGGGAGGAAAGTGATTAGAGAATGACATGAAGAGCAGAGACCACATGACAGTTTGGGGACGAGATGAGAAGAATGAGCAGCGGTTACGACAGCTCATGAAATGTGTAAAAAGTGACCCATGTGGTTTTGATGGTTTTGTGACGACAGGGGCCTTCCCTCCAGAGATTACTAAGACAGCGATGAGACTGTCATCAAGCTCCACTGGCCACCAAGACTCCAGTCATGCTTCAATGTCTGCAGGCCAACACAACCAACAACTTCCCCTTTGAAGTTTTTAAATCCACTTTCAGTTCTGAAACTTTTTCCCTTCCTCTTCATCCACTTCTCAAGAAAAGGGCCTTGAGGCTTTTCCATGCCGGTGGGAATTGTGGTGTTTAAGTTTGTGATGGTTGGATAAGTGGAGATCTGGTGCTGAGGAGAGCCTTACATAGTATCAACTCCATAAGGCCGGGGTATGCTTTAAACAAACTAGTTTGTGTCGCATGGCGTGCAACCATGTTGAAAAGCAAAGATGTTTATTTCTGTTTTTCCAAGTTGGGACAGAAAGACTGCTGCAGTAGAATGTAGAGCTAACAGCACCAACTTGTGGACAGTCTCCATTCATGTTGTTGCATGTGACGGACTCTCCCGTGCTATCACCAGTGTCAAAAGGATATAAAAAGGCCCAGCAAAGCTCCCCACAGGCAGCAACCTGCTCTCAGCTCATCCCACCAAGCCTCAGTCCAGCTGTGGTGGGGTGCCTGGTGGGACTTGACCGCAGCTGCTCACCAGGACGTGGTTCTGCCAGCAGGACTCTCGACTCAGGGACCCATCACAGCTAATGATTTGTTCTTCCAACAAGTCAAAATCAGCCATGGATATTTGCACTTTAATATGTTGATGTAATATGAAAAATAGTCAGAGAGCAAAGGCCTTGATCCATGATTGCTTTTTCTATTGCTTTTTGACAGTCTTGACACTCAATCACTCACTGGCCCAATAAAGTCTTGTCATTTACAGACCTGGTAACCATTAAAACCAATGTCAAACTGTGCTGCTGAATCTGACAAAATGAGCTGTGGCTCCAGAGCAGCATCACAGAAGTGGTGTCCATCCATGCAAAATAATGTGTTTCATTAACACAAATCATGTTCATTTTCAGATACAATAAACTCAAGTGATCAATTAAAGGAGATAGGGTGGTGAGATTGTGAAAGAGGACATTTTGAAGGGGAACGCTTCCTAGGGGAGCAGAGGGGCACCCTCCCCCCCGTCCACCAGAGGAAGTTCTGGACAACCAGGGCCTTGTGTCTGCCAGGGAAAGCAGGAATCAAGCTCTTGGTTCAACAACACAGGCACCTGTGAAAATATGGGCAGCACACCACGTATCAAACCAAATAAACTCACCTTGGCGTAGAGCGAGGGCACGCTCTGATGACAGATGCCACTCGGCAGCCGCGCCCGCAGGCCAATAAAACACCTCGCTAGCTCGATGGCAGAGCTAAGGAAGAGATCTGGTTTTCATGGCATAGAGGCTTCATTTATGTAATGGTGTCAGTGTTCAGATTCTGGTTGAAGCACAAATGGACGCCTAGAAAAGTTGACTGTTAAGCTGTATGAAGGGCTCTGGACTGCGAAGCATAAGTGACTGCCACCTATGGCACGGCTACACAGAAATAACAGCCTCAGCAGTTGCAAAACACCAAAATACACATACAATGAATGATTGAGGCTGCAATCATTTTTAATAAAACCAAATTCCTGTGAGTGTATGTCACAGTTCAGTGGCTAGCAGGACCCAAGGCCTGACACGGTGCTGTAAAGCCGGAGGAAACCACACTTCCTGTCCTCTACTCCTGTTTCTTGAGCGGTAATGGCTGAAGCCAAGCTACGGCCAGGGCAGCACAAGCAGTGGCTACATGTAGTAGAAGCAGGCCACAAAATAAGAAGGCCGTCACAATTTACTTTGGCACCCTAACCTCAGGCCAGCATTACCACCACCGACTGAGACCGCCAGTTGCTCAAAAACACACGACATGCGAGACAGGATATCCAGAAACAGGCAAGAACCATTCTGGCATGATCCATTCCCGTTTCCTTTTCCTGCTGACAGGCATAATGAAAGAGTCATGCTTGGCAAAATGTTGATGAGCTTTGGAGTGGTGCGGCATGTTGGTAAATCGTTACTTTCAAGCACTCATTGCAGGGGTAGAAAAGGCACCTTATTGTGCAAACATGAGTGACTGGAAAAACAATCTATACCAGCGCCATAGAGCAGAAACTCATAACCGCTGGCTGCATGACCAGACCTAAAACCTTTCCTCTTTTAAATACGGGAGACTTGAGCCTTGCATCCTGGAAGCTTGACTGCAAAGCATTACACAAATTATTTCCATCATAATGTTCAGTGAACCTGTTTAAATCACTTCTTACACTGACGTCGGTACAGAATATTGTTAATGATTATGTTAACCTCATGGTTTCCACTGTGTGAAGAATGTCATATTTGGATAGTCTTACTGTCATGAGGAAGTTTATCTTGGAATGTGAAACCTTAAGTATTTAGCCCCACTAAGGCAATTTATAAATGATGTGAAGATGAGGCAAAACTGTTTGCTTTGAACGTACTAGCCAAAGGGCAAAACACAGGTGTACAAACCTTACCACACAATACAAGAGCAATGATTTTCTGAGATCTGCACCAAGTGATTCACATGAAAACAGACATAGAATGAAGATAAAAACAGATAAAGATGTGCTACTAAATGTGGTCTATGTCTGCTAGAGGAGAACATCTTATAAGCGAGAGGATATCACATTCTTCATCTCCCTGCATCTCATTCTTCGAGATGCTTCTTTTAACGCTTGATAATCCACCCGCCTCCTTGAACCTGCGTGCACTCTCACGTGACCTTTAGGTTCAATATATATTTTCTCTCATGCCCATGCTTTGAAAAGTCAACACTGATGTTCATATATGAAGGCTCAGGTGTTTACATAGCCCACTGACACAAGCAGGCCATTTCACAGAGAGATGAAGCGGCTTTGCGCATAATCAAAAACACAGCAGACCTGAATCTAGTATCATTAAGAAGCACTTAGCTCCTGAATCCAACCATATCCCCTCTGCTGCAGCTCAAGAAACCTACAAATGACAGTTATCTTTGGGTTCCAAGCTCTCGGGCCTCTCCGGTCAGGGATATGTGTGCCAGGATGCCATGACAATGTTCTGATTATTATTTCAAGGCTGAGGTGAGGAGAGGGTTATTGGGGAAAAGGGAGTGGAGCGGCCACGCCACACAAAAAGCATGTATAATAACAACCAGGTGAACGGGCTTCGTTAGCTCTCAGACTGATGAAGCTCCGTCTGGGTACAGAAATAAAAACAAAGTGAAAATAAAAATGAAAGAGAGTTTTTTTGTTTTTGCTCTCTTTTTTTTTTAAAATACCATACTTGACCTTCACAAATTGCCAAGCTTGAAATCGTAATAAAGCTAAGTGCAGACAGCACAAGCGGAATTTACTTTCAGAATGAAAATCTGTTTGTTTCATGCCAGAGTCGCCACAGGTCTCTCTTCCATCCTTATTTATCTTTCAACAAATGTAACCACTCAGTCAGCCAGTTAAGGCCAACATTCAGTGGGAGTCAATTACAAGACACCTTTTGAAAAGTCCCTGAAGACCTGTTGGTTTGTGGTGTGAACAGCGGTGTCGTGTTACACATCTTAAGAGAGCTGCAATAGGCTGACAGTCATTAGAAGGTGTTGAGCTACAATATGGCTAACACCAGCCCTACAATAACCACAGTGGTTATGACTTTTCAGCGGCGGTTAGCGCGGCCTACTGTGGAGTTTGATCGACTCAAGTGCTTTGGAGGGAATTAATGCTGACTTGCAGCCATTAGGGTTTCACCTCTGAAATATATGGACCTGAATATCTATTTGTGGGTTGATAATTTGAAGCAGATTTGTGACATATGTCATCTCTCTGACCGGCGTGTTTGTTGCACGTTCGCAAATTTGACAATCTCACTTTCATCAGTGTTTTGAAGCAAAACATATCATTTGAGCTCTTGCTGTAAAATAGTTCAATACTGAGAGTAAATTCCATTTAAATTCCCTAATTTATGCTTTTCTCATGACTTAATTTCTGCTAGCTTAAATAATGAATGCCTCAGAAGAATGGACCACTCGTGTCCTCATTGCTTTATTATGGTAAACTTTGTCACGACTTGTGATTCCCCAAAAAGAAAAGGTTAGCTGTGTAATCACATGCTATTATCCAGGTGACTTGTCAGTGTAATACATGCATCCTTTCATTTTTCTCATTCTTTTTTTTAACTGCCACCATCTGGTTTTAATTAAGGGGCCATCTGGATACCCCCACCGCATGCGCACACTCCAGTCCCCCCCCCCCAAAAGATGGAAAGTTACACATGTGAGCAGCACTCACTTGAGTACTACCTGTGAGGTGAGCTGGACAGTGAAGGAGAGAGTTGCTTTAGGTGAGATCTTGTATCTCTTTGGGTTAGAAGAAAAGTTTGTGGTGCTAAGGTGAAATTCTAGATGATACAGACCACAAATCTATCAAAATGAATAAGACTTATGGATTTGAAGCAAGTGATATGCACGCTAGTGTAGTCACTCAGAGCCAAGCTTTTAGCCCTCACAGGAGCATGTGACATTGGTAAACCAGCTGGTGGACAGTAAATTTGTTTTCTGAACTGAGTATCCTTCATGGCCTTGGACCCAGGGGTCCTTTTTCTGCCAATCAAGCTTAATCAAGCCATTGGTTTTAGTGTTTTTACATTATGACAGAAGAAAAGTCTACTGCTGTCAGACATGAATGTGACACTGATGTTTCTGTTAGAAGAGGTGAAGCAAAGAGTGTGTGTGAATGCCTTGAAGCGCATGACAAATTCTTCACGGACTGGAACAAACTAACCAAAATGAACTTTTGGTTGTTGAAGAGTTTGTACAGAGAGTGTTTTTACATTCACCATCAGGGCACTTCAGTAATCTGGCTTAAATTGAATGAAGATTTCTGATTGTTCTTTCTTCTAATATTGCTTATGTTCAGTGAGATCTGTTTGTTTTTGTGAGTTCCTTCTTTGTGTGTTATTTGGCATATGAGTCCTCGCCCTGGCTGCATTGTTCATTACATTATGCAGCTCACCTGGGCTTAGTTGTAGCCTATTGCTGTTGCCAGTTTGCAAGTGGACTACTGGACTCCTGATTTCTGCTTTTACATGCAACCCTGTTTCCAAAAGAGTTGGGACACTGTGTAAAACGTAAATAGGAACAGAATGTGAAGATTTGCGAAACATTGAGACCCCATCTTTAATTGAAAATAGCACAAAGACAACATATTAAATGTTCAAACTGAGAAATTTCATTGTTTTTGTGAAAAGTATATCCTCATTTAGAATTTGATGTCAGCAACACATTTAAAAAAAAAAGTTGGGACAGTGGCGGTCAGAGACTGGAAAAGTTGTGAAAAGCTAAAAGAAAACACCTGGTGGAACAGCTCACAGTGAATTAGGTTACCTGGCAACAGGTGAGTCACATGATTGGGTATAAAAAGAGCATCCAGAGAGGCTGAGTCTTTCTGAAGTAAAGGTGTGGAGGGGTTCACCACTCTGTGACAGACTACAATCTAAGAATGTGTCTTTCATTGTCTCCAGTACGTTTAACCAACTTCAACACCTGCAGAATTATATTTGTGAATGTGCCTCAGTCAGATGAAAGTTTTAGTGTCACTGTCAACACCAAAAGTCAGTCCTGCTTCAAGTCCTTCAGTGTCTGCCAACGCTTAAAGCTATCCTCTAACACCTGCCCCCCCCATCCCTTCAGCCTTGGCCCTAGCGCAAGGATTCCCCTCCCTCCCTCTGTCTATTTGACTTGACATCCTTTACCACCATGCTAGCTGCTGTGGCCATTCTTCAGCTTTTCTCCCACGGTGGAGCGCACAGTGAGGCTGCAGATGGCACGATGGACCTCCACCCACTCGGAGTATTCCACCTCACAGCCTTGTACATACCTGTGGCCAAGCCCAGGTGCAGCAGTACAAACATACAGAAAGCCTGCATTCCTATACAGCCTGTGCCTGCTGGTGCTTAGTCTGCTTAGCGTCAGCCACTGACTGCTAAATTGCTGCTATAGTGTTGTGGCACTGGTAGTATGATGTTAGATGATGTTGGAAGTGAGGAGAACACAGCTGCTGCAGCCCAGGCAGCAGCCTTTGTCATGCAGCAAGAAGAACCTCTCTCTAACCATTTCTTTGTCACACACACATACACCTCTCTCTCCAAAGGACGCAAACCAACAAAGGCATTCACTGACTTGCGTTCCCAAAGTAAAACATTTCGTGGACGTTTTCTATCAGACCTTATTTAATTAAGCAGTGAGTGAATGTTGGACCCATTGAACAAACAAAGCTCGGATTTATTGGCATTTATAATTAGCTTAAACTCAAAGCATCAGGGATGGAGCTCATCCAGGTGAAATAAAAGACACTTGTTGTGGAAACACTGCTCATGTTGAAAGGTTAACTCTGTAATTTGCTTTTGTTATTACAGGGATTTGAAAGCCTTTTTAACATTTTTTTTTATATCTTAATGTTGATGAATTTGTCTTAATCATAACTCTACACCCTTGTCTTTCTTACCATCGTTAAAGTTCTCTCTCACCATTAAGGCTTAAGTAGGGATGTCAGGCTTCAGTGTTGACCGTAACATGAATTAAATGCCATGTTTTCATTTGGTTGGAATGGTTTGTATTTTCATGCATATGGAAATATACAGAGTAAGTCCAGTTGTTATCTTGCATAGTTTCCATGTTTTGCAATGGAGAAATCATTAACTGCAGGTTTTCACACAAGTGAAGTCACACAGTGTGCTAAAGGTCAAGTATTTCAGCTTCAACAGGTCAATGCATGTTGTTAATTGCATTAATCTCACTTACAATAAGTTGAAGATTTTGATAGACTGCCTTGTTCTCATGTTAAGTCTCAATTTAAGCTGGAATTTGAACTGAAATAATAAGAATACAGGTAACACTGGTTTTCATTCATTCTCATGTGACTGAATTTTGTGATGAGTTGGGACTTAAATATCTGTTGTTTGACTGCTGAGATATTAATGTTTGGTATGTCTGTACACATTTGTGTGCATGTGCATATGTCAGACCCGGCCAGCCTCATTAAATGAATCCTCGGGCTTGTAAAGGCTCTTCAGAGAGGCACACCTGAGCCGACTCGTAAAGCTTCTGGGCGGAGCGACCTGTGCAGCTGTCTTGCACGCCGGCCGGCTGCTCGTTACACATCCTCACTCTCACAGCTAACCTGTCACCCGGTCACGTATGCTCAACTTTTTACTTTACTTTGTTTTCTTTCTTTTCCTTGATTTTGATATGTGCTGTCACTGAGAGACAGTCAGTTTCCTGTTTATATTCATTTCCGAACTTCTTGTTGCCAGTTCAGCCTCCGTCACCTTTCACCACCACACACACCTGCACAGTCCCTTAAATGCCTGTTGTAGTTCCAAACCCCTCATTCACTTTCCCTCCAAAGGTTTTTCATCCACCAACACTGGATAAGTGCATGTTTGTGTACAGCTTAACATTCTTAACAACCTATGCTCACATAAACGTGCAGCCAAGCACAAAATTTCTGCACATAGAAATACACACTCCCACTTCCCTCATGTAGGTATGCATCCATGTGAATATCCAGCTTATGGCCAGCAGGGTGGCAGGTGAGCTTTTCCCAATGGGAGCTCTGCCAGTTTTCTTTTCATTACTCAACCTGGGGGCTGAACCCCCACTATCACAATAAGCTTTATTTTTATCGACATGTCCAGACGGAAGCGGCATTCCAGGGAATTAGGCTCAATTTCACTTGGCCTCCAGTGTTTTTAGGGAATACCAGGCTCCCACAATTGCCCCCTTTTTTTTTTTTTTTTTTTTGCATATGGAACATGCTGCTCACTGAATATCATATCTCCACTGATATTGTATATTGTTATTCCAGAGCTGCATAGATTAATTCCATTTGTTTGCCTTTCTGTAAGGTTTCGTTGCAGCAGTTATTGTGCAGTCAACTGAACACTCAGTCACTCTGGTTACACTCATCATCCTGCTTTCCATCTGAACTTGCCAAAAGGTACATGTCAAAGACTTGGTTATCAGATTATAAGCAAAACCTGCTTGGAAAATATGTATCAGGTGTTGTAAGACATCCCACATGGCAGCAAGTACAGCAACAGCCATATGAAGTGAATTGTATCTACCACAGTTTGCATACTCAGTATTCTGCAGTATCCACTGCTGGTTGAGTAGATGTTATTATGCAGTCTAATACATCCTAATTCTCTTCATTATGTCACAAGAAAGGGCCTTTTAAAAGACACTGCCTTTAATGTACTAACCAACTAACCAAAACCAACCAACTGTCACTTTACTAAATGAAGAAACAGTGTTTTGAAATAGCTGCACAGAGCATGCAGTACAATCATTGGTAGGGAGTATTAACTTGATATTTGTCTTTTTATTTCTCAGTGGTTTTGTCTAAAATCTTAAGTGCAGCTCGTGCTGGAGGCACATGCTAGACCCTCCACATATGTGAGCTCAAACAAGGGAACCTGTCTGTTTTTCATCTCTCTCTTATTTTTTCTTTTCTGCCATGATTAAACTCACCTTTTTCTCATTTTGATCAACTTGGCAAAATAAACCACATTGCGTATTAATTTATTAAGCAATGTGAAGCTTTTTCCTTTAATTATCAGGTGACGGGTGTGTTGTTTTATGCGGGATGGTTTGTAATTCTAGCCGTGACCATGTCAGCATGTCTGGTCTGGGAGAGTGTTGGAGAAACACTACCATTAGTGGAAGAGGTTAAACCACTGGCTGTGGAAACTGTATCTACAGCCTGTGGGTCAAACCACAAGCATCAAGCCATCAAGTCCAATACACTGAAACCTTTTCATAAACCCCAAATCCTACAAAATAAATACAAAAAGTGAGTTTTGTCTACATCACCTGTCCTGATGCTAGGATTTAATCTGCACTTGTTAAAATGATGTTTAATCAGGAGCAGTTGGTGAAAACACTTTAAATCCACCTGTTAAGGCTTGCTTTCAACCATCTTCGAAAAGAAATAAACTGCTGGCACTAGTGTGTGTTAGCCTCAGCCTATTAGTGTTTTATCATCCATGCTTTGAGGTAGGGGAGTTTGGTTGGGAGGTGGGGGTTGACCTTAGGTAGTGGTGCCACCCCCACCGTCTGAGTCTGTATATGGAGCACCCCACCTGTAATTATCTGGGGATTACCCCTTTATATGAGCAAGCTTTATAGTGTCCGAAGGGACTTCCTGCTTCCCCCCAAAAAACCTCCAATAAAAAGCCACTTCTGCAGCATCACAGCAGGGCACCAGCCAATCAATGTCCTTCCCCTGAATTCCATGTTCACCAAATGAATTTTTTAAGGGACATTCAGTTCATGTGGACTCACTTAAAAATATAAGGGAGACATACACCTGTAGCGCCTGTCAGGTTACTCATGCCATTTAAAGATGGCGGTTCAGTCTGTGTAAACCGAGTCTTTGGCATATTTCACCCACCTGCTCTCACGATATGGATGTTTTCACGAGCAGTGTGTCCACAGCTGGAATTCATCTACTCTTTTTTTGGATGGTGTCTCATTTGCCACCTGGATTAAACAGGTTACTGGCACAACTTTGCTATTGGTCAACCCCTTATATATGCAAAGTGGCACTGTTCAAATCGCTGGACGAGCTGGCATGCTTTCTAGCTCAAACCCTATAGGCTGAGGCACCCCTCCTAATCCACATTTTGTTGAAGGGAACGAGGAAAAGGAAAGAACTGTAAAATCAGCCAGGAATTCTGTTTATGGGGCGCCAGAACACAGCTGCCTGTTGGAGCTGGTGATGGAAGTCCATGTCACAGGCAAAGCTGCGATCTGCTGGACCTATAGTGGCATTTACCAGATGGTTAAGTCTTTTAAGCACACATATGTATATAGACTGGCAGATTTAAAAACACTCAAGCTTAATACAGGTGCATCCACTGTCTCAGTAAAGCAGCAAAATACACACACAGATACACACCTCTACATTGAACCAGCTATGTTATTGCTCCTGGACTGCGCCTTTACAGCCTGTAGCAACACTGTCGCACGCAATGTGCCGACTGAAAGCTCCCCAAGTCACAGAGAGAGAGGGGCAGCCAAAGTGGGAGGGGGAGACAGAGGGAGCATGCAAAGGATTTAGACATAGCGTATGAGAGTATGAAAAAAGTCCATTAAGTGACTCGTCCAGCTTTGCCAAACACAGTCACACCCAACTCAAAGGATCAGCTAAGTTCCACCACTTGTTCACTGCCAACTGCGAAAAATTAATTTCATGGATCAGAATTGAAATCTCCATTTAAGCGAGTGATTGGGGAAAATCCAAGAGAACATTTTGTTATAACTTGCTCTGTTTTGGTCAAAAACTGTAGCTTTGATGTCACAAACTGAAAGATTAAAACAAAGCCAGTGTGCACAGGTGGCTCAGAGAGAGAAAATGCAATGAACACCCATTTTTACAAGCCTGAAAGAGCCCAAGGTGTGTGTTGCATGCCTCATTCTGGGGTGTGTTTGGACTGTTTTCCTGGCCCATAAAATCAGGCATATTTAAAACATATATGTAAAGCACAGAGATTTTAAAGGCACTGCCGTACTTTTCTAAATTAAACTCCATTAAAAATATGATGGTTTCCTCAATTCCAAGTGAGAACTACTTGGGTCATCTTCTTTACGATGATCATTGTTGACCTTTAGAATAACAGTAACAGAGCTGTAAGCATGCTGAGGAATTAGCTGGTCTTCTCCCTCCTCTTATGAAAAACACAGAAGTTTAAAACTGCAATAACTGAGTTTTAGGGAAGCAGAAACAAGCTGTGAACACAACCATATTCCATATTATCATCTTTTAAATCAATATGGCGAACTTGTTAACTAAGTTAACAAGAAAAATCTGCGCATCCAGCAGATTTGGACCACCATTAGCAATCATTTGGAATCTTCTTTGTTTCTACCTGATGATTATTCACTCTCGTTTTAGCTCTTTTTTGGTCTCCACCAGCTCCTGAGGGAATGATGTGGCTATCTACCTGCTAAATGCTCCAATTAGTTCTCGAACTTTGTCTGCTGTATGCTATGGCAGATAGCATACAGTGGAGTTTTTTTTTAGCTTTTAACATCCACCTGCTTCAGTTGAAATGATGCTGATGAGACCGGCAAGAATCCACCAATGAAAATTTTGGTCTGAAAACAAAAATAATGTGCTGAAAGAGGCTATGAGGGTCAGGTTATGACCACATTGGTAGGTTAAAAGCCAGCTGTCACACTGTTTACATCTGGCTGTGCACATTTCCATACAGTCTCTCCTGGACATTCATAGTGTCACACTCAGTTGTTCACATGAAAAGTGACAGAAGTAGTTGTGTAAAGAATAAAATTAAAGAGGGCTTGAGAGAGAAGTTCAACCCCCGACTCCTTTCTCACCTCTGTACATCTGGACAATCACTGCATGAGGTGGGTGTGAAAGTCGGATCGTCAGTTTCGGAAAGTTACAGAAATACTCGGACACATGATGTGGTGAGGTGTGGGGGAGGGGGTTTCCAAAGCAATATGTGCAAGTCAGGTCTCTTTAGTCCAGCAGCAAAATACACCCAGGGGGCAAAGAGTTTTACTGACATGAAATGTTATAAAAGGTTGTGATCCAGAAATGATATCAAGGATTTTGTAGGATCAAATGAGGATAATTGGATAATAGTTGATGTGCAGTTTTGGTCTCTTTTTTTAGATATTCCATTTGACTCCAAATCAATCAATCAAACAAGTGAGTGATTGTCGCGTTGTGGCTTTTTCAAGCTCCATGACACACATTTACCTTCACAAGTCCCTGGTCCCTGTTCTGTCTCTGAACTTGGCAAGGTGCTTCCCCCAACAATTACAACCAGATGCAAAGTGGGAGTTAAGAGGGGTCATTCCCTTTTATTAAAGGGTTTATTAAAAAATAATACAGGGGGAGGACTAGAGTCATACTTCATCATTCTTTTTGCAGCAATTTTTTCTTTGGCAGCACATGCAGCCATAGCAGGTGCTGACATTCCTTCTCCACTTCTTCGCTCTATTCCAACCCTCTTTCACTCTCTCCTCAGTCTATCCTCGCGCTCACTCCCTCTCTTCCCTCTTATTGTTCCCTTTTTAATTGCAGATATAAAAATGGCCAAATGCTGCCCTTTGATGCGGAGGGACATTCCTGGCGTCTCTCAGATGTCTGCGCTGCTTTGCGGTAACCCAACTCCGGTTGAAAGCATTTTCCTGGGAAAAAGAGGCGGCTCGCGATCGACGGGGCACAGGGACACCTGCAGCTCTGGCGCAGCGGTGGCTACAGATCAGCCCTGGACGTGACTCAACACCGGCCCAAGCGCGCACACACACACACACACATACACCCTAACACTTGCATTCGCACAGAAAAAGTCCTCCAGCCCTCGCCCTCCACACACGTACGGTACATTCCACTCTGTGACTTCCCCCACCTTTCCAAGCGCTCCAGTTCATTCAGTGATGTCCAGCCTGATGAGAGTAATACAGTGAAAATGAGGACAGCTGCTCCCATAAACCCTGTCATCAATTTGTCCCACTCATTAAAATTGGCTGTAATTGGCCTAATTGTGGTCAATCATGCTTGCCAGTGGTGCAGAAAAGTGTAGACTATCCTTATACAAGATGAGTGGATGATGAAGTCGGAGCAGGCTGCTCTGCTTTGGAACAATGATCACTAGGTATAATCTTTGTCTAATCCTCACCGCAAATCACCTATTTGATTAAAAGGAGAACAAATTATGCACTAATGGCAGACAGGCTTAAACAGCATGAGGCCGCCTGTCTGAATATCAGCTACAACTTACATAATTCCCTCTGAACAATGTCTTATTTTTACTCCATAACCCAACTCTGTACTGCTGAGCCCTGTTTAAAGTCAATTTATCATTTGATCAGTCACAGCACCTCATGACAGCAGCGGAGCCGCCACAGGATTACATTCTTAGAGCTGCGTGGTGAGGTCTGCTGAGACAAAACAGTTTCAGGTACTGTGAAACTCAACTCCTCCAGCGGGGCCATCGACTGTCACTCTCAGCCGTGAGATGATTGAGTCCCAGAATACTTCTCTCTTCAAACATCACATTTCTTATGCACACAAACACGGACACATCAAGCGTGAGGAGAATGTGACAGGCAGCCCTGAGTGACAGCTAAACATGCAGGAAAGCACGGGGGGCTGGTGAGGAGGGAGGCGGGCAGAGGGTGTGAGTTTCTAGGGAGGTGTGCTGGGGCAGCTTAGGTCGACCGGGACACATGGCTGCGCTGGGAGGAATTTGTATTAAATTCATCTCCCCTCCAAAATTGTTTCCAGCCTGCGCCCATCAACCAGCGCTGTCAAATCGCGAATGCTCTCAGTGTCTTCTCTCCCTCTTATTCTCCCGCCCTACCTCCCATCTCGCACACACACACGCACACACACACAGAAAACCCTTCATTCTCTCTCCACTTTGAGCCCTCACTTACACAAACAGTCAGAGGAAGAAAAGGGGGGTCTATGGGCAGTCTGGCTGTCTGAGTTCTGGTGTGTGTGTGTGTGTGTGTGTGTGTGTGTGTGTTTTCAAGGATGTGTGTTGTTGCCTATATTTTGTGCCTAAGTATGCATGTATGTATGTGGGCAGCCTTGTTCTTGAGCCATCAGGAAAGGTCTAACCTCTAAAATGCAGCGCTTGGAATAATTTAGGACTGAAAATATGTCTTGATTTCATGCAT
The DNA here is from genome assembly GCF_051107435.1 of Chaetodon auriga. Classification (NCBI taxonomy): domain Eukaryota; kingdom Metazoa; phylum Chordata; class Actinopteri; order Chaetodontiformes; family Chaetodontidae; genus Chaetodon; species Chaetodon auriga. The sequence goes on from NC_135093.1 coordinate 11,905,389, forward strand.
GCTTGGCAGCGGTAATACATCTCTTTGAAGTGGTGGCCTGTCTCATTTGGAAACCAAATAAATGGCCAATTTCACTGTGGTCTTTGACATCCGGTTAATTGTGGAAAATAAAACAATGAGTTTAAGTTTTTAAATCACATCATATCAAGTGACCTATCTGTCTTTGCTGTTAAGACTGTACCCAAAGCTTATAAATAATGGAAAAGGAAGCCTTTCAGCAGATTTTAGTTACCTCCAGTGAAGTTCTACATCACATTTATCGCCACCGCCACTGACACATCTGACGTCGCTCTGGAGGAAGCAAATCGGAGCAGGTTTCCTAAGAGTTCCTCTCCCAGGTCATGGTTCTGGGTCCCAGCTGTGAGGGGTTTGATGGTTGGTTGAGTTCAGACAGCAAAAACAGCCTCTCCCCTGCTTTTCAGGCCAAAGGTACAAGGCTGTGTGTGTCAGTGCACGGAGGGAGCGTGAGCTCCTATTCACCACTCTGCGATGTGGAGATGCTGCATGGGGGTTACTCAGGGCGACGGGCCACGCCTGACTGGGGGGCCCCTGTTGAGAGGGTGGAGGTCAATTAGAAGCAAATGTCCTCCATCATGATCATTCCATCGTAGGATGCCTATTTCATGTTTTGTTGTGCGCTTGAGGACTTGATCTGACCCTGGCCGTATCGCTCTCACTCCATATCACTCTCAATAACCATCATGCATCTGAAAAAGGCCATAAAATTGGGTAAACCTTCTTGCAAAGCGTCTTATGTCTCACGGAGTTACTATAGTCTCAGTAACGCAATCCCATTGTTGATTCTGCTATATGGCGTCCAGCTCAACCACATCCCCCGCCAGATTGCTCTTAAAGAGGTATGAAGACTGTTTGCATTTGCCCTCTTCTGGCTGTCAAAAATTGAAACCACTTTCAAAAATAGACAAACCTTTTCATTGTTGTCCTTCAGAGCTGTGGAAACATCCAGCATTACTGTAAACAATGGCTCAAGACTGCAAAGGGGGACGAAATCAGTTCCATGGGGTGGACTAGTCAATAAAGACGTCTCCCTTGCAGCCATCCCCTTTTATCAGGCTAAAGCTCTCAGCACCAAGACACCACGTCTCCTTCACACTTGGATACAATTATACTTATAAAACTGTCTCTTGCAAAGGCAGGTACTCGCCCAAACACACATGTATGTACACCTCAAAGCAAAGATCTACTCCAGATTTAGACTTCTTAAGCCCCATGGACAGGTCTAAAAACATACAGTATGTTTCTCGGACCTCTCGTGGTTACCATACAACTCTAAACACTGAAGCAAACACTCAGTCATACACACAGTCACACCTCTCTGGAGAAAAGAGATGTTTTTGGCATGACTCTCTCAAAGCAGTGGGATCTGAGAGGTAGGTAATACATCCTGCAGTGACACAGTTGCGATGCTCCTGTAGGAAAGTATTTCAAAGATTTCAGAGTAGAGTGGATGACAGTTACAGCAATAGCTGATGTGTTCAGGAGAGACAAAGAAGGAAAAAAAGGAAGAAAGGACCTCGTCAAAAAGGTGAAACCGTATAGAAAAGATGTTGGCAAGGGATATGAGAAATATGAAAAGGAAATATGAATTGTGAAAGAAAAGGAGACTGCTGTCAGAGGAGCAGGAATGGCAGGGCTGGTGGGATAGATGAAGAGACAAAAGAGAGGTTTTAGAGAGAGAAAGAGATGCAGATAGAGTGAAGGAGTCTGTCCGCATACGGTGGATTAAAACCACATGTGTCCGCCTGAGGTGAGGACACCGCAACGCTGCACACACATGCGAGGAGGAAGAATGCCGTCACTTGCACCCACCAGGGGCACCGCACGCTTGTTTCCAGAATTTATTTCTCCTGCCAACTTTCTGCCGCTCGCAAAAAAAAAACCCTTAACATGTCATCTCCACTGCGTCCTTCATCTCTTTCGTCTCGCAAAACAAATAAATAAATGCGCTCTTTTGTTCCAAGGTCATCTTCCCTCTTACTTGGCCTGCTCACAGAACAATACTTTGGAAAGCGTTGCCATGACAAGAAGCTCCCTGAAGAAACCTATGCGGTCAGAGAAGTCATGGGAAGAGGGCAGCGAGGAAACTGGATGCCCAGGACGCACTGGAGGGCCTGGTACTACTACGTATGTGTACCATGCTGTGGATATTTCTTGCTCCAGATTTTTTTTTTTAATGAATTTGACTGCATGTTCTTCATCTCTCTGTTCCCTCCTGAAAATACATTTGTCAAAACTGGTCTTTCAAAGTACTGACTGATTTGTGGATTCAAGATATTGCAATCGAGTGCATTTAGCATAGCTTGTATCCGTATCACCTCCAAACATGATAACATGCATGTCCATAAATTATGTCAGATTACAAAAAAATCTAGACATATCATCTTCAGTAAAAACGTATTTAGGACAGTTGGAAGAGCGAGAGGGAGGGAGAGATGAGAGGAGAGGGGTAGCTGGGAGAAAAGGGGGGCGAGACGGCCATGCTATGGGAAAGTGTTTTGGGGAAACCAAATTAAGGGGAAGAAAGGCCGGACACAAAGGCCTTTGAAAGCAGCAGACAGTTCCCTTGACATGTGCCTTAAAAGAGATGCTGCCGCCGATGCCAAGAACGGGGGAAAGGACGGAGGAGAGAATGGAGAAAGACCGAGGGAGGGAAGGAAGGAGAGATCAAGGGAAAGATGGGCTAAAAGTAAGGGGGCGAAGGAAAGTGAGGGCAAGCAACACAAGACAAGTGGAAAGAGACGAGCGGAAGAAAGCGGTAGAGTTCAAGATAGGTGTAATGAGGTCTGTGGTCTGTGGAGCAGACCGATTCAAAGCACGCTTCAAAGGTGAGCATGCATGTATACGTCTGTGTGTGTGTGAGAACACATAAAAGAGATGGATTCCAATTGTGCACATGAATGAGTGTGTGGTAAGAGACATTAGAAGGAGGAAACAGGCAGAATTTCAAATGACTGTTTAATGACACGTATCTGCGATGTGCTAACCCGTTCCTCAAGGTCTCACTGTTTTGCAGTGTGTAGAGATCACAGCTAGTCTGCTGCATATGTTTTACATAAATGGCAGCGCGCACTGATGTGATTTTCTTGTGCAAGCCGCTTTTTCAGCCCCTGTTTGGCTTTATTAGCGACATGTTGTCGAATGTGACAGAATTTAGCTCAACTTTGTCAGTATTCATGGATATCATAAGTGGTGAAGCGCTCCACAAATCCCATCCTTGATCCGTTTGACGCTAACTGACACACTGAGCAAAAAATAATGGTTGTAGTCTCATTGAAAATATCATTCAATGGACGTGTGGTTTGGGAATCTGTGAAACACAAATAATCAAGAACAACAAACACCCCCTTTTTTGTGGCACTCCCTGCTGCCGATGTCAACAGCAAAATAGCATCATGCTTTTTCTCATGCAGATGCAGCCTCTTTGATGCAGGTCGGCCCCTCTCTTTTTCTGCCTCTCCCTCTCTCCTTCTGCCATTGTGTGCCCCTCAGAATTCGCACTGGACTCTCTTACTCTCCCTCTCTTCCTCACACACACGCAGACAAACACACACACATATTATCCCTTCCTTGGGGCTGTGTCTGACTCCGGCATGAAATCAATTTCGGAGCCTGCACCCTCCCACCACCCTTCTTCATCGCCCATTTTCTCTCACCATGAAGCGAGACCGTTGCTGTGCCAGCCTGAGAATGAGTACACCCCCACCCCACCCCCCCCAACTTAATGCCCCCGTCCCAGAATCCTTCAGTTCTGTGCCCGCGTAGCACCCGCCATCGTCATCCAGTCTGCCTTCCTTCGTCGCCACCACCCACTGTCTGAAGTGGCTCTGGAGCCCTAGTCTGTCGGCCCTATACCTTAAAACGATATTTTACATTTAAATATGAAAGTGTAACTCACACACACAGCTGAGACCACACACTGTGAATCAGTAAATCTATATTTCATTTTCACCCTTAGCATGCCGTGTTACTACCAACTGTATGCATGCAGTACCTGCAGAGAGACTTACTCAGGTATATAATAAAAAGCTTGTCTTTGATCATGAAAATGCACTTGCAAGGCTAAATGGGAACCCATTAAATAAACTCCACATAAAAAATTGAACCTTAGCAACAGTTTGGCAATGTGAAAGCAGCATGAAAAGGTTTGGAATCCCAAAATTGGTATAAAGTGACAAATAGTGAGTAAGTTGAAAGAGGGATGGACGCACAGAGGTGGGGCGGCATGGCTTTTATCACCGTTATTCCCTCCGCCGACGCACATCGCTCCTTCCTAATCCGCACTGACAGAGTTTTCATCATCTGAGGAGGTGGGGACGATGGAGGACTGGAGGAGAATCGGGAGAGGTGGGGGACTTTCCTCCGCTCTCTCCCCAGTGGCGGTGCACCTCGAGCGGCCGCAGCCGGGGCCACCAAGGCCCCCTTTGTGCCAGTTATCACCAAGTGGTGAGTGATGGCACCGCGGCCTCCCGCTCTCAGGAGAGGGGGGGAGGAGGAGGTGAAGAGGAGAGGGTGCACAGGAGGAGCAGATTGGAATGTTCCCAGAAGAGACAGAGAGCGTGAAAGAGAGGAAAAGAAAGGAGAGAAAAAGAAAGAGGCCGTTTGAAGGGAAGTTGTATCATCTGTGCTTGTCTCACAGGTGCACTGCAGGAGGAATGTGCTTTGCTGGGATGACTCAATAGTGACATCAATGAAATAGCAAAGGAAAAAGATCCAACACTGTGAGAATGGTCAGGATTTCACTCATTATCTTTCTAGTTCATCTCATAACCCTGTTTTATTTGACAGGCTCCAATTTAACAAGCTGATGTCATCGGAGCACTAACTAGGCTCGCTGCGTGTTTCCTGCTATGATTTCATGTCTTGACTCAATTATGCTCGCTGAGACACAGTTGCGAGCACTGAGTGACGGACAAACCTCCAGACGATGAGCAGACGTTGAAACTCATCCGAGAAGCTGCAGATGGATCTTAGGAACTGCCCAGGGTCAAAGGTCAGTTTATCCTCCCACCACTGCTCCTCTGTCTCCGTCGGCCTTCTCCCACGTTCCCACCATCATCAACACACCTGTGTCCTCACAAGCACCCAGGTCCCTTTTCTTCCTATCTCTGTCATACACACAGAAGCATGCATACACACAGATAGCAGTGTCACAGATCTCTCTCTCTCATTCTCATACACACACACACACAAACACACACACACACACATTCCTAGCCTTCCCAGCTGCCTGTGCACCTGGGCTGGCAGCTGTCATCGCTGTGGTAACTGGCATACAGCTGGCTGTGTCACTATCACCTGGCTCATCTGCCTCTGAAAGAGAGAGAGAGAGAGAGAGAGAGAGAGAGAGAGAGAGAGAGAGAGAAGTGGGCAGAAAAGGGAAAAAAGTTTGATCAGGCAGAGCGAAAAGGGAGTGAGGATTTTAGTGAGTGAGGGAGAGAGAAGAGGGAAAACTGAGAGACACAAACAGTAACAACAACAAAAGTTAAGGATGGTGTTAAAAAAAAAAAACCCTATAATTGAGACACATTGTTGTCAACATTTTGTCTCATCAACTTCTGCCATTCTTCACCTGCCCACTAGTGTTTCCCACCTAAGCTCATCCTGACCAAGTGGCAAGACAATGTGGAAGTGCCACAAACTGTAGTTCCTCGAATGGCCACTTGAGGATGGCTCCAAAAGTGAGTCACTCCCCATAGACCTCCACATTAAAATGTCCAACTTTACAGCAGAAGTAAACAAGTTTAAAGCTTGGCACAAAAAAAAGTTAGGCATAATTTTGGGCATGTTTGAGTGACAGCTAGCTGCCAGGTTTCAGCCACCAGGCCGGCAAGATGGCAACAGCCGGAGTCATCGTCACTGAGCATCGCAATGGCTCTTCAGAAACTACAACCATATTTTATACAGTCTGTGCACACAAGTCATTCAACTGCTCACCCAGCTGCTCCGCATTTGCCACAAACCACAGTATATACTGTATAAAGGATAGTTATCAGTCACTTCCTGCGAGGTTGTGTGTGTTGTCTTAGTGGTTCATTTGTTATGTTGTTCTGTCGGACTTCGCTCTCATGGCTGCCTTTAAGGATCTATGCACAGCCACGATGTAGCTGTCTTTTTAAGACACTCAAAGTTTAGCAGGGCTAACTCACACTGTGATAAATGAATGAGTTTGTTCTTTGCGTTACAAACACTAGCTTGAAGGCAGCACCATTACCAATTTGGTGCCTCCCACTGGCATGGAGCGCAAATGCCCATATATTAACTTCACCAATTAAGTAATCACCCATATTTGGGCCAACAGTTTTGGACCAACAACTTAATAAGACACTTTATGTCAGTTTGACCTTTAATTTGCATTTTTATGACATCCTGCCTCCTGAGTCTGCTTTTAGGAAACAGATCTGTAATATAGTGTGAACAGAGTGCCAAGGAGAGAGGTGAGATTTTTATTTTCAGAGCTGAAATATATTTTTACCGCGAGGTTCCCTTTTAATAATGCTCTCGTGTTTGATGAATATAGAGTTGATGAATTTGGTCACCACCTGTCGAATGCTTGGCTGACATTTATGATTAAAACTACAGAAAAAGTCACATCCCCACCCAGAAACAAACTCCAGCCTGTATTATTTCACCCTCTCTTTTTAAAAAGGTCAGGCTCGGGGTGTAACAAAACAAGACGTTTAGAGACCCCCTGCATGGGCGGCTTTAATTACATCTGAGGAAGTGGCACAGCTTAATGTGAACCACCCTGCTTGGCTGTTACATCCCATGACTCTGAATGAAAGCAGAAAAGCAGTTTAATATCTTTTAATGTGCCTCTGTGAGAGTTGCACGCTAGCAGTGTGTGGCAAAGGCACCGTGCAGCATATGGGCAGGCGTGTCTGCACTGCCTGTTAAGCAGAGGGGACATCAAAAGGTGGGTTTTAATACGCGCACACACACACACACACACACTTGCCACCCCTCACTATAAATCCCACCCCAAAAGGAGCCATTTATGAGACAATAAGAGCCAATTTATGGGCCCAGAGAAAATAAAGGCAATTCAGAGGTGTAGGATGAAAGATGACAAGGGCTTTCTTAGGGCTAGCTGGTAGCTCTGCATTTTCTCACAACTTTCTCTTGTGAGAATGAGAGGGTATCAGAACGAGTGAAGATCTCACTCCCTCTCCCAACTGCTCAAGAACAAATGAAACCTGCAAAACATCATGTGAGCATTCTCTGTTGTAGCTTTTGCAGCATGTTTTTGTTCAGATATCACACTTTACCTTGTGGCTGCCTCGGCCTTCGAGGATGACCTCTCCTGTCCCCTAGAGGTCACAAAATGCTTTCAGTTGAATACATACATAAAGACAATGGGATTAGCAGAATTCTGGAGACACACATACACACACACACACACACACACACACACACACGCACACACACACACACACACACACACATAGGCACACAAGAAGACATGGACCGGGTCTTGTCTGCCTCAGAGTCACTCAGGTGTGGTGAGATTGCTGGAATACTGACATGAGACGTTTGGGGAAAATCACGGTAAGGTCTGTGCCATGCCCCGACCACTCAAGCATATACAACAGCTCTCTGGCCTGTTGTGTGTTGATGGATGTAACAGCACATCAGGCAGACCACTTTTGTTATTTTATCTGTCTCTAGGCAGACACGAAAACACCCTTTTTTTGTTCAACAGTTAAACCAACTTCCACAGTCTGAACACACACACACACACACACACACACACACACCAAAACCATCTAGTAAAGGTTGCCCAACAATGATTCAGCTACCTACATTATGTCTGGAAGCAACTTCTTAAGGAATCACTGTTTGCTCCTTTACCTCTTCTTTCTCTCGCTCTTTTCCTCTTTTATTCATTTAGTTTAATAGTCTGTAATAGTTACCAAGTATCATTAAGGCCAACCTCTGTGGCTTCTAACAGCGCTGTAGGCAAGCCAAGTGTTTGTTGTCGGCATTTTATTGGCTTCCAGGGAGGAGGGTTGTTGTTGTTCAGTGTAATCTTGGCACGCCAATAACAGGTTTCAATAAAAGCAGCTGCTTTCTTATGGTAGTTAAGCTGCTCTCCTCCCTGCCCCCCTTTTACAAGTGTGTTGGGTGAAATAAACAGAGAGCTACCTGTAGAGGAGACAGGAAGCGGCTCCATTTGTCCTCAAACATCTGCAGTACTTCTGTTTGCGTTCATCTCTCTGTGCAAAAACCCTTCTTCTCCTGGATATTTGTTTTTATCTTTATCTGTTTTCATCTTTGTTCTTCCACTCTGAAGCAGGTTGCTGAGGTTTCAACTGGTATGCTGTGACTGAGTCCAATGCCAGCTGGTTTAGCTTGACCACACTGCCCCCTTAAGGGAACAACCTGCTGTTGCAAATTAACAAAGATGGAGAGTCGATGAAACAGATCTCTTTAAAGACCGGGGGATATATGAGCTATAAAAACATTTAGTAAAAATTGTTATATTGCCTTTGGTTGCGCATGCTGTTATACAAATGCATACGGAGGTGAACAAATCAATATGGTGCTAAGTGGAGAATCCAACCAAATGAAGTGAACTGAAGTAATGTGTGCATATTTGCGAGTTAATCACTGTTCATCAGCACTTAGTGGTCACCATCACATCAGACATTGGCCTAGAGTAGCCCTTCTGCTCATCATCAACACTTTTGTAATAAAAAATAAATAAAAATTAAAGCTCAAAAGTGGTACATCTTGCACGAGTTGTGTGTCTTGATCAGTCCTGGATCGTGCCAACACTGACTATCACATGAGATTATGGATAAAGATGCAGTAAGAAAGGGGAGAATAAAAGCAAAAAGGGATGAAGAAAAGAGGAAGAAAAAAGCAGGTAGGAGGCCAAATAAAATGAGAGAAAGAGGGGGCATTCATTGAGTCTGAAGTGGTGTTTGATTGGACACAAGAAGTATACTGGGAAATATTTGAAAATCCAGTATAAACAGTGTGATTGATAGTCAACAGTCCCCAAATATAATGCAGCAATAACTACAAATTTTGGAGGTTGCACCATTTTCCAGTAACTCTCAGGAAGAAAAAGACATGGGTGAGTTATGTCTATAATATCCCTCTGATTGTGTAACTTGAAGTTGATAGAGGGCAGTCATTTAGGGCTAGGTATAAACTTTATCCTCCATAACTTCTAAGTAAATTAGCAATGTATCTGAAACAATAAAGTCTGAAAGAAAATGTAAATTGTTATCTCCCTTGCCTGTGGCGTGATGTTCCTCTGAATAAATCTGTCAGATAAAACGACAGGTTGAAAGTTTGACTTTAAGTGAAACTCTCCTCGTATTGCTTTCTTTCATAAGATCTCTCATTTTTCTTGGCAGTGAAGTCTGATTTGCCACCACATTCCACTGTTAAAAGGTATATAGGAGAAAGAGTCCCTGTGTGGCTGAAGGAGTTCTCGTCTCTCATGTAAAATTAAAAAGCACTCAGACAAACATTATTGAACCTGTACCGGAGCATGAACATTCCACGATGTCTGGCTGACCCCGACACCGGTTCACGTTTCCTCTCTCGGTTTCACAAGGGTTTGTATTTTTTCTTCCTCCATCAATCATCCCTTATTTTCTAAACGTCTAATCGTTATGTTGACGTGCCGATGTGGCAGCAGGCGCATGCAACGACCGAGTATTTTTAGCCATGCTGGCAGTGTGAGTCTATGGATGTCAGCCTGTCAGGTGGTCTATCACGTTGGTCCAGACTGAAACATCTCAACAATTACTTAATGGATTCATGTTAAATATTGTAAATCTGTTACAGATAGAATGAAATGCAATCACTTTGGTGAACAACTCACTTTTCCTCTATAGTGTAACCATCATGTATTCAGCCCCACTGTATTAAACACCGTCAGTTTTGCACTCCCATACAATCCCATTCATTATGAGGCTGGTGAGCAGTCATGTGGAACACGAAAACCTTTTCTTCTCTGTGCTGTTTTTGAACCCTCAGTCTAAACCCTCTGCTGAACCCTCTGCTATCGGCCCCCTGGGAGGTAAATGACAGCTTTTATATGCCATAACACATGTAACTGATATGATTTAACATGACTCATCCAGAAATGACACATCACTCTCCAAAAATGTAGTTTCAGAGACGTCCCTCTGCGTCAAAGGCAACTTTTATTTTCCTTTAATCCAAACAGCCTTTTGACATAAGCACAAGTTAATTTTCATCATGTTTGGACCATTCAGCTAAAGTCACTTTCGACGGGGCCAAGCGATTTCACCAGAATCCACCAAAGTCAGCACAAATGTTGTTTCACAGACCGGTTCACATGCATTCACAAGTCAATCACATTGTCAAGCGATCCTGTCGTCGCAGCCCTGAGCAGTCTGATCCCTGAGTGACAATATGTTCTGGTTACATGGAGTGTATCGGAGCGGAAAAGCTCTCTAGTTCTGCCAATTAACATTCATGAGTGTGTCTTTTCCAAGAAAAACCTCACATCGATCCAGTTCAAAGTAGCAGCTTGTTGCCATTATTGGAGCCATCTTTGCGAACAGCTGCAGCATGTAAGTCCAGCACCCCATCACTTACAACGCTGATCGTGGGCTCTGTGGCCTTTAGTTGTTATCATTTGTTTCTTTCGCAAGCTGTTTTTGTAGGCAAGGATGATGGGATAAGTCTGTGTGACCATTTGAGGCTTCTGAAATGGAAATGTTCAAGCGTAAAACCTCTCTTTGTGTGTGTCATATGGCCAAATCACCGTACGTACTGTATATAAAGTTTCCATGTTTGTTCATATCAACCAGGGCTGCAAAATACCCTTGGGGGGCTCTGAGTATCTGTAGGTCATAAGGCAGTCAAGGAATAATACTGGAGAACTCTGGGCAAAATGAGTCATCTGCTATGATCAAAATCATTTAAGATGTAATTTCTAGTAAAATAACCCAAGAAAACATAATTAATCCTGCCTTGAGTGACTTTTTCCCGCTCTAAATGACGCAAAATATGTGTTTGAAAGACAAACAATGAGGTTCTGGCTATGGTGGTGGGGGGCACGGATTTAAACAGAGCTGAGGGGGTTTCCTAAGTCAAAGACGGTTGGGAACCAATGGTTTATATGACAGTATAATCATGGTCATATGGCTGTGACCTCCCAAAGGCATCCAGAGGTTATCCATGATTCACTCAGATAATGAGCCTCATCACTTAGGCTGTCACCCGCTCTCCTCCGAGGCCCGGGCTAATATTTGCAGCCAGCAATGCATTGAGGGGTTACATGAGCAGTAATCCCATGCAACGCTGACCAGTGTGATACATTACTGCAGGCAAATGAATGATTAGATACTTATTTAGCATAATATTGAAGTGCACTGTACTGTGATCTGGAGCAGGAAAAGAGAAGTTAAACACTGAGACCATGTCCAACTTCTAACTTATACTCAGTTAAATATACCTTTCCCCTAAAGTGTTATCTTGCCTTCATTTAAACACTGTTTGCTTAAGGGATCATGGAAAAGCTACAAAAACAAGGGGGATTTTATCCTGTGCTATGAGCCACCAGGCCTTGAACTCATCAACCTTCAACAGTTTAAGCATTTCTGAAATGACATTCATTAGGTTTTCGTTCCTGAGTAATGACTATCACAAAACAAACGTCTTCAGTGATTTTTGTAAATATAAGCTTATTCTGAATTTGATGCCAGCAACATGTTGCAAACAAGTTTGTACAGGAGCGACAAAAGACAGAAATAATCATTGTTCTTAACGCCACTAATATCCACTTCCTTAGTGACAAACCCTTACTTGATCTGTTTGTGACAAATGAGCTGAAATTGTTATGAAAAGCTAAATACCAGGGATGCTGACTGAGATTTTTCCTTCAGATTACTTGGGCACTAAAACTGATTTTCCATTCATATCAATGTGCACATCATAACAACAAGGAGTGCAGATATTTTATCTGTCCATCCACATGAGATCCACAAACAAGCTTTCAGTATCATTGGCAGGACAGCTGGTCTTTGGTCGAGTTCTTTATCTGCACACGTTGCATTGAGGGTTGGCTCTTTGGTGCCGTCTTTCTCTCTCTACTTTTTTCCTCTTCTCTTCCTGCTATTTCCTGAGTTCCTCCACAGTGTTGTTTAGAGGCAGTCGGGGCACAGTGCCACCTGTCCAGGTAGGTGAGCTCTGCATGGACACAGCCTGCGATGAGAAGGGTCAGAGCCAGCACAGCTGAACAGCAGAGGCTCCTGCTGAAGACCACAGAGTCGACCCCAAGGGCTGTAGGAAGGAAGCAGGTGGTTGACTTCCTGCACCATGCTGGAGCAGCCTATCCCGAGTCTACAAAATGGGAAATGAAAGAGTATTTATTTGTGCTTACTGGCGATCTGTGACCAAACATGAGTAGGTTTTCAGCTGCATACAGCACATATGTGTTACATATCTGTATCTTACAGTGAGCTGACATATAATATGAAGACAATGTCAATGTGAACCTGCTGATTTCTCACCTGGTGAATGCAGCAGGGCTGTTTAGGTGGTGAAACAGAGCAGGTTCACACACGTGGGAGGACCGTTGACACACACTTGCACATGACTGACCCAGGGGACCCAGGTGCACCCTTAGTGCACTTGCTGGTGGCCATGTAGGGACGGATTTACTGCAAAAATTCTGGAGGGATTTAAGAGAAAAAAGTTGAAATGCAGAGGGTTTGAGCCAAGCAAGAAGCTGCCTGTTCTGTGTTGGATATTAGCCATTTAAATGAAGAATTGAGTGACTCGGAAGTAATGATTGCAAATTTCATTTAGATGGAGCTGTGGATGTAGTTTGGGAGGAACATTCATCCTAATAGAGATAAGAGATAATTTCATAAAAGGCCAGTATCAGCCTAATGTGCTGGTAAAGATGTATATCAGTTTGACTGTCATGATCTCAGGGTTTCCTCTGCATTTTGAGTTATCTTTATTACACACTTCATAAATCATTGCATACAACAGGCCGGTGTCAGTGAAGATCAACAGGAGTCTAAGTAAATAAGGGACAAAAAAAAAAAGTACAACAGGTCTATCCTGCATGTCTACACTTCTGTACCTGGTGAGTGATATAACCATGAACCCTCTCCAGCATTCCTTCGCATGTGAACTCTCGGGGAGTCAAAGGCTTCACCTGCAAAAACACACTTTAATTTAATGCTACTGTAACTGAAATGTTTAGGATTGCAATGTGTGTGTCTATGTATATTTACATATATACACCACCTCTGTGCGTAGAATGCCTCTGACTGCCTCGCGTACATCAGTCTTGTTGGTCACATCTACAGTCCATACGTGGGGTTTGCCAATGAATGTTTCAGCATATGGGTGCTGGGATGAGATCTATGATCCAGAGTTATTTATTGTCTGTAGATCTTAAAACTGATTTACACTCAATTCAACTGTCTTTTTTTCAGTTGTAGGAGTTACCTACCTGTCTTGTGGTGGGCTTGCCCTTGTAGAAGTCATTGTTTTCTGATGAGTGCGGCGGGTCAAATCGTGGCTGCAGGAACACACAGCCCAGAGCAATGGCCTCAATGGGAGCTGGACCCTCATAGGGGAACCCGAGGCCTACAAACACCTGAGAGGGAAGCAGCAGAAGGAAGACGTATTGTTTCGCAAACAAGGAAGGAAAGGTATAAGAGAGAAGCATGTACGTTAGATGCACTAGATTCACATTCACTGACTTCATTGGTTTATGCAGAGGTGAGCTCTTATCTGACCTTGGCTCTGCGGAGAAGTCGTAGGAAGCGCTCCTGAGTCAGCAGGCCGTGGTTTCTGATGAAGCTGGGCAGATTAGAGATGTGTCCTGGAGGTTGGTACACTGTAGCGTGCGTCTCCAGCTCTTCACTGATCACCCCCACATACTCTGACTTACCCTGGTATATATACACACACATACAGAAACATGCACATGCAGGAGTGTGGAAACTTAAGACTCACATATACAAAAAACCTACATCATCTTGTGAAACCTTTATTATCATATAAAAAGGCGCAGTAGCTGATTTATTATTATACCTGCCACATGTAGTCCTGTTTGCCGTATACAACTGCTATCCTGTCTTTCCTGTCCAGTTCTTCCTCCCTCACCTCCTCACTTGCTGCCTCCTCACTCACAAAGCCCAGGAAGGAGTTATCAGGAGTATGAGCTAGAGATGACAGAACACAGAGCGGTTAGATGACACGTGCACTACGGACCATTCTATAGTCAAACTCGCTAGAACTTTATACTACCCCTTAATTCAGGGTTTGAGTAGCATTAAACCACTTTGTTTGTGAGTAATGAAACTTCTCTTTAAAATGTCCTAAATTCAGCGCTTATTTTACCAAAAGACGCTCAAAGACATGTGCACACATCTTCCTCAAAGACAAAACATAAAAAAGAATCTCAGAGGGGAAAATGTGATCAGGGCCTCAACAAAACGACTTTTGGACAGGCATTACTGATAAGCCAAAAACAAGAGAGGCGAATAACAGCTAAGATTAAAGTTCTGTGAGCGAGGAAAAACATGCTGTGCGGTATAAATAAGCAGCTTAAGGAAATGAGAACTCTACATGTACGAGAGGTTAACGTCTGGCTGTTTGGATAGGCAGCTGCCACCCTGCTGCCCCCCACCACACTGAGGGAGGTGTGAAAGATGAGTATTTACCTTACGAGGAATGTGCCAGCAAATGTGTGTGTGTGTGTGTGTGTGTGGACATGTGTGCAAGCATCTGCAGCGTTTCTATGTGTGTGCGTTTGTATGTCTCATTCGTCTCTTGAAGTACTTATTTAAAAGACTTGCCAAATCTTCCCTCATTCACCCTCACACCAGCACAGAATTTCTTCCAGGCTCCTTTTCAGCTCCATTTGTCCCCACTTGTCTCTTACACCCATCCTGGTTCACCGCTTTACACACTCGTATATCAGATTAGCAGAGATATGCAACAGCACACTGATATGATCAAGATCATGCAACATGCGGAGGTTTGATGGGAAGCTGTGAAGGAATGAGGTTTCTTTTCTTTGCTGGTTTCAGTGTCCTTGCTGCCTGTTCACAGTTCTGCTTGGTCTGCTGCTGAGTGCAATCTTTCAATCAGCCATCCTCCTCTCCCTCATTTCAAAAACAGAAGCATAAAAACCCACCCAGTCTTTCCTCATGCTTTTCTTTTCTCTCTCCTTCCTCTGTCTTTGTTTCCTTTTTGCTGTCTCTCTCTTTTTCTGCCCTTTTCCCCACCATCAGCTAACAGCCATCGCTCTCTCCCCCTCCGCAGGACAAATAAACAGTGTTCCAGGCTGAGGCATGAAGGGTGGCTCTCAGCCCAGTGCGTCCAGCTTGTCTCCATCTCCCGGCAGGGTGGGAAAGATGACAGGGAGAGGTGTTGGAATGAAAGCTCTGTCTGGGCATCAAGTTTATTTAACCTCAGCTATTAATCCTCTCACTGTGAAGACGCTTAGAGAGGTATATGTGAAGGATCAGTGCTGCAGCAGCAAGATAGAAATATGTGTGTAAATGTATGCATTTGTGTGTGTGTGTGTGTGCATGTGTCTGTGTTCAACAAGTGCACTTCTCAATCAATGTACTATTACTGAGTCACCGTCACACAGTGTCACAGCTGTGGTCTCACACATACACACACTGAGTCACATGTTTGCATGATTACAGCCATGCACACACAGGCACATAGACACACATACATACACATACACACAGACTTACGGAACATGGTCATGTACTGTAAAGGCTGCAGACCCCAGCTGCCCCACAGTGTTTTATATCCATGGCTGCGTGCGTAACTCCCCAAGTTAAAGGCTGGTTCGGTACCAAAAGAGTCCAGGATTCTGAAGCGACACCTGGAATGATTAAAAAATACATTTATCACAGAATTTATCTTACATTGATACACTTTTCTTCAAAGGTCTCAATTCAGCAATGATCACATGAACACAAACAACTGATGGTGTGTAATGCTGCCTTCATTATTTCATCACAGTTTATACTGTAAATCTTTTGATTCATCATTATATTAAAGGTCTTAATCCCAAACACCATGAAACTATTCTAAATACTGAAACTGTGTAAATGTAAACTAAGGATGTTATATCATATCATATCGAGACATACTGATATACTACATGCAAAATCATGTATTTAGAAGATTGTCAACGTACTGGTAATGCAGAAAAGCCAGTCCCATGGCGCCTTGAAGGTGAGCAAGGCCATGGTAGTCAGTATAGATGAGGTCAAAGGTCAGGGGCCTCTGGATCGGACAACTGCCTCGGCCTGGAGCAGCACCTATCAGGCTGGACCAATCACAATAAACACAGGTTACACCACTAATAGTTCAGCATCATTCAGCGTTGATCTGTTGCCTCTGTCATCACTTCAGTGCAGAGTTACCATCGTCCAGACATCTATGACACGTCATGTGTCAGTGATGCCAGATGTTTAAATCCTACTCAATCCAGTGAACTACTAAAATACTTTCCAAATCACAGTGTGCCAGATGAAAGTAACTAGTGGTGTAGGCAAACCTGTGGAGTTGGTGCTGTGAGGTGCTGAAGGTCAAGTTGTGGCCCAGGATTGTCAGACAGGCACTGAGGTCTGCCCACTGAACCAGCTCCCCTAGAGGTCCCCCTCTCTTCACCATGGCTTCAAACCGCCGGCCAACACTCCCAGCCAGGGCACCGGGATAAAGCAGCACCTAGAGGACGGGAGATAAGGAAGTTATGAAGTCAAATCCGCCTGAAATCCACCTTTTTTGGATCTTGACAGCAGTATGGAAGCTTAAAATATCTGATCTTCTATATACACTAAAAACCCTCGTCATAAACATTATACTCAACCATTGCATGCTTCTGAAAACCTCTAAACATATGTTGGAGTAGTTTGAGAAATTCCAAAAAGCTTGAAAATCAGATCAACTAAATGATGCTTGGCAGAGCCAACTTGCTGGTTTATACCCTCATCTGGGTCAAGCCTGTCTTGTTGCTGCTCCGCCTCATCCTCACACCAGCCTGTATCCACCGTTCAGACGTCCTTTCCACTCTGGACCGGATGAAGTTAATGGCAGGGCCGCTGCTGTTGCTGATGACCTCATACAGTGGGCTCAGAGTTGTACGTATCTCGGCCTGTGTTCAATGTTAAACAGTGAGGCGATGTACAATAGACATTACAGCAGAGCAGTGTTTTAGTACGAGCCTAGTCATTCTGCATTTAAATTGGAGCATGAGCCTGATGTGGTTGTACCTTCTCGATGTAAGCATGAGGTTCCTGATGCCATGGCGGGGCAGAGTGGTTTCTTCCGAGGCCAGGGGGACAAAAGTCCTCTATTTGGCTCAGGTAAGTCAATATGGAGCAGGTGGTACCATCCACCCCATAAAAGGCATAACAGGGGTCTGACTGCCAGCGGGCCCGCAGAAACTGCCAGAAAGACAGATGTTAAATCAAAATAATGATAAGTCAGAATAACACTGCACATTTTTTGTTAGCAATTCATCATGCAGATTAGCTTAGCTAGTCTATAAAGTACATGTATGTTGTAGTACTCATTATTTTAAAATGGTATTTCCACACTCGCTCATATGCTTGGAACTAAATATCAAGCGTAAAACTTTAAGTGGAGGTAAGCGGTTCAGCAGTGCACACACAGCACGGTTCATGCTACCACATATATTTCCACTTTCTCACCTCCACTTTCTCCACACACACCGGATATGCAGGATCCATTGGCACCTCACACTTCTCATTGGTCCCTATGGGTAAGATATTTGCCGTCACATAGTTTTTCTTTATGTGGCCATTTTGAATGCATCATTATTCCAGAGCCCTGGCTTTAATAACAAGAAGTACATTGTGGAGTGAACTCACTGCGGGTAATGAAGAACAGTGGATAATAACTTTGATATACAACCTCTCGACTCGAAAGGTTCACAATGAATAGCAGCCATCAGCACGATGTATAGGGCTGCCATGCGTGTAAGAGGCATTAGAGTGGAGGCAGTGTGTTCTCAGAGGCCGTTTCCCGTAAGCCCCCCACCATCTCTAGCCAATGTCAATCAACTGGAATGAACACACACACCTGACCCACCTGCCTCCAACCAAATATACCCTTTTACAATGCCAGCCCTTGCCAAAATACACAGTATTTAACTATGTAAAACAACCTAGTAAAAGGGAAAAGAGAGGGAAAAAAAGATAAGAAAACCTGTAGGCTTATAGCTGAGGTGTGAAAGCCTAAAAACAGTGATACGCTATAGGAGTGCAGCAAAAAAAAAAAAAAAAAAAAGCGCTCCCTCTGCAAAAACAAGAGTATGAGTAGACAAGTTGGTGAAAGGACTCCTGGGTAATTCAGTCGTATTTTATGGGTGTGAGGTAATGTGAGAGGAAGAAAGTAGGGGGTGAACAAGCTGGCGATGGGGAAGTGTGTGTTTGTGTACATGCGGGTGGCATGAGTGTACATATTACCAAGTGTGTACTCTGACATATGCATAGAATGGTGTCTGTGTGGGCCAACCTTTATGAATTCCCTTTTTCAGGAAGGGACACATATATCCCCATTGCCCACACACACACACACACACACACACACACACACACACACACACATACGCAACCCCTCGCGTGCCAATCAGGGTGCATAACCCAACTCTCACCTGACACCTCTCGGGAGGGTCGTAGTGTAGACATAAACTTTTTTCCTCCCCATGGCCAGATGATCGGCACTGGCTCTGTGGGACTTGTTAAACTTCTATTCAAGGACTTCATCCCCCATAACCACCTGCACCCACTGCCCTTTAACCCCCCCATTCACACCCTCCATTATCACAGCTTGTTAATTTCACTGTGTGGTTAACCTCTACTGAGGCTATGAACCGTGCATTTGGCTCGTAGTTTCATACTACCACAGCAGTAAACCACAGAAAAAGCTTGCAATTGGCCAATTATTGAAGCTTGCACCATGCGGGGGGGGGGGGGGCTGTGTTTACTTGGTGTAGTCAGAATGTTAAATCATATCATGAGTGGAACAAACCCTTAAATCTCTGTTTTAGCAGGGACAATGAACTGATTTTAACAAAATATACAGTAAAATTTCGTTTAAAAATTAAAAAGCAACACTCCAAAGCGACTCTTTGAAAATGTACATTATATGACAAGAAAATGAAATAACACAAGTGAATTGAGACAAAATTACATGTGATTTTACCTGTGTGTAATCTGAGGTCATCATGTGGTGACGGCGTGCGGGACTGACGGCCGAGCTGGTCGAGCCTCTCAGACACTCTCTTCAGCTCCCTCTCCACCAAGTGGGCCAAGCCTTGCTGGTCCTGTCTGAAGCTGGCACAGAAACCCTCATTCAACCCACGCTGCATGAACACGTACAATGAGCTAGATCTGTGCGCCGGTTATGAGATGACAGGTGAGTTCTGTTTGTGTGTTAAGACTGTCGATGCTGTTAAATACCTCTGCAGTAATAGACTGAGATCATCTCTGGTCAGCTGGGTGACATCTCTCTCTCTGCTCAGCCTCTGCACCTGAGTGCTCAAAGCCTCCAAGCGAAGAGCCAGCCTACGAAAGCCAAGACTATGCTGACCTATGGCATAAAGGTAATGGTATGTCATGCATGTTTCATATGCTCCCTCCATCATAATGTTTAGGTAATACCATTATTTCATAGGAAATCTTGTGTACCATGAAACAGCGGGATTATGTAATGCTATTTTCTTAAGTCAATCTGCTGAAAATGAAGCAGCACCGATTATGTGTATTTTCCATATTCCATGTTGGGGGGGGTAATGGCGTCTAATCGTTTTACAGAGGTGAATTTCCTTGAAAGACACTTTTATGACAGATAATGACAGCATTGAGTCATAATTTCTGACAACCACATATTTCTGAGTGTAACTGGAGCTTTGTAGTCATTCCACAGTGTCTTGTGGTTTCAGAGGCAGCCCAGACACACAAACACACACACACACGCACACACAGACACACACACACACACACACTTATACACATACTGTATGCATATGTCTTTGTGAGTGTTTCCACAGACACCTTCATGGTTGAAGCGCTAAGAAGAAAATGCTGACTTCATATGCTGTTAAGGTTATATTTCAACACATACAACGAGGTCAAGCTTTTCACAAACAGCACATTTCCACTGATTTGAACTCAGCCTTTTTTTCTGGTCTTAATGCAGAAATTCTGCCAAAGTGTATCTTTTTCCATATTTTTTATTCGAAAAAAAAATAAAACTGAATTTATATGTGACAGAAAGATTTGATTATATTTTTCAATCTTGGAATGTCTGTGGGGTCCTGACCACCGCTTTAATCAGTAATAATGTCTATTCAAAGAAAAGGACTTCCACATTTCACAAGACCATCATCATAAACATTTTGCTATACATTGTGGGCTACATATATTATTACTGTTTACTTTAATAAACAATGTTTAGTGAATTCAGAACCTCTTGTGTTTTCCCTGACCAGCCATCCAGTGTAAAGCCTGACCTGAAGTGTTGGTGTCCACAGTTTCGCTCTCTGTTAGCCACCTCGCTAGTTGCCAGACATTCTACTGTCGTTACCAGATGTACCATACACGCAAAAACAGTGAATTTATGTTTTAAAAGCCTGCTGGTGAGGCTTACATGAGCTATTTGAGATGTCAGATCAAGGGATGTCTCCATTGAAACATTTGTATGAAGCAAGGAGGACTGTTAAAAGAGTTGTGTTGGCAGTGAATGAGGAATATTGAGTGTTATATGGGGGACCTCTGGGGCCGTTGGAAACAGTTGTTGGGAAAGACTACTTGCACTGTGTTTTTTCTATTTAGTGAGGTGCTGGTGGAGTTAGGGTTGAATTGAGGTCACGAGGATCTCCTAACCTGTGATACACAGTAAAAGCCCACAGACTGGTGATGTGACTTCATCTCTGTTTGCTCAGCTGACTGTCAGCATATCAGTGTTTTCATGCCCAGGGGGCCCTTTGGCCACAGGTGCAATGAAAGATGAATGGGAGAGAACAACATAATGCCCCTTGTGTGAGACACCATATGAGCAAACATTTCAACACTCGCAAAGATGTGTGTGAGTGTGCAACCCTCACAAACTTGTTATACAGATCACGTGGAGACAGAGAGTACAAAATTGTGCTATGCCATTAGACCTGTGTATCTGACTATTAATAAAATCAAATGCATCTTGAAAAAGCATCTGTGTCTGATTATCTGCTTATTATTTTTCATTTGGGGTCTAATAAAAACACAAAACATGTTAATTTATTAAATCAAGATTCCTCACAAAAGCAACAAATTGACTATAGAACATTTATCTCCTGAACCACTTAAAACATAGAGTGGGGCCTCCTGAGTCTATTTCTGAAATGCTCCTGATGATGGTTAAGAATAACTCATTGGATCAAGAGGTTTGGGAGATGTCCAGCACCGGAATACGACAATTTATTCACCGGGTGCAAAAGTCAGAATGTTGATTTTACAGAAAACACACTATGGATCATATTGTTGACAGCATGTGTCTCTTACTTGTAAACCACAAAGAACATTTTGCCCAAACAACTGTGTCTATAATACCCTTCTTTAGGGAAACAGTTTGAGGATGATTGAATTGAACAAGAGTATGTCTTGGCCACAAACCCACAACTATCAGACACATGCGAGGGCTCACCGTGAGTTGTGAACAAAGCTTTGTCTGGGAAGACAGCAAATCTCTGCAGAACACATACTACTGCTGCCCTGTTTCACAAACTATTGCTCACTTTATTCATAATCAGTGTTGCTCCATGGTTGTGTGGTGCATGAATATATGTATGTTATTTTCACCAAAGGTCCACTGCCAGGCTAAACCACACATGTGTGTGTAAGTTACCTTGTTCCTCGGGTGACCTCCCAGCTGG
The DNA here is from genome assembly GCF_051107435.1 of Chaetodon auriga. Classification (NCBI taxonomy): domain Eukaryota; kingdom Metazoa; phylum Chordata; class Actinopteri; order Chaetodontiformes; family Chaetodontidae; genus Chaetodon; species Chaetodon auriga. The sequence continues at coordinate 11,927,332 of NC_135093.1, forward strand.
TTCATCCCTGGTCACCTCATGAGGCACCCAGAGGCTCTGCAGCAGCAGGGTGACCACAGACAGGCACAGGCAGAGCACCAGGCAACCACTAGAGGGCACAATACACAGAGAAAGCCCTCTCTCTTCAAACAGCAAACAGCATACGGTACATAATCGGTTTCCATCTTGATATTTAACAGTTTTTACAGCTGGATTGTGCTGTAATATTTGAACTATGAGGTTTGGTCAAGTTTGCATTTGTACTTCTACCCTGGAGAGGTAGAATCTTAAAGTTTCAAGTATATATCCACTACTTTTAGGTATCAAATTCAACCATTGTTTTAGGTTTTCCAATAGCTAACATTAGGCTACTTTTCAACTATTTCAATTATCTCACCTGTGTTTTTTTTATTTACATCATTCATATATACTCTAACCATTTAATTATTACTATAACTATCTCAGCTCTTTATCCACTACATTTAACATATCTGACTAGACTTTCCTGCTCACTTGTTAACTAGTTTTCACACACTCTCAGTTTCATTTGGTACAGACATTATAGGTATACATATATATGTATGTATATATTCATAATCAAATTGTAATTTCTTTTTTCTCTAATGAGTTACAGTATGTACCCACCCTAGTAACTGCTTAAGTACCCCCAGGGAACTTCTCATTATATTATTTTTTAAGAAGGCAACAATCAGCAGTATTTACAGTAGAGTAAACAATTCTACATATTTGTCATTGTTATAATTTGTTAGTATTTTTATTGGCCTCATATTGGACGTGGTCACTTTTAATAATTTGTGTCACAAGCAACCAGTTAAATCTCCTTCAAATTTATTAGATTTTGTTTTAAGAGAGGATTTGAGGCAATAAAAACGTACAGCCTGAATTTGCCTTTCATCAGATCCACTGAGAATGTGGAGAGCTAAATTGTTCCATGACTTCAAGCGAGAGCCCTGGTGTGTCAAAACAAATATCTGAAGCGTGGTCTGCCGTTAGAGCATGTGTTTGCTCACATGGGCTCCCAGCTTCAGTTTAACAGGGGCAGTGAGGGCAATCACTTCGCTCTCACTTTCATCAGGCCAGTAAACCCACCAACCCGTACCTAAAGAAACACGGCAGAGCCAATCTCAAGTACATGCACAAACAGTTTCAAGGCTCTCCCTGTGCCTATAAAGCTCCAGGTTCAGATCCAGACAAACTATTTCCATTTTGTGCTATCAATCTGCATTTCATCAAAGTTGTCAGGGCACTCATCACAGCATCACATGCCTGTGGTTGAGAGCATGTACAGTATGGAAAAGTGGCATAGCTGTAAAGCTGCACGGGACAAATCGGGTTAAAACAGAGTGCTTTGCGATAGTTGGCCTGATGTCTACTGAAGCTGGTGTCATATGCTGGAGAGATCCGGCTGAACATAAAAGGAAGACATGATTATGAACATAATCAGTTTGATATTGTGCACACTGCGGGGGTGGGCATGGCTAAAGTGATCAGTTCCACTTTCCACTGCACATTTTCACTATTTCTTAGCCCCTGATCAGAAGATGCTGAGCCTTACCTGCGTGGCCGCAGTGCAACATGCATGGCCCTCTGTTCACAGGATGTTGGATCTCACTGTCAAAACAAGGATTGCAAACGCCAGTAAGTTCAACACACTCAGTATATAAAAAAAAATATAACTGCAGTATTGTTACACAATTACATTTTCCACACACATATTTGGGTTTGAGCACTAAAGATTCATTGTAGTTTCTTTAAATTGCAAAAAAAAAAAAAAAAAAAAAAAATGGTCACACTTCCCATATAAATAGCATCAATGAAGTCTGCAGGCATAAATAGATTAAAAGTAATGCTATTGCCTGCATGACTGGCTATGAAAGCCTGTTCAGCTATTCGGTGAGTGTGTTAAACATGTTCATTAAACTGGCAGAAACACTGAACCTGAACGAAACAAAACTGTTGCACCAAGCTGTTGTTGTGTGTCAATGTGAGGCAGATACAGACGCGTCAGCCTTTGAGCACACAAGACAAACCAGCACATGGACAACCCCACACACACACACACAACCACACACAGACACACACACATCCTCACCTCCTTGGGTCTCTATCCCAACCCACTGGCAACCATCGGGCCTGTTTTCAAAACACACAAACTAAAAAAAAAAGGAAATAAAGTTGAGGCTGGGACGTATCTTGCCTCCTTTTTTGTCTCTTTTTGCTTTCTTTCCCTCCTTCACTGGCCGTGCCTTTTCTCCGTCTCAAGGCCTATTGGTAGGCATCCTGCGGTTGTCAAGGTAACCTGACTCCCCTTTAAAGAAAACAATACCCAGAGTGCTACTTAGGCCTTTCATAGATACAATGGAGCCCACGCTATTGGGTGACACAGTTTCTTTCAGTCTTGCTGGCTAGACTTAAGCCATGGTTGTGAATTGATAGTCAAGCAGGGAGCTCATTTAAATAGCTCAAATGGTGCAAACCTCTGGCACTGAGTGGCACAAAACTGACAAAAGAAAGTATAAATTTAATGATAACAATGGCAAGCATAATAATAATTATATTATGTATAATTCTTACAACTTATTGTGATGTAACACAATTGTATTTGTCAAATAACTCAGGCAGGAGTTAATGGATTTCTTTCTTTCAAGGTTTCATTTTGGTTGTAAGTGCTACAATGGAAATATATGAGAGAAACCATATCAAGTTATCGAAGGGTCTAACATTTTTGAATACTACTAATAATAAGAACAAGAACAAGAACAAGAAACTTTATCGATATAGCACTTTTTAACAATGTTACAAAGTGCTTTACAAAATAAAAATAAAACCAGATAAGGCAGATAAAATGATAAAAAGGACGTGAGAACAGGGAAATAAAGACAATAAAATGAAGTGAATCAGATCAACTAACTCTGAATAAAAACAGTATAAATAAAACATATATCAAACATTTCCAGCATGTTTCTGTGAAAAATACTTTTGGAAGACAAGTATGGAAAAGCCACACAAGTTGACCTCAGATCAGATCGGAGGCTCCCAGGTACCTGAAGAGGGCACAATTGCACCAAGGTGTTCTTAAAGACCTGGACCTGTACTGGATTGTGAGGGAGAAAAGGAAAAACAGTTTAACCACAAGTTTTATCAAAGCACTGAAAAAAGCCAACTCTGTCATACGGGTTTCCCAATTAAAAGGGCTTAACTTGGAATGAATGATAAACATATATTTTATGTTTTCATGGGTACAGCGTGCTTTAATGTGCGTCAGTGCTGTGTACATTCCTGTCAAGGCTGCCTCTCGGAGGCAGACATAATTTTGTAATTCAGTCAAGATTCAAAGCAAATAAACAAAAACTGAAATATGTTCACAGGAAAATATGAGGGAAAATTTGCCTCTGATCACGAGGACAAGCATGCAACAGTAATTAGCACGACAGAGCACAGCGCAATACAGCATACCAAAAGTTTCCACACCACTTAACTAATTAACAACATCCCATTTGGACAGACATAGATAGGACACATATGTCACTCGGAAAAGGATTTTCTTGCCCGAGTGTACTGATTTCTTGCTAAATAGGCCATGAGCACAATTAGCAGGCGACTTAAGGGCCCCGATGCCATACCTCCCTTCCCTCAGCAGTCATAATGTTGAAGCCTGATTGGCTGACAGCACCTCCATGCTCCTCCGTGTCAGCTGAGGGAAATCTGCTGAGTGGAGGTTTTCCAGCGAGGATGCCAGGTCAAATGCACAGCAAACACTAATCAAACCATGTTTGACAAGCAATGCTATAGGAAGGCATTCCATCTAGCTGCAGTTAGCATAGCTCACCCATACTGAGACCTGCTGTGGAGCTCCAAATAAAGGTGACTTTAAGCATGATCTCTTGATTATGTTTAATTAACAATCTAATCAATTAATCTAACACATGCGACTCCAATCACATTTTTGCCTATTTCTTGCTTATCTATATTCATTTTTAAGAAACGCAATTAAGTCCTCACAATTGAAATGCTGACACTGGCAACTTATTCAGTTTTGTACTTATTTAAATGACTATCGGATGAGCATAATTAGCGGCCATTCAGTTTTTAAAGATAAACCTTTTTTTAGGCTGGCAGCTGCACAGAGTAACTGGAGCAGTTGCAGATTTAGTGGCTCATTCAAGGCCAGTTGCTGAGAGTTGCTGAGTGCAGTGCAGATGCATGTTTACTTTGCTTGCCCATATTGCCTGCCCCCATTTTTATTAATTGTCAATCCCAATTCTTTAATCTCTGTACATCGGTCTATTTAATGCATGAGTGTCATTGCATGTCTTGAACTCTAATGAATATACATTTAGTTGAATAAAACCCTGTTCTTAATGCTGCATATTTACAAGACACCACTGGACTAACTGCTCTTTCCCATGTGAATTTTAAATTTAATCTCACAGGATTGGTCAAATCTCACAGATTAGGACTGATATGAAGGAAGTGTTTCAGGTCTACTCCCAGTCTTGTGCCTTATGTATACATGTATATGTGTGCACATCGAGTCTGTGCGCATGTCTGTGCCTCTGTAAATGTGTGAACTGGCGTGTGTATGTGTGTACATGTGAGACAGGAGGATAAGGTGGGGTCGGTTACTGGAGTGTGTGGGAGCGAAAGGATTTGATGAGCATAAACCTCCATAAGCTAAGACCTAAAGGCTTACTGGCTTTACACCCATCTGTCTCTCGCTCCCTCCCTCCCTCCCCTCTCTAGTCAGGGGTTGTTGACATCACCTTGGCTATGAGGAACTTATGCATCTTCAGTGAGAAAAAACACAATCGATCACACAATCATGAAGAAGATGTAATGTACGGAAGCCTATAGGAGACTTAATTAAAATGATATATGCATTGATTCATCTTGCATTTCTAACTCTGCAGGTTCAAGCCAAATGCTGCCAATCTTTAGCAAAGACTGAAAGATTACCTGCACTCTCTATCACACATCCACACATAACCAGCACTTGTTTTTCTTCACTGTTGCAGCACTAAGAATGCCACAGTAAATGAGGACATGGAAAAACATCAACCGTGTTCAAGAGGGAACGGAACGAGGTCGAACAACATTTTACCCTGAGTTGTTGTGAAAGGCAATGATGGCTCCACAATTTAATTATCAGTAATAACTGTCATGTGTTGGACGGTTGCTTTGACTGCACGACAAAGGCTGGGTTTGTTGGCCTCGATGGGGTACTTCCTGCCCTTTCCCAGTCCTATCACTTGTTTCGCAGAGCATGTCAGCAAGTAAACAAGAAACATCAGATACTGTGATCTGCCATGCAACCCCTAAAGGGTCCCAGCAGTGAAAGTTAGCATCTAGAAATAAGACAGAAAGGGAATATGTTAATATCTGTGTTGCTCTAATGTACAAAAAAGGACATTATCATACTTTTGCTGGTTTTAATATCTTCTTTGATTCCTATAAAACTCCAGTCAGTAGCTTATGGATATCTGTATGTCATACAGTACAAGTAGTTGATATTGATATGCAGAGCACGTAATCATTATCAGCCAGTGATCTTAGTTGGTTTTCTTAATTCAGTCTGTAACTCCGGACACTGTTTTCAAATAGATCTTCCACTCTTATGAATTACCCAATGCACAGAGAAGTGGCTGTAAACAGTGTGTATCTACAGGCCCACCTGAGCCTCTCTCTGCAGCTCCAGCAGCAGCAGCACGCGCACAAACGCTGGCCGTAACCCGGGTCGGAGACACTGCGCATGCGCGAGGCAACTTAATATGAATGCCGCTTCACGTCTCAAGACATCTCACATCCAGGTAAGGGTAAGGTCTGTTTACTTGTCGCCAGTTATTTATTATTTGCTCAACACGCTTCGGTCTTGTACAGTAGAGGTAAATGTGACTCCCGTCGCCGGCTTTGTCTTTTAAATGCTTCGCTTTTCCACAAATTCAAGCTGAAATCTCTCCACATCAACAAACCCCAAGACAGCCTGCGGACCAAATTAATTTCTGGTTTGTAACATTCATGCTAGCTGCTGCAGCAGCCAGCGCATTTTCATCAATTAGGTTGTTTTGGTGTCAGTCAGTATTTGCATGGCTTCGTGTCTGTCTTGCGTGTTATGTTGTCAGGCAGCTCGTTTTGTGTGTCTGGTTAAGGTCTCGTTAGCTGCTGACATGCACTGACAGGAGCAGCTCGCCGCTAGCTAACGCTAGCAATGCTAACTTGGCAACTGTGAATGGAAAAGGCTGCATCAGATTTAGTCGGGCGGTAACGTTAAATACCCTGTGACCCGTGTGTCTCCTCTAACGTGTTTGCTACGGTCACCTCAGCGGGCTAGCTACCGTTAATTAAATGCTATTCGACTGAAAATATGCGGCTTTGGGTGCGTTTGCAGTTGTCAGCCCAGTGTGTGTTGACACCCACAGACACTGTAATGTAACCTGCAGACAGGTTAACATTAGCAATGTCTGTGCTCGTGTGTTTTTATTGGGGATCCTCTAAATTGAAATCTTTGATTGGCTTAAAGTAACGTTACTTGACCCTGTCTGTCCTTGTTTGCAGAGGTGCAGTTTAATTGCCAGCTCCAATAAGATTTCCTGTAAGGCTGCTAGTCTGCTTCCTTTTTTTCCGTTCAGAGCCATACGTATTAAAATGTAATTTGCAAAATGTAAGTTAAACAATTGCATTAGAAGTATGAACACGATTGTAGCTATTGAACATCATGCATCAACACTCACTGATGATCTGTTGGCTGGTGTCTTATTATTCACTCATGTCATGATAACTACAGCAACTCATGAAAACCAACAAAGCTTGAAGCTTAAAACAAGATTCAGATAACATATCTATTGAAACAGCTTGTTCTTGGACTGGGCTTAAACCTTAGCCGTGAAACTGTTTATGAAAGTACAGTCAAAAGAATTAGGATGTGATTCTGAAGTGGATGTGAGTAGGAAACCTTGTGAATGAGGATGTAAAGTACAAACATTCAGAAGAGTTAAACATCTACTGGTGTTTTATGAAGCCACAGCCGTGTGGGTCTGACCTAAATAGGTGAGAATTTTGGCAAACAAAAATAAATGAACTCCTGGTTTCATTATGGACCATGGACACAAGTCAGTATTTTAGACCCAGGAAGGTACTGCACTCTGCAGGATCACAGGTCCAACACCCTTTGGACCCTTCTTATTTGGGCCAAAGGGTCTTGCACAGCATGCAAAGTTAATTAGTCATCATGGGGTAAGTGACCTCCAGGTGAAGTGATCAGCACTAAGTTTTTAGGGTTAAACCTAATGGTCGCTGTGCTTGTTGGGTTTGGCATCTCACTGAACAGCATTTTAAGTTACTGTGTATGTACTTAATGCTGCCATGCTTCCCGTTGCATGTGCATGATGGGTTAAGAGTACTGGGGGACTGGCTAGCTTTGGCTTAGAGGACCTCCGCTAATCAGACTGCTCTTATAATTGATTATGTGACATTGCCTGGTTCTTAGAACTTATTAGATTGACTAAAATGTCAAAGAGGCTTGCGGCCAATTCAATTTCTTTTGTGTCTGGATTCCATTCTACCTTTGACAAATTACATCCTGTGTCAAAGGTAAATTGTGTGTAAACATCCCTCTAAATAGGACAACTAATCTCTCTCCAAACTCACCATGAAGGCTCCCACTACATGCAGTAATGTACTGGTATGCACCTCCATGTGACTGGTTAGAAGTCTGATGCTTTTATGACTGTCATTTTCACTATTGCAAGTGATCTTTGGACATGCATCTCCATGTGACTTGTTGGAAAGCAGCATCAGTATTCTGTAAATGATCTTTGGACATGCGTCTGCCTGTATCTTGTGGTTTTGTATTGGTGGGAAATGATCCGATTTTTGAATGGCACTTTTTAAATATACTGCTAGTACCAGAGATTTCCTTCATCACCGGAGACCAGTTGTAATTGCTTTAGCATCAAACTTTGCCAGGCTAGTCAAATCTTCCCACGATATGTTTGTGCATCACAGGTCATCTGATGGTGTTTTGTGGCTGTCATATGGTGGCTCTAAGATGGCCTTGCACTGCATTCCTTTCGAGCTACGGGTTTACTTGATCTGTTTCACTTCAAAGTATGGAATGCATGTTCACAATTTTTTCCATCTGAACATCTTTGCCAGATCATAAAAATGATCTTTGAAATAATTCTTGCATATCGCCTCTCATGGAAACAGACATGTATAAAAATGTTTAACTATATTAAGTCTAGATATTATCCTCAACTAATCCATATCATGGTCCAAGAGGTAGCCATTTATAAACGAGGAGTTGAGCTTGTAGCCCAGGACCAGGCTTTGTAGGTCCAAGACACAGCTCAATATGAAACATTTAGAACTGTAGAATAGTTGAATTATGCTCCGGTGCTGCTGACAGTGTGACTGATATTACAGTTATTTATTGGTCTATTTTTATGCTCATGCACACTAATCTCCTCCTTTTCTCCCTTGTGTCTTACAGTAACCATCATGGGCAGTTAAGAAAAATAGGCTAGTTATCTGTTGTGTGGAGGACAGAAGGTTAGTAATACCCCGGAGCGTCCCTCCTCTCTTCCCACTCAGGCAGTCCAGCAAGTTTCCAGCACCATGGCTGAAGAAGAATATGGCAGGTTTGTGGACTGGAACCAGATGGGGGATCTGGCCAAGAGCAGCGGGCCCACCAAAGTAGACTGTAAAGACCTGAAAGAGTTCAAACAGATGGCTCGGCAGGGTTACTGGGCCAAAAACCACAAACTACGGGCACAAGTCTACCAGCAGCTCATCAAAGCCATTCCCTGTCGTACAGTTACCCCAGATGCCGAAGTGTATCGTGACATTATGGGAAATGCAGCCACTAAGAAGCCCTCCTCCCACATCCCACTTCCAGATTTTGTGGATGGAAGCCCTGTGCCACGGTACTGCCTAAAGCCAGAGGCTGTAACTTCAGCCCATCAGATTATCAACTGCGTGGCTGGACAGTTTCCAGATATCTCCCACTGCCCATCACTCCCCGCTGTTACTTCATTGCTCCTGCACTTCAGCTTAGACGAAGCTCAGTGTTTTGAGCATGTCAGCCGCATACTGGCCTGCAACGAGCCGGGCAAACGCCTGCTGGACCAGACTTTCCTGGCCTATGAGTCTAGCTGCATGACTTTTGGTGACCTGGCCAACAAATACTGCGCAGCCGCCCACAAGCTGATCGTGGCCACAGCCCAGGATGTGCTTGAAGTCTACTCAGACTGGCAGCGCTGGGTGTTGGGTGACCTGCCTTTCAGCCACATTGTCAGGATCCTGGATGTCTACCTAGTGGAGGGCTACAAGATTCTCTTCCGCGTGGCTATAGCCTTGCTCAAGTTCTACCGCAAGCATAAAGCTGGGGTCCAGGGAGGCCAAGGTAGCCAGCAGCAGCAGGATTCAAGCAAAGTGAGGGCCGACATTCAAGCTTTCGTCAAGGGCATCGCCTCCACCGTCACACCTGACAAGTTGCTAGAGAAGGCCTTCTCCATCCGACTGTTTAGCCGCAAGGACATCACCCTGCTGCAGCTCACAAATGAAAAGTCCCTGCAGCAGAAAGGAATCACTGTCAAACAGAAGCGGTATAGTCAATGCTATGATTTTTACATGGTGAATTGTGAGCATCTTTCTGTTACATTTTATCTAGAAACAAGGACACTGCTTCTAGTGGCCTGACTTGGCCAAGCTACTGCATACCTGGCATTAGTAAGGACATGGATATCTGGTATACACATCACACACATACCAATGTTTTTCCTTTTCCTTTTCGTTTAGCTAATCTTATAATAGGGCCAATCTCAGCACTTGAACATTGTACATTAGTTAACTGATCTGAGATAACAGGGACACCGTCAGACATTTAGTTTATCTACACATGTATCTGTCACTCTAGTTAGAGTGGACATTCTTGAGCATAATTAAACATAAGACGCAGTTGCTGGACTATAAATTGAATCACAGTGGTATGCGCAGAATGACAGGGATGCGATGTTGAAATAGTACAAGACCTATTTAGACTTATTTAATACAAGTGTACTCCACACAATGTGTGATAGATCGCCATTGATGAATCGCTCAAACAATTTCATTTGCTTTATTGGCAAGAATGTCCCCTTCACTTTCAGCTTCATTCATGCTCTGAGGAATGGTTTAAGTTGCTCTTGCATCCTTGTCTCACATTATGTTGTTTCTTTTTTGTTTGGTTTGTGCCACGTTTTTCCATCCACCATCTTCTGTCTCATCCTCACTCCACTCCTGTGTTTACTACTTGGGTTATTTCACAGTTCTAGGTGGGTTCTTCTCTCCATGCTACTCTCTAGATGCATTTTTGTTTTATTTATTTTTTCAAATAATGCTCATTTAAGTACCTTGAATATGTAGACACCATCTTCTGCTGTAAATTACTTTTAAAGGTTCATGCATCACCAGCTGTGTGTTCTGCCTCACATTTGGTGCTCTGTACCATCTTTTTTCTGTGTCCATATTTCCAGGCGGAACGTGCAGCTGGCTCTTAACCCTGACACCTTCTCCTCAGAGATTGTCAATGCCAAGGAGATGCGGGACATCTGGTCATGGATCCCTGAGCGCTTTGCCCTGTGCCAACCACAACTCCTCTTCACCACCTCTACTCATGGTTGCAGCCTGAACAGGTACGCTGTCCAGTGCCCACGTCAATACATTAATCCAGCTTTTGGCTGCAGCTCGCAATCGATATTTCAGGCCTTGTTTAGAATTGAGTCTTTGATTTTGATTCATGGCCAAAAGGCTGAAAGGAAATGCCAGAAACAACAAAGCAAGAAAAAGTTGGATACTTGGAACAAAAACTGCAGTTAAGAAAAAAGGTGGTGGGACTGCTGCCATGAAGTCCATTGTCCTTCTTTTATTGTCTGTTTATGTTAGACAGAACACAGGCAAGCTAATATAAGAAGAAAAAGATCTTTCATGTTGCATTTAGCCTTTTTTTTCTGTGTAGATAAACATGTACAAAGGAAAAAGAGAAAATTAAGTCAAGTTTTTTGGATCTTATTTGTGCTTTCTTTCTTGCTTAAGCCTTTTATATATGCAGAACAGATTCTGTCTGCAGGAGCCAGCAGGCCTGCCTTTGTGATCATGCAGTCATCATATCAGGCGTTTCTTTCACCCTCCTGTTAGCTGGTTCCATTTCTGTATAGAACAGATGTAATTAGTCTCTAATAAAGTAATTAAGAAGCCATTAGCTATATTTAACCAGTGCCTGGCTTGACTGCGCCTGCATGTGTGCTTTAGTAAATCTAACCACCCAAAGTACTTGACTGTTGTAATTATATGATCCATAAAATGTGTTTAATCCTTTGATTCAGTATTAGATCCTTACTGAACTGCCAATACGCAAGGTTTTTTTTTGTGTTAACCTATCATTATGTAGTCAATGCTAATTGCATAGTATACTGGAGATAGAATAATGACACCATGATAGGCATTTTGATCTGTTCCTGTAAGTCTTCTGTTCACTGTGTAATTCTGTCTGCCACTGGGTACCATCACCCAGGAAATGAAGGCTTACTGGTGATCAAGTCCGGCCGGCACCATTTCTGTCTGCTTTCATGTCTCCATTATAGACTAAATGAGTGAATGAGCTCAGGCTCTTTCTCGTGTCTTCTTCTGCTCTCCTCTCCACCCTGATGCCAACCCCTGTTGTAGTTATCATATAAAATTATGACAGTTTCACTTGTCCTGTGTTGTTGATAGCTGCTGGGCTCTGAGGAAAATGGAAAGTGTACCACCTGTAAATGCTAAAGGGGAATTGAAAATTTGTCAGTAAGTTGCAATGAATTAACCTTTGTCATTGTTCTCCAGATTCTACTCGCACTGTGAAGGCTATGAACCCACTCTGCTTCTCATCCGGACCACAGATGGCGATGTGAGCAACACACACTCTCTCATGATTCCCCCACGTCGGACGATGCGTATTAATATAATAAACAATCCTTAGCATATGATGATGTCCTGATGTCAAAACTATTGTTTTGATATTTAAGGTACAAAGTGAGATGAACTGGAGTGGAAATGAAACAGTGTCACTCTGACTAAACTAAACTAAAACTAGTTTCTGTTTTAGGCACATGATCGTAAATGGGTCTAATGGACTGCAGCTTTAGCAGAATCCACCCTAGCAAACTTGCTGTTGCATGTAATGTGTACCACAGGCACTTCTGTACTGACCTACACATTGTCAGTCAGTGTGTTTTCCTCCAATAACTGGAAAACTCCACAGGAAGCCTCCAGATAGCAAACTTCCACTAGTATTTTTTTTTTTGGAAGAGAAAAACCTGCTGATGTCTTTTGTTTTTTGCCTCAGGTATGTGGAGCCTTCCTCTCCACAGATTGGGAGGAGCGGAAGAGAGGAGGCAACAAATTGAGCTTCTTTGGCACAGGGGAGTGCTTTGTCTTCAGGGTGAGTTCAGTTCAGTATCTTCGCTTACTAGCTTCCTATCAGCAAAAAACTATTATTTTTCTGTTAATTTAGGTGAATTTTAAGAAGGTGTTCAGGGATGACTTGAATTGATTTCATTCACTTTGAGCTGTACCACTCTATAGCCACCAGAGGGCGCAATCCACGCTGGTTTCACATAATGATTCCACTGTCAGTCTAGATCATAGAAAAGCCTTCCTATTAGGTCACAATTCACCATACTGACATTACCAGATCTTCCACTGTAAAAACAACCACACCCTCATGCTTTTCTGCTGGTGATAGAGCAACATTTCCTTACAATAACACCTGGCCTAGAAATAGCAAAGCATTAGAGGCTTTGCGTATGAATTATTTACTTGGCACAGCTTGGGCTGTCTGAGCCCGCCCACCAGAAAACACGGCATCTCGCACTCTAATACTGAAGCATAGGCAGAGCGGAAACTCCTGTAACCTGATTCAGTTGTATCTGACCTGGTCCTCACCTGACACCACAAGGAACTGGAGACAGTCTGCAAGGACTGATGTCTATCAGATGTTTTTAATTTCTTTTATTTAACCCTTTATTTAAACAGGTAGTCTCATGGAAATCATGATCTATTTTTCAGGACATACGTGTGCACAAGAATAGATATACACCTTAGAGATGAATAACATATAATGTAACAACCTTCTTTTGGTTTAACATGTTAATTCTTTGCCCAAAATAATAGTCAGGTCATCACATGAATTATCTGTCTTTTATGTTAAGAATCAGGGAATTAGTTTGTATTTAAGATCATTTCATTGTCACCCTGTATTGTTGCCATAAAAGGAAATAGTTATTTCTTCTCAGGTGGATAAATGTGCAGTGTGCTCCATTCAATGTGTTATGCTCAGGTGTGTAAATGATAATGAACGCCTGTTTCCCTCACCAGCTGAAGCCAGAGATGGAGCGCTATGAGTGGGTGGTGATCCGCCACCCTGAGTTAGCCTCCTCCATCAAAACTCAGGACCAGGAGGACACAGCCTCCTGTCAGGGCCAAAACTCAGACAACAACAGCCTACAGCAGCCAGAGAAACCTGCTGGAGACATGTCGCCCTTCCTCTCCACCCGCCACTTCAACCTCAACTCCAAGAATACTTCCATGTTCATGGCAGGCAACGTTGACTCCATCATAGTTGGTATGTGGCCTTTCTGGTTTCTCTTTATGTGGTATTGTTCTCTTTGCCGTAGCTAGGTACGTAAATAAAAAGTGGACTTTTGTACTTAGTGACTAGTAACTTAAGCAAACTGTGCGCTCTTGTTTCTGACCAGGGGGAGGTGAAGGCAACGCTCTCTACATTGACTCTGAGCTCAACCATGGGCGCACTGGCAGGTGTACCACCTTTGACAACCCGCCCCTGTGTGCCGAGAGCTTCCAGGTGTCTCTGCTAGAAGTGTGGGGCTTCCAGGACGCCATGGCCTCGTAATGCCGTACACATACACGCACGTAGATGCATACAGACATGGACTTTTACCTATGTGCACGTTCATGCACACACACACTTTCACAGTTAAACACACAAAAGCAGAAAATGTTGATATCAAATGTCCAGAAAAGTCTTTAAGGTTGAAAACACAGATATGCAAACAGAACTTCATCCGTCCTGCAAATTCATATATAGCATTTTTATTTATTAATGCAGTTAATCCGAACTTCCACATGTGAACAAATGTGTGATATTTTTGTGTTTCTGTTTATTTTTGTATTTACAGATTTGTATTATGGTGTACTTATTATGTTAAAGCGTGTGGTAAAACTCTAGATAAAGCCAGTTTGAGGTTCATTTAGGGGTCGGCTGTGATGTGTTCATGCTGAGCTGAAACATTTGATTCCTGAATGTAAATTCAGTTTGTAATGTTCTGTGGTTTAGCTCAATCTGCCAAATTTACTGTATAGGGAACTCTGCAGTCCTTAAAAAAAAAAAAAACGTTGTTTACCAGGCTGGGTTGATAAACTGAGGTTTACAATCAAATGTGTGCCGTCGGGAGTTGATTACGTGAGACGTGTTTTAAAATGTCAGAATACTCCGATTATGACTTTGTGAAGTTGCACCGGGTCCGATAGATTTTTGGTCGAGTCCTGTCACATTGTCCCACCTTTTGATTTGCTGTACATATGTGGGACATCTTCTAAATGAACTGATGTGGTAACTTTTTGTGAATGTCAGTGGTGGATTTGAGTGTTGCCATTTTGCACCATATGTCAAAGCTTTCTTTTGAGTGAGTGGCAGTTTCTCCTTTGTACAGCGTATAAATATTCATGTGAATAACAGACAAATGTTTTCTTAAAGAAAAATCTCAAGAGGTGTTTTTTTGGTTTACAAGTAATGGATATAAATGCAGTGTGTTCATCTTTCTCTTCTTTTCCTGTTAACTTCCGTCCTTTCCAGTGTGAAGACAGTAACAAAAGAAGTCCAAAACTGTGCCCTGTTGGCTAAGTGTTGTCTGGGTTATACGTGTGATTCTATTCATATTCGCTTGATCAGACATGTGCTCCAGTGAAATATCAGTTGAGTAATTACAAATGTATTGTACATGTGAAAATACAACGATATGCTTTCAGCTTGGTTGTTTTGCTGCTTTTCTTTCCCTGCAAGTCTATCGTATCTGTGTGCCTGCAAAGAGAGGGTTACATTTCTGCAGACCCTCACAGAGGTGTGCCACATGCCTTTTAAAGTCAGCTGACCATCAGTCGAACTCCCTAATCGTTGTGTGTTTTGCTACTAGTCCTATAGTTAGAATGAAAATTAGATTAACACTAGTTTGAGTGACATGAAACGACAATGTTGTAAATTACATATCTGCAGTCGGTCGGTGGGTCTGGGTCTAAAACACTAACTGTGACTACTGAATTACTCATACACGCGCCTTGATGCACACTGTCTATTTTTTGTTTGGCCATCTCTGCTTTGTGGAAGCTGACAGTGAACTGCATGACTGGAAAATATTTAACAGAGATGAGTCAGACGTACTTACAAATATATCTGTAAAAGCCTTCTCCTTTTAAGAATCAGTTCATTGAAGTCATTGTTGGATTTCAACCAAACCTATTGGAGAATCAGCCTCACCTCGCTGACCCTGTGTTTGCTCGACAGCATGCAAATTTAGCTGCCGGCAGCTAGCAACTGATATCCTCTCTTTTAGTCAAGATGTTTTATTAAACATATCAGGATGAAAGCATTCCATTTACTGGCAATTCATTTACACTGGGTGTGGCACAGGCTAATGCATGTGGACAAACGTAGTATCTCAGATGATGAAGTGGCGGTGTAAGTCCTTCTTTACAGTAAGTAGCATTGACTCCATCTCGCCAAGGCTGTGCTGTTCATTCAGGATTCACACTCTGTTAATCGCACATGCACTCCTATATTTAGCTGCTCCTTTGGGTGTTGGTCTGGCGCATCTCCTGAAAACCATGCTTTCCAGCCTCTAGAAGTAAGATGCTTAAGTGTTTAACCCTCCACTGAGATGGGTCTCTCCTTCACCCGACCCCGCCCCCAGTTAACAAGGGGCTGTGGACAGGGGATTAAGAGGCAGACGAAGGAGGTCCTGGCAAATATTGTTTTGATTCGGAAACTGAATATTGCAATGTGGGAGTCTTTGCTTCCAGTAAATACCCAGTGTACTGATTACATGTCACAAATCCGCATATATGTCCTTCAGAATTAATAATGAGGTTTTTTTTTTTCAGGCTAATGTCATACAGGGAAGCAAAGATTTGTTAGAAATGCAGGATTTAAGTTTTTCCACATCATAAGTAATTTTAAAATGATTGGAAATGACTGAGTCCTTTATCCAGTGCTGAAACCTGAGCATAGTTTAGCTCAGTGACTTCTGTTACTTATTGTACATGCTGGGCAAATCTTACGCTGGGTAGGACTCTGTTGAACTGTATCCTGGTGTGATCATATGTCAAAGTGCCATAAACACGTAAAAATGAAGGATCTAGACCTGGGATGACATCAACAGTGTTGCCTGTATATCTAGAATCACATCATATGGTGCATTAACAATTGGTAGCGAATGCTTTATGGTGCATCTTGAATAGTCTTTGGGTCAAATCATGGCCTCGTGAGAGTTTCTCACAATTTCCTGTTTCCCTTCCTGAAACAGCCCAAAGACCGGCTATCAGACTGTGTCATGTTCTTATCCTCAACCTTTAACAACAAACCATTGATTGGTGCCACTCAAAGGCCAAGACCATCCACCTAATCCTCATATCCAAGCCAAACCAAACAGGAAACTACAGTGTGTGTAGGTTCAAGGGCTATCATATTACTACATGTTGTAAGATGAGGTTGCAAATGTCTGCTGGGCACAGATCCCAGACAGAAACATCATCATCCAACCTCAACATCCACCTTAAAGAGTCAGTCCAGGGTCAATAAGTGAAAAGATGGGTGAAAATCTCATTCATTGTGACCTTTTGTTATCAATGCATCCCTGCACACACACATCATCCCAGCATCAAAATGAGCTATTCTTGTTGTGTTTGGCGGCCGGAGAAAGATGTGCTGAGGAAAGGGTTGGAAAGGAAGGAGGCCTGCGATGCTGGTGCAGAAATTGCATCACGAGTGAAGGGGCTTTACAGTGATGCGGGGGGAGGGGTCCTTCTCTGGTGCTGACTAGACCAGGCAATGCAGAGGGAGCAGGATGGAGGGATGGATGGATGGAGGACGAGGAGGAGGAGGTGGCATGGGGACTGCACAAGCTCGCTGTGACTCACACACACACACTTCGTCCCTCCCATGGTGTCCTAGCTCCCTCGACCCCTCCTCTTTCTGGATCTCTGAGCCTGCACTTGCTGGGAGCTATACAGTGGAATGGGGATTCTCGGTTCCCTCCCCCACCACATGCACACTCAAACATACACACTCAGCCTCAAATTCTCTCACTCAAGCGATCCATGTTGCTGCATATAACAGCTGACTGTAAACCACCCTCTGCAGCATGGTAGAGTCCTGGTGCAAACTGCAGCAATGTGTTTAAACATATGCAACATTGGGAATTTCAGTATTGGAAAGGTCACTTTAATTAGTTTTGCGTTGACATGCATGGCATGACACACATATTACATATAGTCTGATTTATAACATAATGTGTTACAGATATATTTAAAATTAATTGTATATTTTCTCTTTCTTTGATAGCTAGCATAACACAAATACATATTATTCTTTAGATTGGATGTGTCTCCACACCCTCATCCCCATCATTTCATCCGCCTGCTTTTGAAGGGTGAATGCGTAGACATCAAAGGGGAAGCCTGCAGCGGAGCACACCAAAGTGATGCCTGATAGGGGTGACCTTCAAAAAAAATTGAAAAAAACAATAATATAAAATACCTTTTTTGTACGGAATAAGTAATGTGTTATTTTAAAACTGCACTTCTTGTTTCATAAATGTTTTGTGTATCACAGTAAATCATTCACGAACTTTGTTTTAGCGCGCCCCCCACACCCAGTCGATGATAGGTTTTATCCGTACGGCCAGTCAGGTGATATTTTCCGCTTCGCCATTTTGTACTGCTGCGCCGGGTATTTATCAGAAGAGTCGTGACTATCCCCTTTACACTGTTAGTTAGGTGGACAGACGGTTCCTGGTGTACTCGGTTATACATTTAAAGCCTGTGGCCTTTGATAGGTTTCGCGAAGTGCGACTTTTGTGTCGACATTAATAATTAATTTTGTATATTTAGTTTATTTTTATATTTTGTGAGACAGAATGTCGGCCGAAAGCCCCGAATACTCTCCGTTCTTCGCAGTGATGGGTGCCTCTGCGGCGATGGTCTTTAGCGGTAATTATCACACGATCACCTTACACATTTGTGCTGTTAGTTACAAAAATGTCACCGTGTGCATTTGCTGCTAACCCCTTTCACATGTATATCATTCCCTACAGGGTGCTTTGAATTGTCAACCATGGTGCGTCTCTTCAAGCTCACTTCTTAGAGCCGTTTGCTAGCCTTGCTAATGTTAACGTCGCAGTGCTTATCTTGAGCTGTCATGTATGTAGACTTAACATTTAGGTTAGCCAAGGCAGTCAGTGACTTTTGCTTGTTTTTAACATGGCAATGTTTAGTTAGTATTAGTTAAGCCTCTCTGCTTCTACGACAGACAGCAAAGACTAGCTGCTGGTAAAGACTAGGTTGCGAGCTAGCTGATGACGACTACATAAGTTAGCCTCGGTGTTAGCTTAGTTTGGTTGTGTACGCTGTGTGCTTTATTTGAACGGAAAGGACACAGCGGGGAATGATGTTAGCTGCTCAGAAAATGTGACACTCCTTTTGAACCAGTGCTTATTGGCTATTAGTCATTATAAACGTGGCGAAATGTGATCAATCTATTCCTTACAACGTGACAGTTGGCTGCTCGTTAGCTTGCTGCACTTAGCAGGAGGTATATTGGTTCGGTTGATATCCACCTTTTCTTGCAAGGTGCCACACAACTACATGCAGTGTTTAAGGACGTTAAAAACAGGAGGAGATGTGAGAAACGAAAGTATTTGTTGTAGCTTGTAAATAGATAGTAACCAGTGACACCAAATAATTAAATTGACGTGGTTCTGCGTAGACTTTTGAAAGTGCTATTCTGCATTAATTTGCCATCTGTCCAATGCGAATGTCACATCTAAGTTAATGCGAATTATCTTGAACCAAAACCTTTTTCTTAGAACGTAAATGATCGCTGGAAACCAACATCAGCTGGTTAACTTCCTTATTGCTCGAAGGAATGACACAAGGTCACATGATTATCACATGATGAGACTTCTGACTTGGAATCTCCAGTTTGAGAATCGTTAACATAAAGAAAACGTTGACAAGTTAGCAGTGAATCTGTTCAAGGGAAATCTTGTTAATTTTGACAAAAGATAAAGGTTGTGACACCACAGTTTGTCAGTGCTTATGGATTGAAGGTGTGAAGTGGCACATAGTGAACTTTGACACTGGCTTGTTTTATAATTGGTGATGTTCGTTTTATGGGTTCTTCCGTTTCGTTTGTTTTATGGGTTCTTTTCTTACTGTATTGATGTATAAGCTACATCATATGCCAATGCTATGCTGTATCACAGCAATGGCCTACATGTAACTGTGGTGATTGGTGAGATGGTTGCCGCTCCTATGGGAAATCAACATACTACTAATTGACCACGGTACAGAGGGCTTTGACCCACTGTAGCATCGTTTATGATGGATGCCATATATTTGTTTCCATTTACAGACTTCACCAGTGAATGCCCATATCACAAATGTATACTTCCACATACCTATTTAAAGGTCAAAGAGTGAGAGGAATGTTTTAACTTGTCTTAAAACAAATCACATTGGCTTGCATGGAAATGAAAAACCTCAGAAGTCATTTTCAGCAGGAGATTTTAAGTATTTCAGAAATTTCAGAGAGAAATCTGACTGCTGTTTGAAAATATCAACTTAGGAGGCACAGCAAGGCATCCCGGTTTGTTTAAACAGGTTCCTTGCATGTGCACACATACTTGGCCAGTAAAGTCAATTCTGATTTTGTTTTTTATTTATAATATATAATGTCCCGTTATACAAGCTATGTGATTTTTATTTATTTATTTATTTAGTTTTTTTGATTGTTCAACCCTCCCTGGAAATGAGAAGCAGGTGGATGCTAAAGCCAACCCTGGTCTTGTCATAGCTCAGGTTTAATTTGTAGCGATAGGCAAGGGCAACATGGTGGTGGTGGTGGCCCGTGAGGCAAGCAGTAGTACTAGTCTGTGGTGGTGAAGGAGTGACAGCTGGGGAATTAGCTAGTAGGGAGGGGATCATGCTGCTACAAAGACGGGATGGGATAGTGGTGGATGGATGGGCACACTTGATGATTCAGACTTCAGCTTTAAGGATCTGGCAGTGTGTTGTGGAGTCATTAATGGGACATTGTGGCTTGGGCTTCTGTGATGTTAGTCACTTCAGTGTGCATAAGATGAAGGCTGCAATCAACATTTATAATTATCATCATTCATATTTTGGGGAGGGGGTCATTCCCTCTTTCAATCTGCAAAAAAGCTGAAAATACTGACAGCACATCCACTTGCGTCTCAAAATTGTCACTGATTCTGATCAACTGATTAAACCCTCCCAAATTGCAGTAATTAGCCACTTTCTGGACCAGTCTGTAAGTTGCTTTGATCTTCTAGTGTCAGGTGACGCTGCATTGTTTTAGTGGTCTGGTGATGGTGTCCTGTTGTGAGGACTCTTTATGCCTGGCTCATAGCAGGTGACACTCACAAGATGTCACTATACGTGAGACTGGAACTACTACTACTACTACTACTACTATGCCTGTGGTACTTTTCCTGCACTTGTCTGTTTCCCCCACCCCCTTCATTACATCTTAACTAACAATCTATATTTCCCACCCTTTTAAAGTATAGTAATAATAATAAAAAAAAAAAAGTATAAAGCTGACATATATTGTATAATTGACATGGCCTATAAGTCTACTCATAGTAGGCCTGATGAGAAACTAGGAAGCATGTTTACTACACATCTTAAAATTCTTGCTCTGCATTGTCTGCCTTATCTAATTTCCTGTGCAGTTACTAGCATGTGTGTTCTGAATAGGACAGCATGCTAACTAGTTATTCAAGTATCAATCAATAGTGCTTTCAATTGCTTGACCTTACCTTCACATTCACAGCGTCTTTTTCCACCCTCTCTTGAACACGAGAGAGCTGTGCCAGACAAGTATGTTCGTCTGGAGAATATGATTTATATGTGGGCATCTCTGTAACACCATGATGCTAATTATAATTGTACATTGTGACACATTTTATCTTTTTTATCAAAAAATTGCAGCTCCAGCGATTTGGATGTTGCACTTGGGCACACTGTGATTTTGACAGTATTTCTATTAATTGTTCAGCCCTAGAGAGCTGTAATTGGTGATGGCAGCATATATGCTCCAGGCATATGCAAGAAGATTGGTCAGCAAGTCTTGTAGCGTCTCCTTGCTACCTTATCTTTTTACAGCGCGTGCTTCAGCCAGCATGCAGTTATGTAAGACAGGAAAACGCTTTTACAACTGTGACCTTTATGAATTTTTTTTGCACTCTTCCCTGAAAACCAGTGCTTCCCCATTCACCCACTACTCAGAGCAGATCAAATGCTGTCTCTCACGTGGGCATATTGCATGCCAGATCAGCCTGAGCTGGAGGCACCTCCTGCTCTGACATCACAAGACGTCACAAGGGCATCCCATACATCAAATATTGTGCTGGGAGGGAAAAAGAAAAGGGGTAAAAGCTCTTTACCTAAGCTGAGGGGATTAGGATTAAAACCCAGAGGTTGTGCCTCAACACCGCTGCTACACATCAAACCTTTAATCGTCAGGACAGAATAGCAATGTTTGAGGACTCCAGTATTTGTCCACCCCGCTCACCTGTTACACCTCAGTGAGGCCAAGCTTACCTGGAAGGAATGGAGTCTCAGGATAATGTTACTGACAGTAACGTATTATGCTGTTTTGTTTTTTTTTTGTTTTGTTTTTTTCTTTTCCTGTTTATGAATAGCTGAAATAAACAGCTGTTTCCAGCTGTTTGTCCTAAAGGTGTTTAGTATGGCAAATTGCTGTTTTCAAAAAAAATACCTCCATTGGATCCACTGTCTTGATCAGTTTTTATAATGAATTGATGAGGTAGGTTTTGTGTCGTTCCACATGCTTGTGTTAAGTCAACTTGTTTGATGCGATACCATATAATTTAGTTTGGTACCTTCACAAAGTCAAAATAAAAACACAGACCGTCTTGTGTGTGTTGGTCAGGGCTTGTGAAAACGGGCCCAGTTATCGTCAGAGACAGCTCTTTAGATGGGCAGGACTGATTTAACCTTGTATTGATGCTATCAGTCTGGTCATAAATCAGTGCAAGAGGTTGGAGACATGGCTGGCTGCCATGGGCACATTTGAAGATTGGCCCACGTCATCCCTCTGTCTGCCCTCTAGATCCATTTGCCAGAAAGCCTCACAGCTAGTCTTCCAGTTAACCAGAACTATCTCCAGGCTAGATCCAACACATTGTCTCAAGAAATGAGAAAACTCAGGGCAGGGCACCTGAGGCTGTGTACACAAGGCTGCCTCCCAAGATGATATCTCAAGAGGCCTTTCAGATTTAATCATCGTCAGTGTGTTGGCTGTGAAGAGGCAAGGAAACTGCTTTGCCAGGTCCTTCTTTATACCGTAGAATGGTATTAGTAGATGGGCACATTAATCTCAGGAAGCAATCTGCACAGTTTTTTAACTGTATTGCCTTGCAAGATAATTGATATTTGACCGTTATGTAAGTTTTACTGACTGTTATGTGGCCATTTTGACATCTGTTCACAAATTGCATACAAGTAGCATTTAACTTTGACATGTTTTGTCAATGCAATTGAGAACCCACAGAAGTCAGATGGCTGTATTTAGCATCAAAGCCTTGAAAATGGGAAATGGCTTCAATTGTTCAACTGCTGTATAGTGGAAGTGCTGCCACAGGACTAATACAATCGTCAGTACTGTCTCTGAACTTCCACTTTACCGTGCTTTTGCTGTGGATAAAGGAATTAATATGTTCATATTTAAACATGTGCACGCACACACAAACGCCTCTGATGTGAGGGAATACTTGTGAAACCAGCCTCTCTCTGATTCATGACACTCTGCCCTGCTCTGACAGGCTGTTGTTGGTCTATTCTGTCTACATGACTACTTTTGCATATCTGTCATTCGTGAAAGAGCGGTCCCTTGTCTGTTGCCCTTCCTGAGGTATCCTCCATTTTGATTTGTCTGTTAAAGGTTTTTTTGGAGGAGTTTATCTGAATGGAAGGTCTGAGGATGAAGGGTGTCGAAGATTGGAAATCCCCCTGAGGCAGGTTTTGATATTAGATCGGGGGTTCTCAAAGTTTTGATGACTTAGTGCCAAGTTAGGGAGCTGGCATATGATTTAGGGTTGCACAGGATGGCCCACAGACTTGTAGTGTTTGTGATTGGTCCCATAATGCCATTTTCACATTGAATTCCTCAAGTACCGAACTCCCCCCTTGCAGGTAGGGTAGATCACTTAATCTGTCCCCCGAGAGTAAGAGCTGATTTGAAGAGTTGTTTTTTTGAGACCTCCATTTCTTCTCAACCATACAGCATTTTATCCGTGGTGGTTTTTCCATCTCCCCTTCATGTTAAACTGACGAGTCATTTGCTGAAATACAGCACGAGCACTGATGACAGAACGTATTTCCTGCTGCACTTGCGAGACACCACTAGTTGCCATGCAACCAGTCGGCTTCTACAAGTTGTCATTCCTAATCTGACAGATATTTGTTGACGCAGTCGCCGAGTAGTGGATTAAATGTAGGATTTTGAAAGTGAAAGTATTGAAATGGAATGATGATGTCCCGTTTGAGGCCAACACAGAATATTTATGAGAGCTGCTATCGGACAGTGGGCTGGACTTTGAGAACCGCTGGGCTATATGAATAACATTGATTTGACTGTCTCTCATCTCACCTGGACACAGTCGACTCTTAATGAATGGTTTCTGTTCTGCATTCGGTAGTATATGGTTTCTTATTTTAGAACAGGGTGTGATCATTGATTTTTCTCTTACTCTCCTCCTGCAGTCAGACGTGATGTGCGTGACGTAGGTGGCACTACGCTTTCTCCTCAGCGTCACAGGCCCACAGAGCTGATATGCTGATGAAGCTTTTTGTTCTCCTCCTTCCCTGTCACATGACAGTGATGCTAGCCAGACACTGGAGATAGCACGCAGCAGATGCCGCATGAGCGTGTCCCGCTAGTCCCCCCACCTGGTGCCCGTGCTGTACTGATGCTGTCTCTGGAGACATGGTATCCTGCTTCTCTTATGAAGTCAGCAGTTCCCTGTGTGCTTAAGCCTAATGAGGCTTTTTTTCATTCAGAGTGATTTACAACTCTGCAGCTGTCTGGCAGAGGCAACTCTGAAATTATAGGGGCTGAAGCAGTTTGAGTAGATGAGACACAACCGCGCACAAAGCAGATTTTTTTCGTCACTTAGTGATCTGATCAGTCGTTTCCCTTTTGACACAAGCAAAATTCCCCAGATGGAGCCATGTCAGATTTTTAAGGGGAAGAGAAACTGTGGCAGTTGTTGCGTTCTTGCTCCATGTCTTATTTCACTTCTGTGTCGTTATTCAGCTGCTCCCTGTGGTTTCTTTGGTCACTCTGCTCACCTGTTCTCACTTGCTTTGTAGTGCTTCTTCTCTAGTTTGCTGTCTTGTTTATTTACATGAAGTTGTCTCTCTTCCTCACCAGCCTTGGGAGCAGCCTACGGCACAGCTAAGAGCGGTACGGGCATCGCCGCCATGTCTGTGATGAGGCCGGAGCTCATCATGAAGTCAATCATCCCCGTGGTTATGGCGGGTATTATAGCCATCTACGGCCTGGTAGTAGCAGTGCTGATTGCCAACAACATCTCAGAGAGGGTCACCCTCTACAAGTGAGTTCAGTTGACCACAGTCGTTTTTTCAGACATTTGTGTTGACACATCCTTTACATTCATTTGTCAGCACATCTCAGAAGACAAGAGTTTCTATTCTGTGAGTAGGATGATTTAACCGGTTCTGAAGCCTCAGTGATAAGGCCCTGTCATAAAAACAGCGAAACAAATGCACAGACGCTGGTGTTAGTTAATTAACATCAAATCCCCCGAAGAGCCCAAAACCGACATTGAATCCTCCCTACTGAGCCACCGCCCTGATGTAGCTCCACTACATCCTTTAATTACAACTATTAAACACATGTAAGCCATACTGTTGCACCGAGTGATATATTCCTTCATTACAGTGAACAAAGCCAGTGTAGTTTAGCAACTCTGACTTCAATTTTAATATTGTCACATCACTGCACATGCTCAGGACAGCGTTCCTGTGTTTAAACTTACAGTTTCATTCTTATGAAGGAATTTGTCTCTCAATGCACCCACATGACCTGCGTTACAGAATCACAGTTGCACAAATATTATTATGACTTTTGCATGTTTAGTTAAAATGTCCTCAGTCGCGTAAATTGTTTACCCAGATTACTCGATCATCAAGTAATCCCCAACATCCGCTGTGCTGACGAACACTTTGTCTCTGTGTGTTTAGGAGTTTCCTCCATCTGGGAGCTGGGCTGAGTGTGGGTCTCAGTGGGCTGGCAGCAGGTTTCGCAATTGGCATCGTGGGCGACGCGGGCGTGAGGGGCACAGCTCAACAGCCGAGGCTTTTTGTGGGCATGATCCTCATTTTGATTTTCGCAGAGGTCTTGGGTCTCTACGGGCTCATTGTTGCCCTCATTCTCTCCACGAAATAAACACCCAAACATCTCCACTACAAGATCTGTCCTTTATGTTGCTGCTGGAGAAAAAGTGTAATACGGGAAAAAATTGCTAAAATTTCTGCCACACAAGATGAAAGAAGTGAAGGCGGGGAAAAAATGAATTAAAATGG
This sequence comes from Chaetodon auriga, assembly GCF_051107435.1. Classification (NCBI taxonomy): domain Eukaryota; kingdom Metazoa; phylum Chordata; class Actinopteri; order Chaetodontiformes; family Chaetodontidae; genus Chaetodon; species Chaetodon auriga. The sequence goes on from NC_135093.1 coordinate 11,953,291, forward strand.
CTCCATAAATATGGTCTTATCTCAACAATGTGTACAGTCGTCCCGATTTGATAGTCAACTTGTAAATGCGCAATGTAGTGATTCGTCTGTCTTGTGTGTGTGCGTGTGTGTGTGCGTGTGTTTCGAAACAGTTGTATGATGAAGATTCCTTTTTTCCCTCCACTTATTTCAGGCCTTGAGGCCAACTGAGGCAGCCTGGCCTCTGGTCTGAGACAGCTGACCAAAGGGCCGCACAGCTTTTTCTCCTCCCACATCAACTTGGGAGTTGACACAATTTCTGCATTAATCTTGAGGATCTATTTGTAAAGAGAAATGTAAATGGACTTACGATTTTTTTCCACTGATTTTATTTATAAGAAATTGTTCATTGAACTGTTTAATGCAGCAAAAGTCTTTAATTCCCCAGGATATATTATACATATATATATATACATATATATATAAATACATACAGACATATAAATATCTATATAGATAGATAGATTTAATGCACTGTGGGGTAATTGTGATAAGTGGTTGGAATTCCTCTGGATGTACTTCTTGGTTTAATAATTAAGATTGCCTTTAGTATGTTGCTGGTGAAGTGGGAGTTTTGTGTGTAGCTGTATTCTAATCATTACGCAAACATTCTCAAACTTCAGTGTTTTTCCTGTAGTACTGCTGTTTGCATTAAAGGTGTGTGTGCCCCGTGACGGGTCTCACAAGTGTAATTTCCAAATCTCATCTCCTCTCCATCTTATTCACCCTCCCTCTCATCTGTGGCTGTACTTCATCTCTTCCACATCCCAGCCATTAAAATCCTGCATGGGTTTCAGTGTCTTGTTGCTGTTGGATATGAAGCGGAAGAGCAGGCTAGTTTCAGAAGATTAAATCCAGATCATAAAGGTAGTTTTAATGTCACGTAGTTTCTTCCTTCTCCCCCCCAAAAAATGAAGACTTGATGGCATCATTTGTGGCGTGCAGCTGGGATCCAGTGAGATTAGTGTTTAAGTTTGGCCTAGTTCCATGCAAAGACGGGTCTGATTTGATCTGGAGTTTGTTTTCTGAAAATGGAATTGCTGCTGACGCATTTACTGAAGCGCCAATCTACAATCCTGTATTACCACTGGTATTGAAGTTATCCTGATGTGTCGACGTGTGTGTCACAATCGAATTAAAGAAGATTCCAACTTAGATTTGACTGTCACACAAAATGTAATGTTTTCAGTACTGTTTGTTTCGCTGCGACACAGACTTAGTCTTGCAGGCAAGCGTCACGTGACATTTTTATTACAAAATGATGTCTCTAAATTAGCTGTAAAACAGTTCAGCTGAGTTGCTTTTCAGTATTCACCTCTTCCTGTTTCACTCAGCAGTGAGCTGCTCATCTTCACACTGCGGTTAACAGCCACGAGAACTGCAACTGCAGTACTGAAAGATAAGGGCAAACAAAGCCTGCTGGCAGATCCTGATTTGCTTTCGTAACAACGTGTAAAACAAGATAATCAGGAAAAAGTGTCAGTTAATTGTACAGGACAAAAATGCAACATGGAAGTCATTATTGACTTAAAATGACTAATTCTGCTGTATTACACTGTACTTTCCAGAGCAACTGTGTGCTAAAACGTGAATCCAGAATTTGCAGCAAATAAATGCATGGCTCAGGCAGTTTGGAGGCTGCTGAGCAGAGTCTGAGATATACTGCTGATGGCACTGAAGGTGGCGCTGTCGGGAAATGACTGCATGAAGTCTTTGCCCTCCTCTATGCTGGTGCTGAGGAGAGGATCCAAGGGCACAGAGCCTGAAATGGAGAAGACATGATGTTGATGATCTTACCTGAACCAATAAATATCACCGCTGCTCTGAGGCTGACTGACCACTATAGGCTTGAAAGTAGCGCTCTCAACTAATGTGCTAATTAATGATAATTCATAACAAGGATCAAGTGGGTGTTAAGGGGCACTGGCTGATTAAATACTTATGTGGCTAAAGCTATGCAGAGCTGTCGGATACAGCTGGGTTCTCACTGCCACAGGGTAAGCTGAATTAGCTGCATCATTACTCAAGAGATTGATCTGTTCACAAAGCAGATAACTGCTGAGGGAAAAAGCTCAATGATCTATCCATTTGACCAAGAATTATTGATGGGTATGAATCATGCCTTCACTGAGATAAATTTAAACCTGCTGCTGCCCTGAAAACTGGATCGACCATTTTGGCAGCGTGGCAGTGATGTAAAATGCCTCCTAAATCATGAATGGTGGGTGAGGAGCGCTGTGCAATCGCAGTGTGTTGTGACACCTTGTGGCTGGAAGCGAACATTACAAGTAATTCAGTCCCACTGATCTCACCCAGGAATACTGATCCAGTCAGCTTGGCTAACTCCTCGCCGCCACCTTTGGAGAATATATTGCTGCACTCCTGAAAAGACAGAATATTTGTTAAAATGGAAACAGCGTGACTACACTGAAATGTCGACTTGTAGATGACCTTTCTATCTTTCAAACTGTCACACTCATGCACATTACGTCATAACAAGTTATTGGTGTTTCACATCCCAGTATTCCAGACAACTGCTTGAAAGTTAACGTACCGAGCAGTGTGGACAAACAAATCCACTCATGTTCTCGATGATGCCCAGGATCCGTACACCTGTCTTCTTACAGAAGGTGATCTCTCTCCTCACATCCCCCGTGGATACTGCCTGTAGCCAACACAAGACCATACAACACACATGTTGGCTTATTTAGTCTTCCTCTTACTATGGACAGTCGGATCCCTCCAGACTAGTGGCTACCTGAGGTGTGGTGACCAAAATGGCTCCATCTACTCTGTGTTTTTTGAGGTTCTCCAGTACTGCCAAATGCTCATCAGATGTCCCTGGCGGCGTGTCCACCAGCAGCACGTCCAGCTCTCCCCATGCTACATCTGACACAAACTGGCCAATCATAGCTGTAGGACAGGACAATCAGAGATGGAAAGGACACCGAGAAGAAGAAGGTGAGTTTAAGTGCAACACATGCAGCATTGGGGTTTGTGTGGAGACATCATTGTTGAAGAAGATTATTTTCATTATTCTACCAACCAATACTGCTACAGACCCTTCCAAAAGCGCTGTCTATTAGACCAGTAGTGGACCAGTACAACTGAGGAACAGCATACCGGTTTTCTTGGGCCCCCTCCACACCACTGCTTCATCTGGGTCCTCCAGCAGGAAGCCAATGGACATCAGGGCCAGGCTCTTCTGGGCATCGGTGTAGACAGGCACCCATCCTGTGTCACACTGGTGAACATCATGCCGGCCGATGCTCAGCATGCGGGGGATACTGGGCCCACACAGGTCAACGTCCAGGATGCCAACCTGACGAACACATTAGCAACTCATGCATTATTTTTAAAGTACATGCATCATAACAACTTATAGTCTCTCAAACAGCTCCTCTGTTTTAAATCGGATAACAACATGACAGCATTTACTAACGCCGTGCATTGTGCTGCACATACACACAGCTGCTCGTTGAACTCACCTTCTTCCCAGCATGCCTGAGAGCCAGTGCCAGCTCTGTGGTGATGGTGCTCTTGCCCACACCTCCTTTGCCTGACAGGACCAACACCACATGCCGGACCTGCGCTAAACCCGCGTCTAAAAGCAGAAAAAATGGGTTAGTGCAGCAGGAGTGTAGCATGTACATGAAAGGTTATCTGTACGATTTAAATGTCAGCAATATATGACAAGAGAATAGATCATCTGAACGGCCAAATAATCCGAAACGAAGGACGGAGACACATGTCGCAGTTTAGCATCGGTGTAACGTTTCATCACCCACTGAGTTCACAAGTTCAACATAAGTAAGCTATTGTTTCTTTGGAATAATGTTTAACACTATCAACTATGGAACAGCTTTGCATATAAATAATAACTGGTGAAAACGTTTCGATCAGCTGCAATGTCTAAGCAGTTGACGGAGATGCACATTTAAAACTTAAGATGATTTCCAATTAGCGTCCGCTAGCCTGTTAGCTTAAGCTATAAATTGGTAACTATTATGAAACAAGCATCAGTCTCTGACAGCTTTAAAGAACGAGACACAGGTCATACACCGCTGGACGAGCTACAAGTAAGGGCGTAACGCTGTAATTCTCTCTGCTGTCCGGGAACTTCTTCCTACCATTATTTTGTTCCATAATTTGGACGCGTGTATTCAACCTTGCACACAGCACAGGACTCAAC